>NC_136382.1:40398750-41648750 GCF_965140285.1 Lepidochelys kempii
AAGAGCCTGATGCTGGTTTATGTTTTGCATGTCTCGCAATGGTGATAAGACTGAGCCCTGGTCTACACTGGGGGGGTGGAATCGATCTAAGTTACGCAACTTCAGCTACGTGAATAACGTAGCTGAAGTCGACGTACTTAGATGGACTTACCGTGGTGTCTTCACCGCGGTGAGTCGACTGCTGCCGCTCCCCAGTCAACTCTGCCTGCGCCTCTCACAGCACTGGAGTACAGGAGTCGACGGGAGAGTGCTTGGGGGGGTCGATTTATCGCATCTAGACTAGACGCGATAAATCGATCCCTCACAGAGTGAAGACATACTCTGTGAGCTCTACGTGTGTTTCTCCAGCAGTGAGGTTGCAAATGAGAATCATTTCAGAGGCAGAAGCTGCATCTTCTGTCCTTGCTGTTCCTTTCTCTAGACTTTAACAGCAACAATGACAGCTTCAGCCCATCTCAGGTAACTTCTTTTCCCAAAAACTACAGCTTTGCAAATCTGCAGATATCCACTTATATTCACAGATCTCCACATCCGGGGATGTGGATATCCACAGATCGGATGCAGATACAAATTACATATCCGTGCAGGGCTCTATCAGAAAGGATTGTTATTGCCATCTTTGATACCATCTAAAAAAGACAGTCAAACACAGGGTATATTATTCTTCTGAAAGCTTTCTGCAGCTATAGAGAAAGGGAAGTTGTTAAAATGAAAGCCTTATGTAATACTCTACATTTCAAAAGCTTTAACTGTTTTTCCTTCTTTTCTATAACTTTAGTAAAAAGTTTAAAGGATATTTATTTTTTTTTTATTTTTTTTTTTGCTACGGTACTATGCAGGCTGAGGTCTCTGCGTACCAAATCCTGAACCTTGTTTAAACTATTATGAATGTTGGATAATGACTGAGTTATGTTAATGCCTTTGGCCTATGTATCCCATCTAAAGTAATACAACTCCATGATGTTCAGTGGACCTCACTAGGCAAATGTAATTTATCTCATGAGCAATTGAATACTGCCATGATGGAGCTGCAGAAAGCTCTTAAATGCACAGCTACCCTTTCTGAGAATTCTCAGCAGTAGCGCCTTTCAGACAGCTACATGGCTTCTGTTAACTTTGTTTAGAGTCAGTCCTTCAATCTGATCGCTGTGGAATTTTCAGTTTGGCACGGCAATTTAAAACAAAATCAGAATGTGAAGATTAAAAAGGGAAAAAATTATAACCATCAGTGTACATGCTCTGTCAGAAAACTTAACGCTTAAAGCAAGTTTTGAATTATGCGCCCTTTGCATTTGTACATGGTAGCTTTTCTAAGAACTGAGGTGAAGAGAGGAATTACCCCAGGAGCAGCAAGAAATGTAACTATATTTTACTAATCTTACTGTGGATTTTTTTTGAAGTCTATTTGGTAGTAACCTCAGAAATATAATTAATATTTGTACAGTACACTGAAAATGTATGTCTCAATATGAGTTACTAATGGAAGGTTATTTAAATAATGGAACCTTATGTACACTTTCAGTTTTCTTTAATTTATATCCTTTTTTCTCTCCCTAGAACTGTAGCTACTAATGTTTTCATAAGCCAAAACTGTGATGCTACAGTCTTTCATAGAAGAATATCTATTTAAAGCATGCGTGATTTTTATAGTCCTTCATTCTAATGTTAATTTTTTCTGATTTAGTTGTTGCAGTTAATTGCAAAATCTCAGCTAACCTCACTGAGTGGTGCAGCACAGAAGAACTACTTCAATATTTTGGACAAAATTGTACGAAAGGGTATGTTCGTGGTTCATTAGCATTGACTGAGTTACTTTTTCTGACCTTTCAGTTAGTTTCATTATTTTTATATGTACTGCTTTATGTCACAAAACAAAGGTAATGGCATATTTAATTAGTGGAAATCTAATATACTTTTTAACCAGTTTCTTAACATTGAAGAATATCATTCAAAACAAATGTATAAAGTGAAATCAGAGATTATCCTTCACAGTCAGAAGTTCATGGTTTCTCTTTTACTATTCTGTACTCTTTGTCAAATCTAAAATTTCTTAGTTCTGAACAAAATTATTCCTGTTTTTATTAACATGAATACCTGTGTATGTCTTTTTTTAAAAATTCCTTTACATGATGAACTAAAACATTTTAGTCCAAATTTGCCAAGTTACCCAACAGAGGTATGCAAGAAACTGCAATTATTCCCGGTGTGTATAATGAGAAAACTGGGCTCTTGCATATTAATGTTGGAAAATGTTGGGTTTTTTTAAAGGTGACCATTGTATTTGGAAGACATTTAATACTATCTACTGAAAATAGGAAATCCACTTGAAAAACTAAGATGCAGCATTAATTTTATTAACGCATGGCACAAAGTGTTGCACTGATGCCTTGATAGCAGTATTGTCTTAAGCATCAATCCTGCATCTGTGGGACCTGCCAGGGCAAATTCCATTGTGGGATCAGGACATTTAGTTTGGAAGTGAAACCACTGCTCAGCTGCAGTTTGAGTTAGTTCAGATAGGGAAATGTCAATAACTTGGGTTAATGGTAACAAATCAAAAGAGTACCTCTTATTTTTCTTTTCCAGTTTTGGAAGACCAACACAATCCACGCTTAATCAAAGATCTTCTTCAGGATCTGAGTTCTACTCTCTGTATACTGATTAGGGGAGTAGGGAAATCTGTGTTGGTGGGGAACATCAATATTTGGATTTGCCGGTTAGAAACTATCCTTACATGGGAACAACAGCTAAAAAATCTTCAGATGAACAAGGTATATTAAATTTGTTAAATCAGAAATATGAGGTAAAGAGGGAGAAGGTGCTTTGAATACTGGCTTTTAATCTGTGTACAAGCAAAGTTTTAAATATGTCTAAAGCCACTTTTACTTGACTTCATTAGTTATTCAGCACAAATGATGACATAAAGATATAAAATTAAAGTTAATTTTTTTCACACTCACTAAGTATTTTAATATCCTTTTTTTGTGAAAAGCACAACAGTAATTTTAGCAACATGCATTAACTGACTCCTGACGGATGTTCACAGACTTGATTTTCTGATAGCCCAACCATAAGTTTCAAAACGGATAGCTCGCTGTCGACCTTAATCTGACTAGTTAGAGATAATTATTCACTGGTCAGAGACATACGATAACTCTACCTTACTAAGGAGAGACAGACCTGAAATCCAAGATTAGAGAGGGACCAAAAAAACATGACTAAAGCATTGAAGTAGCGATTCCAAAGCTTTGCAATCCAACAGGGTTTTTTTCTATGAAACTAGGTAACTTATGGACTTCTGGAAGCTCTAAAAGTTTGGACCTGTGTCACAGCTTTTTTTTTTTTAGCATACTGTAGGGGGCGACAGAGGGTTAGGAGAGGAAGCGAAGGGAGGTACTGAGACTTGGTGAGGGGAGTAGGAGGAAGGGCAGTCAGCTGCAGGCTAGGAAGGAGAGTCCCAGGTGTTTCTCTCTGCTTCCGGGCTCTTGCCTCCGCCAGTCCGCTCCTCCCTCAGGTGTGTGCAAGCTTACTTAGGGGTGGAGTACTAGCCCCCCATTTCACCCAGTTCCACTACCCACCCCAATGCTGTGTCCATCACTTTAAGCATTTACAATGGCAATTTTTGAAAATAAGATGTCTGAAGTTTCTAAGGGTCTATGTGATAATCATGGGGGATACACATTTATTTAAAAAATCTTTTTTTTTAACTTAAATCACATTGTTTTGGTTTAAATGGGCTTTAAATTGAATACATTTTTCTTTTTAAAAATAAACCTGTTTAAAACTAAATTTGAAAGAGACTACATATGTTAAGATCTACATTTATTATAATCTCTTTAAATCATTTAAATAAATAATATTTAACAGCACACATTTGCTAGTGAAGTTTTAAAGAAAGTAACCACCAAACTGGTAGAAGTCACTGGCTAAGCACCTAGAACAGGGATCAGCAATCTTTGGTATGCGGCCTATCAGGGAAATCCGCTGGCGGGCCAGGACGGTTTGTGTACCTGCAATGTCCGCAGGTTCGGCTGATTGCAGCTCCCACTGGCCACGGTTCGCTGTTCCAGGCCAATGGGGGCTGCAGGAAGCAGCAGCCAACACATCCCTCTGTCTTGTTACTTTATCATTCTGCCCTGAATAAATCACAACAAATTTTGAAATAGAAGATAGATCACAAAAAAAAAAAAAAAAGGAAATTCAGCCTTGAAGATATTTGTCACGTGGCCAACAAACTAAAACACCATCCTTGCTTGACGGATAACAGGTGCTTGACTTGTTGTTTCCTTTATTTTATGTCAGTAACTTCCACTGAGTGATTTTTCTTTAGTTATGTATTACAAATGCAAGATTGGAGTTATTATGTTCACAGGTGCCTGAGCATGATGATCTCTCAAAAACTATACACAAGATGTCACTACAGAAAGTATATTCTATAAGCAAGACTAATGAGTGTAATGAACTAAATTGTGGCATTAAGCTAGAGCTGTCTATTGGACCCAGCTACCCTAGGGGGTGCAGCTGTTGTAATAAGATTGCATATGTTCCCTTTGCATCTGGTCAGGCCCACTAGGTGGGGTCACTGTCATCCCTTGCACAAAACACTGACAGCAGTGCTAGCTCTATATAGTCCCTAACCATGTCTCTTGTTGTGCCCAGCCCCCTTTCATTAGGTTCAAGTAGAGGAAAGGGAGAGGTACTTTTTACATCTCCCATGCCCCTGCTGCAAGGAAGAGAACCTCTCTAATCCCCACCCTAGGTGCTGCTGCACAGAGACCCCATAGAAGAGGACTCTGGTCAGGTATACATACTCCCTTGGGTCACCCACTCTATATTTGCTCTCCTATCAGTGTGGCAGAATCACTATTTCATCTGTTGGGAGGCTCTGCAGAGGTGGGATTTGTCCTACTCTCTTCCCTCTGACTTTTACATTCCATAGCTATGTATTGCACATCTGTTGAGTAATTGACATAAACTTCAGTGCTTAATTTTAACAGTGGTTTCTCTGACTCTTTAACTAAAGTTTTTAGAGTGTGCATTTTTCTGAAAGTTGGTGTTGTATGCAACTTTTAACTAATTTTCAGACTGCATATTTTGGTTTTTTTATTTTTATTTTTATTTTTTTGCTTTTAATTTCCAAAGCTTTTTCATCCAAAGCATAACTTTACGTTCTAAGAATTTTCATTCACTTAACACCAGAAAAACTAAGAGCTGCAAAACCACTTTATTCAACTTCTGTTCCTTGAGATATTTAATTTTCAATAACAAACTTGCAGAATAATCTAACAAACGTTGAAAACCAAATGATCAAAATATCAAACTGGCAAAAAAAACCAAAACAGGTCCATATTTTTTCAGGGAAACACACGTACATACATATAATTATAAAATATATAAAATTTTAAAAAGTGAAATAAAAATAACTGAGGTAGCTATATTGGTTTAAACCTAAAATTGAAAACCCTTCTTATGTTATACTAACAACTCCATGCAGTTAAAAGTTAACTCTTTTTTTTCAGCAAGTCAACAATGGTCTCACGCTCAGCGATCTTCCTCTGCATATGCTGAATAACATTTTATACAGGTTCTCAGATGGCTGGGACATTATTACCCTAGGTCAAGTGACCCCAACACTGTACATGCTCAGCGAAGACAGGCAGTTATGGAAAAAACTTTGCCAGTACCATTTTGCAGAAAAACAGGTAACGAGAGAGAGTTGTGTGTGTTAAATCTGATACTGATGATCTCAGTATGAATTCCTGAGTGACTTTGCCCTTGCTTTCACATTGAACCATAGCAATGTGGGTAACGGGAAAGTGATGTTTTTTTAGAGGCGGTGTCTACCCTCAGTTCCCATTGATTTCTGTGAGAAATGTGCTCTGTACATCAACCCAAGAGACTCTATCCGGATGTTTCCCGTGCAGTGGAGGGGAGGGCAGTGGAGGCAATGTCTACACTAAGCTTTTTTTCCTCCATATTTCCCATAATTCCTGCCAACTGTGGCAGATTGGACTTTTAAAGCTTTAGTATATGCATTTTAGATTCCAAGGTAGTAGGTGTTTCAAGCAAAGATTTTTCATAAATTATACAAGTCTGAACAGTCAGTCATGATCTTCTAGATTATATTTCTCTACCTAGACTATTATGAGCAGATTTTCTTGCATACAAGTAACTTTTACCACGCATTTATTAGTCTCAGAGTTTACCTGATAACATTGATATTCATGACCATCTGGACTTCAACCTACCCATTCTTTAAACTCCCACTAGCGGGGTGTGTGTGTATATGTGTACACATATACCATTGCCCTTTAACACACAAGGCTAAGAGTCTGAGCTGCTTTCCAAACAACTGTCAAAGAAAATCCAGTACTGGTTGGAAGTGAGTCAGAATAGCCTCTTCCTGTTACATTGTATGAACTCTAAGGCCTTAGACTAAACTTAGAAAAATTGACCCTCCTTCCACTCCTAATAGTCAAAGAGGAGAATAGTGTAGAACAGGGATCGGTAACCTTTGGCACCGGGCCCCTCAGGGAAATCTGCTGACAGGCTGGGATGATTTGTTTACTTCCCGTGTACACAGGTTCAGCCAATCGCAGCTCCCACTGACCACGGTTTGCTGTTCTGGGCTAATGGGAGCTGCAGGAAGCAGCGGCCAGCACATCCCTTGGCCCACGCCGCTTCCCGCAGCCCCCATTGGCCTGGAACAGCGAACCGCAGCTAGTGGGAGCTGCGATTGACTGTATACCACTGAGCTCAAAATGGATCTTAACTAATAAATAAATGGTGATTGTTTCACAAGAGAGGGATGGAAGGAGTCTCAAACTGACATGGCACCTTGGCAAAAGATGCAAAGGCAGGGGAACAGAAGTAGTACTCCAAAGGAGAGCTCAGGAGGGGTAAATGTAGGCCATGGGAGCAGGCATAGGAAGAAGTAGGCAGGGTGGGGTTGAGCATTTTGAATTTGATGTACAAAGACAGGGAATTTTGAGGAGGGGAAGAGGAGAAGGATTTTGAACAATGATCACAATGGCTGGAGAGGAATCTGTTATCTTAAGATTATATAAGAAATAAAAATCACTCCAGCACATCAGTGTAGCATGTCAGATACAGGATCTCTAAATACTCGTGTAAAAATACTTCTGTAAAAAAAAGTCTCTCTGAACTCTAACATGTAGTTTCCAAGCAGCTTTTAAGTGGACTAATAACCTAACTGAATCTGTAGGGGTTTTGGGCAGCTATTTAACTGTAATTTGCCTCATGTTAAAAATGTGTCACTTTACAAGCAGCAGTAAGACCTTAACCTTCACCAGTAGCAACCACATTGATCTGAAGGATTCTTGCACTGTTGCTTGGAAAAATTAGGCAGTACATCTATCCATGTGCTTCAATGTCCCATGCTTCCAAAAAAGATATACAAAGCATGTGCAAGTAAGACTAACATGCATTTATTTAAAATTAAAAGAAAAGAATTATTTAAGTTTCTAATAATTGTGTAAAAGGCCTTAATTGTGAAAAATATGTAGCCTAAGACTACATTTATAAAGTCTAAAGCCTTGGTTGCTTTGCCTGTACTTTACAGGGGAGTATTTTACAGCTACAGTCCTTACAATAAGCCACTAGTTGTAATACATGATCATCTTTCATCAGTTTATAAGTGAAGAAAATATTCAGTGCAATTTTTTTCTATATAACTCTTAAAATAGTACTCATATGCAACAAGAGAATTATTAACTTGGCTCTTTCAAGTCAATGGAGTTGCCCCAATGATGAGTATGGCCCAGCATAGCTTAACAAATCTGTAGTTTCTGTTTTGTATTGATCTACCTAACTTAGTTGGCTTGGGAAGGCCTCAAATATTTAGAGGGGTACAGGCTAGAATATGGTATAAATCACCTTTATATGGATGGGTCTCTAAAACTGTGCTTCAGAGTTTCAAGTTGACACTCCATGAAGTTGTGTATATGAGTCAGAATATTAGTCTGAGAGAGCCCCATTTATAAAATAATTTATCTTGAACTATTCTTTTATACTTCAGCCTTTGATTGGCTTGATTACTTTCTGCTAACAATTTAAATTAAAATATTAATTTTATGTTCAGTTCTGTAGGCATTTGATCCTGTCGGAAAAAGGTCACATTGACTGGAAGCTGATGTACTTTGCACTTCAGAAATGTTATCCAATAAAGGAACAATATGGGGACACATTACATTTTTGTCGACATTGTAGTATTCTGTTTTGGAAGGTAAGAACTGGAAATGTATAATTTAATATTAGAAAATACTTTGAGAGTTAGCTACTGAAAAAAATATCGTTGACTGGGGAAATGTTAGTGTTGTATAATTGTGTGCCATCTCAGGTGAAAAGTAATTGGGCCGTAAATCAAACTAAGTAAAGTGGTCACACCTACATAGGTTGGTGTGTTGTTCCAAAAGAGGTTTCCAGCCAAAATGAGAAATCAAAAGTTCAATTCTGTGCTATTTATAGTTTTAAAATCTGTACCAGAAATTGATACTCTGTGTTTTTAGAAAGAAAGATGATTAGAGTGTTACTCCCTACCTTCTAGCGGCCTTTTTGTTACACAGCTGTAATGCACTAATGCGCAGGGATGTGGGGGAAGCAGGCAGAGGACTAGCTTCAACATTATGGCAGCCAATAAAAAGGATCAATAGAAAAAACATTTTACCACAGTATTTCCACAGCAGTGATGTAATATTTTACATGATTTAGTAACCAGCTGTGTCTTGTGAAAAGCATTGAAGAACTTGTTAGAAATGATCTTTCTAAACATACATTTTGCTTTTCCCTTATCTTGCTGTTTGGTAGTAAGTATATTTGGCCTTGAAGGAGGATCTTGGGTAATCTGTTTCTTAACTCTCACCTGAAGTCATAATAATCCCATTTTGGTTTAACATTTGATGGCTGGAAAAGTGGATTAGATGCCTCTTTCTGACTAACTTCAATTTGCAGCCCAAAGACTACAGTAGATTATGATTTTAAATGGAAAATAAGAAGCAAGAGTTGCTTGGAAACCTTGAAAAATCTTCTCCTGAGAAATCATTTTGCTTTTATACATTATATTTTGTTGTTTTTCCATTATTCTGAAATTCTAAAGACATTTACATGAAAGCAAGACTGTGTAAGATTTATTTTCTGCTCTTTCCTCCCTCTCCTCCCAAAGAAGATAATTCTTCCTGTGTGACTATGGGTCCTCTGCATGACTTTGTAATTTGTCCAGTGGGGAGTAATAGCATCTATGCCAATAGTAATGTATGAATCATGTCATTCTGACTGAATGTGAATATCCTTGTTATCTTGTCTGTACCTGCAGACCTTAATAATTACATCAGCAGTACAAAAACATGCAGTCAGTATAGGCGTCTGCTTTAAAAAAGTCTGGACAAACTATTGATGTATAGTTCTTTCACTTCTGATAAAGGTTTGCTAGGGAATAAAAGTTGTCCATTGCAGTAGAGACTGACCTTTAACTTGCTACCTAGTCAGTAGGAGACAGTTTTCCCTTGATAAAATGTCGATGGTTACATGACTATGCAGTTATGAGAGAGTTGGGTTTTTCAATTCTTGTGTATACTAGTTCTCTTTCTAATTTCTAAAGGCTTTTGTTGCTGGGGTATTCCTGTGTAAGGGGATAACTGGATACTGTTTGACATTTTGCCTCCGTTCAGATGTTTGCTACTGTTGTGCTTCACAGTGTAGTGCATTTAATGCTGGGAAAGTCCAAATTCGTGGTATTCCTAAGAGTCTGGAGCCACATCAAGAAATTTGAAGCAGTGGATGAAAACCTTGAATCCAAGGGGAGCAAGAGCAGGAGGCAGAGCACTGAGCAACCATTGTGGCTGAGCACAGAGGTTAAGGTGTTCTGAACCAGTAGTAGCTTTTTTATTTGATGGGTTTTGGACTTGGGTGCAGAGGATTACAATAGTCAAGCTTCGAGGTGATGAACATGCCAATCATGGGTAGGATCCCCTGGGGGACTAACATGAAGGGGAAAGGAGTCCAGGAGAGCTGGCTGTATTTCAAGGAATCCCTTTTGAGGTTACAGGGACAAACCATCCCGATGAGTCGAAAGAATAGTAAATATGGCAGGCGACCAGCTTGGCTTAACGGTGAAATCCTAGCGCATCTTAAGCATAAAAAAGAAGCTTACAAGAAGTGGAAGGTTGGACATATGACCAGGGAAGAGTATAAAAATATTGCTCGGGCATGTAGGAATGAAATCAGGAGGGCCAAATCGCACCTGGAGCTGCAGCTAGCAAGAGATGTCAAGAGTAACAAGAAGGGTTTCTTTAGGTATGTTGGCAACAAGAAGAAAGCCAAGGAAAGTGTGGGCCCCTTACTGAATGAGGGAGGCAACCTAGTGACAGAGGATGTGGAAAAAGCTAATGTGCTCAATGCTTTCTTTGCCTCTGTCTTCACTAACAAGGACAGCTCCCAGACTGCTGCGCTGGGCATCACAACATGGGGAGTAGATGGCCAGCCCTCTGTGGAGAAAAAGGTGGTTAGGGACTATTTAGAAAAGCTGGACATGCACAAGTCCATGGGGCCGGACGAGTTGCATCCGAGAGTGCTAAAGGAATTGGCGGCTGTGATTGCGAGCCATTGGCCATTATCTTTGAAAACTTGTGGCAAACGGGGGAAGTCCCAGATGACTGGAAAAAGGCTAATGTAGTGCCAATCTTTAAAAAAGGGAAGAAGGAGGATCCTGGGAACTACAGGCCAGTCAGCCTCACCTCAGTCCCTGGAAAAATCATGGAGCAGGTCCTCAAGGAATCAATCCTGAAGCACTTACATGAGAGGAAAGTGATCAGGAACAGTCAGCATGGATTCACCAAGGGAAGGTCATGCCTGACTAATCTAATCGCCTTCTATGATGAGATTACTGGTTCTGTGGATGAAGGGAAAGCAGTGGATGTATTGTTTCTTGACTTTAGCAAAGCTTTTGACACGGTCTCCCACAGTATTCTTGTCAGCAAGTTAAAGAAGTATGGGCTGGATGAATGCATTATAAGGTGGGTAGAAAGTTGGCTAGATTGTCGGGCTCAACGGGTAGTGATCAATGGCTCCATGTCTAATTGGCAGCCGGTGTCAAGTGGAGTGCCCCAGGGGTCGGTCCTGGGACCGGTTTTGTTCAATATCTCCATAAATGATCTGGAGGGTGGTGTGGATTGCACTCTCAGCAAATTTGCGGATGATACTAAACTGGGAGGAGTGGTAGATACGCTGGAGGGCAGGGATACGATACAGAGGGACCTAGACAAATTGGAGGATTGGGCCAAAAGAAATCTGATGAGGTTCAATAAGGATAAGTGCAGGGTCCTGCACTTAGGACGGAAGAACCCAATGCACAGCTACAGACTAGGGACCGAATGGCTAGGCAGCAATTCTGCGGAAAAGGACCTAGGGGTGACAGTGGACGAGAAGCTGGATATGAGTCAGCAGTGTGCCCTTGCTGCCAAGAAGGCCAATGGCATTTTGGGATGTATAAGTAGGGGCATAGCGAGCAGATTGAGGGACGTGATCGTCCCCCTCTATTTGACATTGGTGAGGCCTCATCTGGAGTACTGTGTCCAGTTTTGGGCCCCACACTTCAAGAAGGATGTGGATAAATTGGAGAGAGTCCAGTGAAGGGCAACAAAAATGATTAGGGGTCTGGAACACATGACTTATGAGGAGAGGCTGAGGGAACTGGGATTGTTTAGTCTGCAGAAGAGAAGAATGAGGGGGGATTTGATAGCTGCTTTCAACTACCTGAGAGGTGGTTCCAGAGAGGATGGTTCTAGACTATTCTCAGTGGTAGAAGAGGACAGGACAAGGAGTAATGGTCTCAAGTTGCAGTGGGGGAGGTTTAGGTTGGATATTAGGAAAAACTTTTTCACTAGGAGGGTGATGAAACACTGGAATGCATTACCTAGGGAGGTGGTAGAACCTCCTTCCTTTGAAGTTTTTAAGGTCAGGCTTGACTAAGCCCTGGCTGGGATGATTTAATTGGGGATTGGTCCTGCTTTGAGCAGGGGGTTGGACTAGATGACCTCCTGAGGTCCCTTCCAACCCTGATACTCTGTGATTCTATGATTGGACACCGTGGCTAAATCTGAATAGGTTTCCCACCAGCTATGAATGAAGAAGGATGTTTTTGCAGCAGTGGCAGTTTTGGCCTCCACAGGCCCAGTGGCCACTGAGGCTATGAACTACAACTATCTGAAAGCAAATGCCCTCAAAGGAAGATGGTGATATAAAAATAGTGAATTTTTTGGAGTGTTTCTGTCATTCCACCAGCATCATTTCAGTATTTTCAGGATTCCGCTTCAGCCAGCTGCATTTCCTCCAGTTGCTGATGTCAGCTGAGCTCTTGGGACACTGGGAAAATGTGCTGTTTGTCTCTGATATGAAGGTGCTGTAAAGTTGAGTGTCTTCTGTGTATTGTGCACCTTTTTAATAACTCCTCCAACCAAGCTAATACTTTTTTCTTGTAGGAAGTGTAGTATGACTGTTAGTGACTCAGAATCTCTGGTTTAAATCATCCAAAAGATGGTAGCTGTAGCAGAACACACACACACAAACCTTCAAAACTTTGTTGTGCGTTATTGGTTCAGCACTAAACCTGAGAGAAGAGGGCAACTTACTGAATTACCAGGGAGCATGGATCAGCATTCATGTCACACTCCCGGTCAGAATCAGAGGGGTAGCTGTGTTAGTCTGGATCTGTAAAAGTGGCAAAGAGTCCTGTGGCACCTTATAGACTAACAGACGTATTGGAGCATAAGCTTTCGTGGGTGAATACTCATTTCGTCGGATGCATATAGTGGAAATTTCCAGAGGCAGCTATAAATATGCAAGCAAGAATCAGGCTAGGGATAACGAGGGAGGATGAGGCCAGCTTCTAGCAGTTGAGGTGAAGAGAAGGAGGGAGGAAGGAGAAACTGCTTTTGTAGTTGGTTAGCCATTCACAGTCTCTGTTTAATCCTGAGCTGATGATGTCAAATTTGCAAATGAACTGAAGCTCAGCAGTTTCTCTTTGAAGTCTGGTCCTGAAGGTTTTTTGCTGCAGGATGGCTACCTTTAAATCTGCTACTGTGTGTCCAGGGAGGTTGAAGTGTTCTCCTACAGGTTTTTGTATATTGCCATTCCTAATATCTGATTTGTGTCCATTTATCCTTTTACGTAGGGACTGTCCAGTTTGGTCGATGTACATAGCAGAGGGGCATTGCTGGCACATGATGGCATAGATTACATTGGTGGACATGCAGGTGAATGAATCAGTGATGGTGTGGCTGATCTGGCTAGGTCCTGTGATGGTGTCGCTGGTGTAGATACGTGGACAAAGTTGGCATCGAGGTTTGTTGCATGGATTGGTTCCTGAGTTAGAGTTACTATGGTGCGGTGTGTAGTTGCTGGTGAGAATATGCTTCAGGTTGGCGGGTTGTCTGTGGGCCAGGACTGGCCTGCCTCCCAAGGCCTGTGAAACTGAGGGATCGTTGTCCAGGATGGGTTGTAGATCACTGATGATGCGTTGGAGAGGTTTTAGATGAGGACTGTACGTGATGGCCAGGGGAGTTCTGTTGGTTTCTTTCTTGGGCTTGTCTTGCAGCAGGAGGCTACTGGGTACACATCTGGCTCTGTTGATCTGTTTCCTTATTTCCTCATATGGGTATCGTAGTTTTGAGAATGCTTAGTGAAGATCTTGTAAGTGTTGGTCTCTGTCTGAGGGGTTGGAGCAAATGCGGTTGTACCTCAGCACCTGGCTGTAGACAATGGATCGTGTGGTGTGTCCAGGATGGAAGCTGGAGGCATGAAGGTAGGCATAGCAGTCGGTGGGTTTTCGGTATAGGGTGGTGGTACGTGACAGTCACTTATTTGCACCGTGGACCTTCCGTGTAGATTGGTCCAGGCTGAGGTTGATGGTGGGGTGGAACCTATTGAAATCATGGGGGAATTCTTCCAGGGTTTCCTTCCCCTGGGTCTAGATGATGAAGATGTCAGCAATGTAGCATAGGTAGAGAAGGGGCGTGAGTGGACGAGAGCTGAGGAAGCGTTGTTCCAGGTCAGCCATAAAAGTATTGGCATGTTGTGGGGCTATGCGGGTGCCCATAATGGTGCCACTGGTCTGGAGGTATATTTTGTCACCAAATTTGAAATCATTGTGTGTGAGGATAAAGTTACAGAGCTCAGCAACCAGTTGTGCTGTGGCATCATAAGGGATACTGTTCTTGGCAGCTTGTATTCCATCTGTGTGTGGTATGTTTGTGTAGAGAGCTTTTACATCCATGGTGGCTAGGATGGTGTTTTCTGGAAGATCACCAATGCATTGTAAAAAGAAAAGGAGTACTTAGAGACTAACTACAAATGCATTGTCGTTTTCTCAGGAAATCAGTGGTGTCACGGAGATAGCTGGGAGTGCTGGTGGCGTAGGGTTTGAGTAGACAGTCCACATATCCGGACAGTCCTTCAGTGAGAGTGCCAATGTCTGAGATGACGGGGTGTCCAGGATTTCCGGGTTTGTGGATCTTGGGTAGTAGATAGAATAACCCTGGTTGGGGATCTAAGGGTATGTTGATTTGTTCCTGTGTTAGTGTAGGGAGTGTCCTGAGTAGATGGTGTGGTTTCTTAGTGTATTCCTCCATGGGATCTGAGGAAAGCGGCCTGTAGAATTTGGTATTGGAGAGTTGTCTGGCAGCCTCCTTTTGGTAGTCAGACCTGTTCATGATAACAATAGCACCTCCTTTATCAGCCTCTGATTATAATGTCAGGGTTGTTTCTGAGGCTGTGGATGGCATTGCGTTCTGCACGACTTAAGTTATGAGGCAAGCGATGTTGTTTTTTCCACAACTTCTGCCTGTGCACGTCAGCAGAAGCATCCTATGTATAGGTCCAGACTGTCATTTCGACCCTCAGGAGGAGTCCATGTGGAGTTCTTTTTGTGCTGTTGATGGGAGGGTATCTGTATATCAGTGTGCTGTTCAGTGTTACCTTGAAAGTATTCTTTGAGTCGGAGATGGCGAAAGTAGGCTTCCAGATCACCGCAGAACTATATCATGTTTGTGGGGGTGGCGGGGCAGAAAGAGAGTCCCGAGATAGGACAGACTCTTCTTCTGGGCTGAGTGTGTAGCTGGGTAGATTGACGATATTGCTGGGTGAGTTGGGGTACCACTGTTGTGGCCCCATCTGGCAGGTAGGATTTTAGACAGCTTACAGTCCTTTTTCCTTTGTAGAGAGGTGAAGCATGTAATGTAGATCTCCTGTCTTATTTTAGTAAAGTCCGTTCGTATGGAAGGTTGGAGAGCTCTTTTTTGACGTTTTCCTGTTTGCTGTATAGGATGCTGATCAGGTGCTTCCTCAGTTTCTTTGATAGTGTGTGGCATAATCTCTCACTGTGATCTGTGCAATATGTAGATAGCAATGGATTTTTCACCTTCAGTCCATTTGGTATGACCAGGTGGACCCGGTCAGTATGCAGCCCAAGCAGGGGAAGCTAATGATCCAACCAGAGGACCAAATTCGGTGGTGCCTCAGGTGACACGTGACCAAGATTCATGTTGCACATACACTAAGAAGACTGAATTACCATTCCAGTACTCAGAACAAATTTGTTAAAATAAATTTGTTAGTCTCTAAGATGCCACAGTTCCTCCTTTTCTCATTCCAGTACTGTGACCATGCCTGATCCTGCTGACTTGAGGGATCTAGTAGAAGTGGTATGGCTGCAGAGTTAATAAACACATTTCTCCAAATGCAAATTTAGTAATCTTTGTGACACCATAATCACCTCCATAGCAACTGATCATGATATCAGATAGGATTATGATTTCTGGTGTGGAATAAGCATGGATGTCTTTTGGGATTAGTGATAAGATATGGAGGTTTATCTCCTCTACAGCATTGGAATGTGAACCACATCAATACCATCTGACAAATGTTTGATAGTGCTGAAATAATTAGTGGTGTTACTTCATATTAAATGGATGATTTCTACACTATAAGTGGCACCCTTGTTGGCAGAGATGCCTGCCAAAGGCTTGATCAGCATGGAGCCTGAATTGCCTTCTTGCTCAGACCCTTTCACAAGCTTTTTAAGCAAAAAAAGAGAAATCAACCAAGGGAAATGAAACTTTTGGTCTTGTCATCTCTGATGAGACTTTGTGCTCTTTGGAAACAGCTATCTTAACTGGAAAAAGAGGTATACCAGTTTAAATATATTAATGGTAGTAACCCAAGTTGTGACAAACTCTCTGTTAGGGGTCAGTGTGGTACATGGTTTTAACTTGGTGTCAATAAATTGCATACAGTACAGTGGTTGGCTAATATCATTATAGTATCTGTAATTAACACCTATTTTTTCCAAACTGAAAATTGATCCTTTACAATGCTTTTGGACACGTTTTCTAAATGTTTGATTTATTCTGGAACTTTAAAATTTCCATGTGTTTTATTTTTTTAAAGGAAAAATACTAGCTAGTTACTTTAAATTTTGTGGGGGCAGAGGGGAACTGATAAGAGTTTGTTAAATTATGTATTATCAGTACATACTATGAAGAAAATAAAGGAAGATGTTTTCTTAATTGGATACCAATAATTCAAAATCTGGTCATTTTTTTAAAAGTTCAAAGTAATTTTGGACCCTTTGCTCTTTTTTTGTTTTTGTTTTACAGTTGTTTTCCTATCGTAAAACAAAAAAGTTGTTTTATCTCCTGTTATGTGAAAAACTCACACAAAAAGGAGAATAGCTGACTATACATGGAAACAGTGACACACACACAGACAGTAAAGAAAATTCTCACTTTTCAGTTTTTCAGTCATTCAGTTCTAGTAATCATAGCTGTTATTTGTAACAATAGTTTTAAAAAACCTTCAGACAGCAATGTATAGGGTTTTTTTATTGATAGCATTCCTTTAAAACAAATGATCGTAGAAAACTTAAATACAGAAGTGAAATCATTACTAACTACTTCATAGGAGGTGTGGTAATATATAAAAGAACATCTTGTACTCTTTAATATTAAAAGAGGAAATGAATATAGCGCACACTCAACACCTCAAATGACACTTTGAGAAGTGATTTTTCAAAAAAAGACTGATCATTTTTAATATAGACTAACTATGTAATTACTCAGTGGAGTAAAAGTGCTGGCATCTAGTACTATTAAGTGATGCATCTTTGTGAGCGCTTTTTGTTTATATCATAACTCTTCCATACTATTATGTGGTGTCACCAATGTGGGTAAATTTCTTCCATTGCTAACTGGATAATACATTTCAGCAGGTCTAGAGCTGGACATGACTGATGGAATATTTGTCCTTCTTTAATGGAAATTTTTTCAACGGTAAACAGATCATTGAAGCACTATGCAGTGACTAAAAGCTATTTCAAGCAGATGATGCGCTCTAACACCTGTTCTTACTCCTCTGAGTTTTCGCAGTAGTTTGTTATGTGGGCTTTGTTTGCCAACGGATTAAAATAATCTAGTGCAGAATATTCCTATGGCAAATAATAATCAAAATCATATACTAAGCTTCTTATTCCAAATGACTGCCAGTCCAATAAATCTTAATGTTTCCTCTCTTTTACTTTATTGCACTCCTTCCTGCTTCTTCCTTCATGATCCCAAAGGACTACCACCTTGCTTTGTTATTCAAGGTATTTCATATGTGTTTCATCCCTGCTTTTATCGATGCTGATTCTGTAATGTTGAAGTGAACAAGATGTTCAATTGTAATTGATGTTTCGGTTTGTCATGATGGGCTAAGAACAAGCTATTTCTGCAGCTGTTGACACTATTTAGATACTGTAATCTTCCAAGCTCAGCTTTGCACTTTTTGCTGTTGTTGCTATTTTTATTGCAGTGTTCCTCACTGTACTGTTTCAACTCAAGGCACTAAATTCAGCCTCTGATGTAAGCAGGTGCAGCTGTCACTGAACTCAGAAATTTATGCCCTCTTACACGAAGGATGAATTTTGCACAAAGTAGGCATTAATGGCTGTTTCCACATTCTAATGGATTTAGTTCAGCACTGAAATCTGAGAACAGTAAAGGCAACATCACAGAATTCTGTCTCTGCAGTATGAAACAAAGGTACTGGAATTGCTTTTACCCCACTGAATAATTTAATGACACTTTAACCTGTTTTACTCGAAGACCTTCTACAAATAGTAGTTTTTTAAAAAAGACCTCTTGTGATTGGAGGAAAAGGAAATGATGACATTGCTTTCTGAATGAGACATTTACAGAAAAGAATTACACATTAGAGCACTGGAGGCCTATGGTTGTCATGGGAACTTCATAATTTGCAATGAAGCTGAAATTTTGAGAAGAAAACAATAATATTTATCATTCGGTGCTCCTTGTAGGCAGTGCACATTTTCTTTCAACTTACATTTATTTTGATCTAGTTAAATAGATTTCTTGAAATTCAATTGGAAGTGAATCATTATGCATGAGCAAGATTTTAAATCAAAATAACTCTCAGAAGCAAGAGCATTCAGATTCACCAGCGGATATGCAATGCCTTACCTCTGATAAAAACATGCATATAGCTCTTCAAATCCATAAGGCTCTTCCATAGTAATATTGCTATCTGGGTTTAAAAAACAAAAATGGATTTTAGTTGATTGTTCTTCAGACTTCTCTTCCTGACTGAAAGGAGGAGCTTGGGAAGGTGTTTTTCATGCTGTTGTGACGAACAAAACAGACAACACCTGACAGGCTGTGGCTTAGAATTACATTTAGAAGGACTGTGGAGGGCAACAAAACTAACTCTTCTCCAGGAATCTAGCTCTGGTAGGCAGAGGTCCCAGAAGCTGGGAAATGAGTTCTGGTGGCAATGGGGAGAAGGTGGGTGCTAGCTAGCTAGTTACAGTATCTGATTTCCAGGGAGAAAGACTCCTCTGCCATTGCAGTTTGTAGAAGAGCCCTTCTCAAGAGAATAAGTGAGGTTCAGCTTTCATCCGTTCCAAGCCCTTGGCATCTTTCTGGGCTGACTGCAGCATCTCCTATCCTCCCTGTCTCTGAAGGCAGTTCAGTTAGGGACCTTATTGTGAGATGTTCACTTTTTTATCAGCTTTTCTCCCTGCTTCCCATGTCATTAAAAGAGCACCCTGCTCTCAGACTCTGTCCTTAGACAGTAAGCAAAAGAAGGGACATAAATAATCTTCATTTTAAAATCTCATTTAACACTTTTTTTCTTTAAACCTAGACTAAGGTATTTATTTTTAGAGAATGAGACTCTCCCTTTCAAAAGTTCCATGGCATCTAGACCGCCATTTAAAATGGATGCTTCATCCTTAGCTTGCACTATTGTGCCTACATATGTGTGCTTCCATCCCTAGATTTTAAGGACTTGAATTCAGAGCTCCCATTTTTAAGTTCTTGCTTTCTGTGAAATACAGTTCCGTTTTTTCCTCATTGAAATGTCAGTGGAATACTTCCATTGACAGCAGTGGTGTGTAACGTTAATGGTAGAGGCTGTATGATTTCTTTACTGTGTTTTTACCTTCTTTGAGCCTTTCTGCTCAACACACTGGATTTATGGTTATACGTAGCAAGTACACTAAAAAGCAGGTGTTTATGAGCTTTATGAACATTGTCTTTTAAGATATTTACTCACCTCACTTTCCAGACTTGTTCAGGACTTTGTGCTTACTGCAGCTATAGCATTTCCTTCTGATAATGGTTGTTACAGGTTACAAAAGGCATGTGAGCATTTAATCATAAAATTAATTCAAATCCTAAATGTTTTTCAGCAATACAAGAGCCTCGTGCTGAGGCTAGGCTCTCAATAACATTAGTTTTAAAGCAAAACCAGATGGCTCAGTGGGATAGCATTGACGGAGCCTTTCAACTTGAGGTCACAATTTAAACCCTGACCAGTCCAGTATAGATCAAAAGTCAGTGACTGAAAATGCCATATGCAAAACAAACTGGAGATCTGTCAGCCATTCCTCCAGTGTCACAACTGGCTGTATCTGTGGAGAAACTGAGAATTGGGTGCGAATTACACTCTCCTCACCCCTGCTACAAATATTCTGCCTAGAACAAGGACCACAGCAGTGCAGGAAGCTTGCTCTGCTGCTGCCCTTCTTTTGTGTGTGTGTGGGGGGGGGGGCATATGGGAAATGGGACATCAACCTTGTATCTTCCCAAATAATTAAATACAGTACAGTGGGGGGGGGGTGAGGAGGAGTGATCCAATTTCTATGATTTTTCCACTGTTATGAAAGCTTGCATTTTAAAGTGTCAAATTTAGCAAGCCTTTGCTAGGATATTTTAGACTTGTTGAATCTAATCACCGAAAATAAGTATGCATGATAAAATACTGAAGGTATGATTGGCATTTTATGCATGCTTAGTATATGTTTGAGTATTTGCAAGAGATATTAACCAAAATGCACATAACTTTAAAACACACTCTGTCTCTCATTCCTTCTGAATGCTGTTGGCATTTTATGTTGGTACAGTGAAATATAAGAAAATAGTAAAATAACCATGGCAGGGAAGGAGTTCTTTAAAACTACCCAGAAGTGTGCATGTTGGTCTCCTTACAGCTCAAAGCATGGAAATTAGGACATGGCCCAGTTTAATTACAACTAATACATTTTGACAGTTTTTGTTTTCAGTTTCCTATCATCCTTCTTCTGAAAGTAATTTTTCAGAAGATAAAGGAAATGTTGAAATGGAAAAACTAAAAGAGCACAGCTTGTTGGCTGTGAGTTAGAAGCAGCGTGGGGATCCGCAATAAAAATAGCTGCTTTCACCTCTGTCTCCTGTTCCAGTTTATGCTGCCACACAAGGCTTTTTGTCCACAGTTTACCACTTAAGCATTAAGAGTGTTAAGTCTTTAAAACTCAAAAGTAATGCTATTGAAATGATAAATGACAAGCACTGCGTACTCCTTGAGAGGTTTCAGAGTAGCAGCTGTGTTAGTCTGTATTCACAAAAAGAAAAGGAGTACTTGTGACACCTTAGAGACTAACACATTTATTTGAGCAGAAGCTTTCGTGGGCTACAGCTTACTTCATCTTATGCTCAGATAAATTTGTTAGTCTCTAAGGTGCCACAAGTACTCCTTTTCTTTTTACTCCTTGAGAGTTTCTCCTAAATGGATATATGTGGCAATCCCCACGGCCTTTTAAGCCTCTTGGCAGGCACACGAAAGGGCCTTTTCCCCACTACAAATACAGCTCGCTCCAACACAAGAACTATGTTGTAACTGGTTCCTTCAAATCCATGGTATTTGTAGAGGGGAAGAGCCCTGAGTTTCCTGCCCTAGCTTCCCAACAGATCTGAGGAACAATTTGAAGTAGCCTTCAATGACTTGACCACTTCCTCCCTTGCAGAAGAGGACAGTAAGTAGCACTGAAAATCTTTAGAACTGGAGTCCATTGCAGGAGAATCTGATTCTGCAGCATTTTCCACTTGCAAAGTTCCACATTGCTCCTGCTCTTACTTCTTTAAAAATAAAATGTTACAACCCCACCCCTCCCCCCCAATAGTTAATACTAGAAGGGGAAAGTGGGAGGGGGAAACAGCTAGGAAAAAAGTAAAACAAGAAACAGATGTCTCCTGTATTTCTGTTTCTTCACGTGTAACCATGTTTGTTGTAGGGATTGTCTTGTTGAGCACACAGCTAGCACTAAAGTGAGAAAAGATGGGGAGTGGAGGGGATAATTATTTAGGGAGGAAGAATTAAAAAGAAACAGAAGAAGTGCTACTGTACAGTTCTCCAAGAATAATATTGCTCCAAAACGTATTGGTCCACCAGCCATGTCAGATAAACAATTGGGCATTCGGATTGATAAAATGTAAATGCTGCTACTTTTATTTAGCTGTCCCTACAGTTTTCTCTCCATTTCCTTTCCCCAGTCATTTTGCCTTAAGAATGTTAACCATACTGCCTGTGGGTTTATGTTACTGTTTGCATGTGTGTGTGTAAAGCCAATATTGTAATGTATGGTATCCAATCCCGAAGCTCTAATTAAAGTTCTTCTCCCATTTATTTGTGTACTCTCTCCTCTCTATAATGATCTGCCCAAAAGTGAGTTAAGGCATATCACCTAAAATACTAATCCATACCCACGCCAGCTCTGGCCATTAGTGCAACTCCCACCACCACTGCCTTAGCACTTCTCTCTTTCCCTTCCAAGCCATTCAAAGTGTCACCTCCAAAATTATACTCCTTGCTGGTTGATCAGACCATATCATTTCCCTTTCTGAATCACTTCACTGGCTTTGTCTTGGCCCTCACGTCAAGATTAAACCTCTCAACCTTGCTTTCGGAGTCCCACACAACTGTCTGCCTATAGATCTAATCACTTATTGTATTCCCCATTCTCTCTTCCAGTGCCACCAGCCTTGCAAACCCCTACTTTCCATGCTGCAACCCCCTACTTTCATGGTGGGTCATCCCTATTCCAGTGTGCAATCCCGCCCCCTTCCCACCCCCCTTTCATATCCATCGTAAAGGTCCACATTTTCCTTAAGGCCTAAAGCCAGGCAACATTAAAGAGTAAGGATCTAAGGTAACTATTTCCTCCTCACCACCCAGTGCATCTTTTCTGCTTTCAAGTTTGCTGGAGTACAGGCTGTCTCTGTCTGTTTTATACAGGTCCAAAAGCCCTTGGGACAAAGGGAGAGGGAATGTGGAGAAGCTTGTTCTATGATTTCTTGTTTGTATCACAGCAGTGCCTAGAAACCCCAATCATTGCTTGGAGCCCCATTGTGTTGCTGTATAGGCACGGTGTACACATAACAAAAGAGATAGTCATTGTCCCAAGGAGCTTCCAATCTAAGTAACTATATGTTCTTGGCAATTTTTTCTTGGGAAGGGCCTTGTAGGCTTTGAACCAGAGTTCCAGAAGGCCAGTGACTTAAAAAACTGGTCTAGTCAGTTGTCCAGCTACTTAATTTGTCTTTTTAAAATGTAAAACTGAGGTGTGAATTCTTGCGGTTCTTTTCTTTTAAAATCAATACTCAGCAGCTTTTTGTTTTTGTGAGTATTTTTTTAAAGGAGAAAATAACTTTTTTCCCTCCTCTTAATTTTGCTAGGATACAGGGCATCCCTGCACAGCCAATGATCCAGACACCTGTTTCATGCCAGTTTCTCCACAGCACTTCATTGATCTCTTCAAATTTTAAGAGGTGCAATGGCCTTGTTTTCGTTCTTATTTTTGGTCATCTTTGTGAAGAATCATGCAGTATGTATTATGCTTTGTGTGCAGTATCTTTTTAAATGTACTTCATAGTAAAAAGGGATGTCTAGGAGGGAGGGGGGAAATTGGAGAGGTGTATTCCAAATGCTGTTGTGTGCAGAAATGAACTGAAGAGGAATAAATATCTCCAATGAAGACACATTCTGTAGGCATGTCTACAAAAGGCTCTTTTGAATCCAAGAAAGAGTACATTTTTAGTCCTGCCTTTAAGTCCATTTTGTACTGATTTAACATTTCATTAAGCCTGTTGAGACTTGGGGGAGAGAGTTGTTGGAAGGGCTATTCTTGGAGTGACCAAAAGCAATTTGTCTTAATCCTTCACTCTTTTTATGCCACCATTTTCCAAGTACTTACATACACTTTGCACATTTATAAATATTCATCTGATACCTTTTTGGACTCCTTCATAAATATCAAGTCAGTTACCAAGTTGGCATTAATCATTGTGAGTTTGTGTGTGAATAAAATATAGAGTTGTGATTATCTGTTGTTGAACCTGTTATGAAGGAAACCAACCTCTGTACATACATTATGCAAAATATTTATTTTCTTAAAAGGTATTTTATTAACTACATCAAACCTGTTTAAAGACATCCTAAATAGTATGGGAGGCTGTTCAGTGGCTGCTGAAGAATGATGGATTTTTCCAATGGTAGCCGCTGTCTTTTATTTTTATTTAATTTTTATTTTACATTTGGTGTTAAACTATTGCAGAAGGACTTTTAGACATCCTCAAGAAAGGACACATTACTGAGCAGAAAATTAATACAGCATGTTGCTAGGCCTCTGGTACAGTGGTGGTATTATATTGTTCTAGTAACTGAGGCTCTGAGCTGGAAATTCTTTGCACTAAAAGGTCGCTTGTTGATCTGGAGCACCTCCTGCTGACTAACCCCATAGAGATGTGAATTCTGCAGGAAGCTACCTTCTTATGCCTTGTAAATTACAGAGGAGGGGAGGGGCGCTGTCCAGAGACAGGAAGAAATAACAATGTTATTCACAAAGTTTTTTGGAGAGATCATTTACCAACTGTGTAATGTAAAGACAAAACATATTATATATCACACTGCTTGTTTTGAATCTAGTTTTGTACACAATGTAATAAATCATGTTTTACCTATTATTCTCTAGCAATTTCTTTTGCATTTAGAAATGAGTCTGTTTGAATTTATAGCACTGGCTTCTGTGTCCATCACCAATACAGGTTAGCATTTGTTAACCGAACAAGAAAAATGTAGATATCTACTGTTCTCCTATCATTTTTAATTTATATTAACAGAGCCAGACCTTTAGCACGGGTGGGAAAGAGAATATTTAAGTGCTTGAAAAGAAAAGTTAGCTCTTTACAGTAAGGGAACTGTTCTTCCCTGGGTTTCATACTGCTGCCATGTCCTTATCGATGCCCATGTGAAAGGTAACAAACCTTTTTGCCCTAAAGCTGAAATAAATAAAAATCAGATGTTGAGCTCATAAGACTCCCTCCTCGATGCAGTTGGTTTTGGGGTTGTGTTGGTGTTTGTTTTGAGTCTAACATTTAACTTGGGATGCTTGGGAGGACGGTAAGGAAGCAGGGTTTACTGTTCGTGCAGAATGCAGCTGCCACCTCCTCTACAGGACAGACCACCCTCCACACACAACCTCCGGGCTCCAATTACGCCACTGCACTAGTGTGCTTCTGTTGCCAGTTCTAGTAACCCTCTCTCCATGCACACGCTGTCAAGCCAGTTGTGTTCTCTGAGACAGTGCAGTTTAGTAAGACCAGGGTAAAGCATATAAGAAGCAGAGCTTAAGGGCTTAAATGTTGGGCCCATTAAAATCAATGGGAGTTTTGCCATTGACTTCATAGGCTACAGGATTTTTCACAAAATCATCTCATTAAGGGATTTGACTATGAATCAGGTCCCCAAGAAAGTCAGATCCTCTGACCACTTTTAGGACATAAGACAAGGGTCTCCTTTTTCAGAAAGCTTTCACACCATAGCTGGCATGATTTAACTAAAGCAGCCCTTCGTGTAACAAAAGAAGGGACAAGAGGAGGGGACGGTCATAGAGGGATGCGCTAAACCAATCTGCATTAAGGTAGAGACTACAGCGTTGGGAGATACAGCAAAACCCTAAGAGCTATTATATGGTCCAGGTATTCAAGCTGATTCATTCACTTTACTCGTTCTGCAGTACTTTATTCTCTGCCCCTTCTAATATTGGTGAATTTTTAGCCCTTGATCCTTGAAGCTCCTTTGTTCAAATACTTTTGACTTAGTCTAAGGTAAGGGAGATTTTTTTTCTAGAGTTGGTCACCCTAACTTTAGATGGCTTGGGTTTGTTTTTGTTTTTTTTTTTTTGGGGGGGGGGCTCAATTCACATTTCAAAGGCAAAAGTAGAGACCCTGTCATTCGATTAGAGCATTAGCACAAATTATAACAAACGTGTGCTCTGGCCTCTGGCGCATTGCATAGTAAATATTTATTTATTAAATGTTTCACCATACTTGACATGCTACAGTACTGCACAGATTATCTGACCTCACACTAGCTGCCTGCTTACTTTGCACAGCGCTTTCAGCTGAGGTGCCCAATGCGTTACAAAAGTTGAGTAAATCTCACCCTTATAGGTTACAACATCACTAGTGCCTGTACACATGTCCATGCATGTGATCATGCCAGAAGCCCCCTACTTTCCACCGCTAAACCCTGGAAACATGTAGCTGAATGTAAGTACAGGGTAAGTTAGCATGCTTGAGGGGGTGTATGTAAGGACCCATCTTGGATTGTGGCATGGCCCTATACATGTGCCAGGGGGCTGGGTGGATAGAGGCAATGGGCATGTACCTGGTTCTGCATTTCCATAGTCCTCCAATACCCACAGGGCACTGAAATCTTTTCTGTCTGTCCTTTACCCTATCTATAAAGATCCCTGTCTGTTGCCCCATTTTCACCAGTAGTAGCAAGCTGTGCTGACCACACCAGAGCAGTTCTCCACTGCACTTTTTTTTTTTTAACCAGTACACATGAACATGGAGCCTGTTCTGAGAGCAGCCACCTGGCCCACTGACCACACCCAGGCCCCATCAGTGTGTGGCTGGGGTACAGCATCCTCTACAACTTTCCCCGGAGCAACAGGAACATACACTTGTACCTGGAGATTTCATGCAGGCTGCTGCAGGTGGGCATACAGTGGACTCTGGCCCAATGATGGGAACATATCAAGCACATGAGGCTCTTATACAGGACAGTAAAGACTCCAAAAGTCACTCCGGGAAGGCTCCTTGTTCATACCCCTTCTATGATGAGCTGGACCAGGTGCCATCCAGGGCTGCCAGGGCAGTGCCTAAAGTTGCTCACACACACACACACACCCCAACACTGCCAGCCTCATTGCTGGGATGCCAATGGAGGCCAGGGTGAGGTGGCAACAGGGACCATGAAGGAAGTTGTGGAAGACTTGCAGGACATGGAGCCCGTGACTCTGCCCCCTCTACCCAAAGAAGCTGGTTGACAAAATCCACACACACCCTGCCCCCGCCAAACCTGAACCACAGCAAGACCCAAGGCTGGTGAGTTAGAATGGACTGCCCCACCCTCCCTGCCAATATCCCCTCTTACTCTGGTGCTATAGTCCTGATTTTAAGCCCAGCTCCCTACTCCACTTCCATCTTTACAGGTTCCCTGAGCAAAACACAGCTATAAATCAATCATTTTATTGATTGCCAGTTAGCCATTATGCATTTTGCAGAAGCAATAAAGCCGATCAACAAACAATCTTTGTTCATTTCTCACCCAACATGCAGGCACTGATGGTTCTGGTGCTGTGTGGATCAGAGGAAGAGGGAGTGGGTTTAGAAAGATTCCCAGTTGGGGATGGTTCATTATAGAAAACTTATGGTTGTTTATCTAAAGTTAGCAACAGCTCTCTTTTGTCCCTTGGAAGATTATACAGTTTCAGTTCTCTCAGCCAACCCCAAATATACTGTCCCCTTACATCAGAAACCACAGAGAATGGAGGTGAAGTTGAGGTGGCAGATGCAGATTAAACGCAGGAAAGCGAAGGGAAAACTTTTTGGTTGTCTGAGGAAAAGTTAGTCACAGCGATCCTTTCTCACTTGGAAGACAACAGAATTTTTACCATTCCTGAGTATGTCATTGCCCCACCCTGAGACATGCTACAGGAAATGGGGCTCAGGGCAGGACCCTGCCTGGCAGCTGCATAAACCCAAGAGGATGTCCCTTTGCAGAGGAGAGGCAAGAGTGATCTGGTGCTGACCTGAAACATCAGGTACAAAAATAAAGTTGTACTGTGTCTTTTTCTTTCTCTGTTTAATTCATCATTGTTAGGCAGGCACAGGGCAAGGTTTTGTGGTGATGCCAGGGTGGAGGAGGGTGTGTGTGCGCATTGTTCATGGTTCATATTTCCCTTTCCATCAAAGCTCCGTATGCTAGCTGAGAATATAGTCAAGTTCCAGTTGACTTGCCTCCCAGTTCCGGAAGTATATACAACAAACTTTTGTTGTAGCAGAAACTCCAGCTGCATTCTGAGCTTCAATGGAAGTGCAAATCATTTTGGTCCATTGTTATAGGTGACCAAACCCCTCCATTCAGTAATAGGTAGAGGGGTGCTTTGTAGTATATAGGTCTGTTTGTTTGCCTGGGATAGAATTTTGATACTCTTCTACTGATATGTGTAGACAAAGACACTGTGATGTTGCTTCTGCCTAGTCAGATGGATTTGTTAATACAGTGGGAATAGATAAGAGCAGTTAAAGTGTTACTCAGAGCACACTTTAAGATTGCCTCAACACCTATCAAAGCAAAAGCAAGCAACCAGTTGGGAGGGGCAAAGGGACTTGTAGGGGAGGTATAAAACACTAAAAGACCAAAGAAATGCCTGTCCCCGACCTGGAGCACAAACTCACTCCTTACCCCTCCCACTGGGTACAAAAGAGGTGGGATGAAGACCCCAGACCCAAAATGGAACATGACCCTAAGTTGTAAGGGGTGGGACCGGGAGCATGCCTCCTTGGGGGTGGGGGGGGACGAGACACTGGGAAACAAGGCTCTGCAGAGTCAAGAGTTATGGAACACATTTGCTGGAAACTAACCTCAATAAACATTGCATTGTCTACACTTCAGACTTCTGGTTTTCTGCTTTCTGTCTGCGTGACAAGAAGCAGGGGAGAGTGTGAAAGGAAAGCCCTCTAACATTGTCCCTTAGTAGAAACATCTCTCTGGCATAGGTTTCCTCCACAGAAGTGGAATGCCACTTCTCTTTTCAGCCTGGGTACCTTGAAAACATGCTATGTTCTCCAAAGGTTGCCCAGCCTAAAAAAAAAATAAGAAATTGCAAACTGGTAACTTAGCCCCTGGAAGGAACTGTCACCCACACCCCACCCCACCCCTTGACACACTATGGAAATTCATAAAACATTAGTATATGTATCTTACCCTTTGTAGCCACTGCTCTTTCCTCATGGGCTGCAAAAGTCTGAAAATCCAGAGTAGTCTAACAGTTGCAGCTCTGGAATGCTGAAAAGTATCAATATTGTGGCCTTTCACAGCAAACTTATGTGGGGGAATTTCTTGGCTTCTTCCAAAGGACAAAAAATAATGCTTCCCTTGTCTTTGGATTGGCAGGATGTCTGGCTCCCACGAGGAAAACCATTCCACCAGGTGGGCAGGAGCAGCACCGTAGAGGGAGGAGTATCTTGAAGGACCTGTTAATTGGCATGGACAGGAGAAACCAGGACCAGTCTAGGTGCCATAGGGCATGGGAGGTTCAGGCTTTTCAGCAGAAAGAGACACTGATGCATCAGTTTATAGGGCAGGTGTTACACCATAGGAAACAGGAGCATGCTATAATGGAAAGACTGATAGAACTGGGGCCCTAATGCGTTGGGGGTCCACCTGCTACCATAGCCACGGCATCTTCCTTAAATTACCACCACCACCACCTCCTCCTCCCCCCAGTCCACCCCCTGAGCAACCTGGAGGAGCCTGCAGGATTTCCAGGACCACACCCTCCACTGGCACCCTAAACCAGGAGGAGAACAATGAGCCAAGAGGACTCCCTGAACCCCACCAAGTGCCCAAACCCAATCCCCAGACAGGAGATGTCTCTGTTTGTCCCCAATCATTCCCCCCTTGTCGGGCGAGAGCAAAGAGATAGGTACAGAGACATCAAAATTCGGCTGTTGCTCAAGGAGTCAGTTCCCGTTATGTTTTGCTGGTTTACATTGCCTTTTAAAAATATTTCAGTTACACATTCTGTACAGTACTTTTAATAGATGTTATACTTTCCTTAACCTGTTTGTGGAGCCTCCTTCACTGTGATGAATGTAAGATGTTTTCAGGTTCAGGATTGGGTCACAGGAATCACAACACATGAACTGGAATAGTGCAACTGTCTGGTACCATCACAGTGCAAGCATGATTTTGCCCATCCCACACTGACAACTCCCACCCGCTCCTCCCCTAGGTTAGGAAATAGCCACAGTACCAAGGATTCAAGGGAGGAATGGTGAAAGTGTGGTTAGTGTTATGTGCTTACAGAGAGCACTGCTAGCTTTAAATCAACAGAACTCACAGCACTAAAAATAGGTAGAGAAATGTCTTTATGGCTTGATTCACATGCAGGAAACGAAGCACAGTCCAAGTAACAATACAGGCCTCTGCCATTACCCTGTGATAAATAGCCCCTCTTCCCCCCTCCCCTCAAACTCTAAGCAGTTTCAATTCTGGGATGAGTGCTCCATAACATCTGCTAAGTGCAGGTAGCACGGCTGTAAAGAATGGTTTAAAAAACAGATCTCCATAAAGCAAATGTTGATAAGGTCCTTGGGAGAGATTGAGTGCGCCCGATACCAGAGGTTTGGAAACAAGTGTGAAAAGCTAAGATGAAAGCTCTGCACAATGACTGCAGTACAACTCACCCACCACCCTGCACAGCACTAACCCAACACTAAGATGATAACACAGTGGAGAGTCCCTGTTATAATGGTCTGTGATTTGTGAACTGTCACAGGTACGAAGGGCTAATGATCTCCAGCTACAAGTGAACAAAACCATGTAGCCCCACAAGTACGTGCAATGTTCCATCAGGTGCTTTTCCAGCAGCTGCGTAGTGGGTGACACTTTGCCTCAGCACAGGTAGATGTCATCCTCTGCCTCCCTGCTGTGCCAAGATATGTGCATATATGGCATCTCTGATTTCCCTTGCCTTCTGGGACCCAGGACCAGCATGCGTGTAGGTGAGATCTAGCTGCCTGTACAGGGTTTGTAAACCCGACTTGTCCTGTGCCCACACAGGAGGCAAGCACTTCCTTTTAGCTTCACAAACATTATGGGGAGTGCACCAGGCAACAGTTATATGAATGTCACTGGCCACGCTGGCATCCAGACATGTGGACAGCACCACTGAGATTTCAGCCTACAAAACTCACATTCCACAATCATTCTGCAGCTATTGCATTTGTAACTAAATTCTCTTTTCCCAGATTCAGTCATGTTGGGGTTTCACAAGCCAAGTTAGGAACAGGTATGTAGGATTCCAAAATAACAGTTGGCACAGATATGCCGTAGAGAACCAAATCACTTCTGAGACAAAGTTCCTTCTTAAAGTAAAAGCGGCAAAGAGTCCTGTGGCACCTTATAGACTAACAGATGTATTGGAGCATAAACTTTCACGGGTGAATACCCACTTCATTAGATGCGTATAGTGGAAATTTCCAGAGGCAGCTATAAATATGCAAGCAAGAATCAGGCTAAGGATAATGAGGGAGGATGAGGCCGGCTTCTAGCAGTTGAGGTGAAGAGAAGGAGGGAGGAAGGAGAAACTGCTTTTGCAGTTGGTTAGCCATTCACAGTCTCTGTTTAATCCTGAGCTGATGATGTCAAATTTGCAAATGAACTGAAGCTCAGCAGTTTCTCTTTGAAGTCTGGTCCTGAAGGTTTTTTGCTGCAGGATGGCTACCTTTAAATCTGCTACTGTGTGTCCAGGGAGGTTGAAGTGTTCTCCTACAGGTTTTTGTATATTGCCATTCCTAATATCTGATTTGTGTCCATTTATCCTTTTACGTAGGGACTATCCAGTTTGGCCAATGTACATAGAGGGGCATTGCTAGCACATGATGGCGTAGATTACATTGGTGGACATGCAGGTGAATGAACCGGTGATGGTGTGGCTGATCTGGTTAGGTCTGTGATGGTGTCGCTGGTGTAGATATGTGGACAGAGTTGGCATCGAGGTTTGTTGCATGGTTTGGTTCCTGAGTTAGAGTTACTATGGTGCGGTGTGTAGTTGCTGGTGAGAATATGCTTCAGGGACTGGCCTGCCTCCCAAGGCCTGTGAAACTGAGGGATCGTTGTCCAGGATGGATTGTAGATCACTGATGATGCGTTGGAGAGGTTTTAGATGAGGACTGTACGTGATGGCCAGGGAAGTTCTGTTGGTTTCTTTCTTGGGCTTGTCTTGCAGCAGGAGGCTTCTGGGGACACGTCTGGCTCTGTTGATCTGTTTCCTTATTTCCTCATGTGGGTATCGTAGTTTTGAGAATGCTTGGTGAAGATCTTGTAGGTGTTGGTCTCTGTCTGAGGGGTTGGAGCAAATGCGGTTGTACCTCAGCACCTGGCTGTAGCTTATGCTCAAATAAATTGGTTAGTCTCTAAGGTGCCACAAGTACTCCTTTTCTTTTGGCTTTAGACAATGGATCATGTGGTGTGTCCGGGATGGAAGCTGAAGGCATGAAGGTTGGCATAGCGGTTGTTGGGTTTTTGGTATAGGGTGGTGTTAACGTGACCGTCACTTATTTGCACCGTGGTGTCTAGGAAGTGAACCTTCCGTGTAGATTGGTCCAGGCTGAGGTTGATGGTGGGGTGGAAGCTATTGAAATCGTGGTGGAATTCTTCCAGGGTTTCTTTCCCACTGCTCTAGCTGATGAAGATGTCATCAGTGTAGCGTAGGTAGAGAAGGGGCGTGAGTGGACGAGAGCTGAGGAAGCATTGTTCCATGTCAGCCATAAAAATGTTGGCATATTGTGGGGCTATGCGGGTGCCCATAGCGGTGCCACTGGTCTGGAGGTATATTTTGTTACCAATTTTGAAATAATTGTGCGTGAGGATAAAGTCATAGAGCTCAGCAACCAGTTTTGCTGTGGCATCATCAGGGATACTGTTCCTGACAGCTTGTATTCCATCTGTGTGTGGGATGTTTGTGTAGAGAACCTCTTCATCAATGATGGCTAGGGTTGTGTTTTCTGGAAGATCATCAATGCATTGTAGTTTTCTCAGGAAATCAGTGGGGTCACAGAGATAGCTGGGAGTGCTGATGATGTTGGGTCTCAGTAGAGAGTCCACATATCCAGATGGTCCTTCAGTGAGAGTGCCAATGTCAGAGATGATGGGGCGTCCAGGATTTCCGGGTTTGTGGATCTTGGGTAGTAGATAGATCCCCAACCGGGGTCATTCTAAGGGAATGTTGATTTGTTCCTGTGTTAGTGTAGGGAGTGTCCTGAGTAGATGGTGCGGTTTTTTAGTGTATTCCTCAGTGGGATCTGAGGAAAGTGGCCTGAAGAATTTGGCATTAGACAGTTGTCTGGCAGCCTCCTTTTGGTAGTCAGACCTGTTCATGATGACAACAGCACCTCCTTTATCAGCCTCTGATTATAATGTCAGGGTTGTTTCTGAGGCTGTGGATGGCATTGCATTCTGCACGACTTAAGTTATGAGGCAAGCGATGTTGTTTTTTCCACAATTTCTGCCTGTGCACGTCAGCGAAAGCATCCTACGTATAGGTCCAGACTGTCATTTCAACCCTCAGGAGAAGTCCATGTGGAGTTGTTCTTCTTGTGCTGTTGGTTGGAGGGTATCAGTGTTCTGTTCAGTGATACCTTGAAAGTATTTTTGAGTTGGAGATGGCGAAAGTAGGCTGCAGATCACAGCAGAACTGTATCATGTTTGTGGGGGTAGCGGGCAGAAAGAGAGTCCCCAAGATTGGACAGACTTCTTCCGGGCTGAGTGTGTAGCTGGTTAGATTGACAATATTGCTGGGTGAGTTAGGGGTTGTGGCCCCATGTGACAGGTAGGATTTATGCTCCAATATGTCTGTTAGTCTATAAGGTACCACAGGACTCTTTGCTGCTTTTACAGATCCAGACTAACACAGCTACCCCTGTGATACTTCTTGAAGTACAATCCCGATCTCCTCAGCACCCTGGCATCATTAAACTCTCCAGTGTTTCCCACGTAGGAACTGATGAATCTGCCTCTGTGGTCCATTAACCCTTGCCGAGCAAGTGAATGGTAATCATTTAGGTTCACATACTCACTCGCCCCTTTTGGCGGGCACAGTATTGGGATGTGGGCGCTATCAATGGCAGAGTTTGGAAACCTGATCCTCTGTAATTGAGCTATTAGTTCTGGAACTCTGCTTATGGCAACCACCCATGGGTAGATCAGTGTTAATTGTCTTGCAAACCTGCACAATCCTGACCCTGATAATGGAATTTCCAACCCTGAAGTGGTTTGCAATGGACTGGCAGTTGTATGGTGTTGCCAGCTTCCATGCAGCAATAGCTACCCACTTCTGAACCGGTATGGCTTCTCTGAATCGAGATCTCTTGCACTAGAGTCGTGGTGCGAGCTCCTCACACAACTCCATGAAGGTCTGGTTTCTCATTCAGAAGTTCTGAAGCCACTGCTGGTCATTCCAGGCGTCAGGGACGGTGCTCTGGAACAGCTCTGGAACAGTCCCTGGGAGGACCCCTTCAGTGTGACAGACCCCCTTAGGATCTCACTCTTTCACTAGGGTAAGCCTATTGGCTTCATCACCTCCTTGGATTGAACCTCCACACCTTCGTCACCCCTGCTTCACACAGGGAGCTCCCATCAGTGAGTCCACCTCAGATGGACACCTGAGAGATACTTCTACATTCAAAGGCAGCAATGCCCCACACCTTCGGCATCTGCAGTGACTCTCAGCCAGCATTGTAAAAGCAGTACGGTTTATTAGATGTCTGGAACACAACCTAGAAAGTCCTTGGTTAGCATAGAGAAAAAAGTCACAGTATGGTCCATTCTGATTACCAAAAGTCTCAGCCAAGTGGTGTCCATCCTTGGCTCCCTCTCTGTCCTCTTTGTTCAAATTCCCAGGCCAGTCCCCACATCAGTTCTTTGTTCCCAGCAGGTCAAACACAGCAGGCTTTCCGCAGAGGGGTGGACCATCCATGGTCTTTAATTGTGAGGTAGCAAATGTCCTGGAGGTTGGCTTTGCCACTGTCTTCATGGACTCTCCAATGACATGGGCCCCAAACTTGAGACAGCCGGACATCAGCTACATCTGTGTAGTAGCCTGCCTGAGAGTAAACAGCCTTTTTCCACTCCTTCGGGTGGAAAATGCAGGATATAGCGAAACTGAGGTACACAATACTCATACAAAATATTTACAAAAAAATTCCCACTGTGTGACAGCAGGGTTCCAAAATGACGTGATCCCACTACACCGTGCTCGTTCTCCTGCACCAGAAACAACAGTCCACCCTGGGCAGTACCAGTATTCACCAGCTCATCTTGGGAGCCAGATGAATGGTCATTCACCCTCGAAGTCAGCCACCTTGGATGTGTCAGAAATTCCAATCAGCATGTTGCTGATCACCTACGCTGCTGCATAAACATTGTCTCACAACAAGAAGCAGGAGCAAAACCAGATCATTATCCAATTGCTATGTCTTCCACCCAGTTTGGCAGGAGGGACATGTGAGCAGGAACTCTCATAAGCAAATGTGTGATGGTCGAAGGGAGGGGGGGCGGGGGGGGATAGTACCAACACCACAAAGCAATTAAATTTGATGCACTAAACCTTGGGATACCATCCCTAAAATGGTAGTGCTGATGTCACATAATAATAGTGGCAGTATGGACGCAGGTATACATATAAATATAGTGTTATACCCATTTCTAGCACAGCATATGTGGACAAACTGCAGGGGGAAGGGAACATGAGCGAGGATGCATACGATCAAGTAACCAAACATATGTGCCAATGTAGGCATAGCCATAGGGAGGTATGATAGTATCATACTTTCCTATGGCCTATTTTAAAGATGGGTAAACTGAGCCAGTTAGTAGCAGAGTAAACTAGAGCTCCCAGCTCTCAGTCTAACTATTGGGCCATGCTGTATCTCCTACACAGGCTATATATGGCCTCTCTCATGTGAAGCACATATACTTGTCTAATTGTCTTTCAGTCACTCTGCTAATAACACTTAGCTAACAAATGGCTTTGAATGTTTTTCTCAGTTTTCTTTCTGTATAAGTTCTGTTTAAAATATGATTAAAACTTGCTCAGGCATCCATTTGTGGGTAATTTTAACTTTCAGCTCTAAACCTATGTAAAAATCCCTGAGGCATGCACAAACTGTTATTGCTTAATTATGAGCTTACTTAAAGTTGGATGTATTTAATATTTATATAGTCTCTTTCCACTTGAATGGTCACTTTTTCTATATTATTCAAAACTAAGTAGTAATGGAGGAAATGTAATTAATTTGCCACAGTCATACTTCTCTGTTTCCATACAATGATCAGATTGTGGATCAAAATTCCTCATTCTCAAAGCATTTTCTTCCACTTTGCTTTAATACCCTTTATCCTGACAAGCATGGGGCAGTGGCTGTGGTTCTCAGACTTTTTCCTCCTGGGATCCACTAATACCACAGACACTTTTGCGTACACTCCCCTCCTAAAGTGGATTACACAACTGCCCTGCAACAACTATAATACAGTAGTGGACTAGATGAAAAAGTAATATAGGGGCAGTAGCATGGAAAAAGAAGGAAAACAAATTTGTTTTAATACGATGCTTGCTGCTGTTTAGGTATATCCTCCCATTTTGTACCTTGGCTGGGGTTTTTCCTCATGTTAAATGTATGGTATTAGGACTGATCTTCTCTCCTTTCCAGGGAGACCATAGCAGGCTTCCCCCTTGATGGAAGCCACCGAGACACTAACAGTAGCAGCTACCAATACTGACTGGTGTAATAGACCCTTCCTGGGCTCCAGAGTCAACAGACTGTACCCAGGGGTGCCTCTTCTTCAAATGCCCTTCAGCATCCAGTCAAGGCACCGAGTTACATCAAGAAGGCTTCAATGGTCCCGGCCTGGAATCCTCTGAAGACTTACCTGTCAAGGTTCCTCCCCCACTCTGAACTCTAGGGTACAGATGTGGGGACCTGCATGAAAAACCTCCTAAGCTTATCTTTACCAGCTTAGGTCAAAACTTCCCCAAGGTACAAAATATTACACCCGTTATCCTTGGACTGGCCGCTACCACCACCAAACTAATACTGGTTACTGGGGAAGAGCTGTTTGGACGCGTCCTTCCCCCCAAAATACTTCCCAAAACCTTGCACCCCACTTCCTGGACAAGGTTTGGTAAAAAGCCTCACCAATTTGCCTAGGTGACTACAGACCCAGACCCTTGGATCTTAAGAACAATGAACAATCCTCCCAACACTTGCACCCCCCCTTTCCTGGGAAATGTTGGATAAAAAGCCTCACCAATTTGCATAGGTGACCACAGACCCAAACCCTTGGATCTGAGAACAATGAAAAAGCATTCAGTGTTTTACAAGAAGACTTTTAATAAAAAATAGAAGTAAATAGAAATAAAGAAATCCCCCCTGTAAAATCAGGATGGTAGATATCTTACAGGGTAATTAGATTCAAAAACATAGAGAACCCCTCTAGGCAAAACCTTAAGTTACAAAAAAGATACACAGACAGAAATAGTTATTCTATTCAGCACAATTCTTTTCTCAGCCATTTAAAGAAATCATAATCTAACACATACCTAGCTAGATTACTTACTAAAAGTTCTAAGACTCCATTCCTGTTCTGTCCCTGGCAAGAGCAGCATATAGACAGACACAGACCCTTTGTTTCTCTCCCTCCTCCCAGCTTTTGAAAGTATCTTGTCTCCTCATTGGTCATTTTGGTCAGGTGCCAGCGAGGTTACCTTTAGCTTCTTAACCCTTTACAGGTGAGAGGAGCTTTCCCCTGGCCAGGAGGGATTTCAAAGGGGTTTACCCTTCCCTTTATATTTATGACATTACCAAATCTCTTCTTCACTACCAGTGCCTAAAGGCTCAGCTATACTAGGCGGAGCACTCCTGCCAGAGCTGGACGTGCTTGGTACCCGTTCTGAGCAGGAATGTTCCAATAGAGAGCAGAGCACAGGCTCCATGAGTAAGTATTTGAGCCTGGCAGCCCTAGGCTTTTTGGGACAAAGGTTTCAACCCTCTACCAATGTAACATTTGTCACCTATATGTGCCTCCCCCAGACACTTAAGGCAGCTGGGGCAAGGGTCACTCACTGGCATAGGTTTGTCAAAGGAGTGACAGGCCTGGAAGCCAGAAGAAAGCAGCACTAGTCTTAGACCCAGTACCCAAAGAGGCACTGGAGACCGAGCTTAATTAAGAAATAAACTAAACTTACTCTAGTCACTAAACATATACAAAAAACACTACTCTAGGCAAAACTAACATGACAGGTACTGTATAGACACAAGAAGGGAAGGAAAACGTGCAAATGCAAAGACCATGGGTCCAATAAACGTCACTGGCAGTAGGAAAGAACTGAGGGAGGCATGGGCAGCGTGGCCCTTTATACCTGTGTACAGTGGGGTGAGGAAACCCTAAGACGCTCACACTGCTGAAGGAAAAAAACTCTTACAACGGTGCACGAGGTGCACACACACCTACAGTGGAATACACATGCAAATACTCGAAGAAGGTGTCAGAGTAACAGCCGTGTTAGTCTGTATTCGCAAAAAGAAAAGGGGTCCTTGTGGCACTGTCTCTAAGGTGCCACGAGTACTCCTTTTCTTTTTTCGAAGAAGGTGGTAAACTACTCTTAAATGATTTCACTTGACATGTAACAGAGAGCCTGTTTGGATATGCGTTTGAGCCTGTATTATAGCTCTGTCTGACGTATAGAAAAATGGAATATAATTAATATGACATTGTAACAATAAAAAAAAAAGAGCAGTCTCCAATTTTACATTCCGTCTTGCTCCTGTTTCCTTACTCCTCACCATACCTTCCTTCGTTCCTTATGCCAGCACATCCACTCCGTCACTTGTCCTTAACATTCCTTTTTTCCTCCATACCTAGCTTCCACAGTACTACACAGGTGATGAGTTCAGGGCCTCCACCTCAGTCTTCATATCATTTCTCCAGTTTGTCCAGATCATTTTGAATTTTAATCCCATCTTCCAAAGCACTTGCAACCTCTCCCATCTTGGTATTGTCTGCAAACATATTTATAAGTGTACTCTTTATGCCACTATCTAAATCACTAATGAAGATACTGAACAGAACCAGACCCAGAACTGATCCCTGTAGGAACCCACTAGATATGCCCTTCCAGCTTGACTGTGAACCACTAATAACTACTCTCTGGAAATGGTTTTCTAACCAGTTATGCACCCACCTTATAGTAGCGCGATCCAGATTGTATTTCCCCAGTTGGTGTATGGGAAAGTCATGCGAGACAGTATCAAAAGTCAAGATATACTACATGTATCACTGCCCCTGTATCCACAAGGTTTGTTACCCTATCAAACAAACCTATTAGGCTGATTTGACATGGTTTGTTCTTGACAAATCCATGTTTTCTGTTACTTATCACCTTATTATATTTAGGTGTTTGCAAACTGATTGCTTCATTATCTTTCCAGGTACTGAATTTAAGCTGACTGGTCTGTAATTCTCCAAGTTGTCTCATTTCCCTTTTTATAGGTTGGCACTATAGTTGCCCTTTTCCAGTGCTCTATAACCTCTCCCTTCTTCCATGACTTTTCAAAGATAATTGCTAATGGCTCATATCTCCTCAGTCAGAAATTTACACTTAAATTTCAAGCAAATTACATCTATTTTGGTACATGCTGCAATTTTGTATAACAATCCTATTTATTTTGCAGTTAAGTTTTACTGATCTGTAGTATGAGTTTTATAATCCTTTTAAGAATTTAGGGAAATGAAGGTCCTCATCCTATGAAACAATAGTTTACTTCCTAATGGGAAATGATACTTGATTTGTTTTCTTTTGTTTGCCTCTCTCATATGCTGAAATTACAAGATATTGTCTGAATGTTTAAAAGGTAAAGCATTTACCTTTTACAGGAGTCAACCTGAATGTAAGCCCATCTGCAGGAAGGGGAGATTACTTATCTGTAACTGGAGGTTCTTCTAGATGTGTGATCCTTCTCTATATTCCACTGAGAGTTATGTGCATGCGCCATGATCCCAGAGCCAGAGCTTTTGAAAATAGTATCGTTTGGTGGTCCATGCATGCACCCTTGTGTTTCCTCATGGTTTCTCGAGGCAATAAAGGGCAGGGCAAACCACTAGCATCTTCAGTTCCTTCTACACCACAGACTTATCAGATCCGCAGCAGAGGAGGAGGAGGGTGGGATAGGAATACACACTGGGACCACACATCTTGAAGAATCGCCAGTTACAGGTAAGTAACCTCCCCTTCTTTTTCAAGTGATGGTCTCTATTGTAATTCCACACAGGGTGATTGACAAGCAGTACCTAGATACGAGACGGATGCGAGGAAGATGATGGAATCACAGAACAGGGGACCACTGCGCTGAACGAAGCATCTGTCGGGGAATCACATACTAGAGCATACTGGGAGGGAAAGGTCTGTGCCAAACTCCATGTGGCCATCTTGCATATGTCCACAAGTGGCATGTTGCGGAGCATGGCAATAGTTGATGCTTGCACTCTTGTGGAATCAGCTCATATCCCATCTGGTGGGGAACACCCTGACAATTGATAGCAGCGTGTAATGCAGCCTAAGACCCCCTTAGAGAGTCTCTGGGTGGAAAGGGCATGTCCTTTAATTCTCTCTGCTATGGTGATAAATAGCTTGGGAAACTTATAGAATGGCTTTGTCCTTTGTAGATAAAAGGGCCCTATGCACATCAAGGGAATGAAGCCGCCATTCCTCATTCAAGGCATGTGGTTTTGGAAAGAAGGTTGGCAGATGTACGGGTTGGTTCAGATGGAATTGGGAAACCACCTTTAACAGAAACTTGGGATTCAGTCATAAAGACCTTGTCCACATGAAACGTGGTGGAAGGGTGCGAGGGTTGTCACCATGGCTCCCAGCTCACCAACCTTCCTCGCTGAGGTAACGGCAATAAGAAAGGGACCTTCATGGAGAGGCGAGAGAGGGCAGGAGGCCAGGGTTCAAAGGGAGAGTTCATTAAACAGGTAAGGACTAGGTTGAGATCCCATTGGGGAGCACTGGGCTGAATGGATGGATATTTATGTAAAAGGCCCTTCCAGAACCAAGTTGTCAAGGGGTGGTTAAAAATCAAAAGCCCTTCCACTGGAGGATGGAAAGTGCTGACAGAGCTGAGAGAATGTCCCAGAGTTTTCAGATGGAGGAAATAGTCGAAGAGCATGAGGATGCCCAGGAGGCAAACCATGTTCATTTGGCTTGATACGATCACCTCGTGCAGTCCTTTCAGCTACTGGAGAGGATGTCTTGCACCACCAATGAGCATTCTCATGCTAATGGAAGTGTCCATTCAAAAACCATCCTGTCCAGTGTAGCATCCATGGATCTGGATGACTGAGTCTGCCGTTGTGTTGCATCAGCAACACCGGAAATGGCTAAAGCAGGAGTGGAGGTTGTTTCAATATGTGGAGAAGAGGAGGGAATCAGAATTGGGAAAAACAGAACCAGAATAACTGTCATTTTGTCCTGCTGGAGTTCGTGGAGGGCACAGGGTAGGAGTGGGGGGGGGTATTGTTTGTCCAGTCTGACTAAGTCAGCAACCAGAGTGTTGCCCAATGAGTGGGCACCGAGTCCTCCCCTGGAGCAATACTGGGTGCACTTGGTGTTGGTGTGAGATGCAAAGAGATTTCTGACTGGCGTACCCCAGGGACCAAAGATCTCCATGATTGTAGTGTTGTGCAACTTCCATTTGTGGTCAGTTGCAAAGTTCCTGCTGAAAGAATCTGCAATCACATTCTGGGTGCCTGAAAGGTAGGCTGTTGACAAAAGGATATATTGTTTGATGCACCATACTCAAAGGTGAATCACCTCCATATACAGCACTGGGGGCCTTGTGCCCCCTTGTTTGTTTATGTAGTATACTGTGGTGGTGGTGGTGGTATTTGACATGACGAGGATGTGGTGATAGAGGATAGTTGGTAAGAACACGTGACATGCTTTGTGTACTGCCCAAAGTTCAAGAATGTTTATGTGCATCCTGGCCTCTGGCGTGGTCCAGGTGCCTTGTGTCATGTCATCTCCAATGTGAGAGCCCCAGCCTGAGAGTGACGCATCCATTATGACTGTCATGGTCAGCGAGGATGAGAGGAAGGGCATCCCAGACCAGACTTGATCTACCAACAGAGAGAAGAGATGACCTCCAGTGAACATTGAATATGATGTTCATTGACTGGTACATAGGAGAATAGAGTCTTTGCAGCCATAGCTGTAGGCAGCAAAGGAATATGCAGGCAAAAGGCATGACATATATGTTCACTGCCATGTGACCTAGGATGGAGAGTCAGGTCCTGGCTGAGACCGAAGGGTTGGAGATTATCAGGGCTATTTGGTCCAGTAATCAGTTCTTTGGTAGACAAGCTTGTTCAGAGGTCAAATAAATGCAAGCTCATATATATTCCAGGGACCGAGTAAAGTTGATTTTTCACATTGATGCTCACTCCTATATGAAGGAGAGGAGTAGAAGAAGCTGGGAGGTTGATGCACGAGTTTCCTATCTGGGACATGCTGCCAGTCTCTAGGTATGGGAAGACAAGCATTCCCTGATGTCACAGATGCGTCCCTACCACAGAGAAAACCTTTGTAAAAACTTGTGGGACAGTGGTAAGTCTGAATGGGAGAACTCTGTATTGGAAGTGTCAATGCCCCACTTTGAATCTCAGGAACCTTCTGTGGGTCGGATGTATGTCAGTATGGAAGTAGGCATCTTGCATGTTGAGAGCCGTAAACTACATGCCTTTTTCTAGTGAGGGAATGATGGCCGCAAGCATGACCATTCAGAATTTCAGCTTCCTAATTGAACAGTTGAGGTGTCAGAGATCCAAGATTGGTCTGCTCCCCCTTTCTTTTTGGGTACCAGGAAAGAGTTGGAATAGAACCCTATGCCCCAAAAGGCTTCAGGGACTGGCTCCACTGCTCCTCTCTGTAGAAAGGAGTCTACCTCTAGGTTAAGAATACTGTCATGAGAGGAATCGCTGAGGAGGGTTGGAATGGGAGTTGTGGAGGTGTCACCATAAACCTCTAGTGTAGCCACATCAAACGACATCTAAGACCCACTTGTCCATTGTTATAGCGCTCCAAGCTGGTACAAAGTTTGAGATGACCCCCAAAAGGTGTGGAGGGTAGAAGCATTGGTATACAGAGTGGCTGACAGCTCTCTAGGCATCATTTTTGCAATGACTGAGTGTGTTCTGCAGAGGTCAACATTGCCAGAACAGGCGGATGGGCTCTGTGAACCTTAGGGTGCTTCTGAGGAGGTTCATAGGCCCATTGGCGGTAGAAGTGAGGAGCTCTATAGCATTGGACTGGTGGTGGGTGATCAAATTTTCTCTTTGGTGCCGGTATATATATATGCCTAAGGTAGCTGTACAGTCTTTTAGAAAGTGTAAGGAACCATCAGTTTTCTTGTCAAAGAGATGTGTTTCGTCAAAGAGAAGGTCCTCAGTTGTGTTCTACACATCTCTAGGGAAACCTGAGGCATGTAACCAGGATTCCCTCCTCATAACAATTCCAGTCACCAATACACGCGAGGACATGTCTGCAGAATCAACTGCAGCCTCAAGTATAGACCTGGCAACCAATTTGCCCTCTTGTAAAGTCATTTGGAATCTAGTATAATCCTGCAGAGATAGCTTATCTGCAAATTCTTCCATCCAGCCATAGTTTATAAAGTCATACTTGGCCATTAGTATCAAGTAGTTAGAGATCTGGAACTGTAGTCCAGCCAAGGAGAAGACCTTTCAAATCATAAGGTGCAGTCTCTTATCCTACCTGCCTGCCGAGGTAAAAGGGTGGGTGGTGGTGTTTGGATTGCGCTGACACAGCCTGTATCACCAAGGAGTTAGGTGGAGGATGTGAGAATATAGAAAATAGAAATTCAGATCTCTTATGGGGGGACATAGTATCTTTCTCGACTCCCTTTGAGGTTGGCATGCACATGGCTGGGGTATGCCACAGAGTGTGCAATGATTGAATGGCCTCATTGATTGAGGGAGTCACCCTTGTGGGTACCGATGCGTGCAGGATATCTAGTGACTGATGCTGACTGTCCATCACCTTTTCTAGTGGCTCTCAAGAGCTCTGGCTATCATCCGTAGCAGCTCTTGAAACTGTCAGTAGTCATCTGGTGGAGAGGAAGGTGTCAATGACACAGCAGCATCTGAAGACAACAAAGGGAATCTCTCCGGATCTGCTGGTACCATGAGTTGGGGCTACAGGATGGACCGATTAGCCCATTTCCAAAAGACAAAGGTTGTGGGGGCAAAATGGAGGAGTCCTCCCGAGTTGAACGGGACCACTCTGAAAGCGAATACTGAGGCCATGAGCTCCACTATGACCAACCCACAAAAACAACGAGGAGTCTGGTGGCACCTTAAAGACTAACAGATTTATTTACGCATAAGCTTTCGTGGGTTGAGGCCATAAGCTTAAATCATTTTTTACCCACGAAAGCTTATGCGCAAATAAATCTGTTAGTCTTTAAGGTGCCACCAGACTCCTTGTTGTTTTTGTGGATACAGACTAACATGGCTACCCCTCTGATACTAATGACTAACCCAGGTTTCAGAGTAACAGCCTTGTTAGTCTGTATCCACAGAAAGAAAAGGAGTACTTGTGGCACCTTAGAGACTAACCAATTTATTTGAGCATAAGCTTTCGTGAGCTACAGCTCACTTCATTGGATGCATACTGTGGAAAGTGTAGATGATCTTTTTATACACACAAAGCATGAAAAAATACCTCCCCCCCCCCACACTCTCCTGCTGGTAATAGCTTATCTAAAGTGATCACTCTCCTTACAATGTGTATGATAATCAAGTTGGGCCACTTCCAGCACAAATTCAGGTTCTCTTCTCCCCCCCCCCCACACCCACTCTCCTGTTGGTAATAGCTTATCTAAAGTGACCACTCTCCTTACAATGTGTATGATAATCAAGGTGGGCCATTTCCAGCACAAATCCAGGGTTTAACAAGAATGTCTGGGGGGGCGGGTTAGGAAAAGACAAGGGGAAATAGGTTACCTTGCATAATGACTTAGCTACTCCCAGTCTCTATTCAAGCCTAAGTTAATTGTATCCAATTTGCAAATGAATTCCAATTCAACAGTCTCTCGCTGGAGTCTGGATTTGAAGTTTTTTTGTTGTAATATTGCAACTTTCATGTCTGTAATCGCGTGACCAGAGAGATTGAAGTGTTCTCCAACTGGTTTATGAATGTTATAATTCTTGACATCTGATTTGTGTCCATTTATTCTTTTACGTAGAGACTGTCCAGTTTGACCAATGTACATGGCAGAGGGGCATTGCTGGCACATGATGGCATATATCACATTGGTGGATGTGCAGGTGAACGAGCCTCTGATAGTGTGGCTGATGTTATTAGGCCCTGTGATGGTGTCCCCTGAATAGATATGTGGGCAGTTGGCAACGGGCTTTGAAAGTTGCGATATTACAACAAAAAAACTTCAAATCCAGACTCCAGCGAGAGACTGTTGAATTGGAATTCATTTGAAAATTGGATACAATTAACTTAGGCTTGAATAGAGACTGGGAGTAGCTAAGTCATTATGCGAGGTAACCTATTTCCCCTTGTCTTTTCCTAACCCGCCCCCCCAGACATTCTTGTTAAACCCTGGATTTGTGCTGGAAATGGCCCACCTTGATTATCATACACATTGTAAGGAGAGTGGTCACTTTAGATAAGCTATTACCAGCAGGAGAGTGGGGCGGGGGGGAGGTATTTTTTCATGTTTTGTGTGTATAAAAAGATCTTCTACACTTTCCACAGTATGCATCCGATGAAGTGAGCTGTAGCTCACGAAAGCTTATGCTCAAATAAATTGGTTAGTCTCTAAGGTGCCACAAGTACTCCTTTTCTTTTTATGACTAACCCAGTTGATCCTGCTGTTGTTGAGCCTGTGTCCAAGGAGCCAGATACCAGCTCTGTTGGTAAGGCAATGTGGGGAACTGCTATGGTGCCATTGGAACCCTTCGGTAGTCATGCTTCCAGAATGAGAGCAGTTGGCCATGTTGAATGTTTGTATCCTTAGAGTCAGAGACATCGGAGACCTCCACAAATGGAAGCTAACGAAGCCATCAGAACCATATTCAAGTTACAGTAGTTAATTTTCTGTATTCTTTACTCTCAGACAGAATGGATTGATTTAAATCAAAGTGATTTAAATCCTGATTTAAAATCAGCAAGCAGGAAACCTTGATTTATGAGGACATATTAATAAGAAGACTGCAACTTTTCAGTTTAGAAAAGATGACTAAGAGGGGATATGATAGAGGTCTATAAAATCATGACTGGTGTGAAGAAAGTAAATAAGGAAGTGTTATTTACTCCTTCTCATAACATAAGCACTAGGGGTCACCAAATGAAATTAATAGGCAGCAGGTTTAAAACAAACAAAAGGAAGTATTTCTTCACACAATGCAAAGACAACCTGTGGAACTCTTTGCCAGAGGATGTAGTGAAGACCAAGACTAAAACAGGGTTCAAAAAAGAACTAGATAAGTTCATGCAGGGTAAGTCCATCAATGGCTATTACCCAGATCATGCTCTGAAGTGTCCCTAGCCTCTGTTTGCCAGAGGCTGAGAAGGGGCAACAGGGTGGATCACTTGATGAGGACCTGTTCTCTCCATTCCCTCTGAAGCACCTGGCATTGGCCACTGTCGAAACACAGAATACTAGGCTACATGGACCATTGGTCTGACCCAATATGGCTGTTCTTATGTAAATAATCAATTTTAATCTTTTTTTGCATGTGTATTTGAATAATTTTCCTAAAGAAAGGTTGATTCTTTTTGGTTGGTAACCATCAAAATGTGTTGAATTGAAACTAACTATAGACTTTACACTAAACTTGGTACTTTCTGCTAATCAGGAGGACATACCATGTACATACGTTTATTCAAAGTCTTAATTTTTACAATTTTGTATTATGTTACAAAAATGGTAAATGATGCATTTCTTATTTATTAGATGATTAATTTTTTACTTGTGATTTATGTCAAGCTTGGTTTGGATAGAAATTGGAAGTTCAATTAAAATTATAAAAATAGCATTTAAAACTTTTATTAAACTATCTTAAATGTGTTGGATACAAGAGAATGGTTTGCATTTAAAGCTACCTTATTTATTAAACAAAAGTAGTATTACCTGTATCTAGCTGATCATTTCTGGTCATCATGTCCTTCAAGACTTTAGAATTTGTCAATCTCACCCCCTCACACCTAATTTTTATTCATAGACTGGAAGAGGAAAACAAGCTTTCCTGCTTTTTCAACTCCGAATCAGTTTCTTAACTTTAAATGAACTGAACTACCTGAATAAGTGAAATGAAGACATTGCTATCAAAAGCTGGTTTAGCACTTAAAAAAAAAAAAAAACCAACAGATTTCATGTGCTTAGCCTGTTCATTAGTTTGGCTTGCTTTAAAACTTTGGCAGCAAGCAGATGTAATCTGGGTCTAAACGAGTTTTCCCCTGACAGCTATCTGGGAGGAGGAGAGACTTCAGGAGCAAACTGTATTTAATACACCTACTTTGCATAAGTGTCCAGCAGACAGGAGCTGTGTAGCTCCAAGTGATCAAGTTTGGCTGGTGTTGGGTTACAAATCACTTCAGTACTGAATGCAGGGGTGGTGAAATATTATCAGTGTTATTGTCTGTATTATATGAATAAAGGGGGGCAGAACTGTGCTTAACCTGTCCCAAACAAGGGGGTTGTCCTCAGTTGAAAGGGTGATTAAGCCAGGGGCTTGAATACCAGATCCCTGTGAAAATAAGAGGAGTGGGGATAGCGAGCCAGAACGAGTGTCCCCAGTCTGGTGTAACCTGTTCCTCCCCACTTTTCAAAGACAGAGCTAAATAAGCTCCATTAGGAGCCTTTTGTTATTTTAGGTGCTCGAAAGATCTGACAATCACTTGTGGTGGGACCATGTTTCTGTCCAGCGTAAGAGCTGAAGATCACTAAGAGCTGGGTGAAACCTCAAGAAACTGACTTGCAGAGGTCACAGCAGAGAGGCAGGTGGCAAAAGGTGACGGGTGAGTGAAATGGGGAGGCAGAGGGCAGAGCGAGCGGCTGGCAGGGAACCAGCGGAGTGGAACGAGTGGCTGGTAGAGCGGCCAGCCAGAACAAGTGCTCAGAGCAAGCAAGGTGCTTTCTTCCCCTGGTGGGAGGTGAACTCACCCAGATACGCCTCACTGACCAAGGACAACCACGGTGAGTGGGGTATGGTGAGGGAGCAGAGGGGCACAGAATAGAAACTTTTGGTTGTAGAACTCAGGAACATGAGGCAAAAGACACTGCCCCACGCACTCTGGGGTGGGTGTCCTATCACAGTTTTAGGATTATGAATCCTGCTTGTAGAGTTTTCCCTAATTAATGTCAGGTGACTTCTCTCCTTTCATTAGAAGTTTCTTTTCTACTCTCAGGTTCTGTGCTTGTGAGTGGGGAAGCATTGCCTCTCAGAGGCGCCCAGAGGTGGTGTGTAATTTTCCTAGGTTACTGGGTGGGGGCTCAAGCTGATTCTGTGTTGTATCGATGGAAAGGAGCCCCTAGGTATTGAACTTGGTCCTGGTTACTGCTGGCGCCACGTGGCAGAAGGGTTACACAATTACTGCTTAATTTTTTTATTTATTTAAATTAATATAATAGATTAAATTTAGGCTGTAACACAGGTTATCAATTTCAAAAAATTACTTTAAAATAGATTTTTAAAAGAAAAATATATTTGTATTAAAAAAATCTGATTTTTATAAATCATCAATTTTTATCCACCCTGCTCTCAGCAGCATAAAAGTTTAAACAGACAAGTTCTTGAACCATTTAATAAACTGGTAAAGGTAAGACAATATAATTGTTTTCTTGTGTCTTTCAGTGGATGCCAGAATTTGATGTCTCTGACTTCCCAAATTCTGAAGTAAATAGCCTCTTCCATCTGAGATAGAAGACAAGTCTATCTGAAATTTACTTTACAAGCAGTTCTTCTCCTTCCCTGTGAAACTAGCTCAGAGTTTACATGAGATTAGAGTATACAAATATTTTAGTCACTTTTGCCTGATTTTTCACCACACGCTTCACTGCCCTATTGCTACAGAGAAATCTGAAATTAAAGTAAAATGTACACTATGTTCAATATCCTTTGTTTCTCAACTTTGTGCTCTTTATCCATTTGTTGATTATCCAGCATGCCATGATAAAGGATACCACTCTTACAATCCTTCTAGTTGTAGCCAGGAAAAACAGTCAGCAAGAACCAGCAAGCAAAAAACCCAAAACAAAACATACAATAAAACCCACTAAACATCTCTCAAGCCTTTGTTATATATCACAATCCCAACAAAATCAGTAACAAGCAAGGAGGAATCAGCATATTGAGATGTCCTTCCTACGTAAAGATAGCATATTACTAACTTTGAAATCTTCAGAATGCAGTAGGGTACCATTCTGCTCTTGCTTTCACAACAGTTATGGAATTATTAACAAACAAGTGAGTATCAGTCAAGACAAGTCAAATTCTCTCACTACAAGAACAGGCAATGCTTCATAGCTAGGATATCTGCTACTTCTAGGAGAATTCAAACGTGCATCATTATATACACATGTATTTGTTTAGACATATTTATTACTTCTTTGAATAAATTCTAAGATGACTCAAGAACCTGAGAGTTACATACAAACACTAATCACATAGCTTTATGGCAAATCAGATCACATATACAGGCATGAATATGGAACAAAAATTATGGAATGAGGCATTTCAGTTCAAATTGATTCTTTATTAAGATGTGAAAATACTATATTTTTGCAAGTGATGCTAATAAATAAAAATACCCAGAAAAAGAACTTTTATTTACTATTAAGTGACTAGTTACAGCTACGGAGCATCTTACTCCCATTAAGTTCAAGACAACAATCATGCAGATTGGCAATGAAAAAGCAATATAAACAATATTTTATTCATTTTGTGCAATCTTAGTATACAATTTTGATGCTATCTTTCTTCTAAACCAGTTCACATAGGATTGAAATGCAATTTCAAAACAAATTTTAAGGGGCATATTCTACTCCTGTTCCACACATGGAGTTATGTACAGCATAAGTCCATGAATGTATAGTGTAGCTAAACATTTAAAAAGAAAAAAAATCAATCTCTGGATAGATATTTAACAAAAAGTCTATGAACATTACAAAAGAAAATGTCACACCACTGTGTTCTCAAAACAGAAATGTTACCAAAGCAGAACAATAAATTATATTAAATTTAATATTTGTCTTTATAATTAAAGAATTATGTCTGAGGAAACCACTTTTTTAAAAACATTTGTATAGCTAAGGAAGTCAGACTTTACATTTACATATCTCAAGTTCCCATTTAGATACAGCTTTCTTTTATAATAAATTTCTGCCTTGAGACTATATCCTTTATTGGAAATTTAAAAACAAAAAATGAAAATTAACTTCTCAGTTCAGCTGTGCATCACAAATACATCATCAAGGTGAAATACAGGCACTTAGCAGTATAATGTGCAAGGCATAACTTTTACTGGTAACAGTATAAACGGAGCTTCCACTGGAGGAAAAAATGACATCCTTGACTCTTCTCCCCCAGTAAAACATTCAGGGTTCCTAGTAGATTTGCTTCAATCCCTTTATGTTAGCACTAACTGCCAACATGCCACACTTTTGCTCCTGCTCTATAAATGCTTTCCATGAACTGTAGAACAGAGTATCTTTTACAAAAAGTAGCAAGGATTTTCTATACTCATGCCCAGGACAGAAGTTTGTATAAACCTGTTTCTTGCCTAAGGTGAATTTGTATTTTTCCTAATGGAGCCAAATAATAATATTACCTAACTCGTATACAGCATAATATAACTCCAGCCCTCTCTCCCCTATTAATTTTTGAAATAATAAATTTACTAACCAAGAGACCCCGTTTTGCAGCAGCTAACCACTGTTGTTCCTTTATATAATTTTAAAACAGTGTCTCGTAACGTTCTATTTTTAAAAAAGACATGCTTTGACACACTGTTTCCATACAGGCAGATCTATATAGCAGATATTTCACTGATTTCAAATGAATATCCATTTGGATACTGCAAACCAGAAGGACATACATCAGCGTATGTGTTGGGGGGCAAATGTGGCAGCGGAAAGACAGGCACCAGCAGAAACGTTTAAAGAAAATTGCAAGCATCCTTTTGGTTAGCAGAGACTTCTTGTGAAAAATATATATACAGCAAGACATGCTTAGCATATTAACAGTACATTTTAATTTCTTATAAAAGGTTTTGATTTTGTTTGAAATGGGTATTTGAGCTTCCTACTCATGGTAGTCATATTGCTGTAGAATATATAATATAGAAAGAGTTACAAATGACATATGTTATACTCTATCTAATTTGTAACTTCTAATACCAGTTTAACATTCAGGAGAGAAAAATCCTAACATCTGTATTTGATGAAACATTAGGGGGTTTTTTCCCTAAGTGTTAAAGTAGTATTTATACAGTATACATGAAACAAAATGGAAACTGGTTTTAGATCTGATGTTGGACATACTACTAATTATGTCATTAAAATAATGGCATGTTATAAAGAGGCACTTTTAGTGTTTTATATACATCTCACATCTCTAGTGTAAAGTTTCATGCTTTGCCCCTTTTTCACTAAAAATAAAAGTATCAATATAAGATGGAGCCTTATAACAAAAAAGCATTAAAGCTTGTGTGTGTGTGAATGTACTTGCAATTGCTTAGCTATATTGAAAATGCCAAAGGGCATCATCAGATCCTTTCTTACAAAAAATAAACGTAGGACCAAGATTAAACAATTTGAAGGGAACAAGGACCAGCTTTTGTAAAAACAAGAACATTCACCACCTCCATGAGAAGCAATATATCCCTAGATAGAAGGGTAAGGGTTTCAAATATTGAATTCCCTTACATCCAACTGTAATGTTTGCTTTCCTGATGTTTAATAAATATTTATATTTATTCTTAGCATGACAAATTTGTTTTTAAAAACTGCCAACTTTTCACTAAGGACCATTCAGTATAAACTTTGGAAGACTCATTTGGTGTTCTCACATTTCACGTACTGTAACATAGCACATTGTGAAAATGTAGCATCTTGTTTGGACAAACCAGAGAAGCATGTACTCATGCTGAAGATCTGGAAAACGGTGTATCAAATGGAAGCATTGTTGTGGCAAGCTGCAGATCGGCACTGTTACTTAAAGAGACAGAATCAAAAATAAAATCTTGAGTGATCCTTAAGAATCAGAAAACCCAGGACCCCAGGCTCATGGAAGTTCCTACATAAGGCAGTCAAAATTCACAACCTGTATTTTACATTCGCTAAGGAATTATTTTTTTTTTCTTTTTGGTAAAACCAACAACCCAACATACTTCAGAGTCTGAATATGAAATATAGGCACAAAATAGGTTCTCCATCTTTTCAGTGTGGAAAACCTAACTATCCAACAATGTAATAAGAAAATGTGAGAAAAAAATCTCTAACAATTTGAATAAAACAAAGTACTGTATAAAGGTGCAATATTGAGCAGATTTAATTTTGGTTTAAATACACATATAAATCATGGAACTTTTCTATTCTTATTTGTAAAGTATTTCACATTATCCGTGTCATTCTAGTTCTTCCCAGTTATCAGTAAGGTTACCTTTGCTCTGTCTTCTAATACTAACCAGCTTTCCCGCTGATTTGATACTCCACCTGGAACTGTTTCCTGAGCTTGCAAGGTTGGTGTATTTTGTGGAGCCTTTGGTCTCATCTTCCCAGCCTGACCAGGATGGATAGTCACTTACAGTATTGCCTGCATCACAGATAGGGTCTCCAGCAGTAATCTGCGGTGGTTCCCACCCTTCAATCTGATCTGGTTTCCTGCTTTGGATGTTCTGTTTTATTGCCAAACTGTCCCAAAATCCAGATTTCTTTTCTGACTTCACATCTTCTTTTAATTTTAAATTAGTGCTAGAGAATAACAAAAACGTGTTATTTAAACATTGATGTTTCTCCCCATTAAAAACTTCAAACTCTATTTAAAGGACATTTATTCAAGATAGCAAAAGATAAACTTTCCTAAACTGGTTCTGCCAAATCAACTCAGTAGAAAGAAGTCTGGGGATAATTTTCACACACCAAAGAAATACTCTGACACAAAAAAACAAAGGCATCAATATGAGCATTTGAAATATTTTGCACCAAATTCCATTATCTTTATTGATAAGGAATAGGATTCCTTACTCTATGAATGATCACGCTGAAATTAGTGGAATCGCTTGTTAAGTAAGGTGCTACTCAACCTGATACTCTGTACCCCTTTGTACTTAATGCCTTGACTTACCCTTGCACTAAACCAGCGTTTGTATGTTTTTTTTTAAAAGGAGCCAAGTTTTGAGAGAGTTAAATTTTGTTTTCAACCAAGTTCTAAAGACTTTTTAAAGTGTGTTTATAATCATCAATGTGTGCGGAACACATTGCATCCTAAAAATAATATGTTCCAGTTTTCTTTGAGCAGTTCATAAAGAAAAGTTCAATTATCTAAACTACTTTGTTTGACATAACATGTATATGAAGTTATGTAATTTCATTTCTCTAATTAAGCAAAGTGTACAATGGTCATTTATAATACTAATGTAACTGTTACATTTCAGTGAAAATCTTGTCCTACAGAAATAGCAATAAGGTCATGCAGTAATTCTCATATATTAAAATTATGTTTGCACTTTATCCAAAGCTGAGCATGCAGACACATTCACTAAGGTTAAGATGTCAGCCCATGATGGTGACCATGCCATGCTAACATATCCAGGCTTCATTACTGTCAGCTTCAGATAGAGCAGCTCGCCAGACTTCTGGTCCCAAGCAAGGTACAGTGATATGATAATCTAGAACAAGCTAAGTGGGTGAACGCAAGACAAATTAGGTGTTACAATTCAACCAAATCTTATGGTTTATATCTTTTTATTACATTATTTTTGAACTATACTTAACAACATTATAGCATTCAATTAGGTAAATTTACCCCAGTGATAAAAGGAAATAAATTACGAAAATGTTTATCATTTGCCAACCAGCTTTAGTATTCGGTCACTGTAATGCTAAGTTTCATACATCAATTGTCACCCTGCCAGGTTATGTCCAAAAATATTTAATGTGCATTGAAATGCTTTTATAGTTACCGGCTTTCCTGAAAAGATTTATACTATATTGGCCACAACGCATTGCCATAAAAATCACCTTATGAAATCTCTGCTAGCTATATTTCTCTTTCAAAGGAAAGAGGGACCTTTATACAGGGTATCTGAAATATGAATTTAGATTTTCAGCTGTGTATAGGTTAATAAACTTAATATTTGCAGTGTACAGCATTTCAAAATGCAAAATGTCAAGTGTTTATACAAGTAAGTTTGTATATAATTAAATAGTAAAACACAGAAGATCGGGTACTAGTGCTGATATATACATAACCTTTGATGTGCAGTGAGTTATGAAGTGAAGCAGATTCAAAGTTTCCATTACCCACTAATAATGCACAAATGTCTTTATTGCAGTTAAAATACGCCATTGACTATAGTCGGGGAAGAGGGGGTTAAAAAATGAAAACACTGTTTTAATTTCAGTTTGCAACCTCCGAAATAGGGAAATTATTAATACCCCAATTAAACAGAAGTGACTGAATATCAGTACTTTAAGAAATCTTTCCTCTGTTATTAAAACCAAAAATCTGTTTTAGCTATTTTAATCTCAGACTCATGGATTATGGTCAGAAGGGACCATCATGATCATCTACTCTGACCTCCTGCACCTTGCAGGCCACAGAACCTCACCCACCCACTTCTGTAACAGACCCTAACATCTCTGGCTGAGTTACTGAAGTCCTCAAATCATTAATTAAAGATTTCAAGTTACAGACCATCCACCATTTACATTACTTTAAACCTGCAAGTGACCGGTGCCCCATGTTGCAGATGAAGGCAAAACACCCTCAGGGTCTCTGCCAATCTGAGCCAATGGAAAATTCCTTTCCAACCCCAAATCTAATTAGACCCAGCCATAGATTTCCCAGTGATTTCCTCATTTTTCATAGCATGATCACTTCATTTTCTATAAAATAAAAATAAAAAAATCAAGAGCTGTTTACAGCAAAATTAACCTTAAAGTTCAGTTGTACTCTGAAAACTGATTAAAAATGACCATGTTTTTCCATGTTTACCGAGTCTCAATTTCCATATCATATGTGCTCGCTTTACAAGTCAGAAGATATTATGCAACTGGCAATTCTACAAACTCAACCTGAGAATCTAGACTTAAGCTGGGTTCTTTCCTTCTCACATTAGCATTCCATAAGTAACCTGGGATCAAAGTGTCTGTGTAACTGTTGTCTTCAGGTGTAACTTGATTGGCCCTGTCACTGGAACTTAGAAAACAATTATACTAAATGAAGCACAAGAGCGAAAGAAAGTTGGATTCTTTCTAAGCTTGCTCTGGAGTGTTATTAAGAATAAAAATAGTCAAAACATTTTTGTTGCTAAACTGAATCTTTATATGCAAGGAACAGATATGATGGATTAGAAAGTACCACTTTACACAGTCCCTTTTCAGTGTCCAACCACATTATAAGGACTTATTTGAGAGATATATTTGAGAGGGTTTTTGTTTTGTTTTTGTGTTTTTTAAAGAAAAAAGTAATACTGGCTTAAAATTTCAGAGTGCTGCTATTGGTTATCCAGCAATTCACTTGCACCCCCAATCAGTTACTTAATTTTGATTTAAACAGAAAAATCAGTCAAAAGCATTAAAAGAAGCTTTGAACTGATTTTTCCACTACAAAATGAAATTTAGTTGACTCAGAGGAGGAATTACAGGGCAATAGGTATTATACATATAGGCTTGATCACAGTTTAAAGTGCTAAATTATACCTAAGAGGGAAAAAAAATTCAAAAAATTTTAATTACTTTCTACAGTAGCTTCATTCTACAGTAAAAGGCTGTTATTCCAACTATATTTATTGTGGCTGTCCCCCCAGTATGTTCAGGAAATCACCCAGCCTAGTAGAGCAGCCCCTACACATTTTAAGTTCAAAGCTTAAACAAGAGATCAAATTTGAAGAATGCAAATTTAACAGTTTCAAAAATATAAACCATTTAGCTTTCTGCAACTTTCAATAGACTAGTATTTTTTTTCTAAATTGGTTCTTTAGACCCTACCTTTACTAACTCCAGTGATCCTGCAGCTATTATCCTCAGCTTGCTGATTTCCTAATTCATTTGCCACTAAGTTTTACTTACCCTTTTGATTTTGGAGACTTGCATTCTGCTAGCAGTTGTTGTTCATCGTCTTTATTGAACATAGAGGTCACTTCTTTCCAACCCCGAAAACTTGCACTCTGAACCTACACAGGGTAGTAAAAATACCAATGAAAATGCATTACAAACTTACTCCCAGGGCTTGAAAAGCCCACTCCCTTATGGCAAGTATAAATAAATCTTTTCCAGGTAGTTACCATCAGCTTACACAGAATCTCTTTCTCCTCCTTCCCCCCATCTCCCAATCATTCTTCTGAGAGAAAGGCTTTTCTTAAAGACATATCCTGGGCCAGATTCACTGGTCCATTAAAGCTACTTTGCACCTTAAAACCAACTAAGCTGGCCAGTGAGGACAAAAGTAGTGGCTCCTTTGACACCTCTGTGATGGGTTTGGTCATAGAGAACCCCTTGGGACTGTCACTTGATGTGCTGAATTCACCTCTGAGCCCGTTTTCCCTGCCAGCTTGGGACTCCAGAACCCTGCCTCGTTGAGCCAGACACACTAGCCTGCTGCAACACAGACCCAGGGTCTGGGCCACGCCCACAAAGCTGCAGACTGGTGAGCTGTTTTTAGTTAAAGTCTGTCTCCAGCACACAGACACCCAGCTCCCAATGCGATCCAAACCCCAAAAAAATCCGTTTTATTCTGTATAAAACTTATACAGGGTAAATCTGTAAATTGTTCTCCTCTATATCACTGATAGAGAGAGATGCACAGCCCAATCCTTTCCCCGGTACAGTCCTTGTTAGTTCAGCAGACATCTCAGGTGATAAGCAGAGGTTCTCTCATAACTGGAGATGGATTTCATTATCAGGTGACATGGTCACATGTCACTGTAAAACCCCTAGTCTCCATTCTTCCTGGTTGGCCCACACGTACACAGGAAGGCTTTCAAATAACTAAGGACATTTACAACCGATTGTTTCTGGAGCACCCTTAATGGCCTCCATTTAATATGTTTACATCAGTGATATAAGTTTATATCTTAGTCTCCTAACTCCAGATATAGAAATAATGCATGCAAACAAATAGGATGAACACATTAAGTAGATTACAAGCTTTCTAATGACAGCATATAAAGGGTGTTTAACATGAAGCATATTCCAGTTATGTCATATTCATAAGCATATTTCCATAAAGCATATAGAGTGCAATGTCACAACCTCCATTCCGCTTTTCTTTTTCTGGCACAATTGGCATACCTAAGGGGTCTCTACATCTGGGCATTCACAGCTACCAGACCCCTTTCTTGGGGCCTGAGGCTATTTTATGCCAGAAACATAACCCAGCAGTCTCATGGCCTTAGGATTTGGGGAAGGCAAAGACAGTTTAAAGCCACCTGTCAGCCTTTCTCCATCTGTGCTGTGGTCCTGCACAGATACACCAAAGACTGGCTCTGAGCCCTCTGGTTGTGAAGATAATCTTCCAAACATGACCACTGTGTAAAATGATGTCTTCCCAAGTCTGCAGACAGACAGCTCCAGTACGGACAGAACCCTAAGGTTTTCAAGCTACGTGCTGGGCAGCTTATGCTTGAAACAAAGGAAGCACACAGGCCGCATGGCAAAAAGACTATAAAAGGCAGCTGCATCTTCTCCATTTTATCTCCAGTCCTGCTTCTTACCTCTGGAGGAACTTTGCTACATACTGAAGCTCTGAACAAAAGGACTGAATGACCCATTCAAGTTGTGAATGTATTCCAGGGGGACTTTCAAGCCAGCAAACTCACGAATACTGCTAGGAACCTGATATATGGATTTTGAAGTCATTGTTTGTATGTGACTGTTTTACCATTTAACATCTCTCTTTTTGTTCTTTCGTTATAATAAACCTTTAGTTTTAGACACTAAAGGATTGGCTGGCAGCATGGTGTTCTGGCTAAGATCCAGACGTATACTGATCTGGTAATGTGGCTGACCCTTTGAGGTCAGAAGAACATTTTGTATATGTGAGCAGAGTTTTTAAAACAACTTCTCTCTTTACTGGACCTATGTGCTGACTGGGAGCCAGAGAACTGGAATGCAGTAAAGGGGTCTGTGTGGTTTCTTTTTTTGCTTCTTGATAACCAGTGTGGGGAATCAGACGTGGAGTTTGTGACTTGTTGAGGAGAATAACTTCAGTGTTACCCACCAGTCTTGGGAGTATCTGCCCTCCCTTTTGCAACCTGCCCTGACCTTGGCATTTCCAGTGAGGGCTGCCCTAGGCATCCCGAGTCACACAAGGTAGCGAACAAAGTGTCAGAAGAGAGAGAGAGAGAATTATTACAATCGCCTTTTATCTTTTATAATATGATCTAATTATAAATAATTTATTTTTCCTTAGCAAAATGGCAGTCTAACCCATATGAAATCATGCAATCCAACCTAAATTACAAGTGGTTTAAAGAGGAATTGTAGGGATTAAAACAAGAATTTTGCAGATTTAGCTCCAAACTCACTTTTTACCAGTACTATTCCTCAATTCAGAATTGAGATGTGCAGCTGAAACCTCTGCATCCCTAACCTGCCTTGCACTGTTTTGAGAACTCCTCCAGCAATGCTCTAGCATGATAACCCAGAGACCAAAGAACAAAATGTTCCAAAGTTGTAATTTTCCCAGTGAAAGCCTGGTAATCTCTTTTGTGTTTTATTTTCAATTTAAAATATCTAAATTAACTTCACTGAACTTGATACCGATTTGAAGATCTACATTTGGAATAATTAACAGGTCTAGTACTCCAAACCGATAACATGTATAGGTCTGCAGATGCACTTTAGAGAAAGAATGAACAGCCAATCTCGTATCTGTCATGGTGTTATTCAATAAGAATATAATATCCTCTTCAGAGAGCTATGCCTTTTCAACACACAGCAATTTACATGTTCACAAAAAAAAAAGGTGCCTTCAACACAAGCCTGTGCTCTTGGCAGATATATAGCTATGGTAACAGCTCTGTAGTAGAAGTCTTTCAAAAATTATTTACTATACTTCCCATCCCTTAATGGAAACTTCTAAAGCTTATTCAGAATTTCCAAATTTAAAACTTCCAGTTCAATTTATAGAAGGGTTTTAACATCCAAAACAGCATGAATATAACTTTTACTGAAAGTTAAACATGCTGTACATCGTCTGCGACTAGGACCTCTCTCTAGGTCCTCACACCCAGGTTATATCTAAATCTGGCAGATAGAATGGATAGAAATTTCTTATTTGAATATTAAAAATATAGCAGTAGGTATATACTACCAACCACCACACCAGAATGGTGATGGGTGATTGTGAAATGCTCCAGGAGATTAGAGAGGCTATAAAAATTGAAAACTCAGTAATAATGGCAGATTTCAACTACCACCATATTGACTGGATATGGATGCAGGAATAATATTTCTAGACACCATTACTGACTACTTCTTGGAGAAACTGGTCCTGGAACCCACAAAGGGAGAGGCAATTCTTGATTTAGTCCTAAGTGAGGCACAGGATCTGGTTCACGAGGTAAATATAGCTAAACTATTTGGTAATAGCGAGTGTAATATAATTAAATGTAACATCCTTGTGGAGAGGAAAATACCAAAGAAGTCCACCACAGTAGCAATTAACTTCAGAAAGGGGAAACAGAAAAAAATGAGGAAGCAAGTTAAACGGAAATTAAAAGTACAGTCACAAAAGTCAAATGCCTGCAAGCTGCAAGGAAAATTTTTAAAAACATTATAGAGACGCAAATGAAATGTATATCTCCAAATTAAAAAACAATAGTAAGAGGACCATGGCTAAACAACAAAGTAAAAGAAGTGATTAGAGGCAAAAAGGCATCCTTTAAAAATTGGAAGTAAAATCCTACGGAGGAAAATAGAAAGAAGCACACACTCTGGCAAGTAAAGTGTACAAGCATAATTAGGAAGGCCAAAAAAGAATCTGAAGAGCAACTAGCCAAAGATTCAAAAACTAACAGCAAAATATATAAGTGTACATCAGAAGCAGGAGGCCTACCAAATAATCAGTGGGGCCACTGCACATTTGAGATGCAAAAGCAGCTCTCAAGGAAGATAAGGCCATTGCAGAGAACCTAAATGAATTCTTTGCATCAGTATTCACTGCAAAGGGTATGAGAGAAATTCCCACATCTGAGCCATTTCTTTCAGGTGACAAATCTGAGGACCTGTCCCAGATTCAGGTATCAGTAGAGAAGGTTTTGGAACAAATTTATAAATTAAATAGTATTATGTCAGGACCAGATGGGATTCACCCAAGAGTTCTGAGGAAACTCAAATATGCAACTGCAGAACTATTACATGTGGTATGTTACTCATCACTTAAATCAATTTCTCTACCAGATGAATGAAGGATACCAACATGAATGAAGGATACTAACGTGACACCAATATTTTAAAAAGGCTCCAGGGGCAATCCTCGCAATTACAGGCCAGTAAGACTAACTTCAGTCCCAAGCAAATTGGTAGAAACTATAGTAAACTATAAAATTACGAAACACATAGATGAACACAATTTGTTGGGGGAGAAGAGTCAACATGGAAATCATGCCTCACCAATCTACTAGAATTCTTTGAGGGGGTCAACAAACATGTGGACAAGGGTGATCCACTGGATATAGTGTACTTGGACTTTCAGAAAACCTTTAACAAGGTCCCTCACTAAAGGCTCTTAAAACAAACTAAGCAGTCCTGGGATAAGAGGAAAGGTCCTCTCATGGATCAGTAACTGGATAAATGATAGGAAACAAAGGACAGGAATAAATGGTCAGTTGTCAGAATTGAGAGAAGTAAAGAGTGGTGTCCCCCCCAGGGTCTGTTCAATATATTCATAAATGATCTGGAAAAAGGAGTAAACAGCGAGATCTACCCCCAATGAAGATAGAGGTAAGAAACCTTTCTGTACAGGTATTACGGCGGAGAATGGTTTGGAAGAGTCATCTGAGGGAAGGGATCAGAAGAAGACCCCATTGACCAGAAGGCATGAGATGCATTGTCCTAGGGATGGGGGTTCCACCACCACCACTCCCAAGAAGAGGAGACAGGTGGTGGTGGTGGTGAGGGACTCCCTACTAAGGGGGATGGAATCATTCATCCACCATCCAGACCGAGAAACTCGAGAAGCGTGCTGCTTGCCTGGAGCTAGAATTCAGGATGTGACTGAGTGTCTGCAGAGACTGATCAAACCCTCGGACCACTACCCCTTCCTACTTCTCCACATGAGCACCAATGATACTGCCAAGAATGACCTTGAGCAGGTCACTGCAGACTATGTGGCTCTGGGAAGAAGGATAAAGTAGTTTGAGGCGCAAGTCGTGTTCTCATCCATCCTCCCTGTTGAAGGAAAAGGCCCTGGTAGGGGCCATCTAATTGTGGGAGTAAATGTGTGGTTGCACAGGTAGTGTCGGAGAGAGGGCTTTTGATTCTTTGACCATGGGATGTTGTTCTAGGAAGAAGGATTGCTAGGAAGAGATGGGATCCACCTAACAAAGAGAGGGAAGAGCATCTTCACTTGCTTACCTAGTGAGGAGGGCTTTAAACTAGGTTTGCCATGGGATGAAGACCTAAGCCCTGAGGTAAGTGGGGAAGTGGGATACCTGGAGGAAACACAAGGAGGAGGGTGCAACAGAGGAGGCCTCCTGACACATATTGAGAAAGTAGGGCAATCGGCTAGTTATCTTATCTGTACACGAACACAAGAAGTCTGGGAAACAAGAGGAAGAACTGGAAGTCCTGGCACAGTCAAGGAACTATGATGTGATTGGAATAACAGAGACTTCGTGGGATAACTCACATGACTGGAGCAATGCCATAGAAGGGTATAAACTGTTCAGGAAGGACAGGTGAGGGAGAAAAGGTGGAGGAGTTGCACTGTATGTAGGAGAACAGTAAGATTGTTCAGAGCTCCAGTATGAAACTGGAGAAAAGCCTGTTGAGAGTCTTTGGGTTAAGTTTAGAGGCGAGAACAACAACAGTGATGTCGTGGTGGGTGTCTGCTATAGACCACCAAACCAGGAGGAAGAAGTAGACAAGACTTTCTTCGGACAACTAACAGAAGTTTCCAATTCACAGGCCCTGGTTCTCATGGGAGACTTCAATCACCCTGACATCTGCTGGGAGAGCAATACAGTAGTGCACAGACAATCCAGGAAGTTTTTGGAGAGTGTTGGGGACAACTTCCTGGTGCAACTACTGGAGGAACCAACCAGGGGCTGTGCTCCTCTTGATCTGCTGCTCACAAACAAGGAAAAATTAGTAGGGGAAGTAGAAGTGGGTGGCAACCTGGGTTGCAGAGACCATGAGATGGTCAAGTTCAAGATCCTGAGAAAAGGAAGAAAGGAGAGCAGCAGAATACGGACCCTGGACTTCACAAAAGCAGACTTTAACTCCCTCAGGGAACTAATGGGCAGAATCCCTGGGAGGCTAATATGAGGGGGAAAGGAGTCCAGGAGAGCTGCCTGTATTTTAAAGAAGCCTTATTGAGGGCACAGGAACAAACCATCCCGATGTGCAGATGGAAAAGCAAATATGGCAGGAAACCAGCTTGGCTTAACAGAGATATCTTCAGTGAGCTTAAACACAAAAAGGAAGCTTACAAGAAGTGGAAACTTGGACAGATGACTAGAGAGGAGAATAAAAATATTGCTCAAGCATGCAGGGGTGAAATCAAGCAGGCCAAAGCACAATTGGATTTTGCAGCTAGCAAGGCATGTGAAGAGTAACAAAAAGGGTTTCTACACATATGTTGGCAACAAGGTGGTGGTCACGGAAAGTGTGGGACCCTTACTGAATGGGAAAGTCAACCTAGTGACAGATGATGTGGAAAAAGCTGAAGTACTCAAAGCTTTTTTTCCCCTCAGTCTTCACAGACAAGGTCAGCTCCCAGACTGCTGCACTAGGCAGCACAGTATGGGGAGGAGGTGAGCAGCTCTCAGTGGTGAAAGAACAGGTTAAGGACTATTTAGAAAAGTTGGACATGTACAAGTCCATGGGTCCGAATGCAATGCATCCGAAGGTGCTGAGGGAATTGACTGATGCGATTGCAGAGCCATGGACCATTATCTCGTGGCGATCAGGGGAGGTGGCGGATGATTGGGAAAAGGCAAATATAGTGCCCATCTTTTAAAAAGGGAAAAAGGAGAATCTGGGGAACTACAGACCAGTTAGCCTTGCCTCAGTTCCCAGAAAAATCATGGAGCATGTCCTCAAGGAATCGATTTTGAAGCACTTGGAGGAAAGGAAGTTGATCAGGAACAGTCAACATGAATTCACCAAGGGTAAGTCATGCCTGACCAACCTGATTGCCGTCTATGATGAGATAACTGGTTCTGTGGATATGGGGAAAGCAGTGGACATGATATACCTTAACTTTAGCAAGGCTTTCGATATGACTAAGGGGGAGAAGACTGAGGTCTATAAAATCATGAATGGTATGGAGAAAATGAATAAGGAAGAGTTATTTACTCCTCCACATAACACAAGAACCAGTGAACACCCAATGAAATTAACAGGCAGCAGGTTTAAAACAAACAAAACAAAGTACTTTGTCACACAATACACAGTCAACCTGTGGAACTCATTGTCAGAGGATGCTGTGAAGGCCAAAAATATAATTGCGTTAAAAAAGAATTAGGTAAGTTCTTGGAGGATAGGTCCATCAATGGCTATTAGTAGAGATAGTCAGGGATACAACCCTATGGTCTAGGTGTCCCTAGCCTCTAACTGCCAGAAGAGGGAAGTGGATAACAGGGGATGGACTACTCAATGATTGACTGTTCTGTTCATTCCCTTTGAAGCACCAGACATTGATCACTGTTGGAAGACAGAATACTGGGCTAGATGGACCATTGGTCTGACCCAGTATGGACGTTCTTATGTGCTAATCATCTGTAAGATATATCCTTTCCTATGCACAAAACTAAAACTCTCATTCAAGCTCTCACCATTTACATCTCAATTACTGCAACATCTTTCTCTCATCCTTCACACATACAACCTTGCCAGGCTCATGTGCATTCAGAATACTTCTGCAAAGATCATTTCCCGAGCCCATTGCTTTCACCATGTCACCTCTCTCTTTGCCAGAGTCCACTCCCACTCCACCACTCTCTATCACATCAAGCATAAGATGTTTGTTCTCATTTGCAAGACTCTTCCCTACCTACCATCTCTCATTTGTTATATAGAATTCAGCCCTCACCTACAACTGGGCCATGATCTCAGCCTCTATTACCCACTTGTTAAATTTCCTGGAAGCATCTTCGTACTTTCTCCCTTACTGCCCCTCATACTTGGGAGGAGCTCCCGGTTAGGGCTGCCACCTTTCTAATTGCTGGTAACTGGACCCCTGAGCCCTACCCCAAGGCCCCACCCCGCCTCTTCCCCAGACTCCACCCTTCTCACCCTATTCCCTGAAAGCCCCACACATGCTCTGCCTTCCCCGCCAAGGTCTCATCCCTATTGCTCACTCCTCTCTCCCAACGCCACTGAATCATCTCAAGGAGCCTGCCTTCAGGCAAGAGGCAGCCCCTGCTGAGCCGGGGCTGGCATGGGTTAATGACCCCGTACCTCCCTGCCACCCCATGGTAACCAGACTTTTGGTTCGAATGCTATTTAAAACCGAGCACCTGGCAACTCTAAATGGCACCTGGACACAGAAGCCAAAAACTAGACTGTCTGGGTGGCAACCCTATTCCCAGTAAATATCTGCAATACTAACTCATGATTCTCCTTAAAAACCCTCCTCAAAACTCTCCTTTGCCATGATGCCTACAAAAGACTTGACAACAGTTAGGCTGCTGGTGCACTGAGACCACAGCCTATCATGCTCACCAACAGTGTCTTATAGTTTCCTTGTACCTCCCTCCAATAGGAATGTCTGTATCCATCTGTTTCTTTCTTGTCTTTGTAAGCTTTTTGGAGCAGGGAGAGTCTTTTTCTTGTGTGTTTGGGGGGAGGGATAGCTCAGTGGTTTGAGCATGAGCCTGCTAAACCCAGGGTTGCGAGTTCAATCCCTGAGGGGGCCATTTAGAGATCTGGGGCAAAAATTGGGGATTGGTCCTGCTTTGAGCAGGGGGTTGGACTAGATGACCTCCTGAGGTCCCTTTCAACCCTGATATTCTATGAACCTATCAAAATGGGGTCCTGGTCCATCACTAGGGTTCCTAGGTGCTATGATAATACAAATTAATAATAATAGTGTGAGTAAAAGAGGAATCCCTAAAAACCATTAGGATTAAAAAGTTTCATGCGCACACACACACATACACACAAACTTCATTTAATGACAGTTAAATTTGAATCAGGACACATCTCACCAACTCAAAACCTGAAAAGCATGGAAAAAGTTAATGGTAAAGTCTCTTGTGTTCCTTGCCATTTTCACATTGTCTCACTCAGCAAAATTCACATCTCGTTCAGTAAAATTCCCCAACCCTCCAAAAGGCCTTCATTTCCACCTCCAACAGAAACCAAAAAAACAACGTGTACTTAAACTTCCTCAAACTCACACTGTGGCGCAGAACCTTAACAGTGACCTCAAATGCTGTTGCACAGATGCTCTCTCCCCAGTGCTGGTCATTCTCCCCACCGTGCTAACTGTTTTCTCCAAGCCCTTCCCACTCTTCCATCATGCTCTTCCTCCTCACCTTTCCACTGTCTCTCTGTCTAGCTAATTCCTTCCTAACATAACCTCACTGAAAGCACTGAAATAACAAACCAAAAAGTTGTGGAACTAATATGACATTTGCAACCAACTCATTGTGTATTCTGCTTGAAACTTCTATCCTTTTCTCCTCCCCTACATACGACTTTTCTATTTACATTGTAAGTGCTTTGGGGCAGGACTGTCTCTTGTTCTGTATCTGTACAGTGCCTATTACTATGGAAGCCTGTTCTCAATTGAACCCTAGACATTATTGTAATAAACATGATTCATAATTGTATCAACACATTGACTATCACACATTCAATTCATTTGGAAAGTTATTCTACCTTAACTTTGCTGAGATCATTGTTAGAGTGGTGCACTACCATCAGAGTATGACTAAGTTGGAACACATATTGCTTCATATCTCTTGGAAGTAGAAATACAAGGAATTTACAAGGTTTTTTGCCTATCACATTATTTCCATGGTTTTCAGGTTTTGAGCTCACAGGTTGTGTCCCAATGCAACCTTAATTGTCACTAAATGAAGATAGTGTATGTTTATTTCTTAGTGTTTTATATATAAGACACACATTCATTCATACACATGCACAGGGTTGATGAACCTTAGCAGATAGTTCCCCAGGATCAGGGAAATTAGAGAGGGAATTCACAAATGACTGAAATGTGAAAACACCTGCATTTTAATGTGTCAATTTACACATAATAGTTCTTAAAACTACAAATGTGTGTTACAGGGTGTTTTCTCATTGTGCGAATTAAATAAAATTAGTTGTTTTTAAAAAGAAAAAAAAACTTTGTAAACAACATTTGTCACATACAGCCATAACATCCCTTCACATAGGTCAACAGCAGGATTTGAACATTCAGACCAGAAATCTACCATTTGACCTACAAGAATAATTGCTAGTCTCTACTTAGTTCAGCCACTAGCGTATGATTTTATGCACACTCTCCCAGTGTATACATCTATTTTCTAGACAACAGTAGTACACTGAAGATCAGAAATTCTTAGTTAAGTACCAGGAGAAGAGTGTGGTTTAGCAGTAAGAGTCAGAACAACAAAATGTATTCAACTGCACCTGGATAGCTAGGATTTGAGTCTATCACATTAAAGTTCTGGGTTCCTCACCTGCAGTAACCTGAGGTAACCATTATAATTTATTTCTAAAATAGGTAGCCAGCTCATACATGACTGCTTTCTCAAGCAGTTAAGTGCATGGGAATAAAAGCTGTAGCTGGTCAAAAAAAAATTTAGGAAACATTTTGCCAATCAAACCAAAATATTTTGTGGAAACGTATTGGTTTCAACTAAAATTTTGTTGGAAAGGTTTCTCAGGTCGAGGCTGGAATGTCTGGTCTGAGACAAAGAGATCCCTCCAGAATAGCCAAGACACACATCTCACTTGTCTGATTCAGAGCAGCGACTTTAATCTGCATCTCCCACATCCTAAGTGAGTGCTCCAACTATTCAGCTATTGACTATTCTGCAGTGAGTTGCTCTCATGATTTTCCACAAAAAAAAAAAAAAAACAAAACAAAAACAAGCCCAACATTCTGAAGGTCTCATTCCTCCAATGAGGGAGGAAAACAAATGTCAAAACATCAGCATTTTTTGTTAAACAGAAATTTGTTTTCCCATCAGTTGTAATATAAACCCCAGTAGTACACATGAGATTTAAACTCATGAACTCCTCTTTCAAACCTTCCCCTAAACTACTGGGGAATTTAGTAGGGGAGTGTCACTGCCTACCCACCTCCCTAGGCGTATCATGTTATGTTGTTACTGATAAAAAGGCCTGGTAGAATTTGATTTCTTTTGGTTGCAATTTTGATGGATAATATTAATGTTTATTTTGAGCTTTTTTTTTTTTACACTATTTTTATCAATTGACATTTTCACAGTGGGGGAAATTATGGGAGGGATCAGACAACAATGATGTAATGACCATAGATGATGAGATTCAAAAAGTTAAGAATTTTATAAAGCTTTAAAATACAAACTGTCAATATCACATGTCAAAAACCACAAATTAAATACTCTTAAATCAAACTTAATTTCTAAAGCAGCATTTTTCTTACTTTATCTGTAAATTTCAATGACCATTGCTGGAAATATTTTTTAGTAAGTTTGTGTGTATACTGTGAAATCGACATTTACCAATAAAAAACTAATCCTTCCAAGCCTATTGATAAATCTGATAGGTTTGACTTGGTGCATTTCTTTTCAGTTACGGAGAGAAAGTGAAAAATCATGACCCAGATTACCTAACATATAACTGATATTGTATTAACCAGAACATGAAGAGCAGCACATGAAGAAAAGCACAAACCCTAAAGTATTTAGATTTCCAAGGGGTGTCGGAAAAGAGGTAAGACATCCAGTAAAAAATTTAAAAAGGTCATTTTGCAAACCTTATAATTTTCTCTGTAGAAACCCAATTTTCAAACCACCATGAAAAAGTCATAGTAGTAAAAATTTACTTTGTTAATTTTTTGTCATTGTAATGACATTTTTACAAAATAAAGGTTTAAAGCTTCAGTTAAACAGAAAAATTCTCACTCAACCTTACCTACGAAGTTATGACCAATGATTTCATAGTTAGTTTGCAAGTCTCCACTGTCAATGTAAAGGTCAGGAGTGGGTATTCCCATCTCTAGAAGTCTCTTTTCCATAAAGTATTTAGAGAGAAAAATCCATTGTAAGGGTAATTAGATGATTTGTAGATCCCTAATCTCTTTGAGTGTTGTTTCACATCACTGATGAACAGGAAACAATCTAATTTCCACAGCTTATTGGTATCGTTAGCCCAAACTCAGTTATATATTCAAACACTGACCTTTAAAATTAAAGAGATGTAATTTAACAAAGCTATAATTCAACTAAAATCTCTTGTCTGACAAGAATATAGAATACTATTAAAGACTATATTTGCCTGTGATATTAGCCTTTTAGAAAGGTAACTTTAAAGTGGACCCATCAGGGACCAGGATCCATCTTACAGATTGCAGTCAACTGTTCTCATAAAACAAAGCAGAAACTAATGAAGGAGCATCCCTTTGAAGTCCAATACTCACCAATAGAACTAGAGGTATGTGAAGGTCTGACCTATGTTGGCTGGACTCATAAAAGCAAGGAGTGTTCCCTTCAGAGAAAAGCCAGCCACTGCAAGACTCCCCCTTTCCTATCCTATCTGCCATTTTAGGTGATTAAAGGACTGGCCTGCTGTAATGCAGTGTCCCACACAGTCCTCCTCCTGTACTGTTCAAGATCAATAGGACTAATCATTAAAAGTCAACCAACTAGCATCAGGGAAACCATCTTCTCTTTACAGGTTTCTAAGGATCTGAAGCCCTCGGAGCAAATTCCTCCACTTCAGCTGGCCAAAACCCCAGCTCCAGCAGTACTCTACTTTCTGTACCGTGAAAAAGCTACCTTTAATTGGCATAGCTGAAAGTGGAAGCTTGCACAGTCACTTCCACAACAGGAGGCAATCTGCTGCTCCATAGTTGCGTTTCCTCCACTCTGCCAATGTTTCCAACCTCATCACTTATCTGTTAGATTCTCACAGTCTTCTATGCCCTCTTTCTTACAGCATCCTCTGCACAATACAATCTCCCTGAACTCCTCCACAGGCCCCTCCCTATTCTGTCCTCCTTCAAGTCCTTTTTGAAATACCTTCTGTTATGTTGACTATAATGATTCAAGTTGACTTCTATATAAATTGCATATAGATTGCTTCCTATTATTCCTTTTCCTCAGACCTCTCTGTCTACTTATTTGGATCTACTGTTTTCCCTTAAATTATAAGATTCTCAGATGAGGGACTGTCCTCCTTATGCATTTAGAAAGCCCACTTGGTGAGCACTATCAGAAATAAATAACAGCTTTCCACAACTATACGAATATTTACTCAATGTAGTATGACAATGCATATTATGCTAGATTTCTATACTAAGCAGGCACCTTTGTTAGCCAATAAGAAAGAAATGACACAACATAACATCCTTCTGAGAAGGAGTAAATCATCACTGAAGAGTCCCTTTTAAGTTAATTTTAAAAGGTACATAATTCATCATTAAAACTGTGCCAAAGGGCCAGAATGGGCATGAAGAAATGGAAGCTATGATAATGAGTCACAGTTAAAAGGAAACAGAGCAGGAATTCTGACAGTGGTTAAAAAGGCAACTGAAAAACACAACCTAGAAGTCTGACACATTGAGTACATGATGAACCTCCACTAAAATATTTAAATTAAATTAAACAAAAATAAAAATGAGAGACAATTTGTAAATGTAACTGAAGGCAGGATGGCAGTCATTAAAATATACAGAATAAGGTGTGAGGCAGATGGAGACAAATAAGGTGTCAAAAACAGGAGAGTAAAATATGTTTGGGTTGTTGGGTTTACTACAAAAAATTAATTCCTTTTTAAAGTAAACACTGGTTATAAATCTGACTGTAAACAACCCAGACATTTTCTTCTTCCGCCTGATTACATAGACTCTAAGTGCGGGGAGCTTTGAGAAAACAAGAGAGGGTCTCCCTGCTCTCAGTTCTGGTGCCACAGCAGTCCCTGGCTTTCAAGAGTAACAACTGGAGAAAAGTCTTGCTTGGTCATAGGATGGAGAATATTCTGTGCAGACGGAATCTTCAGAGAATTTAACTGCCAAACTCTTAACACGCCTCTACTTATTTGTGAACTGAGTTTTTCAGAGGTTCATAACTTGACCCAATTTGGCCATATTTTCACTGGAATAGCTTAAGGCACACTTCTGACACTAAGTCAATCCCTTTGCCAAATTCCAGGCCCATTCCCCAATGCATAGATGCACTAGGGCTTTTCAGCAAAGAGCTGTAAGAATTTTTTTCACCTGGGCAAAATCACATATTTTCTACTAACTATGATCTGAGAAATGAGTGGACTGTTTGCACAGAAATTTTTCCACAAAAATTCAGCCTGATACAGATACCTGACGTCGAAATTTTTGCTCCAAATGGTTGAAGTTTGGCAAAGTTATAAGCAACTGAAAACAGGGTCTTATAATGGAAGGTGTCAGGCAACCTTAACTACAAGTGTTGCTAACTCCACTGTCTATAATAAATACATTAGGCTTTATTGCAGGGAGGATATAATGTAAAATAAATCTCTTATCCAATCTGGAGCTTGCCCCCAGATACCAAAAGACAAGAAAAACATTGTTTCTGGACTCAGCTGCTGACAAAAGGCCGCTCTACTCTGTGGTTTGAGTGGGCTGGAGCTGACCTGAATGTGCTGCAATTTCCAATACACATGGTAAAAAGTGACTGACTTACTTCCCCACAAACCAGTCCACTCCATTTTTTCCAAAACTGGTCTGTTAGTCACAGTGGGAATCACGAAATTCCCTCTCCAACCACACAAAACTTCCAGCTGTGCTTTACTGTCCTTAGTTATATTGATTCAGTACAGGGATTCCCCTATAGCCATGAAGTACATGAATGGCCTCCCAACATGCGTAATTCTTTAACTCTTTATCAAAGATTAAATATTCCAAAGAACCTCACTGCATCACATTTTAAAAAAGTTTAGATTACCCAAATAAAGAACTGAAATGATTCTGCAGACACGAACAGTTGGAGAAAAAGGCAGTTAAGGGAAAAGGCAGGGTTGCCAAAAGATTTCTCTAATGTATCGGTTTAACAAAGTTTGTATGATAATGACAGCTCACTGATTTAGCTGGTGAAATGTTTCCCTGAAACCAAAACAAGGGTTACAAGTCTTTACAAATGATTAAGAAAGTCTATAAAAAGTCCCAAAATAGAAACAATTTTAAAGAATTATTTTTCATTGTTTTGAATTTCCAATATCTGGCCTGAAATCCATTAAAACTTATCTGTGATACAAGGAGTCAATTTTTTCTAGTACCATATTTTATATGAAGTTAAAAAAAAAACAGGAAAATTATAGTACATTTTGAACTTATAATTTCAGTAAAAACCATTTTTTTCTTGCGACCCAGTTGAAGAAAATTGTTGATGCCCACGACCCAACAGAGCTGGCAATGAGGGGTTTGGGGTGTGGGAGGGGGTCAGGGCTCCAGACTGGGGGTGTAGGCTCTGGGGTGTGGCTGGGGATGAGGGGTTTGGGGTGCAGGAAGGGGCTCCAGGTTTGGGGGGGCTCAGGGCTGGGGCGGAGGCACGGAGTTGGGGTGTGGGCTTACCTCGGCCAGCTCCTGGTCAGCAGCGCAGTGGGGGTGCAGAGGCAGGGGTCTTGTCTGTCCTGGCACTGCAGACTGCGCTGTGCCCCAGAAGCACAGTAGCAGGTCCAGCTCCTAGGCGGAGGTACACAAGTGGCTCCGCGTGACTCCCGCCCTCAGGCACCATCCCCCACAGCTCCCATTGCGGAGCTGGACCTGCTGCTGGCTGCTTCTAGGGTAGAGCGCAGTATCAGAACAGGTAGGGACAAGCCTTCCTTAGCCAGGTAGCACCACTGACGGGACTTTTAATGGCCCGGTCGGCAGTGCTGAGCAAAGCCACTGCGACCCAGTCCCTTCCATTCTGCAACCCAGTTTTGGGTTGCAACCCACGGTTTGAAAACCACTGATCTAACAAAGATGAGGCAAAGAAGTGACTTTCATACATTATTAATAGAAAGTATCCTTTTACACCAATTAAACTATAGTTCAATCACTTTGCTCAATTCATTTGGAATTTCAAAACAAGTTCTTACTTGCAATAATTAAGTTCAACTTCTGATCCTTTAACCTTCAACTCATGCATTTTTAAGAGCGTATGTTCTGGGGAGGTTTAAAGACATACATTTTACTGGCTGCAGAAATTGGTTTAATTTGCTTTTGCTTAAGATGAAAAACAGAGTCCCAAACCACTTGTGGTCAGAGGGAGAGTCAAACTTGGAAAACAGTACCTATACTATAGTTAAGAAACATCCATTTTACTTTTTATCTTTTATAGCTTGTTATACGTACCCTTTGAAAATTTTCTTAGCCCTCTACTTCAGTTATTCCTTTGGTTCCTTGCTTTTTTTATTTTATTTTAATAGTACTCCAACACTGGAGAAAAAATTAGTAAAAGACTTGAATACAGGTTAAAAATATTTTTCTTAAAAAAAATAAATAAAGAATTAGTACAAAGCCATAGCGAATAAAAGCTCAACTCAGGGGGCAGAAAAGAAATAAGGATTTTCCTAACATGCATTAACAGAAAAATGCATAACATGAAACAAGTTTAATTACTGAAGGAACAAATATTTACCTTTGTTGCAAGTTGTGACACAGAAGACGTAACTTCATCATGAAGAAACTGGTCCTTATTCTTCGGGGGGGGAGGCGGAGAAGGGGGGGAAGGAAATAGTACAGTCAGTTATAGCTGAACAATATGGAATACTTGTTTCAGAATATTCATGATGTCTTTATTTTACTCAGCTCATCTCAATGGTAACTTATTATGAAGATATGATATACAACTCAAATGTTTACAAAACTTAATGAAAAATGAAAGATGTAAACAAAATCTCATTCAGATCAATGCCACGTTGTGTGTCAAAAGTTATAAATAGCCAAACTGTCACAATATATAAAAGTAAAGAAATAAAACTTCCACCAGGGATTATCTCTACCTCAACATTCTATTGATGTTGTTTTGATCTATATTTGAAGCCTCATTTCGATGACCATGTTTTATACATTACTATCTCATGTACAGAGCTATTTTTTTCCTTGGATGTAATTTTACTAGTTCTCACAAGTTAAGCAAGATAAAGCCTGCTCAACGGGTCAAGCTTGCTCATTATATAGACTGGAGGCTTCCAAGGAAAACCAAAGTACTGCAGGAAGTGGTAGCACATTTCTCTTCAACTCAGAGCTAAAACTATTACCCTATTGGGCCACAAGTATACCATGCTGCCACAGGTACTGTCTTCAGAATGAGACAAAGTATGATCCTAATCACTTGTGCTAACTAGAGACTCTATGCATGTCTTCCTTAACATCCTGCCCAAATTCTATTCTTCTTACCCAAATTCCCCACTATGGGCTATATTCTCCTACTTCAGTTCCTGTCCCTAAATGTGGTGTAGTGTTTCGGGAACCATTACACTGGCTGTTATATCCCAGAGAAAGCTGCATTTTGGAGATAAGTATAGTGATCTCTACAGGAGATCTCCACAACAGTAGCAGACCTAGTTGTTAGAGTACAGGACAATGTCAGGACCTCCTGGGATCACAAAGAACTAAAAAATTACTTGCTGGGGCTTTTGGAAAATCAGTTAGCTAACCAAAATGCAGAGCTTATCTTTAAAATTGGAGAATACTACTACAGATGAGAGTTGAAAGGATTAAAGAGTACTTTACAGTACTTTAATGATGAAAAAAGTGTTATACAAATTCTAAGTATTATTAAATGGTTAATAATTTTCTTTTTTAAAATGTTGAGGCTTTGAAAAGGAGCTATATTAAAAATAAAGTCCCCCCATTTTCACCTCACTCCTTTGTCAGCTCTAAAAGAGTTGGCCCAGTTTACAAGGCCTTACACTCTACTTTATGGCACATCTCTTTTTTGACGTTTAGATGTAATGCTGCATCCAATCAATTCAAAATTTCTGAGAATGTTCTAGGCATCAATGGGGAGAAACCTACTCATTTTGGTGAAAAGTGAAAAAAATAAAAGGCGGAAATGGGGGACCCACAGAGCACCTGGCATCTGGTTAGCAGAGCTACCAGTTTCAGCAACCTCTTTCATTGTCTATAGAGCAAAGAACCAGTTGGTGGCAGCCAGTAAACACAGTCCATCATACCAAGAGGAAGAGGAAAAAGCCAGTTAAACATTTCCCTCCACACTTCTTATATCTTTATAAATATATATATTGAACACAGTGATTTCAAGATGATAATTATTACTATTAATGAAACTATGTTCACTGCTTTTTTCTTTCAGCACCACACATTACTAAATGCTTTTATGATTGATAAATAGTATATATTTATTTCTCCTATTATTATAGGTGGGAAGGGATTAGAAGGGTTTTTTTTTTTTTTTTTTAAAAAAAGGTTTTATTCTAGAATTTCTCTACCTGCATATTTCATGCTCAGTTTCCTTTACCATGCCAATTTTTCCTATATAATAATTTTTGATGTTCAAATTATTTCAGAATTATTCATTGTAATTTAGGTTTGGATAATGTACAATATTACACTATTTCTTTTCACTTACATGTTGAACTCGTAGGGCTACAGTCTTCTGTTGCTGAACAAGTAACTAAATGCTAATGTTCCATGCATTTGGTAAACTCTGATCAACAACTTAAAAGCAAATTTCCAGGTTTGGCAATAGAATGTCAGTACACACAAGTTTCCACAAGGAAACACAAGTGTCCTTTTGTTGAACATACTGCAAACCATAAAGTACTCAAGGGATTAACTCAATAAGCTACAAACTTTTTTGTATAAAGATTATACTGTTGATCTACTTTTCCTCAGTTTCTCTTGTGGTTAAGTAATAAACTAGCCTCTTTTGATTATTCACTTTTAATAAGAAATCTAAGCTGAGAAACCTGGTTAAACACAAAGAATGTACCAAAAGGGGGGGCATACAGGACAAGAGCTGCCCTACTACATAAATGGCAAATTATTAATTATTTCCAATCAGTGCGTCAACCTCATACTATAAGTCTGGATGTCAAAAATCAAAAGCATGAACAAAATATACAATTTATAGCAAAAAGAAATAATCTGTAAAACGGATTTGGGTAACGATCACTTTTACTATAAATCCTTTAAATGTAAATTGTTGCTCTCCTGCTCACCTGTCTTAATTATTTCCCCCACAATTGATCAAGGAATTAGGCATTGTAATTTTAAAATGTCTACACTGTGGTGATTACAAGTGTAGGCTAGGTTAAAAACTTGACATATTTAATTTCTCAGGGAAAATAGCAAAGAATATTCCCAGCCTCCCTCCATGCCTGAAAATATGCATTGAAAAAGGGATCTGAAAATCACCCAGGAAACTACAAGCCTGCAAATTAGCCTCTATAGTTGGAAAGATTCCTGAGTCATGGATTACAGATCAAACAGTAAAACAACGATATAGGCCGATCAGAGACCGTCATAACAGATTTAGAAGAGGTGGTCATGCCACCTGATTAACTTCTTCAAAGAAGTGACAACAAGAGCTGTTGCGAAGTAGTAGATAGTTTACTAGAGTTCAAGGTGGCTTTGGTACAGTATCAAAAGAGATACAGAGGGCTAAGTATATTATTAAGGCAGAATTTCTTCTTGTCTGGATTAAGAGTTGGCTTCAAAGACAAAAGGCAATGGTAAATGTACACAGCTTCAGGTAGGAAGGAAGCAACAAGAGGTAACTGAGTGACATTGACATTATGCACCATTTTGTTTGTTGTGCATGAATATATCTGGAAAAAGGGACAGTGCAGGCAGGTATACATATTTACAGTCATGAAACTAAGAGGTCAAATCAACATTAGAAGATGAGTGATCGCGTTTAAATGAACACAGAAAAAACGGACGTTGTAAAAGCTTTAGTGATGTATTTCATTCAATATTACAACAACTTCCTGAAATAAAATTAACTTGGGTTGGAGATGAGCACTGTCACATGACTCTCCATACAGATGTTAGAAAAACTAGATCTGCACTTTTCAGAAAATATTTAGAAGGGCTGTGTGTATCAATATTACTCAGCCATAACTCTTTTACGTCTAGGACATAAGGCTACATGTTCAAGTGCAATGCAATTATTTGGATGTATATCCAATGTTGATTACTAAAGGTGCTGCATTGTAAGGTGCCAGCCTTTTGAAAAGTCATAAATCAAAGATCCTTCTGCTAGCCTCCAGTGGATGGGAACTAGAACAGGTGGTCTAATGATAAGATTGCCAAGATTTTAGGCTTCATTTTGTGAGATTCATTTGCCTATTTTCACAGCAAAGTAGCTAAAATCCATTTGGACAGACTATACAATTTTAGACTTACCTATGACTATCACTGATGAAAAATATTAACTAGATTACTTCAGAGGAAGAGCAGATTCAACATACTCATTAGGGGGTCAACCATTGTTTTCTTATACAAAAAAAAAATCTTTTTCACCCCCAAAGCTATTCATGATCAAAACCTAAAACGTATCTACACTACCAAAATACACCATCTTTAATTGTAATTGTGAATAAAACATGTTGTAACATGCTTTATTCTGCCCACAAATGTGTTTTTTCCACAGGTAAATATCTAGATTAAAACAACTTTTTTTTTTCTGTCCATACAGAGCCTAAAAGAAACTACTGTAAAGCAACTGGGTAATAAGCATGTTTTAAAACCATGTTTAAATGTGACTATTTATTTTCAGAAGACTGGCCTATGGAAAGTCATCACAGTTAGATCTCTACCAGCCTGAAAAGCAGTAATCGAAGTCTTACCTTGATCTAGTTATGAAAACCTTGTTTACTGTATGGAATTTTTACAAAAACGTCTGTCAGCACTGATGGACAATTTTTGCAAAAATTCTCTGATGCAGTTGAGGCTCAAGCAGCAGAGCCCCAGTATAGCTGTTTGTTGCCACTTCTGATCATATTCACATTGTCTTAAGTTACATTGTGTTTCCACATCATTTTTGCCTTACATGTTTTCATCTTTGAATGGGAGGCAGCATTGTTTGCTTGAAGTTAGAAAAGAAGACAGAGTAAGGATACAAGAGCTCAATTCCTGACTCTTCCACCTGCTTACTGTGTGTTCTTATGCAAGACACTCAACATATCTGCATTTCAGTTTTCTACATCTATCAAATGGAATTAATACTTGTCTACCTTTGTGAAGTGTTCTAGATTTTTGGATGAAAGTATTATTAGACCATGAGTTTAAATAATAATTTTCTGCATTTTCAATTTCCATTCTCCACCTCCACCACTCATGCAATACATCAGTGTGCACATACACAGGACAACACAGCACTGGACAACACAACTACAAACATCTTCTAATCCCCAGACCGTCACATTACTGGTATTGTTTCATTGCTGACAATGAGATTGGTGTTTCATCTTCAAGGATCGCTTTATGACCTTACTGTGAGGAAAAACAGCAAAAGACTGTTGGAGGGGAAAAGGTGATCAAGCACAGATGCTCACAAACTCTTTAATATGTGGACCACATTTTAATAGAGTGAGTTTCATGGACCACCATCTCTTTCATTCCAGATTGCATGAACCACCTCCTTTCCCATTCACAATTGTGTACTTTACTGTCGTTACCACATGCAAGAATATTAACTTTAGTAAGTATTTAATGTATTTTAAACTTTTCAAATGCTGTTTAGCAGATGCAAAGAAGAGAGAGGACCAGCATGTTGTGACCAGAAAATGCTTCATGGACCACAAGTTGAGAACTACTGAATTGGCATACACAATTCCTTTAAGGATATCTCTTCTGCATTTTTCTGCTTGGTTGCTGAGTTTTTTGGTTCACTCTTTCTTAACAAAAGCATCTAGAAGTCTCAAATTCTTTTAAACTATTTGTTTAAATGCCCTTATTTGCGCACTAATTCCATAGGTTTAATACTTTATGTGAAATATTGTGAAAGTTCTACCTGAATGCCAAAATTGATTGTGATTTCAGTTGACAGACTTTTTCCATCAATATGAGGAGTTTCTTTTTATTAAAAGAGGCAAAGAGTCCTGTGGCACCTTATAGACTAACAGACCTATTGAAGCCACAGGACTCTTTGCCACTTTTACAGATCCAGACTAACACGGCTACCCCTCTGATCTTTTTATTACATATTTTAATTCTTCCCATTATTTTGTGTACCTCTATACTAAGCCACCTCAACCTTCTCAAGTGGAGTTAGGATCAAAAGATCATGTTATTTAGACTTTTCTCATTATAGATGTTTTTTAAAAAGGAACACCATTGAACCATACAAAACTAAAAGTATTGCTGGTCAGAAAAAGGAATGTGCATGATGCTGGAAGTTCTGACATTTCAAATCAAGATAAAAAGTAAAAATATTAAAATATTTTGTGGAATGGAAATTCTGAAACATTTTGATTTTACCAAACAACATTTTCTGAGGGAATGCTGTTCCATCAAAATTTTTTAGCCACGCTCTACCTAAAAGGTGACATCTCACCCACACAGTAAAGTGCATATTTGTTACATGCCTCCTGATCCAGAAAATAAGCCCTCCAATGCTGAGAATGCAGTCACACCATTTGGAAAGAACACAGCATTTGACGCATATATTTATAAGTGCCCAGAGGCATTCTGACAAGACAAACACTCCATCTGAAAACTCAAAAGCTCTCCCCCATCAGTTCTGGCAACATGAGCCAGTTTAGCATCTGAAAAGAAGTTTTCAAATGCTGAAGCTGAACACACTATTTTGAAGATTTATTATCAAATCCACTGTTTTGTTTGGTATGTTGCTTTTAGTACCAATTTTGATGTTAACATAGGCCTATCTGTACTGTACTTCTATACTAGACCTAATACTGTAGTCCTTTCTCAGGCAAAGCTCCCACTGAACTCTTTGGGAGTTTTATCTAAGTAAGGACGAGAAGATCAGACACTATTTATTTGCTGCAGAATTCATGCACTAGTTTTGTTTAATTAGTCTCCATACGTGAATCTGTAACTTGAGTGTGCAATTATTGGCAAAAGGTTTTTACTCCATTACTAACTTCATTTTTTATTTTAAACCATCATCTTCTACCGAATCCTCAATTGATTAAAAGTTTAACTTAGATGGAAAAGCTTAATTCTCTTTCAGAAATTGGGTATTTTAATTTACTTCCTCTAAGTTATTATTTTATATGTATTACAATAGCACCAAGAGGTCCCAAACAATATGCACTGTACAAACATATAGAAAGACATTAATTAGCTGATTTCTTATGGGCAGTATAGAGGAGGTGAATCTTGAGGAGAGAACTGAAGGAGAAGAGGATAGTGGCTTTATGGATCTGTTAATAGAGCATTCCATGCATAAAGGCCAGTATGGAAGAAGACACTGAAATATTTGTGAAAAGCTGACAAAGTTGGCATGCCTGGGAGCAGAGCAGAAGTGGCACACTAAATGACATGACAAGAGACAAAAGCAGAGTTATGAGGGGCCTTGAACTTAATGTAATGAAGCAGGGGAAGCCAGCTGTGGCCATTGCGGCCTTGAGGGGTACCCCATCCACACCAGTGGAATGACTGACCCAGATAAGGGGGATGTGGGGCACAGGAGGAAGAGAGTGAGATGCACCGGGACATAATGGAGCTTCTCCATCAGCAAACTCAGATGCTGCAGACTCTTGTAGACATTCAGGTTCACTAATCCTGGGCTCGACTCCCATTGCAGTCTGTGAAGAACTGCAGCACAGTACCTCCCTACATGCCACCTCAGCATTCCACATGGCTTCAGCACCCGCATGCCTACCCCTACCACTCCACACCTGGGGAAAAATGGACAACCACAGCTTCGCATATACTGATCCGTGAGAACCACAGTTGATGTATGTGTAGCCATAGTGGACATCAGTGTTCCTTCCTCTTTTCATTAATTAAGGTTCAATTTTTTTAAATTTAAATGTGTTTACTTGTAAGTTCTTCAGGTATTTTTGGAGCTGTTTTTTGTAAGTAAATAAAACTCTTTTGTTTTGAAAGTTATTCGTTGTTGTTGGTTTACAACACATGGTATATAAAGTCTGCTTGCAGTGAAAGTAGTGGTCTTGTACACTCACAACCCATAGGATTAATGCCAAACAATGCAGTCATCATAAACACACAGCAAGCACCCCAATATTAATAGATCCACTGTCAGTGATATATGCACAGATGTGCATCTAGCACCAAACAATTCCCAACAGGCCCCCAAACTGTTAAGCCAGGTTGAGCACAGTACACTGCAGCACATTAATGTGGCTTTCTTTTAAAGTTCTCCTTCAAAGTCTCCCTGAGTATAGCTCTGTGCTAAGTTCTTCTAATAGCCCTTGTGTCTGGCTGTTCAAACACAGCCGACAGCCACTCCACCTCTGCCCTCCAACCCTGCAGCAACTTTTCCCCCTTTGCTTCACAGATATTAAGCAAGACACAACAGGCAGCTATAATCATTGGATATTTCTCGCACTGAGATCCAATCTGGTGAGTAAACAACACCAGTGTCCTTTCAATCTACCAAAAGCTCATTCAATTGTCATTCTGCACCTGCTGAACCAGTAGTTGAATCTTTCCTCAGTCCTGTTGAAATGAACGGTGTACAGCTTCATGAGCCAGAAGAGTGAGGGGTAGGCTGGACCCCGCAGGATCGCTATCGGCATTCAAACATTGCCAGTGGTAATCCGCAGGTTGTGAAAGAAGGTCCCTGCTTGTAGCTTTTTGAACAGGCCTGTGTTGTTAAAGATGTGAGCATCGTGCACATTTCCTCACCAGTCAACACTAATGTCAGTGAAACATGCACAGTGAGCCACCAACACCTGCACAACTATGAAAAAGTAGCCCATTCTGTTGAGGTACTCCGTGGCAAGATGCTCTGGGGCCAAAAAAGGGATGTGCATGCTATCAACTGCTCCACCACAGTTCAGGAACCCCATAGATACAAAGCCATCCACTACATCCTGCACACTGCTGAGAATCTCAGTCCTGAGTAGCAGGAGACAATTAATGGCCCTCACGGTGGATTTGCCCGCTCCAAAATGACTTTCCATGGACCAGTAGTAATCTGGCATTGCAAGTTTCCCTAGTGTGATCGCTACTCACTTCTCCACCAGCAGTGCAGCTCTCAGTTTGGTGTCCCTGCACTGGATAGCTGGGGTGAGCTCAGTACACTGATCCAGGAATGTGGCCTTGCGCATCCGAAAGTTCTACAGCCACTACTCATCATCCCAAACCTGCACTATGATGAGATCCCACAAGTCAGTGCTCGTTTCTTGGGCCCAGAAGCAGCTGCTCAGTGAACACCATCAATAACCTTGAAATAATTCTCACCATGTCCCACAGCAAAACAACTGCCAGGAACAACAACAACTGCCACCATGTTCCCTGCGGTTCTTCTTGAAGCTCTGCAAATACCAGAGAAGCATAAATCCTGTGCTTGCAATGCTCATGACAATAGTGCAGAGCTGTGCAGGCTACATGCTTCTGCCAGAGACAGCAGGCAGCGACAAGTCTTACACAGATTCGTGGGAATTTGAAAATTGGCACAAAAATTATGGGACAGAGATATTATGGGATGAAGAACACTGCATTATAGGAAGTTGACCCGTTGCTCCCAGTCACCCCTGTGTGACTCAGTTCTGTCCCACCATGCATTGCCAAAACTACTCAAAAGACTGTCCATAGATACCTGTCCATGGTGCACCACACACTCCATCAACACAGCACTCCTCGTGGGTATGCACAATGCCAACAAAAGGAGCCAAGTATGCCTGTGCACAAGCAATGTGCACAAGCACTAACTCTGCCAACATAACTGGTGTCAGCAAAACTTTGTAGTGTAGATATGGCCTCACTGTCAATAGCTGTGATTTTTATGGACTAGGGGGGAGCAATGTAGGCATTAGGGAGGCCATAGAGGGGGGTGGTTACGGTAATCAGGATGGGAGATAAGGGCCTGCAGAAGTTTCTGTTGTCTGGGCAGAAAGAAAAAGGCAGACTTTAGAGATGTTACTCAGTAAGAAGCAACAAGATTTGGACATAGACGAACTGTGCAGTGTAAAGAAAGGAAGAAGTCAAATACAACAGGTGACAGTAAGGACAGTGGTGTTGGCTACTGTGGGAGAAAGCAGGAAGTAGAGGTTTGGGGATAAAGAAAGAGTTATTTTGCAGTGATTTCAAAGAGAAAGAATAATAAGCAGGATTGGACTGAAGTAGACTGATCTACCTCTCTTCTCCTGACCTACAAGTCATCAATGTAAAGATGGTAATAGAAACAATGTGAGCAAATAAGACAGCGTAAAAGGAGGAGAGAAAGGGACAGAAAAAGAGCTCTGTGGGACCTTTATGGAGAGTTGGAGAAAGAAGGAGGACTTACTTAAAGAATTGCCGAAGGAGGGATCAGAGAAGTAGGAGGAGAACCATGAAAGGACAGTCATGAAAGCCAAGGAAAAATAATGTTTCAAGAAAATGTGTACATCTGACAAAGTCAAAACCAGTAGAGTTCAAGAATGATAAGGATGGAATAGACTACTTCAATTTTGGCCAGGAAGAACTTGTCAAGAGAAGTTTTGCTGAATGGAGGAGACCCAGGATGGAATTGCAAAGACAGGAATGAGGTAATGTCGAAAGCGACATAATTTAAGGAAATGGAAAGTGAAGGGGAGAAGTTTGTTGGATTAACATTTACTGCTTTCACTTTTTAACAAAAATAATTAGATTTAATTATAAACAAAATTGAAATACTAATACTTTAGTCCATTCCTGACTTTTAGTAGAGTACCCCAAATCTCTAAATGAAGAACCAAGAATGAAATTAAAGTAGAAATATGACTGGCTTACAGTCTAAATCAGAATGTGCCTGTTAGCAGACTCTCTTCTCTGAAGCAAAAAGACAAAGACCTCATTCTCCAAATCAATCAACTTAGCCAAACTGTTCATGGAACTTTACTATTTTTTGATCCTTAACATCAAAAACTGATGTCATTGCCCTTATTTGATTTATTTCACTAATATACATCTGAAAGCTTTACTAATTTCTTATCCACTCCTTCAGGGCCTGTGTGAGTTTTATTAATTTAACATGAAAGCTTGTGTCAAAACTGTACCAAAGACTTTTAAAAACATTAATTAAAAAGATAACTAAATTTCTGTAGAGCTCAGCTTTGAAATGTTCAGTGAACAGGTCTAAACTGTAACATGAAACATGTCTCTGCATTTCTTTCTATTTGAATATAATAGAAATTAAGATCAAATGAGAACACGTCAAGGAAGAGGAAATCCAGTATTTCATTGTGTCTTTATTTTCTTCCTTTAATTTAAAAATGAAAATTTAGTTCAATTCTCCCTCCCGCCGATAATATGTAATCAACTATCTTACTAAAACAGTCAACAACATCTCATGTATTAGAGTTGCATATCATATTGACACATCACTGTCATCTTAAAGTTTCATTTGATTAATATTTTTAAAAGTATAGTATAGAACATACATAAGACCTTTAGTCAATGAGCACTTACTCAATATGAATGCCAACGCATTAAGTCCTACAAAAGTACAAAAGAAACGTATTTTCAAGTACAGACAATTGACTACAACTTGAATCACAATGAGTATCTTACAAAGTAAATTTATACTCATCATGCAAAGTTGAAGAGCTCTTTGAAAATATAGTAGAAAGAGCAAGTTAAGGAGAATACATTAGATTTTACTAAATACTTGGGCTCTTTAGTTGTATTAAAATCTACTCATGTATTAATTCTTACTTTAGCCAACAAAGTACATTTTGTGGGCAAAAGGGTTTATACACATAATTAAAGTCATTTTTGTGATTTAAGGAAGAATTGTCTAGTAAAAAGTACATGTAGTCAAATTTATTGTCTGATTAATCTTTCAGAGTTTGTCTTTTCACTCTCGGGAAAGTTTTTAAACAGCGTCAACAACCCAACCCACTTTTGTTATGCAGGCACTTCCATCTTCAGTTAGCTCAAGGATGATGATTCTGTTTTAGGAAACTTTTGAAATTGCATTGGAATGAAAATCTTTTCAACATTTTCATGAAAATGGTGTCAAAATATCCATTTTCTGATCAAAACCTAAGCTTTTTGACTTGAGAAGATAAGGTTAGGTTGGTGTCTGTTAAGGGTATGTCTACACAGCAGCTAGAAGCTCTGATTCCCAATTCAATGCTAGCCCTGCTCAAGATAGCAGGATAAAACTGCAGCATGACTGTGGAAGCATGGAAGAAGGCTTAGGCCAGCCATCTAACTGCACCCACCAGACTCCCTGCATCTGTAATCAGGAGGTTAGCAAAGAAAATGTGTGTACATCCAAGCAAACAGGAGATCATACCTCTTAGCTGCTACAGTATGGCAGTTAGGGCACTAACCAGCAGTGTAGGAGACCCAGATTCAAGACCCTGCTCTGGATGATTCAAAGCAGTTTCAGATCACTCTGAAGCAAGCAGAATAAGAACTCTGAATCCCCATCTCCCACATCCCAAGCTAGTGGCCTAACCACCAGGCTATAGGGTGAGAGCTTGAGCTCCCTCTCCAAAATACTTTTTCAAAACAGATACGTATTTGAAAAATGTTTCAGCTTCAACAAAAAGCATATTTTTACAAGATTTCATTTGGTCTAAAATGTTCTGAGCAGCTCTATTTACAACAATATAGATGTTATTTCATATTATTTTTTAAAGTAAGAAACTATAATAGTTATAAATGTTTTAACACTAATTATGTAAATTGTATGCAGAAGCCTTTGAAAATCCTATTAGACTTGACTTATAAAAATACAGATATCTGATTTTAATGCATGGGGAAGACAATATATCACAAATTCAAAGTGAGATTGAAATGTTCTTGTAACACAACCTGAAAAAATTGATTCTCTCTTAAGAAAGTAGAAGATTAGCGAAAGAAAATGTACATTTAAGGAAAAGGAATAATGATCACATTAAGGGGATCTATTTTGTCATTATGAAAAGTAAGTCTATGCCAAGAAACAATACTGAGCTCTCTCATTTACTTACAAGCATGCAAACAAGTATCTGAATATATGGTCCAGTGGCTGGGCCACAAGACTGATAATTGAAGAGATCCTGGCTCCTAGTTCTTGTTGAACTAACTCTCTGATCAGGGCTAAATATTTATGCTATGTACAGCATGATTAGCCAGGCTGTGCAGTGAGAAGGTAGACATTATTAGGGGGTGAGGACTGAATCACTCTCAAGCAGAATTCATAGCAGAAGCAACTCCACAGCTGTATGTTAGAAGCTTGATCCTGTTCCTACAGAAATTAGTGGCAAAATGCATTTATCTCAATGGTGCATGATCAGGCCCTAAACCATATCAACTCAATCTAATTGGTTGTACAACCTTATTTCCTTATGTTATACATCCTCCTTAAGACACTTACCTAAATAGTGAGTTGTAAAAATAAAGCATCTTTGTTTTGAGTGATGTTCTATCCAGATAGTTCATTACAATTAAAATAGATTCATCCAAAACAGCCTTAGCTATATACTCTGACAATCCATTTTCTCATTCTCATATAATAAAAGGTTTAAATAAAGGAAATCCTTGTTAACTAAACAAATGTTTTACACTACATTGAATATTTTACTACAATCATCAAAGCTGTTTTGATTTCAACAAACAAGCAATTATAGCTTATATTGATTTACAGACTTCTCTATAATTACTGTACTAATATATAACATAGACTGGGTAAAGAATTTCTAACTACACACCCATGGTAAGTCATCAAGAGTTATTGAATGATTAGCTTGGTATACTCCTGTGCTGGCACACCCCATCCAGTAAAATTAAACTTCAATCAAATGCTGTAATTACAAGGCACTTGCAAAAAAGAATTTATCAAAACTAATAATAGTGGTAAGCCATTAGACTCACAATTACTAATGGAATCAGTAACTATTTTAGTTGTTCTGTTTTACATTTGACTAATACCTCTCCCTTACCCAAACAGAACCTTTACTCCAGCTTGTAAATGTATCTTTGTAGTATTTATGCAATCTTTTGTGTGCTGAGGGATATCTAACAGGGAAAAGTCTTCAAACAACATTGTGTCTACTTTAATAATAGCAACAGCTGCCTCTCTTTAAGTATAAAAACACGCCAGCCATAACCTAAATCCCCCCCTTTTATATTTAATGGGGATTATGCCTTTGGGGATCATTTGTTTGTTGTGTTCAATGGACTAGTCGCAGTGCCTGTGCTTGGGGGTGGGAGAAAGAAAGTACCCTGTGTAGTATCAAGTCGTGGGAATGAAGGGCGGCAGGTCCCAGCACCGCAAGAGGACCGTTTTTAAGGAGGGAATCCGAGAATCCCAACAAACAGCAGCAATTTATACCCCCTCTACAAATGCCCCGTCGTTCCCGAGTCACGCCAAGCCTCACCACCCAGTGAGTCCAGACAAGTGAGCGGGGGCAGTGGGTCCCACAGAGCGCACGGGGGTGCCGCGATGCTGGGCACTCTTGTTATTAACCGAGTCCCCGCTCCGGTTACCTGCGCGGCGGCGGCGCTGGCTGCTGGCTGCGGCGGCGGGTCTCGGAGCCGGGTCTCTTCCTCCTCGGGAGAATCATCCAGGAGAACTTTGCTGCTCTTGTTGAGTTTCCACATGATGGGGCGTGGGGGTGCCGCCTCACTCAGCCCTGGGACAGGGGGGGAAGGGAGTGACTCCGCGGCCCCGGACGCGCCTGCGAGCGCACTCGGGCACTCGCTGCCGGGCGGGCGGGCAGAGCTTCCCCTCCCTCCGGCCCTATACCAGCCCCAACCCCCTCCCCTCTCCTGCCCGCATCCCCGCCCCGCCGGCCCAGGCGGCCCCCGCCACCCGGGCCAGTGCCCGGCTCCGTCCCAGGGGGCTGCGCCTTCTCGGGCCCCTCCCGCCGGCCGCTCTGTCCCCTGGTCGCAGCGGCCGCGAGGAGCTCGGCCGGGAAGGTCCCGCCCCCGGCCGGCTGAGCGGTCCGAGCGCGGGGCTGACAGGCCCGGAAGGCGGTGGCCGGGGGAGGGAAATGCCGCTGTCTCTCTGGCCCCTTCTCACCTGTGACCTTCCCCCACCAGAGCCGCGGCCCGGAGCCGCCGAGCGGCCGCTGCCATGTTTGCGAGTGGCGGCGGCGGCGGCGGCGAGCGGAGGGAGGGCGGGGGGAGCACGGGCTTTCCGGTCACCACGGCAACCAGGGCGGCTCCGTCCGGCCTCCCACATCCCGCCGGGGCCTACCGGGGGAGAGGGGCGGCCCTCTGCGTGCCCGCCGCCGAGCGCTCGCTGCCCCAGAGCATCCACATATCAACGCCCCCTCTTCACAGTGCCCCACGCACAGAGAGCCTCCCGTCCCTTCACACTATCCCGTGCACACAGACAGCACCCCCATCCTTCACAGCACCCCCACACAGAGCACCCCACTCCTTCACAGCACCCTCAGACCGCCCCCAAACAGACAGCACCCCAGCCCTTAACAGTACCTCACTCTTTCCCAGCACCCCTACAGACAGAGCCCTGGACAGACAGCATCTTACCCCTTCACATCCCTCAGACCACCCCACCACACAGACAGTACCTCTCCCCTTCATAGCATCCCATACTGAGCATGCCACACAGAGCACCCCACCCCATCACAGCACCCACACACAGACAACACCCCAGCCACCCTTTCACAACACCCCCAGACCAACCCCACACAGGCAGCACCTCACCTCTTGACAGCACCCTTGCAGACAGGATCCCACCCCTTCAAAGCACCGGTAGACCAGCCTCAACACAGACAACACCTGGCCCAGACAGCATAGTATTAGGGGAAACCATTTCACTAGGAGAGTGGTGAAGCACTGCAATGGGTTATCTAGGGGGGGGGGGGGGTGGAATCTCCATCCTTAGAGGTTTTTAAGGCCCGGCTTGACAAAGTCCTGGCTGGGATGATTTAGTTGCTGTTGGTCCTGCTTTGAGCAGGGGGTTGGACAAGATGACCCCCTGAGGTCTTTTCCAACCCTAATCTTCTATGATTCTATGATCTCACCCCTTTACAGCACCCCCATGCATAGAACACCCTGCACAGAGAGCACACTACCTCTTCACATCACCTCAGACACAGACAGCATCCCACATAGACCGCCCACACACAGGCAGCAGCACGCCACCCCTTCACAGCACCTCCATACAGAGCACTACACATAGTGAGCAGGCTACACAGCACCCCTCACACCACCCACACAGAGAGCAACCCCACCCACCAATCCATCCCTTCACAACACCCACACAGAGCACCCCCCACAAAGAGCAACTGCACATTACTCGCCACACAGACAAGACCTCTGGGCTACCCTACACTCAGAGAGCACTTCACCCTTTCATAGCACCCTACAACACACCCCAACTTCTCATAGCACTCCACACACAAAGCAATCTACACAGAGAGAATTTCTCACAACAGCCTCCACACACAGCACCCCATCCATCACTACCTCCCAAACACAGAGATGGCACCGCTTACAAACCATTCACAGAGACAGCACTCAGCACAGTTCCCCACATGTAGCATGCTACACAGTCAGTTCCCCTTGCCTCCTTTGTAAGGTGCTTTGAGATCTATTGATGAAAAGTACTATATGAAATATCAGTATCATTTTATTATTATATTAGTATGCCACTGCACACAAATACCTTCCCATAGACAGTACCTCACATGCAGACAGTATCCCCCACAGCCTTGCATACATACACGTACAGCAACCCACACAGTCACTACTCTACCCCCCAACCTTACCTGTACACTGTCACTTCCCACTGATCACCCACCACCCATACAATACCCCCACACAGACAACCCCGAGAACAAGTTTCCACAGTACTCTACACCATTGGTTCTCAAACTAGGGCCGCCACTTGTTCAGGGAAAGCCCCTGGCGGGCCGGGCCAGTTTGTTTACCTGCCGCGTCCGCAGGTTCGGCTGATCGCAGCTCCCACTGGCCGCGGTTCACCGCTCCAGGCCAATGGGGGCTGCAGGAAGTGGTGCGGGCCGAGGGATGTGCTGGCCGCCCTTCCTGCAGCCCCCATTGGCCTGGACTAGCGAACCACAGCCAGTGGGAGCTGCGATCAGCCGAACCTGCAGACGTGGCAGGTAAACAAACCAGCCCAGCCCACCAGGGGCTTTCCCTGAACAAGCGGCGGCCCTAGTTTGAAAACCACTGCTCTACACACAATCATCTCTCACTCGTTGCACACACACAGCATCCCTAACAGTGCCCTCCCTGCTCCACACAGTCACCAATCACCCCACAAACATCACCTTCTACACAAAGTAGCCTCCTTACCCATGCAGGGACTGCACTCCACCCACTGTCCCCACACATGCAGTTACCTCCCACTCATCCCACTAGTTCTTCAACATCCATAAAGATTTCCAAGACAGAAAATACTCAAATTTCTAATTAGCTGAGCAAAGTGAGATCTTACACTCAACTCAATGGCATTTCTCTGTATGTTCAACCTGGAAATACCAGATTTGATATGTTTAATATTTTATAGATAAAAAATAAGCAGACGAATATCTTTAACTTTTTTCCCCGACAGCATGAGCTAAAGTTTAATGGAAAAGTTTAGTGACAGAAACAGGAGTTTGCCATTGAGCAAAAGAGCAGTGAGTTTTCCTTCAACAGTAATAACAACATTTAACAGTAAATACAATTTTTCCTTTAGATATTCATTCAAATTTCACCCAAAATATCTACTTAACATTTCAAATCAAAATTAAATTTAAAGATCTGAGTAATTATAAAATTTACAAATGTTAACTAAACCTTGGGACAAGTATGTGGGAGAATCTAGGTGACTCATCAGTCTTCCCTGAATTCTGGGAAGGTGGGATCATTATTATTATTTATTCTAATACTTATTTTACATATAGGGAAACTGAGACACTAAAAGATTAAATCCTCTGTGTACTACCAGCCATAGCCTTTTGCAGCACACCTCTCTAGGAGAGAACATCTCTATCTACGCCTGTTCAGCAAGGCTCAGAGGATGGTGTAGGTTCCAGAAACTCTTTACCCTCCAGTACGTCTCCTTGAAAGTTACAGGGTTCTCTTTTCTCCAGGCACATCTGCATGAAATAAGGTTTGGACCCACTACTTTCTCCAAGAGATGATCCCTGTGGATACAAAGTCCCTTCATGTAAATTAATATTCACCTTTCAAATGTTGAACAATCAAGCTTAGATACCATAACTAACAAACTAGTCTGCATGTCTGTCCCAGCCAGTTTCTGTATTGTCTTTTTCAAATAGATTGGTATTTTCTTCAATAGAAATTCCCATACAGGCACTCATTTTCCATTGTCATGAATTACGAATTAGGGATGGATGTTTACAGATCTGTCACGGTGCTCTTGGAAGCTGACTGATACCATCTGAGACTGTATGAATTGCTTATCCTTACATGCAATCACACATACCCAGCACATTTACTCACAATGGAGAGTGACAATGTTGCACTCCCTATTGTGCACCATACAAGGGCTTGCAGCATCAAGGCCTAGGTGAGTATATCTGTAGCCTACTTGCTCTACTCTTCTGAACCAATTATAAGTACATATAACAGTGTTTTGCTTAGGGCCCTTTGGGCTGCAATGTACTCCTACCTGCCTATCAGGAAAAGTGGGCATATTTAAGATGGAATGCTGAGTCCCCAAGGCCTGTTACTCAACATGCTGTACATACAAAAGGGGAGTTAGTTTACCTCAATGCCAGTGGATTCTGATCCCACACTGAATCAAAGGTTGCAAATTCAATATAGCTGTATCACATTTTGTGTCATAAAGTAGTGTCTGAATAACATGAACTGAAACCTTAGATGTATCATCATTCTAACCATTCTAACCATTCTGTCATAGAATCTGCAGCAATACTGTTTTAGGCCCCAACCTGGAAAATGCACCTGAGGAGTTCCATTGAGTTCAATGGTATTCATATGTGTTAAGTTTAAAATGCGTAAGTGTTTGTGGAACTGGGGCCTTACATGTTATAATAGGTTTTCCATCCAAGTCTGATTTATTTTCTTTTTTATCCCCATCTCCCATAGAACTAAATCTATTAACAGTGTATGGTAAAATTCCTTTCCAAATCCTCCATTAATATTAACTGAAACTTCAGAGGGCTGAAAGACAAAGCACATTTTCAATTATTAAAGACAGATCAGAGTTAGCATGAAAGTTCCCTTTAAAAGAGCAGGCTGGTTTGTATCTGGTTTTTTAGCCTCTTACTTCTCATTCATATCTAAAACTCAAAGGTTAATCAAGTGCAAGAGACAATCGCTAACATTTCCAATTTACATTTAATTATATTATCTCATATTAAAATAGTAGATAATGATTCTTAAGTTATTTAATTTAGTTTTCATTTGATCATATTAGTTGCTATATAAATAAATAGTTATGAATACATGATCCTACAGTTTTAATCTTATGTCTTTCTTTACCCTTTCCCCTCACTGTTGTTTATTACCCTAACTTGAAACATCATGTCTAAGATTAGGTCCCAACCCTGAAAATACTTATGCATGTGCTTAATTTTGCTCTCATGAGTGGACCCACTGGACTACTCACATGACTAAAATTAATCACATGTGTATGTTTTCAGAATTAGGGCCTGGGTCTGGTCTACATTACTTGCTGGATCGGTCCAGTAGGGGTTGATTTATCACATCTAATCTAGACATGATAAATTGACCACCGAGCCCTCTCCCATCAACTCCAGTACTCTACCAAGGCGACAGTCTCAGGTGGAGTCAACGGGAGAGTGTCAACTGTCGACTTATCGCAGTGAAGACACTGCAGTAAGTAGAACTAATCTAAGTACGTCGACTTCAGCTATGTTATTTACATAGGAAGTTGCATAACTTAGATCAATACCCTACACACACACACACACACACACACACACATGTGTGTAGACCAGGCCTTAGACTGCAAACTCTTCAGGGGCAGGGACCTTGAGTTAAATCCTGGTCTCATTGAAGTTAATGGAAAGATTCATATTGACTTCAGTGGAGTCAGGATTTCACCCCTTGCTTTCTGTTTTTTCTGAGATGCCTAGCACACTCTTGGGCAGTACCAATATTTCATATTGATATTTCATGATCCTGTTTCTTTAAACAATTCAGTTTGTTTACAGACTTCTGAAGTTTAGAAACCTTTGGGTTTTTCATCCTCTTTTAAAAGCTAATTATATAAAAATATCAACATTTTTCCGCTGTCCTCCAGATTAGAAAGTGCACCCCATGAACTCGGCTTGCCTGGTATGAAGGGGAGGCCAGACTCCTAAGGGATACACTCAGTTACAGTGTTTTCTCTTTTATCCTGCTACAAGATGGTCTAAAAACTGATTCAGTGGTGGTTATCAGCAGGATGATAGGAAGTGTGAGAAACTGGGACATTTTGTGGGGGGGGGGGAGGGGAAGGGAAGGTGTAGTTGCCTATATAAGACAAAGCCCCTAATATCAGGATGGTCCTGATAATATCGGGACATCTGGTCACCCTAGCAGTGTGACTTATTTCCTAGAATGCATTGGCTTTATAATGTAGGAAGATTGTGTCTGGAGAAATCCCACCAAGACACAATAAATTATGCCTCAAATATTAACTCAAGAAAAAAATATTAAAAATATACCCCTTCCATAGTGAGTGTCCCCTACCAATAATATATAAAAACCCAACTTCTCAAATCATTTCCATACCTCAGAAAAGGAGAAGCTCTTATCTAATTATTAAAGCAAATCATCCACCCTGCCCCCAACATCAGTGAAGTCTTTCTGGAAGTAAAAACCTAGGTCCACAACTGATGAGAAGAGAAGTGGCAATAGCGACTATAAATAGGCTTGGAAAGATTAGATTTTTATCAGTAAATGTTAGTAAAAATCAATTTCACCATACACACTCAAACTAATTCAAAAATATTTTCATCTACAAATAATCAAAATTTACAGATAGGCAAAGTCAGAAAATTGTTGTTTGAAAAATTCTTAGTTTGATTTAAAAGGCTATGTACTTTGACATTTGATGTTGACAGTTTGTGTGTTAATGTTTATAAAGTTTTAACTTTTTGAATCTCAACATCTGTTGTCATTAAATAATTATTTTCTGACACCCCATACTTTCTCACAACTGAAAATTTAAATCACTAAAATTCTTCAGAAAAAATGCTTAAAATTCATATTTGTGCACAACTGTGAAAATGTAAATCAATAAAAATCTAAAAAAGTTTAAAGATAAATATCAATATCAGTTGAAATTATAAAAAAACAAAAATCAAATTTTGTCAAGCCTTGCTATAAAATACTAAATGATCTGATCCACCCACATTAGTAATGTGTCTCCAACTAGGGCAAAGCTTTTGTCACAGGTGAAAATAAAGTAGTAAGTGCAGCCATTAGAAAAAGGAAATACTTCTTAACTTTAACTTCCTAAAACAATAACAAATCAGTGTCTATAGCCTATTGTATTGAATAGGCTGTGTCTCAGGTCCAGCAAGGGATAGGATGTTAAAAAAAATATCATTTACTGTTGCAACATTAAATGGCTAAGCATGATTCAAGGTTTCATGCCAAGTTATTGCTGGCTTATGTCCATTGTAACAACCACCAGTTAAAATCTCTTTAACCCATTATTAAACTCACAGAAAAATAAACAAAATATTTAAAGCATTTCAAAACTAAGAATTAAGGAAAGCTTTCATTTTAACAATTTTCCTTATTCCCTTTAGATGTGCAACGTCTCCATATGGAAAAACTTCTGTTTGACAGTCTCTTTAGACAGCATTATAGATTGTATTAGAAGTTCTTTTTGGAAGAAGAGAGACAACGTTCATTTATATGGTCTTGAGCTATTATTATTTTTGAAATTCAATCCTGTTTCCTTTAAGAAAAGATATGCCAAATGGAACAAAAAAAGAATAACAAACACGGAAAATGAAGCTTCTGTCTCTGGTCCTTACTTTTACTTGCATACTAGCTGCTGGGAAAGTGAAGGCAGAGTACAGGGTCGTATATACCACAATGAGAACTGACATACTTTTTACCAGCATCAAGCTCTGTAAGGCATTGCTTTGACCTTGGCTTTTTCAACACAGGATCTCAGCAGTGTTCCAAAAGGTGAAGTTGTTTTGGCTGACTAATCCAGATTCTTATTAGATAGAAGGCAAAATGAGAAGGATAAGAAAGAAGACAATTAGGGTAGAGGAAGGAAAATGCCAAACTAGGAATGACAGTCAGAAGCAATGGCTTACATCCCCGATGTTTTTCAGGATTTAGCTGAAGCCGGTAGAGGTGGTGACATCCCCCATTTTTCTCTCTAATTAGTGAGGTCAAGACCTCTGTCTGAATCGGGACAACAAAGGCCCAGTGGTGTTATGGTAGATCGCAGGATGCCAAGAGATTTCTGGGAGGAGGAGAGCAGGGGGAGTTGCAGCCATTATGGCAAAACTCTTTCCTTCCAATCCATTCATCCCATTGTTCCCTTTCAGGGACCCCCAAATAAGCAATGTCCAAAAAGAGGTGTCAACTTCATCTGATTAAACTTAACCACTCAAAACACATTTTGGTGATTTCAGCTATAAACGTTTCCTCCCATTTTTAGAATATTTCAACTTGTCATATCCACTCACGAGTCTGTCAGGAGCTTTAAAGACCCCTTATCACCATTCTTTTAACTTAAACAATCTAGTTCGTGCCAGTCTTTCTGTCTCCAACTTCTTCTTACCCTTCTACACAATTTAGTATAATGAGCTGAGTTGGACTTTTGTTGCCTTGAGCAACATAGAATACAGGCCTCTGCACAATAAACTGCTATAATAAATGAAAATTTCTTCCCAACCTCATGGCAGTAATCACAGAAATCATCAAAATGTATGCCTGAAAGGGACTTTGACAGGTCATCTAGTCCAGTCTCCTGCAGGGGACTGGACATTTTCCCATGACGTCCACCTCATGGAAAAATCTAGGATCGTGGGTGATAAGCAGGACAATAACAGGTTTTGGATGGCAACAGAACACAAGTTATGTAAGTCTCCCAAACTCTGAACTCATACTAATAAAAACTTTATATTACATCACACCATCATGTTCTGTTTGTCATATTTGTTTCAGAGAAGCTAATTTAGAAATGATTTAGAGAGTTTTACAATTTTCTATTTGTAACTCTTTTCTTGTAAATCCAGGTTTGTACCAGTATAGTAAAACCACCACCCACAAGTGAAACAGGCTATACTGGTAAAAAGGCAGCTATGTCTACACTAAGGACGTCAGCGTAGCTATGTTAGTCAGGGATCACACCTGTTCACACCCCTGATTGACATAGGTATGCCTGCAAAAGTCTTGCACAGACATGATATTAAAATGGCTCTTCAAACAGTTCCAATTCTAAAAAATCAGCTTATTAGAAAAATGTTTTTGCTTTTCCTCTAAAAAACTACATTGGCTTAAAGCAAGGTTGAGCAAGGTTTACTCCTGAAGCAGAAACAGTTTTTCTATACATAAAAATGTTATGACTTAAAATCTTGTATCTCACTGCCTTGTCTTACTACAAACAAGCACTTTATTCCTTAAAAAGAGGAGATTCCCAGCTTCCCACTGGGGCCTTGTTACTTGTGTCTCATACTGGAAGGTCTTAAAATAGGGCTGTCAAGCGATTTAAAAAAATTAATCATGCGATTAGTCACACTGTTAATAATAGAATACCATTTATTTAAATATATTTGGATGTTTTCTACATTTTCAAATATATTGATTTCAATTAGAACACAGAATACAAAGTGTACAGTGCTCATTTTATATTTATTTTTATTACAACCTAATAGAAGTACTGTACTGCCATCTCTTTATCATGAAAGTTGAATTTATGAATGTAGAATTATGTACAAACAATAACTGCATTCAAAAATAAAACAATGTAAAACTTTAGACCCTACAAGTCCACTCAGTCCTACTTCAGCCAATCACTCAGGCAAACAAGTTGGTTTCAATTAGCAGGAAATAATGCTGCCCAAGTCTTTTTTACAGTATCACCTGAAAGTGAGAACAGGCTTTCACATGGCACTGTTGTCGCCGGCATCGCAAGATATTTACATGCTAAATGCGCTAAAGATTCATATGTCCTTTCATGCTTCAGCCACCGTTCCAGAAGATGTGTCCGTGCTGATGACCGGTTCTGCTTGATAACGACCCAAAGCAGAGCGGACATATGCATATTCATTTTCATAATCTGAGTCAGATGCCACCAACAGAAGGTTGATTTGCTTTTCTGGTGATTCGGGTGCTGTAGTTTCTGCAATGGAACGTTGCTCTTTTAAGACATCTGACAGCATTCTCCACACCTCATCCCTCTCAGATTTTGGAAGGTGCTTCAGATTCTTAAACCTTGGGACAAGTGCTGTATCTATCCTTAGAAATCTCATATGGGTACTTTCTTTGCATTTTGTCAAATCTGCTGTGAAAGTGTTCTTAAAACGAACATGTGCTGAGTCATCATCCGAGACTGCTATAACATGAAATACATGTTTCAGAGCAGCAGCCGTGTTAGTCTGTATTCGCAAAAAGAAAAGGAGTACTTGTGGCACCTTAGAGACTAACCAATTTATTTGAGCATAAGATTTCGTGAGCTCACGAATGCTTATGCTCAAATAAATTGGTTAGTCTCTAAGGTGCCACAAGTACTCCTTTTCTTTTTATGAAATACATGGCAGAATGTGGGTAAAATAGAATAGGAGACATACATTCTCCCGCAAGGAGTTCAGTCACAAATTTAATTAACACATTTTTTTTAATGAGCGTCACTCAGGGGTGTAAAAAATCCTAATCCCCAGTGTAGACCGCACTATGTTAACGGAAAGGCTTCTCTCATATACATAGCTACCGTCTCTCGGGCAGGTGGAGTTCCTACTCTGACAGGAGAAGCCCTCCCATTGGCATAGGTAGCATCTTCACTGAAGAGCTGCAGCTGCACTCCAGCGTTTTAAGTGTAGACCTGCCTTTAGATAAATAAAAAGTCACTACCAATTGCATTGAGAAATGAGATTTCTATGGAGAATGGAAAAAACATTATGCCATACCATCTACATGGAGAAATTAAGGAAAAGTTTCAGTTTATGTAATTTTCATCTGACATTGATCCAGCTCATTCTCTATTTTCCTCAGTTCAGCCCAGTCAATCGGGAGACAAGAGATAGAGTACAGAGTTAAGGCCCATAATATATGCCCGTATAATTACTTAGAAATACTGTACAGTAAGTGACACGGAAGTCCAGGAAGGTGATCACAGACTGCAGTAGTGCTGCAGCCTTTGATAAGGGCAGAATCCTGAGTCAGTGGGAGGGAGAGGGAAGAGAACTATATATACATCTACAAAATTCTTTGCATAGTTATGATTATAAACTAATTTTCTAGTAAGTATGTATAAGATAGCAGTGGTATGCCCCTATATTTTCCTAAAGAATGTAGCACGCCTGTTCATTTTTTTCTCATTTCTTCTAGTGATTCACTGGAATATGACTGTCTCAATCAGAATGTCTTTTTATTGTAAATGACAGACTTTTTAAAGTCCCACTCTTAGAGAGACAGGTTGAAATCCTGGCCTCATTGGAGGCAATGACAAAACTTTCATTGCTTCATTAGGGTCAGATTTCACCCCCAAAATATCTTGATTCAGACAGGAGAGAAAGCTCTTCATGTAGACAAATCTCTAGGTCCATCCATTTAACTCACTCAGATGCTTGAGGAGGTTTACTACTGGGGTTGGTAGGAAGAATGCTTTTGCATAGATGGATTGGGAGAGAAGTTTTTAATATGAGGCTTCCTTATTCTATGCAGTTTGTTGTAATTTTTTTTTGTTATATGCAGTTTAAAAAAACAATGCAACCAGGATGCTTGAGCATTGTACATACATTCATCAATATCAACCCGTAAAAAGTGAACTTCTGTTACCAAAGTAAAGTTCAAAGGAGTCAGACCTTCTCTACACCTTAAGCTTAGGCTGATCTAGCCATTTCACTCGGTATGAAAAATTCACCCTCCCAAGAAATGTAATTAAGCCAATTTAAGTCTGGTATAGAGACCACCAAGTTGATGGAAACATTCTTCTCTCAACCCAGCTACCACCTCCTGAGGGGCTGGATTTACTACAACAATGGAAAAATCTCTTCTGTTTCTGAGACAAGCGTCTACACTACAGCAATGCAGTGGCATAGCCCCAGCTTCACAGCTCTGCCACTATAGTGCGTGTACTGCTGAAGTGTCAACTTACCCGAAGATTCATTTGATATGCTTCAAGATATAGATGACAATGAGTAATTCTATTTTCTCCCACTTTCCTCTTGATCACAGCAGTAACTTCAGATCCAAAGTATGAATGGAGACTGTTATATTTGCAACATTTCTCCTGGTGGGAATTGTTTTAAGTGACTCTTAACTAAATAATCAAGGTAAGGAACACAGGACATTGACTTCAATGAGTGATGGACCAGACCCCTAGTTTCTGCAGAAAGTCAAGTTAAATGTTGTTAACTTCTTTGCCAAAAAAAGAAGGAAGTGAAAGCTTTCTCATCAGGAGTCAGAGGATCAGAATTTCTGCACCATTCTTCCTGCTTTGGTTTATGAAGCTTGTCTCACGCTGAGTACCCACCCCGATTCTGCTTGACAGACCTCCCATAAGGTTAATCTCCTGCTACAGATGTGTCCAGGCCTCTTCCACTGGCTTCTTCTGTTCTGAGTCTCCCTCTATCCCATTTCTATTCCAGAGTTTACATTTGGTTCCAGTCCCTTTTGTGGGCCACCTATAGTTTTTAATTCCAAGAAAAAAATTACTTACAGGTCTTCACTGATTGTGTATCAGATCACATGTGACAAAGTAGTCTATCACAAAGAATGGCCCTGGGTTTTTGAAGAGATTAAATTGGTTATTTGTGTTCAACTCTCAGTGAACCAGGTGGAAGGGGCTGAACCTTTTACGGGTGGGTCTAAGGAACTATAAAGCTCAGCCACAAGTGGTTTAACTCCAATCTAAGAATTCAGTTTGGGCTGAAACCTGAGAGATTTACTCTGGTTGGGAGTTTGCTTATGTTTAAGGAGCTCAGTTTGGTCTGACGAGCTGGGAGATTTTAGGAAGGGCTGCAATTAGAAGTTTGTATACCTTTCATGGGGAAATTTATACTGGAATATTTCTTATGAAGATCTTACTATAATTTTTATAATTTAAATTATCATATTTCTTTTAGGACCTTGAAATAAAAATGTGTTTTTCCATATTTTAACAGACTCCTGACCTTTCTGAGTCTGATGCATGCTCATACTTCATGGTGTAACAATACTCCATTGACTATCATTTTACAAATAGTAACTTCACAGATGCACTGTATCACTTTTACTCTTCTTCAGTATCCCACAACCTGCTGAGATACTTTAGGATTTCCTTAGGAATGGATCCTACACATAATGCCCACATGCCTACTTTTCCATTTTTCCTCTGGTATTCCTGTCTCAAATATTCATAACTTCTGCTGTTGAGGTGCAGTCCCCTGAATTTGCCCTTCCATCTTCACCAACACACCACTACCCATTTTTAAGCAGCAGGCGGTATAGTCAAATTAAATTTGCTGTCTTTCCCATGGTTAACCTGTTGTAGGCTTAGGCAATTTGGGCCAGATTTTAAATGTATTTAGGCATTTTAAAATGCCTGGAATTTAGGGCCCCAAGCTTCAACTGAAATTAATAATTCTTTTGGAAATCTCATTTAGCACCTGTCTTCAATTTTAGGCATCTAAGTATCTTTAAAAATCCACCCCTTTGCTTTTAAAACCATCATTGTCCCTTATCTAAACATCAAATATTGAAATTTCAGAATATTTGTTCTTATCATCTACTTACATCCAAGAAATTCAGATACTTCTGGAAAGTTTGGACATGCACGAAAACTTTTGGAACCAAATCTGAAGTAAGCTCAAACCTTTAAACTTTTAAGATTCACCATCACAAATAGTTATATGTCACCTATAATGCTGTAACATAGGGTTATAATTGTTAAAACCTGTTTTTGTAAATATATGTTCAGATCTTCATGTTTGGCTACCAGTGTGTTGATCCTGAAGTTAAACTGATTTTTTTTTTTTGTAATCTCATCCATGCAACCATTTGCCCTTAAACACTTAGTATGTAAAATGCCAATGGACTTAAAAAGCAAATAACATCTGCTATAATCATACTGTGAAACTTTTTGGCTGTGGTCAGTGGCAAAGAAGCAGCTGAGCAGTTCTCCCACTGCCTTTAAAGGCAAATATTTAAGAGTGCTTCAGATGGTATGGGCGAGCTCAGCCATCAACCCCCCTAAAAAGCAACTTAAATACAACAGATCTTAACACTACAGCACTGAAAAGAAAATATTTTTCTTTAGAAAACAAGGCTTGGATTCTAAATGTTATATTACATCATGTCTTTTTTCTATAAGCTAATGAAAATCCAATAGTGCTCTCATTTTAATTATAAATGTTTAAAATACTAGATTTTATATATAACGTTTCAAAACTCAAGAGATGCACTTGTACCTATAAAATGAAACCCTATGTTGGGGAGTTCAGGGAGAGATTGTCCCTTAAGGAGGCACAATCTCTTTGAACTCAATTGTGTGTGAGGAGGTGGGGGGCCGTTGTGTAGGTTGCACCACACTTTGGGATACTATGTGTCCAGCTTCCTCAGTGGGCCAGTGTGGCAGGGCAGTGGTTCTCAACAAGGGATACAGGTACACAAAGGTCATCCAAGGCGTACATCAACTCATTTAGATATTTGTCTAGTGTTACAATGGGCTACATAAAAATCACCAGCAAAGTCAGTACAAACTAAAATTTCATACAATGACTTGTTTATACTGCTCTATATACTATACACTGAAATGTAAGTACAATATTTACATTCCAATTGATTTATTTTATAATTATATGGTTAAAAATGAGAAAGTAAGCCATTTTTAGTAATAGTGTGTGCTGTAGGGTGACCAGATGAAACTGACAAAATATCGGGACACATGGGGGAAGCGAAAAAAAAAAAAAAAAAAAAAAGAAAGCGGCCAGAGTTGCCAAGGCAAAAAAAAACAAAAAAAACGCCAGAGTGCCCAAAGCCGCAATATCGGGACAAATGGCATCCCGACCGGGCATCGGTCAGGATGCGGGACAAAGAACTAAAAATCGGGACGTCTGGTCACCCTATGTGTGCTGTGACACCTTTGTATTTTTGTCTGATTTTGTAAGCAAGTAGTTTTTAAGTGAGGTGAAACTTGAGGGTATGCAAGACAAATCAGACTCTGAAAGGGTACAGTAGTCTGGAAAGGTTGAGAGCCACTGTGATAGGGGAAGGAGGGATGTCCCTGCTTCCGTCCCACCTCTCCCTGAAGGCTTTTTTGGTGATGCTTGCTCCTAAATGTGCATAGAGGAAGCCGTCCTTGTGTTTCTGCAAACATATAAACTGCAACTGTCCCTGGTCCTTACACAGGGCACACAAGTGGAGGATGCTCCTTGTGCCTTCCCCATACACTCATCAGGAACCAAAAGCAATCTATCTCAGGAGTTATGTATATAATGTGATACACAAAAAATAATGAGTAACTTAGGGGGAAACCTTTGTCACCCATGCAGTGCCCAATGAAACAGGGCTTGTGTAGGCGACCTGCATAAGTGCTCGTCCAACAAACCAATCACCAGGCACTCAGTCCAGATTTTACTGCAGGGTATGTGGTCAGTAGGTGGTTTAGTGCACAGACTCACTGGAGGCACCTACTCCTCCCCTGAACTGTCACCTCCAGGGCACACTAGTAGACACACGTTTCCCTCTGTAGCCCCCTAGCAGTTCCACTGCATCTCTGGTCTTGCATACCTTTGGAAGATTGGGATGGATTTCGCTCTAGGGCAGTTGAAGTTGCTACAGTGTATAAAAACTTACATCCTTTTCTCTGGTGGTTTGAGTTTAGTGTTCCGAAACACTCATTAGAAATATTTATTTTAATTTTTTTTATTTGATTACATAATATCTGGGTACATGTACATGAATTACTGGGAAACAATACAATAACTGACTTTAAACTAAATTTAAAGAAACTCCATTATATATACTCCATTATCAAGACCTACAGGGAAAGAATAGTGGATCAGCGGTCTATCTGTGAGGCACCAGGAATCCTGGGGCTAGATGTGCCCTTAGGTACAACCTGAACAAGGTTTGTGATGTAAATTACACCACCACAGGAGTAGCCCCAGGATTCCTGGTGCCTCACAGATAGACCTCTGATGCACTATTCTCTCCCTGCTTCCTCCTTGTTGGAGGTAGGGGGATTAGTAATTTGGTTCCAGCCTCCATCAACAAATTATGACATCCTCATATGTAAATTTTGCAAATGTATTTGGGAAGGAGCTTATATTAAGCATGCTCGCTATGTATGTGCTCTGTGAGGGAGATTGTGCATCTGGACCCAAGATCTGTGTAGCGCATAGAGGAGTGGATGAGGGTTCTTACTCCCATGCATAAGTGTATAGTCTAAGATGTTAGAGGGCTTTCCCTCAACCCTCCCACTTCCCTGGTTCTTGTCATGCAGACAGCAAGCAGCAAAAGACCAGAAGTCCGAAGCGCAGAAAATGCAATGTTTGTTGGGGTTAGTTTCCAAGCAAGCATATTCTGAAGCACTTCACACCAGTCAGGCTTATCTCTATTCCCTGATAGCATCTGTTCCCCAGTGTTCCGTTCCCAGCACTGATGCCGCAGAGCATTTACCCCATGTCCCCCTTCCCAGCTCTGACGCCGTAGAGCATTTACCTTGTGTCCCCCTTCCCAGCTCTGATTCCACAGAGCCTTGCCTGTTCCCCATTCCCTATTCCCATTCCCTCATCCTTTGCAAACATGATTCCAATTTCCCTTTCCCCCACTTCCTGTTTGACCCCAGTTTATATAGTAATATTCTTAGCTATACCTTAACCAATCATTTTACTGAAATTTAACTAACCAATCCTAACATATTGTAACATAATTCTCTAACCAATTATATCCCACTACCCTAATTAATTTACACCTAGCAAAATTAATTATACTGCAGACAGAAACAATTAAAGATTAACAGTCAGATTAACAATAGAAAAGTGGGGGCCATAAAGATAAAACATACAGAAATGCGGGTTTCACAACCACAACCATTGATAAGTGATTTCTTGATAGACAGGATGCTATCAAACTAAGTTTTCTTTAACCATCTTAAGATCTGTTTCTTTATCTGGTGGTGATGGGTATTGTCAGGACAGGATTGTATTCCTAACAGCCCAATACCACCTTATTTCAATGTGACTGATTTGGAACTCAAAGATGTGACCATAAGCTTCCCAGCTGTAGCTAAGCAGCAGAGGCAGCCATAAGCTCTTAGCCTAAGAACCAGGCCTCAGACTATCCTAGTGAGAGAAGGCAGACCTGTGATTTCAATTCTTTGTTTTATACCTCTGTAACTAGCTAAGTGATAAAAATACATCTAAGTTCTTAAAGTATAGGCCTTTACAGGCAGGCCTGCATATCTATAGTCTAACATAAGGGATTGTTTACATGGAGAAATTTACTTCCATAACTATAATTGTATATAGCTGTGTAATTATACAGCTATATTTATACCGGTATATGAACTAGTGTTGGGGCCTGGCGGGCCAGTTTGTTTGAAGAGGACTAAATAAATGCAACCCTTTGCAGGGATTGCTAGAAATACCTGTGGACTGTGAGTTCTTCAAGGGCCAAGAAGAGGGGGAATACAGAGGCAGGGTGCCATAGATAGGGCCCTACCAAATTCTTGGCCATGAAAAAACGTGTCACGGACCATGAAATCTGGTCTTTTGTGTACTTTTACCCTATACTGTAGGGATTTCATGGGGGAGACCAGCGTTTCTCAAATTGGGAGTCCTGACCCAAAAAGGCATTGCAGGGGGATCAAAAGTTTATTTTAGGCAGGTCACGGTATTGCCACCCTTACTTCTGTGCTGCCTTCAGAGCTTGGCAGCTGGAGAGCGGTGGCTGTTGGCCAGGCACCCTGATCTGAAGGCAGCACCCCGCCAGCAGCGCAGAAGAAGGGTGACAATACCATACCATGCCACCCTTACTTCAGCGCTGCTGATCGTGGCGGCTCTGCCTTCAGAGCTGGGATCCCGGACAGCAGCCGCTGCCCTCCAGCTGCCCAGCTCTGAAGGCAGGGCTGCCACCAGCAGCTGTGCAGAAGTAAGGGTAGCAGTACCGCAAGCCCCCTTTAAAATAACCTTGTGACTCCCACACAACTCCTTTTTGGGTCAGGACTGCTACAATTACAACACCATGACATTTCAAATTTAAATAGCTGAAATCATGAAATTTACAATATTTAAAATCCTCTGACTGTGAAACTGACCAAAATGGATCCTGAATTTGGTAGGGCCCTAGCCATAGAATGACCTTTGGTCATGAGGGGTGCTTGCCAATGTTACAAATCATCTATAACATATTATTGGCATCTATAAATGCTTAAAACATCTATTAATAATGTATAAATACTTTATAAACTATTTATGTAACCTTACCGTACAAAGTATATATAATGTTGTATGTTTTGACAAGATTATGTACTACCTCCCAGCAAAAGGGAAGGACTGTTTCTTACTTTTACAAAGAAAATTAGTTACAACTTCTAAAAATACCCACCAAGACTGGAGTCACTCACAGCCTGCAAATAACATCCATCTAATAATACAAATGTAAGACAATAGTGAGCATTTCTGAAAGAAACTGCTTTCTTGGTGACATTTTTCACTTTCCATCTGACCAGCAATGCTACTTTGTTGAAATTTGTAATGCAGTGCAAGGGAACATTTCAAGTTATCTTCTCCTTTATTTCCCAAGTAAGAAGCTGAAGTTACAGCGTATGTGCAGTGTAATTAAAATTAAAAAGCTAAGCAGAAAAAAATCCCCTCTTTCAGTTGCTTTTCAACTGGTCAATTTTTGCTTGGTGAAAATTATATTATAAAACATGACCCTGTAATAAAATAAACGTTTATTTCTCTTGCAAAGTACACCAGCTACTTTATTTTAAGATACTGTATATAATTCTAAAGCAGTTAATACTTAGCATGGCCAATTTGAAACAGTCATTGGAATGTTACCACGTATCTGCAATATAACATTTTAAAGTATTTAAGGGAGGCTTGCAAATTAAGTTCTGAGTCTCATATGCTCTGAATGAAAACTGTTTTGGAGACAAGTGCTTTTCTGATGGAACTTCAATTGCTAAAGAGATGTCAGTTTATCAGTTAATCATAGTTTAACACAATTCCTATGTTAACACATAATCATATATTTATGACCTATGAGGGAAGATTGAAAAAATTTCATTTGTTTAGTCTGGAAAAGAGAAGACTGAGAGGGGACATGATAACAGTTTTCAGTACATAAAAGGTTGTTACAAGGAGGAGGGAGAAAAAATGTTCTTTTGAACCTCTGAGGATAGGACAAGAAGCAATGCAGCAAGGGAGGTTTGGGTGGGACATTAGGAAAAAATTCCTAACTATCAGGGCTGTTAAGCACTGGAATAAATTGCCTAGGGAGGTTGTAGAATCTCATTCATTGGAGATTTTTAAGAGCAGGTTAGACAAACACCTGGCAGGAATGGTCTAGATCAGAGGTTCTCAAACTGTGGTCCACGGACAACCAGTGGTCCGCGAGCACCATTCAGGTGGTCCGCGGATAGTAACCTTTCAGTTGCGCACCTGGGTGGCCGCACACAAGAGAATGAAGGGCCACCCACCTAATTAGTGGAGCTGCGCAGGTGTGCCTGGACCCTGAAGAAGGGTGCCTATATCCTGGAAAAGAAGCACGGGGGCTGCTGCAGGCAGGGAGAGACCCCCCCTCCTTCCCAGCCCCAGCTCGGGGGCTGCCGCGTTGGGGGAGAGAGGGAAACATCCATTGCATTCAAATGGTAAGACTGCTGATATTAAAATATAAGTTGTGTGCTTTTATTTGTAAAACAAAAAATGTTAATTATTATTAAGGTTTTTTTTATATAGTGCTTTTATCCAAAGCGCTTTACAATAGTTATCTAATGGTACAAACAACATTTGGAAAGATCATTAAGCGGTCTGATGAGACCCTCAGCCATTTTCAAGTGATCCAAGAAAAAAAAGTTTGAGAACCACTGGTCTAGATAATTCTTAGTCCTGCCATGACTGCAGAGGACTGGACTAGATGATCTCTCGAGGTCCCTTCCAGTCCTATGATTCTATGATTAACATATAAAACAAACGTAAATTATATTAAGGTTGTGAGAAATGCCTCTGGGCTGCCACAAAAGAGACCTGGTTCCAGCTCATTCTCCACTATCCAGGTCAGTTTAGGCTGGAACCATGGCAAAAGCAGCAAATCCAGCTCATAGAGAGTACCTCATATCATTTTCAAGCAACCCCTTCCTGTCAAACCAGGAATGGCAGAAGAAACTATGTCTAACCCTCAGGATTGGACAGGATGTTCTGAGATTGGGCCTTTGAGGGTGAGAAGGAAGGTAAAAATTATGTAGTGGGGAGGCAGTGGGGAGGGATCTAATATGTTGCCCAGGAAAAGAGAACCCCTACAAAAAGAACTTTTTTGGCTCCAAATTTCTGTTTGAATTTTAAAGATATTTATCAACCATCCAGATTTTGTTTCTGTTCTAGTATTTCTTGTTGTGTCTTGGAGTCATTTGTAAAGTTGGAATAATACTTACATGTTATGGTTTTCAAGTTTCAAACCCAGGTTGGTAAGGTTAATGGGAGCAGCCACACTCCAGTCTGCCACCTGGCAGCCTGCTAGGAATAGCTTACCTGAGACCCAGGATGCCCAGCCCCAGTGTGAAGCTCTGGGCTAAGGTCCAATGGCAGACTGACTGGCTTGCTGGCCTGCTTAAGCCAGCAACAGACACGTGAGGATGTCTGAAAAACTGAGTTTCCCTCTGCTCAGGACTGTGTGACTTGTGCTTGCTGCTTCCCTGGCTTGATCCCCTAGCATTCCAATGTGCGTTGATTCTTGGCATCTGACTTGTGTTTCCAGACCTCTAATTTGTTTCCTGCTTCTGGCCTACACTGGTTCCTGCATTGTTTTCTGATCTCCAGTTTGTCGCCTGCTTCCAACCTGCCAGTATGCTGACCCAGCTGACTCCTGTCTTGTGATGGTGAGCTCTGGTCTCTGACTGTCCATGATCCAGCTGTGATATTTTGTACCTCTCAGAGGTGTTTTGAATATAAATGAATGGGTCAGATTCATCTCTGGATTGAATTGGGCCCAAAGTTTGAAGACTTTTGAGATCCTTGAATGAAAGGCTTTGTAGAAGTGCAAAGTATTAGTAAGTATTATTATACTGTTAACTGCAGTTATAATCATATTTATACTGTCAGTCTGTTCCTATGAAAAGAATTGTGATGATCCACTTTAATCAAATTCTGTAGACCACAGGCAAAAGGAATTTTGACTGAATGAGGAAGATAGGATTTAGCCATAAGATTTAATGTAAGGTTCATATACTAAAAAAAGAGAAGAGTAACTAGGAAAGAAGGCCAATATTTTCCAGTCTAGGTACTTAAACGTAAGTCTCTAAGTCCATACTTATATTCATTCTATTTAGCTATCTTTCAATAGCTCCAGCTACTATTGTCTTAGGTGGGAGCTGGGGATACTCAGGATCTCTGAAAATTAGGCATGTTGTACTTATTAACCCAGCTATTTCTCAGAAAGATGCATTATAACTGACATATCTGCTGTGGGTGAGGGACATCTTAGAATCATGCAGCGCCAGAAGGAACCTTAAGTGATCATCTAGTCCATCCCCCAATGCCAACACATTGAACTATAGCTAGACCATCCCTGACAGATGTTTGTCTAACTTGTTCTTAAAAATCACAAATGACAAGGAATCCACAACCTCCCATGATAAGCACTGGAACGGGTTAATTATCCTTATAGTTAGGTTTGACATTATGGAAACTTTCTAAGTCTCTTGTAGTAATAGGCTTAATTTACTTCTCCTACCCTTGGTGGATATGGAGACTAATAGATCGCAGTACTCTTTATAACAGCCCTTAACATATTTGAAGACTGTTATCAGGTCCCCTCTCTCGTTTCTCTTCTCTAGACTAAACATGCCTAGTTCTTTCAACCTTTCCTCTTAGGTCATGTTTTCTAAATAATTTTTCTAATATCAGTTTTTGTTATCCTCTGGACCCTCTCTGGTTTGTCTACATCTTTCTTAATGTGGGGTACCCAAAACTGGACACAGTACTCTCCAGCTGAGGCCTCGCCAGTTCTGAGTAGAATAATTATTTCAGGTGGCTTACATATGACACTCTTGTTAATACACCCCAGAATAACATGTGCCCTTTTCACAACACATCACATTGTTTATTCATTCAGTTTGATCCACTATACCCTCTGCCTCATTACAAGTCTCTGCTGGCAACAGACCATGATGCTGTCACCTGCTGCCATCCACAAGTGGTTTGCTAGTGTGACTATACCTGTATAGGCAAACCCTCCCAGTGTAGATGCAACTTCTATGGGAAAAAATGTGATTTTTGCCAGTATGGTTTATACTAGTTCTCCAAATTAAATAAACGACGCTGTTGGAAATGCTTTCTTTGCCAATATAACTGTATCAACACTAGGGCTTTTGCTAGTATTAAAAATCACACCACTAACCAACATCATTATACTGGCAAAAGTTTCTAGTGAAGATGTGACCTTAAATTTTATAACACCATGTAGACGGCAGCCATTTTAACCGTATATTAACATTTCATTTACTAAACAGAATACATTCCTGTATGAATACTCGGTCATTAGTTCAGCCTATAACTTCTGATTGTTAATTTTTGATACATGAAAGAAGGATGTTTCTTTTGATTATTCATTTCTTGGCTCCGTCAAGCTTTCTAACAGAGATGAAACTTACTAAATGAGCCTACAATTGGGAATACAAAAAAAAATCCATCTTCATTGCCAGTGTATTAGCATAAACTGTTAGAAAATTCTAACTAAATTCAGGAGGTGTGCAACTATTTCACAGGAGAAGGGTACAAAATATGAAAAATTCATCCAGCACTATAAGAGGATATATTGGAAAAATATAGAAAACAGACAACTGTAAAATATAAGTCATTTGTGGGGAAGATAAAAATCAGATATACAAAAAGACTTACAGAGAAGTCAGCACTGTTTTTAATTCCTACTATAAAACTATGTATTGCTCACTACAGAGAACAGGCTGAAAGCTAGAGCTACTCACAAAATGGAAAAATATTTTGCATTTTTCCCTTTTTTGGGTTTTTTGAAATCAAAATTAATATTATAAAAATATTCCAACCAACTGTAGTGAAAACAACCCCCAAGCTTGTCATCTGATAATCACCCCCATATCAAGAACTGTTGTTTTGGGAAGACATGCAGGAGTTTCTCTTCTATGACAGTCTCAAAAAAAAAATCAGTTGTATATTTGACAAAGCAGATACAGGTTTCCTTCTTCTGAAAGTGTTAACTTACAAAGCAAACAGCTGTCAGTTCCTCAGTTTCTTCTCTTTCAGTGTGATGTGATATGGGCTCTGTTTACTTTTTCAGACAATATAGGTCTGTTACAGGGCCTCCCTGCCTCCTCTACAGACTCAATAATTTACAGCCACAGTAGCAAAGTTCTTATTTGTGTCACTGTATGTCTGTATTTCTGTAACTACAGTTGAGTGAAAGTTAACGACCATCCCCCTGATTATGCTCCTCTCTTGATTTTTGCGAGAGATCAGCAATAGATATGTTACAAGAAGATTATGTGGATTGTGTCAAATCCTCTGATTTGTGGGTACTGGCAGGAACTGCGCAGCCTGGAGGATGATGCAGAATAAGAGCAGTAGCCATAGCTTGGCAAAATAATGAAATTATGGTAAGACTTCCTCCTTACTGTCCACAACTGAGCTATCATCATTTCTTGGGTGCTCCCATTCAAATTGCTTAGGTCAATGATATATTTATCTTCCTTACTATTTTTAATCTCAGCAGATCTCATGAACAGATGGGGTGGACTGCAAATGTGAGCATAACCTTTGAAGGAAAACACCAATGGCTTTTTTTTTATTTAAAATTTATCTTGGTTTGTACATCAAATGCCGTGGGGTTTGCCTTTCTTTTTTAAAGTAACATTGTAATTAATGCTACAAAAGAGGTAAAGCCACTGCTGAGCTGGAGCTGTCTCATAGGGGCCACTTTCTTAAAGTTGTAGCATCATTTTGACAGAAAAATTGGTCTGATTTCCCTGCCCCTGATAAAGTTCAGCCCTTCCGTACATACCCTTAGTTTACCCTTACTGGAAATGACTTATTGTTCAGACTCATGAGTACACTGAAGCGAACATTTCCTTTGAATGGAACTAGATTGCGACAGGAGCTGAATTTTTTTTTAAAAAAAATCCCCAACAAAGGTTCCCCTATATTCCCCTTAAATACCTTCATCCGTTCTCTTGACTTCAGATTTTTCTGACATTATCACTTGTATCTTTAGTATGTTTGTCAGGAACAAAATATAACCTTTTTCAGTCAAAGGACACTTACACTGTTTCTTGTTTAAATGGGAAGCAGTTAGGTTCTCCAATCTCTCAGTCTTCCCTTCTGAAAGCATATGCCACAGGGCTGGTCAGTCAATGATACCAAACCTGCACCCAAAGAGGGCTCATAGGTCATACAAGCTTTACCTCACAGAAGACAGGCTGATATGCTTTCTTTTCCTGATCATATTCCAGCTGCAAGCTATTTTGTGCTGACAGAGCTCACTTAAGCCACCTTAGAGAATTATCACATCTGCTTTTGCTCTGGCTGGGGCTCATGGGGTTCTCCCTTTCTCCTTTTAAATGAACGGATCCATCCCCTGTTCTCAGAACTTTTTTTAAAAACACACTATTTATGGGTACATTCGCGGTTGCCTTCCCTTTCCACACCCAGAAACTAGGGTAAAGAAGCTTGGGGCAAGTGGTGATGAAAAGCTCACACCCTGAATTTTAGGCCCTGTAATGAGGGACCCAGAAAAATAGGGAGCTTTTGGGGGGTGGGTGAAGGTGGCTTGGCTTTGAACTGGTCCTGATATGGCCCCTGTATATAGAATTTTATTGTAGGCTACAGGGAAAACATTTTGTTAAAATATTTTCAGTGCATTATTAGGAGATGTGGACACTGACTTACATACAAGTTATTAATCTAGATACGCATCGGTTCAAAAATGAGGAAATACATGTTTAAGAACTGGACATCTGCAATGAAGTTTTCCAGGCTGCTCAGGATGAAAGATGCTCTGGCTTAGGCTCACCCCTGTGTAGGGGTCATTGCACAGCTGCTGCACCTCCCGCAAGGAGCCCTGTGAAGGACCTGTGACACTTGGTACATCTACATTGTAGCTAGCAGGTTTGGCTTCCAGCTCAGGTAGACGTACATGCTCTAGCTCTGCTTGAGAACAACCTTGTATGAATTTCAGGTAGTGAGCCTGAGCCACCACCCATGCCACTGTGGCTACATGGCTATTTCTGCCTTACTAGCTCAAGCAGAGCTACTGTATGTACATCTACTCACACTGGGAACCACACCTCCCAGACGTATTGTGTAGACATATCCCCTGACTCATAGCTCCTTCTCTACTTCCTCTCACTCCATGGGGAAGTTATTTACTGCAGTCCTTTACAGTACAGTATCTTTCTTCCTCCCTTGTGCTGTCTTAACACTGCTGGCTCAAGCCATTGGGAGGCAGAACCATGACTCCACCCATTCCATGCTCACCTGCTGAAGCTGTGATGTGGGGAGTGTTACCAGGCCTGTGTATGGTGGGGAAGAGGAGAGGGCATCTTACTCCTCAGTGCCAGCCACGTTATATTGACTTATAATCTGGTCCTATGGAAATATTAACAAATACAAGTATCAACTTTCTTTCCTTTTATAGTGTGCCTTCGACAGCTCTTAACTTTCTTCTGGATTCTGCTACGGCAATAGACAAAAATATTCCCTTATGTGTGTATCTTTAACTCAGCCTTTAGTATGATGATACACAGTGCAGAGCAGCTTCTTAGCTGTGAACTGACAGTACCACAATGCAGGACTTGGCATCTCCTGCTCCAGTGGAAGAAGTTCTTGGATCATCTTCTCTAAGGGCTTGTCTGAGTTGGAAACTTACTGAAATAACTATTCCAGAATAATTTTTCCAGAATATTATTTCAGTATAAGCCCCTATGTGGACACTCTTATTCCAGAATAAGTGTGTTTCTTTACAATTTAGCTTAATTTACTTTCCAAGAAAAATCAGAAAAAGAGTATCCATAGGGGGGCTTATAATGAAATAACTACTCCAGAATAATAGCTAGAATAGCTCTTTTGGTAAATTGCCAAGCGTAGACAAATTCTCAGCATTCTGCAACCTGTACTTTACTGGGAAAGGAAAATCCTTTTGCCAAAGAGTCTTACAAAGACAAATGAAAAGCCTTTTAAAATGTTATCCTGAACTGCAGCTGTTGTGACAAATGATCGGTCAATAGGTACTGCACTTTATTTTTGGAGCTTGAAGAAGTGAAAGCAGAATTTTAGCTTGTATTGCATTACTGTATTACTCATTGAGTTGCTTTAATCTTAAATAGGGAAAGATGATTCACTTGTATCTAATGGCAAGGAAAGGAAATGCTGTTTAGAATACTGAAATGATGCATTGGTTTATTTCTCTTGCATTATTTCTGAGGTTTGTCATTACAGTTATAGGGACAGATACTGGGCCTTGTCTCTGAAAGGGACTATAAAGCCAGTTTAACTAACTTTAGGGAATCCTCTGGTGGTACAAAGTAGATGTAACTGGTTCTATGTCCCCTCCCTCCCTAAACATAAGGAGCATGGCCAATGGAGAATTTGTACCTGGAGTTCTCTTGCTTCACTCCAGTGATTCCCAGCTGCTGGAATTACCTCTTGTGGCTTCTGCAGCCAGCTACAAAGTAGAACAGCCCTGAATCTGGAGTTCTGTCAGACCAGAGGATAGGACAGATCATATACAGTACATGTATTTCAAGTGTTGTTCATATCCCAGTAAATACTATGTAACTGGTATGTTTTCCTATAGCCTGTAATACTCAGTTTCATACAGTTGAAAGATAGAGGTCCAAGGTGTTTGCAGGCAGCAAGTTAAGAGGCCTGTTATAAAAGGTATGAGTCCCAGGAATGCTGGGAAGACTGAACTTTATTTCTTGGTCCCAGACACATCATCTGGGTCTAGTTTAGAAAGGGTTAATATACGTGCTACATGACAGAAGTCAGCATCCAGCAGTTACTGTTACGAGCCCAAAAGATAGAAAATAACGGTCATATGATTATAGAAATCCTTCTGCTCAGTTTGGCTAATAAAAACCCTCAGTTATTCATAGTACAGGGATCTGCCTGGTGTATAGTTGGTGAAAAATAATTGTTGTTCATTTTATTTTCAGCATCCAAAAGCAAGTATTTTTGGACAGTGAAAAATACTACTACTAACATAGGTTGGTCTGTGACTCCACAGAATTTCTCTGCTTTGATTAGTTGAAACCATACTATTTCAGTATACCCCTGAAGAAACTCTCGGAGTTTGAAATATGCAAGCTTTTTGGTTATAAATAGCAATATTTTGCACATCATCCAAGGACCTGAAAGTAATTTACTACATCAACTAGCGTCTTAGAACACCCCTGTGAAGGTTAGATGCGTGAACTGAATCACAGAGAGAGAGGTGACTTGCTCAAGGACACACCAGAAGGTAGCAGCTGAAGCAAGAAGTATGACCCATTTGTCATAGCTCTCTGATCTCTGCTCTAAACACCAGATTGAGTCCCCCTTTCTGGTCTGTCAGGTATATCTGGTCTACTGTAGTCTATATTAGGTATTTACAAGGTGCCTATCAACTTGGAATCAAAAATTATTTAAAAATGCATACTTTCACCAAGCACCATGCTAACAGCCATCAATTGGGAGAAAGGCCTATTCATCATGATTACAGTTCCAAATCACCAATTATCAGGTCTTATTTTCAAAATGGGTGAGGGTATCTACCTTCATTTCTAAGCACCCACAAGATGCCAGAAAAGAGCTAAAGGATATTATCTTAGAAGGCCATTTAGTACCAAAAATATCACTACAAGCTTCCGTGGATGCTTTGGACACAGCAGCTAGATCCATGGCCACCACTGTGATCATGTGCAGAGATTCATGGCTCCAAGCCTCTTGCATTCCAAAAGAAGTGCAAGGCATTACCAAGGTATTGCCAGTTGAGGGAAGAGAATTGCTCAGCATGCATATGGACAATGCACTGCTTTCTCTCAAAGATTCCAAGCCTGTATTCTATTCTTTGGGCATATGTATCACAGCCCTTCACCATAAGCCCTTCAGGTACCAATGTCAGTCTGTGCAAAACCCAACTACCTGTCATCCGAATAGATCCTCCAATTATCCACCTAGGGAAAAGCCTATATACTCTCAAAGAACACCACGGTCTTCCTCAACAGTTGGTCACTCCACACCTGCATCCACCTGCTGTAAGGCCATGCATCACCTAGCCATGAGTTTTTGCTGTTAGACTACTGTCTCTGTGAAGTCTGAGGTAGCAGTGCTTTGGCCCCCTGGCCAAGGCACACTTCAGTCCTACCCTTCCAGGGTGCTATAGTTTTAAAGAAATTGGGAACAAAACAAAACAAAAAAAACCCAAACCCCACAACTCATAAAGAGGGTCATCCAATAAACCAACAGTGGGGCTCCACCCTTCCGTTCAGGGCTTCTCTTCACATAGGCCATACTTCAGCCAAGCTTCTAGCAGGAGGCTTGTCCAGCCAATAAGCCAGCTCAGTCTCTGGGCTGCAATTCGGTTTCCCTCACATCAGGAGTAGCAGAACTCTGCTCTCCTTCCTGCACAGCTCTGAACTAGGCTAGATCTCCTCCCTTTGACCCCCCTTTCCAGGTCTGACACCTAGTGCAAGTGGAGCAGGGCATTGCCCATTGGCTCCACAGTCCCTCATTAACTCTCTCATTCCTTTCTTCCAGGAGAGAAAAAAATCCACATCTTGGACTTAGTATATACCTTGACAGAACATAGCCCTTTAGATTCTCTTTCCATCTCTTCACTGCCATCTCTGGTAGTTCAGAGTCGAGCCACCTCCTCCCAGAGAAAATCAAAATGGGCTATGCACTGCATACCACATGGCTGATATACCCCTCTCCTCAGTGTTAAAGTGTACTTCATTAGAGCTCCTGCTGCATGCTTCAGAACTATCTCCATATCCGAAATTTGCAAGACAGCTACATGAAATAACCTGCTGGCTTTCGTTAAACACTATGCCCTTGACCCAGCAGCAAGATCAGATGCTAATTTCAGGAGGGTAGTGCTGCAATAACTTTATAGCTAGTGTCCGGACTACTCAATCTCACCTTCCAGCTTGGGCACTGCATATCAGTCACCCAGAGTGGGAACCACACAGACACATACTTGAAGAGAGAACATTTATGTACTTTATAGTGGATCCATGACCCAGCCTCCATCCTTGCTCTTTTAGAGTCCTTATTATCTGGGATTCTGAATTATCAAGGAAACTGAGGGTTTATTGTGGCTTCTCTGCCCTTTATGCCTTTGGGGGTTGAGAAAGGGTAATGGGGGTCATGCAGATGGTAGGTGCGGCCCAATGGATACTGCTTTTCAAATGAGTCGGATCTTGCATACATGGAGGTTCATGTGAACTTACAGTGGGATCCACATGGATAAAAACATCAGTATAAGGTAAATAATCATTCTTTTATACCAGTACAGTGAGTGGAACAGCCATTTTGTATATTATTTATTGTAATGCAAATAATGTGTTAAAGGTTGCCAGCGGGAGTGTCTTTGGACCTCACTGAAGCTGACATGCATGCCAGCCGGCTTTCATTCAGGATAAATGAAGAAGCAATTAAACTTATTTATAGCTGAAACGATAGAAACCAATGCCCAAACACTAGACCAGGTGGGAAGGCCTAAGCATAAAGTAACTCAGGGAGAACAGTAGGGGCTTCCCTGAAACTGACTGAAAATGCAGGGCTTGGGGCATTGATTGGATTGTAGCTGTTTCTGTCTGTGAGTGACAGAAGCGGAAAGAAATCGGAAAGCTAGGAGAAAGCTAAAGAAGCACTGATAGCATGGTCCTGAGAGGAAGCAGCAACTGAGCTGCTTGGGGCATAGGGCTGGATTTCTGAACAACAAAACTGCCTCCTATTTGTTCCCAATATGCTCAGGGAAAGAGGGCCTTGTGTCCATTCCTCGCAAATAAACAGGATTGCACCAAAAAAAAAATCTGACTCTATCATCAATATTTTTTCCTAACAGAACCAACCCAGCTACACCCCAAATATTGGGTAGCCACTTGGCCCAAGGGTCAACAAAAATAATATCCATCAACATAATGACAGGCATGATACTTGCCTTCTGAGTAAAGGACACAGCTTGAGAGACCAGAGAAGGCTTGATCCAAATCTTACTTGCCTCAGGTTTTCACCAGGGTAATTCCAAAATGTTCAGTGGAGTCATTCCTGATTTACACTAATGTAATTGACAGCAGAATCAGACCAAGAAGACCTAATGAAACAAAGGAATAAGTTATTCAGTAACTGAATTCAGCAAAAGCCCCCATCAGAGCAGAATAAAGGAAGTGATCTACTTATCATTGTTTGTTAAGTAATCAGGGTTGTGTTTGTATATAGACAGTCTTAGACAAAGAAACTCTGGTTTCAACCAACCCTGTAATACGAAGGTGTCTGTGGGCTTCAAAATGAAGGAACTAACATTAGCTTTCTGGGTTCTCACTAAAATCCCCAGAAACAATTCTTGATTAGGTATAGTAGATCATCTGAATGGAAGTGGTTCTGATCTCTTCTAATTCTTCCTTCTTTCTCCTCTGTACTCCTCTCTCTCCCCATGCCACCTCACTCTTGTAATATTATTTATAACCATTTTTTTCAGATTACATTCCAGTACTGGCAGTTGCCCATCCCTCTTTGAAGAGCATCGCTATGAATCTCAGAACCTTTGGACTCAAGGCTTTCTTTTCTTTGCTCGTTTCAGACATACTGATTCAGTGCAGCAGAAGAGGAAAACTGGTGATCAGATATAGAACAGAGCAAACTTTGCCACAGCCAGATTCAGAAAAATCATCATCTTCCTGTGTATCTCACCTGCTGTGCTGTGCAGATCCAGTTGCAGAATGCAATGAGGAGGTTACAAGAAATCTCATTGTCTTCCACATCAAGCACAAACGTCTTGTCATCACCTTCAGTGATCTGCACAGTTCTGTGCCTGTCTATATCTACTCTAATCTATTTCTGCTCTTTAACTCACTCCTTCTGCTCTGCCAAGTCCGTATTTCTATTACCTTTGGATCCATCACCCACTTTTCTCTTCTCACCTTTTTTCACACTGCCCCTTATTTCTTCCTCTCTGGGTACACCAGATAGCCTCCCTCTCTTCCTCCAGATCTCTTCTTGAAACACATTTCTTCCATGGAACCTATAGTACAAGCTTTAATCAATTTTATGCTGTCATGTATATTGTTTTCAGCTTTGCTTTGTGATAGATCCATCTCCTGGACATGTTGTACTTTGTTGGTCTGAATTGGTTGGTTAAATTTTAGTTGGCTCTTCCTTTGTGTTTTGTATAGCAGCAAGCACATAATCACGACAAGCTGATTACAAAATTGCCAATCTGAGGTATACTGTGCTCTCCAGAGGACAAGCTTCTGGAGAACAATCTTACCATGAAAATGCAAGGGTACTCTCACTCCTGGATGAAGAAATGTGATCCAATGAGAATGTTACATGTGTACTTAATTCTGGTTCTGTGGGAAAATGTTCTCTTTAATTAAAAAAAAAAAAGAGATTTAAATGATTTTGCATGTCTCAATAAACCTGATTAAACAAACTCTGCTGCCAGTTTGTCAATCTGCCAACTTTCGCATTATGCTCCAAATACAAACCCTAAAATGGACATTCGGCATATTCATAATGTAAACCTTACCTAGACAAACATGCCAACATGCAGAATGCTAGTAATTCTGCCTTTACAATGGAAGCTTATTGGAGCATGGCCTTACTATGAAGTAAGATAAGTAACTTTAAACAAACCTATTGTATGCTGTTGAAAATGCTTCTTATATATTTATTTCTTAACTTAAAATGTATAACATTTTTTAAAAAAAACTTTGCAGTACCAGATAGTAATAGGGAAAATATAAGGCGAGGCTTAGCCTTAAGGCTAGCTCCTTTCTTTAGCTTGCAGTCTGTCTCAGGCTGAAGAACTCTCACAAGATAAGCAGGCTTGAGCCTTGTTAGTATTTCAATGATGGACTTCCCAGGAAACCCCATGTTGCTGTAGATCTTAGTGACTCCTTCTTCATTGGAACTGAATGAAAGTCCTAACATGGTGCGAGGGCCAAGAGCACTGTGCTGCTAGGAGTACTGTGATTCAGATGAGATGAAAAGCTGGAGGTCCTGACCATTTGCAGTCATTTCATATCCCATGGAACTTTTTGGCAGGAGTATGTGTCCATTTTGACCAAATTCTAATTTGGGTAGTTACATTCTGCCCTGAGTCTGCTCTAATTTACACAGCGGTATGACCTGGCTCCTGGAAGCCCTGTGGATCAGGACAGCAGAAAGATGCTTAAAGCCACTTGTTCAATTCCCTCTTCTTAGTGGAATTCTAGCACACCTGAGGATCTGGTCAGAGGAGTTAATACACTGCAAAAATATCAGACCTTATGCATTTTTTGGCACCATGCTCATCAGAGGCTATGCAAATATAACAACGATGCTAGAGTAAGACATTACATTGCTGTTAGATGGGGCATATAGCACTAAGCTTTAATGGCAGTATGAAACAAGGCATAAAGACAAGAGTCAGTGAAGTATACAAATAAAGCCTTAGGCCTTGATTGTGAACCACTGACATCAATCGGAGTTTTGCAACTGGCTCAAGTGGGTGCAGGATCAAGTTCTTCATGCAGGAGAGTGGGAGATCAGAGGTATTATTATATGAGCATTTGCAGAGCACCATTAATTTTTATTTTGAGAAATTATACTGTGGTGTCTAGTTCTTTTTCCGGGCTGGTTTTTCAGTTATATGTTAAAGATGTTATTTAAGATGCTGTTGTTAAGGAAATAACAGTGGATATGAAAGCACAAAGCTTCCATTTCTTTTAATGACATCCTGCTGCGAATCACTGACCTTGACATTTCTGTCTCCATGTTTATTTTTTCTTTGGGGAATACTTTGAATTCCTAAGCAATAATGTGGACTAAGATTAAATACCAAGCAAAGATTTCTAAAGGTGGCTCTTTTACTGAGAACGTGGATTTTATTATGTTTCCCAGGGAGATAAAAGATTCATAGCCTAAGAAAAGTAATATGCACTCTTCACTTTGCTATTTGTCACAACTGTGAAGACACTTTACTAAAGTAAAGGAAGAGCTGATTAGACTGAGTAGTTAGAGGGGTAAAAAAAATTTCTCAGAATGAATGTGCTTTTTAAACTTCCAGACACTAATACCAGACACTGGGATTCTCTAATTGATAAAGCAGAATATTCAGAAGGCACTGAAAAAGGAAGGATATGTATTACCCTAAAGATTTTCTAGAAGACCAATACTTCACAGGTTGGAATTTTCAGAAATAGCATCAGTCAACCAAACCCAGGAACAAATTTCCAGTTTGCCAAAAAGAATGAGCATTTGCCATTTTCTAACCACACTGACACTTAGCTGATCAGACCAGTGATATTTGTTTGTTTTGTTTTCTAAAATTGTCCTCTATGGTTTTCCATAATCTGGCCTTTATTTATTATTAATGAGCCTTCAGTTTATTAATTGAAAAAGATAGCTGTCTCTACTTAAGAGACTACCTTGATATTTTTCTTACTGCTTTTATAATAGCAAGATTTTTATATAAAAAAATCAATACATGAAATAGTTTCCTCCTCCCTGATTTCTAGAAACATCTCAAACTTTTCTCTTTTTTTCAAATGAGCCTAAAGGGACTCAACACACAGGACTGGCTACATTTTTGTAATGTTTCCTTAACAGCAGTAGAATGCACTTAAATCCAAATCCAAAGCCCATTGAAGGACTGTCCTTGACTTCAATGAACTTTAGATCAGGCCCATATACTTGTAGATCAATGAGTTTAACTACTAACTAAGGGCTTGTCTACACTGGCAAGTTTCTGCGCAGTAAAGCGGCTTTTTTTACACTCAAACTGCAGACGTGTGCACACTGCCAAGCCTCTTTGTGCGCAGAAACTGCTCAGTTGCAGGACTGCAAAAAAAACACCTCGACGAGAGTCGTAAGGCTATTTGCACAGGGGCTCCAGTGCTCTATGCCAGTGTAGACACTTGATTGCTTTCTGTGCTGTAATTGGCCTCTGGAGCTGTCCCACAATGCCTCAAGTGACCGCTCTGCTTGCTGTTTTGAACTCGGCTGCCCTGGAGACATGCGCCCCGCCCCTTTCAAAGCACCATTTCTGACAGCCCTTGTTTGCTGTCCTGATCTTGCTTCCTGCCCCTGTCTGAACTTACAAGACAGCATGCTGACACAGTCTCTGTGCCCCAAAACACACTGTCTCTCTCGCCCCCTCCACATACACATACACACACACACACACACCGCCCCAATCACTTCAGTTGAAAAGCAGCTGGCAAAGTAGTAGGATCAGTACCGGGTTTATAGTGCCATAGCGCCGAGCCCAGAGTCAGAGGAGCCCCGGCCAGTCCGATCCCCAGGCCGGCTGGGCCAGCCAGGAAAGCTGCCCCCGCCCCTGTTCCGCCCTGCCTCTTCCCACCCCTGCTCCGCCAGAGCCCTGCCGCCATTCCACCCCTTCCCCTGAGCAAATCCCAGTGGACTGCAGCAGGGGTCGGGCGTGCCCTGCAGTCACGGGGCGGTGGGAAGTGGAGCGACCCGACCTCAGCCCACTCCATGCTGCCAGTGAGTGCTGGGGGGCAGTTCCCCCAGTCCCAAGGCTGGGAGTGAGGGGAGCAGAGCAGAGCAGGCTGGGTTACTTCACTTCCCGGTGCCCCGTGACTGCAGGGTCGGGCCCTCCCTGCACTCACCGGGTGGCGGGAACTGGAGTGACCCGGCCCCAGCCCGCTCCGCTCCACCGGCTCCCAGCCGCGCCGCCAGTGAGGGCTGGGGGGTGGTTCCCCCTTGCTCCCCAAGTCCCAAGGCTGGGAGCCAGGGGAGCAGAGCGGAGCGGGCTGGGGCTGGGTCACTTCACTTCCCGCTGCCCCATGAGTGCAGGGTCGGGGCCGACCTGCAATCACCAGGCGGCAGGAAGTGGAGCGACCCGGCACCAGCCTGCTTCTCTGGCTCATGCTTGGGGGCAGTTTTCCCCCTGACCCCCAAGCCTGGGGGGGGGAGATGGAGTGGTGGGGAAGGGGCATGGGATGGGGAAGAGAAGGGGATGGGGAAGCGGGGGAAGGAAGGGGGTGGGATGAGCAGGAGATGGAGTGGTGAGGAAGGGGCATGGGATGGGGAAGCGAGGGCCCAGCATGTGGATCCGCTTGGCAGCAGCTGGGGCTCCCCTGTTAAGCAGGCCCATCAAACCCTCATCCTGACAAGCTCCACCTCCCCTGCATCTGTACCACCCCAAGGAGCCCCCCCTGACACCCTCCCCACTGACCTCCAACCACTACACCTGGACCCTCACCCAACTGAACCCCACCTCCCCTGCACCCAGCTCCCCCTCCCCCTGCCGAGCTCCAACCAGTTTCACTTGGTACCCCCTGCAGACTCCCATTGCCCCTGCACCTGGAACCTCCCTGTGCATCCAGATCCCCCACTGAGCTGCCTGCACCCAGACTATCTCTTACCCCCTCCCCCCACAGAACCCTATTACCCCCATCTGGATCCCCCCTACACTAAGTCCCTCTGCACTTGGATCCTGCTCCCAGGCTGAGCCTCCCTGCCCACATCTGGTGTGCCTGGCATAGGGTGTTTCTGTGGCAGGCATTGCCCTTGTGCAGTGTAAGGGTCAGGTTCAGCCTCATTGCCAAGTCCCTGTCCCGGGGGGGCGGGGCAGGCTGCAGGGTATTCTCCCACCTCCATGCAGCCAGCAGCCTGTGCTCCCCACTACCATGGTGGAGCTTCCACATTTATTTATTGTTAAAAAAATTGCAGAATTTTAAAATATTATGCACAGAATTTGATGCAGAATTCCCTCAGGAATATGGGGTGCTGTACAGCTGTGATGGTGGGACTGTGAAGGGGGTGTTGGACAGTAGGGGATCTGTGGGTGGGGTAGTTGGGCAGGGGGTATGGTGTGCAGGGTGCTGTGCAGTTGTGGTGGAAGGTCAGCGGCAGGGGTTTCTGGGGAGTGGGTGCTGGGCATAGCATGTCCATTGGCATTGGGCATAGGGATCTGTGGGGGAGGTCTCTGGTGAAGGGGTGCTGGGCATAAGGGCAGGGCACTGGGCAGAGGGGCAGTGTGGAAGGGGCATGCTGGCAGCGCAGGGCTGGGTGGGCCAGTGTGCGTCTAGCAGTTGTGGGTTTGTAAACAGTGCCCTTGTGCTGGGCTGAGTGGGGCTCTCACGCTGCTCTGCACCACATTACCTCCAACCGGCCCCTCGCTCTGCCGACTGCCCCCCATCACATGCCCTATTTCCCCAATGGAGGCCGATAAATATGTATGGTGCTGGGCTCACAAAAAGTTAATCCGGCCTGAGTAGATGCCCATGGAACAATGGGACTGGGAAACCTGCATCATGTGGCCCTGTGCCTGCCCCATGAGGCATTGCAAACCCTTCCCAAAGCACCCTGTGGCCAGTTGCACAGTGGGATAGCTACCACAAGGCACTGCTCTCTTTGCCATTGCAAAAGCTGCTAATGTGGATGCACTCCAATGTCACAAGGAGCGCAATGTGGACACGCAACAGCGGTTTAATTCCAGCGGTTTAATAAAAGTGGTATAACTTGTGATGCAAAAACTTGCCAGTGTAGACATACCCTATCTGTTCCAACTCCTGAATCTCTCTCATTACAGTTATAAGATCTGGGAGACAAAAGCCTGCTTGCCCTTCTCTATATCAATACATGAATAAGGGTAGAAAAAATTAGGAGGAAAGATTCTTCCTATTGACTGTAAGTAAGTGCCATTTGCACAACTTTCTCAAGGTCAAAGGGCAAAAACCAGGAGGTGGCATTTGTACAGATTATGTACATTATGGGCCAGATTTTGACACCCCCCTCACAATGAATAACACCAGGTAGTTTCACTGAGGTCAATAAGGCTCCTGGAAGTGTAATGTACTATTAAATGTGAGTAAGAGTGTCAGAATCTGGACTTATACAAACTGACTTATGTCAATGCTGGGTTTATTTAGAAATTGACATTTTTCAAAAATCATGGGGTCCTTTTTGATTACAAGGGACACATTTCAACAATTTTAACATTCTCTGATAACGAGATAGTGGCATATTTTGTAAAAAACCTGATGTTCAAACAAGTACCATTTCTCATCCAGCAGCACCGAAGTCAAAGTGTCTGTCTACCAAACTGCCTCAGACAAAACAGCCACTTTTCACAAACGCTGCAACAAGTTTTAGGTTCCCTATGACATGAGCTGGAAAGATCTGTATTGGTTATGTTATGAAAAATAAATAAAATTAGGTAGTGATAGAACCTGAAACACCGGCTAAAAAAGCCACATTAATAAAAAAAATACATAAACCTATCAAGAGAAGCCGGAGGAGAGGAGATTAAAGGGTGTTAGTGAATAAAGGATGGAGGCTCATAGCTACTAAAAAGCAGAAATTCATTATAGATCATCTTGTCCCTGGATATCCTTAATATAGGAGATCCTGCTAATGGTTTTCTCTTAAGAATTTGTCCCCCCAAATCCATCTTATAACTGAATCCCAGTCACATGTCTGTACTTCACTACTAGGCTCTTTTTCTTAGCCTCAAGATGATACGGTTGCAATGTGCATGTATGTGGCTTTTATGCTAGGAGAGATGCCTTTCTGTATTTCACTTGCCTATCTACCTGTAAAAAGCATAAAATGGAGAACAGCATTTTATACCCAATCAATGTCTCAGAATGGGGCTTATGCTGGCTCAGCACACTAATGTCCTATTGACTATCCTAGGGTCGACTCTATTTTCAGTGCCACCTGAGTACCCCAGACCTCAATCACGCTGACTGTGGAAGAAATTCTTCAGACAAAAAGAACAGTTGCTTCTAAGGGCAGAGGAAGCAATGGGAAAACCAGGGCAGACTTTTGGTCAGACAGCATTTTGTTTGTCCAAGCCCATTCTTCCCAGAGAAGAATGGAGGTATTTCAGGAGACCTAAGTTTCAGTTTGGAGTTTTACATGGGGAAGTGGCCAAATTATTGGAAATGTGTAAGTCTTAAGATGACAAACGAACTCTATTGCTTGCATCAGTGGACACAACCCCACTGAAATCACATTTGTGCCTACTTAGATCAACAGTGAATTTGGCCCAATAAATCTAAATATCTAAAATGGCAACTGTATGGGTCAGATTTTTCAAGGAGTTGCCTAAGTGAAACTTGTTTGCATGCAGAGGTGGTTGACGTGACATGCTTTCTACAGAGGACCCCACTTAACAAGCATAGCATGGGAGAGGCCTTGATTCCTTGAGCTGTAAGAACTACATATGGGTGGGATTTCAAAAAGAGCTTAGCATTGGCCGAACTCTGATCCCACTGAAGTCAATGAAATTTTCACCATTTACTTCGCTGAGGTAGGCCACCGCTGAGTGCTTTTGAAAACTCTTCTCCATCCACACCACCCCTTCGCTCCCTTAATAATACTGCACATTTCATTGCATGCTTTTCAAAGACACGTAGATTTTTTTCAAAGCCAGAAGGGACCATTGTGATCATGGGGTCTGACCTCCTGAATAACAATGGGCAGAACCACCCAATGACTTTTGCCTCAAGCCCACAGCTTCTGCCTGGGTTCAAGTATATCTTCTAGAAAGATACCAATCTTGATTGAAAGAATTTGAGTGACAGAGAATTCACCACATCCCCAGGTAAACTGTTCCAATGGTTAATCACCCTCAGAGTTGAAAGTTTTAATCTGATTTTTAGTCTGAATTTATCTAGTGTCAGCTTCCAGCCATTAGATTTCGTTTCACCTTCCTCTGCTGTTTAAAGAGCCAGAGAGACAAGGTGGGTGAGATAATATCTTTTAATGGCTCCATCCACCCACATGCACACACCCCCACCCTAAGGAAGGAAATTCTTTCTTTCTGTTTTTAATTCTCATCTCAAACAATTGATATGGTGTATTTACATGCCAATAGAATGGTTTACTCATCATTTGAAAAATAAATACTTTGGGTGAGGAGTTTGTTTTTATTTTTTGTGGCTTTTCCTTCTTCTCTGCCTCTTCTTTTGTTTTGCAAATAGATGTGGAAGGAATTCACTACACCACCACTTGTTGCTGTTCCTTCCTTGTGCAACTTATTTTGAAAGTAAAATTTCAATGAAAACAAAACCTGCCCATTTACATTTACAAATACAGAAATTTGTACATGTGGACTGTTGCATGCACATATTTTACAGACACAATTTAGGAGGCTTGTTTGGAAATCTACCCCTTTATGCATAACAGTGCACTTAGAGCATTTTGTGTGGGGACACACACAATCGACTATATAAAAACGATTTCTAAAAAAACGACTTCTATAAATTCAACCTAATTTTGTAGTGTAGATGGAATTAAGAACAAACAAAGAGGTTGTGATGCGTTCCAGTCCCTAGATGATCGATTATCTGTGAAACGCAACTCAGTGGACCATTTCAACAGAGGGAAAATAAATTACAAGTTTGTTGATAGCCCATTAACACTCCTTGAATTGTTTAAATATATTTGGGGCGATGGGCAGTTTCCCTGGGTCATGTTCCTTAAAAGAAGTCACATTAGATTACATTTCCCCCTTTCTATAATTCTATTATCTTCATAAGGTGGTGTAACCAGAAAAAAAAAGGGGTTCCGATTTTCTCTGAGAGTCTAACACTAGATTTTGGGCAATATACAGATACACACAAAGAGTAAAGGAACTGAAGCAGGCTTGAAAGGATAACAATATGATATATTATTAAAAGAACATGCATATATTTTGGGGATACCAAACTAAAATGTTAAGTTGAATTCCAAGCAGCCACCACAGCCCATCAAACTGTAAATTAGGCTTCTCTTCCCAGTTTCTGCTTTGAAAATGGATGATGTCAGCTATCCAAAGTCTCAAACCTGCCAATTGGCCAGCTGCTCACTCCCTGAGTGTGAAAGGTAACACTTCAAGCCTTTCAGTTCACTCCTCAAGCAAGCCTGGGATTTCACTTCCACTCCAAGCAACAGATCCATCCAGACTGCCCAAGTCAACTCTCTTTTACCTTCAGTAAGTCTAAGATGTGCATGGTTTCCTTGGCAACTTACGTGTGGCCAACACAACAGTTAAAAGTAAAATTCACATATGCCACTTCAACTCTCATCAATGCATCCTCCCTTGGAGCAGCACCACTAATGGACAAGGAAAGATTTTCTCTTACTATTTTTCTGAAAAATGATATGTTCAGTGGTGCAGGTACTACAAGATTGCATAATATTTATTTGGAGATGTCTATTTCATCAGAGATCATTACTATTATTTATTATCTGCAACGACAATCTACTCAGCACTATACAGAGCACAGTTCCAGTCCTGGAGCATTTACAATGAATATGAGATTCAATAAAATGCATAAAGCCTTTAAAAACATCTCCCCAATAAAAAGAACAGATTCTGATCCCCTAACTCACACTGAATAGTACCTTCCTCCATTGGTAGACCTATTGATACCAATAAGTAAGTGCTACTAAATTGGAGTAAGGTATCACAATATGGTCTGGAGGAAACAAAATGGTTATGACATCAGCCCCTTAGGGCAGTGTAGCCCCATAGCCTAAGTCACTAAGGCAGGCCTGGGCTTCAGGACCATAAGGCCGAGTAGCTAAAGTCTAAGTAGCAGCCCTCCTCCCCAGGGCAGTATGGCCCAACAATCAGAGACAATAGGGCTATCTTGGGATTCAGGACAGGAAGGCCCAGTGACCCAAGTCTAAGTAGCCACCCTTCTTCCCAGGGTAGTAAGGCCCAATGGCCAGAGTTAGTAGGGCTGTCCCTACTGTTCAAAAAAGAACTAGATAAATTCATGGAGGATGATGGTGTCCCTAGCCTCTGTTTGTCAGAAGCTGGGAATGGGCAACGGGGGATGGATCACTTGATGATTACCTGTTCACTCCATCTGGAGCACCTAGCACTGGCCACTGTTGGAAGACAGCATACCGGGCTAGATGGACCATTGGTCTGACCCAGTATGGCCGTTCTTATGTTTTTGTGTCCCAGGGTTGAGAATAGTAAGGCTAAAGTATGTAATGGCCTTCGGCAGTCCAATTCACTTCCCTGCATGTTGGCGGTATCCATGGTGAGTCAGACAGTTGGGAGAGCTGGACCACCATTCTCCACAAGGTCCCGAGCCAGCACCCTAGAGAGCAGATAACTCACTGCTCAGTCTCAGTCACCCGTTGCTACTGTCCCATTTGTTGGGTTGCTTCACCATTGTGCGGGGGGGGGGGGGGGGATGCACAAGGCCCATGCACAGCTTAAATGCCATTTATGCTCTAGTGCAGTGGTTTTCAACATTTTTTCATTTGTGGATCCCTAAAAAATTTCAAATGGAGGTGCGGAAATTCAATCTGTGGCCTGCCGCCCTGTACCATGGACGTCTTAGACGGAACAGAATTCGACTATAAATGTTGCACAGCTCGGCGTGGCATTTGACGCAGCAAGAAAAAGGGGCACTGAACTGTGGGCTCCTATGGTAACGACAATGCTGCTGGGTTTTGACCTGTAGGTGGGGGGGCCTTCACTTACTGTTGATTGATCAGAAAAATGGAATGCCTTTTCTGGGATCTGAAACTGCATTTTCATAGCCACCATCCATGGCCCCCTTCTACATAGTCTGCGGACCACAGGTTGAATACCGTTGCTTTAGAGCACAACTCTAGCATAAGTTGGAGAGGCATCTATCCTCTAAGGACTTATATGCTCTCCATTGCCATAGTATAAGAGCACTTCCCAATCTTTAATGTATTTATCTCTACAACTCCTCTTTGAGGCAAGGTGTTGGATCATATTAAAGAAGTTCTGTATTAAAATCACAAATGAGTTTGATTCCCCACAGTTTAAATTCCAGGGTATTACTAATTAAGAGGTCTCTTGGTTTTTGGTACTGTTTCTCTCCCTCTATGTGTGAAACTTGCAAGCTGCTAATTGTGTTAGTACATTCTAAGACAGAGTCTGTTCTCAAAGCAATTCACAGAGAGAGAGACTCAAAGCAATACTCTAACAACAGAAACAGCACCCAGAGACTCCCCGCCCTTTTGTTGTATTAACAATTGTGATTAAAATAGAGATAGAGGATGTATGTGGATGGATGCTTGGTGTGGATAATAACTGAATGATCAGGGAGGTGCCAGCCTAAGAATCCAGTGTCCATCGGCTGAAGAAGGCGTCAAGTGGAAATAACCAGAGGACCCCACCCGGAGGGCAGACTGGAATCCACCCAACAGCCTCAAGAATGGGAGAACCAAAGAACAAGATAACATCTTGGAGCCGTCAGGAATGTGCTATCTGCTGACTGATTCAGCAACAGCATGATGAAGCAATTCCCATAGACTGGCATAGGAAGAAATTCCTATAAAAATAGACTCTAAAAAGTGAGAACTTTGGGGTCTGATTCTGCAAACCAACTTCCAGGAGCATCAGATGAGCATCTGACAAGGCCCTGCTCCCTCCTCATGTCCAGGCCACCTGGCCAGTGACTTGGCATGAGCAACTCTAAGGCTGGTAACTATGATAACAACCTTGCAGAACCTGTGTGTGTGTGTGTATGAATGAATGTGAGAATAAATATGAGATTGAATGGAATGTTATAGCTATAACTAACTGCTTACTATGATTCTTTCTGTATTCACAATAAATGTGGTATTTTGCCTTTTTCCCTTTAATAAGATCCTGCTGGTTTTTATTTTATTGGTACAACAAAGGAAGTGCTATTATCCCCACTTTACAGATAGGTAGTAACTGAGGCACTGAGAGGCTAAGAGCTAGATTCACAAGGGAGACTCAGGTGACTAATTGGCACTTCAGGCACCTCAGTCCAACATTTAGGCACCACTGGCATTCACAGAACTGCCGATCAACTGCCACCTAACCCTGAAGGCACCGAAGGCTAAACTAGATGGCTACGTTTTCAGCAGTAAAGTCAGTGGGCTGCCTACATTTCTGCTGCTGGACATGTGCACAGCCACCTAACACCGCCAAGCTGCTTGTCAACTAACTCATGCTTAAGCCTCAGTGGGATTTGTAAGGTAGGAGTTTCTTTGCCTCACTCACTTGTTGGGCCTGATCCAGCTGGCATGCTGAAATGCCACATAAAAGCTCACTTACTGGACGGGGCCTTGTACAAAACAGAGAGGGGGGTGATAACTTACCTCCATCCCAATAATCCAGTGGTCAGAACTCTTGCCTACGAGTTGGGAGACTGAAGTTCAAATGCCCCCCTCTGCTGGATTCAGAGCAGGGACTTGAATCCATGTCTCTCCCCTCTGACATGAGTATGCTAAACACATAGGGCTAGGTATCTAATCTCTCCTGCTGAATCTGTTCCTCTTGATATGAAATATTTAAACATGAATTGGAGCAGGGACTGGAATCTGGGTCTCCCGGAGAGTGCACTAAGCTATCAAGTCATTCCCACTTTGTCTCTGTACCAATGAATTTACAGGTCTCATACAAAGTAGAACAGCTTCACTAGATGGAACTAATCTTCCAAAACTTTATTCATGTGTTCAATCTTTCCGTGAAGAAGTAGCCTGATTAAATCAATGAGATTACTCCAGTGAGTAAAGATTACTCATGTGGGTAAGGAATTGCAAGTTCTGGGTGTATTTTTAGTTACATTTGTTTAAAAACTTAATTGGGAGGCAGGAGTTCGGCTGTGCACAATGTAAACCATTGATGTAAGTCACAAACTAAACCAAACAGCAAGATAAAGCAGTTATTAAAGAGATAAGAACTGTCCTGAAGGGGAGGAGACCAGAGACAAACAGAAGTAAGGAGGGAAATGAGTCAACTGATTTTAAACGTGTAATTCATCCTATTCCCCTTTCACAAGTTTCACAGCCCTGTTTTGTTTGCTTGTTTGTAGTTTTTTTCTTTCCACATCAATTTAAGAGTTTCTCTGAGGGTAACAAGATACTAAGAGGACAGTTTTTGTTGCAGTCAAACAGATTAAAAATCTGAGCCAGTCAGATCAGAGGGATTATAGTAGCCCATCAGAATAAAGAGATTTGCAAAACAGTAGTTACTGAGAAATAATGGTACAGGGAAATGCATGCACTCTGGTAATAATGGCATGCAGGTCATCCAAGTAAATGGATTCTCATCCTAGAAAATAACCATATAGTGATTATATCTATTAGATAACTAGGAAATAACCTGCCAGCTTCAGCTTCAGTAATTGTACAGCATCCCAGGATTCTTGGTACAACATCTCTATTTCAATATTTTCTTATATAATGCAGATATTTGCAACAAGGTGACTGACTGACAGAGAATAATTATTTCCACATTCCTGTTGAATTGGAGTATTGATGTTTGGTACACTCAGTCATTCTGAGGCACTGAGTACAGGAGGGAAAAAAAATCCCAACATTCAACTCTGACTTTTCCATCAGAGAACACCAGAGATCACTGGTCTGTCCTTTCAAATTTCAACCATTCAAGTGCTCATCTGAGCTAATACCTAGGTATTTGTTACACTCTGGTTGGATATTATCTCTCTTTCTTCCACCCCTTGTTTTTCTTGTCTGTTTAGTTTGTACACTCTTAGGGGCAGGAACTGTTTCTTATCAACGTTTGTATAGGACCTAGCACAATAAGACCCTGAGCTCAGCTGGGGACTCCAGGAACTTCTGGAATACAAATAATAAATAAATAAATAAATAAATAAATAAATCATAGGCTGCTACCATCACACCCCATAAAACACCTACCACACGGCATAAGCAGCTGGGGAGGGAAAAATATAGAAACTAATAAAGAAAGATATGGAATATAGGGAGGTGTCAGATGGAATGTCGGGCTTAGAAGGTGGGGGTAGGGACTCTTGTGATAGATAGGACTGCAGGTGTCCAGAAGGTCGCTAGTTCTAATTAACAGATTTTAAGAAAGAAAATTGTCAAAGGCAATTGTTTTTACAATTGTATTTTTACACATTTTTGTATTACAGTAACTAACACCCTAACCAAGATCAAGGCTCACTGCCAAACAAGGACAAATCTAATGGAGTCCCAGGGGGTCAGCCCTGGGTCTGGTCCAGTCATTATTTTCATTAGTGACTTGGATAATGGAATGGAGAGTATGCTTCTAAAATTTGTGGAGGACACCCAACTGGGAGGGGTTGCAAGCACTTTGGAGGCCAGTATTGGAATTCAAAATGACCTTGACAAATTAGAGAATGGGTCTGAAATCAACAAGATGAAATTCAATAAAGACAAATAGAAAGTGCTTCACTCAGGAAGGAAAAATCAAGTGCACAGCTACAAAAGGGGGAATAACTGGCTAAGTAGTAGTACTTCTGAAAAGGATCTGGGGGTTAGGGTGGATCACAAATTGAATAGGAGTCAGTCACGTGATGCAGTTGCAAAAAAGGCTAATATAATCCTGGGGTGTATTAACAGGACCATCATACGTAAGACAGAAGAGGCAATTATCCCATTCTACTTGGCACTGATGAGGCTTCAGGTGGAGTACTGTGTCCAGTTCTGGGCATCACATTTTAAGAAAGATGTGGACAAACTGAAAAGAGTCCAGAGGAGAGCAATAAAAATGATAAAAGCTTTAGAAAACCTGACTGTCATGGTGTGTACCTCTTGCCGCCGGACTGGCACCTCCTCCTGGTTGCTCTGGGGATTAGCTTGAGACCAACACCCCCATTGACAGTCTTCACACCATCTCTCCATCTCTGCTTCCACTTACAGCCCCTCTCTTGGCTTCCAGAACTGCAGCATGCTCTTCACGACTCAGCCCTCTGCTGTGTCGCCATCCAGGTTTCCCCCTTGCAGGGGTGAGTATCCCAGTCCTATTGTCCAGCCACTTCCCCACCGTGGGGGGAACCAAGTGTTACCAGATTTGCCCGTTACTTTGGGGTATGCTCATTTATTGGGGCTACTCTTCTTGGGAGGGGGGTGTTCTGTAATTCTATTAATGTACTGCTTATGTCACTTGTGTTTTCATATAGAGCTCTACTTCTCCCTTTTGCAAGTCCCCTCCCAATAGAGCTATCTTGCAGGACCTAGGTTTCCCAGGGCTGGGTTCCTCTAGCCCCAGAACCAGATGAACACACACACACGCACACACACATTAACAGAGCAAGTCTGAGCGGACTGGGTCAATCAGCACTTTCAAGCTGTCACCCTTATGTACCACAAGTACCGCACTCGAATAGAGTACGCCTGAGCAGGCTGGGTCGAGCAGCACTTTCAAGCTGCCACCCTTGTATGTCATAGGTTCATATCCCCACTTTCACATCACAGTTGTTCTGGTACTAACCCACCTGATGAGCAAACCCCATAAGATTTTTGGGTGCTACAGGGATCTTTAGCTTAGGCAAAAGAAGCGTTGCTGCAGAGTAAATGGGGAAGCTAAAGACACAGAAGAGTAAAGTTCGGGGGGAGGGGTGGGCAACCAGCTTAACCACAAAAGTTATTGATTGAATAATAGTGATAACTACACAAGGAGAGCCTAAACCAACATAACGGTTACATTACTAAAGGTTAATACCTGAGGTAGAAAAGATGCTATATGCTAATGAAGATGTCTCCGTGTCCTATCTTTCATGCAGATGAGTCCAGGGGAGTTGCCTCTGTTCTCCATTCTGTATGCTAATGGAGATGTCTCCCTGTCCCATCTTTCATGAATATGAGGCTAGGGGAGTGGCCTTTGTTCTTGTCACCCTTGTCAGGAGGGGTCTAGGTGTGTCTCCAAACACCCTTCACTGCTCTCTGCAAGTCTTTTCTTTGATCAGTTTTGGTTCAAGCAGAGGCTGGTGGGGGGCGGGGGGCGTGTCTTCCATGAGTCAGACAGGCTGGATACTGTGCCCTAGTTCCCCAAGAACACAGAGCTGACTGATATCACCAGGCCTGCCCACTACTCTGGTTCCCAGCCGAGGGACCCTGTAAAGAGCAGCCTCCTGTTGCCTTTCCTTAATTCTCCACTAATGCTGCTTCAATTCCCTGGGCCACTTCCCTGCAGCCCCAGCATCTTCTTCCCCCTCGTCTCAGAGCCTCCAGGCACATGTCTGGGCAGCCATCCAGGAGCTCCCTCTTGCTCCCTCAGTCCCCACCAACAGCTGCTTTGTCTAAGGTGCTTGCTTCCATCTACCTTCTAGGAGCCCAATCCTCCCTCCTTGAGCTCCAAACAGCAACCACTGACTGTCTCTGGCCCTGCAGCTCCTTTTAGGTAAGCGCTGGGCCCAGATTGGCTGCGCCATACAGCCTCTCGACAATTGGCTGCTCCCTGTGCAGCTTCCCTAGGTTGCTTTTAACTCCTTCCTTTCCAGTGTGGGGTGAACAACCTAAAAACTAGGCATGTTTAGTCTTGAGAAAAGAAGAGTGAGTTGGGATCTGATAACAGTCTTCAGATATATTAAGGGCTGTTATAAAGAGGATGGTGATAAACTGTTCTCCATGTCTACTGAAGGTAGGACAGGAAGTAATAGACTTAATCTGCAGAAAGGGAAATTAAGGTTCAATATTAGGAAAAACTTTCTAACTATAAGGGAGCTTAGCTCTGTAATAGGCTTCCAAGGAAGGTCGTGGAATCCCCATCATTAGAGGTTTTTAAGAATAGGTGGAACAAACACCTGTCAGGGATGGTCTAGGTGTTCTTGGTCCTCAGCTGGACAAGAGGCTGGACCAAATAACCTCTGAAGGTCCCTTCCAGCCCTACATTTCTATGATTCTATGATTGTGCTACTCACAGCACAAACAGATATTAAGAGACTCTGCCTTGAAGAACTTATAATTAAAATGATTTATTTTTTGAATGAAAGTAGAACCTAGCAGCTCCCATCAAGGATCAGGGCCTCACTGTGATAGGCACTGTACAGATGTATCATGAAAATTTGGTTCCTAACACAAAGAAATTAGAAACCAAGTTGGGGAGATAGACAAAGAGTGGAGGAAAGGAAGTTTTATTATCCACATTTTACAAATGAGGAAGGGAGGCAAAGAATAATCTCCATGATCAGAAGTAAATATAAAGCTTGAGTTTTGCTCACCATTGACCATGTCTCCATTTCTCTCTCCCTTAATAAAGCGGATGATTGCAGGTCCTTGGCATCTTGTCAGCTCTCACAGCACAAGGCACAGCACTGTATTTACAGTACACCATGGATCTACAGGTAATCACCCACAGAGCTATTACACAACTATGTACATACAGATGCATGTACTGAAAATAAATGAAAAAAATATTTATATACAATCCTTTAACATTACCCAGGGCTGAACAACATAATAATAAGTAACAACCCCTATATAGCAAACACTTCATTTACAGAAAGAATTCAACAAAAAAGGTATTGCCATATCAATGCTGAATTTAAAAGGTTACTAGGTTATAAAAAGGTATGTTTTAAGACTAGTTTTAAGGAACCAAGAACGTCAGCTGTGCAGCACAATTCCCTTCTTAATTCCATTTTGGAATGGCCACAAAACACACAAACGACTGCACAATGCGGACCAATGGCAGCTGAATTTCTACACAGTCAAGTACAAAATAATGTACAGTATCTGTTCATCTATCATGTATCATTATTGTATCAAAGTGCCATGGATATACGTTATAATAGTATCATTTCTGTCTGACAAGGAGCATGGCATCATGATTTAGGGAAGGCTAATACAAATAGATGCGTCTTACATTTGCCCTAAAGTTGGCAGGACTCAAGTTCAGTTTGATCTTCTGTGGTAGAGAATAGCTGAGGGCCTGAGGGAGAATGCCTAGCCCCTGATAGTTTCACTTTGGGGACCTTCAGCGGTAGTAATGCCCCAGTACAGTATAACTGTTATAGTTGGCCACACAAAGAGAGATGGTTTCTGAGATCGCTCACCACAGTCTTGTGCAAAACATGATGGTTCTAAGTCTAATGAACATGTCTGAATTTAGTCCTCATCCTAGGACTCAGTACCCACAGTGCTGCTTTAAAGTCCCCCATGCCCCAACACCAAAGAAAGGGATCTTCAGGAGGTCTACATCTCAGATAGGGGACTCTCAGGATATCCAGTCTGAGGGCCCTATCTTACCATCAGCGCAAGGGAGGCCTTTCATCCAAGATCCATAGCTTGGATACAAAGGGCCTTTGCTGGCTCCAAGCTCTCTCACACAATGGCTCTTTTCTCCTCCCCTCCAAAAGAGGCTTCCCAGGAGAGCTCCCCATGCTTAGTGAGCAAGTTAAATGGGCCATTCTGCTTCTTCTGAAGGTACCTCTTTTCCACCCCTAAAGCAACAAAACCCTTGTCCTTTATTGCTTCCCTCCCTCAGATACAGTTATCCAGAGGGTGAGCTAGACTCAGAGCTGGACCTGTGCATTTTAGCACAATACCTTCCCCTCCCCTCAACACACCTCAGAAAACCTTAGGAGATCATGCTGGAGAAGTGCAGATACTTGGTCTCCCACAGGACAAAAAACTTAACTCTTTCTCTAGTGGAGGAAAATTCCTTGGCGAGTGGGGCAGAGCACTTTATGTTCTCCCAGGGGACCCCTTCAAAGTTGACTGTGCCTTTTGGGAAGATGATGCAAACAGGCGGTGCCACTCCTGACTGTGCACCCATTCTGCCAAAGAACCTCCTCAGTCTCTAAACTGAACCCTAACTCCCACAACCTCTGGTTGTCCCACAGCAAATATGACTCAGTGGTGGCTTCCTATTCTAATTCTCTGCCTCTGGAGGTTAGTGTGTTTCTTCATGACCACTCTGGACTGGAAGGTAGAAAGGGCTGTTAAACAATCATTCAAACTGGGGACTCCCAGATTGTTATCACAATCTGTGCCTCACACACTTTGAGAATGGCCATCCTGTAGCTCATTGCATTCCAAGAGGACAAAGTAGTTTACTCCAAGCTGCCCTTCTTGGTACACAGGAACCTCTCAAAGTGCCTTATTGCTGTTAATGTTCTGAACAACATGACTCCAGGATTCCTGCTTAGAAGGTCAATGTTTTGGGAGCTACTAAACTGGGAGGAGTGGTGATACTAAACTGGGAGGAGTGGTAGATACGCTGGAGGGGAGGGATAGGATACAGAAGGACCTAGACCAATTGGAAGATTGGGCCAAAAGGAATCTGATGAGGTTCAATAAGGATAAGTGCAGGGTCCTGCACTTAGGACGGAAGAACCCAATGCACAGCTACAGACTAGGGACCGAATGGCTAGGCAGCAGTTCTGCAGAAAAGGACCTAGGGGTGACAGTGGACGAGAAGCTGGATATGAGTCAGCAGTGTGCCCTTGTTGCCAAGAAGGCCAATGGCATTTTGGGATGTATAAGTAGGGGCATAGCGAGCAGATCGAGGGACGTGATCGTTCCCCTCTATTCGACATTGGTGAGGCCTCATCTGGAGTACTGTGTCCAGTTTTGGGCCCCACACTTCAAGAAGGATGTGGATAAATTGGAGAGAGTCCAGCGAAGGGCAACAAAAATGATTAGGGGACTGGAACACATGAGTTATGAGGAGAGGCTGAGGGAGCTGGGATTGTTTAGCCTGCAGAAGAGAAGAATGAGGGGGGATTTGATAGCTGCTTTCAACTACCTGAAAGGGGGTTCCAAAGAGGATGGCTCTAGACTGTTCTCAATGGTAGCAGATGACAGAACGAGGAGTAATGGTCTCAAGTTGCAGTGGGGGAGGTTTAGATTGGATATTAGGAAAAACTTTTTCACTAAGAGGGTGGTGAAACACTGGAATGCGTTACCTAGGGAGGTGGTAGAATCTCCTTCCTTAGAGGTTTTTAAGGTCAGGCTTGACAAAGCCCTGGCTGGGATGATTTAACTGGGAATTGGTCCTGCTTTGAGCAGGGGGTTGGACTAGATGACCTTCTGGGGTCCCTTCCAACCCTGATATTCTATGATTCTATGATTCTATGATTCTGTCCAGATCTGGAGATCATTCTAGATCCAGCATTGTTCACCCTCTTGACAATCAGAAAGCAAATGCCCTCAATGAACAATGATGGCACACCCCCAGCCAGTTTCTCAACCTGCTTCCTCCATTTTGTGAGCAGCACATCTGCTTTACCTACTTTGAACCTGGGACAGCTGCTTTTCATCCAGATATTTATTTTTCCCAGGAACTGTGATGCTTGATACAAGCACTGTCTCTGCTAGATTTATGTACAGCTGGGCATTGTCAGGGTATGCCTGGCATCAAAGCTTACAGCATCACACTGTTTCTGTTAATGGCTGAACATAAAGGTGAGAGCTCTTGAAAGTCACAATGAGCAATTACTCATCATAACTTTCTGGGATCTATCCAATAAGAATGAGCAAAGACAGCTTACTGCTACTCCATTTGTACCAACATTATTTCAGTCCTACATGCATTCAGCTGGAGCCCGCTTCTTTTCAGCCAGTCACTTACTTCTCTCTGGCACTAAAATAGTTGGCCAATGGCAATGCCTGCAGTTAATGTGAAAGAGATGTAGCAGTAGGTGTCATCAGCATATTGTTGGCAATGAAGGTGTGAAGGAAGCCAGCTTAATGCAATTCCAGCCACCCCTGCCAGGACTCATAAATGAGTCAGGACCATCTCATGATGAATAGCATTGAAAGCTGTGACTAGATCTAACAACACTAAGATGGAGGTTTGTCCTCTCTCTCTGAGTGAAAGAAGATTATCCATTAGTGTAAAAAGTGTCTTCTCCATACCATATCCTGGTATGAATTCTGACTGGGAAGGATTCAGATCAGGATATGGCAAGATCAGGTGTTGTTAGAGTCAGTTCACCGTCTTGATAACTTTGCCCAAGAAGGGGAGCTAAAGGACAAGGCGGTAGTTGATGAGATTGTATGTGCTGAGTTGTGGATTCCTGAAGTGTAGTTGGACTATTGAAATTTTCAGGGTGGTTGGAAGGCTGTCATTTCTGAAAAGGGCATTTACAGTCTAAGTTAGCAGTGGCTTCAGGCTAAGCACTCCTCATTAGCATTCATCAACCATGAAAGTCATAGTTCTATTTCATATACAGAGACTTTTGTTCATGTCTTGACAACCTTTGGTTTTGAGATTTGGGTAGCCTCTATCAAAGAAGAGGTTGGGTTTGCTGGCCACTGCTGCGATTCCAGTTCCTCAGACTCATTGGAAAGAGTCTCAAACTCAGCTGACATTTTCGGAAAAACAAGCTGAGTGTTCCACACAGCAGGATGCGTTCGTCTGGGAGAATGCACTAATTAATCCACCATCTGGAACATCTCTAGCTAGTCGGCATTTTGCAGACACAAGGATTCTGAGTTTTTGCCTCCCAGGGCTTCTTGATATACTGCTCAGTGAAAATGTTTGTTTAATGCACAATGGCAGTCAACAAAGCAGAAGTCAGGCTGTGTTAAGGAGGGATAACAAGTTATAAAGAAAATATTGTAATGCCATTACATAAATCAAAGGCATATTCTCACCTTGAATACTTTCTATCAACAAAGGCCTGATACAATACACATTTTGAATGTGGTGCTTTGGTCCATTTCCCTCACTTGGCCAAACTGCTGTGTGTACAGCACTAGATAGTCAAATTCATCCCAAGGCCCTCTGCATAGGATTATCTGAGCTCATCTCAGCTAGACAGGAGGGTGCACATTGTGCTTCCTATATTCTTCACAGTATTATGGTCATCTCGTTTCCTTTCACTCCTTTTTGCAAGATAGCATCAGTTGAGGTCTTTGTGCTTTTTTACATGGCAAAGGAAAGAGACACAGGGACACACACAGAAAGGGTGGAAAGGAGGGGGGATTTAAATATGTTTCAAAATGTTATGAACAATGATTTACAAATTATGGGGGGGAAATGACCCTTTTTATTTTACATGTGGAAAATACCCCTAGACCAGTGTTTCCGAAACTAGGGCTGCTGCTTGTTCAGGGAAAGCCCCTGGTGGGCTGGGCCAGTTTCTTTACCTGCCTCATCCGCAGGTTCGGCTGATCGCGGCTCCCACTGGCCGTAGTTCACCGCTCCAGACCAATGGGGCTACAGAAAGCGGCAGCCGGTATGTCCCTCGGCCCTCACCGCTTCCGGCAGCCCCCATTGGCCTAGAGCGGCGAACTGCGGCCAATGGGAGCCGCGATCGGCTGAACCTGCGGACGCAGCAAGTAAACAAACCGGCCCAGCCCGCCAGGGGCTTTCCCTGAACAAGCAGCATCCCAAGTTTGGGAAACACTGTCCTAGAGTTTCTTAAAGCTTCTATTCAGAAACCTCCTCTTGAAACTTGATATTATCAAATTCCAGTAAGAGATGAAAGGTGAAAATAATACCAAGGCAAGCTCCAGGTCTGAAGCACAGTGTGTAATCTGTAAGTGAATGAAAGGAAAGGAAAAAAAGAATCGGAGTTGTCTGATGAAAGTTCAGATTCTTACCAGATCTACACTACAGACAGAAACTAAGAACCAAGGAAGGATTTTGTTTTCTAGATAAGTAAGAGTCAGGGATTTGCACAAAGAGTAGGTTATATAATGGCATTCTTCTTCACACCCCTTCATTATTAAGCTCTTCTGTAATTTGAGTATCAGAGCTCTGTCCTTGCCCTTGAATGCTCTCTCTCAATCTCTCTTTCTAATCCTGTAGTACAAAGGGACCAGAAAGCTGCTCTAACAGGATAGCTGATATGGGGAATGGTGACATGGAGTCAGTATGGTGAATCCCTGCTAGTGTAGAGCTTCCATTGCCAGCTCTGTGCCAATCTCCCTGGTGTATCTTGATGTGCAGCCAGAGCACATAATACTTAAGAAACCCCAATCCTTAGGGGGCTGTTACAACCCAGGAGACATTAGAAGAGCTCTGAGGCTGCTCTAAGTTATGCAAGGGGTTGAATGGCCCCTGGCAACCCAAGGGAGCAAGGTAGTACAAAGACAGACTTAAGGCACCATTGCTCTCCCCTTCTCTCCATCTGTGCCAAGTAGAGCTCTCATGTTGCTACAGGTCTGGCTCAGAGAGTATAGCACAAACATATGCACTAGTTTTTAATAGGTGGAATTCTTACTATCTTTTTGAAAGAAATCCAGATCATAGACTCATAGAGTTTAAGGCCAGGAGGGACCATTGTGATCATCTAGTCTGACCTCCTACACCTAGAATCATAGAACTGGAAGGGACCTCGAGAGGTCATCTACTCCAGTCCCCTGCACTCACGGCAGGACTAAGTATTATCTAGACCATCCCTGACAGGTGTTTGTCTAACCTATTCTTAAAATTCTCCAGTGATAGAGATTCCATAATTTCCCTAGGCAATTTATTCCAGTGCTTAACCACCCTGACAGTTAAGAAGCTTTTCCTAATGTCCAATCTAAACCTCCCTTGCTGCAAGTTAAGCCCATTGCTTCTTGTCCTATCCTCAAAGGTTAAGAACAATTTTTCTCCCTCCTCATTGTAACAACCTTTTATGTACTTGAAAACTGTTATGTCCCCTCTCTGTCTTCTCTTTTCCAGACTGAACAAACCTGTTTTTTTCAATCTTCCCTCATAGGTCATGTTTTCTAGACCTTTAATCATTTTTGATGCTCTTCTCTGGTCTTTCTCTAATTTGTCCACATCTTTCCTGAAATGTGGCACCCAGAACCTGGACACAGTACTACAGTTGAGGTCTAATCAGTGTGGAGTAGAGCAGAAGAATTACTTCTCATGTTTTGCTTACAACACTCCTGCTAATACATCCCAGAATGATGTTTGCTTTTTTTGCAACAGTGTTACACTGTTGACTCATATTTAGCTTGTGTTCCACTATGACCCCCAGATCCCTTTCTGTAGTACTCCTTCCTAGGCAGCCATTTCCCATTTTGTATGTGTGCAACTGATAGTTCCTTCCTCAGAGGAGCACTTTGCATTTTTCCTTACTGAATATCATCTTATTTACATTATGGGCCACAAAATTTCACCCATCCATCCACTCCTGTAATAGACCCATAACCTCTTGCTGAGTTACTGAAGTCCTCAAATCATGGTTTAAAGACTTCAAGTTATAGAGAATCCACCATTTACACTAGTTTAAACGTGCTAGTGACCCATGTTCCATGATGCAGAGCAAGGTGAAAAAGCCCCAGGATCTCTGACAATCTGACCTGAGGGAAAATTCCTTCCCAACGCCAAATTTGATGATCAGTTAGACCCTGAGCATGTCAGTGAGACCCACCAGTCAGACACGTGGGAAAGAATTCACTGTAGTAACTTAGGTATAACTCAAGTGTAAGCATGAGCTATGCTCGCTGAATTATTCACAACCAGTAGTGAGGGGACTCTGCTCAAGGTTCTATGCTTTGCCCAGTTTTGCACCATCACCACATCACAATTTCAAATCAGTAAATTCCTTGGTGTACAATACACATTGGAGGACAGACAATTCTCTTATTTATTCTGATATCTTTTTTAAATTGCCAAAGTCCTTAGCAGCAAGGTTCTTCCTCTACTTTTATAAAGAAGAGATCAGCAGGATTAAAAGAAAAACAAATGGACATTTACATGTATAGTAAGAACATTCACATTCCATTAGACAAAGGAAGAATGGACTAGTGCTTTGTGAACAGAAGGGAGTTCCATGAACTTCTGAGATCTAATACTGTGGCTCTAACTTTGGGTCTCCTCTGTGGCACTGGTCACAATTTAACCTCTCTGTCTTAGTTTCCCTCATCTGTAAAATAGGGCTGTCAGTATTACCCACCTGCAGTGCATTCTGGGGGTGTTATTGATCATAGAATTTTTTAAGTTGAAAAATGCTTATTATTATTATTATTGAAGATGGAGATTAAAATGCTTGTATTTTGTAAGATCACAAGAGTGACTGAAGTAAAATCACTCACATAACTTACTGGGTAACAGTTTTTAGGCAAGAATGATGTATGTGTGCATAAAATTCCAATATGAAAGTGAAGAAGCATCTCTTTCAGGCCACATTGTGTCACTGATTTTTAAACAGAATTCTCCATTAGAATCAGTGAGAAGCACTGTTTACAAATCAATGGCACAATATGGCTCTTGATTACTGCGGAAGTAAGTGATTAGATGCTCAGTTAAAAGCTGAAGTGATGGAGCTCCTTGAACCTTACTACGCTACTATTTGATTAAACTACTTTCAGCAACCTTATTCAACTACTGTTTTTGTAGAACAGTAACACAAGAATCGTATAGAAAAGAACAGACAATTGTATCCACTTATTCTATTTCTTGGTGCTGTTGCTGACTATTTTTAAACCAAAGGGTAAAGACCATGAAATGATGAGCACTAATATCAAAAACACTGTCAAAAAACCATTTGTCCTGCAATCACTGTAATCTGTATAAAATCTCAAAGGACTCTTCTGAAAGCAAACACCTGTATAAGCATTAAAAGGTACTCTGCAGTTTAGATGTAGTCTATTCATCTAACAATGCAGATAATGACATGCAAAGGTATATCTTCTAAGGGAAGCTTCTGCACAGAATAAGTCCATATTAACCTGGGCTTCCTTTTTATGATTATTATTAGTAGTAGTAAAAGCAGCATTTCAGTTCCACCTTATAGGCCCCAACCAAGATCAGAGTTCTACCATGCCAGGCACTGCATAAACACAGAGTGAGAGATAAATCCCTGCCCTGAAAGACTTATAGACTTTACAGACAAGAAAAAAAGGGAGAGACGAAATAGAGACTTACTCAAGACCATGCCACTGATCACTGGTAGAACTGGAATTAGAACGCAGCTTTCCTGACTCCTAGGCCAATGCCCTATCTACTAGTCCAATACTGCCTCCCTGTTTACTGCCCATGTGGGCTCTCTGGGTCATCATCATCCCTGGGGCAACTGTTGTGTTATCAATAGTTACACAAGTGAAGCATCTGACAGAGATAAAACCTCCCTCGTGGCTTTTCATTTTTTAATTAGAAACTTGATAGCAATTTTACAAGTCTAAAATCCTACAGTGTTTGGAGGGCAGGAAATATCTTAGACAAGTGATTTGATTATTCAAACTGCAGCATCTCTTCTCCATAGTGAAAACATATACATAATTCAGGGAAGGAAACGTGCACTTTCCCATTTTAGCTTTATGAGGATTATTATTTGAGCACTGTGGAGTCTAACTTAAACAATCATAGTTACAAACATTGTGAACACCATGAATTTGTTTTCAATGGATTCACAGTTCAGGAAATACTTTTTCTGAGTTCTCTTCCCACATTTGTTCATCACTTAGGCAAACTGTACCACAGTTAGGCCCCTGAGCCCACACGGATCCCCTTTGAAGTAATCTTTTTCATTACCTTTCCTGAGTTTTCAGCATAATTGTTCTATGGTGTATGCATTTGTCAAGGTCTCTTCCCCACTCTGAACTCTAAGGTACAGATGAAAAAACCCCTAAGCTTATTTCTACCAGTTTAAGTTAAAAACTTCCCCAAGGCACAAAGTCTTTGTCCTTGGATTAGGTAAAACATTGCCACCACCAAGTGTTTTAGACAAAGAACAGAGAAAGGACTACTTGGAGTTCCTATTTCCCCAAAATACCGCCCCCCCAAGCTCTTACACCTCCTTTCCTGGGGAGGCTTGAGAATAAACAAGAAGAGCACAAACCCCTTGGATTTTTAAGACCCAAAAAACCCGATCAGATTCTTAACCATCAGAACTTTATTAGAAGAACAAAAAGAGATAAGAGAACAACTCTGTAAGATCAGAATGGAAGATAATCTTACAGGCAGTCAGATTCAAAACACAGAGAATCCCTTTAGGCAAAACCTTAAGTTACAAAAAGACACAAAAACAGGAATACACATTTCCTCCAGCACAGCAAAGTTACAAGCCAAAAAACAAAGAAAACCTAACGCATTTTCTAGCTAGATTACTTACTAACTTTACAGGAGTTGGAGAGCTTGCATCCTTGGTCTGTTCCTGGCAAAGGTAACACACAGACAGACCAAAACCTTTTTTCCCCCCTCCAGATTTGAAAGTATCTTGTCCCCTCATTGGTCATTTTGGGTCAGGTGCCAGCGAGATTATCTTAGCTTCTTAACCCTTTACAGGTGAAAGGATTTTGTCTTTGGCCAGGAGAGATTTTATAGCACTGTATACAGAAAGGTGGTTACCCTTCCCTTTATATTTATGACAGCATTTTAGCAAGCTGTTTATATAAATTATATCCTGTAACTCCAAAACCTCCATTGCTTTTTCCTTTAGTCTCTATGTAGTTCCCTAGCCAATCTCTGGATACTTGGGGCCCAATCTTCCTCCCATTAAGGTAATACCAATACTTGAATAGAAGCAAGATCAAATCTTTCACAACTTTGTTTGCCACAGATACACAACCACAGCAATCGTTTGAAGTACCAGCCCATACTTTCCAAGGCAAAGTACTAGCATAGCTACTGTTATATCCAAGAGTCTCTACAGATCGGCATTATTATAGTGCAGGGATTCTCAACCTTGAGGTTGTGACCCCAGGGGGTGGTGGGGGAGAGAGAGGTTGTGAAGTGGTACCAGGGAAGATGCAATCATACTATCTTTCCCATATTGCTAAAGGAGAGCTAGATCCCAGCTAGCTGGGCTGAGGTGGTGGTTTTGGGGTGGTCCAGGTATGGAGGAGGTTGAGAATCATTATGTTAGAAGATATATTCAGTAAATCCATATATAAACACAAGTCATTAGTAAAACACATTATTCAAGTCTCTGTACTGACTTCTTGACATTCTTTGATATACATGGGCTACAGCATTTATCTCAAATAGCTCAAACCAATCCCAGTGTATTTCTCCACAGAATCCCTTCCCAATCTCAGTATCTCTGTCTGATGAGAAGAATAATTAAAATATTTGATTTACTATTTAACATTTTCATTTCATTTGACTTTAAGAGATACACTTATGCATGCAAACTAAACAGTTACAAAATCTTCTGAGGTTGCTGCTGGTAGAATATAATAATTAACTTGAACCATCAAGCTGTAATGCAGATTTGAGAAGTTATTGCTGACCAATGTGGATTAGTTTAGTTAAAGATTGTTTGGCATCAAGAGACATTCATTTAGATGTGCCTGACTTTGAGAGTTAATAAAAACAAGAGATAAATTCTGTGAAGCAGCTTTTAACACACATTAGTGAGTAAGGTCTCGTGTTTACTCATACAGCTCTGCTATTTACATATTTTCACACAGCTAGGGAAGATAAAAAGTAATTCCTGGCATATAATGTCTCAAAACTAACAAATTATGTGCCAAATTAAATACATCTCTGGTGTTTCTAAAAAGCTTTACAGTATTAAGTAAGCAGCTTCAACTTACAAGCACTCAACACTTTTGCTCTGTGTTAAATTGCTGATGAATTGCTGAATTGCCAAGATTTTCAAATTTAAAGTCATATACACTAAAAAGGTGAAGATGTCGAAAATACAATTTTTTTTTTTTGAGGTTCAAGTAGAGGCAAGGAGATCAGCACATTAGTACCCCGATTCAGCAAGACACTTTAGCACATGCTTAAATCACTTTTACTTCATTGGGACCTAAGAACATGCTGAAAATTAAGCCTGCCTACAACCCTAATTTTGCACTGCTAGGGACTTTGGATTATAGTAAAACTACTTTTGTGGTCACATAAGTTGCCTATGGCTGGATATTGTTGACGTTCTAGAGACACATGCTTATGTCAAATCTCCCCACACTATACTTGTCTGTCGCCAGTGCAATCAATCCATCACTTTTATCAGCACCAAATAAATCTGGCGAAATTATTAAAAGCAAATGTTCTGAAAAAGAACACACATTCCTCATGAGTTTCATAACTTTGAAATTATAGCTGCAATGTAGCCATTTTATACAGTTGTAGTATATCTTCTGAGCATCTTATTTCAAAAACAGACTCCAATGAGAGACTGATGAATTGGAATTAATTTGCAAACTGGACACCATTAAATTAGGCTTGAATAAAGACTGGGAGTGGATGTGTCATTACACAAAGTAAAACTATTTCCCCGTGGTTATTTTTCCCACCTACTGTTCCTCACACGTTCTTGTCAACTGCTGGAAATGGCCCACCTTGATTATCACTACAAAAGGTTTTTTTCCCTCTCCTATTGGTAATAGCTCACCTTACCTGATCACTCTCCTTACAGTGTGTATGGTAACACCCATTGTTTCACGTTCTCTGTGTATATAAAATCCCCCTACTGTATTGTCCGCTGCATGCATCCGATGAAGTGAGCTGTAGCTCACGAAAGCTTATGCTCAAATAAATTTGTTAGTCTCTAAGGTGCCACAAGTACTCCTTTTCTTTTGTTGTGTTAGTTCTACTTAAAAGCAGGTCCAATATATGATACACGTATCTAGGCAAAAGCTTTTATTTTAACACAGATAGTGGAAGTGGTAATATCCAGTTATCTTATATTCACCTTTGCACAGGCGCTGAATGAATGGCAAACAGGATACAGTACAAAAATTAATTAATTAGCTCACGAAAGCTTATGCTCAAATAAATTTGTTCGTCTGTAGGGTGCCATAAGTACTCCTTTTCTTTTTGCGAATACAGACTAACACGGCTGCGACTCTGAAACCTACAAAAATACAGCTGATCAATGTAGTGTACATTGATTAGAAAGTCATAAGAAATACAGACATTTTGTGCAACAATCTATGTACTGAATCCCTCAGCGATAGGTCTGACATGATTAAATATTTTCCAAACGCACTATTACTTTTATTTTTGCCTAAAAGATGAAGTTTTCTCTACTTCCTCACAAAGGAAGGCAAAAGATGGACTATTCCACCACCTTATTTTATATTTTAAGTAGAAACAAAGTGACAGCAGATGCTAGGTAATTTGTCGGAAAATGACCTGCTAAAACTCATTTTCTAATTTGCTTGAATTTAATCACACATGGTTCTGGAAAACAAACAAACAAAAAACAAAAATAGCACAGGGGGGTTTAAATCTGAATCTCTCTGTGATTTATAATGTTGCACTGAACAATCTTGAGACCTGAAAATATTCAGCTGTGTAGGATGCCCCTTAGTGGCAGACTATAAATATTGTTGACAGAAGAAATAATTTTTAACATTGAAAAAAGAAAAATAGTATTACATTTGGTTATTAGGTTAGAACACAAGAGTTTAAATACTAACTACTTACATATCTGACTTGCTGCACCCAACCAGAGAGTGAGAACTGTGTTTTTCTCTGACACATAAAAGTGCCTACAAAGCTGTTTGCACAAAATCTCTGAAACAGTTAAAACAAAATGAATAATAGTTATAGAGCTTGCCTGAGTAAAATGCTCATTAAATAAAATTGCACAGAAACGTAAGAGGGGGAGGGGAAAAGCACAAACTCCAGTTCTATTTTAATCAGAATATGTGTTGTGGGATCAAGAGGCTAAGCAGAGGAATGTGATCAGACAGGTTGAACTCTGCACAAGAGACAATTCTTTATTTGTACTGTTCCCTTCTAGAATAGAAAATTTAAAAAGCTACACAGCCACATGCACAGAAGCAAACCAGACTTAAAATAATCATATCAAGACATAAAACACCAATAAAGACATTCATATATTTGCTTTGGCATTATCCTTCCTTTTTCATACCATATGCACGGTATATAATCTGCAGCATTTTTTTGTTTATTACACTGGAATATCTGAATATATTTTTGTATAAACATTTCCAGACAAAGGTAGCCAAAGGATTGTAGATGTAACATGCAATATTAGATGGAAGTTCCTGCAAATTCTGTAATACACATAGCTATATATATATATAAAAACAGTGCCAGCAGTCCATGGGATGTGTTTTGCTATTTGCTTGTCATTAAAAATATTTTGCTTCCAACCCTCCCTTTCAAAACATGGCTTTGTACTGTAGATGATTTGCAGAAGCAATAAAAAAGGTGACCCTAATTGTGCATAGCACCCCCCCATCAATCTGTTTGCACTTGTTCTGATTTTAATTGTACTTCATACATTTACATTTCTCTCAGTGTTCATACTGTATACTGACAGAAATCCATCACATGTACAAACACTCCATCTTGCTTGCAAATCTAATGCTTCCCCAAATCATTAGTCTTTTTTTATTTTATTTTATTTTTTTGCCGGCGAGATCTACAACTCTTCTTCCATCTTTTCCAGCTTGCTTTTAAAAAGTGTCTTATGACCTCCAAGCTGATAATGGAGAGACAAATAATTCATCAGTTCTGTTGACATAAACTTTCATTTCTTGGATCATATTCCATCAGTTTAAAGGTTCAAGGGGAGTCTCTTCTCTTGAGTTAGCCGGCGTGTGCTATAACCAGATATACTGATCCCAAACATTCCTAGGAGCAAAGCTGTACGTTGCATCAATATGTCTGTTGTGTTGATAACAATTTTTCCAGCAGCTTGAGTCTATGGGAAAACCAGGACAAGTTACATGCCAGTTCTGCTGAGTTTGATACTTTACAACTTCCAAGACAGTCTCCCCCCAGCCCCCCTTCACATTATTTCATGTGGCATGACTCTGCTTTCTGCTGAAAAATATCAGGCAAAACCTCCTTGTACTGAGAAATATTAAGATTTCTCCCCTTCTACAAGTCAGCTACTAACGCAATCTCACTTCCTTAAATGTTAGACATTAATTCTTTACTGAAAGTCTGAATAAGGAATGGAGACTACAGCTGACTGGTACATACATCTTCTTAGGAATCAAAGAAATGAATGCATGGAAATTAATTAATTAAGTCCTTGGAACATCAGTCATAAGTTAAAATGTACTGCGTATCTTTCCAGTGGCACCATTTGTTACATTAAATATTGTTTAAGCACTGTTCAGGGATTTATTTCTTGTACTCTTTTCCCTGCTCACCTAGGGCGAAATCCTGGCCTCAGTGAAATTAGTGGCAAAACCCTCACTTAGTGGAGCCAGGATATTGCTCCTAGACCATAGTTTTTGTATGTATGCTTGAATGAGAGTTCGCTGCTCTAATCCTGAAAATGTCATAGACAACAGGATACTTTAACATGTAAAAAGAAAGATTTCAACACAAAAAGTTACTATATAAAGATATCACAAGTCAGAGGCAAACAGGAAGGAATTTCTGTTATGACTGCAACAGTATCCTGAGCTCAACCATACTGTCTGTAAGCTATTATACTTTATGCTTTCGAGTATGTGTGTTATGTTGGTTACAGCTGTTGGACCCACTGATGAAAAAATGTAAGTATTGCAAATATGAACTGAGTTAAGGAGGATGCCCCAACAGCCTTTATTCCCAATCTGCTTTATATTGATATTTTATTCCCAAATATTAAACTTATTTAAAGGCATTTTATATATTAGCAGAATTCTTTCTTCAGGTACTTCACTTCCGGAGCTCATAATTGTTCCAGCTTTCCTCATCCAAATCACCAAACTAGGTAGGCATGTTTAATTAATGATCTGTTTTAGCTGTTTTGGAATGCTGTCATTCTCTTTGCCGTTAGCATTTTTCTACTGTCTTAAAGACACTAAGTTATTGCAGTCTAAAGCTTCACTCAGAAATATTCATCATTTAAATACATTAAAAATTTAAAATGTATCTTCTTCCAAATATTCTGCATTAGGTATTCCAGACCGACACCCATTATCAAGCATTATCATAACTCATTTAGTTTTCAGCAGATGCTTAATTAAGACTTCTATGAGTTCTTCTGAAAGTTAACCCAGCAGAAGCCAATGTTCTCTTGGGTTGGTCACATGATGTTATGAACTAGAATCCCTTTTAGCAAGACAGATATCAGTATTTCAAACTTCTAATTAAAAGAGAAAGGAAGAAGAGAGAATTTTCATACCTGCAATAATCTTATATACCCAGGCGTGATCCTCCGCAGACGAATAACCATTTTACCAGAGTTTTCGTGGAGTTTCAGTTCCTAAAATTTTAGAACACAGTGTTACTAAACTCTGGGGGTTTCTTTACAAGATGACATCTTAATGAAATAAAAAATTAAATCAAATTTGGTTTGTTATAATGCCAAAGCACTTTGAGAAGCAATATTAGAGGGATGAGTACATTTTTCCTGACCTGGTGCAGATCTTTCCATAAGCCCTTTACATGCCAGTGTCCCACTAGTATATAAAGTCCAAGTCAATTGCATAAGCTGTCACATGTGATCCATCTGTAAAGCTTCTGTGCTGGCAGAAGGCCTTAACTATCATGCCTGGGGCTAGGCATGTCTGCAATACTGGAAAACTCTTTAGGTATGTCCGAAGCTCATTAGGAAAACAAAGGAACAGTTGCCCTGCTTTAGAACAAAAGGCCCTAAGCCTGTTTAACAGATAGGATTTGAGATAAAGAAGGAGGTCATTGAAGCATTGTGCAGTGACAAAGCAAATTGGATTCTACCGATTTAATATCTTACATAAATATATTTGTATCTGAATAGCAATTTACTCCGTAGTCAGTTTAATTTAGCCATGATCCAACTTAAAAGGATGTGCTATATTAGGGTTATACAAATTTGAGTAGACATTTAGAAGTAGACTGTTTCTTTTCTATGTGTATTCTAATATATTCTGTATGCAACATAGGTATGGTCACCTTTTCTACTGCTACATCCTTAACTCATGGAATTGGGTCCCCATCACTTGGCTAAACATTTTCAATTAATTTTAAAACTCAAACGCAAATAAATAATAATAATACAAATACATTTTCTCTTAATTGTGGATGCCATCTACCTGTAATGACTTTGGTCCCAATGCTGCCCTCCTTACTCATGGGGTAAGGTGCTACACTATGTGAGTAAGGGTGGCAGAATCTGGTCTTTTATAATTCATTTCCCTTTCAGTAAATAGAAATATTCAGGGCTAGACTGTGGTAAGGATGGGGAAGATCCCTTACATCAATTTGTGCCCCCATGAATAAAGGCAAGGCAGAATTTACCCCCAAATATATATACACACACATACTCTCTCTCTCTCTCTCCCTCTCCCTCTCCCAGTGCCAGATCCTCAGCTGGTGCAAATCAGCATAGCTCCAGTGAACACAATGAAACTACACAAATTTACACCAGCTAAGGATGTGAAATACTCCATGGAACTAGGCCGATTTACAGCAGCTGAGGATCTTTCCATCTTAGCACAATCTGCCCTTGAATATTGAAATGTAATGCTTCGTGAAGAAATATTCATCACTTAAATACAGCAAAAACATGAAATGTATTTCTTTTCGATTCTTCATTAGGTATTCCAGAATGACACCAGCTATCAAGAATTATCGTAATTCATTTACTTTTCAGCAGATGCTTAATTAAGGGCATGTCTATACAGAGGAGCAATGTGCACTACAGGAGTGTGATTTCTAAAGTGCAGTGATGTGTTGTACACTAATTGGTCCATGTAGGGCCTGCTGGTGCACACTGGACGTTCCCCAGTGCACTTTAAGGCAGTACTGATTGAAACAGAATAAAGCCCAAGTCAATTGCATAAGCAATTGAGGGAACCTTTAGTTCACACCAGAAGAGTCTACACGGGATGGATAGAGTGCAACATTCTCAGTGTGCGTGAGGATGGCAGAGTCATCAGCATACTGAAGATCAGTAATGGATGCCCTGAGGGACTTTAGACTTTGAGCAGAGATGTTGAAGATTAAAAAGCTGCCTATCCATTCTGTATTGAATGTCAACTCCATTGGGGAAGTAGTCTTTAACGAGGACAAAAATGACTGCTAAATAGGTGGAGAATAGGGTTGGGGCAGTAACGCATCCTTGCTTAAACCAAGTTTTGATGATGAAAGGGTCCGTCTCCAGGCCATCACAGAGAATGGTGGCAGTCATCTGATCATGAAGAAGTCTTAAGACCTTAATAAATTTTGGAGGGCAGCCAAATCTCGCCAGCATCTTCCAGAGGGCTTCACAATTGATGGAGTTGAAGGGTTTTGTCAAATCGATGAAGGCTATATATAGATCCTGATTTTGCTCCCAAGACTTTTCCTGGATTTGGCAGTTATCCTGCGGGATGGTCTAAAACCACACTGAGATTCTAGCAATATTTCCTCAGCAAGGGGAATTAATCAGTTTAAGAGGATACAGGCCACACTGGATTTTTTTTTTTTGCACAAGCTTACCAAAGCCTAAGACTCGCACTCAATATTGAGAAGACTAAAGTGCTCCATCAACCTGCTTCAGGCCTTGCACATGACCCACCACAAATCACCATCGAGGGACAGACTTTGGAGACTATCATGTACTTCTGCTACCTTGGTAGCCAACTTTCTCAAAACACAAAAATAGACAGTGAGATCCAGCACAGGATCCAGAGTGCAAGTGCTTCCTTTGGGAAATTACTCCAACGCTTTTTCACAGACCATGACCTATGGCGGGACACCAAAATCCATGTCTATAAGACAATTATTATTCCTACACGCTTTTTTGGATGCGAAACCTGGGTGACCTATTGACAGCACCTCAAGAATCTGGTGAGGTATCACCAACGATGCCTCTGGAAGATCCTTCACATCAAGTGGGAAGATCACTGCACTAATGCCAGCCTCCTTACTAAAGCCAACGGCAGCAGCATTGAAGCAATGATTCTCATGAACCAACTCTGCTGGGCTGGACATTGTGTGCAGATGCCAGACTCTCACCTCCCAAAACAAGTCCTCTACTCTCAGCTCACCCATGGTCAGAGATCATATGGTGGTCAAAGGAAAGGCCACAAAGACACACTGAAAGCATATCCTAAGAAAACTGATGTGGACATCACAAGCAGAGAGGAGCAAGCCACCAACTGACCTCAATGGTACCACATCCTCCAACAGGCAGTGGCCCACTTCAAGGAGAAGCACCTTGCCTTTGAAGCCGAAAAGAGAGAGAGAAGGAAGGAAAAAGAGAGAACTTTCTCTCAGCAGGCAGCTAACCCGCCAGGAAATCTCTATACTTACTGCAGGCAGATCTGTGTTCCAGGATCAGACTCCTGAGTCATCTCAGGATCTGTATGTAAATCTGTGGGAGAGATCATCCTCAAATCGAGGGACCGCTGATGATGATGATGTATGTGCAACACGTTAGTGTGCTTCAGAAATCAAACCCCTGTAGTGCACATTGCTGCTCTGTGTAGACAAGCCCCCAGACTTCTATAAAAAAAGGATCACTAGCTGATGATATGGCCCACAAAACACATTCTGAACAATTTTAGACCACTTTAACTCCATTGACTTCGGTGGAGTTACTTTTGATTAACAAAAATGTAACTGAGGGCAGAATCAGACCCAGGGTGTCTGCTATATTCCTTACAGCTGGGAGACTGGGAGCCCAGAGTCCTGGGCTTTATTATTCCTAGCCCCACAGTAAGACCATGATCTTAGATAAGCCTAAAATTTAGGCACAGTGAAAATCACAGAGATTCACAAAGTCTGCGTTAGGCACTTATAGAATGAATGCGGAGCAACAGGCACCTATGAATGGGATACACAAAAGCAAGCAGGCTAGACGATGCTTCTTCTAAGCTAGTCAATGGGAGATGCAGAAGCTGAGAGATGTATGCTAAGCCCTGCCCCTCTCATGGAGCTAGGCCTGTCTCTCCTCATTCACTGTGGCTAAATAATTAAAACAAAGGTTACTGGAGCAGGGTGACTGGATTCTGGGGCTCCCACATCCCAAGTGACTGCCGGGTCACTCTCATGCTCTCTGTCTGGCCCAATGATTCTTTCATTATTTATCCACAGTGGAGCAGCCTCCCCTGCAACAAACCAGAGTATCCTATAGCCCAGTGGTTAGGGCAAGCCCCTAACAGAGGGCACATCCCTGGTCAAATCCCTTCTCCCTCTCAGGTGGAGAGGGCACCTGAAGCAGGGGTCTCCCACATCCCAGGTGAGCACCCTAACCAATGGGCTAGAAATTATGAGGGAGAGCCTACCCCTCCCCAGTTTCTTGCAAAAACAGCATAGGCACCCAATGCCAAGAGAGGGTTTGCAGCTGAGATTCCCAGCCAGAGGGAGACACTTCCCTGCATCTACACTTAGGCTCTGAACTCTCTAAGGGGTGGGATTCAGTACACACCCCTTGCCTTGGCGTCCCCCATTGGCTAGCTTTGGCAAGGAACCACCTAACATGCTGGCTTATGTGAATCTCATTCTTAGGCACCTCTCTCTCCCCATTTATTGTACAGGGAGTCTATGCTAATTCAGGCTTTGTGAATCCCAGTGATTTTCTGGGCACCTAAAAGCTAGGCACTGTGATGCTTGGCAATCACAACGCCGAAGTTCCTTTGTGAATATAGTCCCATGTGACTTATTTTACCCATTTTTATTACTGGAAACATTCAGGGCCTGATCCAAGGGCACTGAAGTGAATGGAAAGACTTCCGTTGACATCCGTGGACTTTGGATCACGCCCGTCTTCTCATTATAAGTGGAAAAACCAACTGAAACAGAATGCATCTCTAGACTCACTGAACACACACAAATGAGTTTGACAGTAGAATCTGTACTATAAAAACAGCAAGGGTAGCCTACTTTCTTATTATTAGTAGTTGTTTCCAGCAGCATACAATGTGCTAGCTGCTGTAAAAACACAAAAAAAGCCAAAAAGAAAAGGAGTACTTGTGGCACCTTAGAGACTAACCAATTTATTAGAGCATAATAAATTGGTTAGTCTCTAAGGTGCCACAAGTACTCCTTTTCTTTTTGCGAATACAGACTAACACGGCTGTTACTCTGAAACAAAAAAAGCCATGATCCCTGCACAAAAAAGCTTGCACTCTAAATCATCAGGCAGAAGAACTGCATCCCTTTGGAAGCATACAGCTCAGTGGTTTGAGCCTTGGCCTACTAAACCCAGCGTTGTGAGTTCAATCCTTGAAGGGGCCATTTAGGGATCTGGGACAAAAATAAGTACTTGGTCCTGCTGTGCAGGCAGGGGACTGGACTCTATGACCTTTTAAGGTCCCTTCCAGTTCTATGAGATAGCTCTCCATATTAAAAAAAAAATGATTAGCAGAGCTTTAAATTTCATGCGTTTTAAGGATCATATGACTGGAGGTGGTTTTTTTTCCAATGCTACTTTTATTCTAGTGACTAGCAGATGGATTCTGTAGTTATGTGACAGTACAAAAGTGTTCCAGCAAAAATCAGTGTGTCTTCTTAACACAACACAGTGCTTTGGCAACAAAGTAGTTCAACCTCACTACACTTTACATTGTCATGTTGCCTCACAGTACAATGTTCTACTGAGAGACTCTAGCTGCAGCCATAAATGCCACCCTAGCAAACCTTGTTCCAACTATGTCATTTACCTTCTGTGAATGTCATTGCTTTTGGAGAAACAAGGTGGGTGAGGTAATATCTTTTATTGGCCATCTTCTGTTGGTGAGAGAGATCAGCTTCACTGCTTTTGGAACTCTCAAGGGACCTGTTGCATGGCTGGAGAAACTATATGATGATTTTCTCAATTTTTTATCTGCTTTCAATATTGAGACAGTGCAGGGTATGGAAAAATCGGTCATTTCATAGACAGAGCGGGTCGAAAAATTTTCAAGAAACCTTTTTCCATTAAAAATGCTGTTTTCTCAAAATCTAAATATTTCACAGAAATGTACTGGGTTTGACAAAAATGTCTCATGTCAAAATGAAAGCCAGAGAGAGACCTCACAACAGCCAATAACCTGGTGGTTAGGGCACTTACCTGTAGGAGACCAATTCAAATCAAACAGAACAGGGACTTGAACCTGGTCTCCCACTTCCCAGACAAGTGCCCTGAACAGCAACTATTGACAATTCTGGGGTAGGTCTCACTCCATTTTTGGGGGGTTTTGGTTTTTGTGTTTTAAACACAAAATATCAAAAAGATCTCATTTTCTTTTCTCATCAAAACAAAAACAAAATCCAAAACCTCAGAATTGTTCACTAAGTAGAATTGCCATTTTCTGGCCAGCCCAATTCTTAGCCCTACTTTGGGAGAGAGGGCTGCCAGCAACAATGTGGCTTCAACTCCACTCGCTGCTACGATTGAATAGTACAAATAAGGATCTTGTTCAATGCTCACTAAAGATGTATGGTAGTGGATCTTTTTTGTTTTATTCAGCTCCTCTTGTGATAGGCCTTTGTGAATATGCAGGGCTATATGCCTTTAAGATGAAATGACCCCCAATGCAGAGGGCCGACACAAGGTCCACACAACACATAAATTCTGTTTTAATGATTTACAAAATGGTATATAATTCACTTGGCCCAATGCTGAAATGTTTCAGGTGGAACACAGCGGCTGTTTTAAGAGCACACAGTAGGTTGATGAAGCAGAATAGACATTATTCCGCTGTAATTCCAGAGCACTGATTTATACCAGAAATACCTAATTCCAGTCATTCTTGGAACCCACATGTCACTTTTCCCCGCAAACCAAACATTCAGATTTTTATCATACCAACACAGATTGTGTGGGTTAATGTATTCTATGTGGGTTTGTTTTAGAAGTTGTGAGTCATGAATCCGAGTTTTTTTTTTTAACCTAGCAATACATATTTAGATGTCACCTCCAAAATATCTGATCAGCAAGGCTACAGAAGCCTTTTTAAAATATTTTTGGGGGGGGGGCAGGGATGGACAATATTTTGTATGTGATTTAGGTCAAAATTAACCAATGGATTAATATCAAAGTGGAAAATACTGACATGTTTAATTATTACAGCTTCAGCAAAGTGTACTGGAACAAGGAGCAAAAATCCTAAATTACCCTGTATCTAAATAATCTTTTAAGAAAGTTATTTGTTTAAATTCAGCAATAATTGATAAGGAGATTTTCAGAATCCACAAATACTTCCTAATTTAGAAACTGTACATGCTTGTATCTACCCTGGGAAACATTCATGGGCCTGAATCACCACTGTATTACTCCAGTTTTATGCCAATTTAACTCCATTGAAATACAATAGTGAATCAGGCCAATAATAAAATATTAAATGTCAGAGAATTTGTTTGCTGTCTCTAAACTACAGAAAGCGCATTCCAACAACATACCAAGAGATAAAGTACTGTAGCCTTCTTAGTGTGACAGAAGATGATTCAAAACTTTACATTAAAGAGTTTTGGTGAGGTCTTTGCCAGCTGAATTTTGATTCTTGCACCTTTTTTGACACATTCACTGTTGTTTCTGTTCTCTTGTAATTGCCTTACATAGAATCATAGAATATCAGGGTTGGAAGGGACCTCAGGAGGTCATCTAGTCCAACCCCCTGCTCAAAGCAGGACCAATCCTGACTTTAAAAACCTCTAAGGGTGGAGATTCCACCACCTCCCTAGGTAACCCATTCCTAGGTAACCCATTCACCACCCTCCTAGTGAAAAAGTTTTTCCTAATATCCAACCTAAACCTCCTCCACTGCAACTTGAGACCATTGCTCCTTGTTCTGTCATCTGCCATCACTGAGAATAGCCAAGCTCCATCCTCTTTGAAACCCCCCTTCAGGTAGTTGAAAGCAGCTATCAAATCCCCCACCCCCATTTCTTCTCTTCTGCAGACGAAATAATCCCAGTTCCCTCAGCCTCTCCTCATAAGTCATATGCTTCAGCCCCCAATCATTTTTGTTGCCTTCCACTGGACTCTTTCCAATTTTTCCACATCCTTCTTGTAGTGCGGGGCCCAAAACTCGACATAGTACTCCAAATGAGGCCTCACCAATGCCAAAGAGAGGGGAATGATCACATCCCTCGATCTGCTGGCAATGCTTCTACTTATACAGCCCAAAATGCTGTTAGTCTTCTTGGCAACAAGAGCACACTGACTCATATCCAGCTTCTCATCCACCATAACCCCTAGATCCTTTTCTGCAGAACTGCTGCCTAGCCACTCGGTCCTTGTTGAACTTCATCAGATTTCTTTTGGCCCAATCCTCTAATGTGTCTAGGTTCCTCTGTATCCTATCCCTACCCTCCAGCATATCTACCGCTCCTCCCAGTTTAGCGTCATCTGCAAACTTGCTGAGGGAGCAGTCCACGCCATCCTCCAGATCATTAATGAAGATATTGAATAAAACCGGCCCCAGGACCGACCCTTGGGGCACTCCGCTTGATATCAGCTGCTAACTAGACATGGAGCCATTGATTGCTACCCTTTGAGCCCGATGATCTAGCCAGATTTCTATCCACTGTGACAAAGTTCCTCCTCTGCCTTGGTGGGTCCTGCGCTTACTGGCAGATTTTCTCACCTCAGAGGTTCATGGAAGCCCTCAGTTGGCCACTTTCATGGCTCAAATCTGCCATTCACTCAGTTAGCCTCATCTTTGGCCAGCATGGGGAAAGGAAGAGGAACAATCCCTACAGTCTCTGCTGATCCACCTAGTGGATCGGGGAACAGGCCAGGGACCTTCCCCTCTGGTGGAACCCACAGTCCAGTTCAATTGCTCTGGTATCAAGTAGGGAGTTGGGGGGACGGAGGGAACCCAGGCCCGTCCTCTACTCCGGGTTCCAGCCCAGGGCCCTGTGGATTGCAGCTGTCTACAGTGGCTTCTGTAACAGCTGCGTGAAAGCTACAACTCCCTGGGCTACTTCCCCATGGCCTCCTCCCAACACCTTCTTTATTCTCACCACAGGACCTTCCTCCTGATGTCTGATAATGCTTGTACTTTTCAGTCTTCCAGTAGTACACCTTCTCACTCTCAGCTTCTTGCGCCTCTTGCTCCCAGCTCCTCACACGCACCACAAGCTGAAGTGAGCTCCTTTTTAAACCCAGGTGCCCTGATTAGCCTGCCTAAATTGATTCTAGCAGCTTCTTGATTGGCTGCAGGTGTTCTAATCAGCCTGTCTGCCTTATTGTTTCCAGAAAGTTCCTGATTTTTCTGGAACCTTCCCTATTACCTTACCTAGGGAAAAGGGACCTACTTAACCTGGGGCTAATATAGCTGCCTTCTATCACTCTCTTGTAGCCATCTGGCCCGACCCTGTCACACCACCTTATAGTTCATTCTTCCAGCCCATACTTCTTTAACTTATAGGCAAGAATACTGTGGGAGACCATATCAAACGCTTAGCTAAAGTCAAGGAATAACATGTCCACTGCTTTCCCTTCATCCACATAGCCAGTTATCTCATCATAGAAGGCAATTAGGTTAGTCAGGCATGACTTGCCCTTGGTGAATCCATGCTGACTGTCCTGATCACTTTCCTCTCCTCGAAGTGCTTCAAAATTGATTCCTTGAGGACCTGCTCCATGATTTTTCCAGGGACTGAGGTGAGGCTGACTGGCCTGTAGTTCCCTGGATCCTCCTTCTTCTCTTTTTTAAAGATGGGCAGTACATTAACCTTTTTCCAGTCATCTGGGACCTCCCCCAATCACCATGAGTTTTCAAAGATAATGGCCAATGGTTCTACAATCACATCCGCCAACTCCTTTAGCACCCTCGGATGCAGTGCGTCCGGCCCCATGGACTTGTGCTTGTCCAGCTTTGCTAAATAGTCCTGAACCACTTCCTTCCTCCACAGAGGGCTGGTCACCTCCTCCCCATGCTGTGCTGCCCGGTGCAGTAGTCTGGGAGCTGACCTTGTTCATGAAGACAGAGGCAAAAAAAGCATTGAGTACATTAGCTTTTTCCACATTCCTACATTGTAGCTTACATATGGGTCTTTTCTTTTCCATTCTGTGTTCTTATTTAAATATCCTAATCCCTTAACAAGGCATCTATTATTTTGGAATGGCCTTGTGCCAGCACAGTTGTTGGCTATTTAACTTGATTAGATAGGTATTCTTAAGTATAATCTCAAGTAAAGGTACATTAATTATGCTGTACACATTATGGCTGAACACTGGAAGATTCTCACATCAACTTAAACACAGGGTAAAACAACCCATGAGGTAACTAAATCATAGAAAATATTTTAATTAAAAAGTGAAATATTTGTACAGTGTTTATTTTTTCATTAGGCAGCCTTTATTCTGATTAACTGCTGAGGCCTCCTCACTGTGAGGTGAGGTGGAAATGATATAAAGAATTTTAATACCTTTGTGGAGTGAAAGTGTAACGCAAGAGGAGGAACAGTGAAAATCCACACTTCTGACAGCCACAGGATGTGGGGATTTGGGATTTCTCCTAAGATTTTGCTGTATTCTCCAGGATAAAGGCCTAAAAAAAGTTTCTAGCCCTTTTGATTGTAAAGATGCCACTGTTCTATCATTTTGCTGTGTCAAATGATTTCAACATGGCTACAAGCCATCATGTGGACCCATGTTCATTTTTCTTGTGTGCAGAATGACAACCAGACCAAGCACAAATGTTATAGTGGTAAATGCAGTCCTTGTGACCTTCACTCACATTCACCTTCCTCCGCTCCCACTTTCTCCCCTAAGCTCAACCAAACTCTCCTATTTTTCTTCCTCTACTTTCACTCTTCATTCATGATTTCCCCTTTATTCACCCCTTATTTAGGGCTTGTTCACAAGGTGGAAAAAACCCAAAATAGTTGGTGTGAAACAGCTAGTGCTGAATAACCCATACAGCAAAAAGCACTGTAAATAACGTTTATACTGAAGGTGTAAATTCCAAAGACACAATATGCTAAAAATAGACATGTAGCCATGGTGGCATTAGCTGTGAGAAGGGCTAGCCACCTGAGTACATAGCTAAGGTCTTTGAAAGGCCCCTAGATCTTCACTAACTCCCAAGCATGGGCTCTGCTTGGTGAGTTTCATTCAGAGTGGGAACCTAAGATTGTGATCTAGACTCCCCTCCACCTCAATGCTTTGAGACTGCACTGCAGGGATACTTCCTTCCGAGAATTTCATACTCTCATTCCTTTTAAAAGACTGTTAATTTTGCAGTCTAAACACAATTTCAATGTCAGTCAAGGTACCTGCTTCACTGTTGACAGACGGACAATGCCTTTAGCCAAGCAATGGTTTCAACTGCATGTTTCAATTTTGCATTTCACCTGCGGATTTTGTTGTTGTTGCAGTGCAGTAATTATAAAAACTGACTGATGCTTTCTGATGACTTGATCAACCAGTTCAGCTCAAGCCAGCTCTGAAATCCGGACCCGAGAAGCATGAGCTTCTTCCCATCTGAGCCAATGATAGACATTAAGCTACTGTGTGATTCATGGTATTGTTCCTTGGCTCATGCAACTTCATGGAGTCAAGATGAATCCATGGGCCAAGTTGGAAGGCACAGTGCTGAAATGACTGTTAGCCAAAAGTTGCCCTTCGTTAACCTGCTGGCAGTTCAGTTTTACAAAAGTTTCATTCCTTACACTTTCTGTGATACAGTGTAAGGATCAATCTATTTCTAACATCTGCAGTACTAAAAGCCTTTATCCTACAGAAGTAATTCAGTTGCTGAGCTGAAAGTAAGTGCACATTTTCAGGAAGCTATTGAAACTTCCCTGAGTTTGTTTGGCACCATACAAGATGAAGCACCATACCCAGACAAAGGTTAACCCAATCAAGAGTGGCAGCAATACAGACGTACTGGGCCACTAATCTGAATGTGGTACTGTGAAACAGGTGCATAGACCACCTTACTAAACTGTTGCTAGTTGTCATAGAAAAGCAAGGAAGAGCAACAAACATAGAGGGCACTAGAAATGGAAGGTGCACTTGGTGCAGATGGTCAGCAGTTTCTATAAAAAAGGTAGCTGAAAGCTTATGTTTGTGTGTCTTACCAATTGCAGCACCATGGTGAACTGCATTGCACTGATACAGCTGTCCATCTGTAATGTATGCCCTGAAGGGGTCTCTGCCCCCAAAATAAAAGGGAGTTTTACAGCTGTTTTCCTGATGCAGAGTATTCTTGGGTCCAGAGTCAGACCCAAGTCATTCCTCAGAGTATACAGTGAGTATACATTCCTCATGCCTCAGGGTATACAGTGAGTGAATGCTCAGTTATGATGATTCTTATTCACATGCACAGTGTTGAACTGACTGCCAGATTTAGGAATGGGAATTAATATTCCTGTGGGGCACATTGGCAGCTTTTGAAGCACTGGGCATTCAAAGCCCATGGTTCTCTGACTAGGATAATATCCAAGTCCATGGATTTGGATATTGCCCAGAGAAGAGAAGGAAAAGGAACTGACTGTAAGATGCCTTTCTCCAGTGGACTTTTGGATGGTCTGCTTGATCATAGACAATTTTCATTCAAAATGTTTTTCTCTCAGTTCTCGAAAAAGGAAGAGTGACAAAGATTGACTTGATTAGGGTTTGTTACAGTTTATAGCTTTTGTAGGCTTATAGGTTTCATAGTTTCTTTTTTGATTAGCTCCAAGCAAAGGAAATGCTCTTGAAGAGTTTGAAAAGCCATCCTCCCCAACGAGATGAGTCAGGGCCCTATCCCCTTCCATAGGATTTAAGTAAAAGCAATTTCTAGGGTAGCCAGGATACCCCTGATTAAAAGCAGGGTTAGATGATTAACTTAGATAGCTTGTGCACATAAGCCAAACTAAGTAGCTAACCAGATTTGAAGACAGGAAGGAACCCTCGCAGGCCATATTGGCAGACTTTTTTTTTTTTTTAACCTTCCAATGGAGGCCTGAGCCAAAGAAACTGTTAGAATCCCACAAATCATTTTGTGAGGATCAGCATTGGGGGAACTCATTCTTTCCTATCTTCACATGTGAGTCATTTACACACAGACCACAATAGGCCAAATCCTATTCTAATTCTATTATGTTAATGAGACTTTTGAGAGCAGCAGAAACTGGCTCATGGTCATCATCCACATCGAGAAAACCAATCATTATGTAGCTATAAAAATCATGTCCCTCTGTTTCCTTTATTTTACTGTGTATGGTGCAAAATATTTCAATTCTCCCTTCCCCCTTAAAACTAAACAAATCTAATTGTGGCCCTTACAGTAGGAAGGATGGGATACTTCAAGTTACATTTTGTTTTAAATTCCCTTTCCTGTCATGTTTAGTTCCTGTTTTAATTGGTCCTGCTGTGATTGTGCTTGTTACTGTGCTACTATGCAACTGTTTTTCCTTTGTTTTTCCATAGTGAACCTTCAGGGCCAGATTGTGACGCAGCCTGAACTGGGGGGAGTTGGTTGGGTGAGGAGGCATTGCGCTGGCATGGGGACCCCAACAGAAATTCTGTCTGACTTAGAAATCCTCCTAGGAGTCTGCCTGTGTTCCCCTCTGGAGTAGGACAGCTTTGGGCAAAGGGTAATTGGGGCCCTCACACCAGACACCCTTTCAGCTGCCTAGCACCAGCTGAGAGAAGAAATAATGCTGCCTATCATGACTGTGCCTGGCCCATGATGCCACCTCTTCGGGGCTGGGTACAATTTGGTCCTCACTGAGCAATTTCAGTAGCTAAGAGCCCCTATCACCGTGGTGAAAAGCACTTGTTCCCTAACAATAGCATTGAGTGCAGAAAATGTTACTTTGTACTAGCAGTCACAGCTAACATTTTGCTTTTGTACTATGGAAATCTGCCATAATGCACTCATGAAGTTATCACACACAACTGCTTTGTAATGCCCTGAAAGACTGTTGTAGTATAAAAACTGTCTGTGTTGATTCTCAGGCTAATTTCTGGATCTCACTTTTTTATCATTAATCCGTACTTAATGTGCAGTTCAAAGGTCCTTCCCTCCCCTATTAGCTGAATGTAACAGAACAGATAATGTACAGACTAGACACATTCATCTGATCATCTTATCGAACACTGCAAACATTAGAAACAAACATTCTCCCTTACTGGTGGCAGAGTTAATGATATGGATCACATCTTGCAAAGAAAGAAAATGAATATGAATTTTCCTTTGATGCTTGGAAGCGTGGAACCTTTCTGAATAAACACTCTTAACTAACACAAACCATTCCCTGCAGAGCAGCAAATTTAAAATAAACACATGAGATGTAATTGAAAGGTGGTTTGTTGTAAACAGTTTTCAATTATTCTTCTTTCTGTGTAACTGCGTTTTTTAAATATGTTCCACTCAGAAAATATTATGGATAGTAGTATACTATGACCATCAATATGGGCTAGTTATTAGACTTTTGTAAGGTTTTTGACTTAGTAACACACATGACATTCCAATTAAAAATATGGCATTATATAATATCAATAAAGAACTGTTTAAATGGGTTAAGAACTGATTAACAGATCTCAAAAAATTTGTATCAATAGAAAATCATCATCAAATGAAGGTGTTTTTAGGAGGGTTCCACAGAGATTGATGTTAAGCTGATGCTATTCAATATGTTCATCACTGATCTGGAAGTAAATATAAATTTAGTGCTGATAAAATTTGGAGATGACACAAAGATTGGCAGAATGGCAAATGATGACGACAAGGCAGTCATACAGAGCAGTCTGGATTGCTTGTTAAACTGGGACCACTGAAACAAAATGCATTTTAATACAGCCAAATGCAAAGGTATACATCCATGAACAAAGAATATAGGCCATACCCACAGAATGGGAAACTGTCTCCTGGAAAGCAGTGACTGAAAAGGATTGAGGGGTCATAGTGGACAAGCATCCCATTATGAGCTTCCAGTGCGATGCTGTGCCAGAAAATGTTAATACAATCTTTGGATGTATAAACAGGGAGTTGTACATGGCAATACTGCACACAGCTATGGTGTCCATATTTTGAAAAAGATACTGAAAAATTGTTAGGGTGCACAAAAGATCCACAAAAATGATTCACAGGCTGGAGACTCACAGTGAGACACTTAAAGAGCTCCATCTATTTAGTTTACCAAAAAGAAGACTGAGAGGTGACTTGATTACAGTGTGTAAGGACTTTCACAGGGAGAAAATACTGGGTACTAAAGGGCTCTGTAATCTAGCTGAGAAAGGCATTATAAAACCAGCAGCTGGAAGTTGAAGCCAGGAAAACTCAAAGTAGAAACTAATTCTAACTGATAGGTCTGAAAATGTAACTGTAAACAGAGAATGGTCATTGAGTGGGTATGTTTCCAGTGGGGTCCTGCAGGAATTGGTTTTTGGTCCTGTGCTACTTAACATCTTTATCAATGAGTTGGAAAAAAACCTACAGTTATCACTGATAGAGTTTGCAAATGACATAAAAACTCAGAAAGTGGTAAATAATGAAGAAAACAGGCCATTGATTCAGAGAGATCTGGATCACTTGGTAAACTGGGCGCAAGCAAACAATATGCATTTTAATTAAGCTAAATTTAAATGTACACATCTGGGAATGAAGAGTGTAGGCCAGACTTACAGAATGGGGGGGCTCTACTTTGAGAAGCAGTGACTCTGAAAAAGATTTGGGGATCATGATGGATAATCAATCAGTTGAACATGAGCTCCCAGCGTGACACAGTGGCCAAAAGATCTAACGCCATCCTGGGATGCATAAATAGGGGAATCTTGAGTAGCAGAACAGTTATTTTACCTCTGTATTTGGCACTGGTGTGACCACTGCTGTAATATTGTGTCCAGTTCTGGTGTTCTCAATTCAGGAAGGATGTTGATAAATTGGAGATGATTCCGAGAAGAGCCATGAGAATGATTAAAGAATTAGAAAATGTGGCTTTTTGTGATAGATTCAAGGAGCTCAATCTATTTAGCTTAACAAACAGAAGGTTAAGGGTTGATTTGATTACAATCTATACCTATTTATCCCTGGGTAGTTTGTTCCAATGGCTAATTACCCTCCTTGCTAAAAATGTGCCTAATTTCATAGATTCTCAGGCCATAAGGGACCATTGCGATCTGGTGTCCTATAGAATTTTCCCAAAATGATTCCTAGAGCAGATCTTTTAGAAAAACATCCAATCTTGATTTAAAAAGTCAGTGATAGAGAATCCATCATGATCCTTGGTAAACTGTTTCAGTGGTTAATTACTCTCACTGTTAAAAATATATGCCTTATTTCCAGTCTGAATTTGTCTAGCATCAACTTCCAGCTATTTGATCGAGTTATATCTTTCTCTGCTAGATGGAAGACCCTGTTATTAAATATTCGTTTTCCATGGTGGATGCTTCATTTCTTGATGTCTTCAGATCAAGACTGGATGCCTTTCTGGAAGATATCCATTAGCCAAACACAAGGTATTGGGCTCAGTACAGGAGTAAGTGGATGACATTTAACGTGATATACAGGAGGCAAAACTAGATGATTTATTGGTCCCTTTTGGCCTTAAACTCTATGAAGCTATCCACTTACTGAATGAACATGGAGTGGGAGTCTTTTTGCATGCCTTTGGCCATCTAGATAACACTGTGACTCATGGAAGAGGCTAAACACATCTAGTGATAATAATATATCAGAATACCTCAAGAAGAATCCATCTGTTTTCCAATGCCTATCAATTTAGAAGTTTAAGATTATTTTATTTGATGCACACACATGTTACACTGGGTTAATGTGAAAGGGTTAAGCACAAAAGGTAACGAAACACTGTGCCACATATTTAGTTTAATGTGGCTGGAAAAATCAATACACTTGGGTCTGTCAGCAATCTCACATTTAATTGAACAACATGTCAAGTATTTTAATCTGTTTACCAGTGTAAACAGAATCTACACTAATGCTAATAAGCCAGAATACTTTTCCTGAATTGCAACTGGATTTGAACATGACCTTCATTTTAGGACCTTCAGCATGATCAGATATAGATCAAAGAGCTATCATTATGTCTACAGAATTTGGTGAAGACCTCTGTTATTCAATTATATATTCACTTATTGATTCACTTTCTAAACTCAAATAAAGGGTAATCAGTTAAATATTTCTAGTGATGGTTACTTCATGGGTGTGCATTTGTATTCACTTCCATTTTATTATTGTCACTGGGCGAGGGCATAAATCAGACAGCAGTCTATTATTGAAGCCGTTTGATAAACAGTTGGAGCCAGATTGTGTCTGCCCCTTGCACAGAGGGGGACTGAGGAGAAGGGTATAAATAAGTATTCCTTCTTGCATCTTTTGGGCCAGGACTAGGAATAATTGCAGCCCCTGCACTCTCCTGAGACTGGACTACTTCCTCTTAGCTCTCCCTGGGATACTAGTTATGCAAAAGGGGGCAGAAAGGGGGAAGGAGAAGGTGGGCCCATGGACCCAACTCTCATCAGAAGATCTTACCAGTAACATAGGGAGAGCATGCAGCACCATCTTAAGGATTGGTGAAGTGGGCATGCTCCTCCTGGGTGCTTTGAATCACAGGAAGGCACATTCTGGCTTGAAGCTCTCCCTGATAAGGTGCAGCTGGGGGTATTGTCCCCCAAGTGTCTAACACCTATCAACCAAAATCTGGTCAAAGCAAAACAAGTGTTTTCACAATGGAGAGAGGTAAATAGCAGGGTCCCCCAGGGATCTGTACTGGGACCTGTGCTATTCAACAAATTAAAAAATGATCTAGAAAATGGGGTAAACAGTGAGGTGGCAAAGTCTGCATATGATACAAAATTACTTGAGGTAGTTAAGTCCAAACCTGATTGTGAAGAGTTACAAAGGAATCTCACTAAACTGAGTACAAAATGGCAGAGACAAAATATTGACAAGTGCAAAGTAATGCATATTGGAAAACATGATCCCAACTATACATACAAAATGATGGGGGTCTAAATTAGATGTTACTGCTCAAGAAAGAGTTTTTGGAGTCCTTGTAGAGTCCTGACTGTGAGGATTTACAATTTTAGCAAACATTTTTATAGTTACAGAGCAAATATTTAAACATTACCTTGTGTCATAAATATAAAGGGAAGGGTAAACCCCTTTAAAATCCCTCCTGGCCAGGGGAAAGCTCCTCTCACCTGTAAAGGGTTAAGAAGCTAAAGGTAACCTCGCTGGCACCTGACCAAAATGACCAATGAGGAGACAAGATACTTTCAAAAGCTGGGAGGAGGGAGAAAAACAAAGGGTCTGTGAAGGGTTCATGTAGCGTTCATGCACCTGGAAACAGTCAGGGCACACCCTGACTGTTGTGTAGGAGCAATGCACACATTGCTCTGCTCTGTCCAAGGACATGGACCATGGAAACATGGACCATCTGGGAAGTCAAAATAAGGACATCAACCGTGGGAAGCTTCCTCGGCCTAAGCTCAAGGCCTGAGAACAAAGATTGTAGTAGATAGAGGCTAGTAAATAGGAATATTAATCAAAGTCATATTATTTCCTTTGTTGATGCCTTTTGCGGTCGGTTGGGGTATGTAATGCGCAGGGGGGAGAGAAATAAAAAAGAGGTGGAAAAGCTGACAGGGGCAATCCCGTCAGCAGACCAGCCTGCTTGCTTGCCTAAAGCCGTGTCCTGTCTTGTATTGAATCGCCACAACCGGCGCCCAAACGTGGGGCCCTCAGCACTCACCTCGCCCGGCAAGGGTTTCAGACGCATCACTCATCCACTTCGCAGATCCCGGTGAGTATTTTTCGTTGTGGTAAGTATGGGAAGCTCCCTCTCTGCTTTGCAAGTGCAACACCGCAATGAGCTACAGTATTTGCTGCGTAAGGCTCAGCATGATTGCCCCACTCGAGAACTCACTCTCCTGCTACAGGAGGTGAGTGCCCAATGCCCGTGGTACCCTGAAGCTGGAACCCTTAAGCTAGCGGACTGGGAGCGGTTGGGCCAGACATTGCACAAGGAGCCTCGGGCGCCCGTGCAGGCTTTACACGCCTGGCATCTCTGCCGCGACGCGATACAGCGTGTTGCTTCGGACAGGCCTCCCCCCCCAACAGAGGGTCTGTCGATCTCGCCACCCCCGTCTGCTCCTGTAACCATCCCTCCCCCTGCTTCGCCCCCAGGGCCTCTATTACCACCGCCTCCCTGGCCTTCCCCACTGGAGCTGGTGTGTGATCACCCTCCCCCCGTGGGGCCCCATGCTCCGGGGCCCCCCGGAGGGTCGTCCGCGTCTGCTCAGGGGCTTTTGCTGGTGCAACAAATGGTCCATGCAGCGAAGACTCGCTCAGATCTTACAGCAGAGGAGCTGGCTGAGCTGGTCTCAGTCTGTCCGGTGACCTGGGCAACCAGGTTGCAAACTGGGTCAGTTTGCCTTACTCGGTGATCAGAGACGTAAAGAAAGCGATTCGCGAGTTCGGCCTCACTAGCACGAATGTAAGTGGTCTCATTGAAGGGCTAGGTACTGGGTACATCCTGATCCCTGAAGATTGGAAGGTGCTGTTGCGCATGATGCTGACACCTAGTCAGTATGTTATTTGGCTTAGTGAATTTCGGCAGATGGCGGAACGCCAAGCCCAGGTATATAGAGAGCAAGGTGTCATTTATGAGCAGTTGGCAGGGGAGGGCCAGTTTGCTACTGTTCAGATGCAGTCTCAACTCCCTCAGGCCGTCTTCCCCATTATTTCCACCTGCGCCCAGCATGCTTTCCGGAAGGTCCCGGATTCAGGCAAGCCTAGCAAAAGCTTTGCCAGTATCCGTCAGGGTGCATCAGAGTCCTTTATGGATTTTACCAACAGATTGCAGGAGGCTATCCTCCGACAGGTGGATAGCCCTGCAGCAGCTCAGGAGATCCTGTTAAAAATGGCGGTTGAAAATGCGAACGAGGATTGCCGCCGTGCTCTCCAGGCAGCACAAACTGCTGGAGTTCTAGAGCTGTCGGACATGCTGTGGGCGTGCCAAAACATCGGAACTCAAGCACATAAAGCTGGGGTTCTGGCCGCCACCCTGCGGAAAAGCGGGAAGGAGGGGAAGCGTCGTTACCGCTGTGGTAAGGAGGGTCACTTTCAGCGGGAGTGCCGCTCATCGACGGCGCCCGCCCGCCCCTCAAAGAAGTGCCCCAAGTGTTGGAAGGGCTATCACTGGGCTAATCAGTGTCGTAGCGGGTCGGGAAACCGCACGATGGGTTCCCCCCGAACCCAGGGCCAAACGGGGGTGTTTCCCACTCAGACAACTGTTCCTCTGCCTTAAAATCCATAGACTTCATGAGGGCGGCGACTGCTGGAAGTGCAGGGCTTGATTTGATTATGCAGGAGGACGCTGATTTTCAGTTGCCGGGGGAGGTTTGTGCCATACCTACCCAGGTGACAGGACCTCTCCCTGACGGATTTGTGGGTCTGGTTCTCCCTCGCTCATGCTGGGAAACAGGGCTTTTTTGTCATCCCAGGGGTCATTGACGCCGATTACAACGGCATAATTAAGGTTCAGGTGTGGACCCATCTACCACAGTCGCTCCCGCATGGACAGTCAATTGCGCAATTGATTTTAGTCCCCTATCAGGTGCCAGCTGCAGAGGATCGAGCCTGGGGCGGAGGCGGCTTTGGATCGACACTGGCTCAGTCGCCATCTCACAACACGTCCTCTCCACTTGTTGCTTTAACAATGTCGGTCCGCCCCTCAAAACCTCAGTTAACACTTCTCTTAAATAATGTTCCTTTTACAGGGCTGGTGGACACTGGAGCTGATGTTACGGTGATTTGTGATCCGGAGTGGCCGGTCGGTTGGCCAACAGTTCCTTCTAAAGAGTTGTGGGGGATCGGGGGTAGCAAACCTGGGAGCCAAAGTTTGTCTTGGGTCACGGTCTCTAAACCAGGAGGCCGTGCTCTTGCTACAATCCACCCTTTTGTACTCCCTGTCCACCTCAATATTTGGGGCTGTGATTTACTTACAAAGCTGGACACCACCCTTGATATTAATATATAATGGCCCGAAATCCTCCCTCACCCACCTTGCCATCTGCATTACCGTTGGTATGGCAATCCTTAGAGCCCGTATGGATTGACTAGTGGCCCCTCCCCCTAGAAAAGCTGAAAGCGCTTCATTTACTTGTACAACAATATTTGCATGCACAGCGCTTGGAGAGCTTCACTAGTCCTTGGAACTAGCTGCTGTTATTTTGGCCTTTCAATTTTTTGCTGATTGTCCCTTTAATTTGATCATGGACACGCATTATGTTTATCAGGTAATTGATCATTTACCCCTTGCCCTTATTACCCCTCAGGTCGATGCGGACCTTCTTCGCCTGTTTTTGTCCTTACAGTATCTCATCACCACTCGTAATTTCCCTTATTTTGTTGCTCATATTCGCAGTCATACACCTCTGCCTGGGCTACTCACTGAAGGCAATGCGCGTGCTGATCGCGTGTTACGTGGTCAGGTAAATTCCCTTTTTTCTGACCCCATCGAAAGCCATGCCTTTTTTCATCAGTCTGCCTCTGTTTTGGCCCGACAGTTTTACATTCCTGCTGATGGTGCACGTTCTATTGTTCGTTCCTGCCCCCACTGTGCTGCTGCTGCCCCTACCTTTTTTTATGCCGTTAACCCCAGAGGTACCGCAGCGAGTCAGCTGTGGCAAATGGATGTCACTCACGTGCCACAATTCTGCCCCTATTCGTTTTTACATGTTTCCATTGATATCTATTCGGGATTCCTCTGGGCGACCCCACAGCGTAGGGAAGCCACTCCCGAAGTTAGTCACCATTTGCTAGCCTGTTTTGCTGTTATGGGTCGCCCGAGCCAGATAAAAACAGATAATGCCCCAGCCTATTGCTCCACAGCCCTTTCCATCTTTTGTGCCCAATGGGACGTCCGTCTCAAACACGGGATCCCTTATAATTTCACAGGCCAAGCTATTGTTGAACGTGCAAATTGCACACTAAAAACCTTGCTTGACAAACAATTAAAACAAGGGGATCTGCGTCTCTGAACCTTAGGAGACATTCAGCAACAAATGCATATCTTTTTGTTTACTTTAAATAATTTAACGCTGAACGCAGATCAGCAGACCCCCACGGATCGGCATTTTCATAAATCCGAGGTACTGGAAAGACCACATGTCTATTACTGTCAGCTGCCCGATCCGCAATGGCTGGGCCCAGTACCTCTAATCACTTGGGGTCGGGGATATGCTGCTGTGTCTCTCCCTGCAGGACCGTTGTGGGTTCCGGCGCGGTGTGCGCGACCGGCACTGAAACAGCATGGTGTGGCACCAGGGGCTGTTGAACCCCATACCGGAGTTTCAGCTGACCTTGGAGGAGGACGCGGTGCCTCCCAGGTCGACAATGGCAGGACGGAGACGGAGGAGGCGTAGTGTCCCAAGCCAGCCCGTGACATGGGGAGCAGTAAAAGCATTGGTCGCCGCTGCTCAACGACGGCTGGCAGCAAACCAACAGCCAGAGACTCCTGAGACTTTGTTTGTGGCAATTCTTGCCCAAATTACTGCTAATTCTGTATTGATTGTGTGCCTTTTGTGCCTGCTATTTCCTGTAGGGGTTGGCTCGGGAGCGCTTTCTCCGTTACGAGCCCAAATGATATATAACCTATGGGAAAGATTGGCTTCAATAGCAAATGTTACCCACTTTTGTTTATCTAATTCTGTAGCAGCCGGAGAATTGTTAGGTACATGCCCTATCCCAGTATGTCATCACCCTGAGGAAATAGGGAATGAGACGATGCTCGCTGCTTACGCGAATCTCTCTTCCCAATACTCTGGTATGGCTAATTGGGGCCCGGCCAACTATACTTTGCCTCACACGGCCATATCCCTCCACACACCGTACCCGGCCGGGGCCAACAATGTCACCTGTGTGCGTGTGGTTAACTGCACTAGTACAAAGGTGCCCTTGGGCTGTCGGCAAGTTTCTCAACCCTTTTTAAATTGTTCCCACGCCGTGAATGTTTCGTAAAATTATGGCCATATCATTCTACCATCAGGGTGGTTTTTTACCTGCGGCTCACGCACCTTTAGTTATATTCCCGCAAATTTAAGCGATGGCACCCTTTGCTGCCTCAGCAGAATGACACTCATTCTGCCTTTTGCCAGCCAAAAGCGCAGTAAAAGAGGTGTACCCCTTTCAGAAGACTGTGTTGCAGATGTTGATCTTTTTAGCCGCGCTGAGTATACCGCCTTAGCGGCCTCTATTGTTGGAGTTCCCGGGCTTGCCACTTATACAGCCAGAACTTTAAATAACCTGGCATGCTTTGCAGCAAAGGCAATTAATACAACATCCCAGGCAATTGCCCTACTTAACACAGAGCAACACGAATTAAGGGATGCAATTTTGGATAACAGAGCAGCCATTGATTTTCTGCTCCTGAAACACCATCTAGGCTGCTCCACGTTTCAGCATATGTGTTGCTTTAATTTAACTGATAATAGTCGCTCCATAGAAACTAGACTGGCCAAATTGGCCAATCTTACAGCACACATACACCAAGATCTGGGGTTTGAGGGCTTTTGGAATTGGCTTACAGGATGGCTGCCCTCTCTAGGATGGCTGCGACAACTTTTCGGTTATGCTGTGTTTGTAATTGTTGGGCTTATATTTTGCTGCTGCTGTATACAATGTATTCCCTCTTTGCTAAGGCTTTGCAGAGATCCGCCCTGGCAGGCTCCCAAGTTATGTCCTTGTCTGTCCAGGAGTTAAATCACTTGCAAAAGCAAATTGATGGCTACCATGAGATGGCCGAGCACAAATAAAAACAAAAGGGGGGATGAAGGGTTCATGTAGCGTTCATGTACCTGGAAACAGTCAGGGCACACCGTGACTGTTGTGTAGGAGCAATGCACACATTGCTCTGCTCTGTCCAAGGACATGGACCATGGAAACATGGACCATCTGGGAAGTCAAAATAAGGACATCAACCGTGGAAAGCCTCCTCGGCCTAAGCTCAAGGCCTGAGAACAAAGATTGTAGTAGATAGAGGCTAGTAAATAGGAATATTAATCAAAGTCATATTATTTCCTTTGTTGATGCCTTTTGCAGTCGGTTGGGGTATGTAAAGTGCAGGGGGGAGAGAAATAAAAGAGGTGGAAAAGCTGACAGGGGCAATCCTGTCAGCAGACCAGCCTGCTTGCTTGCCTAAAGCTGTGTCCTGTCTTGTATTGAACCGCCACAGGTCTGTGTCTGTCTGTATGCTGCTTTTGCCGGGGATAGACCAGGAATGGAGTCTTAGAACTTTAGTAAGTAATCTAGCTAGGTATGTGTTAGATTATGATTTCTTGAAATGGCTGAGAAAAGAACTGCGCTGAATAGAATGACTATTACTGTCTGTGTGTCTTTTTTGTAACTTAAGGTTTTGCCTAGAGGGATTCTCTATGTTTTGAATCTAATTACCCTGTAAGGTATCTACCATCCTGATTTTACAGAGGTGATTCCTTTACTTCTATTAAAAGTCTTCTTGTAAGAAAACAATGCTTTTTCATTGTTCTCAGATCCAAGGGTTTGGGTCTGTGGTCACCTATGCAAATTGGTGAGGATTTTTACCAAACCTTTCCCAGGAAGTAGGGTGCAAGGGTTGGGAGGATTTTGCGGGGAAAGACGTGTCCAAACTACGTTTCCCAGTAAACCCAGTTAGAGTTTGGTGGTGGCAGTAGAGATCCAGGGACAAAGGATAAAAGTAATTTGTACCTTAGGGAAGCTTTAACCTAAGCTGGTGAAAGTAAGCTTAGGAGGTTTTCATGCAGGTCCCCACATCTATACCCTAGAGTTCAGAGTGGGGGAGGAACCTTGACACCTTGTAACATGGAATACAGATATTATAAGTAGGATTAATACATGCAGCATCCTACATAAAGCATTCCATAATGTCTAAACACCAAACACATTCTTATAACTCTATTATCTGTTTTAACAATACTAACACACAAGTAAGTCAGACTGGTTTGCAGCTATGCATCTATCAGTGTTCAGTAAGGCCTGGGGCCTTGATATGAACTGGCATGGGGTCTGCCAGCTTCACACACCCAACTTGAATACTGCGTGAAGTTCCCCATCTCAGGGGGAAAAAAAGAAAAGAAAAAAAAAAGGTACATAAAATTAACAGAAGGTAAAACTTCCATATGAGGAGAGATTATAAAGACTGGACCTATTTAGCTTAGGAGACGACTAAAGGTGGATATGATAGAGGTGTAAAAATCATGAATGGTATGCAGAAAGTGAATAGCTAAGTGCTATTTACCCTTCACATAATACAAGAACTAGGAAATCACATGATGAAATCATTAGGCAGCAGGTTTAATTTAAACATAAGGAAGTACTTTTCGTAGAAGTGGATCTCTTTGTCACGGGATGTTGTTGAGGCTCAAAGTATGACAGGGTTCAAAAAAGAATTAGATAAGTTTATGGGGATAGGTCCAGGAATGGCTATTAGCCAAGACAGTCAGGGATGCAACCCCATGCTCCAAGTCTCCCTAAACCTCCAACTGCCAAAAGGTATGGGTCACTTGAAATTGTCCTGTTTTGTTCATTCCCTCTGAAGCATCTGGCACCAGCCATTGTTGGAACACAGGATACTGGGCTAGATGGACCATTGGTCTGACCCAGTATGGCTGTTCTTATGTCCATAGATTTCAGGACTGGAAGGGTCTGCCTGGGTCATTAAATCCAGTCCCAGTAGCCATCTAGGAGTTTTCCAGTTTTCTCTTAAGTACATCTACTGATGGTGCCTCAACACCTTCCCTAAGTAGATAAGTCTATCGTGTGGCTGACCTTGCTGTAGGAACTTTTTCTCCTAATATCCCAGCTTGAAGTTTAATTTATGCAGGTTCATACCACTAATCCATATATGGCCTCCTTTGGCTAGCCTGCATAATTCTTCCCTTTCTTTTAGCTTCTGTCACATACCCTCTTTGAGAGTCCTTTTCTGTACAATCAACATATCTGATTCCTTCAGTCTCACATTCATGTCCTACAACCCTTTATTTTTGTAGCCTTTGTTTTGACTCCAAGCAAACAATGCTTATTCTATATAATTCGGATGCAGTGCTGTAGTTATACGATGTGTTCTTAGTAAGGCTGAGTAAAAGAGAAATTGTCATTTGATTGGTCTTAAAAAAGTATAGATTCCATACAAAAAAACGGAAATGAGAATATTAAGGTAACACATTTAAGCACTAAAGTCACGAAATGCCAATGTTTAAAGATATATGTATAATCCTAACACCTCGAGTCTATTCATTAAAATGCAATTGCATTACATGATCACATACTATTTCTCAAATAATAGAATACATCTCACACATTTTTTCTGTAACTTTAGACACACACACACCCCACCTTATACAATTTTCCACACTTTTTAAATGTATAGTAGTTTCCACTGTCATCAAGGTTTAGTACAATATATACGTATTGGCTTAGACATCTGATTTTTTTCCCTCCATAAGGAAAATATTGTCATCATTCATATACTATACTTGCCCTATTCAACCACAATTGCTTAGGTGCAATGCAGAAGGATAAAGCAGTTTACGACACTAAAATTAGCTGCACACAACGTATTCAGTACAAACTGCATTAGGTACAGGTCAGGGCTGAAGTAATTAACTACAACGCTTATTTAGCTCCAACCTTCAGTGGCCCACTGTAAAAATGTCAGCAAACTTTGACTACTATTCTGTTATACTTCGTGTGTAGTTTGCTGTGAAATTTTTGTACTCCTTTCCTAGACTTTTTTATGATGTAAAAGATGCTACATGTGTAGTTAAGTGTTTCACAATTTTGGTATATACTTTTATCTGAGAAACTGAAATTGTATGTGATCACGTCATGAAAGATTACATCATAATGCATACATACAAAGGGCTAGAGTTCAGGCTTCATGGACAACTTTGCATTTTCCGACTTCTGAGTGTTTAACCCATGCATGCAACCATAGGGCTAGATTGTGGCTTTTATTCTACATCTCTGCATAGAGGTGATTGGTGCAGAGGCCCCCTGTCACAGGAGAACACTAGAAAGATTATGCTGCAGTCTCTCCAAGTCTGTCCTTGTGCACAGAGGCCTGGGGTGGGGACTGCAATCTATTCAATCTTTGGCCCATCCACCTCCTTGCCCCGAACTTCCCAGAGCACTATTGTGAGCAGGGCTGACTGGAGGAGAACAACTATGTTTAGAACGATTCCTCACTGGAACAAAACCAAACCTTTTAAATGTTTACACAAAAACACAACGGGGCTCAAATGTCTGTTTTTGGACAGAAGAAGAGGTTACTCACCTTATGTAGTCAATTAGAGGGGTAGCCGTGTTAGTCTGGATCAATAAAAGCGGCAGAGAGTCCTGTGGCACCTTACAGACTAACAGCAATAATAGCTGTTAATCTATAAGGTGCCACAGGACTCTGTCACCTTATGTAGTAACTGTGGTTCTTCGAAATGTGTGTCCCTATGGGTGCTCCACTGTAGATGTATTCACGTCCCTGCACCTTAGATCAGAGATTTTAGGTAGCAGTGTCTGTTTGGCCTGCACATGTGCTCTCTGTGCCGCAGGCTCTGCTGCTATATATTGCTGTGCGGGTGAACCACCCTTAGGTCCTTCACCACCACATAGCTGATTGATAAGAGCTTTGAAGCAGAGGCGCGGAGGGTGGGTAGTTGAGCACCCACAAGGACACACATCTCGAAGAACCAGTTACTGCACAAGGTGAGTAACCTCTACCTCCTCCTCTTCTTCACATAATGTCCTCATGGGTGCTTCACTCTAGGTGACTCTACAGCACTACCTCTAATGGATGGGGTGGGGCTTTGGAGTTGAGTCCAATATTGAAGACAGTACAGTCGAGCTAAATAGAGCATCAGATGCCGAGTCATGGGTGACTGCATAATCTTCAGCAAATGTATGAGTAGATGCCAGAGTCACTGCTCTGCATATTTCTATGATCAGAACGTTATTGAGGAAAGCTATGGAAGTGGAGAAAAGTCTTGCAAAGTGAGTTCGAGCTCCAGAAGGAGGTTGAAGGTCACGCATGTGATAGCAGTGGATAATGCAGTTCAATATCCACCTAAAGAGAGTCTTTGCTTAGAGACCAGGTACCTTTAATCTGTCTGTGATGGAGAGGAATAGTTTTGGAGGTTTTCTAAAAGGTTTGGTCCTTTCCTAAAAGAATGCTAATGCTCTCCAGATGTTGAGTGTGTGCAGTGTTGCCTTCCCACTTTTATCCCTGTGAAGTTTGGGAAAGTAGGCTGGGAAGTGGATAAGCTGATTGATGTGGAAGGCTGAAGGTATTTTTGGTAGGTATTTGGGGTGCGGTCATAATATGATCTTGAGAAAATTGTAAGGGTTGGGGGTACTCCATTAGGGCTCCTAGCTCTCTCATTCTCTGATCAGACGTGATGGTTTTCATAAAGAGGTGCAGAAGCAAGCAAGTGGGCATAGGCTCAATGGAATCTTTGTAAGACTGTTTAAGACAAAGATAAGGTCCCATGCTGGTGTACCGTCTCTGGTTTGAGGGTAGAGGTTACTCAGAAACCTTTAAGAAACCTTTTCATCGTAGGATGAGAAAACACAGAATGTCCGTCTGTCTTCTGATGGAAGGTGGATATGGCTGAGATGTACTTTAACTGAGCTTAGAGATAGATCTGATTTCTTTAATTGTAAGATGTAATATAGCACAATCAGTAGAGAGGATGCAGATGTAGCCTGTCTTGCATCAGACCAGAGTTGGAATCTCTTCCATTTTTGAATGTATGTATGACAAGTAGTTATTTTCCTGCTATGTAACTGTACCTTCTTCACATCCCCAGAGCAGTTCATTTCTAAGGTTTGGAATCATCAAGGAGCCACGCTTTGAGTCGGAGAACTTGTAGATTGGGATGATGGTTCTAGCCTGCGTCTTGAGAGAGAAGATGAGGAATGGGGGGCCAACTGAGAAAGGTATGGAAACCAGGTCTGCCTTGGCCACATGGCAGCTATAAGAATAAACTTGGCTTTTTTTTTTAAACCTTGAATATAACCTTGGATATTGATGGAAAAGCATAAAATAGCTGTCTGTTCCATTTGAGGATAAAAGCATCTCTGATAGAATGGTGACCCAGGCCTGCCCTGGATCAGAATTGGGAACATTTCTTGTTTTTGGCTGTGGCAAACAGATCTCTCTTTGGAATTCCCCACTGTATGAATATGCTGTGAAGCAGGGTAGTGTCTATTTCCCATTCATGATCTTGGGAAATTTTTCTGTTGAGTATATCTGCTGCAGCATTCTGTATGCTTGTGAAGTAGGTTGCTGATATGCTGATGAATGCACCAGTTCCATAGTTTCACGGCCTTGGCATTCAGGGAAGGTGATTTTGCTCCTCCCTGGCAGTTTATGTAGAACATATATGCAATTTTGTCTATCATAATCTATACGTTTGCTTTTGATCAGTGGCAGGAAATGTAAGCAAGCGTTGCTGACTGCTCTGAGCGCTAGTAAGTTGATATCCAGTGTGGATTCGAGAGAGGACTATTTGCCCTGAATGGTGTAGGTGTCCAGGTGGGCACCCCACCCTATTAGGATTGTGTCTGTCATCAGTATCTGGCATAGTTGAGTGGAGGAGACTTCTGTGCAGACATTGTGAGGATCTGTCCACCAGTCAAGAAGTTTTTGACTGCTGAGGGCATTTAAAGTAGTGTGTTTAATTGTGTCTGCTAGGGATGTATACCATTCTGAGCCACCCTTGAAGGCAACGCATGTGGGGTCTCACATGATTTAAGACAAAGGTACCCACCACCACATGTGCCAGTAGTTGAAGACAGGCTCTGGTCAAGATCTGGGGACTGGCCTGAACTGTTGAGATTAAGCTGGCTAAGGTGTTGAACCTGTATGATGGGAGGAAGGCTTTGGTCTCTACTGCATCTAGGTAGGCTCCTATGAATTCCAGTTGCTGCACTGGGGTCAAAAGTGGACTTTGGGGGTATTTAGTTGTAGTCTCAACTGTAGGATTAGATCTATCATCTTTTGTCTCTCTCAAGACATCAGTGAAGAAATGTGTTTTGAGCAGGTAATCGTCTAGATACAGACATATCATGATGCCTTGTTTGTGATGGTGTGCAGCTACCACTGAAAGGACCTTAGAGAACACCCTTAATGCAGATGAGAGACCAAACAGGCGCACCTTATATTCAACATGATCTTGACCCAGAGTGAATCTTATGAACTTCTTGTGGGACGGGTGGATTCTAATATAAAAGTAAGGGTCTTGTAGGCCGAGAACCAGTTCCCCTGATCCAGAGATGGGATGGATCCTGCCAAGGTAGCTAGCTTGAAGTATATTTTTACAAATCTGAGGCAGCTATGCCCCCTCAGCGCTACTGGGCATGCTCCAAATGCACTAGTATATAAGGGAGCAGCACAGCTCAGTTGAGCTGACCGCCAGGGAGGAAGGACGCATGTTGCAGCTGAAGCCCGAGGCTGGAGGAGCTGGAAATGCTGCAACCCAGGCAGACGTCAAGATACACAGAGGCCTCACAGAGTCCGGGAGTCACCGGGGACCATGAGGACTGGGGAACCTGGAGACAGCAGAAATGCCTAGACCACAGAAGCAGGAACCATGGTACGAAGCAGCCCAGGGGAAATAGGTCATGGCCCGGTTAGTAAACTGGAACTTTGAGTCAGCATATTTCGGTTAGATCCCCGCTGACTCATTGGCACGTGCTCTTACTACTACCAGGGCCCTGGGCTGTGGCCCAGTGGAGAGAGAGGGCCCAGGCTCCTTTACCCAGGCTGCTACCCCCCCCCATTGTGAATGGCGGCCCCCCCTTTCCTGACTGGGGCCACTTGGCCACTACGCCTTGCTGCCTGCTGACTGGGGAGAATCTATTGCTGTTGACCACTAGGCCTTACTGCCCGGCTGACTGGGGCAAATTTATTGACTTGGGTCCCTAGGCCTTGCTGCCCTACTAATAAGGGCGAATATATTGACTTTGGCCACTAGGCCATATTGCCATGCTAACAGGGGTGAAAACACTGACTTTGGCTACAGAGGCATAAACGTGGGATACTTACGTCCCGCCCCTACACCCTAAGGGGGATGGAACAGATTCGGCCTGCACTGGACGGGGTTCCCCCACCCTGTTACACCTTCCCTCTGTGTTGTGTGGGAACTGGTTCTATAGTTCCTAGTTTAAGGAGGTGGTTTGTTTCCCTCATGTAAAAAGTGCTCATGAGAAAGGTCCCTGAAGGGGGGGTGGATACAGGGAGGAAGGTAAAGTAGATTGAATATTCCTTGGAGATGATCTCTAATACCCACTTGTCTGTGGTTATACACTCCCAGTTTTGATGAAAAGGAATAAGGCGGTTGCCGAATGGGTGGAGATGTCTGGGTTGTTGCAGCAAATGAAATTGCAGGTGGTAACTCGGGGCCTCGACCAGCACATTCAAATTGTTGCTTGGATGTAGAAGGCTGTGATGTGATTCTTTTTGTAAATAATTTTGATCCCTCAGGAGGTCCTCCACTGTGGCTTATACGTCCTTCGGAAAGCTGGAGAGATGAAGTGAAGAAGCTCTCCTCATGACCACTGCTGTCAAGATGGAACAAGCAGCTGTACCAGCAGCATCCAGAGATGCCTGTAATGCTGTCCTTGCATGGAGCTCTCAACAATAATCACCTGAAACTGCTCTTTGATCTGATATGTTCAATAAAGGCATTTAACTTACAGTAATTGCCATGAGGGCTTGGTAACCAGCGATCCTAAATTGTAGGGTTGCTGATGAATATGATTTCCATTCAAATAAATCCAGTCATTTCCAGTCTTTGTTGTATGCTGTCATTTTAGCGTGCTGCTGTCTGCCATATTAGTTAAAAGCATTGAAAACCAGGGAATTTGGGGATGGCTGAGAAAATAAAACTCCATGTCTTTAGAGGACATATAATATTTTTTGTCCACCTGTTTGTGGGTATTGTGGCTGGGTCTGCCATATAGTTTTTGCTGGGTGACGAGGCCTCATTGATGGGGAGCGAAATTCTGGCTGAGGACAACATCTATAAGATGTCAAGCAGTTTGTGCTGTGACTCTGATTTCTTCAAGCGGGATTTATAGTGAATCTTCTACTCTCTTAAAAGAGGTCTTGGAACTGTTTCAAGTTGTCTGCTGTAGTTGGTAGAGGAAGCATAACAGCTTCATCAGGAGAAGAAGAAGAAGAAATGTGGGTTGCAGGAGTAGCCTCCTTGTCTAGCCTCTCCTCCTGTTCCCCAAAGATCTCCACTTCAGGATCAGGGGATCTGGCTAATGAAGCTGAGGGAGTTCACCTTCCTTTATCCCTTTGGGTAACCCTAGAGGTCCTCAAGAATTGGTGTCTATATGCCACTCATGGATCCCAGTATGACCAGTGAGGTGGTACAAAGGGCAGGCGTGATGGCATCCACGGGTGTCCATACCAACTGTGTGGGCCATGTCTCCCCTGATAGTAAACTGAAGGTGCATCAGTTTCTAGGTGGCTAGATCCATGGTGTTGTAATGGAGAGCTTTCCAGACACTTAATATAGGTCATCCTCATCATGCTCTTTATTGTCACTTAATGGGGTAGAGCAGTCATGGATGGTGGAGGAGATTGTCTCAGCACCGCATGTAAGTCAGGGGAATAGGACGTAACTGGTACCATGGTCAAGTTGGTGCCTAGCAAAGATGATTCAGGCATCTCTGAGATCATCAAGTCTTTAGGGAACCAAAATCCCTGTGATACCAGCACAGCTGGCGGTACCGCTGAGGCTGGCTGAATAAGAACTGTTGAAGTGTACAGAATCAACGGTACCGGAGGTCTTTTGTACTCCAACAAATGACCAGCAGATGTTGTCCTAGACTTCTGCGGGGCTGAAGTACTCATGACTGAGACTCTAGAAGACTCTGTCAGTGCCACTTTAGAGGAACTAGACCACCATTCTTTGCTGCTTCTTTCCCCTGCCAGTACCAATTTACCCAAGCCTGGCCCTTAGGATCTTTGGGCTTAGCAGTGGTAGTGGTACCTGAGGATCCTGCAGCTTCATGGGTACCAAGTGGTGGGTTGGGTAGTCGACCTTGTCAGGGTCTCTTTCTCTTGGCTGATTCCCTATTCAGGCAACTTGTTGCCTGTTTGAGACTGAGAGAAATCAAAGGATTTCCTCTTTGAAGTCATCAGAGAGTACTTAGCCCATGATGTTGACAGAATTGGCCTTGTCATGGATCACTGTACAGTGGGTCCTGAGTCCAGGGTTGGAGGCTGGTCGGAGTGAGCTTTCCATCATGAGCAGTCTTAATTTTTGCCCATGGTTCTTTCCAACTCTCAATTTTAGTTTGAGGCAAAATGTGCACTTCTGAGACATGAGTGACTCTCCAAGGCAATGAATGCAGTGGGAATGGCCATTGCTGATAGGAAAGGTTTCTTCACTGGAGAGGCAACGTTTAAATCTAGGGGAGTTGGGCATACCCTTTTAGGGTTCACAACCTGAATGGGAAGAAACTAAGGAGAACTAACTTAGGCTTGGACAATAACTATTCTACAAGTAAAGTCATTTTTTTGAAGGGGGGAGAGAAATGAAAAGAAGGCAGTATTAAGACTAACTAACGGAAGCTCTATTACTACATCTAATACTGAAGGAAACAAACAAGAAAACACTAAGAAACTCTGTTAATGGGATTTGCTAAGGCTCTCTCTCAGGCCAAAGGCAGTTGAAAAGGAACTGAGGGCAGAGCAAGAGACTGGGAGAGCACATGTGTGAGTCAAACAGACACAGTTATCTAAAATCTCCGATCTGAGGTCCAGGGACACGAATACACCTACAGTAGAGTACCTATAGGGACACTACTGGAAGAATCACCTGAGCTTTTCGATTTGATAAACGTGGAAGGCTGGTTTGTGGCCTGGTGGTTAGGATACTCGAATCAAGAGTCTGCTGTCTGATTAAAAGCATTGTTTTTCATCCCAGATCACTCAGAGCAAGGATTTGAACTTGATTCTCCCACATTCCAGACCAGTGCCATAACCATCAGTCTATACATCATGAAAGTCTCTCCCCCTTTTCCCCAGGAAAACTTTTTGAAACTGACATGTCTCCATGAAACTTTTCAGCTTTGACAAAATAGTATATTTTGGCTAAATGAAATTTTGCTGAAAATGTTCAAACCAGCTCTAATTGCGAACAGCTCTTCTTGCACACCTTGAAGATCCTGCACAGCCATGTGTGGGCCACTCACTATTTGGTCCTTAATATTCTCTTGATTTTTCTTTGGCATTTCCTAGGGGGGCTTTTAAGAGAAAAACAAAGTAAAACTTACCTCTCCCAGGCTTTGAAGTTCTGGGGGCTTGCAAAAAATTGACAATAGCAAATGTTTGCTGAAACTATCTGGCTCGAAGAAGCTGGAACACCTCTCCCCTCCATATCTTAGGACACTGTCCCTCTCTTGCATACCAGAGGTGAAAGTCTCTGTCTTATACTCCTTAGGAGCTAAGCAGCTTATAAGATGCATGATTTCAAGGCTCCCACTTGTGCTCCTTACCAACTTAGCAAGGAAGTCCAATGTAAAATGTACTGCACATGCACAGCATGCATCTTTGAAAAGTTCATGACTTAATGAATTCAGAATTTAACCAATACAAGGCACTTCTGCTCAATGAGGACTATGATTATTCCAATTTTCAGTTTTCATAATTCAGCAATGTTGGTTATAGGGCTGTTTCAATAAACGTTCCAGGATTTTTGATGTATTTAAAATAAAGGGGAAAGTATACCCCTCAACTCTCCTCAGAATTCTAAACAGATAAACTCTTTTTGCTAAAACTTAAAAACAAAAAACCCACCTAAAAACACTTATAATTTGGGACCAGACCCAAGGTACATCTAATCTAGTATTCTGTCTCTGACAGTGGCCAGATACTTCACAGAAAGAATGCTAAAAACCCTAACACAGGCAGAGATGGGGTAATCTGCCCCCCTTATGCTAAACTAACAGAGCATAAGGTCTAATGTCTCATCCAAAATTTACCATTAATAATGATCACTTTGCATATCCTTGTTATCCATATAAATGTTCAATCCCTTTTTGAATCATGTTAGATTCTTGGCATCAGTGATTTCCTGTAGCAGGGAGTTCCACAGTTTAATCTGTTTAATGTGTGAAAAAGTACTCCTTTTACTGGTTTTGAATTTCTCACTTTTTAATTTAATTGGGCAGTGACCACAAGCCTGGAAAATTTCAACCTGAAAAGTCAAAATTTTGGTAAGTTTTGAGAACTAAAAACAGGATGTTAAAATGGAAACTATGAAGAAAATGACACTTATATTAGTTACCCCGGTCGTATTACTAAAAAAACAGGGCTTGCTTTATTTACCCACATGGTCTGGCTGTCCACTCACATTTATTACTCCTGAGTCTCATTCTGCAACGCTGCTCTTAAACCAGTTTTCTTCCATCTTATATTTTAGTATGGCATTACTGCATACACTCATACACAAATATACACTTATAACCTTGCATTTATCCACAGAGAACTTTATCTGATTGAAACTGGCCCAAATTTCATAACTCTCCAAGATCTCCTGCAGTTTTATTTTATCCTCAACTGTGTTTATAATCCCAGTTAGTTTAACAGCAGCAGGTTTGATTAGTGTTTGATCTCATATTGCACATCATGTATAAAAATATCAATCACCATTGACCGCAACTGGCTAAACCATTAAATGTTTCTTAGGCTTGTTTTGTTTGCAGTACTTGACTTTTTTGCACAAAATGCACGGATTTTACAGTGGCTACAGTGAAAACAAATTAAGAGATTAAACACAATCTTCTCCCCACTTCTAATTCATATTAAATACTTTTTTTTTTGAATGAGGAACTTCTTATCATGATTTTTGGGACTAGACAGTTTACAAGACAATATCCTTGTATCGTAGTGTGTAACCCAAAGGTACATTTCAATTTTTAAATAAATGGCTTCAAAATACTATTACAAATTGTACAGAAGAACAACAAACTTTGAATAACCAACAACATCTCTCAGTTGTCACTATTTCCTTAACAATCTTATATATATTTGTGTTTTCCTTTAGATAGAAATTCTTCCCTACTGCATGAAATTATTCATGACAAATGACAAAAGTTAAGATGCTCACATGAAGCAATTTCTGCTATGCCAACAAAACAGTCTTTAAAAAGTGGGACACAAGAACTTTCCCACTTTCTAACAATCAGTCTCTTAAAAAAAAAAGACAAAAGGATTAATGCTGTCCACTATCACCATCACTGTGTATGGTGAATGTGGAGCCTCTTGAAGAAGCAATCAGCAAACATTTGGGAATTTCTGGAAGTGAAGAGGAGGAATGGAACATAAGGCATTTTACTACAAGGGATAACCAGTTAATGAATCTTATTAATTAATGAGTATTTACAAAAATTGTGGAGAGGAGTGAAATATTCCCTTTGTCCTAATTCTATTCTAATATGCCAATGTTTAAATGGAGCTCGTCATGGCTGAAAAAGAGACAAAACACCAAACCAGCAACTCAGTTAATTAAAATGGATTAAGGCAGTGGTCCCCAAACTTTATACCTCATGCCCCTCCTTACCCCTGTCTGCATCCCCCTCAAATCAGGGATGGGAGCAGGGATATGGCTCTGGGAGGGGGGGACATGGACAGGGTAAGGGGTCTGACCCTGGGCCCATAACTGGAGGAAGGGGTAGGGCTGGGAGTGGAGCCTTGGCCAGCAGCTGGGACCCAGGGTATGGGGCCGGAGCCATGAGAGGAGCTGGATTGGGCCCCAGCTGTACCCCTCCAAACATTACTTGGGGGCTCTCCACAGTTTGGGGACCTCTGGATTAAGGGTTAGAATTCAAACTGTCAAACAAAAAGGAGAGAGACAAAGTAGATGAGGTAATATCTTTTATTGGTCCAACTTCCAATAGCCTTGTTCACACTGAGTAGCAATTTACTCTGCGACTAGTCCCACAGAAGTCATTGAGATTACACATGGAGTAAAATGTTCTTCCTTGTGAGTGAGGGTATCAGAGTCTGGCCCCTTTAAGTATGCAGCAACTTAAAATTGAGCTGCACTGTTTTAAATGAATACTGCACATGATCAAATCCTTTTTATGGTGAGGGAACAGACCAAGCATTAAAACGGAAATATTATTACAAGACATGGTTTAGAGTTTCCAACTGTAGAATTCTATCATACTCAACACAGCCTTTCACTATTGGCTCGTTGCGGTCATTTCCTACTTGGACAGCACCTTTTCCATTCCAATCCTAACTGCATGAGGACAAAACTGTCTAATCCACCTAAATGTTGATTAATTAAAAATGAACTAATATTACAGTATAGAGAAAGAAGATGTTTGTGGAAGATCAAATACATTGATCAATGTTCTACCATTATTAATACAATGTTCTTCCATCTGGAACAATTCAATAAAATAGGTCCCAGAGCTGGGAGGAATGGATATGAAACTATTTCTATTATACATCTCACTCTCTTCCAATCACTCAGTGCTCTCCATCCTCTTACACTGTAACGGGCCCATCTTACCAGCAACAGCATGTTAGTAAATGGATAGGAACCATGGACCACATCCCATCCAGTCCCAACATGCCTGAGGTGTGCTGCCAGCAGCACTGACTAATTCTCCTTTCCTGTGTGCTGCCAAAGTGCAAGCAGCCAAATTAAAGCTGCTGGCTCATGCAACCTTAATTTGGACCCTTTGTGCACGTTCTTTATTATATAGTTTTTAATTCCATGAACACAAGTATGCTGTGCTTAGGATTCCTGCCTCATTCAGTGCACAGGATGGACAGTGCTCACTTAATAAGCAGCTATTCAATATTTTGTTTTCTCCTAGTTTTTCACTGTGCGGTGCAATGCCTTATTTTCTGCACACTATTCAAACCCTGCTCTGAAAAAATAAATTATTAATTTCCTCATGGGCTTTTCTGTGGTGCTCCTCACTATAGCATCCAACTACTTCACAAACATTCACAAATGTTCGCAACACCCTTGTGATGTGAAGGCGTGGGGAACGGAGGCACAAGAAATCAAGGTCAGAAGTGTCAACTGATTTTGTGTTCCCAATCTGAGATACCCAGTGCTTGACTTTTCAAGGAGTTTAGCATTGTATAGCACTTTATATATTCAAAGCATAGCTCCCACTGACTTCACTTATCACCATCATTATATGTATTGCAGTAGAGCTTAGGAGTTCCAGTCATGGACCTGTACTCCATTGTGCTAGGTACTGTGCAAACAGAGAAAAGAACGGCCCTGCCCAAAAGAGCTTACAATGTAAGTATACGACAAGAGTCAATCAATGGAGCAGACAGACCGACAGGGGAGTACAAGGAAACTATGAGATAATTTTGGTCAGCATAATAAACTGTCAAGTTTGTAGGCCTCACAGGAAAGAAGAATTTTATTGAAGGATTTGAAGGAGGACAATGAAGTAGCTTTGCAGATGTTTGCAGCTGTGAGTGCTCAACATTTCTGCAAAACAGACCCCAGCCTCTCAAGTCAGGTAAACAGAAAAAGAAGAACAAAATTAGTGACCACCTGTGAAAAGTTTGATTTAAGCGACTTGCCTAGCATAAGAACTCTGTGGCAGAGGCAGTCATAAAATTCAGATCTTCAGGGCAGCATTCAGCTGCCTTAACCAGGAGACAATCCTTTCTCTTCCAACAATACCCTGCTTCCTTCACTGCACACCTTCCCACTTCTGCAAAACCACATTGATCGATCCCCAGAGTGGTCCATCCTGTGCACTGAATAAGATGGGATCCTGTGGAAAAAAATAGGATGTGATCATGTAATTAAAGACTTTCATTCAGCCCCCTTATGCATATGCATTATGAAAGTTGCACTGGTAAGTCCTAGTCTCATCCCTTCATATTCCTTATGTTGGGTCCCGGTTTACCTCTTCACTCCAAGCCTTGGTGCCAATATGGGGGTTATTAACGGCACAGGAGAGACAGGTTCCCTGAGCTCACTTCTGGTGCCCAGATCCACTCTTGCCCGGAGTAGCCACTATAGGGAAAGTCAGACTTCACTCTGTAGCTCTGGGCTGGAGGGAGCCTGCACAGTCCAGTCACACACAGGAACTGTGAGGAGATGGAATCTATGGAGATGGTAGCTATTAAACTCTAGCAAATCTCTACCGAGCATTGCGAACTGCAATATTTCAAAGGTTTATAACTTTGACAAATTTGGACAGATTTTCACAACGACCCGAGAGACACATCCCTGACACAAACGCCAGCCCTTGCCAAATTTCAGGTCCCTGCTACAGTGCATGGAGGAACTTATTAGAGCTTTCTAAAGAAAAGATAATCAGAATTTTTTAAAAATAAATTTATAAATATATATGTAATTTAAAATTATTTAAATGTTTAATAAAAAAGCATGGCTAGAAAGGAGATGTTCTCAGAGTTTTAAAAACAACTTTATTTTCCTTCTTGTCTTTCTCAAAAACAGCAGAACTGTTGTGGCTGAACTTTCCAAAAAAGTCAGCCTGCGGCAGGTCACCCAGCATGGAAAATTTCAGCTCAAGTGATTAAAGTTTGGCAAAATTAAATGCAACTAAAAAAAAAGGTCTTATATGGGAAGTGTTGAGCTACCTTACCAACAGGTGGTGCTATAAATTCCACCTAGAATACATTCTGACACTCTGCAAACAATAATGGCTAAGAAGCACATTTTCTAGAAAGAAATTACCAATAAACATTTAAGTTTAATGTACCTCTTGAATCTTTGAACACCTAGAAACCATCCCATATGTCCCTAATCCCGCAAAAAGATGCATCTGTTTGCACAGATCCAACTGCCGATTCAGGCTCTATGTTAAATGATTTGGTTGATGCATGTCCACATGTAAGATGTTCCCAACCAACCAAAATACAAAATCAAAGTACTTTTATATTGCTCATTATCTTTTGGAGGACAGTCAATGATATGAAAAATACTTCATTTACCTTGCTGAATATACAGCATGTACGCTGCTATTTCTGAACATTCGCTATTCAGTTTACAGTTGGTATATTAAATTTTAACTCTGCACAGATGGACACACACACATGCTTTATTTCCTGTTCTTCCCAGGAAGGATATCTGTAATCCAGTAGTGGAATAGAGAAGAGATGATCTTGGCATGATCTGAAAAGAAGAAAACAAATTCTTCCTGAAATATATTTGTGGTATTTTTCAGCAATCAAATACCTGAAGGTTAAAAAAAAAGCTTTATAAACATATGTTTTCATCTGACATTACCATTTAAGAAAAAAAAAAAACCCTTGGAGCTTGAGACACCAATATAAATTTGAAGACGACAGACCAAATTCATTTCTGGAATAAGCAAGCGTGACTCTTCATAGATTAGTTGCTTGTACCAGGGCTGACTCTGGCCTTATACTGTTTAGTGCAACCACTGAATTATTTCGTAATCAACAACATTGAAAAGTGGATTAAAATGACACAACCACAAGTGTATAGTTGAGGCTGAAACAGTCTGTGATCTGCATCATTTCCTTAGGTATTCTCTGAATGGAGAGTGATTTCACCTACCCTTTATTTATTATTATTTATATTTCAGCTGCATTCAGAGCCCCAACTCATAGAATCATAGACTAAGGTCAGAAGGGACCATTATGATCGTCTAATCTGACCTCCTACACAACGCAGGCCACAGAATCTCACCCACCCACTCCTGTAACAAATCTCTAACCTATATCTTAGCTACTGAAGTCCTCAAATTGTGGTTTAAAGACTTCGAGGTGCAGCAAGTGACCCGTGCCCCACGCTGCAGAGGAAGGCGAAAAACACCCAGGGCCTCTGCCAATCTGCCCTGGAGGAAAATTCCTTCCCGATCCCAAATATGGCGATCAGCTAAACCCTGAGCATGTGGGCAAGACTCACCAGCCAGACACCCAGGAAAGAATTCTCTGTAGTAACTCAGATTCCACCCCATCTAACATATCATCACAGGCCATTGGGCATATCTACCGCTAATGGCTGAAGATCAATTAATTGCCAAAATTAGGCTATCCGATCATATCATCCCTTCCATAAACTTATCAAGCTTAGTCTTGAAGCCAGTTGGTCTTTTGCCACCACTGCTTCCCTTGGAAGGCTGTTCCAGAACTTTACTCCTCTGATTGTTAGAAACCTTGGTCTAATTTCAAGTCTAAACTTCCTGATGGCCAGTTTAATCCATTTGTTCTTGTGTCCACATTGGTACTGAGATGAAATAATTCTTCTCTCTCCGTGGTATTTATCCCTCTGATATATTTATAGAGAGCAATCATATCTCCCCATAGCCTTCTTTTGCTTAGGTTAAACAAGCCAAGCTCTTTGAGTCTCCTTCCATAAGACAGGTTTTCCATTCCTCAGATCATCCTAGTAGCCCTTCTCTGTACCTGTTCCAGTCTGAATTCGTCTTTCTTAAACCTGGGAGACCAGAACTGCACACAGTATTCCAGGTGAGGTCTCACCAGTGCCTTGTGTAACGGTACTAACACCTCCTTATCTCTATTGGAAATACCTTGCCTGATGAATCCCAAGACTGCATTAGCTTTTTGCACAGCCATATCACATTGACGGCTCATAGTCATCCTGTGATCAACCAATACTCCGAGGTCCTTCTCCTCCTCTGTTACTTCCAAGTGATGTGTCCCCAGTTTATAACAAAAATTCTTGTTATTAATCCCTAAATGCATCACGTTGCACTTTTCACTACTAAATTTCATCCTATTACTATTACTCCAGTTTACAAGGTCATCCAGATCTTCATGTATGATATCCCAGTCCTTCTCTGTATTGGCAATACCTCCCAGCTTCGTGTCATCCGCAAACTTTATTAGTGCATTCCCACTTTTTGTGCCAAGGTCAGTAATAAAAAAGATTGGTCCCAAAACCGATCCCTGAGGAACTCCACTAGTAACCTCCTTCCAGCCTGACACAGTTCACCTTTCAGTGTGATCCATTGTAGTCTCCCCTTTAACCAGTTCCTTATCCACCTTTCAATTTTCATATTGATCCCCATATTTTCCAATGTAGCTAATAATTCCCCATGTGGAACCATATCAAATGCCTTACTGAAATCGAGGTAAATTAGATCCACTGCGTTTCCTTTGTCTAAAATATCTGTTACCTTCTCAAAGAAGGAAATCAGGTTGGTTTGACACAATCTACCTTTTGTAAATCCATGTTGTATTTTGTCCCATTTACCATTGACCTTTAACTACTTTCCCCTTCAAAATTTTTTTCCAACCCTGTGCATACTACAGATGTCAAACTGACAGGCCTGTAGTTACCCGGATCACTTTTTTCCCCTTTCTTAAAAATAGGAACTATGTTAGCAATTCTCCAGTCATACAGTACAACCCCTGAGTTTACAGATTCATTAAAAATTTTTGCTAATGGGCTTGCAATTTAATATGCCAGTTCCTTAAATATTCTTGGATGAAGACTATCTGGGCCCCCCTGATTTAGTCCCATTAAGCTGTTCAAATTTGGCTTCTACCTCGGATGTGGTAATATCTACCTCCATATCAACTGAGCTTGTGCTAAGCAATGTGCAGCTATATAAAAGCACAGTATGGCCAGAGCTTCAGCCTTAACACAGAGATTCCCGTCTATTTTAACTATATTTTTGATAGCACAGCAATGAGTACCGTAGATATACCTATCACATTTAAGATGCTCTATAAAGTCATTTTAATGCAGCTTTCCTATTTTATTTCCTTTTGTATGAATAATCTGCAAAAATGTTATTTTGAATAACTTGAGGCATATGTATTAATTTGAAGGCACATGTACTGTACCTAGGTGCAGCATAACTATTACTTTTCCTGGCCTGCAAAACACAAATGAAATATTTTTAGAGGACATCTCTCCAAGAAAACCAGCAAAAAGTAGCTTTCAGCTCTTTAGTGAGTGATAATTTCCTAGGCAACAAGAGAGGAGTCTATTTTAGACTTGATATTCGCCAACAAAGAGAAAATGTTAACAGACAAGGGAAGGGAGCTAATGAGTAGAAACTGAAGAGGTCATATATCAGGGAATAATGACATTATTTTTCTACTGGATAATTACCTATGCTCTTAACACACACTCAGAATTAGGACTAAGAATCACTCATTCTAAAATTTGTAATTCCCAACAGCATATAAAAGCTTTATCTTCTAGTCACAGACCATTTTTTGTCTCATGCACAATAAGGTGACATGAAGCAGCTCAACCTCCCCTCCAACGTAGACTCACAAGCAGCATTCTGTTTCCCACACTTTCTGGAAGAGGTGAGTGAAACTTCTATGAGAGATTCCTTTATATTTGACCCCTATCCCTACCCTCTTCAGGTGTATGGAAGATTTTGGGTAGAGAGGGCTAGAATAGGGGTCTCCAAAGTGGGGTGCGTGCACCCCAGGGGGTGCGCGGCAGGAGGAGTGCTGCCGGCACGATGGCAGCAGCGCTCCCGGACCTTTGATTCTTCGGCCGCAGCTCAGCTGTCCCCGCTCTGTCTTCGGCAGCACGCCGGCAGTAACTCTTTTTTTTTTTTTTTTTGGTGCTTCCCTAGAGCTGGACCTGGGGGTGCGTGATCCAAAAAGTTTGGAGACCACTGGGATAGAAAATAGTACACGTTTTTTGTGAAAAAATTCAAAAGAAGTGAAAAATGTTAGGTTTTCCTTGCAAACATTTTCACAATTTTTTAAATTTTGAAAATGAACAAAAATATTTTTAGAAAAATTGCCATTTTTTAATCTTATTTTTAAAAATGAAAATTTTTGATCACCTCTAACTTTGGGGTGATTACTGAGGTGGAAACCATCCAACTCCCTCAGTCTGCCTCCCCAATCCCCTTCCTCTGGTTCTGGAGTGAGCTAGGGGACCACCTCTATATTGGTTAGAGTGCACCACATTATCATAGGCGTCCTGGATTTCCCCGTCTCTTTTCAGGTACGTTTCCTCACTTGGTACGAAGTCCTAAGGGCCAGAGAGAGAATGACAGCTTGAAGTGCGCATCTCTACAGTTTCACTGTCCTAAGCAGTCTCTGCCATGTCCTCTGCCTGCAACTCTGATGTGTTTCCCACCTCTTCTTCCGGACATCTCCACCACCACCATTGCATGCTCTGCCAAAGAATAGGAACTAAGAACTTAAAATAAAATGTAAATTTCCTTTTTCTTCTTTTCTTTTTTCTTTCTTCTGTCTACTGAACAATACCTCCCAATCACAGTATTGTTCTGGGAGGTGTGGAGAGAATTCCAGATAAATGCTTTATTCAATTATCTTTTTATAACAGGGTAGAGCATAACACCATTATAAAGTTCAGAGATGAGGAAGATACATTATTATGTATAAGGAGAGGGTCCGCGTAAAGACTTTTATTCATTCTTCTTCATGACTCCCCACTGCAACATCCTTCATTAAGGGAAAAATACCCCCCACAAATTATTAGCCATTTGACCCAGGTGTCTTGCACTGAATCATAACCACAGGGAAAAGGGGTTCTTTTGTTAACTTATTGCTTCTTGAAGCACAAGAGAAAAAAATGGGTTTGTTTTGCAAAAATAAGCCTCTTTGCTAATACTAATAAAAACTGTTTTCTTTTCATCAAGTTAATGAGGAATTACCCTTTATTCTAGGGCATCACAGCCCAGTAAAAAAAAAACAAACCAAAAAAAACCAAAAAAAACCCCACACTCTAGAAACAAAGGCAAGAGAATCATATGAGCAAGTCCTGATGGAATTTAGATCTCATGTTTGGGAAATATTGCGGTTACTAAGAAGTACTCTATGTTTTATCTTTTTGAATAGCCCTGAATTGTGTTTCTGTAATGAGCAGCTGGAGTTTGCTGAGGCAGCGAACTTCTGTAACAGCTACAAGGAAGGTTGTCTGCTTTTATCAGCTTTCTATTGTAGATTAAATCTGGGGTTTTTTGGACTATGAAAGAAAAAAGTTTATTAATTAAAAAGGTAGAAAAATAAATACATAATTAAAAAATTATGTCGGAAGTAATTTCTTACCATTACATTGTAGCTCTTTGAGATTTCAAAAAATAAAGTTAAAAAGTGATTACCTCTGCTGAGGTAAGTTAGTATAGAGCAGACCTTTAAATAACAACACTTAAAATACAGAAGGCTGGATTCTTCTCTTACACTGGTGTACGTGAGGAATAGAAATTTGATTGTATTGACCAGTGGAAAATAGGTGTGAGTGACAGTAGAACTGAACTAGGAGTGACTAAAGACATGAGGAGAAAATCAACTGGGAGAATAAATAAGGCTGTACACCAACAGGGATGTTTTCAGTCTTCTAAAAGAGGAAAAATACTTATTTCAAAGGGCAGCTCTGCTGTGAATGCTTATTTTATATTTTCTGAGTGGATTTTTCAAAGTTAATTTGTTTTCTTTTCCTTATTCTATTCAACAGTTGTGTTTTACCAAAAAGAGAGAGAGAGAAAAAAGGTGAGTCTGATCCAAAAGCCCACTGAAGCCAGCTGAAAGATTTCCATTCACTTCAATGGGTTCCGGGTCATGCGCACAGTGACTATAATGACTTTGCACATGACTCAACTCTCACTTCTCATTGACTTAATGGAAGATGAATTAGGCCTTTTGTTAAAGGCCCAATTCTGTTACCCCTATTAATGCTGAGTTGTATTTTGCTTTGAGAGTATTTACTCTGAAATCAGTGGGATACACAACGTACTTAAGGGTAGCAGAATCTGGCCCTAAAATTCCAGCTCCAACTTTAAGCAGTTCACCTGTGATCACAGTGAGGGATGATTCTTTACATTTACTGTACACATGCATTTTATTCCACATGCAGATGCACTGCCAATGCACCAGGTCTTCAAGTATTGAAAAATTTCAAATGTACTTTTTGAAAGAGTAGGGAATAATAACTGAGTTCTGGTTAATAGCCTCAGACTGTAAACCCTTCAGGACAGAGATTCTCTCTCTTCTGGGTCTGAACAGCAAAATGATGCACAAAACCCTACTGGGGCCTTGTGGTGTTACCATCACATAAAATTATAGTAGGTTCTAATGCCCAGTCCTCTATGAATTACTGTCAGGTATCTAACGGCTACTGTCTTCACTTACTCAGTTACTGCACTACTGGAACAGAATACAGCCCTGTATTCATAACCTAAACTCTATTGCAGTGGTTCTCAACCCGCGGCCTATGGGCCAACTGTGGCCCAATCGGCACACAGCTGTGGCCCATATGACATCCTCAGGGCCATAAAGGTAGTATTTTTATACGGTGTGGATGTGGCCCACATAACACAAAGAGCGGCATATGCTGCCCACAATGATAAATAGGTTGGGAACCTCTGCTCTATTGTAATAATCTTTGTATAAAGTATGCCTTGTAAAGTATCATTTGAAAATTCATACTTTGCTGGTCAGTACTGTCCTGGTAAAATATGTGTGGCAACATTGTGTGTGAGGTTATAAGATTCCCCTGTATGATGTTGTTAACATATGTTCCAAACCCCACAGCCCTGCCCAGGCAGAAGTCAGGTCTGGCCTAGACAAAGGAAGGAATGTATGCCTCCCTTAATTTGCATTTAAGCAGTGAAGAGAGTCATCGAACAGGGAGGGAAAACAAAGGAAGTTCAAACAGGTGAAAAATACCCAGCAGGGAATATCTTTCCACATAGACCCTTTGTCTCCTGCGTCTCAGCTGGAAATGTTTTCCAAGAGGGGAACTGAAACTATAAAAGGGAAGGAAAAACACTACAAGGGACCCCTCTCTCTGCTGGCCCATCTTATTCACTACATCTGAAGAGACAAAGGAAGCAGCCATTGGACTCTGGGAGCAGGGTCTTGACCTAAAGAGTTTGGCCTGTAAGACTGCTGAAACACGTAGTGAGAAAACAAACTATATTAGATTCAAATTAAAGTTAAGTTAGGTACCAGTAAGCTTTTTATCTCTATTTTTGTTGTAACTACTTCTTTCTTTGTAGTTAATAAACTTGTTTTATTGGTTTATCTCATCCAGTGTGTTCAAGCTGAAGCATCTGGGTAACTCCATTTGGGGTAACAAATTGTGTGCATATTATTTCCTAAAATGAGTAACGGACTTAATATATTTGCATTGTCCAGGAGAGGACTGTGCAGTACAGGACACATTTCTGGGGGGAAATCTGGGAGTAGGACTGTGTTGGTGTCATCCTGTGGTAATTTTTAAGACTGATAAGAATCAAAGGTGTGCTTGGCTGTCTGCAGCACACACAGACATAGCTGGGATTGAGTTCCATGCTGGAGGCTGTTTGTGAGCAGTCTAGGTTGGCGGCTACAGCAGCAAGACACTGGAAAGGACACCCCAGGTTAAATGGCAGGGATGACACAACTACTCATTCATCTGAATTGTACCTTGATAGGTCACAACTACCACTATCTTACTCATTACTTTTCAAGATTCTTTAAAGCACTATACACAATGGTATAAGTATAGTTCACAATACTGGTTTCTTATTCTAAGCATTGAGAAGAAACAGGGACTAAACCTATTCAAATAGCTGATCTCTTCCTATGCAATTCTGAGAGCCTTCACCTCTCACTAACTTCTTTGAGAGCTGAGGACACTCAGCACCTTACAGTACGAGTCACTATTGTGGTTTCATATCAGTCACAACTCTTCCCCCCGACAAAAAGGCAAATTAATGTCTTCCCCGTGAAGAACGATGCTTTCATAATCTAGTAATAATCTTACTTTCACCATTGTGTAGTTATTTAGTTACTGTTTTGTCCCTGTATGAGAATCATGACAAATTTGAATATTTGAACATTTCTAAATGTTGAGAAGAACATCAGCAGTATGATGAGTAAACTGCACATACCTGGCAGCATCATGGAATGTTCTTGGAATTGTTCCAAAATGCCCTTCAATCTCTCAATATCCTGCAAAAGTACAAGGGATTTCATCTGATGTAGAAGTGTCACATCTGAGGAAGCCATGCTGTGAGATTCAAGATGTTGTAAAATCTCTTGGACAGTTGCTGAACTTATAGCTGAATCCAGGCATTTTGATTTAGCTGAACAAAGAAAGCCAAATAAATTTAGGAACTTTCTCCATGTTTATTGAAAATTTGTTAATTACCTTTACTTTTAAAATACATTTCCTTCCTTTTTATTTACACTTCCTTAAAACCAATACCATGTTGTACTGACATGCAGCCTGTTTCTTCTTAACATGATGGGTAGGAAGATGCTGAATATGAAAAGTAAAGACGACGCCAATAGGACTACCAATGAATTGTGAGGAATCTAAACTCGCTACCTAGCTTTTCTAATAAAAACAAATTGTGATTTATGATAAAGTAGGAAGGACTAAGGAAAAAACTGTACTATAGTCAAAGCAAGTGTCTGTGTACAGTACCACGCACATATTTTTATGGATATACATATACAGAGAGAGGGTCTGCTGTAAAGCTTTTTGGGAGACAACTGATCAACTTATTCCTGTATATTAATATTTATGCTTTGAAAATATATATTATAGCATACAATAAAACTAGAAAGGAAACTATGATTTCTCATACTGTGCTGTTGCTTCTCCTAACTTCTCCAATGCCAGTACCTTTGAATGGTTTGTCCCTATAACCCCCTCAAGACAGGCTTTCTTTAAAGTTAGCTTTTCTAATAAAAACATTTTTAAGTGATGTGTTTAGATTCCTCCTAATTAATCTTTCTAACAGAAATATAAAGGTATAATGCAACGTGGTCATTGGTAAATCATGCTGAAAGCAGTGGCTTCCAATTTTATCTAAAAATGGGGAGGGAAGTGGGGTACCCAATGAGAAAGATTGTGATAAAAGCAAACAGCATAATTTCAGATCTATATATAAACCCCCATTTGTCTAACAGGCAAGTCAGTCATACCGTGATATGTAGATGCGACATCTAATCCATAACATAGATTTGCTTTTGCCTGACAATTTCTCTTTTGTGAATAACCAGGTCCATGTTGGGTTTACTGTCTGCGCTACAGTTTTGGAGTTAGGGCCAATCTGTCAATCACTGACAGAATTTAGCTTTGCCTATTTTGGAAACTGACAGTCTGAATACTTTTTGTTAGAACTGTGCAGTCAACACAACTATGGGAAAGTGAACAGGATTCCATTCTGGCTCAATGAATTGTTAACTAAGAGTCAAATTCTACTCTCAGGGTACATTTGAGCTGGGAGGTGAGTGTCTCAGCTTGTGTAGATATACCTGCAGTAGCTCTGCTCGAGCTAGCATGCTGAAAATAACAGTGTAACTGGGGTACCATAGGTAGCAGCTTGAGCTAGCTTCCCGAGTATGTATCTAAGGTGTCTGGGTGGGTACACAGGTCTACATGAACTGTGAATCACAACTCCCTGCTCAAATTTAGATACACTCCTAATTACAACAGTGTAATTCTAGAGTAACTCCATTAAGGTCAGTTGAATTACTTTTGATTTACACTGATTTAAACAAGAGCGTAATTTAGTCATAAATTCTAATTGCAAAATCTTTATTACTGATGACAATATATGAACCTGAAAAACGGTGTTTGTCTTTCATATAACAGGCTTAGGCCTGGTCTATGCTGCCACTTTACAGCGCTGCAAATTTCTTACTCAGGGGTGTGAAAAAACACCCCCCTGAGCGCTGCAAGTTTCAGTGCTGTAAAGTAGCAGTGTAGACAGTGTACCAGTGCTGGGAGCCACACTCCCAGCACTGGCAGCTATTCCCTTCATGGAGGTGGGTTTTTTATAATGTGAGCAGATCTCTCTCCTAGTGCTGGTGCCACGACTACACAGCCACGTTAAAGCGTTGCTACAGCAGTGCTTTAACGTTGCTAGTGAAGACATACAGACCTGAGATAGAGTAGACATCTTTTTACATGTAATCTGAACAAATTTTATCTGAAAATCATTGAGGAAAAAATAAATATGAATTCCCCAAATGCCATTTTTACAGTCATTTTTCAAAGATGTTCTATACCTTAAAGGTGAATTTTATGAGACTGGGGTCCAACAGCTTTGGCTTACAATAGACACTTTATATGCAGGCAAACTATTTAAAATTCTCCACATAGTTCCACCAGGAATGTCAAAGCTGTGAGTTGTGAAAAGGTGACATTACATGTCCTAGTTTTAAAGCTATGTTCTGGATCCCAACAATGTAAACAACAGTATTTTGCACTTACAAAGCATGTTCCATTCTTCATTATACTAAATTGCTTTAGAATATGCACAGGGAATCACTTCACCCATAATTAAAATCACTTCACTCATCACTAGTTACTTCTGAAGTGGATTCATGACAGAAGCTCCATAGAACAATACTTTAATAGGACAAGAAAATAATATTGTCCACTTGAAACAATAGGGATGTGCCTGATCCCAGTCACCTGAATTAGAATATAATAGGACATCAGATCTAACACCTTGATAGTCTTTTGAAGGGTGCTACAGCATCTTTAATTGCCACAGGTTACTAAAACCTGAGTTATGCATCTCATCCACAAGATCCTTAGGTCCTCCAGTAAAGCTCCTACTGCTTCCCCATTTTCTCTGGGTGACTGGTGAGTTGGCAAGTCATTGTAGCTCTCCCTGTACATCACAAATGAATCAAGAACAGTGGTACTTGTGGCACCTTAGAGACTAACAAATTTATCTGAGCATAAGCTTTCATGGGCTAAACCCCACTTCATCGGATGCATGCAGTGGAAAATACAGTAGGAAGATAGATATCTATCTATCTATCTAGAGAGATATCCACACACACACACACACACAAACACACACACACACACACAGAGAACATGAAACAATGGGTGTTATCATACACACTATAACGAGAGTGATCAGTTAAGATGAGCTATTACCGGTAGGAGAGAGAAAAACAAAAACTAAAACAAAAAACAAACCCCTTTTGTAGTGATAATCAAGATGGGCCATTTCCAGCAGTTGACTATTTCCCCCATGTTTATTTTTCCCCCATTCTGTTCCTCACAAGTTCTTGTCAACTGTGGGAAATAGCCCATCTTGATTATCACTACAAAAGGGTTTTTCTCCCCCGCCCCCTCCTGCTGGTAATAGCTCACCTTAACTGATCACTCTCATTATAGTGTGTATGATAACATCCATTGTTTCATGTTCTCTATGTATATATCTATATATAGAGCTATATATAGATATAGATATCTTCCTACTGTATTTTCCACTACATGCATCCGATGAAGTGGGTTTTAGCTCACGAAAGCTTATGCGCAAATAAATGCGTTAGTCTCTAAGGTGCCACAAGGACTCCTGTTCTTTTTGCAGATACAGACTAACACGGCTGCTACTCTGAAACAAATGAATCAGACACTGGAGAAGGGGGAGGAGGAGAAGGGGGAGGGGAGGTTGGAAAATAAGGACAAGAAAACTCAGATTAGAACAGCAATTACTTCTGTAATTTGAATGTTTCTGACATCAAGCAATTCATCTGGATGTTGATTCACAGAAGAAAAAAAAAACAATTTGGATGATTTAGCACTTTTTACCGAAGGTTCACAAAATGCATGACAAAATATTATACACATTTTAAAGATGGGGAACCAGAGATCTCATCTTTTACATCTGTGCACCTACTTGCATATTTAGAGACCTAAAAAAGGGAACTGAGTTTTAGAAGTGCTAAGCACTTGCAACCCTTACTGACTTCAATGCAGTTATACTAGCAATGGATATAGCCCATTTTATATAGAAATAATAAGCGTATTTTTCCCTAATTTCAAGCTGTTATTGTTACTGGAAAAAAAGGTTGATACATACTGTCAGCAAAATAGATTTCTTGTGTTGCCTGCAAGAAGTCCAGAATGCCATCTGCTTTTTCATATATGTCTTTAAAGTCTGCTCCTTCACTGTTGTCCTTCTCAGGCTGATACGTAAAATCCACACCAGTGGTTTTTGTTAGCAAGCCAGCTGCTCTCATCTTTTCTTTTTGTCGTTTCTTTTTCATTTTCCTCTTTTTGTTTTTGCTTATTTTTCTGCCATCTGTCTGCTGCAGCTGTAAATTATCTTGAAACAGAGTCTCATGCTTCCCAGATTCTGTTTGTTCTCCATGTAAATTATCAGGATTTCCAACACTGTTCTTTCGTTTCGTCCTTCGAATGCGCTTTCTCTTGGGTTGTCCGCAAGAATCCTCCACTGTAGGTTTAAAAGAGGGATATTAACCACTTCCCCCCCCCAAATTCTGACATATATAGATACCCCTAATCTTACTCTCTTTCCTCAGTGTGGCTTTCAGTATTACGTATCACACTTCTTGAGTCCAATTGGTCCAGAAAAAGAAATGGCCTTACCCACTTTGTCTTTCTAATATCCTGGGACTAACAGAGCTACAACAACACTGCAAACATCTCCTTGAATGCATCAGACAGGAAGGCCAGTGTCTCTCCCCTTCCACTGCTGATGGAGACTTCTTTTCATCCCATTGGTATGAAAGGCCTTAAGACTCATGGCCATATTAAGTATGGCCCTACTCAGGGAAGAGGACAAAAAAGCATCCCACCCTCGCCACGCATGGGGGCACAACATAACGATGGTGAAGCTTCTGCTAGGCTACCACTGGTGGCTGATAACAGAGCCAAGACCCCACCCATCTGAACACCAGCTAGTGGAGCTGATCAAGCACAGAAGAGCATTGTGTGCAATATCCTAAAAATGATTGATGGAGCCTCCTGTATGTTCCAACTGTAGGGCTGTGCCTGAAAGGCACAACTTAGTTCTCAGTCTTTGGCTCTTTCCTCTTCTCCATTTACACCACTGATAGCTTTGGCCTTGGACATCACCTTTATGGGGAAAGACATTTAAGGTAACAATGCCCTTGACTCACAATTGCTGATCTCTCTCACTGCCTCTCTTGTCTGTCATTCCCTGGCTATAACACCATAACTTCCTGACTGTTTCATTTTTTAAAAGGCTGAAATGTCAAGGGGATGAAGTCCCTCCTTTGGCTTTCATGCTCCTTTATTCAGAGCTTAGCTTTGTACCCAAACCAGAACTCTGACATCATCCATAACACCGAACTTGCCTCCTCTCCCACACATCTCCTCAGAATGCAAGTCTTGCCTGTTACTACCCACAGAAGATTGCCAAAATCCACCCTAACGTTGACTGTACTGCTGCTGAAATCCTTATTTATGCCTAAAATATTTTTCTGTCTAATTAACTGCAATTCTCTTTTATGGTCTAATGACATCCTTACTCTCAAACTTCAGGGGGCCCTGAACACTGCTGCCATTCTACTGTCTCACTTCAGAAAGCAAGACCACTTAATCCTTATTATCCTTTATCTTCACATTCTGAATTCAACTGAAAACACAGGTTCTGATTCTCTGTAAGCTAGTTTTACACCAGTGTTACTCTGTTGAAATCAAAGAGTTTCTCTACATCATTACACCAGTGTTATGCTAGTGAATCAGGTCCACACTCTTGGTTGCTCTGCACACTTTGTCCGCTTGCCTCTGACATCCACAATTTGTCTGGCCCTCCAATCTTGGCCTCTATTTTCTCAGTAATTGGGGACTTTTCATTTGTGCTTTCATTCGACTCTTCTGTCTCGAACTCAGTTAGCTCTAGCCACTTTCTCTCTTTTACAACCCTCAATTCCTCTTTAGCTATGGATGACTCACTGCAAAGACATTTTTGATACCTTCTATGAAGGAGGCTGTGGAGCATTTCACATGCATGACATTTGAGCTAAACATCTTTATGTAGGATTTTGACATATGGGATGTAGGAAAAATACAGTCTGTAGTGCTGGTGGAGTAAAATATGAGAGCTAAAGGCAGGGATGAATGGGGGAAGAAAATATAAACAAAGCACCAATGTTGCATTTTAAGATCTACATTGGCCTTGACTGGATTAAGTTGGTAATAATAAGTAAATCCTATGGTAAAATTTGATAACTTTTCTTCTCTGAGATTACTTAACCGTCTCTTTACATAAGCACATCAGTTTCGGCTCATGAAAGCATCTGTAACCTGTTTCAGCTGCCAAATGCTCCAAGACATTTTTAAGACAGCCTGAGACCACTAAGGCTCAGGGCAACAATTTCATACCGTGGAGCAAGGCACCCCCAAAAGGCTTGAAACTGCCAAGAAAATGTCTCAAAAGGGAGGAAAGGGCTTAAGATAATAGAAATTTTGAGTCAAGTCCAAAGGTTTTCCTATCCTTTGTAGCTCAGGACAGCAGGAGGTCTGGAGACAGCAGGGTGAGCAGGCAGAATGAACTGATTCTTCTCATGTATACTGGCTCCCCAATGGTGTACTTCCATTGATTTCAATGGAGTCACACCTGATTTACACCAGTGTAAGTTAGAGCAGAAGCAGAGGCAGCATTTTTATAAGGTGTACTTAGTTCTCTTCATCTTTCTTAAGTTAAGCTTCCTGTCCTCTAGTCATTTCTTGTGGGTCTTTTCTGAACATCTTACAGTGTTTCTACATTTTTCTGGTATTAGAGTTCACAAAAGAACTTGCCACTTTGTTTGATTACTCCATGGTACTCCCTGCTGGCCAATCAGATATTGTACCACTGATATGACGCTCAATGGCAGAAAAAAATCAGTGTTGATAAATGCAAAGTAATGCACACAGCAGGAGGGAATAATTTGAAAAACTCAATACTAGGCTCTTAATGGACTGTATCAACTGAAGAAAAAGACCTGGTCATCAGTGTGGACAGCTCAATGAAGATCTTTGCTCAGTGTGCATCACTGATAAAAATAAATAAATAAGAATGTTAGGATGGATAAGAAATGGGATAGATAATTGTTAGCATATAGGTCTGTTTGTTAGCCTGGGATTGATAGCCTAGTCTTTTGATACTCTTATACCAAGAAGTTGCTGAACCGACTAGAGGGGATGCCATTTTAGATTTGGTCTTGGTGAGTAATGAGGACCTCATAGAGGAAATGGTTGTAGGGGATAATCTTGGCTCAAGTGATCATGAGCTAATTCAGTTCAAACTGAATGGAAGGATTAACAAAAATAAATCTGCAACTAGGGTTTTTGATTTCAAAAGGGCTGACTTTCAAAAATTAAGGAAATTAGTTAGGGAAGTGGATTGGACTGAAGAATTTATGGGTTTAAAGGTAGAGGAGGCCTGGGATTATTTTAAATTAAAGCTGCAGAAGCTATCGGAAGCCTGCATCCCAAGAAAGGGGAAAAAATTCATAGGCAGGAGTTGTAGACCAAGCTGGATGAGCAAGCATCTTAGAGAGGTAATTAAGAAAAAGCAGAAAGCATATAGGGAGTGGAAGAAGGGAGGGATCAGTAAGGAAAGCTACCTTATTGAGGTCAGAATATGTAGGGATAAAGTGAGACAGGCTAAAAGTCAAGTAGAGTTGGACCTTGCAAAGGGAATTAAAACCAATAGTAAAAGGTTCTATAGTCATATAAATAGGAAGAAAACAAAGAAAGAAGAAGTGGGACCGCTAAAAACTGAGGATGGAGTGGAGGTCAAGGATAATCTAGGCATGGCCCAATATCTAAACAAATACTTTGCCTCAGTCTTTAATAAGACTAAAGAGGATCTTAGGGATAATGGTAGCATGATAAATGGGAATGAGGATATGGAGGTAGACATCACCATATCTGAGGTAGAAGCGAAACTCAAACAGCTTAATGGGACTAAATCGGGGGGCCCAGATAATCTTCATCCAAGAATATTAAAAGAATTGGCACAAGAAATTGCAAGCCCATTAGCAAGAATTTTTAATGAATCTGTAAACTCAGGGGTTGTACCGTATGATTGGAGAATTGCTAACATAGTTCCTATTTTTAAGAAAGGGAAAAAAAGTGATCCAAGTAATTATAGGCCTGTTAGTTTGACATCTGTAGTATGCAAGGTCTTGGAAAAAATTTTGAAGGAGAAGGTAGTTAAGGACATTGAAGTCAATGGTAAATGGGACAAAATACAACATGGTTTTACAAAAGGTAGATCGTGCCAAACCAACCTGATCTCCTTCTTTGAGAGAGTAACAGATTTTTTAGATAAAGGAAACGCAGTGGATCTAATTTACTTAGATTTTAGTAAGGCGTTTGATACTGTGCCACATGGGGAATTATTAGTTAAATTGGATAAGATGGGCATCAATAGGAAAATTGAAAGGTGGATAGGGAATTGGTTAAAGGGGAGACTACAACGGGTCCTACTGAAAGGTGAACTGTCAAGTTGGAGGGAGGTTACCAGTGGAGTTCCTCAAGGATCAGTTTTGGGACCAATCTTATTTAATCTTTTTATTACTGACCTGGGCACAAAAAGTGGGAGTGTGCTAATAAAGTTTGCAGATGATACAAAGCTGGGAGGTATTGCTAATTTAGAGAAGGACAGGGATACCCTACAGGAGGATCTGGATGACCTTGTAAACTGGAGTAATAGGAATAGGATGAAATTTAATAGTGAGAAGTGTAAGGTCATGCATTTAGGGATTAATAACAAGAATTTTAGTTATAAGCTAGGGACGCATCAACTAGAAGTAACGGAGGAGGAAAAGGACCTTGGAGTATTGGTTGATCATAGGATGACTATGAGCTGCCAATGTGATATGGCTGTGAAAAAAGCTAATGTCGTCTTGGGATCCATCAGGAGAGGTATTTCCAGTAGGGATAAGGAGGTTTTAGTACCGTTATATAAGGCACTGGTGAGACCTCACCTGGAATACTGTGTGCAGTTCTGGTCTCCCATGTTTAAGAAGGATGAATTCAAACTGGAACAGGTACAGAGAAGGGCTACTAGGATGATCCGAGGAATGGAAAACTTGTCTTATGAAAGGAGACTCAGGGAGCTTGGCTTGTTTAGCCTAACTAAAAGAAGGTTGAGGGGAGATATGATTGCTCTCTATAAATATATCAGAGGGATAAATACCAGAGAGGGAGAGGAATTATTTAAACTCAGTACCAATGTGGACACAAGAACAAATGGATATAAACTGGCCACTAGGAAATTTAGATTAGAAATTAGACGAAGGTTTCTAACCATCAGAGGAGTGAAGTTTTGGAATAGCCTTCCGAGGGAAGTAGTGGGGGCAAAAGATCTATCTTGCTTTAAGATTAAACTCGATAAGTTTATGGAGGAGATGGTATGATGGGATAACATGGTTTTGGTAATTAAATAGTCATGGTAAATAGGCCCAATGGCCTGTGATGGGTTTTTAGATGGGGTAAGATCCAAGTTACCCGGGAAAGAATTTTCTGTAGTATCTGGCTGATGAATCTTGCCCATATGCTCAGGGTTTAGCTGATCGCCATATTTGGGGTCGGGAAGGAATTTTCCTCCAGGGCAGATTGGAAGGCCCTGGAGGTTTTTCGCCTTCCTCTGTAGCATGGGGCACGGGTCACTTGCTGGAGGATTCTCTGCTCCTTGAGGTCTTCAAACTACAATTTGAGGACTTCAATAGCACAGATATAGGTGTGAGGTCTTTTTTTAGGAATGGTGGGTGAAATTCTGTGGCCTGCATTGTGCAGGAGGTCAGACTAGATGATCATAATGGTCCCTTCTGGCCTAAATATCTATGAATCTATCTATGAATCTATGTGTAAACAAAGGACAAAGACACTGTGATGTTGCTTCTGCCTAGTCAGATGGATCTGTTAGTACAATGGGAATAGATAAAAGCAGTTAAAATGTTACTCAGAGCACACTTTCAGATTGCCTCAACCCCTATCTCAAGGCAAAAATCAAGCAACCAGTCGGGAGGGGCAAAAGGGGGAAGGTATAAAACACTACAAGACCAAAGAAATGCCCGTTAATGACCAGAGCACAACCTCACTCCTTACCCCTCCCATGGGGTAAAAGAAGATGTGGGATGAAGAACCCAAAATGCAACATGACCCTAAATTGTAAGGGGTGGGGCTGTGGGCATGCATTTCCGGTATAATGATGCCTTCTGAGGAGCAGGGGATGAGACACTGGAAAACAAGGCTCTGCAGCGTCAGAGTTATGGAACATGTTTGCTGGAAACTAACCCCAATAAACATTGCATTGTCTACACTTCGGACTCCTGGTCTTCTGCTTTCTGTCTGCATGACAAGAACCAGGGGAGAAGGTGAAGGGAAAGCTCTCTCACAATAATAGTAAAGAAAATAGTATAAAGCCATTGTATAAATCAATATCACTTCCTTTTCTGCATTAGTATGTTCAGTTCTTGTCACCCCATTTTCACTAGAATATAGCAGAATAGATGGGAGTTAGGAAATAGCAACAAAAACAATTAAGAGAATGGAAAAATCTGGAGAGAGACTGAAAAGAGTGGGACTATTTATATTACAGCCCAGATGAATAAGAGAGGCTATGATAAAAATATATGAAATAAAGGAATTATAGGGAGAAGAAAAATCATGTTACATAATACAAGAACAAGGGAACATTCAATGAACTTGAAAGATGAGAAATTCAGAACGGAGAAAAGTAAATATTTTTTTCCATAAAATGCACTGTGGGCCTGTGGAACTCATTGACACAAGACAATATTGAGGCCATGACCTTGCAAAGATTAAAAAAAGATTAGCTATTTATATGGACAGCAAGAACAACAGAAATATCGAGTTATATTATATAATAGAAATATTAAAAAATAAATAAGAGTATTGGACATTATATAGGCCCTCAGGCTGAGGGTATAAGCCAGCCTCTAACAGCTGTTGGGGTTAGGAAGAATCTCTGTCTGAGGGAAACATTAGCCCACAACTGCCACCACAAGTTTTCTTTCACCTTCACTGAAGCATCTGGTCCTAGGTATTGTTACTGTGCTTATGAACTATTGGCCTGTTCCAGTATAGCAGTGGTCTCCAAACTGTGGGGTGCAGAAGTATGTTCGTAAGGGCACAGAGGGGCCTGGGCCAGCCCCCACAGGGGGCGAAGAGGGAGGGCCACCCAGTCCCACTCTGCCTCCAGCCCCAGCTGTGGCCTCCTGCCCCACTCCCGGTCCCCATTGCGGCTCCACTCCCATCCCCAGCTGCAACACTGACCAGGGCTCCCAGCCCTTACCGCGGGCCCCAGCCGTGGCACCACACCTGGCCCTGGCTCCCAACCGTAGCCCTGCTTTTGGCCCCAGCTCCCAACCATGGTTCCCAGGGGGGACACGGACAGGTACCATTATGGGTAATGGGGGGTATGACAGAAAAAGTTTTTGGATCACTGCAGTATAAGAATGCTTATGTCTTTATACTCCTTGCTTGCCCATCAGGATGTGTCATATCACATGCATTGATCCCATACATGAGAAATTTAGGGTCAAATTTTGCCATCTTTACTTACTGACTGATTTCAAAGGGGCTCTCTGAGAAGTAAGATACTACTATTTAAGATGAGTCCAACATATTAGAATCTGACCTCTCCTAATTAGCAAAACTCACCAGCTTGCAATACATATTCAAATTTGTGAGATTCCACTGTAAATTAATTTTGATTGATCCGTTGCACCATATATCAGTTTGTAGAGCTACTTGGATTCTTTGAAAAATTCAAGTGACATAAATTTTGCTCTAATAATAACTTCTTGCTATTGATTCAAGAAGTCTGTTATTTCTGAGATATTAGTATGTTCTAAGAATGTATATTGTATAAGCAATTCTAATAAGAACATGTTAAATGTGTAGTTAAATGGAATACAATCATAAAGACATCATAAACACTGCTCCTGTCTGAAATAAAGGGGTCAGATCATTAATATTCATTAGGATGAATGGATCATTTATATAATATTCATACATTTGAAGCCCAGTTTAGGTCTTCATGGAAAAATAGAAATGATTTTAAATAGTAATGCTTTTCTCTTGCATACTGACATTAATTGATATTCTTATGCATCGATCCCCATGGCATCTGGCCACATGACACAATTAAATACAAACTTGCATTTCAACTGTACACACTAGGCCTGACAAATACTCCCCATTTCTGTGTCTTCCCCCTGGCCCAACCATAAGGAGAAATTCATTGACAGCAACTGAAAAGATGTGTCTCGTACTGCCACCTTAATGCCAGCAAACTGTCTCTGGTGAATCAACGCATCTAAATAATCTCCACTGAAACACTTAACTTTCACTCCCACATGGAGACTGAGTAAATGCACAGTAGCTGGCTTCAGTCACTAGGGAAAGAGATGGTGCCTAAGGTAGATGGGTTCTACACCACATAGGGCCAGATTTTTAGGGCACTGAGCACCCGCAGTTCCCACTAACTTGAATTCAAGTTGTGGATGCTCACCACTTCTGAAAATCAGGCCAGAAGACCTTTACAGATTAGAATCAATAGCACCCCAAACTGACAGAAAGACAGTGCAGTGCACAGAGCACAGATTAAGAGATTTTTTTAAAGGCACAAAGAATAGGTACATGCCCACCTCCCACTGGAAATCCTATGTGCCTTTGAAAATCTCCCCTACAGTGTGCTAATGTTGACCCAATCTAGACAGCAGGAAGGTTGCTGTGTTCTTCACTAGCTGAAGCTTCCTAGTGGTTTTCAAAGTAGTGTGCAGTACAACATGGTGATAACAAGGGCATAGAAGACTATGACATGGAAGACAAAGCTGGACATGGTTCAACACAAACTCAAGTGGGTACTGTGATTTTTCTTACTACTTATCCCCCAAAAGATAGCTATGTACAAAAAAAGTAGAGATGGGGAAAGATAAAGAGTCAAGTGTAATGTCTGAAGAAATATAGTTCTTGTACATAACAGGTTTACAAAAAGATTCTTTTAAAATGCATTGGATACCTCAACTGCAGCAGTCAACTTTACCATATTTGCTCAGGGACTTTCTAGCTCACACAATGGGCTTTTTGGAAGATGTCTGTGGTATTTATATTCAGAGAACAGCATTTATCTTCTGTTCAAATGAAATCAGTTGTCTCCGTATTTTCCATGTGTTTTAAGCTCTTTTTTCCCTCCCTGTCACTACATATTTTTCCATGGCGCACCAAGCAGTCACTGAAGATGAATTTCACTTTGGTTTAGGTTGTTTGAGAGAGAAAAAATATGCTATTTTTGGTGTAACTTAAATTATATCAGCAGGCTGTAACTGGTCCAAGAGAGAAAAAACAGTGGCTAGCAAATGCATTAAGACTTATGGTGCATGGGAAATCATAACAATTCTGAAAAGATCTCAAGAGCATAGCGCTAGACTTTGGTATTTCTAGTCTCTTCATTTTCTGAAACACAGAAAATGCAGCTGTAATGGTTTTACTCATATGTAATTTTGTTGGTGCTGAAGACGACAACAAAAGACTATCAGCTCTACACGGCAAGGACCATTATATCTTAGCACTCCTGTAAAACAAACCGAACAATAATAAAGTAAAAATCTCAACTCTCTATGACAAACTGACTTTTCCATCCTAAAAGATTGAGTAGGCCTCCACCAGACATTCTTCACAGTTTTATAGCGCTGAAGGCCAAAAGGGACCAGTAGATCATCTAGTTCAGGGGTCAGCAACATCTGGCACGCGTGCCAAAGACGGCATGTGAGCCGATTTTTAATGGCATGCTGCTGCCTACCGGATCCCAGCCGCCGGCCCCGCTCAGCGCCCGCTGCCAAACCCTGGCAGGCAGCAGCATGTCGTTAAAAATCCTGCCCACCCTGGCCTGCTCTTCTCCGCCCCCCACACAGGGGCAGGGTGAAGAAGCTTGTTACTGCCAGCTGCTGCTGCAGGGCAGGCAAGCTCCCCCTCCCCCTGCCGTGCTACCTGCCTGCCCTTCCTCCTCTCCCTCCCTGCTGCCGATCAGCTGATGGCCCTTGCGAGGGAGAGGGAGCAGCAAGAGCGCTCCGGGGAGGAGGTGGAGAAGAGGTGGGGACAGGGCCTTGGGGAAGGTGGGTGGAATCGGGACATATCCCCTCCAGACCCTTGCCATGAGCTGCTCTAGACAAGGGGCTGGGAGCACCCCCACGACCCCAGCCCACACCGCCAGCCCTCTGCTCTGACCCCTGCACCCCCCTCACACACCCCCCAGCATCCTGCCCTGACCCCTGCATACCATGATCCCAGCCCTGACTCCAGCACCCCCCCCATAAATTCAGTCCTCCACACTCCATGCCCTGACTCCTGAACCCCCCTCACACGCCCTCTGCCCTGACTCCTGTACCCTGCTCATACACTCCCAGCCCTCTGCCCTGACCCCTGCATCCCCGACGACCCCAGCCTTGACTCCAGCACCCCCACACATACCCAGCCCCCCCACACCGCATGCCCGGACTCTTGCACCCCCCATATTCTCACCCCCACCGTGAGCACCAAACAGGAGCTCCTACACCCCACCCCATTTCTACCTGCACCCCTTGCACCAAATGGGAGCTGCCCAGGTAAGCACTCCAATCACTCAAACCTCCTGCCCCAACCCTAAGCCCCCTCCCTCATTTTAGCTCCTGGTCAGACCCTACACTTCAACCCCCAGCCTGCTCCTTCACCCCCAGCCCTGTGTACTCCCACCCTCAGCCCAGTGCAAAGAGAGAGGAAGAGAATGGGCTAGAATCAGGGAGAAGGTAGGTACCCACTCTACGTGGGCAGGGCCGGGATGCCAGACCGGCAGCGGGCTGAGCGGGGCCGGCAGCCGGGACCCTGGCTGGCAGGAGCCAGCGGGGATGGAACCCCAGACCGGCAGTCTGCCGGTCTGGGGTCCCGGCCCCTGGCCCCACTCAGCCCGCTGCTGGTCTGGGGTTCTGGCTGCCAGCCCCTTGCCAGCCAGGGTCCCAGCCGCAGGCCCCTCTCAGCCCACTGCCGGCCTAGGTGAATGGAACCCCAGGTTGGCAGCGGGCTGAGTGGGCCGGCGGCGTAAGATCAGTATTTTAATTTAATTTTAAATGAAGCTTCTTAAACATTTTGAAAACCTTGTTTACCTTACATACATCAATAGTTTAGTTATATAATATACAGACAGAGAGAGAGACCTTCTAAAAAACGTTAAAATGTATTACTGGCATGCGAAACCTTAAATTAAAGTGAATAAATGAAGACTCGGCACACCACTTCTGAAAGGTTGCCGACCTCTGATCTAGTTTCAACTCCTGTATATCACAGGCCACTAAATTTCACCCAGTTACCCTGGTATTGAGCCCAATAATTTGTATGTTTGACTAAAGCATATATTCAGAACGATATCTGAATATATTCCCCACCTCGATATGAAGACAATTCTCTATCTCTTGATGTCAACTTCCCTTGGTAGTTTCTTCGAATGGTTAATCATCCTCACTGCTAAAACTGTGTCCTATTTCTAATTTGAATTTGTCTAGTTTCAGCTCAGTTCATGTTATGTTCTTACTTCATGCAGACATGGGCTGCAGTAATCCACAGGCTGCAGAGAGCTCCTACTAATGAATTTGTTTTCCCTAGTGATATCTATACCCAATACATGAAAGCCCCAATCCAAAGCATCTTGAATCCTACCGACTTCAATAGATTTGCGATCAGGAGTGCTGGTACTTTACATAGGGACATGTGGTTACAGAAAGCTTCTTCACTCAGTCACTGTGGACAACATCACCACCCTGCTTGTCAGCCAGATCTATAATCTGGGTGCCATCTTCAACTCAGATCTCTCTCTAGGTCAGAGGTTCTCACAACAAATTTTTTGGAGGCCTCAGAGTGTGGCCACCATCTTTTACTGGGGGCTGCTCTGACAAACCTGTCTCTCTGTCCCCGCCTCCCGTGGCCCTTCAGCAAGAGCCTGCCCCAGGGAACTTGGATAAGGAATTCACCTGCTGACTGCGGAGTCTCAGGCTCCTGTGTCCTGGCCGGGTGGGAGTGGGGGAACTGCCCAACAAGAGCTGCCTCCGACACCTTGCACGCCGTCCCTGTGTGTCTCCAGGGGCGATGCCCGGAGCCCCTGAGGAGGCTGTGCAGTGAGGGCACTGACCCCTGCTGGCAGTGTCAGCACAAACACTAAGGTAGCGCATCTCACTGCCCTTAGTAACAGCTATTCAGGAGCAACAGCTGGACCCTGCAGGTAGTGGTCACTACTTTGCCCCCCCCATAATCTCTGCCTATACTTTGTAGGCTGTCATGGCCCCCAAAAAATCTGCTGGTGGCTGCATTTGAGAAATGCTGCTCTAGGTCCTCATAACCAGGCTACCTCTAAATCTTGTAGATTCTTTCTGAATAACATCTCTAAGACATGGCCTTTCTTTATCCATCCACTCAGCTAAAACTTGCATCCAAGATCTGATTACCTCAAGTCTTGATTACTACACATCCTTTACTCTGGCCTTCACATATACAGTCTTGCCCCAGTCAGATCCATTCAAAATGCTGCTGCAAAGATCTTTTTCCTAACCTGTCACTTTGACCGTGTCACCCCTCTTTTTGCAACTCTCCACAGGCTTCCCCTTCTCCATCGCATCAAACATAAACTGCTTGTCTTACTTTCAAAAGCCCATCGTAGGCTATCCCCATTCCCCAACTCTACCTATCATTGCTCATTTGCTATTGAGACGTTGATTCCCATCTCCAATCAGCCCAGGATGCCAGCCTCTGTCACCCACTTGTTACATTTTCAGACAAGCACCTTTATGCTTTCTCCCATGTTGCTCCTCACTCTTGGGAGGAGCACCCTATAAACATCCACAAAACAAATTCATTATCCTCATTCAAAACTCTCTTTTGCCATGATGCCTACAAAAATCTGACAACAGTTAGGCTGCTGGGGTGCAGAGACAACAGCCTATCATGCTGACCAATGCCGGCCTCATCGTCTCCTTGTAGTCTCCTGTCAGTCTGTCTCCATCTGTTATCTCTTGGCTTACACTTAGATTGTAAGCTCTTTCGGGGAGGGAATGTATTTTTCCTCTGTATTTATACAGTGCCTGGCACAAAGGAGTCCTAGCGCACGATTAGAGCTCCTAGGTGCTACAATAATATAAATAATACAATTAAAAAAATAGGAATGGCTCTTGGAGCTATGACAACTCAATGGCTTGTTTTTTAAACATAAGTATCTTGAATGCTTAATGATCTCTATCAATTTTTACTTTAAATTCCATTTTATGCATTTTGACTTTTCTTGACTGACTTCCAACCAGGACCTTTCAGTCAGCCACCTTCACATTTAGACTTTAACCAGCACTTCCTACATTTTCTCATTGGAGTTCCCCAACACCATTTGTAATGACTATTTTGACAAAAAGGGGATGTCTACACTGCAAGTTGAAGGTGTAACTGTAGCATAGGTTGGCATACTTGTGCTAACTTTCCTGTAGCTAGCACAGATAACGATAGTACTGAAGACATGCAAAAACAACGAGGAGTCCTTGTGGCACCTTAGAGACCAACACATTTATTTGGGCATAAGCTTTCATGGGCTAGAACCCACTTCATCAGATGCATGGAGTGGAAAATACAGGAGCAGGTATAAGTACATGAAAAGATGGGAGTTGCCTTACCAAGTGTGAGGTCAGTCTAACGAGACAATTCAATTAACAGTAGGATACCAAGGGAGGAAAAATAACTTTTGTAGTTGTAATGAGAGTGGTCCATAGTGACATGGTGGCACAGATTTCAGCACAGGCTAGCAGCCCCAGTAGAAGCCTACCTAAGATCCTGAATACTTAGTTGGGTTGTTAGTCTGTGCTGTGCCGCCACGTCTTCACTGCTATTGTTATCCTTGCTAACTAGATCAAAGCTAGCATGGATTTGCCTACCCATGTTACAATTACACCTTAATTTGTGGTGAAGACAGACTCTTAGAGCAAAAAAAGTAGGCAGATCTAAAGATTCACAATCTGGGGAGAATTGGCAATGAAAGTTAAAGCCAGGTTTCTATGACAATTATTATCCTTTTTTTAGGGCTACTGAATCAGAAATGCTGTAAAGGTACCAAGCTGTGAGTGCCCACGGAACTTTTACAACTTAGCAGCTGCAGAGCTTAATTGCTGTTAAACAGGGAGATTCTTTTCTTAATAAGATTGTGTTCTTGTATTTGAACTGAAAGTATCATCAGGTTTGTGTGGTTGCTGGGAGTTCCCCCCCCCCCATAATTTATATGAATAAAACTGAAGACATTTTAAACATTTCAAACCACACATTTTCAATACAATCAATCTAATTTTCTTCTAGTTTTGTAGGCCACAGATTAACATTTCACAGAGTCGTCTTCACAATCATTTTTTCAGATTTGGTCTTCAATGAATTGTAAGTTTAAAGAACCCAAAGGGCTCCCATTTCCTCAGAAAAATAAAACAGAAGTTATGAGAAAAGCCAGAATATTAAAACACTTAAGCAGCATTTAAAATCTGCATTTTCAGTTAGTCACGATAAATTGATGTAGGCTATAAGGCCTAATTTGGACTAATCAATTACAGACTATTAAACGACAAGTGATTTAATGGGAAAAAATGTGATATTTATTTTAATTCCTAACAATTAATAGTATGAAGAACAGAAATTTAGTTGCAATTTGAAAATGGACTTCTGAAAGACCAAAATGATACAGATGAACACGGAAACTCTGCCCTAACTTATCTATTTTAGTTAACATGCTTATCAGATATTTAAATATTTTAAAATCTTCTTTAATTTACTGCATTGTACTAAACTCTACTGATTTTTTAAATTTCTGACAGCATGCCTGATTGTTAGTTATGGTGTAACCTTGTTTATGATGTAGTTCCTAAGGCTACAATTAGTAATTTTTAGCTGCCAGTATAGCCATTTTTAAAAGAGTGGAGAATGAAGTCTAATGAAGTATTATAAGGAATGCAAAGCTTTGGAGTATTTTTATTTTTCAGTATCTCCTCCAGAGGGGTTGTTTTGTACTGTTAATTCAGATTTAGATTAAAATTTGTACACACATAAAATAGTGGATGAAAACAGGTATGCTTCAAGGTGCCAGCTATTTCCTAACACTGGATATTCAAAGTTCATTTTGTTTATTAAATGGCTTAAAACGTATAGTTAAGTTAGAAACTTCTTAATGTAAGCAATAAGGCCTGGGGGGCAGGGGGGGAGTTAAATCGGTCTAAGTTATGCAACTTCAGCTACGAAAATAGCGTAGCTGAAGTCGACATACTTAGAATTACTTACCGCGGTGTCTTCACTGCGGTAAGTCGACTGCTGCCACTCCCCCATCGACTCTGCCTATGCTTCTCGCTCCGGTGGAGTACCGGAGTTGACGGGAGAGCACTCGGTGGTCGATTTATCGCATCTAGTAGACCCCTGGTGGATCGATCGCTCCAGAGGTAAGTGTAAACATGCCCTAAGACATGGATGAGGAGGCACAATGCTACATTAACTACACCCCAGGTGTATTCTGAGAAACGGAATGAAGAACATCCTGGACAGGTCCTCCAGTGGTGTAAACTGGCATAGCACCAATTTATGTCAACAGACCTATGTTAATTTACAAGCAACTGAGGATCCGGCTCAAGAAACTTCCCCATTGATTTAAATTTGTTATGAAATGTACACATTTGTAATTTTTTTAAACAACAAATTATTTTAACAAATATGTGGATTCTAGTCAGGGATATACCATAAATACCCCGTGTAAAATGCTACTGTGGTGATCTGGAGTTGGGAGTGCTCAGTACTTTGAAAAATTAGTCCCAAGGTTGGGCATCCAAACACAGAAGCACCTAAAGTTAGCAGTTTCTTGGAAGTTTTGACCTACGGGTCTTGAGTCTGCCACGTGCAGTGCACCCTTAACTCCCATTTACTTCAGGGGGAGCTGGGGTTGCTCAGCACCTCTTCCTTTAAACACAAAGGACATGGAGTTTATTATCTCAGTTCAGTGATATGGCACCATCAGTGAAATAAGATCCCTGCTGTAATAAGGAAAAATACACAAACCTCTCTGCACTTGACATTATACTTCATATAAGCCCAAAAATACGGCATCTGCATCCAAAATAAAGCTTTTCACATTACATATTTAACACCATAAACCAAGATTAGTGGTGATGCTATTGCTTTTGTTATTTGCTGGAGCATTGCCCAGCATCTTTATAGACTGAAAATGTGTCATCTTTTTCACTTCATACAATTTCAACTATCACTGGCCATATAATTTTTACAAGCATGCACAGTAATTCTTTTCACTTTTCTGATATTCTGTCTACATAGGTATTTATAAAGTGCCAATTACTGAAATATCTGAATACTTCACAAGCTTTAATGAATTAATTTATTCTCCCAGCTGGCTCATGATTTAAGGAAATATTGTTATCCCCATTAGGAGGGAATCAGAGCCCGCAGACAAGATGGGCAGGTGGAATGACTAATTTAAGAATCCTGCGTCACGGCCTGGTTTTTCCAGAGCTCTGAGCCGCTTGTTGGCTGTGGGTGAGCGTCAGGACTTAGGCAGCTTTGTGCATGCCTACCAGCAGAAACTTAGGCAACAGCTAAGCAGTGGCTTTGAGAAAAGACTCATTGCCTAAGTATCTTTGTGAATTTGGCCCTTGATCTCTCACCACTGAAGCCAATGGCAGGTTTGTCATTAACATCAATGGGCATATGATCAGACCCTGATTGACTTGCTCAAGATCAGACAGGAAGTCAGGGGTAGAGCTGAGAATGGAACCCAGCCCTCCCAAGTCTCAGTCCATTCTTCCTCTCCATATTTGCACACACAGAGCTGGAGATTTGGGGTGACAGACACTGATATGTGAGAAGATTTGGTACCAGAGAAACAAGGATCTAATTTTCTTAAATGTTTTACTGTATGTGTGTGTGTAGCTTGGGAAGCATGCATTTTGTAGGGAGTACCTTGAGCTAGATCTGATTCTCTCATTGTGTGTACCATTCAGTATGCAGTTAGTTAATCGTAAAGACTTCTTTAGTGATAGGGAAGAACACAAGCTTCAGAGGAAATCACAATTCCTCTGGTTTAATTTTAGTCAGATTTCTTCCAATCTGAAAACAAACAGAAAATGGTCAAAGACAGCCAAAAACTGAAAGATGATTTGATCTCGATACACCAAGACAGCAGACCAGAGTGTTTCTTCTAGCATTTACCCATCAATCCTTTTGGATTATGGTGGATTACAGTATTTGATTGGTATCAAATTACAACTGCCAAAGTCCATTATTTAGAAGATATAAAACCTTTACCTTGCATCATTTATTGTACAATATCAAAATATAAGGACATGAATGGGGAACCAGGCAGTCTTCATGTGTTTTATACCTTTATTTACCTAAATGCCAAACTGAGAAACGGATGAAGTTTTCATTATCTATATTGGTGAATCATTAATAAGCAGTCTGTTATCTACATTAGGTACAAAAATACAGAATGTAGTTAGGTGGCTGGAGGTCTGCACCCAGTGTCAAGATTGCCTTATGGCAGCTTACAAGTGTGTTACTTAACATAGTGAGAAGGGAACTCTCTCTCTTTCATCCTTCCTGACCTTTCAGCAATGTTTAATACTGTGTGCCACAACAGACTGATGTAGTGATTGTGACAGCAAGTAAATTTGGCTGACACTGTTCTGACCTCCTTCTCACCTTATCTGCTTATAGATTGTTAGTTTCTATGGGTAGCTTCTCATCCGATCTCTGTTACTAGATTTGGAATTCCCCTTTGCTATACGAGTTTGTTAGCATTTATATGCTACCTCTATCATTCATTATTCACCATTAAAATAAGCGTGGGCATTTTTTGCTGATGTCACCCAGTTACATTACTGTTTTACTGTTCCAGTGGTGAGTAGAAGTATGGGACATTACAAATAAGCTGATGATCAATATTGTTAAAACATTTAAAAAAATCCCAGCAATTTAACACCCCAATTTAACACATTGTAGGAGGTGTCTGTTGTCCTATCCCTGCCCAAACATCTTGGAGTCCTTTTTCCTTCTTGTTTATCATTTGACATTATTCTTTCAACACTGGAATGAAAAGTGTAGGGGTTTCCTGATTTCCAGAAAATATGAAGACTTTCAGAATTGCTCCAGTAGTATGATATTCAGAACTGTCAGGACTTCATCACAACTCAAGTAGGGCACCTCTAACTTGATTTTCAACGAAGCTACACATGTTCAGAGTGGTGCTAGGGTTACAAATCACATTACTGATGTGCTGTTGTATCTGCAATGGCTTTGTGCCAAACATTTTAATCTGACAATTTCCAGAGCCTGGGATCTTCTTAGAGAACAAAGCTTTTTACGCCTTGTGACTCCACTTACACCCTCTTGTCTCTCTGATTTGACTGACATCTATTTTTGAGAAAGCGTTTATTCGCACTGCACTTAAATTGCACAACTCAAATCTGACAATTTAGGGCAGCCAGATCCTAGGAAGTTTTTAAGAATCAGTGACTGTAGACATACAGTAGTGAAACATCTGCACAGAAGGCTTTGCAAACAAGACAGTATTTGTACCACCTTACCTTACTGTTTACATGGAAAGGGAGCCTTGCATGGGTGGGATTCTGGTGACCTCAGAGACTAATTCTCTTCTGCTGTAACACAGAGGCAGATGACATATCCTGAGGCTCTTGGCTTAGTTGTGAGGAGCTGGAGACATGGGAACAGATCTTCAGTTGGTATAAATGGTTGTAACTCCATTGAAGTCAAAGAAACTATGACCATTTTACACCAGATGAAGAGCTGCCCCATGGTGCTATCACTGAAGCGGTCTTTCACTAGAATTCACTTCTGTTTTTGATTTATTGTAGACTTTTTTAAGCTTAAAAAAGTAAGAACTGTTATAGCAGATTAGACCAATGGTCCATCTAGCTCAGACCAGTGGTCCATCTAGTGGTATCCTTGCTCTGATGGAAGCCAGCCAAGGTGCTTCTATAATAAAGTTTTATATACCTTATACATTTTATTCATCTCTTGTAATTGTGGATGTTCCCATCCACACATCTAATCATGTTTTTAATTCTGCTAAACTCTTGCCTCAAAAACAGCTGTAGCAGTGAGTTTTAAAGGTAAATTATGCAGGGGATAAAAAATTGCTTTTTTTTTCAGTTTTAAATTTTTGTAGAGACTTGGGAGGTGAAAAGGATTCAGTTTCTTGTGACATTCACCTTTTTTTTTTTTTAATTTTATATATGAGGATATACGGCCAGTCTACTGGATGTATATATTTTTAAATAAATAAAAGGATTGATTTTTTTAAAACACAAGTACAATATTCATAGGGCCTTTCATGTTCAGTTTTTATTTAATTTAATTTTCCCCCAGGGATTTATGAATGTTTATTACAACAACAACAAAAACAGCTGAAAATTGGTTCAAAAAACGATTAATTTTTCTGGGTAAATACTGGGGTTTATTTTGGTGGACGGAAGGATAGGGAAAAAGTATGCAGTAAATTAATGCTTTGATGAATGGAATACAATGTGGTTTGCTGCAGAACTAAGACAGAACTCAAAACACAATGCCACCTCTGAGTTTAAGAAAACAATATATTTCTAATCCCCAAATAAACCTTTTCATTTGAATAAACAGTTTACTTTTGTAGACTTAAAACTATTAGCCTATAAATATTTACATTTAATAATTGGGCCCAATATTTTAAAATATTTATAAACGTTCACTAGCTTACGCGAAGTCTTTCAGTGCAATTTCCAAAAGCCCTGCGAAGTGCAGGCTCGAAGCAATCTTTTCGTTCTCCCAGTTTTGGATGTAGCCGAATTTTGAAAATACTCTCTCCACATCAGCTGAGCCAGCTTGACATGTATACGTGGTCGGCGTGAGATTTACCAATACGTTCAGATGAGCGCACACGCTTCAGAGCTTGAGTGGGGGAGAGATTTGAGTTTGTCAAGGCCTGTGCCTATGGGACTATGTTACATGCTGGAGTGTATGTACCTCCTGAAAAATCGTGCAAGCAAGTGACCCGAGTGATTCACTGCAGTGTGTGGCTGTGAGCTCCCTGGAGACAGCAGCAATATCACTGACCTTAGTATGGCCATGACTGAGAATGAGGGCCAGCTGATGGAGAGAAAAAGCAGATATGCTTCCCCCTAGGTTGGCTATGCAGCTGGGACGAGACAAGAACAAAGGAGGTTGTAAATTATAGTGCTCAACTTCTCTCAGTCACTGAAAGAAAGACATACTACTCATGACACCAGGCAAGCAACTGTCCCTTTTTCATCATCTTGTGCTCTCGCTGCTAAAAGAGGGCTTCCATTGTACTAACAAGCTATATGACAGCACAAAAACCAACAGATCAGGTTCACCAACAGAATTCACATGGTGGAAATGCGCAGTTTCACTATAAGTGGGTTTTCCTATATAGTCTGTATTGTACCTTTAAAAGAAGGAAAGTATATTACAAAATTTCCATATATTTGACCTAAAAAGACACATGATACACTGAAAGTTTACACAACCCATGATATTTCAGCAAGGACTGTTTCATTTTGATATGTGCATATTTAAACTAGTGCTAAAAAGAATTTTAAAAAGCACAAAAATACTGTAGCTATGGAGCTAGAGCAGGGGTGGCCAACCTGAACCTGAGAAGGAGCCAGAATTTACCAATGTAATTGCCAAGGAGCCATAGTAATACGTCAACAGCCCCCCATCAGGTCCCACCCTCCAGCCCCCAACGCCTCCTGCCTGTCGCAATCAGCTGCTTCGCATGCACAGGAGGCTCTGTGAGGGAGGGGAAGGAGCAAGGGCATGGCAGGCTTGGGGGAAGGGGTGGAGTGGGGGCAGGGCCTGGGGCAGAGCAGGGGGTTGAGCAGTGAGCACCTCCCGGGACACTGGAAAGTTAGCATCTGTAGCTTCAGCCCTGGAGTCAGTGCCTAGGCAAGGAACTGCATATTAACTCTGAAAAGCCACATGCAGCTCCGGAGCCACAGGTTGGCCACCGCTGAACTAGAGGAATAGAACTGTTACCAGTCACACTATTGCACATTCAAGTCAGTTACACATTAAAGCTTTGCTTAGATTAACATATGGAGAAGTATTTTAGTTATTACAGATAAGTAATGCTTAGAATGAAGCTGTGTGTAAAAGAACAATGCTTAGAATGGCAACAGCAGCTCTACATAAACTTCATAAACTTTGAGAAGGCTTTTGATAGCTTTCACAGGACCAGCCTATGGCTCATTCTGTGGGCACATGAAATCCCTCTCCGTATAATCAACACCATCAAAAGCTTTTATTTCAATTTTACATGCAGTGCTGATCACAGTGAGCTCAGTTTTGAAGTCAAAACATGAGTACATCAGGGGTGTGTCATGTCTGCAATCCTCTTCAACATTGCCATTGACTGGGTAATGCAGCGTACAACAGAAGACATGCCAAGAGGGATTAAATGGACACCCTTCTCATCCCTTGAAGACCTGGACTTTGCAGATGATCTCACTTGGCTTTCCTACCACATACCCAACACCATATACAAGAAAAAACAACTCGACTCAATGCATTCACCCAGAAAACTGGACTGAAAATCAATCTCAATAAGACAGATATCATGACCTTTAAAAGGATGGTCGAACAAGCCAGGACATCTGGATCAAAATCAATACAGCCAGGAACACCTTCAGGAGCTTAAATACAGTCTGGAAATCATCAAAATACACCACCAAAACCAAACTCAAGATTTATCAGAATTGCGTACTTTCAACATTCCTTTACAGTACAGAATGCTGGGAAATGAGAAAGAATGACACATTCAAACTGTCTTCATTTCATACAACCCACCTCAGAAAAATCCTCCATGTCTTTTGGTCCATAACAATCTCAAACCCAGATCTACTGATACAATGGAACCAAGAGGGTATGAGCACCATCATTGTCAGGAGGAGGTGGAGATGGATTAGCCATGTGCTTCAGATGGAAACTGATTCCATCACCAGAGTAGCAATAAGATGGACACCTGAAGACAAGCAAAAATGAGGCCACCCAAAAACAACATGGCAAAGAGCTGTGGAAGCTGAGCTGAAAAACCTGGGGCACAGCTGGGGAACCATTGAAACTCGCCAGAAACAGACAGAAGTGGAGGAGCTTTGTTGCTGCCCTAAAATGCCAGAGGTGTAATGGGAACATGATGATGATGACACTAGTTCTTGTGTACTTTGTACAAAAATAAAAGCAAAGCTTCACTAGGACAAGTCCACCTTCAAGGCACCAGCTACACACGTTGTGTCCCAACTCAGACATGAAGGAAGAGGAAGGATGGTTCAGTGGTTAGGGGACTGGCCAGTTTGTAGGAGACCTTGGTTCAATTCCCTGCTCTACCATGGACTTCCTATGTGACTTTAGGTAAGTCACTTAGCTTCTTTACGTCTCAGTTCCGCATCTGTAAAATGGGGATAATAATGCTTCCCTACCTAACAGGAATGCTGTGAGGATAAATACATTAAAAGATAATGAAGAGCTTTGAGATCTACTCATTAGAAGTGCTACATAAGAAATAGGATTTATTATTAATAATGTAGGCAGCAACAATTGCTGTCTTCCTCTCTGTACTGCTTTATCATCACACTGCTCCAATTTCTGTACACCAACTCCCTCTCCAATACTAGCAGATATTATAGGGCTCTTTAGTCTAGTGGAGAAAGGCATAACAAGATCCAATGGCTGAATGCTGAAGTACATAAATTCAAATTAGAAATAAGGCTAAAAATTTTAAACATTGAGGGTGATTAATTATTGGAAAAAACTACCGAGAGAAGTGGTGAATGCTCCATCACATGATGTCTTCAAATCAAAACTGGATGTCCTTCTAGAAGACATGCTTTAGCTAAATTAGAGCTGGTCGGGAATTTCCTGACAAAACAGTTTTTATCACAGAACACAAGAATCAAAACTCTTCCCTGAAATGTATCAATTTAGACAACATTTTTGTCAGGAAAGTTTCTCAGGTCCAGGATGGAATTTCTGGTCAAAATCAGAGAAAGAGACATACACCCCATAATGGCCAAGTGGTCAGGGCACTTGTCTGGGAGACACATGTTCAAGTCCTTGTTCCAATTCAGGCAAAATGGGGACCTGAAACTGAGACCCCCCACATCTGAGGTGCCTATTTAACCACTGGACTATTGAGGAGAAAAGGAGTCTCTCTCACATTCACATAGAGAGAGCGATGTTGACATCACAAATATTTGTGTAGGATGGGAAAACCTTTTCCAATCCAGCTCTAAACTGAACACAAGTCAGTTACTGCACTCAGCAGAAGGGTAATCAGATGAAATTTAATGTCCTATGACATATGGGGAGGTCAGATTAAATGAGCTAATAGTGCCTTCTGGCCTTAAACTCTATGAATACATACAGATGATCCATAAAACATTGCAAGGCTAGATTTGAAGCTGCCTCAGTTGTTTGAGACAATGACATGAAATGCATTTGGCTAAATGTCCTAACTCATGATATATTTGGGATGGATAGAAATACACATTTATTAAGTGCTTATTAAGAAGATGAAATGCTGGTGGACCAGGTCATATTAGCAAAAAGAAAAGGAGTACTTGTGGCACCTTAGAAACTAACCAATTTATTTGAGCATGAGCTTTCGTGAGCTACAGCTCACTTCATCGGATGCATACTGTGGAAACTGCAGAAGACATTATATACACAGAGACCATGAAACAATACCTCCTCCCACCCCACTCTCCTGCTGGTAATAGCTTATCCAAAGTGACCACTCTCCTTACAATGCGTATGAAAATCAAGGTGGGCCATTTCCAGCACAAATCCAGGGTTTCAGACTCCAGCGAGAAACTGCTGAATTGGAATTCATTTGCAAATTGGATACTATTAATTCAGGATTAAATAGAGACTGGGAGTGGCTAAGTCATTATGCAAGGTAGCCTATTTCCCCTTGTTTTTTCCTACCTCCCCCCCCCGACGTTAAATTTGGATTTATGCTGGAAATGGCCCACCTTGATAATCACACACATTTTAAGGAGAGTGGTCAGTTTGGATGAGCTATTACCAGCAGGAGAGTGAGTTTGTGTGTGTGATTGTTGGAGGGGGGGTGCGGGGTGAGAAAACCTGGATTTGTCTGGAAATGGCCCAACTTGATTATCATACACATTGTAAGGAGAGTGATCACCTTAGATAAGCTATTACCAGCAGGAGAGTGGGATGGGAGGAGGTATTGTTTCATGGTCTCTGTGTATATAATGTCTTCTGCAGTTTCCACAGTATGCATCCGATGAAGTGAGCTGTAGCTCACGAAAGCTTATGCTCAAATAAATTGGTTAGTTTCTAAGGTGCCACAAGTACTCCTTTTCTTTTTGCGAATACAGACTAACACGGCTGTTACTCTGAAACACCTGTTCTGTTCATACCCTTTGGGGCACCTGGCATTGGCCACTGTCGGAAGACAGGATATCGGGCTTGATGGACCTTTGGTCTGACCAATATGGATTCAAAGGAAAATCCTGTATCTCTGCACTGTTTACATTCTAATAGGGCAGAACAAGTGATCGAGAAGATGGAGATCCCCAGAATTATTCTGGGTAGCCTTGAAAGATGTTTGGAAAATTGTCAGTTTATTATATCACTGCCACCATTTGGAGTTACAAACTGTGACTCACCTGTGCATATAGTTTGCCCGCTTTAACCTCTCAATAACTCTAATTTCCTTTTCTTAGTTAATAAATCTATCATTTGGGATGTCAGTCCTTGTTTTCCGACTGTCTGCTCTGAGACAGGCACTCTCAGTTTTGAGCCACTCCAGACAACGTGACAAAAGGTACAAACCATTAGAAGTTAATAGAAACTACTTGTGCCTTTGCTATATTATCACTCTATTGTTCAAGCTCTAGTATGAAAATCTTTTCTTAATTTTATATCTGACATGTTGACAGTGTAATTGTTATCTGTCAGAAATACCAGAAATACAACAGAACAACAATACACATTCGTTTCTGTGTATTGGGGATTAAACACGCTGTACCGGAACACGGATACCTGATCCAGTGTTCCATCTGAACTTTCCCAAACCTACGCTACCTCCTCTCTCCTTCCCTATTAAAGTGTCATAGATGCAGCTTTTTAGTAAATAACCACCAGTGAAATATTTCTAGGAAACTTCAATCCCCTAGTATTATTTTGGTGGAGGCCTGGTATCTCTGCCCTAAGGAAGCATCTAGTTCCATAAAGCAGGTTCATAATGGCTAGAAAAGCAACATACAGTAGAATCTCACAGTTACGAACACCTCGGGAATGGAGGTTGTTCGTAATTCTGAAATATTCCTAACTCTGAACAAAACATTATGGTTATTCTTTCAAAAGTTTACAACTGAACATTGACTTAATACAGCTTTGAAACTTTACTATGCAAAAGAAAAATGCTGCTTTTAACTATCTTAATTTAAATGAAACAAGCACAGAAACAGTTTCGTTACCATGTCAAATTTTTTTTTAAACTTTCCTTTTATTTTTAATAGTTTACATTTAACACAGTACTGTATTGTATTTCCTTTTTTTGTCTCTGCTTCTGCCTGATTGTGTATTTCCAGTTCCAAATGAGGTGTGTGGTTGACTGATCAGTTTAACTCTGGTGTTCATAACTCTGAGATTCTACTGTGTTTCTCACATGGCCTCAGCAAAAGCAGTAGAGACACATTTTTCCAGGCGAAACTGCAAGGAAGCTCTTGCCAACAACCATCAACTAAGCAGGAAAGTAAGGAGTTACTCGGGAAGGTAACTTGATCCTTATTTATAAGGTATATGAGCAAAGCTGGTTAGAATTAATGAAAGACTTAACTAGGTCATTAGATTGATTGAGCTAAGACAGACTCAGATCTGAACTTCCTAGCATTACTCAAATTCTAAACTAAATTGAAACCTATTAAACAAATGGGTTAGATTGCCAAGTGAAGCATTATAATAATTGATCCAAGAGGACACCACAAAGGCATGGATCAAAGTCTCTGCATCAACAAAGGAAGGGAAATGTTGGATATTGGCAATGATTCACAGGTGGGAAAAGGCTGATTTCACCAATGCAGACACATACAGTTGGATTCCCAGCTGGTGGACACTGGCATTGCACCATTTGCTTCAACGAAGCTATGCTGATTACACTAGCTGAATAAATGGCCCATTGGCAGCAACAAGCCTGAATCAATCTGAACTTCCAGATTTCATGTGGAGGAGTTTTTGAAATATAGCATCATCACACTGGGTCCAAGCAACGAAGTATCTTGCAGCAGCTTGTGAACTATGGGTCCAGCCACTGAAGTTACTGGCTTTCTTTATCAAGGGCCAGAGTAACAGCCGTGTTAGTCTGTATTCGCAAAAAGGAGTACTTGTTGCACCTTAGAGACTAACCAATTTATTTGAGCATAAGCTTTGAGCTGTAGCTCACGAAAGCTTATGCTCAAATAAATTGGTTAGTCTCTAAGGTGCCACAAGTACTCCTTTTCTTTTATCAAGGGCTAAATTGTGACTTTGCCATAAAAGGCCTGTGTATGTGGCTGCATACTGTCAAAGCAGCCTAGAAGCAGATTGATGTTTAGTCATAATCTGCCTCTTGGTTCCCCACTGAACCTGGGAAATAGGTGATAGATATGTATGGCACCCGCTCTATACCTGATGCTGTGCACGCTCCCTAGCACTGACTGGCACGTTACTCCTCTGCAGAGTAACATACTCTGGTAACATACTCTATTACATTCCCACAACAGGCCATGATCTGGCCCCAAGTTACTAGTAGTTCTATTCCAAATACACCTGACCATGGTGTAAACAATTTTCAACTTTTACAACAAGGAGAAGACATGAAAATTACAAACCCATAAAGCATAGCAGTTAGAAAAATTGGAGGTTTTTTTATGCTCATAAAGTTGTGTGGTGTACAAGATCAGGAGGTTATTCAATTTAAAAAAATAATCAGCAAATTTTGTAGCCACCAGCATTGCAAGCAACAAGATAAAGAAATTAATGGGGTGGTAAGGCTGACATAAATGGAGTTAGCAACATGATAAGAAACAAGATCTAAGACATCGGTCAGGGCAGAGTTGCACAAGGCATTGGAGGCAGTTCAAACTTGGTACAGCGGCCAAAGGGAAAGCTAGTGAAGGAATCTGAAGAAGGACATGATGTGATTTGATCGATGGGAAAGAAAGAATTTCAGCAGATTCACTTTGGATAGTACCATATTGGTCATGGAGTGCAGGATAGGAGTACATTACAACAGCAGGATGAGAAATAATTAGGGCATAGGTGTTATTTATTTAGAGAATAAGTATAATACATACAGCAACTAAGTGTAACTTTTTGGAATATACCACCCCACTCAAATGTAACTTCAACTCTGCTCCAGATAGATAACTCATAAAAATGAGTTCATGTCCATTTAACCCTTACATTTTCCACTACATCTGAGTATCTCAAAAAACAAAACAAAAAACAAACAAACAAAAACCCATGAGCCACAACAATGCTGATCAGTATCTTTTGTTGGACCAACTTCTGCTAGTGAAAGAGAGAAGCTTTTGAGCTAAGCAGACCAGAAAAGGTCTACATAGCTTGAAAGCTTGCCTCTTTCACCAACAGAAGTTGGTCCAGTAAAAGATATTACCTCACCTACCTTGACTCTCTAATATCCTGGGACTAAGAGAGCAACAACAACACTACAAAGTGCAGGTTAAGTCAACTTTAAGGCTGAATGTTGCATTAAGTATGACTGTCCACTAGCAACTCATTACACACAGATCAGCCAACAGCACTTAATGGTAATGACTTTCAGTCACTACTAATCTGTGCTGATAGAAGTCAGTGACGAACACATTTAAAGCACCACCCTTTGAGCCATTAAATTTCCTAACCTGTGACAGATTGGAACCAGTGTCCTAAAAGCTGTAACAACCTGTGGCCATGACCCTACAAAGGGCCATTATAGTTATATCAGCACGTAGAATGAGACGGCCATAAAAAGGAAACTGCTGGATTGGCATGATTCTATCTTTCAGCAGAGGTCTGTGAGGATTCCTATGGAGACTGCCTCAGCATTGTTTTCTATAACTTATGCTGTAACATACATTATTAAAAAAGAGCACACACATTATATATAAATTCTATTATTAAAGCCATCCACATGACTGGTTTATGTAAAGGCCCATTCTTTTTTCCCGTTGCCCTTTGTGACTGATTCAGTCACAAAGACCCCCTTGGGATTGTCACCTGATGTGCTGAAATGACCTCCGAGTCCAGTTTCCCTGATGGCTTGGGACTCCACAACCCTGCCTTGTTGAGTCAGACATGCTAGTCCACTGCAACACACACACCCAGGTCTGAACCAAGCCCCCAAAGCTGCAGGCTTTAACTGAAAACCACTCAGCAGGTTACCTATCTCCAGCACCGAGAGACCCAGTTCCCAATGGGATCCAAACCCCAAATAAATCGTTTTACTCTGTATAAAGCGTATACAGGGTAAACTCAAATTGTCCACCCTCAATAACACTAGTAGAGAGATATCCACAGCTGTTTGCTCCCCAGGTATTAATCACTTACTCTGGGTTTACTAATAAACAAAAGTGATTTTATTAAGAATAAAAAGTAGAATTTAAGTGGTTTCAAGTAATAACAGCCAGAACAAAGTAAGTTACCAAGCAAAATAAAACAAAACATGCAAATCTAAGCTAATACATTTAAGAAACTGAATACAGGTAAATCTCACCCTCAGAGATGTTCCAATAAGTTTCTTTCACAGACTAGACTCTTTTTTAGTCTGGGCCCAATCTTTTCCCCTTGTACAGTTCTTGTTAGTTCCAGCTCAAGTGGAAACCAGGGGATTTCTCATGACTGCCAGCCCCCTTTGTTCTGTTCCACCTCGTTTCATATCTTTGGCACAAGGCGGGAATCCTTTGTCTCTCTCTGGGTTCTCACCCTTCCTTCTAAATGGAAAAGCACCGCGTTTAAGATGGATTTCAGCATCATGTGACATGTTCACATGTCCTTTGAGACTTCAGTACTTGCTGGCTGACACCCATGTATACAGGAAGGCTTACAAGTAAACAGAACCATTTACAACCAATTGTCCTAGTTAATGGGAGCCATCAAGAATCCAAGCCACCATTAATGGCCCACACTTTGCATAGTTACAGTAGGACTTTAAAGTAATACTTTACACAGTAACTCCTCACTTAATGTTGTAGTTATGTTCCTGAAAAATGCGACTACAAGCAAAACGATATTAAGCGAATCCAATTTCTCCATAAGAATTAATGTAAATGGGGGGGGGGTGTTAGGTTTCAGGGAATTCTTTTTTTGCCAGACAAGAAACTACATCTATCTATCTATCTTTCTATCTACACACACACACACACGCACACACAGAGTATAAGTTTTAAACAAACAATTTAATCTGTACACAGTGATAATGATTGTGAAGCTTGGTTGAGGTGGTGGAGTCAGAGGGTGGGATATTTCCCAGGGAATGCCTTACTGCTAAATGATGAACTAGCAATTGGCTGAGCCCTCAAGGGTTAACTCACTGTTAATGTAGCCTCACACTCTATAAAGGCAGCATGAATGGAGGGAGGGGAGACAGCATGACAGACAGAGACAGGCACACCCTGTGTGTGGGAGAGAGAGAGAGAGAGATACCCATTTCCACTTTAAGTACGCTGATACCACTCTTAAGTACACTACCTTGTTAAATTAATCAGCAAGCTGAGACCACAGCAGCTGCTGCCAGGAAGCTCCCTGAGTCCTGAGCCCTGTTGTGTATGTCCCCTACTCTATGGAGATGGGATAAGCGGGGTGCAGGAGCAGGGGGGAGGGGGACACCCTGACATTACCCCCTCTCTCCCTCCCCCCCCAAGTAGGAGGCTCTGGAGAGCAGCTCCAAGGCAGAGGGCAGGAGCAGCACATGGCAGTGGGGGGAGGGACAGCTGAACTGCTGACAATTGATAGCCTGCTGGGCAGCTGCTGTACAGGGAACTTAGGGGAGCGGGGAGCTGATGGGGGGCTGCCGGCCTGCCCTGGTTCCAAGCCCCCACCAGCTAGCTGCAACGGGCTGCTCTTCCTGCAAGCAGTGGACAAAGCAGGAGGCTGCCAAACGACTTATAAGGGACCATTGTGCAACTTCAAATGAGCATGTTTCCTAATTGATCAGCAACATAACAATGAAACAACATTAACCGGAACGACTTTAAGTGAGGAGTTACTGTATTTCTAGCTTCAGATACAAGAATGATACATTTATACAAATAGGATGAACACACTCAGTAGATTATGAGCTTTGTAATTATACCTTACAAGAGACCTTTTGCATAAAGCATATTCCAGTTACATTATATTTACACTCATAAGCATACTTCCATAAACATCACACCCTCATCTTCCTTCCCCATTTATTCAGGCAGATTGTTACACGGACTTGTTGAATCATGCCTTAAAACTGACAGAGCTCTTCGCATCAGGGACAGTCTCTTCCTCTGTATTGGTACAGTGTCTAGCACAATGGGCCACTGATCTCGATTGGAGCCTTTAGGCAGTTATAAGTTAACAATAGTAGAAATTTCAAACTCACACTGCTTCTTCTCCCTCACCTCCTTTTTAATGATGAGAGGGAACTGAAACAAGTCCACTGGAATAAGTTAGGTTAGAGAGTAAGAGCCACAGCTTCAAGTAGATGTGCACTTAAGTGATTGCACCTGTCATAGGTGCACAAGCTTCCAAATGTATGTGTAAACCTACATGACCCCACACCACCTCATCTTGCACATGTACATTTCTGGGGTAGCAGTGGTTCATGGTCATATGCTTGAGCCTGGTGTGTGCAAAACAGAGAGAATAATTAGATGTGCACCAGTGGACATGTGGGCCTAAGCGAGTAAGAGAAACAATACAATATTCAATGGTGATATTGGAAGGTTAGTAGATAGAGAGGGCGCAATTGGGGATTATAGTTTTACATACCATCAACCAAGCAAATGATGCCAAAATCAGAATACCATATATGAATAAAAATCTGTAAAGTTCTTTGAGATCTATAAAAGGAGGGTTAGAATAATTATTTCCATATTACAGGCGGAGAAACTGAGGTGTAGAAAGGTGAAGCAAATTACTCAAAGTCTGTCACAGTGAGTCAGCACCACAAACAGAACTAAGGGTTTCTGACTCCCAGTCCAAGGCCCTATTCACTGTATCATGCTGCTGCAGGCCAATTTAAATATGGAAGGACAGGTTCAGAAGGAAATTGTGCACTGATGAGGAAAGGGTTAATTGGTATGTTCTAACACCTCTACGGTTCCTAGCAGCATTAGGGGTTTGAATGAGGTGGACCTTGAGGCAGGTCCATGTGCCTGTCCTCCTCTGTAGGTCCCTGCAACAAGACAGAAGCTGCATGTTTTCTCCATTTCCCCTTCCTGCAAGTTGCCTGCTATCACTATGACAACAGGAAGCCTGCAGCACAGCTGCAGGGGAAGAGAGAACATATAGCAGCAGTCTAGAGAGGAAAAGAGACAGGGTGGGTGGGGGGCAGGAAAGAAAACGTATAAGATAGAATAAAGAATGAGAAAACAACCAGGAAAGGAAAGGGAGAAAAAAATTGGTGAGACACTGCCCTTGAACCATGGCATGGTGTGAAAGCACAAAGGGGCTGATAGGCACAACCCATCATAAAGGGGAGAAATGTCTAACCAAACAAGCTTGGGAACGCTGAAATATATAATTTAAAACAGTCAGCCAAAGGCCCCAATTCTCCCACTTACCCCAGTCTGACACCCATGTAGATCCACTGACTTCATGCTACTCCTGATTTACAGGAGTGTAAGTGAGACAGGTTAGTCAGGTCCTTTGAGAAGCTAAGAACTTAATTCAGGATGGCGAAGGGAGAAATATATTATAGAGAGCTAAATAAAACAATGTAAATGCCATAAACAACCTTTAAATGTCTCTTCACTACATGTATGCGGGGTGATGGTGTTTCTCTACATCTCGTGACATTCATAGAAATTCATACTCCTGGCTCCAAATACTTTATAACCTACTGTTCTGTCATTCAAATCTTTAAGACTTGCTCTTCTCCAATGCGTACACAAAGTGAACCATTTATATTATAAGTATAATTTTAAAATCTCCATTGAACCATTAATATATGCCCAAGCCTAAACTAAATCACTGTGTGGTAAAATTGCTGTAATCTTTGCCTTTCCTTACCACATCCTCATCCTAATATTTATGGTCTTTAACTGACACCACAGCTAGCTCTCTAGGTAGAAATTCTGTCTTCCTAGGTTCCTGAAAAGGCCTACTGTACTTACAGTTGCTGTAAGAACAATGTCTAACACCACTTGGAATAGCTTAAAAAGTCAATAGTATGTAGAAGCTCAAGACTTCTTACCATGATGCATGTGGTTGTGGAGATGCTGGCATTTAGGAATCAGACAGAATTACAGATGGTGAGGGCTATGAAAGGAATGGTAATTCTGTTACACACAAACTTATACTTTGAGGGGGGAAATAGTTTTTATTAAATTATATTTATATTCATGCTCTGTTTAACAAACTTGAACACTTCCTCAGTGGATGGCACAATTCCTCAGTGAGTTTCATACTCATCTACATGAGATTTAAGCTTGTTTTCATCTGAAATAAGAGTCTGTTTTAAGGGCCTACTGGACAGCTATATGCATCATCAAAAATCACCATTATACTGGGATGTCAAAGTTATAGTACATTGGCTGGATAGTGAGGCAAAGCTTTACTGGGTTCAGTAGATATAGGTCAGTCTGGAAACTTCCACAAGCTCAGTCATGACAGAGTGATGCCCTTTTTGCCTGGAGTAGCACACGAGTACTACTCATCTAGGCTCTACTTCAGCAAGGTACATAAGCATGTATCTAAATACAAGCACTGATTAATCCCCTTGAAATGAACATGCTAAAAAGTTGCTGCATTGGAGCCTTAATAAAAGGTGCTCGAGTCAGGCCTCATATTAATAAGTTTTAAAAAAATGATCCCTATATTTCCTTTACCTTTCCAAATTTAGCAGAACTGGGAAGTGACTAGTCAAGACAAGTTCTCCACCACCCAGATAACTTTAAACCAAGCAGAGTACTTGATTCAGATCCCACTCAACACCATGAAACTAGAGTAATCCCACTGACTTAAGTGATGCTGCTCCTGATTTACAACAGTGTGTGACCACCACCAGACCTTGAGTTTCTCATGAACTCAAGACAAAATGTAGTAAGAAAGACTAATCAAACACTGGGTATTTATTTGAACTCTTTGAATAAAGCTGCCTGATTAACATTTCATCTAAAAATGACAGCAGTGATTGCATCCCTTAGTATGACATATGTGGGAAAAGGTATTGCAAAAGGAAGAAGCTTGAGCAATTGCATAAAAGAGCTAACTAACAAGGATCTGCAAGGAAAGACACTTTGAATCCTTCAATATATCTTTCTGGAGATCCTTGCACAGCCATTAAATCTCTGCTAAGAGTTCCCTTTTCATATATCACTACAGAATGAGAATAAGGATAACACCAAAAAATAAGAGCATACAAATGGCCATAGTAGGTCAGACAAAATGTCCATCTAGCCCAGTACCCTGTCTTCCGACAGTGGCCTATGCCAGGTGCCCCAGAGGAAACGAACAGAACAGTTAATCATCAAGTGATCCATCCCCTATCGCCCATTCCCAGCTTCTGGAAAACAAACAGAGGCTAGGGACACCATCCCTGCCCATCCTGGCTAATACAGTCATTGATTCACCATGATGGACCTATCCTCCATGAACTCATCTAGTTCTTTTTTGAACCCTGTTATAGTCTTGGCCTTCATAACATCCTCTGGCAAGAAGTTTCCACAGGTTGACTGTGTGTTGTGTGAAAAAATACTTCCTTTTGTTTGTTTTAAACTTGCTGCCTATTAATTTCATTTGGTGACCCCTAGTTCTTGTGTTATGAGAAGGAATAAACACTTCCTTATTTACTTTCTCCAAACCAGTCATGATTTTATGACCTTTATCATATTCCCCCTTTGTCTTCTCTTTTCCAAGATGAAAAATTCCAATCTTATTAATCTTTCCTCACACAGAAGCTGTTCCTTATCCCTAATAATTTTTGTTGCCCTTTTCTGAACCTTTTCTAATTCCACTATATCTTTTTTGAGATGTAGATGAGAATGAAACTCACTGAAGAATTGTGCCATCCACTGAGGAAGCGTTCAAGTTTGTTAAATAGAGTTCGAACATAAATATAATTTAATAAAACTTTGATCATCTTTGTTACTCACCTCTGGATCCTTTCCAATTTCTTTACATCCTTTCTATACAATGGTGTCCAAAACTGGACACAGTACTCCAGCTAAAAAAAAGGAGTACTTGTGGCACCTTAGAGATTCACAAATTTATTTGAGCATAAGCTTTCGTGAGCTACAGCTCACTTCATTGGATGCATGAGGCTTAACCAGCACCGCATAGAGCGGTACCATTGTCTTCTGTGACTTGCATGCTATGCCTCTGTTAATGCACCCTAAAATTGCATTTGCTTTTTTTGAAACAACATCGCATTGTTGACTCATGTTGAGGTTGTGATCCTCCACAACTCCCAGATCCTTCTCAGAAGTGCTGTTGCCAAGCCAGTTTCTCCCCACTCTGTGCATTTGTTTTTTCTTCCCTAAAGTGTAAAACCTTACATGTGTCTGCTGAATTTCATTTTGTTGTCTATAATCCAGTTCTCCAATTTATCAAGATCCCTCTGAATTGCAGCTCCATCCTGCAAAGTATTGGCAACCCTCCCTAGCTTTGTGTCATCTGCAAACCTGACCAATATGCTCTCTATACCTACATTTAGATCATTAATAAAGATCTTGAACACCAGATCCAGATCCCCATGGAACCCCACTTGAGACCTCCCTCCAATCAGACATCATTCCATTAATAGTTATTTGTTTAAAGTTGTTTAACCAATTCTGTATCCACTTAATGGTAATTCTGTCAAGCCCACATTTCTCCAGTTTACTTATCAGAATGTCATGTCGAACTCTGTCAAAAGCATGGCTGAAGTCCAGGTATATTATGTCTACCACATTCTCCCAATCCACCAAATTAGTTACTTGTCAAAGAAGGAAATCAAGCTGGTTTGGCCTGATTTGTTCTCCAGGTATTGTCCTCCAGGTATTCACATATTTAATGTTTTATACATTGCTCTAGTAGCTTCCCAGGTATCAAAGTCAGGCTGACTAGTCTATAGTTTCCCGGCTCCTCCTTCCCCCTCCCTTTTAAATATAGGCACTACATTAGCCCTTCTCCAATCTTCTGGGACCTCTCCCATCATCCATGGGAGTGTAAATATTATTGCCAGTGGTTCTGAGATTTCTTCAGCTAATTCCTACAGTACCCTTGGGTGAATTGCATCCAGCCCTGTTGACAGGGGTGAAAGTAAGATTAAAAAAAGACTTGAAGGGGCGGGGCCTCGGGCAGAAGGGGCAGGCCTCGGGGGTCAGCCTCCCTAAGCCAGCCCTTCCGCGCTGCCCAACCTGCTCCAGCTGGGGCTCCGGCGGTGATTTAAAGGGCCCGGGGCTCCGGCCTCTGCCTCTAGTATTACATCTTTTAAGATCTGCCATGTGTGTATGTATGTATATAGGTAAAAGAACACTAATCTCAAACTCTCATTAGTCCAAAGACAAATGTTGACAAGGAGAGAGTATCCAAAAGGAGAAATAATATAATTATCTCGATTTTCTGAATATATATTATATTAGTGGCATTGTCATGACTGAGTTATATGGTGTGATTCTAATGTGTTTAATAAGTTACTCACAGAGCTTGTTAATGATGGATAAGCAAGAACTGTTCAGAAATTTTTCAAGTTATTTTAAATTAACTGAAAGCAAAAGTAACTGTGGTTGAGTCAAGATTCCAAGAGGCTCTCAAATTATACTTTTAAAAACAAACTGGTCAAAATCCAGAATTATAATCTGTTCTTCCACAAGGTCATCTCAGGTTACTGTAGTAAATAATTACACACTTGGAGAGTGTTACTCAACCATAGATCTCAAAGTGTTTCTCAAAAGTGGACAAGTATTCTGATACCCATGTTACATACAGGAATCTGAAACACAGAGGCCCCAGTTTAACAAAGCATTTAAGTTTAGGCACATTTGTAAGTTTCATTGACTTCAATAAGACTTAAGCACATGCTTAAATGCCTTGCTGAAACTGGGCCAGAAAGATTAAACAAGTTGTTCAGGGTCACAAAGTAGACAGCAGCTTGCATAGTCTAGTTTACCTTATACAACATAAAAGAGAAGGTAGGGACAAAAAATACAAATACGGGACAAAGAGGGTAGAGGGAGGAGTAGTAAGAGTCCAACTTCATGTACCTTCATGAAAATTTCTGTCAATTCCCCTTAGTTCTTTTCCCTCCTGGTTTCTGAATAAGCTCTATATTGCTGCAATATTCATTTGTACTCAGACGCTGCTACTGATCAAACAAACAGGCTTGTTGCTGCGTGGCAAGGCTAATCCTCTTTCTCGCTACAGGCGTGGGGTGCACTGGTTCCGTACACTCACTCCAAGTTCTAATAAACCTAGTGAGCAAGTGGCCAAGCACATGATTCAAACATAAATCTCCTCAGCAACAACAGAGTTTTATATTCCTAAACCTTCCTCGCATGCCTGCACCAGATCTTCTTGAACAAATCAACCCTAATAGATGCACAAGAAGCAGCAGCTGCCTGAGTAAGCCAGGGGCAGAAAAATCCCCATTTCAATGAGGGCTGAATGTTTTACAAACAGAGCTAATATTTTTGGGAAGACCTGTGGAAGAGCCACCATTCCCTGAAATGTAAAAAAATTCTTGTCTAACAGGATCAAATTACTGCCCTAAGAATTCTTTGGGATAAATCCCTATATTTAACTGACTTATTTACAATAGAACCTCAAAGTTACAAACACCAGAGTTACGAAGTGACCTGTCAACCACACCCCTCATTTGGAACCAGAAGTACACAATCTGGCAGCAGCAGAGACGTACCAAAAAAGCAAATTCAGTACAGCACTGTGTTAAACTACTAAAAAAAGGGAAAACAGCATTTTTCTTCTGCATATAAAGTTTCAAAGCTGTATGAAGTCAATGTTCAGTGGTAAACTTTTGAAAGATTAACCATAACATTTTCTTCAGTTACCAACATTTCAGAGTTACAAACAAACTCCATTCCCAAGTGTTTGTAAACTCTGAGGTTCTACTGTAAGTAAAAAGTATGAGGAGGGTGATCTTTATGTTCTCCCTCTCTGCCCCAGCCTCCTGGGGCAGAGGTACTGGGTTTTTTTCATCTCCAGTAGTCACTTTCATTTACATTTTCATTCCCTCTAAAGCACCTGACATTGGCCACTGTTGGAAGACAGGATATTGGGCTAGATGGACCATTAGTCTGATCCAGTATGGCTGTTCCTATTTTCAGAACTCTTTTTGCAACAGAACTATACTTAAAAAAAGTAAAACCACAAGATGAGATTCTCCTTCATGAAACTCAACGCTCAGCTTTATTACCAAGTGGCTTAGTCGCCCCAGTTTATCAGGAAGGAAATTTGGAACGTGTACTTATGTAAGGCTACATTGTACTTTTGCAATCTACCCAGTATAAGAGGCAGAGTGTAGTACAGGAGATTTGGGCTAGATGATGGGTCAGCTTATGTGTCTGCATAGGGACATAGGAGGAAATAAGGCACACTGACATACCTCTGCACAGCCTTCCCAAACCTTGGTGCAATGCTTCAGACCCATTCCTCCTCCTCTTCTCCCTCCACCCGCAAACCATAAAAATGGGAGGATGGGAGGGCAGCAGGCAGAGAAGGATGGGGAGTGTGTAGAGCCTTGTCTCTCCCCTCCTAATGTGCCAGCCAGCAAAGCTGTTTGAATGGATACCAGTAACAGATTATTATCCTCCAAGACAGTTCACATTTGCTGGCCAGCACATGGAGAGGGTGAAGCCATGGCTTCACCTACTCCCCATAGCTTTCTGTCCACCAGCTTACAGTGGGGGAAATGCAGAACTTACTATCTCCTTTGTACCTGGACTTAGTCTGGAGAGGCAATACAGGGGTGGGCCTTATGTGAGCAGATAGGCCAAGCCACAATCTGGCCCTACTCTCTTACACTGAAAGAATGGTATATGGTCTCATCTCGCTTGAGATTACGTAGCTCATCATCACGTCGGCTGTAATAGTAGATTACATACATAACACTATAGTTTAAAAACCGGGAAATACATAACTGAGATCGGGCAGGAATAAAAGAGGGGTAACCAAGAAAGAAAGAAAGAAAGCAAGCAAGCAAGCAAGCAGCAGGGTTCCCCCGCCCCCATCCGTTGATCTAGGTTCCCCAATTCTTTTGGTTGCATACTGTCTTTTTAGAACAGAGGTGGGCAAACTATGGCCCACAGGCCACATCCGGCCCGTGGAACCCTCCTGCCTGGCCCCTGAGCCCCCAGCTCCTTCTCTCCCCCTCTCCCGCAGCCTCAGCTCACTGCGCTGCTGGCACAGTGCTCTGGGCAGTGGGGCTGCAAGCTCTTGCTGGGCAGCACAGCTGCAGAGCCACGGCCTGACCCGGTGCTCTGTGCTGCGCCATGGCGTGGCTGGCTCCAGCCAGGCAGTGCAGCTGCCTGTCCTGGTGCTTTGGGCGGTTTGGCTGTAATGCTGCCAGCCACCGGTGCTCCAGACAGTGCGGTAAGGGGGCGGGGAGGTTGGATAGAGGGCAGGGGAGTTCGGTGGTGTGGTCAGAGGGCAGGGGTGGGGCTAGGGGTCAGGGTGGTCAGAGGGCGGGGAATAGGTGGGTTGAATGGGGGCAAGGGTCCCGCGGGAGGAAATCAGGAAGGAAAGGGGGGGTTGGATGGGATGGCAGAGGGGAGTCAGAGGCAGGGATTCTGGGGGCAGTCAGGGAGAAGAGGTCGTTGGGTGGGGCAGGAGTCCCAAGGGGACAGTCAGGAATGAGAGGAGGCGTTGGATGGGGTTGCGGGGGGCAGTCAGGGGACAGGGAGGAGTGGATGAGGTAGGGGCCCCAAGGAGGCTGTCAGGGGATAGGGGGGCAGGGGCTGGGCCTCGCCTGGCTGTTTAGGGAGGCACAGCCTCCCCTAACCGGCCCTCCATAAAATTTCGGAAACCTGATGTGGCCCTCAGCCCAAAAAAATTGCCTGCTCCTGTTTTAGAATATAAGATCTCCAGTTCAGGGATCTGTTCTACCCTGCATCCAGGAAAACACCTAAGAAACTTTCGGGCACTACATAAAAAATAAACATAATATTAATGCACTTCACAGAGAGAGTAGATCCCTGTGCTTTACATCAAGCATGATAAAGTTACATTATATGTTATACACTATCATTGCTTATGAAAGGCTCTCATGGAGAGCATTACTGAACATATTGGAGCAACTGCTCCTTTTAAGGATTTATCTTTTTGAGGAAAAGGAGTTAAATTAAACAAAAACAGTTAACATTTTATTGCATGGCATAGCATTATTGTTTAACTTACCTTGAAAGAAGAAATAAAAGGTTTGCAGATCAACTCCAGTTCATTAGCTTTATAAAAAAAGTTCAGCTAATGCTGTGTAGTAAGTCAGAGTAAGTGAATACATGATAATGCAACTTCTCATTGCTTTGCTTTCATTCAGAATGCCCTTGTAAACAAGATGGTGCATCACAAGGGGCTTATCCTGAAGAAGTACATTTAAGTAAAGAGATAAGATGGAAAAAAAATTGGCAGAGTCAGAGATCAAAATTAAAGAGCTTGAAGCTAGGAAGATATTGACCTAGCTACCAGAATTTGATGGATGATAGCTTATCTATAGCTTCAACACTGAAGTTTGTGTTAATGCCCTTGTTAGAAAGCTTCAAGTCTACCGCTAAAAGAAAGTTAGCTACGTGAGTTTAAAAATATGTAATATCACAGTGAATACAGAGAAATATTTGTAAGAGAAAGTAAGAACTTCTCTGCATTTTTCCCTACCTCTCTTCTATTTAGAACTCTATAATGCATCAAACATGACTGATCAGGTTTTAGATCACTATGGCCCAATTCCAATATTTCAATATATGCTCAAAACGAAGTCCCTGTTTTAGGTGCCTTCGTCCCACTTTTGGGACCACTGTGATACACAAAACTTCAGCCAAGCCCTGAAGGTGTTTAAACTCACTTGGCCCCAAAACCTTTTTGTAGTAAAAAGGTTCCTTAGGCGCCAATGTTTCTGACTCTGAGCATGCACGTTGCTGCCTCTCTCTAGGCATCTGGTTGCCTACCTCTCACGTAAGCCCTACAGAAATTAATGAACCAGGGTAGACAGGCTTTTGGCTGTCTACATTGTGCTCAGAGGCTGCCTACTGGATTGGGGCCCTAAGGTGAGATCTCAGAAGACAGCTGAGAAAAAGGAGCTCCCTCATAACTTTTAGCTGGGAGGCTAGGGTACTCACCTGGGATGTGGAATACCCCGGGTTCAAATCCTTTCGCCCCCTCATAGGGAAGGGGGACTTAAATCCAGGGGTATTCCACATCCCAATGAGTACTCTAACCACCAGGCTACAAGTGATGAGGGAAGTCAACCTCCTCCCCATCTATGAATTGCTAGCAGCAATAGTTGCCTCTGTCTGAGAGAGTGGTGGGTCTTATCACACATCCATATCATTGGCATCTCCCACTTGCTAGCTTAGATAGCTCCCTTGCTAGCATATTGGTTTTTGTGAATCACAATCTAAGGTTCCTATCTATCCCCTTTCATTGTATAGGAGCCTAGGCACCTAAATCAGGCTTTGTGAATTAGTGATTTTCTAGGAGCCTAGAAGCCAGGTGGTATGACTCTCAGTGTCACAAAGCTTAACTTATTTTGTGCATCCAACCCTCAGATCCTAATCTTAAGAATATGTGTTGAGTCTATGTCACAAGTTTCTCTTGAAAGAAAATACAGCTTTTGAAGAGCACATGTACGGAAATACAAAACAACCCTCCTTCCTCCCCCACAAGATCTTTTATAGAAGGAACCCAACCGCAGAGCCCAGTCATCTTCAAACAAACCTGTTATATGTATTGGAACTGTACAAAACAAGTCTCAAGCATCAGAGATGAAGCATCAAGATGCAACCCAAGCCTCTTTTACCTCAAAAATACCTTAAAATAACTTATGCAGTCACAATGATGTATATGTAATTAAACTAAGGTTAAATACAGTAGCAACGTATATTATTTATCCTTCATGATAGGGAAAAGAGCTTGAAGCACTCGAACAAACAGAGTGATGGATATTCACCTAGATATACTTTATTGTTCTTTTTCTTCCCCAGACTCAAGCCTGGACAAGACAGTCATAAATCAGAATTCTCATCTTCTAGTCAGATCAACCACAAGGCAACTATCACAGAAAAGAGGAAGAGGAATAATGGATATAGAGATTTTCAGGGTCTTAGGGCTGACCCTGCTACATTCCAAAGCTGAAACTCTTTTTCATTTTAATATGTAACTATTTCAATTTATAAAACAAAACAGGTTGTGTTTAAATTCTCAACCTAGAGGCTTGATATTCCATTTTACCATGACTGAATTTTGTGTAGTAAAATGTCTTTTCTAGGGCTATCCCTGCTCCTATTTTTTATGCCTGATGAGGTTGTATCTTCCCTCTTTAAAATCAATGGCATTCCATAAGCTTCAGTGAACACTGGATCAGGCAATAAAAAACTATACAGGCCAAATAAATCGAGATGAATGAAAGTGGGATTAGCAGCAGGACCCATCAATTCAGGAGGCAATATCTCAGAAGGCAAATTGACCTGCAGGAATACATTAGCTAGTTCCTGTCTGACCTTGCAGCAGAATAAACCTAGAAAACTCTACAATCCAATTACCATTGATATTGTACCCAAATACAATTAATCTCTTGTCATTATACTATTGTTGCACTTCTAAAGGAACTAAATTAGATTTAATGCCTAAACTGATGGCAGCACTCCATACACTAGGATCACAGTAAAAGGATATGAATGAGAACATTTTACAGATATTATTCAAGAAAGAGTGTCACTATAATTATTTTGATACATGCCCACAGCATCCTGTGTTTCACTTTAAATGATCACATTTTATGATTCTAGGAGCTATAAAGCAAGCATATAAATACACATTTTCAAAGAATCATGCATACACACAGACGCACGTGTGAGGGCACATATTCCTCTGTGCACATGGGATTGTATTTATTTTCATACACTCCTAAACACACCTGAACAGGCTAAGAATTCAAACAGAACTTTGTGTAGTCAAGGTCTGGAATTTTGTGTAGATTGTCCGGGATTTTGAGAAAAGCTTCTATGGCTTTCCAACCCAATTTTTCCTGTCTGGGTAACTGCAGCTCACAGTAACATCTCAACACTTTTTGCAACTCCTGAAAGGAATACTGAAGGAGGAACTTGGGCACAATGACGTAACCAAAGAGGGGATTAGTGGCATGAACCCTCTGTGACAGATATGGCAATTTCGAAATTGCTATATCCTGGACAAACCTTATTGAATTAATTCAATAAAGTTAAAGTATCTTATGAGTTCACAGTATTAACAATTAAAATGTTTACGTATTATTGTGGGATTTTATGTAGCATCTCTAAGGAGGAGATCTGATTAAGCTAAACTCTGGAACTCCTGGGGGAGTTCTGTGCCAAAACAATTTCTGCACACAATATTTTAAAATTCTGCAAAATTCTGCATATTTTATTTGTCAAAATAAAACTACACAATCACTCCAGTTTCAATTATTTTGGTAATTTATTTCAAAATATCTGTAAGCAACTACGTCTGTAACAATACAGACACAAAAAATATTCCCCCAGGAGAAGTTAAAGAAACTGCTATGACAACCCAGTTCCTGTTTTTCTGTCCCCTTCAATCCAGAGCCCAGACGGGGGGCCAGATGTAGGACACTCCCCCCCGCCCTCGCCCAGCTCAGACACTCACACTCCCTACCTTTCCAGACCCCAGGGATCCAGAGGGAAAAACAGCCTGATGCTGGGTCCCAGGCTTGTGTAGAGTTTCCTGCACACTGCCTCCTTCCTTCAGGGCATGCCAGGATGTGCAGCTGCCCAGAATCCTCCAGCTCCCTCCTCCTCTACCAGAAAAGTGTCTATTTGCAAGCTGGGCGCTGCCAGATCCAGCTAAGGTGACCAGATGTCCCAATTTTATAGGGACAGTCCCGATTTTGGGGGCCTTTTCTTATATAGGCATCTATTATCCCTCACCCTGGTCCCGATTTTTTACACTTGCTATCTGGTCACCCTAGGTCCAGCGGCCCCTTGTGGTGGCCAGCAGCTCTGCAGCCCATTTCTGGGGATGGGGAGGAAATTCTGCACAGAACAAGAATTTCTGCACAAATTCTGTATTGTGCAGTGGCACAGAATTCCCCCACGAGCAGAAATATTATGAGCTTCAAAAGGGACCACTTGAAACAATGTGAACTTTTAAAGTTAAGCTGGTTTCCCAGGAAATTTCCAGAGGGAGGTGAATGCAAATGTAAACCCTTTGGTTACACAAGAACTCAGCCTTTTGAAGCTTTGCCCAGAGGTTCCTTCTGGAGCTGTGAACCTTTTGTCTGCTAATCACCTGTTACAGGAGGACAGATCAAAGACCCAAACTGTTTAAAGCAGTGACTCAGATTCATGGCGAGGATTGTTCTGAGCCAAGGTGGTTATGAACTTGTAGCCACAGGAAAAAAATCCCAGGGGAGTGGAGAGAGGGGAAAGGAAGGTTGAAGAGTTGTTCACCTGCCAGAGGCTTTGCTGGAGCTGGGCTGATTTTTCGTAAACTTATTAACATGTGTGTAGGTTCTTTTATTGTTTTCAATACTTTTTCTCTGTAATGCTTTCATCTTAAGAATAGATGTGCTTGCTTAGAAAGAGCTGTATGGAAACTTAACTCTGGGCAGTCATACTGTATATTGCCTCTGAGGAATGAAGGCAAAGCAGGCCTGCTGAAGCAAGCTTTCTTGATGAGAAATTCACAGAGTAAACAGGAAACTCTGCAACCTAGAAATATCCTGGTCAAGAGGGAGAGAGACATGTGTATCTGCTCAGTAGAGGTGAAAACTGGGGAGCCGGGAGTCTAAAGTGGATGCACTTGCTGGATCACAGAGGGGAAATACAGTTGCCCTAAACTGTGACACCCGCTATGAAGTCTTGTTTACTACTGGCATAAATTCCAAATAAAACAATCGGCACAACGGAAAATGATGAAGTAGGAAATAAAATGGGAATTAAGCCAAAAGGGAATTGTTTCCTCAATTTGAACTGCTTTGATCTGGATGGTGGAGATAGACAGAGTCTGGCCTGGGTAAATTATTCTTAAGGGCTTGCTGCAACAGAGAAAATCTTTTCTGCATATGTAATTGTCTTAATTTCAGAAGTTGTGTTATGTTGCCGTTAGTAGGGGCACCACCAGTATATTATAACAAAAGAATTATCTAGCTATAACATCAACAGATATGTTTACAAAGCAACATTATAGCCACTGATATGAAGAATCAGCCATCCATTAATAGGAGTGTTAACACCCAATAGTGAACCTTCACCTGGGGCCCAGTTCTGATCACTGTCACACTAATTTTACACTTCAAGAGTCACTACTGGGATATAACTGAGACCAGAATCAGGTCCAAGATATTTATTCTAATCTATATTTTATTATTTATTATTTTATATTATACATCTATATTATTTATGTTTATAGTTTATAATATAATTTATATTATTTATCATTCTATTGTATTATAATCATATCATTATAATATAAATTTATTATAATTTATATTATATATCTATTATTATTTATATTTATTTATTTATTATAGTTTATTCTATATTTTCAGACAGATCAAGAAAGAAACAAACTTTCCTGAGCCAGGAAGTTAGAAATGGAAAACAATTAGCATCAGTAAAATGTCATTAGGCAATATGTTGTAATGTGTTAAGAGCTTTGAGACTCTGCTAGCAAGAGAGCATTAAGAGAGTGATATGGGATAGCTTTGTGTCTGCCCTAAGGATCACATCACAGGATGCTGTTACTTTCGCTTAAGAAATTTTGTTTTACGTATTTCATATTTTTTACAGCCTGTAACTACACCTAGTTAAAAAAAGCCGAGGGAAAAATCCCCACCGTGCAATTATTTAAACTGTTCCTGCTATACTGTCGGAGTCTTCTTTGAGATTTTAGCCTCAATCCCACAAAGATTTATGCATGGATTTAATGTTACTGGTGATGTTTATATGCTTTCATTTCAAACAGGACTACACATGTGCATAAAATTAGGCATATGCGTAAATCTTTGTCGGATTAGTATTAATCTGTTACAATTGCATTTATCAACTATTGTACAAGTGATTAGTCTCTAAATTGACTCCTTCTGAACATCTGACGGAGGCATTAGCTAAATCAGAGATTGCCTTCCAATGGTCAGAATAGTCAATGAGTGGTTCTGTGCGAACACTCCTTGCCAAAAGAGGTTGAGAAACTATGTTTGTAATAAAAATTTTGGAGTACTGGAAAAAGTAAGTTTAAACCACAAAAGTGAGCTCAGAACTGGCAAAGTGAAACAGATGTATTAGATATACACATTTATTCACTTAAAATAAAAAGAATGAAAGGATGCTTAAGAAGCGAGAGGCATAACTCAGTAAAGCAGTCATTGCAAAAACTGGAATGCAATGTTTGTACTATCTTTAAAGGTGGAGCTATAATACCATTGTACGTTTTACACTTCATTATTATAAAATATATTGGTATCCAATATGCACAAATATTTCTTCAATTAGACTTTTAAATATTTAAACAGCAGATGAGGAACATAACCACAGTAGTCCAGGACTGGTATCATAATGAAGATGGTTTGATAGTTAAAGCATAGGGCATTGAGATGACTCACAGGCCTGTGCTCTAATCAGTAGACGATCTTTATCATCCCATGTTTTACTCTCAAGTCATTTAAGTGCCTCATTTTCTCCACTTATAAAATGATAGTGCCACACAAGCATGGGGATTCCTAATTCACTCATGTTTGTGAAATGTGGAAAAGGGGCATGTGTGTACACCTGTCTGTATAAGGGATGTGAAAGGAGACCAAGTTAAAGGGGTCAGAAGAAATTTTTCATCGAGGCCTTGAAACTTAGGACAAGAAATTTTAACTATATGCACTGCAAAGTAGAAACCCAGTAACCTGTCATATGATGATTGTGTTATTAAAATAAAATCTTAAAAAACAAATTAATAAGCTTTTTATTCAGAATATAAGTCTGATTTAACACAAAGAAAAAAGTGCACAATTTAAATTTGGTTCTCAAATAGCTTCCTACAAGGGAAGATCAGCCACCTTAAAAGGCAATTAGAAGAAGAGAAATGGCTTAGCAAAATTGGTTTTTATTTTTAAATCCTAACAGAATTTTAATAAAATAAGCTTGCTAGCGTATATTTTGTTTTTACAAATGGATTTTAATGAGAAATACTTCTGTACTGTCCACAGTCTTTATACGGAGAAAAATCACCTTAAACTTTTTTTTTTTTTTGTGATGTCACATTTCCAGGGTAATGTATGTGTTTGACCCCTCGTTCCTTCTCTCTGAGGGCACCTCTTTCAAGTGACAAGCTCATGCTTGCCCTTCTGTCTCTGTAGGGAAATCCCATGATTCGCTCTATTCTGAGCTTAGGTCTCCACATTACAGCATCTCTTAGGTCTCCACATTACATGCAGGTTACTCTGCAGGTGTTTTGGCCGTGCTACAGACTTCCCTCCCGGACTGAGAACAGCATGAAAATGTAGTAGCAGAGAAAAGCTTGTTCAACACAAAGTATTACATACTTACCTCTAGGAACATACCAATCAAAGAAAAAAAGGGTTAAAACAACAAACACTGAAGATTAGCATTTCCCTCAAGATTTAGGCAGGCCTGACTTACGCTTGGTACCCTCCTCCTCCTCCTAGGGAACACGGCTGTGTCTGCACTACAGAGACTATACTAGCATAGCTACATTAGCCTAGCTGTGCCAGCATAGCGCCCAAGTGTGTAAATGCAACCTACACCAACAGAAGAACTTTCTTTGAACTCCTCCCCACAGCCTACACCTCCTCCAACTAATTAGCTAGTTGACGGACACATTCTTCTGCGGACTTAACTGTGTCCACACTTGGGGTTAGGCTGGCATAGTTATGTCTGTCAGGGTGTGCTTTTTCACATCACTGACCAATGAAGCTGTGTTGGCCTGACTTTTGAATGACAGAATCATAGGACTGGAAGGGACCTTGAGAGGTCATCTAGTCCAGTCCTCTGTACTCATGGCAGGACTAATCATCATCTAGACCATCCCTGACAGGTGTTTGTCTGACCTGCTCTTTAAAATCTCCAATGATGGAGATTCCACAACCTCCCTAGGCAATTTGTCAGGGTTCTTAAGCACTGGCATAGTTAGGAAGTTTTTCCTCACGTCCAACCTAAACCTCCATTGCTTCTTGTCCTATCCTCGCCTTAAGAACAACAATTCTTCTCCCTCCTCCCTGTAACAACCTTTTATGTGTTTGAAAACTGTTATGTCCCCTCTCTGTCTTCTCTTTTCCAGACTAAACAAACCCAATTTTTTCAATCTTCCCTTATAGGTCATGTTTTCTAGATGTTTAATCATTTTTGTTGCTCTTCTCTGGTCTTTCTCCAATTTGTCCACATTTTCCTGAAATGTGGCGCCCAGAACTGGTCACAATATTCCAGTGGAGGCCTAATCAGCATGGAGTAGAGCGGAAGAATTACTTCTCATGTCTTGCTTACAACACTCCTGCTAATACATCCCAGAATGACGTTTGCTTTTTTTGCAACAGTGTTACACTGTTGACTCATATTTAGCTTGTGGTCCACTATGACCCCAAGACCCTTTTCTGCAGTACTCCTTCCTAGACAGCCATTTCCCATTTTGCATGTGTACAACTGATTGTTCCTTCCTAAATGAAGTACTTTGCATTTGTCCTTATTGAATTTCATCCTGTAGACTAAGTCAAAGATACAGTCTGCTTCTCTCTCCCCAGTGTCTCTCTCTCCTTCCCCCCATCCCATTTCCCCAGGCTGCTCTTTTAAATTGCTTTCAAGTTCTTTGTTTCCAGACTCCTGCTTGTAGATCCCATGAGGTTAGAAGCTGGGATTTTCACACACTGCACCTCCACAGGTCAGCCAGAGTCCTGATTCCATACTGGGGGAGATACTAATTCTTTTGAAGTTTATCTCCCTTGTCCATTTGAGTATCAGCAACTGGGTGAGCTTCAGCCATTGCTTGGTTGCTGTGTACATGTGGAGAACTCCAGCAGGAATTAACCCTTAGAGTACATCTTCACTGCACAGCTAACCTGAGCTCTTTCTTCATATGTGGCACCTGAGCTACAAAAGAAGGAGCTAGTCAAATTCTACCCTTAGTTACATCTCTGCAACTTCATTAACATCTGTGGCATTGCAAAGATGTTACCAAGTGCAGAATATGGCCCTTTAATTCTAAAATAGAAAGTCAGCCCATGTGGACACATATCTTAAGAAAAGGCACTTCTTTTTGTTGCAAAACAGCGACACCCACTGGCAGCAAGAGTTAAATACCTGGGTGCTCCAGTTAGGTTTTACTTGATAATTGTGTTGTTAACATATCTTTCTTAAAGAAAATGTATTATAGAAACTGTCATTTAGAGCAATTCCTTACCTGCTGCATCACCACTACTCTCTGAGTGTTCAGCATTTGTGGGACTATCTGTTCTTGGATTACCTGGGACGTAGCTATCCGGAGGGAGACTTACTGTGTATAACCTTGGAAGAAGGATTTCATTTTCTCCACCTGTAAGGCAGAAACAAAGTGTCTGTCTATTGATTTTTGCATAGATTTGCTCATACAAGTTTTTCACCTGTGCATGGACACAATGGCAATAGGACATCTAGGAAAACCGATCAAAAAGACAGAGCATTTCAAACAAGGAGAATTATTAAATTATTTTGTAAACAACTGGAATAAACAAACTATGGAGGTTAAATTCTGTGGTTGCTACAGAACAATTAAGGAGGATCCTGAAGTTATTCTGAAATTTGTTGTCCCTATTTTCAGAGCTTTCCTTCTTCTAAGCTTTGGAAGAAGTGTCCCCCAAAATGAGCCATTTAAGTTATATATTTTTTAAACTGCCTTATTTCCTTCTCCTTTGAATGAAATGAACACTTTTTCTATTAAGTGTTTATTAAAAAATGGATGGGGAGTAATAAATTCTTTCCCATCAGCAGAGACCATAATGAAGCAATAAGAAGAAGTGGGGTTCTACTGCCCCTGTTTGGAGAGACTTCTCAGATGCGGCTTTTGCTGTGGCTCTGAAAGGTTCATAGAGAATCTGAAAAGCACCACCTGGCCAGGTCTGAATAGTTTCGTTCACAGTGGCAGTCTGGATGTGGCTCAGCTCTGTGCAGAGTTCTGAGAGAGGAGAGTGCCCAGCAAGTCACTGTTCACCATTTACATATCTTTTAGAGGAAAGATTCATTGTGGTGATGTTGGCAGCACCTCTTAAAGTAGTCATTTTAGAGAATGGAAAGGCTAGCTTTGTTCAGCAGCTCAGAAGAGCAGAGGACTAAAGGGACTTGGAAATGGGTGAGAGTGAGAAGCTGAGGCATATTTGTTCTGGCATAGGAAGATGAGATCCGAGCAAGTTGAGCCAAGAGATATAACCACTAGATAGCCATTGAAAAATAACCACACAGATGTGGGTCAGTAACCATACAACTTCCCTGAGCTTCAATTGGAGGAAGCCATTCCATTTCAACACACCAAGGGCTAGACTATGGCATTTGTCCAAATGCCAAATTTGGAGTGACTACAGGAGGAATTGTACAGAGGGTGGACTATCCTTCCCCGAGGTCCAGGAGGCTTGGGAAGGCTTCTGAATGATACAATGAGGCTTCTGAATGATACAATGTGTTCTCTCTGTAGCCAGCTATCTCTGCAAACTGTGAAGGGCAGAACCATGGCTCTACTTCTCTGTCCTTTTGGGGTGATTTGTGCCCTTAGGGGTAAGAGAAGGATCAGTCTATATGACCCTGAAATGCAGACACTGACAACGTGGAAAAAACAGCCACCAAAATTAAATTTTAAAACTATTCTTCAATAAATTCATTTCATTACGCTGATGCCAAAACCTTGAATGGCCAGTACCTGGGGCTGATTTTTCTCCACCAGTGTTGATTAATGATGAAGTGTTAATCAGTGCTAGAATTAAAAGACAAGGACATCTGAATGTCCATAAATGTGTTTACGCTATTAAACAATATCAACGTTTGCTAATTTTTCAGTGCAATATTATTGGATACTTTGGATTTGATTCCTACAAAAAATGGTTTACTCAAAACATTAAACACAATTTGCAAGGTCATTTTCAATTTAAATCTTTTGACTCCAGAGTGCCACTATGTAATGATAAGATTTCAGCATTTATAGTTTGGATAGATATGCAAGAAGAGAGAGAAACATGTCTAATGGTTGAAGAAATTCCATTGAGTTAATTGTGATGACAGCTACTGCCTCATATTGATTTAAAGTAAACTGCAGCACCAATGCTGCAGGAATCTCAAACGTTTCTAGGAAAAGGTGTTTACGCAAAATATGCTTTTTTGTGAAGATGTATCACCAAATTCTCTGCAGGACAGCAATAATTTCTGTGACAAGGTAGACAAGTGATTAATTCAATGGGTAATTTTAAATACTTTGAAAAAAATTACCATATGCTTACTTGAGTTGTGTTTAAATTTGTACTCCTCAATCAAAAGTCTAGGGCAGTGTTTACCAAACTTCAGGGAAAGCTCCTGGCAGGCCCAGACAGTTTGTTTACCTGCTGCATCCGCAGGTTCGGCCGATTGCAGCTCCCACTGGCCGCAGTTAGCTGTGCCCGACCAATGGGGGTTGCAGGAAGCGGTGCAGGCCGAGGGACGTACTGGTTGCCGCTTCCAGCAGCCTCCATTGGCCGGGCACAGCGAACCCCGGCCAGTGGAAGCTGCGATCGGCTGAACCTGCAGATGCGGCAGGTAACCAAACTGGCCGGGCCCAGCAGGGGCTTTCCCTGCACAAGCAGCGTCCCAAGTTTGGGAAACACTGGTCTAGGGCACAGGTATATAGATCTTTTAAGATGCACAGTATTTTAGATCTGGTCTACACTAAAAGTTAGGTCGACCCTGGCTATGTCCCTCAGGGTGTGAAAAATCCATACTCCTGAATGACATAGTTAAGTCAACCTAACCCCTGGTGAGACAAAGCTAGGCTATCAAGGAATTCTTCCATTGACCTAGCTACCACCTCTAGAGAAGGTGGATTACCTACGTTGATGGGAAAGCCCTTCCGTTTGAGTAGGCAATGTCTACACTGAAGCACTACAGTGGCGCAGCTGTCGCTGTGCTGCTGTAGGATTTCAAGTGCAGACAAACCCTCAGTCTTTGCTAACATTGTATAGGTATATCACCCTTGCCCTTCCTATAGTTCCCTAAATCATTCACTACACTCCTAGCACCTGTAGCAACTGAGGCAGAGATCCTACAGACAATAGCCTCATTCAGTGAACAACCCTGATTCCTCAGTGTACACCATCCCTCCTGTTCACAGAATGAAGCAAGGGTCCCCTGGAAAAATATAGGCTTTAGTTACATGACCACAGACTGTTCCATAATGCACATGCACAATAGTGCAGAATTCATTTGTTAGACAATGTACAGGATAAAAACTAATTATATATAACACAGCAAAAATTAAGGTTGCAAAGTCAAGCACTCATAAGTAGGGCCCTACCAAATTCACAGCCATGAAAAATGCATCACCTACAGAAATCTGGTCTCCTCCCGTGAAATCTGGTTTTACCCTATACTATACAGGTTCACAGGGTGGGAGGTAACTGTGATTCCCCCTCCTGCCCCAACTCCTTTTTGGGTCAGGATCCCTACAATTACAACACCATGAAATTTCAGCTTTAAATAGCTGAAATAATGAAATTTACAATTTTAAAAATCCTATGACCATGAAATTGACCAAAATGGACCCTGAATTTGGTAGGGCCCTACTCATAAGGCAGGAAGTGCTAGAATTAAAGGCTGCACAGGCAGAATTAAAGACTGTAACATCGCAACCTTAATCACATGATTACATACTATTTTTTCCACAAGATCAGCATCTCCTTCAATGCACAGAACTTGCTCTCAGGATCAGTCAGAGTTGTGTGGTAAAGGAGGCTGCTGTCTGAAGCCTCTGCCTCATTTGTTGCAGAAATTGGAAGGTTTGTAGTGAATGAAGCAGAAGACTGCAGAAAGAGAACGGAGGTTAAGGCTGTTGAATACTACCCTGGAGAACCGGCCTCTAACCCTGTCTCTGCCAAAGAGCTCCCATCTGATGCTAGTCGAGTCCCATGAACAAAACTTTTCACAGGTGGTCACTAACTGCATACACCTAATTTTATGCTTGTCCAGCCTGATCGGATCTGATCTGCAGAAGTGCTGAGCACTCACAACTACATCTGACGTCAATAGGAGCTGTGCTTTGCAAACATGAAGTGTTATAATGCTAAGTACTCTAAAAAGTCAGGTTGGTCTTAGGCATCTCATCTCAAGGTACCCAAAATCAGTGGACAATTTTAGCCTTAATCTCCCTGTGCCTTAGTTCCCCACTTGTAAAATGGGGATAATACTTCATCTCACAGGGATGCGGTGAAGATAAATTAACGTTTGAGAAGCAGTCAAGTATCATATTGATGAGTGCCATAAAATAGCCCATGAGAATATTACTAATTCTGGCTTCATAGCAGGATTTGAATAGTGTGCAGTAAATAAAGCATGAGGTTACGCACTGAACAATGTTCAAAACACAATATTTAATAGCAGCTCATTCAGTGAGCGTTGTCCATTCTGTACACTGAATGAAGCAGAGGTCCCGTGAAACAAAATAGTACGTGGACATAGAATTAAAGACTATCATAACGCATATGCACAAGAGGGTCAAATTCAGGTTGCACAGACAACCTTAATTCTAATATTTCCTAGCCCTTGAGTGCTTAATTTTACAAACTTAATGTTCTTTTAACATAGTTTTTTTGTTTTTGGTTTGGGGTGGTTTTTTTGGGAGGTGTGTGTATAATTTCCTAGGTTTTTAAAAAAAGCAAACTGAAAAGACAAATTCCATATGTAGCATCATATTGACACTCACAAGGTTCAAAAGCATATTTCACCTCTTCTAAGGGATAGTGTCTAATTCCTTTCACATTTATGTTAATAGAAAACTCATTTCCTTCAACAAAAGCAAAAATCAGGTGTAATGAGATCTGAAACACAAAGGGTCTATAAAATATGTCATGGCCCATTTTTCCCCCCATATATCATCGGGGAGAAATAACAGAAAATGTGGAAATGGTAGAGGTGTTTAATGACTTCTTTGTTTCGGTTTTCACCAAGAAGATTGGTGGTGTTTGCACATCTAACATTGTGACTATCAGTGAAAATGAGGTAGGATCAGAAGAGGCTAAAATAGGGAAAGAACAAGTTAAAATTTACTTAGACAAATTACATGTCTTCAAGTTACCAGGACTTGATGAAATGCATCCTAGAAGACTCAAGGAGATGACTGAGGAGATATCTGAGCCATTAGCCATTATCTTTGAAAAGTCATGGAAGACGGGAAAGATTCCAGAAGCCTGGAAAAGGGCAAATATAGTGGCAATCTATAAAAAGAGAAATAAAGAGAACCCGGGGAATTACAGACCAGTCAGCTTAACTTCTGTACCTGGAAAGATAATGGAGCAAATAATTAAGCAATCAATTTGCAATCACTAGAACAGGGGTTCCCAAACTCGGTTCACGGCTTGTTCAGGGTAAGCCCCTGGTGGGCCGCAAGACGCTTTGTTTACCTGAGCGTCTGCAGGTATGGCCGCTCGCAGCCAATGAGAGCTGCGGGAAGAGGTGAGGGCCAGACCACCGCTTCCTGCAGCTCCCATTGGCTGGGAACTGCGAACCGTGGCCGCTAGGAGCTGTAAGCCACTAGCCATCACCTTCAGCCCCCAACTAAAACCTCTCCAACGCATCATCAAGGATCTACAACCTATCCTGAAGGACGACCCATCACTCTCACAAATCCTGGGAGACAGGCCAGTCCTTGCCTACAGACAGCCCCCCAACCTGAAGCAAATACTCACCAGCAACCACACACCACACAACAAAAACACTAACCCAGGAACCTATCCTTGCAACAAAGCCTGTTGCCAACTGTGTCCACATATCTATTCAGGGGACACCCCCATCATAGGGCCTAATCACATCAGCCACACTATCAGAGGCTCGTTCACCTGCACATCTACCAATGTGATATATGCCATCATGTGCCAGCAATGCCCCTTTGCCATGTACATTGGTCAAACTGGACAGTCTCTACGTAAAAGAATAAATGGACACAAATCAGATGTCAAGAATTATAACATTCATAAACCAATCGGAGAACACTTCAGTGTCTCTGGTCACTCGATTACAGACCTAAAAGTCGCAATATTACAACAAAAAGACTTCAAAAACAGACTTCAACAAGAGACAGATGAATTGGAATTAATTTGCAAACTGGATACAATTAACTTAGGTTTGAATAGAGACTGGGAGTGGATAGGTCATTACACAAAGTAAAACTATTTCCCCATGTTTATTCCCCCCCTCCCCCCAAGCCCACACTGTTCCTCAGACGTTCTTGTTAACTGCTGGAAATGGCCCACCTTGATTTATCACTACAAAAGGTTTTCTCCCCCCCGCTCTCCTGCTGGTAATACCTCATCTTAAGTGATCACTCTCCTTACAGTGTGTATGATAACACATTTTTTCATGTTCTGTGTGTATATAAATCTCCTCACTGTACTTTCCACTGAATGCATCTGATGAAGTGAGCTGTAGCTCACAAAAGCTTATGCTCAAATGAATTGATTAGTCTCTAAGGTTCCACACGCACTCCTTTTCTTTTTTCCAGGTAAACAAAGCATCTCGTGGCCCACCAGAGGCTTACCCTGAACAAGCCGTGAATCAAGTTTGGGAACCCCTGATCTAGAAGATAATAAGGTGGTAAGTGACAGTCAGCATGGATTTGTCAAAAACAAATTGTGTCTAACCAACCTGACAGCTTTCTTTGACAGGGTAACAAGCCTTGTGGATGTGGGGGTGGGGGGAAGTGGTAGACGTGGTAATATCTTGACTTTAGTAAAGCTTTTGATACTGTCTCGCATGACCTTCTCATAAGCAAACTAGGGAAATGCAACCTAGATGGAGCTATTATAAGGTGGGTGCAAAACTGTTTGGAAAACCGTGCCGAGAGAGTAGTTATCAGTGGTTCACAGTCATGCTGGAAGGACATAATGAGTAGGGTCCCGCAGGGATCAGTTCTGGGTCCAGTTCTGTTCAATATCTTCATCAATGATTTAGATAATGGCATAGAGAGTACACTTATAAAGAACAATCGGTTGCACACATGCAAAATGGGAAATAACTGCCTAGGAAGGAGTACTGTGGAAAGGGATTTGGGGGTCATAGTGGACTACAAGCTAAATTTGAGTCAACAGCATAAGGCTTTTGCAAAAAAAGCAAACATCATTCTGAGATGTATTAGCAGGAGTGTTGTAAGCAAGACATGAGAAGTAATTCTTCGGCTCTACTCCATGCTGATTAGGCCTCAACTGGAGTATTATGTCCAGTTCTGGGCACCACATTTCAGGAAAATGTGGACAAATTGGAGAAAGACCAGAGAAGAGCAACAAAAATGATTAAAGATCCAGAAAACATGACCTATGAGGGAAGATTGAAAAAACTGGGTTTGTTTAGTCTGGAAAAGAGAAGACTGAGAGGACACATGATAACAGTTTTCAAGTACATAAAAGGTTGTTACAGGGAGGAGGGAGAAGAATTGTTCTTCTTAACCATGAGGATAGGAAAAGAAGCAATGGGCTTAAATTGCAGCAAAGGAGGTTTAGGTTAGGAAAAACTTCCTGTCAGGGTGGTTAAGCACTGGAATAAATTGCCGAGGGAGGTTGTGGAATCTCCATCATTGAAGATTTTAAAGAGCAAGTCAGACAAACACCTGTCAGGGATGGTCTAGATAATACTTAGTCCTGCCATGAGTGCAGGGGACTGGACTAGATGACCTCTCGAGGTCCCTTCCAGTCCCATGATTCGATGATTTCTTAATTATCTTTTAAAAATGTATTTTCTTATACTAACCAGTGATCTCTTAAATTAGTTCTAATATGTTGCCTCTCATTTCAAATAAATTTCTACAAAAAAATAAATCATGCTCCTAACCTGACTTTTCTATTAAACTGTCCTACTTAACACAAAGCTGGGCATATGATCCTTATATAAAATTGAGTTTAGAGCAAAAGCATATTGTCAACACACATCTGTTTAGCTATAATAAACTGAAGGGGTCACACAAAGGCCCTAAATTAGTGACTTTTTATTCCTCTTAAGGAATCAAAAGGTATAAGGACATGAAGCAAATTCTACTCCTTCCCACTTCTCTTACATAATTACTTTTACATTTTCAGGCAGGCTTACAAGTAGTCAGAGGAACTTCTCCCTGTCTTCTTACGGAGGAAAAAAAGAACCAGCACTGTCATGTGTCTCTCCTTTCCTCCATTCCATGCATTTGCCTGCAGTAAGTTTGACCAGGACCATTCAGGCCAGGACATCACCATTTAGAAGATCAGCTTAAAGGCATGCTTCTAGGCTACTGAGTTTCCTAACAGACTCCCTATGGATTAATCCAAACTATAAGTTTGAGCAAAAGGATTCATTTAGAACAGTCAACCTTTGAATCTATTAACCTAGATAAGTTTACCTAATGGAAAATTTAAATTTTCAGACTTAAACATTTGGTGCGTTAATGTAAGCACAGAGTACTTGTTTATTTGAAGAAGATAATAATTGGGGAAAAATGCAGCAATCTATAAATTTACCTCTTCACTCCTTTAGCATTTAATATGTAGCCTACCACTGAAGGCGATTAGGAAGAGAAAACAGAAATCCACTTTGAATTTTTGGAAGACCAGAAACCAATTTAAAGAGAAAGCAAAGTCAGTGACATGGCTGCTTTTAGCAGGGCTGAATTTGGTTAGAAGGGAGTCACAAAAAAGGAAGAAAATCTGGCTCAATGCATAATTCTCATTCTGAAGTATGAAGATAATTTTTTTACTGTATACTGGAATTTCTACACCCTTTTAACATTTCTACACCCTTTTAACATAACAAGACAGGATTATAGTACATTTTATTGACTATCAGTTTGAAGATACACAAATCATGACTGAGGGGATCCAGCTACAGATCTTCAGCAAATACAAAGTCTGATCACCTACAATGATAGGCAACATTATTAGGCCATTAACTGAAATTACGCTATTTTGTAAATACAGTAGCTTAGTCTCCATCAGCTGTTTTATGTAAAAGGATAAAAACAAATTATAGAGTTAAGTATCAAGCTATTTATCATGTACTTTATTGTGTATCAATATAGGCTGTGATGTATTGGCCAATTTCCTGCAATATTTCTGGAAGATCTTATTGAATTAAATTTAAATAGCTGTGGAGTCATTTGTATTACAAACTTTGCATTTATCTATTATTGTGGGATTTTACATAACTTCTCTAGGGGGGAGAAGTGGCCAGTGTATACCTTGGGAAGTGTTCTGAGCTTCAAAAGGAATATTTTAAACAATGTGCCAGACAAGAAGGAACATGCAGGATAGACAAAATAAAGTTGGTTTCCTAGGAAATACCTAGGGGGAGAGGAATGTAAATTCTCACCATCAGACCCAATCTTTAGAAGCTATGCCCTCAGGAGAGAAGCACTCTCTGGCTGATTACCTACTCAAAGTCTCTGATGATCAAAGTCCTAGACCAGCGGTGGGCAACCGGTTGCCCGTCAGGGTAATCTGCTGGTGGGCCGCCAGGCAGTTTGTTTACATTTGCATGGCCGCCTACAGCTCCCAGTGGCCGTGGTGCGCCATTCCTGGCCAATGAGAGCTTCGGGAACCAGTGTGGGCTGCAGGGATATGCTGGGTGCCGCTTTTCACAGCTCCCATTGGCCGGGAACGGCAAACCACAGCCACTGGGAGCTGCGGGCGGCTGTGCAAATGTAAACAAACTGCCTGGCTGCCCGCCACTGAATTACCATGATGGGCTGCGTGCGGCCCGTGGGCCACAGGTTGCCCACCACTGTCCTAGACTGTATAAAAGAAAGGACAACCTATCCATAGGGGTGATTGTTCTGAGGTAACAGCTGTTATGAACCTGTAACCACAGGAAAAAATCCTTCGTGGGGTTTGAAGAACTGACTTCTACCAGAGCCTTTGTTGGAGTGAGGGGGTGATCTCTGGTAAGCTTATTAGCATGCAGGTTGGTTCTTTTATTTTTTTTAAATATATTTTCTCGTTAATGCTTTCACCTTAAAAATAAATGTGATTGCTTATAAAGAGCTGTAAGGTAACTTAACTGTGGGCAATTACATTGCTACATAGCATCTGGAAGAAAATAAAGCGGGCCTGCTTAGGCAGTTTGCCTTGCTGGGGAACTCACAGGGCAGGCAGGGAACTGTGCTGCTTGGAAAAACCCTGGTCAGAAGGGAAAGAGACATGAGTGTCTGTCCAACAGAGGTGATGGCTGAGGAGCTGGGAGCCTACAGTAGGAGCCCTTGCTGGAGGATGGAGGAGGAATATAGGTTGCCATTGCCCTGAACTGTGACATAGGCAATTATATTTTGTGTTCAGCATTATTTTTTCTGTCAGATGTCTACAGATTTCAGACATATTGGGAGAGCACATAGTGATATTTCCAATATGGCTTTATAAGTAAGTTAGCACTTTGCCAAATATTTCAGCCAGAACTGTAGATCTCATTGGTTGAGTGTTCCTTCCAAAAGTCTAATAATAGAACCCTCTGTCAATCAATGTAATTTTTATAGAATGCAGCAGCTTCAAATCCAAAAGGCCACGTCTATGCTGCAATTTGTTAATTACCTTCAGTGATTAACTGATTATATCATTACTGAGACTTTTTCCTGGAACACTCACAGGAAAAAAAAAATTATCCATAACCCTATACAAAGTACAAGTTTGCTCAAAGATTTAGTTTTTAAACTGAATTTTCTTCTAATATCCTTCCTTACTTTGGATAATTGACAAATAATCAGTATAGCAATTAGTTCCTGTTAAGTGCAACAGTGATAGTAAGACACATATTTTGGGAAAACACAATGTATAGTATGCCAAATTCAACACAGATTTACACCTTAAGCAATCCTACTAACTTCAAATAATGGTTTTGTATTGTGGGGGAGGGTAGAGGAGGCAGGCACTTGTGAGAGGACACAATGAGAGGACACAATGTTAAATTTGACCCCAAATGCCATGGTTTTGCCTCTGAAGAGCAGCCACCAGTGGAATGAGCTCTAACTGGACATTTAAGATAACTGACTAATTTTAAGAAATGGAAATAAAAAGACGCTAACCTAGAAGGCTTTCAATGACTCATCCATCAGATACTCCAACATATCTAATGAAAACAAAGATGACTAGAGGCTAGGCTTCTACCAACTCATCTCCTCAGTCTCTTGAAAAAATGTCCCAGGTGTAAGGTCCAGTTGGTCTTGAATCTGGGCCTGCAAAGCTGATCCGTAGCAAACACCTCCACGCTTCCACCCAATAGCAGCTGTTAACTGGCTCATGCTCCACTACCTACAACCTGCTGCAGACACAGACCGTGCAAAGTCCTGCCTCAGGGGATCCAACAGGCAGCAGCTTCATGCATCCTGATTGGCTCCTGGCCCTATATGAATCCAAAGTGGGTGTGTTTCAGGAAGTATCCAGGTGACATCACTGATCTCCTGTAGCTGCCATGACCTGCTTTCCTCTCAAATTCCTGGCTTTGACCTCAGCTTGATTTGTACCTTGCTTCTTGATCCAGACCCTGAAACCTGACTGGGATTTGGATTCCCAGAGATTGACTATAAACTCCCCTGCTACTTTCAGGCTCAGGTTTGACCCTGCTCTGACCCTTGGTCCCAACTGCCCTTGTCAGGATCCTGACAGTTTGCCTGGACAACTCTAGTTAGTGGTGAAGGCCTACTCTGAGGGAATATGGAGGTAACGATCCACTCCCTACCAAGAGGCTGCATAGGTTGATTGCTCCCAGAAGGAGCTCCCCATGCTGTGAGCCCAAGTATCACAGCTTGCAACAGAGAACCAAGCTCTGTGCAGGCAATCTACCCAGCTCAATGATGAAAATGTGGGACTGTGGGCCCACCTGGCACAGCATGCCGCAGATGCTATGAGAGCAGGTGGCTCAGCTGTGAGCGAGAATGCTACACTAGGATATGTGCTATGGCCGTGTACCTGGACCCAGAACTCCCAGTCCTCTTCTCAGAACATTTTAATGGAGACTATGAAAAAAATGGGGGGGTGGGAGAGAAAGAAGGTTATTAACCAATGCCAACTGATGTTTCTGCTTCAACCCCAATACTACCCCATCAATCAAGCAAAAGGAAAACTCGTTACTACCCTCATAATGGGAGATGCATTCGATCGGACCTTGCCCCTGCTTGAACAAGTGACCCTGACGCTCTCTGAGATACTTTCCTCCAGGCATTTCCCGCCATATTTGGGGAGTCCAACCATGCCTGCTCAGCAGAGGCAGCCCTGTGCAAACTCAGTCGGGGCAGGGACTGGCCTCCTCCTATGCTACCCGCTTTTGGCAACTAGTCTCTTACACTGAGTGGAACAAAACAGCTCAGCTCTACCAGCTGCGTTGACGACTATGAAAGGAGATTAAGGATGAGCTAGCTTGTGTAGCTACAACTTGGAACAAGGCATCAAAATGAGGGATTCCATTAAGGTTGCTGGAACAGGAAACTTCAGCCGTGTCCAGCCATGGTTTATGATGCAGTAAGACAAGGCAGGTTCAGCACCAGGCAAGTGGCCTAGTACTCATATGTGGTGAGGTATGAGATGGAGCTCTCCCTTCCCGCAATCAACCCCCGTCAGCTGGGAAGCTCAGACCTGGAACATTAGAAATAATAGCCTTAGTGCTTAAGATGTGGTTCTAATTGTGGAATGCCGTTTAGGTGGAGGCGCTGATCAACCTAGATGCCTTCATTGACCTCATCATATGCATCAACAACAGGCAGGGAAGGGGTCCGGGCCACCACACCCCCAGCATCCCTTGGGACCCGTCTCCAAAATGGACTCTGAACCCATGCAGCTGTATATTGTCTGCCGTCATGTGACCCCTAAGGAAAAGGAGTGCTGTTGCCCCATGGGCTGTGTTTCTGCTGTGAAGGATCTGACCACACTCTTAACAAATGCCCATCATGTGCTCGAGCACAACTCAGTTTAGCAAATGACCATCAGGGCCGGCCTTATGGGTGGGCGACTGCCTGGGGTGCCATGGTCGGGGGTGCCAAGGTCAAGCGACCAGGAGCGGGGCATGCCTGGAGTGTGAGGCCGTAGAAGGGAGCTTGGGGCAATAGAAGCAGGGGGAGGGCTAGGGGAGAGGCAACAGAGCTTGGGAGCAATGGGAGGGATGAATGGGGGGGCAGTGCTTAATTTGCAATGACAGAGGTGCCAGAACTCAAGCTGGGTGGCCAGAGAGCGGCGGCTGGTTGAGCACCCAGCTCTGAAGGTAAAGTCGCCACCACCAGCAGTGCAGAAGTAAGGGTGGCATGGTATCGTATTGCCACCCTTATTTCTGTGCTGCTGCTGGCAGCAGTGCTGCCTTCAAAGTTGGGTGGCCAGAGCGTGGCAGATGCTGGCTGGGAGCTCAGGGTGCCAGGGCTATGAACCGCCAAGCCTAGAGGTGCTGATGCTCAGCCCCAGCAAGCCCTAGCACATATTAAGTACTAAAGCAGTGGTCAGGGGTGCCAAGATACAAGTTTGCCCAGGGTGCCATTTTCCCTAAGGCCAGCCCTGATAACCATGCCCAGGCCCGATAGAGTGGGTTGGCCTGAGCAAGCCCCAAGATAGTACCACCCTACTGCTCACCCTACTGTCTTTTTCCTTCTCTACCAGATTTCTTTTCTTTCCTATCTTTCTTCTTTTTCTTTCTGTAATAACAATCTGGCTTAGCCAGCAAAGACTGCATATTTTGCAACACTGTTGTAAGCAAGCGTGTGACCAAAGAAGCAAATAAAGGCAATGTCCTAAATAGCCTGATGCTGGTACAAGTTTCGGAGTCCAGGTCTTGGAGTCACTAATAAGACTGAGTGCCATGCTTGAGTTCTTCCAGCAGTGAGGCTGCAAGTGATAGCCAACACCAGAGACTAAAGCTGCATTTTCTACCTTTGCAGTTCTTTCCTTTCCCCTTGTACGTGTTGGTCTTGTTTCGCCTTCTAGAAAACAGAATCAAACTAAAAGCAAAAAGAAAAGGAGTACTTGGTTAGTCCCTAAGGTGCCACAAGTACTCCTTTTCTTTTTGCGAATACAGACTAACACGACTGTTACTCTGAAAACTAAAAGCAGCAGCAGCAGCAACAGCCCCGTTCCATCTCAATTAACTTCTTTTCTTTCCCCCAAAAGGCCAGTAGTTACCACATTTAACTCCATTTAAGAGACAGTCAAACAAAGGGCTTTTTTCAGGGAACAAACGAGTTGTTAAAATGAAAGCCTTATTTAATACTTTACATTTCAAATGCTTGAACTGTTTTCCCCTTCTTTTCTCTATCTTTAATAAAACGTTTAAACTATTTTTAATGGTGTGTTTTCTATGGTACTATGCAGGCTGAGGTCTGTGTACCGAACCTTGTTTTAAGCTGTTGTTTGACAGTGACAGGGTTCTGTTATCATCTTTAATTTAGATGGAATACATGAGCCCAAAGAATTAACACAACAGGAGGTCAGAGGGCCAGTTATCCTGAAACTGTAACATATTCTGTTACAGAAGAGACAGACTCAAAGGCAGCAAATGTGCAGGCCCTGTTCTGATATTAAGGCTAAAAAGGCTTTTGAAAGCACTGGTACCCTACATAGCACAATTTTGCATAAGTCAAAATTAAGGAGTGGCCGGGGGGGGGTTAGAAAAAAATAATTTATTGACACTGAATAAAAGAGGAAGTTACTCACCTTGTGCAGTAACGAGGGTTCTTCGAGATGTGTCTCCCTATGGACGCTCCACTTCACGTGTCGGAGTGTCCCTGCGCCGCAGATTGGAGATTTTCAGTAGCACTGCTCGGTTGGGACACGCGTGCAGAGTAGTCACCTCGTGGTGCCGTTGGCACCTCATGTAGCACACACATGACCCTGACCCTTTAGTTCCTTCTCTACTGCAGAGCTCGAACGAATTCTGAAGTAGAGGGGAAGAGGGTGGGTAGTTGAGCACTCACAGAGACACACATCTCAAAGAACCCTTGTTACTGCACAAGCTTGAGCAACTTCCTCTTCTTCTTCGAGTAGCGTCCCGGTGTGTGCTCCACTTCAGGTGTCTGTAGAGCAGTGCCCTACCGTGGATGGTAGGAGCTTTGGTGTCATGCGTGTTGTTGCAGAAAGCATGGTAAGGCCTAGTATAGTATCTGACAGAGCACTGAGTGATGGCATCATGTTTTCCAAAGGTGTGCTCTCAGGCCTGTGTGGTAGCCCTGCATATATCTATTAGAGGGACATTGTTCAGGAAGGCTATAGATGTGGCCATGTCATGCGTACAGTGGGATCAGATCCCCAGTGGGGGTTCCTTGTTGCGCAGTCAATAGCAAAGTTGGATACATTTAGATAGTCTCTGGTTGATATAGCGGTCAGCCCTTGGAGTGTTCTGTTGTGGAAATAAAGTCTTGGGGATTTCTGGAACGGTTTGGTTCTGTCTAAATAAGTCGATAAATAACTCGATAAGACATCGAGTGTGTGTAGAATGGCCTCTTGGGAGTTCCCATGTGGTTTTGGGTAAAATGGTAACTAATTAATTAAACAAATCTAATTATTTCTAGAGAGAAAAAACAAAAAAAGCAGCACTGCCACTAGGCTCCGTCTGCAGCTGAGGACAGTTGAGAAGGAACTGAAGGGTAGGTTGCACACACCCTGACATGAGGCACCAACGGCACCGTGAGAGGACTGCCACGCACGTGCACCCTGATTGAGCACTGCTACTGAAAAATCTCTGATCTGTGGCACAGTGACGCACTGACACCTAAAGTGGAGCACCCACAGGGACACTACTCAAAGAAGAAACAGGAGTTCCTCATATAAAAGAATTTATTCAGCCTGTTTCACTCTCGGAAATTCATCATGAATGAAGTTTATACTCTCAAGAGTTTTAATTGTACTTTGGTCAATTATATAGTATTACATACAGTTCTTGTATGCTACACCGTAAGCAGTTTAATTAAACTTAAATAATATTTGCTACGTTTGCTTCCCTTCCCCATTAGTGCTGCTTCAGACTTGAAAAGACAAAAGAATTCAAGTGACTTGTTTCTGCAGGACCTTAAACCACTTCAGTTCCCTTACTCAGTGGTGAAGAAAAAGAAAAAGCCAAGTGGGATGGTGGGCTTTGCAGAGAAGAGAATAATTGAACACTACAGATCTTGTTCTTAGAGTAATTATTTTTCAGCCTCTTCCTCAGCACAGGTCTGCTGCTCAGCACCTCTCAGAATCAATCGGTACCAAATCCCAAATGAGGCTGTTGTGCAGATCAAGTGAGAAAGTGTAGACAATTGTAAGAGAGAACATGATTCTAAGACGCCCTTAGAAATATGCTGTCAAAAGTGAGCAAGCCTACTTTATAGTCTATCTACTTACTTACAAAGCCCCTCCACCACAGGACTGGAGCTCGAAAGACAAAAACCCCCACCCATCAGGTTCCAGCTTTGCAGATTTCAAGAGAAACCATCTTTCCCAATATTTATCCTTGCTATAGCTAGGTCAGGCCTTAACAAAAGTCAGAAGCCAAGAACATTACTTCCATCAGCCAGGAGGTGTAAAGTTTTAATGCAGTCTATTAAAGTGAGTCTCTCGTGCCCATATGAAACAAGTTTCCTAATAAACTTCATGTTGCCAGGCATTTCTTTGATGTGATACAGGTTTTGCAACATGTTATTTAATATGGCATTTGAAAACACTTTGGGAAGCTTGATGGAGAACAATTCTGTCTTTCTGTCTGTACTTGAAGGGGACTAATATCAGCACGGTTCAGTTTTCCAATCATTTCAGCCTATATGACCGTTGTCAAAGAGTGAAGATTTTACCATGACCAATTTTGAATTTGAAAAAGTTGTACAATGTTCTAGACAGGTAGGGATATAAGCACCTTCAAGACCAAAAGATAGCTACCAAAGGCAAAATACTAGTTTCCTGGGTAGACCTAAGAAATAGGAAAAAATAGAACCCCCTAGAAAGGCAGAGAAGGATACAAGTGTTTTTTAGATTCAGAAGTGAACTTCTAGTTCCAGTACCAAACAGCTTTCTTTCTTTTCTTAAAGGGAATAATGACTAGATTGAGCTTGTGAATGATATCTACTTTCCAAGTCATCGGCCACAAAGGACATGGATTTCTCTGAAGTTCTCAATTATTTTGGGCTTTTTCCTGAGCTTTCGTCCCAGAATTTTTGCAGCAACACATGACTAATACTACGCAGAACTACCAATTTGTCACTTTTGGGAGAATTAAAACAAATTTTAAATTGTATCCTATTTAAAACCATACATTAAAAAAAAAACAAAAAAACCACTTTTCATAAACAGTTAGGCAGGTGCTGCCTGAGTGTTTTTAAAAACTAAAACAGTCTTTTACAATGAGTTCCTATTTTTGCATCTTTCCAAAAATAGGGCTCTTACTGTGCTAGTGTTCTTTGTTTATCAAAACACGAGCACTGATATTTATCCCTATCAGAATTCCAACTATCAAGTCATTATTAAAAAGAAAAGGAGTACTTGTGGCATCTTAGAGACGAACAAATTTATTTGAGCATAAGCTTGAAGTGAGCTACAGCTCACTTCATCGGATGCATTCAGTGGAAAATACAGTGGGGAGATTTATATACACAGAGAAAATGAAACAATGGGTGTTACCATACACACTGTAAGGAGAGTGATCGCTTAAGATGAGCTAATACCAGCAGGAGAGCGTCGGGGGTGGGGGGTGGACGACACGACCTTTTGTAGTGATAATCAAGGTGGGCCATTTCCAGCAGTTGACAAGAACGTGTGAGGAACGAATAAACATGGGGAAATAGTTTTACTTTGTGTAATGAGACATCCACTCCCAGTCTCTATTCAAGCCTAAGTTAATTGTATCCAGTTTGCAAATTAATTCCAATTCAGCAGTCTCTCGTTGGAGTCTGTTTTTGAAGTTTTTCAACAAAAAAACTTCAAAAACAGACTCCAACGAGAGACTGCTGAATTGGAATTAATTTGCAAACTGGATACAATTAACTTAGGCTTGAATAGAGACTGGGAGTGGATGTCTCATTACACAAAGTAAAACTATTTCCCCATGTTTATTCCTCCCCCCTCCCCCGTTCCTCACACGTTCTTGTCAACTGCTGGAAATGGTCCACCTTGATTATCACTACAAAAGGTCGTCGTCCCCCCGACGCTCTCCTGCTGGTATTAGCTCATCTTAAGCGATCACTCTCCTTACAGTGTGTATGGTAACACCCATTGTTTCATTTTCTCTGTGTATATAAATCTCCCCACTGTATTTTCCACTGAATGCATCCGATGAAGTGAGCTGTAGCTCACTTCAAGCTTATGCTCAAATAAATTTGTTCGTCTCTAAGGTGCAACAAGTACTCCTTTTCTTTTTGCAAATACAGACTAACACGGCTGCTACTCTGAAACAAGTCATTATTAGGATTTATTGGTCATAAAGTGGGCAAATATCAATGCTTGCACTCCCAGAAAGGGGGATTGTTGTGTTTTGGGCTTTTTTTCTTGTGCATTTAGGAAACTCTAGTCAGAGAAGTTTATTCATAGGCTTTAGAGAGAAACATTTATTCTACGAGAAGGTAATTTTTAAAAAAAAGAGCCTGTGTTCATGCATGAAGTCTAAAGGAAACACAGCAACAGTCTTCAGAAGAGACAGATTCGTGTCCATGTGAAATTACCTACTATTTTACATAGGAACAAGACATCTTTTTGGAAGGTGTTAGCTTTGAATTGCAGCCTGGTATAAGAAAAGGACTCAGGGCTAGAACGCCTCAGTTCTAATCACAATTCTGCCATCGACAAAGCGAGATAAATCACTTCTATATGCCTCATGTTTTACCCAGTTGGAGAATGAAGATATTTATTCACAAACATTGTAGGATTCTTTTAAATAGTAGTTAATATCTGTAAAGGACATTGACGATATAAAGCACTTTAGTCAGTGACCGTGCCAAATATTATTTGGAAGTTCCTAATCGAGACTAGAAAAAAAAATTAGGCCGAGATCAACTAACAAATCTGAATGCCTGGGGAGCCATTTCAGTCACCTTTATAGCACTGTTCTCCTCCTCCTCCACACTGCAAGAAGGCCTTGTTGCAGAGACTGAATTCCATGATGGGGGAGGCGGCAGAGATGTGGAAGGCTTCAGGTTGGGGTGGCAAGAGAACAGAATGTTGGAGCAGTGGTGAGGGAGTCTGACTAGTTTGTGTGTGCGTGCATGCGAGAGAGAGAGAATAGAGGGTCAGCAGTAAGCGGCAAACAGTTTCACACATTATAAGGCCAAAAGGGACCATTGTGATCATCCAGTCCAACCTCCTGTATAATATAGGCCATAGGACTTCACTGAATTAATTACTGTTTGAATTAGAGCACATCCTTTAAATCAGGGTTGGATTTTTTTTTTGTAAAGATTTCCACTGATTGAGAATCCACCATACCCTTGTTACATTGTTTCTATGTTTAATTATCGTCACTGTTAAAAGTTTGCACCTTATTTAAGAATATGAGACCGGCCATACTGGGTCGGACCAAAGGTCCATCTAGCCCAGTATCTTGTCTTCCAACAGCAACCAATGCCAGGTGCTTCAGAGGGAATGAATAGAACAGATAATCATCAAGTGATCCATCCCATTGCCCATTTCCAGCTTCTGTCAAACAGAGGACACCATACCTGCTCATCTTGGCTAATATTAATTTCTAGTCTGAATTTGTCCAACTTCAACTTCCAGTCACTGGATCTTGTTATACATTTGTCTGCTAGCCCTCTATTATCTAATATTTTCACCCATATAGGTACTTACAGACACTGTTCAAGTCACCCCTTAACTTTCTCTTTGTTAAGGTAAGTAGATTATGCCTTATAATGAGAGACTTGAGGAGCTTGTTTTCCAATCCACCTCACGGCCCTTTGAGCCCTCTCCAACTCATCCATATCCTTGAATTGCAGACACCAGAACTGGATTTCCAGGAGCAGTTGCTAAGGGAGCTAATATAGACCTCCTATTCATACATGATTCCCCTGCTTATACATCTGTACACTACCAATCTCACTCACTTGCCTGGGGAATTAGCCACACCCAAATTATACTTTAGATAAAAATTGGAGCCTGGAGGGAAAGGCTAAACAACCACAAACTCACAAAGGAAAAAAAACTTCCAGATAGGGCTTTCTACCCAGCCACTACTTCAGTCCTAGGACTTCCCATCCAGTCTGTCTTCCGCAGGGCCACAGCAGTAGATGGTTCTTTCCTGCAGCTTCTCTGTATTACTCCCTCCATCCCCCCACAACTCTTTATAGCCAACAGCTGTCCCCTTCTCAGCCTCATCTGATTAATCTTCATCCAGTGTTGAGAAAAAAGAAAGTTACATCAATTATGTTGTGGGGGACTGTCCAGCAAGTGTATTCAGAAGTGAAGAATAATTCTTTAATGTTTATGATGAAAAAAACACAACAAGACCTTATTTAACTAGGAAATTGAAAGAACTAGCAGGAGTCTCATTCAGCGTGGGCCCATATGCAATTTTCATACATCCTTGGAGAACTTTCTACCTTATTGTAATTGTATGCAGCAACTACCGTCACTGCAATTCATTATCAGTTAGTATATGCAATGTCCTAAAACAGCATAGTTGGATGACCACTAGTTCATGAGTTATTGCAACATACCCACATTACCCCACATATACTTTATTAATCGTCATATGCAAGTTACATTTATGTTAAAAAACAGCTTGCTAGTGAGGAAGACAGTCACCACTATTACAATAAAAGATACTCTCTTAGAGGCAAAAGTGTATATAGAACTACTAAAAATACAGGATAACAGTACAACATGTTTGGGGTACATTTTACCCACATACTTTTTGATAGAGGAAAAATATGTTTGTCACACTAAATTGAAACTTTTTTTTTTTGCTGAATTTGTCACTTAAGCACAAGTACACATGTCCAAAGAACAGCATAGTTGGAAGACCACTAGTTCATGAGTTAACAAATACATGCTTGTGGAGTACAGCATAACCCTCATTCATGTTCACGGGGTAAATAAACAGGGCTGGCTGCCCCCAGACCTCCAGCCTTTGAAGGGGAAGGCCACCCTGTTACAACATCGAAGGATCACAGCCTTTTTAGCACAGTGTTGCACTGGAAACTCATGATTATCCACCATGACTGGCAGAGAGAGGGGAGTTGAGGCGATGACAGCAAAAGCAGTGGAAGAGAAGAACTAGGCTGTGGTAAGTGTGGGTTCTGAATAATTATTCTAAAACATAACTGACACTGAGTTTAGGCTGAAGAGTGGTGCCTAGTAGCATTCCAGAACGAGGAGAGTGGCTAACCAAGGAAATACAAAGTTGAGGTACATGTCTTCCCGGTGTGGACAGGCAGGATGGTCAGGAGTGGAGATTAAGTGGGTGAGCCTAGCTAGAGCAATGATTACCATGGATGCATGTTAATCCCTTCACTGCCTCTGCCATCACCATCTCCTCTCTCCGCCAGTCCAGCACAGTCCTCTCTCTATGGGAAGCAGCTCAATGTACAGCTCAGCTTATGTAGCAAAGAAAAGTGCTGCCTATGATTTGTTTGCACCAGCAATGGGCACCAAACAGCAATGGACAACTTTGCTTCTAGAGTATAATGATTTGCAAGACAGGAAGGGGAGGGTTAGCTGGAAATATGGGGAAGGTTCTGTGTAGAGAAGGACACACACAGTGTTCTCTCACATGCTTAACCAAAACAGAAAGTCTATCAGCATTCCGTAACAGTCAATGCGCAGTTTCTCTCCCTGTCCTGTCAGCCACTCCACACTCCTAACATTTCAAAGTACAAACCATTACATTATAACAAAACATACTGCGGGGTAAACTACAGACCACTTAGGAATCACATTGCATCTTTGGCCTTTAGCGGGTCACAGTAGCATCTTTACCGTACACCTCTGTAATAACTACAGCTGTCCGAATAAAGAACTCCTACAAAGAGCATTTTTATGTTTAAAAAAAAGTTAGAAAAGGATATTTTGTTAGCGAATTTCCTTAGTGCAGAGTTAAGGTTGCCTGGTAGAATCATGTGCCTTTCCAGAATTTCAAGTTCAACAAAACTCAGAATTCTGAAAACCAGGATGTACAAAAATCAAGGTTGCTCTGGTGCATACCTTAACTCTCAGACTTCTGAGTCTTGCTGAACTTGACATTCTGGAAGGACACACGATACCACCAGGCAACTCTAACTTTGCATTAACAAAGGATTTTTTGTCAGTGAAAAATTTAGTTTGATCAAGATGCCGAATGGTATGCACTGCAGGGAACTTGATGGGTAAACCCAAAAGTAATTTTGCATTTAAAATTTGGGGCTCAGTGCATACATAGGACAAGGCTCTGCACTATGCGTTCATATATAACTTTTTTCTCTTTAAAAACAATGACCAAAACCCAAGTATTTTCACATTGCAGTAATTAGCAGATTACATTACCTGCCGAACTGGCACAGTTTGATGAAGCCTGAGTATTCTCAGAATCCTTCTGCTGTGGTTTTGATGTGGGATTTTTTAGTACCATCTCTTCTCCACTTGGAACAGGCACATGAGAAGTGGAGGGAGTAGCAGCGAAGAGCCTCTTCAGTACTTTCCCTATGAACACTATGGGATAATAAAAATAATTGTAATAAATAAAAGTAGAAACATCTTTACAATAGACATAAATCACTGTATTCTGAGATCCTTTTTTTAACCCTCTAATCAATTAAGAGTTGCTTCCCTTTCCTCCAGCTGTAAGTGCAAGCTGCCATCTGCACGTAAATCCCACATCCTCAAGGGTCATCAGTGAAATTTTGAACCTGGAATAGCCAGCATTCCCCCTGGCTATTCCGAGCTAAAGGAGTAAATGTTAGCTCGCGGCAGCAATTGTACGCTGCAATCCTCTGCAGCCAGGACAGGACATTTTACAAGAATGCTACACAAGCATCTTAAGACTGCTTAAAGTGTCTTGTTGGCACTGGGAGAATAACATGAGGGGGAAACGAGTCCAGGAGAGCTGGCTGTATTTTAAAGAATCCTTATTGAGGTTACAGGGACAAACCATCCCGATGTGTAGAAAGAATAGTAAATATAGCAGGCGACCAGCTTGGCTTAACAGTGAAATCCTTGCTGATCTTAAATACAAAAAAGAAGCTTACAAGAAGTGGAAGATTGGACAAATGACCAGGGAAGAGTATAAAAATATTGCTCGGGCATGCAGGAGTGAAATCAGGAAGGCCAAATCACACCTGGAGTTGCAGCTAGCAAGAGATGTTAAGAGTAACAAGAAGGGTTTCTTCAGGTATGTTAGCAACAAGAAGAAAGTCAAGGAAAGTGTGGCCCCTTACTGAATGAGGGAGGCAACCTAGTGACTGAGGATGTGGAAAAAGCTAACGTACTCAATGCTTTTTTTGCCACTGTCTTCACGAACAAGGTCAGCTCCCAGACTACTGCACTGGGCAGCACAGCATGGGGAGAAGGTGACCAGCCCCTGTGGAGAAAGAAGTGGTTCAGGACTATTTAGAAAAGCTGGATGTGCACAAGTCCATGGGGCCGGATGCGCTGCATCCCAGAGTGCTAAAGGAGTTGGCGGATGTGATTGCAGAGCCATTGGCCATTATCTTTGAAAACTCATGGCGATCAGGGGAGGTCCCGGACAACTGGAAAAAGGTTAATGTACCGCCCATCTTTAAAAAAGGGAAGGAGGAGGATCCTGGGAACTACAGGCCAGCCAGCCTCACCTTAGTCTCTGCAAAAATCATGGAGCAGATCCTCAAGGAATCAATTCTGAAGCACTTAGAGGAGAGAAAAGTAATCAGGAACAGTCAGCATGGATTCACCAAGGGCAAGTCATGCCTGACTAATCTAATTGCCTTCTATGACGAGACAACTGGTTCTGTGGATGAAGGGAAAGCAGTGGACGTGTTGTTCCTTGACTTTAGCAAAGCTTTTGACACGGTCTCCCACAGTATTCTTGCGAGCAAGTTAAAGAAGTATGGGCTGGATGAATGGACGATAAGGTGGATAGAAAGCTGGCTAGATTGTCGGGCTCAACAGGTAGTGATCAATGGATCCGTGTCTAGTTGGCAGCCGGTATCAAGTGGAGTGCCCCAAGGCGTCGGTCCTGGGGCCGGTTTTGTTCAATATCTTCATAAATGATCTGGAGGATGATGTGGATTGCACCCTCAGCAACTTTCCAGATGACACTAAACTGGGAGGAGAGGTAGATACGCTGTAGGGTAGGGATAGGATACTGAGGGACCTAGACAAATTGGAGGATTGGGCCAAAAGAAATCTGGTGAGGTTCAACAAGGACAAGTGCAGAGTCCTGCACTTAGGACGGAAGAATCCAATGCACCGCTACAGACTAGGGACCAAATGGCTCGGCAGCAGTTCTGCACAAAAGGACCTAGGGGTTACAGTGGACAAGAAGCTAGATACGAGTCAACAGTGTGCCCTTGTTGCCAAGAAGGCCAATGGCATTTTGGGATGTATAAGTAGGGGCATTGCCAGCAGATCAAGGGATGTGATCGTTCCCCTCTATTCGACACTGGTAAGGCCTCATCTGAAGTACTGTGTCCAGTTTTGGGCCCCGCACTACAAGAAGGATGTGGAAAAATTGGAAAGAGTCCAGTGGAGGGCAATAAAAATGATTAGGGGACTGGAACACATGACTTATGAGGAGAGGCTGAGGGAACTGGGGATGTTTAGTCTGCGGAAGAGAAGAATGAGGGGGTATTTGATAGCTGCTTTCAACTACCTGAAAGGGGGTTCCAAAGAGGATGGATCTAGACTGTTCTCAGTGATAGCTGATGACAGAACAAGGAGTAATGGTCTCAAGTTGCAGTGGGGGAGATTTAGGTTGGATATTAGGAAAAAAACTTTTTCACTAGGGGGGTGGTGAAACACTGGAATGTGTTACCTAGGGAGGTGGTGGAATCTCCTTCCTTACAAGTTTTTAAGGTCAGGCTTGACAAAGCCCTGGCTGGGATGATTTAATTGGGGATCGGTCCTGCTTTGAGCAGGGGGTTGGACTAGATGACCTCCTGAGGTCCCTTCCAACCCTGATATTCTATGATTCTATGATTTGTATGTAAAAGTAACGAGAATGGTAGCAATAGCACATGCTAACACTATTATTTCTATTAGAGAAGTAGCTTTCTCACATGCCCTTTTGCCTTCCACCTCACCCTATCATCTCATGCTTGCAGTACAAACTGCTATTGGTTATTTAAATGCAAAGGTCATTTAAATAAAACCAAGCTGTAGCTAAAATTGCCTTCTTCCTAATGAGCATGCCTGAGTATTTTAGTCACTTAAACCATATTTTGTTTTAGTCACAGAAAGCTGTTGTCTAGAGTGTGACACTCTTGGGTTATGATGTATGCCTGGTCAAGCAGAGATTTTTACAGAGCAGAGGAGGAGAATAGGTTTGGAGATAGTTATCTAACCTTTGATCCAATTTTAATGTTTTGGCAGGAAAAGGCACTTCTATCCTCAGGGTAACCTACTGTGGGATTCTAACGAAATAATTATAATGTTGCCTGGAGAAATGGGGTTTTATTACTTTAACAGGCTGATAGGATGGAAGGGCTCCCTTTTTCATGATAAAGCTATTTTTAAGGAATAGTATTCCCTCTAGCCAGGCAATCTGATTGTGGGCCACGAGACATTTTGCTGATCTTATTTGTCTATAGGCATGGCCCACCGCAGCTCCCAGTGGCCGTGGTTTGCCATTCCTGGCCAGTGGGAGCTGCGGGAAGCGGTGGCCAGCATGTCCCTGCAGCGAATCACGGCCACTGGGAGCTGCAGGCAGCCATGACTGTGGACGATCAATGTAAACAAATCTTCTTGTGGCCTGCCAGTGGATTATCCTGACGGGCTGCATGCGGCCTGCAGGTTTCCCACCACTGCTGTAAGTAATGGCTGCTATGACTCTACAAGGACATGTGACCAGGCCACATGATGCTGCCCTCCATCTTGGGATGTCAGTACTTTTCCACAAACTGACCTGGGAACCAAGCTTTGAAACAAAGGGTTCCCACCATATACTAAAACTATATCAGGCAGGGAGTGACATCATCTGGGGATCTTCACTCCCCACACAAGATGACTCCTGGAAACACCTGAGGAACAAAAACTGAACTGAGGGAAGTGCTGGACCCAGGCTAAAGGGATTTCTAGCCTGTGTATGAAAGACCTGGGGATCCAAGCTGTAAAGCAAGTGCAGCTTGCCCCTTAAGAATCTGCAGCCTGCTTGTATCATTTTTAGGGCGAGAATCTGCTATTAATATCCAATCTAGTATATTAAGCTTAGATTGTGCTTTTGTTTATTTGCTAGGTAATCTGCTTTGATCTGTTTGCTATCACTTATAATCACTTTAAATCTATCTTTTGTAGTTAATAAACTTATTTTATGTTTTGATCTAAACCAGTGAGTTTGGAGTGAAATGTTTGGGAATCTTAGCTCAGAGGGCCTATTGCATTTCCACTACACATTGAGAGGCAGGCAAACTATGAGCTTACGCTGTACAGTTCCCTGTACAATGCAAGACAGTATAATTTTGGGTTTATACACGGGGGTGGGGGAAGGAGCCTGGGGAGCTGGGAAATTGGCTGGTGTTTGTTGTTTCCACTCAGGTAGCACCACCTGCTGTCATGTTGGATAGTAACGGTGCCTGGGTTAGGCTGGATGTGTCCCCACCCAGCTGTGTATCTTAGAGGGGTGCAGTGGTTCCCCCAGCTCTCAGACTGCACTCCAGGGGTGACAACCCATCACAGGTCCCTAATGTAGTGCCAGATGCTTCTATCCTTACTTATAATAACTAGTCCCATTGACATCAGTAGTAGTACTCTTGCCAGGTCTTTAGCAGTATCAGTCCCATTTTATGGACACATTCTGCTCATCTCACTCATAGAATTAGTCCTATTGACTTCAATTGAACAACTTACATCAGAAAAGTGAGCACAGTTTGGCACTTAGTGGTGACTAGCACTACGCATCTTGAAAGACATGAGGGGAAACAGTCATCTACCATAGTATACATACACCCATTATAATTTCATTCAGAACAAGATTCTCTTTAAATATTTAAACTGGCTCACAGCACTATTTAAAAGCCTAAATTATTTTACTATGAATGAAGTCTCGTGCCTCTAGGAAATGACAAGGTATGAACAACGAGTGTGGGACATTCAGGGGAAAAAAGCATTTTATGCTGTAATCACAATTTCTATTCATTAACTAGAGGAATAATTTCATTGCGACTGTGGCTTAGATTCTTATTCAATAAGCGTATTGAGAATAATGTGGTGGTGGGGGGGAATAAATGGTAAGAGAGTCTTTAGACTCAGTCCAGAGGATGGGATGGTGCAACTACCTGCTGCCCCAAGAAGAAATGATGACTCAGTTTCAGTTCCTCCAGCGCCTACATCCTGCTTTTGGAGAGGGGGAAAAAAGAAAGGAGGGGTAAATTATTTCACCCATTTTGATGGGGCATTTGCTTGCCCTGCTACTGACCTGTGTGTACACATATGTACTGTCAAAGTTTGACTCAGACTCACAGTTTATCAGACCACTCTGTTAAGGGTGGCAGGTAATTGAAGATACATGAGTGGTCTCAGGGATCTCGAAGGGTGGTGACTAAAATCTTTTTCTTCTTTTGTCTGTAAGTTCTCTGTAACTTGTTCTCCAAAAAACTGTATAAATTAAAAGACACAAGCCCCACTCGGGGGGCTCACTTCTAAATGTATTAGCAGAGCAGCTTTGCTAATAAAACAATCTCCTTTAACAGCTTCCAGTTAACTTAACTAATTGCCCTTCACACCTTCCATTCTGATGCCTGCTTCTTAGATGTGCTGGCTCTATCTTAATTGCTTCTCCCTCAGATACTTTGTAACATGTTTTGGCATGCCCCCTCATATATAATGTATCCAGCATGTCCCCTTATACAACCTTATACTTATACAATGTTATACTTCCACAGTACCACGGGAGTCAGGGCAAGTACATCAGGCATGCATTTTGTGCTCTCTTTGCCTTCCTTTCCCATGTGTCAAGCTCTGATTTAAGCAGCCCTACTGCAGTTGCACATGGCAGGGCATGTGGCCTTGCTCTCCCCCTGCCCTTACTCACTGGCATTGCTATATTTCTAGCAAATCAAAATCTAGCCCAATTAAAGTTTTGTGCTCAAGAGCGGTGCCAAATTTACAACAACAAAGACTGCACTACTGTGTTCTGTCACCCTTTCAAGTGACCACTACAGATAAGGATCCAAACAAATTGGTTCCAATCCAGCACCTTTCACAATCACTAAATTCATTAAAGGAAAAGCTTCCTAGAAGTGTTAGGAAAGATGTAGCGATGTTAAGTACAGAGAAGATTTTCCCCATGCTGTGTGTCTCCAGTGTACAAATATATATTCTTTGCTCAGTGAGACAGTAACAATTATTGGCACTGGTCACAATGGTGCCCTACAACCCTTCTGAGATGAAAGCATGTTCTAATCTAGGAAATCATTTTCTATATTTACATAAATCTGAGAACATTTGAAGTTAGGGCTATGAAGGAGATAACCTTTTTAGGTAAGGTTATTTTTTGGCTTGAACAAAAATAGTTTTAATTTATTCAGTGCCAGAACTTGGTAGTCATAAATGGAAATTTTACTAGGACAGTTAATTCAGATTGGATTATGTGCACGGTCATGTGATTTTAAGACCAAATAAAGGACTACACATGGAAACCAATGATAAATACAAAGTATATCAAAACAAGACGGAGGAGCTTTATCTTGAGTAAAATGGGGATGAATGCTAAATTATATCTATGCTCTTCATTACACATTAAGAGGTAAAAGAAATACATTAATTTAGCCTCCTTTGGAAGTTTGCTAACGTTTGAAACACACTCCAAAGAGAAAAATATAATGGACTGAAGGAGATTAAACAAAATTTTAACCTAAAAAAAAAAAAAAAAAAGCAGGCAGATACATCTGCAGAAGATTAAGATCTAAACAAACAATGAAGGCAGTGGGCCAGCAGATAGCCTGGTTTCAAAGTTAATGAATATCCACAGCTCCCACTTACATCAACTGAAGTTACATAGGCTTAGTTAGTACTTCTGAAAATCAGGCCCTATGATATGCAAGTTCAGACACCCAAAATTAGAATCCACTTTTGAAAACCTGGCTCCCTCTCGGTACCCTGGCTTCCTCCCCTTTATGAAGAGCTGTAATCTACACATGATATTTAGAATGAAGGGTTATGGAGTGTTTTAGCTCCATTTCAACAGTCTGACTTAAAAAAAACCCAGTTACATTTTATCGGAAATATGAATTAAGAAGATACAAACAGCAGATGTAGATTTCAAGAGAGAAAAACAGCTGCCAAACCACAACAAGCTAGTCTCCAATTATGGTATCCATGTATAAAATGAAAATGCAAAGGACCTGGGATCTATTTAAATATCAATTTTATTTTTGCATAATTAAACCCATCCATCAACCACAATGCCAGCCAGAATTTCCAACAAATTATGAGCTTATTACTGTCACTACTGAAGAAAATAGGCTGATTCTGGAAGCATGCGTGCACATACTGCCCTCCTGCCCACACATCCTGACATCTTTTCCTGAGTTGGATTTTATTCCTCTTGTTTAAATGGGAGGGGCTTGTGTCAGTTTTTAAAGCAAGGGTCATCAATCCTGGAACTCCCTTCTACACTGTGTTGCAAGAGAACCCAGATTCTCTGACCTTCATGACATCCTGCAAGGTTGATTTATTTTGCCAGGTGTCAGTTTGCGTAGATTTCCGGGAGGAGAGACTTTTCAGCAGGGAGTAAGAAAGGTTTAAAGACCATGTGATCATTCTGACATTGCAATCAGATGCTGTACAATCATTAGAAGGGACTGGATAGGGGCTTTTATAGAGTTAAATATATATTAAAGAAAGGCTATATTTTGAAAGGTGCTAAATGACAAATTCAAGGTTTGCACTTAACAGAAGTCCCATTCAAGCCAAAGAAAGTTGAGGATGTTCAGCATCACACTGTAAACCGGTGGTTCTCAACATATTTACCACATCCAATACTACCTATATGGCCCTGAGGATGTCCCATGGGCCGCAGCTGCGTGCCGACTGAGCCACAGGTTGAGAACCATTGCTGTAAACATTCAGCACTTCACAGGTGCAATCTCTAAACGCTGAGTGCCCAAAGCTGTATATGAGTACCCAGTGTTTTGTGTCTGAGGATCTAGAGAGCTTGACATAGAAATGCAAGATAGTATTTCAGTGTGATCATGTCACAAACAGCCTGTGGATTTTTCAGTTGACATTTTAAATCCAAGATTGAAAGACACAAATTTTAGCTGTAGTGATTCTTGGATTAGTTGGATAGGGTAGGAGGGAAATGAAATCTATAAGTAGTTCACAGGTTCTTGTCAAGGTGAAAGGCTGAAATATATGAAAAAATAAGCACTAAAAATGTGGGATGTTTCAATTGTACAAGCAACCAAAGCAGCAACCACAGACCACATGTTTTATCTTTCCTGGTACTCTGTGTGGGCAATAGGCACCTGCTATTTTTAGCAATGAGAGCAAGTTGTGACAGATACTAAACTGCTAGACAAACATTAGTCACTGCAGAACTAAACATAAAAGCCGTATACGGAAAGAGATATATAATACATTGCAAAAATAAAAGCAACAAATGTTTAACCAAAACAAAACCCCACACACAATGCACCAAGCACTAACCCCCATTAAAGAGAAAGCAAGCCAGTATAAGAGAGGAATTCAAGCTTGAACTCACATAATAGAAGAACACAATGTGGTACCCAGAGACTTCCCACCCACTCCCAGAAGAGACAGACCCCATATTAGTAAGAGAAACTGAAAACTGAAATGCAAAGACAGCTGTAACTCACATAGACTCGCTGTCCAGCACAAAGTGCTGATCAAAACCAAAGCTGTACAAGAGAAATTGGAAAATAAGGCAAAAATTAACATTATAGGCCAACACCAGCATAAAATTCCAGATGTAAAGGTTCTCCTGCTGTTACTAAAGTTATCTAACGGTTATTTGAGACTCTAATTTGTTTAGTTATCCTGCTTGTGTTGATTACACAAAATTAAAGTCCCAATCAACATCATAATAGCTCCTTTCTTGGCTCAGTGTAGGAGGAGTGAATTTCCTCCAGAGGCCTTCTGCATCGAGTGCCTGACATACACTGTTGGCTACCTGCCATACATACTGTGAGCACCCCTGCCGTGTAACTCAATTGGTTGCCCACTGCCTATTCAGATGCATCTTGGGCAGCAAAAAGAAAGCAATATCAGACATGCTCTACACATTACATCTGGATTAAAAGGAAAAACTGACTAGAAACATGAGATTTTCCCTACTTAATTGCTGTCTCCATCAAACACAGAAGTGTTTTTCTACTAAGAAAGGCTACACAGGAAAGCGACTAGGGGTCAGGACCTGCTCTGAAGTCTTTCCATGTGTAAAATGCAACAACATCTGTTCCTCCAAGTATGGAATGACAGTGTACAATAGGACAGGAGAGCGGGAAAGAGAGATTATCTTGATTCGGTAGTCTACACAGAAAACACAGATGGAAAAAAAAATAAAATCCCAACACATTTTAGGTTACCTAGTTCATCTCTCACACAAGAAAGAAAATATATAAAAGCATTGCATGATTTTTCTTCACTGGGTTTCTTAAGGGTTTTGTCCTTTGTTTTAAACATTTCTGGTCAAGGAGCTTCCACAATTTTCCTTGGAAGATTACTGAATAGTATAATAAACTTCTCTGTAAAGGTGGTGCTCCTCCCACCCTAGGCTTATCCAGACTAAGCTTATTCATAACGTAGTCCCATTATTCCTAGTCACAGTTCCTTTGTACCCAACAGAGCTCTAGTCTCTAAGGTGCCACAAGTACTCCTTTTCATATTTAGCTCTTGACATCCTTCCTCCTAGAGCGATCCCTCCTGTCTCCTAATAATTTTTCATTCTCCTCTCTGAACTTCTGCCAACGAGTCAGTGTCTGCTACTGAAGTGCCCAGAACAGCAAGCAATTTTCCATTCAGTGCTTATTCCCTACATTCACATTCCTTGGAATATTGCATATGATATTATATAGAGTGCTTCTGATAACAAGTCATATCTAACTCTGGGTTCTCTCCCCCAGGCTCAGGTGGCAGCTGGACTTAGACGGGCTACTGTTGTACAATTTTAGGTGTGTTATTACATTTGTGCTGTTCTTGGATGCTAACGTAGCAGTTGTACCCTCCCTGTCTCAACCCAAATCTGCAAGAAAAGTGCTGCAGTTTATTATAGATAGGAGCTGTATCCTTATCTTGGTCACTGCAAGATTAGATTGCTGAAAAACAACAAACTCTGCATGGAGTGACATGAGGACTACTAAGAAATTGAAGCTAATGCAGTTTGCCACAGCCCGTTTATTAAATGGAGTCTCACACTGGGAGTATGTTATACCAGAGCTTTAGGGTTTTCACTGGCTGGCAACAGGCTTCTGGGTAGAATTACTATTCCTAGCTTTTAAGGCCAGAAGATCATCTACTCCGTCTTCCTGTCAGGAAATAGAATTCCATTCAGTTACCCCTGTATTGAGCTCCAATAACTTGTGTTTGGCTAAAGCATTCCTTCTAGAAAAGGCATCCAGTCTGAATTTGATGACATCAAAAGATGGAGAATCCATCACTTTCCTTGGCAGTTCCAATGGTTAATCATCCTCTGTTAAAGCTTTGCGCCCACTTTCTAATTTGAGTTTGCCTGGCTTTGGGATCCAGCCAATGGTTCTTCTTATGCGTTTCTCTGTTAGATTAAAGAATTCCTTAGTATGCAGTGTTCTCTCCTTGTAATGGTACTTATACACTGTAGTCAAGTTACCCCTCAATCCTCTTGTTGATAACATGAGCTGATTGAGCAATTTTAAGTCTTCCACTAAGGCAGTGGTTCCCAAACTTGCTCCGCCGCTTGCGCAGGAAAAGACCCTGGCAGGCCAGGCCGGTTTGTTTACCTGCCACGTCTGCAGGTTCGGCAAATCGCGGCTTCAGTGGCCACAGTTCATTGCTCCAGGCCAATGGGAGCTACCAGAAGCGGCAGCTGGTACATTCCTCGGCCTGCGCCACTTGCAGTGGCTCCGATTGGCCTGGGGCAGCGAGCCACAGCCACTGGGAGCCACAACTGGCTGAACCTGTGGACATGACAGGTAAACAAACCGGCCCAGCCCACCAGGGGCTTTCCCTGCACAAGCGGCGGAAGAATTTTGGGAATCACAGCACTAAGGCACTTTCTTCAGCTCTCAAATCATTTTGGCTTTTTTCTGTACCTCTCCAATTGCACAGTCTTCTTTTTAAAATGTTGACACCAGAACTGGATACCGTATTCCATTGTCCATTTCACCAATGCCGTACATAAGAGGTAAGAGTCACCCTCTCCTCGCTACTCCTCTGATTATACATACAAGGATAGCATTAGATCCAGTGGCGGATTACTGTACCCAACCAATTGGAGAGCCCCACAGGAGTGACTGGAACTCTAGCCACAGCCCCTGCTCCTCCTCTCCCCCCAGCAGCCCTGCCTCCAGCCCAACCAAAGAAACCTGTGTGGAGGTGATGAGCAATTCCCGTCGCCCTGAGACAGAGCTGGCTGACTGCTGCTTGTCCAAGCCTCACACTGAGGTGGCCCAAGGATCTCCCACCCTGCATGCTGGACAAAGACCCCACCCCAGCCCCACGCTGGACTGAGGCACCCCCCCCCGCCCCAAATGTGGTGCTGGACTGAGCCCCTCTCCCCCCCCTCACCAGGCATGGAGCTCACCTGAGCCCCTCTCCCCTCCCCGGTGTGGCGCTGCTCTGAGCCCCCTCAACCCACTCCCATCCCTGGCGTGGTGCTGCTCTGAGCCCTCTCCCTTCCTTCCCACCCCCGTGTGGCACGGAGCTCCCCTGAGCCCATCTCTCTCCTGCCCCCGCACAAAGCTGGCCTTCTCTGCTCCTTCGTGTGGGGCTGGCCTGAGCCACTCGCTGAAGCCCACATCTTCCCTGCACAGGGCTGGCCCGAGACCCACTGCTCATAACTGCCCCGCCCCAAGGCCCACCACTCATCCGCCCCCCTCCTTTTTGAAAAAACTGGACATTTGTCCCATTTGCTCTTGCGAATTGGTGATCAGTTGGCGAGAGCAAATGGGACAAATGCCCAGTTTTGCAAAAATGTTAGGACGTCTGGGGCCAAAATGGGACATATGGTCATGCTAGGCCAGGGGTCCCCAAACTATTTTAGTCACGTCCCCCCTTACCCAGTCCATACCCCCTCCATCTCCAGGAGAAGGGCAGGAGTGGGGCCGGGGCCCACAGTCAGGGGCTGAGAGTGGGTGTGTGGCCGGGAGCAGAGCCACAGCCGGTGGGAGGGCCATAGCAGAGCTGGGAGAGGGCTGGGCCCTGCCATGCCCCCCCCCCGAACAGTCCTCTGTGCCCCCTTAGCGGGGTGTGCCCCATGGTTTGGGAACCACTGCCCTAGGCTGTGGTAAGAACTGCACAAAGAGCCCAGACAGTTGTGGGGGAGCTCCAGAACCTGCACCTGCCTTGGACAGGGGGCTGGAGTGCCAGACAGCAACCCCCAGCCATTGTCCCTGCCCCCACTCCCAGGACACGCCACCCAGGGCAGGTGGAGGGACCAGGACTCCCCATAGTGGCCCAGACTCCCTGGACAGCTCTTACCATGGCTTGGCTTCTGGTCAGGCCAGGGGGTGGAGCCTTGGGGGAAAAGGGGAGGAGCAGGGGGTGGGACCTCATGCCTGGAAGGGATGTGGTGGGCCCAAGTGTTCTTCGTTCCCACTGCCCCAATATATCTTAATTTGCCTCTGATTAAATTGTTTTTGCTATAGCATTGCACTGGCAGCTCACGTTCTGTTGCTTATTCCCTACAGTCCCTAGATCCTTTTCAGAGTCACTGCTTTCCACAATATAGTCCCCCATTCTGTAATTGGGCCTGCAAACCTACACTGGCCTGGGCACAAAGTTGCAAACAGCTTGAGTCCAGATTTCCTGTGAGACGGTAATACTATGCATTGCCAAATTGCTTCAGAGGTCAACAGAAGTTAACAAGGGAGGTTGTGGAATCCCAGTCATTGGAGTCGTTTTTGAGAACAAGTTAGACAAAACACCTCTCAGGGATGGCCTAGACGAGGGTTTCTCAACCAATAACTGAGTCACCAGAATGTCTGAAAAAGTAACGTGGCAGCTCCTGTCCCAACAGGCTGGCTGGGCTCGACTCCCTGCTCCAGGCACAGCAACCTCTGGGGTCCCAGTGCCGCTCAGTTCTGGCCCAGCCGTCATGATAATGCAGGGCCACAACCACAGCAGGGCAAGTGGGGCAGCCGCTCAAGGTACAAAGCCTTGGGGGAGGAAAAAACAGGGTAGTGGGGGTGGAGCCACAAGGCCCTCCAGATTTCTGACCTCCATTTAGCACAGAGGTTTTCAAACTGTTTGAAATCATAGAATCTCAGGGTTGGAAGGGACCCCAGAAGGTCATCTAGTCCAACCCCCTGCTCGAAGCAGGGCCAATTCCCAGTTAAATCATCCCAGCCAGGGCTTTGTCAAGCCTGACCTTAAAAACCTCTAAGGAAGGAGATTCTACCACCTCCCTAGGTAACGCATTCCAGTGTTTCACCACCCTCTTAGTGAAAAAGTTTTTCCTAATATCCAATCTAAACCTCCCCCACTGCAACTTGAGACCATTACTCCTCGTTCTGTCATCTGCTACCATTGAAAACAGTCTAGAGCCATCCTCTTTGGAACCCCCTTTCAGGTAGTTGAAAGCAGCTATCAAATCCCCCCTCATTCTTCTCTTCTGCAGGCTAAACAATCCCAGCTCCCTCAGCCTCTCCTCATAAGTCATGTGTTCCAGACCCCTAATCATTTTTGTTGCCCTTTGCTGGACTCTCTCCAATTTATCCACATCCTTCTTGTAGTGTGGGGCCCAAAACTGGACACAGTACTCCAGATGAGGCCTCACCAATGTCGAATAGAGGGGAACGATCACGTCCCTTGATCTGCTCGCTATGCCCCTACTTATACATCCCAAAATGCCATTGGCCTTCTTGGCAACAAGGGCACACTGCTGACTCATATCCAGCTTCTCGTCCACTGTCACCCCTAGGTCCTTTTCCGCAGAACTGCTGCCTAGCCATTCAGTCCCTAGTCTGTAGCTGTGCATTGGGTTCTTCCGTCCTAAGTGCAGGACCCTGCACTTATCCTTATTGAACCTCATCAGATTTCTTTTGGCCCAATCCTCCAATTTGTCTAGGTCCTTCTGTATCCTATCCCTCCCCTCCAGCGTATCTACCACTCCTCCCAGTTTAGTATCATCCGCAAATTTGCTGAGAGTGCAATCCACACCATCCTCCAGATCATTTATGAAGATATTGAACAAAACCGGCCCCAGGACCGACCCTTGGGGCACTCCACTTGATACCGGCTGCCAACTAGACATGGAGCCATTGATCACTACCCGTTGAGCCCGACAATCTAGCCAGCTTTCTACCCACCCTATAGTGCATTCATCCAGCCCATACTTCCTTAACTTGCTGACAAGAATACTGTGGGAGACCGTGTCAAAAGCTTTGCTAAAGTCAAGATACAATACATCCACTGCTTTCCCTTCATCCACAGAACCAGTAATCTCATCATAAAAGGCGATTAGATTAGTCAGGCATGACCTTCCCTTGGTGAATCCATGCTGGCTGTTCCTGATCACTTTCCTCTCATGCAAGTGCTTCAGGATTGATTCTTTGAGGACCTGCTCCATGATTTTTCCAGGGACTGAGGTGAAGCTGACTGGCCTGTAGTTCCCAGGATCCTCCTTCTTCCCTTTTTTAAAGATTGGCACTACATTAGCCTTTTTCCAGTCATCCGGGACTTCCCCGGTTCGCCACGAGTTTTCAAAGATAATGGCCAATGGCTCTGCAATCACAGCCGCCAATTCCTTCAGCACTCTCGGATGCAACTCGTCCGGCCCCATGGACTTGTGCACGTCCAGCTTTTCTAAATAGTCCCTAACCACCTCTATCTCCACAGAGGGCTGGCCATCTCTTCCCCATTTTGTGATGCCCAGCGCAGCAGTCTGGGAGCTGACCTTGTTAGTGAAAACAGAGGCAAAAAAAGCATTGAGTACATTAGCTTTTTCCACATCCTCTGTCACTAGGTTGCCTCCCTCATTCAGTAAGGGGCCCACACTTTCCTTGGCTTTCTTCTTGTTGCCAACATACCTGAACCCTTCTTGTTACTCTTGACATCTCTGGCTAGCTGCAGCTCCAGGTGTGATTTGGCCCTCCTGATATCATTCCTACATGCCCGAGCAATATTTTTATACTCTTCCCTGGTCATATGTCCAACCTTACACTTCCTGTAAGCTTCTTTTTTATGTTTAAGATCCGCTAGGATTTCACCGTTAAGCCAAGCTGGTCGCCTGCCATATTTACTATTCTTTCGACTCATCGGGATATGAGGTGCAAAATGAAGATGCTTACTTGCTACTGCCCAGGGGAGCATCTCATGGCAGCCAGGCTCTGTGGGTAGGGGCAGCTCCAGGAGGAATTGTGCTACCCACAGTGTCCCATTTTTCCACACCCCCCACTTTGCACCATGTGTAGCTGTCCTGATCGCCCCGCTGTAGTTACACCCTGGGTGCGGAAACCCCAGAGATTGTAACATCCGGAGTGGAGAGCCAACCCCAGCCAGCCTCAGAGCACAACTGCTGCCCCTGTGGGGCACTTAATAATATTGAGAGACTTTGTCTAATGGACACTTATGAATACATCTATAAAATTAAAGAACATATTTGCTGCCACTTGAATTTCAATTACATTACTATTGGGAGGAGCTCTTCTAGCAATTACAGGTTTCTTCTTGTTTAATCCATGTCTACATTTTGGATAATCTCCCCTTTTAGTTTTTCCACATTAGTTCTTTATTTTATACTGTTTTTCTAATCAATATATCCTTATTATCATCTCTCTGTCCCCAGTGGTATCCACAACACCTATTTTAGCATAACTTGATCCTATAATTATTTCCAAACAGAATATATGAATTCTATATATTTTCATTTTAGAAAATCTTCATCATGCAAATCAAGAGTCATGTTAAACTATAACAAAATACCCAAGTTACAATTATTTTTACACACCTTCTAATGAGTACGTTGTGTGTGTGTGTTTGTTTGTGTTTTTACACAAAGACCAAATTATTTAGGTTGACGTAAGGGTCATTTAGGGTCAGACATTCTGGAGTGAGGAAATATAAGCCTTTTTTAGTTCCCTGTGCAAATTCTGCTTCCTTGTGCATCCAATATAAGGCAGGGTTCACAGAAAGAAAAAAAAAAGTGATTGTGCCATTAAAGAGTATAATCATACTCGTACACAGTGAGAGACCAACCCTTTTCCCTCCTTCCTAATGCAAGTCATTAGTGTTTTCATAACTATTTTGGTGCACGGTTATACTTTCATGTATCTGGGATGGTGGTTTTTTTGTTTTAAAGATATATCTAACAAAAATACACATCGTGTGCAAGTAGAGGTCCCAAGCCTAAACTGTCAGTTTTGGCTAGGTTTAAGCCTAGATTGCTCAGAATTTGCTTGGTTTTGAAAAGATATTAAAATGTAATCTGCATAATATAACTCCCACCCCTCGCACCATCTTTCACCAAACCCAATACCTGTTAGCAAAGAAGATCCACGTTTTCTACTACTATTTCCACAGAATTCCTTTCAGTTTGTCTTTCCAGAACCTGCCACTCATGAGAAGCTCAAGTGGGTGGATCTATTTTTGTCACTGCATTGGATTACAGACTGGCTGACTATAATTGACCCTAGTTAGTTTTTGGGACTGATATAGTGTGAATTATGAGCTATGTAGCACAAGTGTACTGTGTCAGTTTCCTTTTCAATCAAGACTACTTTCTCTATTACACTTGATACTCTGTGACAGAAGTGTACAGGTGTCAGAAATTAATGTGATTTAACACCAGTGTGAATTTAAGACAAGGTCACAGGTTGAAGTGCAGGAAATGTCACATTACCATAAAGATCAAAATTTGGTCACATCCGGTAGTTGCAAGTCTCTATGGAAACACTTGGATCAGTAGTGCTGAATTGCTTTGGCCAATGAGGAAAAAATCTTGGCTGCATTTGAGTTAACAGTTCATTTGCTTCTTCCTAAAGAAATTGATGGGAGTTATGCACTATGAGAACTGTATTATTAAATATTGTCAAGGACAGTGTTGGAATTAATAATATTTGAAATTATGATTACTAATACAGGAAATCACCAAATACTAATTTAACTATAAATTCCTTTATTAAATCCAAAGGCCAAATGGGACTTTATGCAATTGCTTTAAACACGCTTAAAAATCCTAAATAATAAGCAATTTACTACATCGAAACAGTAACAAATAATTTATAAGTATTTGATCAAGATACTGACAAACGGGCTAGACCAGGGATTAGCAACCTTCGGCACGCGGCCCATCAGGGTAAGCCCCCTGGCGGGGCGGGCCGGTTTGTTTACCTGCCATGTCCACAGGTTCAGCCAAACGCGGCTCCTACTGGCCACGGTTTGCCACTCCAGGCCAATGAGGGCTGCGGGAAGCGGCGGCCAGCACATCTCTCGCCCTGCGCCACTTCCCACAAACAAACTGGCCCAGCCCGCCAGGGGGCTTACCCTGGAGGGCCGCGTTCCAAAGGTTGCCAATCCCTGGGCTAGCTGAAGAGGTGCTTAGACCATGCCGGTTTGCTTCAGTGTGGTCAGGTAGGTATTAGCAATGAACCCTTTAAGAGCTGACTTTTTATTCCTTTTAACAAACAAATGATGTCATTGCCAATTACTGACTTCAGCTAAAAACCAACTTGAGACAGTTTACCCTTATGTCCAGTCTTAATCCACATAAGATTTATAACCTTCTTTCTCCCCAAGACCTTTCCTCCCCCTCCTCCTTGCTGTCCAACAGTTTTTTCATTGCACCGGGGTTCACATAGATATGTGGGATGGGAAGGTCCATGCTGGCTCAGTTTAAGACAGATTCTCTTTGATTGCAGATGGTTTTAAATCAGTCACTCCTATCAGTTAGAGGTCTTCTTTTTAGAAACTTCCCCTTATTTCATTAGTTATTCTTTGAATCAGACATCCTTCCTACAATTTATTCCTTTTGACCTTAAAACATTATTTTTAAGGCCCTCCTTCTTACTAGTCAGGGCCTTTCTTCATAAACAATTTTCCTTAACCAATAAGCTAACTTTATTTTTTTAATTTTAAACTTATCCCTAGCTCTAACAATCTGTAGGATAAGTACTGTTATTTTTTGTATGCATAAATCAAAAAATAAGTGGTCTAAAGATGGTCGGTCAGTTCTTTCAGGATTCTGTTAAGAGTGCATGGTTAATGTCAAATTCCACTGTATTTCACATAGAATTATGCGCAAAGCCAGCTGTCTCTCTGGTCAAAGCAGAATCCTAATATACACAATGGTATTTCCAAGGTACTGAATATATGGCACTTTACCATCTATGCTTGCTGGAATTATGTATAGCATGACTTTTATTAATAGCTGGAAACTCATGTTCCCCCATTAAGGAGCCATGTTTAAGAGACCTCTGTTCGAAGATTTTATTAGATCAGGCTGTCTTGTCATATTATTACCCTCCAAACATATGGAACTGCACTGCCTCATAGCCTTAATGGCTGGATCCCAAGAGAACTATAACAAATTGCCTTCGAGCTAATCAGTGACTAACCCTCTTGCAGCAAACTACGAGGGGAGGTGTGATGCTCTGTACCTCAGGGGAAAACACCCAGCAGCCCGATGTTCATTCTTGTAAAATGATTGTGTGGTATCCAATGCAAGGTTTGTCATGTCAGGTATCTTCGGAAGGCTCATGATGCACTGAGCATTGTTGTTACAGTAATGTTATAGGTTATAATTTCATGTATGGAGTTATGAGGCTGAAAATGTATCCTCATGACTTACAATAAGCCCAGGCAAAAACTCTCCAAGAGCAGAGAGGCAATTCACACCTCATCAGGACAGGTATGGGACAAACCCAGCCCAGACTCACAGAACAAAAGACACTGGCCTAGGCAGCAACAAAAGGATCTGTTGGACTCTCAAGTGAGTCACCCCCCTTCGTTTGGCCAGTTTGGGACTGCAAGGAGGTAATGCTCACCTGACTCTGAAGGGGGGTGGGGGAGAGGTGAAGCCATGATGGAAGAAAGAACATGATAAAAGGGATAGACTTTGCCATGCTCTCTCTCTCTCTTTCACTTACATCTACAGACACCACACCAAGCAACCGAAGCACTGATCAAAGGGGAGAGCCTGGCTGAAGAGCCACCAGACAGCCTGTGGTGAGAAGCATCTAAGTTTGTAAGGGCACTGAAAGCGTTAAGATCAGTTTAGAATGCGTCTTGCTTTTATTTCATTTGACCAAATCTCACTTGTTATGCTTTGACTTATAATCACTTAAAATCTATCTTTATAGTTAATACATCTGTTTATTTTACCCGAAGCAGTGCATTTGGTTTGAGGCATGTCAGAGTCTCTCCTTGGGATAACAAGCCCGGTACATATCCATTTCTTTGTTAAACTGACGAACTCATATAGGCTTGCAGCATCCAGCTGGCATAACGGGACACTGCAAGATGGAGGTTCCTAGGGTTGTGTCTGGGACCGGAGATATTGGCTAGTGTCATTTGGTTGCACAATCTAAGGAGCAGCTTACATGTCAGAGGCTGTGTGTGTGAAGAGCCCAGGAGTGGGAGTTCTCACAGCACAGCAGGGGTAAGGCTGGCTCACAGAGTCAAGAATTGGAGTGACCTAGCAGATCACCAGTCCAGATAACACCAGAGGGGAATATCACAGGCAGGTCTTATAAGGTATCATTTTAAATCTCAATTTGCTAGTCAAGATTGTTCTGATAAAATTGCAGCAATACTCTGTAAAGTTACAAGATTTCCCTGTATGATTTTAACACTGTGTGTTCCAAACCCCACAGCCCTGCCCAAGCAGAAGTCAGCAAACAGGTCTGCCCTAGGCAAAGAAATGTGTGCTCTGCTTAATTTGCATTTAAGCAGCAAATAGAGTCATCAAGTAGGAAGGGAAACAAAGAAAGCTCAAACAGGTGTAGAAGGTGTCTGAAACGGAAGTGTCTGAATAATTATTTGAGATAATAAACTGCCAAATTAGTCCCTTTAAGAAATAACAGACTTTAAATATTTTGTACTCTCTAGGTGAGGGCTGGGCAGAATAGGACATTCATTTCTGGCAGGGAAATCTGGTACTGGGGATGTTAGGATCACCCTGCAAAATAACCAATGCTGGTGAGAGCTAGAGCGTAACCCAGGTGTGGCTGGGAGGCTGCAACTACAAAGACACTCAGCTTGTGGCTTGGGTGGTGAAAGGCTGTTTGTGAGTGCCTGAGGTGGGAGCTACTTCACCAAGGCAGGGGTGACCCTGCTGCCCATTAGTCTGGATTGTACTGTGGTATATTATAAATTCCTAAAGCAACTCTTTTAGAAAAACTTCTAATCTTGATTTTAAAATAGTCAGGAATGAAGAGTTTACCATGACCCTTGGTAAATTGTTCCAATGGCTAATTACTTTCACCATTAAAAACATATGCCTTATATGCAGTCTGAAAGCAGGTCAGCTAACCTGAGTTAAGAACCCATTTATTTATTTTTTATTGCAGTGTAGATACAGCTGGTCTGTGTGTGTGTTCCTTGGCCACCCTGCCAGCTCTTGCTGACACTGTGAGCAACTTCTGGGCACTCACTCAATTGCCACCCTTTTCTAGGCCCAGGGTCCTCTAGCGTGTTGTCTTTGATCTTTCTCTTCTCACCTTGACAAGACAGCTAGGGCACCAGAGGAGTCGCGTCTTCAGGACCATAAGCCTGACTATCATGTTTGAGTATTTGTTGGGATGCTCCTTATTTAGAACATTGATTTACCTTTCCTGCTTGGTTCCCCTGACAATCCCTTTTGACCTAACTCCACAACAAATAACCTATCATGAACGCACATAGAAATGCAGCATATTAATAAAAAATACAGGAAAGTTCATCACACACAGTAATGCTGAGCATACCAGCCTCATGCCCCTCCCCTCCGTTTCCAGCAAATGTCTCTGCCAGAGAGATATTCTTGTTTACATGTTGCTTTGAAGAGACAAAGATTGTCTATTAGGTTGAGATCTAACTTTAGGTTTCCACAGATACTGTAGGTGATGGGTTCTCTATAAAAGCCTAGACAAGCTAGGTTCCATTTCTCTTCTGATTCCCTACGTTAGGCTGCTGTTCAGTAACTACACATTGGCTTAGACACAGTTTAAGGAGAATATTTATTCACTGATTTAAGATCTGATGCTGCAATCATGAGTATGGCAGTTTTGGAGCACAGTCTGGGAAGCGAACATCTCTCTTTAATGTGTGACCTGACATAGTAATACTTTAACATGGTGTTTCTAATGGGAGCAGTACTGAAAATTATAAGATGAAAGGTATTCAAAATAGGTTTCACCATTTAAAATAAAAGAATTTGATAGATGTTCAGAAAGGAAACAACTTATTGCACAAATTGCAATATCTTTTCTGCTTGAAAGGAGGACAGTCTTGTGGTTAAGAACTAGACTGAGATGGAGACAGTCTAGGTTCAGTTTCCAGCACTGGCACAGACTACATGTGTGACAGCAGACAAGTGAATCACTTCATACCTCAGTTCCCAAACTGAAGTGGGAATAGTAATACTGTTGTAATTCACAGGAGTGCTGTGAGATTAATTTGTTTGTGTTCTGAGGTGTGCAGATACTATGGTAATAGGCATTGTACGGGGTGGGGGGAGAGGGGGCATCTCCAGTCAGGCCAAGGGAGCCACAAGTGGGGAGAAGGCAAATTCCATGCCTACCTTGGTTTGCAGTTGGGGGGAGGGGGTACGGGGGAAATGCCCAGGTAGGTCCTTATAAGTAACAAGATATATAATGCTTATACACCCTGGTTTATTGTATGAGCATCATGAATGGGTTCAATATTTATTTTTAAAAGAGGGAGGGGTAAACACATGCAGTTTTCCTAGGGAAGAAACTCACTCAGTTGTCTTTATTTTACAAGAAGCTAAATAGATCACATTCCAGGGAAATACTGCAGAGATGCGGCCCATATAAATATTTGTTAACAACAGGATAGTTACACACACCGTACTGAACACTAAAAATTCCTCCAAATTAAGAGGATTGGGACTTGCTTGCCTTATTTGTTCTACTCCTATCATACACAAAAACAGATGTTCCAAATAGACATTTCTCCCTTTCAACTGCTACTTAAGTTTCTCTCTCAATAGTATCAGATCACCCCATGAGAGAAGATGCGTGAAAGAAATATCAATTAATGGGATCAGACAGGCAACCTTGGCTCCATTAGCAAGTCTTATATCAAGAGTCTCAGGCCAGCCTCCACAGGTTAAGGCTACAGTTTTCTTCAAGCAGTGGCTGGTTCCTCCTTATGCTAAGATAAAAGGAAGACACAGAAGCAGAGCCTAAAGAGTTAATCCTGAAGAACACTGTCTTATTCCCTTGTTTGATGGACTGCAGAAGGTTTTATGAAGCAGGGGCTCAAAGAGGATGCCTTCCATGATTCTCTACTATTTCAGGATCCCTAACATTATATTAGATTTATATAATTCCTATTTTGTTTTTCAAATAAATAAATACAATCCATAGTTATCTGGCTTGCAGAAATTGCAAAGTCTTTGCTCTGTAGGGGATAGACTTGTAGAGCTTACAAGATTCAGAACCAGCCAGGGTATACTTAACTAGCTGCATATACACACTTTACAACATAAAATGTTTTATTGTTCTTACTCCATATTAAGTTTTAAACTGATAAAAAATTGTGAAAAATAATTGCATTTTAGAAGCTTAGCAGTAACACTGTTCCATTAGGATTATTTAAGTGCAAAGCTGCAACTTTCAATGTTCAGATTTTTAGAAATAGATACACACAAAAAAACAAGCCCCCCAAACCAAAAATCCCTCAAAGGCAGTCACATTGCAAAAACAGGAAAAAGTCTATTTTCCCAAAATTTTATAACTCCAACTGCACAAAACAGCTCCAAGCATTTGTGCGCACACACTCATCTCGAGGACAACAAAAAGCATTGACAGTTTCAGCCAAAAGTGAGAAAGGTTTTTTGAGGGGAGAGAAAGGGGAAGACTATTAAGATGAATTTAGAAAGGGGTTGCATAGAAGCATTACAGAACCTTAACAGGAACTCAACTTCTGGGGTGAAAGGAGGCAGCAGCAGCAAGTGCACAGCAAGAGGAGGGTAACTTTTGCTCAAGAACACAGCTACAAGCACCTAGTCTTCTAAAATTACTGCAATCTTCAGGGTCCACATAGGGCAGGCAGAATCTTGTTTTAATGGCTTGTTGCTTATCCCCGCTCTTCCTCCCGCCCCCCCAAAAAACACCCTGCAAGGCACTCTTTCTAACGACACAAGGCCAATTAATTAGAGCACTCAAAGGCTGCCACACGTTTATCTACAAATATAATCTATCCTTGCAGATCTACTAAGTGTCACACACTGGACATGACACTCACACAGACAGCTCCATGCCTGTCCTTGCCTATCTGCATACTTCGTGGAATTTCGTACATGCAGCAAGTTTTTCCTATCGCTTCTCCTCCCTGCTATCCGGATTTGTTGTGGTGCTGGGTCTGCAGGCAGCCTCTCCATGCTAGCTCTCAGCCCATGTGGAGCGGCGGGCAGTAAAGCAGGAGCAGCATGCTGTCCCTGGCATGGGACAGGAGCTTCGGCTGGTGGGGGGGAGGGGGGGGAAGGGAAGTGGCGAGGTAGAGCAGTGGCTGTTCCAGATCACCACCAACCCTCACAGGCACTGTAGGCACACCCCAGACTCTCTCCCAGCTCTCCCTGGCACCTCCTAGGCTGCTTCCGGCGATTCCCCCCCGACCCCATGACAGCACCCTTCCCACAAGCTACTTCAGGCTCACTCCCCCACTCCGATGAACGCATCCGATGAAGCGAGCTGTAGCTCAGGGAAGCTCATGCTCAAATAAATTGGTTAGTCTCTAAGGTGCCACAAGTCCTCCTTTTCTTTTTGCGGATACAGACTAACACGGCTGCCACTCTGAATCCCCCACTCCAGCCTCCCCTTCCTGGGCTACTGGGCTCTCCCCGCCAGTAACAAGCCCCATCCAGGCCCCAGGCTTCCTCCCCGCTCCTAGTCCCTGGCCCCAGGGCTCCTCACCCCCAACCTGCCGCCCGCTGCCTCCCGGTCCGGCTCCCGCAACCGCCCGGGCGCGCGGGGAAGCCGGCTCCGCGCCCGTGTGTCCCTGGGGCAGGGCTCACGGGAACTTTGGAAACGTTTCCCGGACCGAGCAGCGAGCGGGCGAGCGGAACCGCCGGCCCGCACCGCCCCCGAGCAGGCAGGGGATCCCTGAAGCGCCCCGGCCCCGCGACCGCACCTTGCCTCCTGCCGACAGACATGGCCCCACACGCAGCTCCGGCCGCGGCACAGGGCCCTGACAGCGCGCCCCAGGCTTCCGCCCTTCCAGCTCCCTCTCCAGCCGGCCGCGCCCACCCCCGGCCGGGGACGGCGCCCATTGGCGCTGCCGGCGGAGGGGCGGCCCCCGCCCGGGGCGCAGAGCGGACCTTCCTGGCATGGCGGCTGCGTCCGGACGGCCCCCGCGCCGCGCCTGCCGCGCTCCGGCCGGGGGAGCGCGGCTGCGCAGAGCGCGCGCGCCGTGTGGAGAGCGGGGTTTGACAGCTGCAAGCTCAGCAGCAGCCCGGGCGGCAGCAGCGCATGGCTCGCGCGAGGGGAAGAGCAAGCGGTGCAATGCCCCAGCGTGTGTGACCGCTGCGAGGGGGGGAAATGTTATACACACCCCGCTCCTCCTCCGCCACCTCCTGCCCGGGCTTCCCCCTCACTTGACCCGCCAGCCCAACATGCAACCCGGCACCTGCTAAATCAATAATGTACTAGAATGTCAGCGCTGAAAAAGGTAAGGACACGGTGATGGGTATCTTCTGTCTCATGCCGGTGAGTGCCCCAGGCTGGGGGCACTGCTGCTCCCAGGGTAATGTAGCCTCTGCAGGCGGGAGACCGGGGGCACAGTGGCCAAGGATATGCAGGACTTGGGGTGTCAGCATGAAGAGACGGGAGCGAAACGACTGGGCTGAGCGTGGATCTTGGGCTGCAAAGTCTGACAGACTCTTGTTAAAAACCATGAGAAGTGCAGCTGCTGAGCGCGTTTGGGGGCGAGGGTACAGCTGCTGCTGGGCTTGTTTTGTGGACGCAGCTAAATCCTGTTGGAATCGTGGGGGCGGTGTGGCTGTTGGGGGTGGAGTGCATCGGGGGTTTCTTGTGGCATTCTGGTCTTAGCAGGAGCTGCTTTGCTGCTGTCGGGTTGGGCGGGAGGCATCTGCAGCTGTGCCTCAGGAGAGCAACGTTAGAGAGCGGCAGCAGGTGCTAGCAGGGTTGTTGCAGGTCCTAGGGATGGGGCTGCTTCTGTTAGGTATCGGCGTGAGGGTTGCAAGAGAGGGTCTTTCTCGTTGCACTGCCTGGGGGCGCATCAGCTGCTGAGCACCGCTGGGATGTTGGGTTTGAGCAGCTGCTGCTGGGGTTGTTGGTTGTCGCTACGCTCCCTCGGGTCCCAGCACTTCTGTGCTGATGAGGATGCAGCTGATTTTGGGGGCTGCCGCCGCCGCTGGGTGTCCAAGGTGCTGACCGGCGGCACAGGGTGTGAAACCGTCAGCTGCGGCTCTTCTTCCAGAAGGCAAGAGACGGTGACAATTGCGCTTTTTGGCCCCGCGTGCAAAAGTGGAAGCCCTACAGCTGACTGGAGCGTGAAACGGGTTGAGGGGATTTGCGATTAAAAGAAGCATTGCACAAAATGCGCGCGCGCGCCATGCCTGATAGAAACACACAGAGAACATGTTAAACGTGTATGTTACAGACTGACCAGCCCGGGGGGAGGAAGGAAGAGGGGGCTCCTCCTGGATTTATATCCATGCAGTAGGGCAGAGTAAGGCTTTTGGCTGGAATGGAGAATTGATGTGTGGGAAGGGGGACACCGTGCATCTGATTTCTTTGCCTGGAAGGGACGAAAGTGCTGTCAGCGAGGATGGTGGGTTTTCACAGACCATCATTGTAAGGGTTGCTATGTGAGGCTGAAACCAGAGAAAAGGCTGGTGTAACCAAGCCGCCTCCTCCACGTCCTCTCGGTGGTGTACTGCACTGGCGGCGGTTCTCAAAGGGACCAGCAATGAGCATTAGTCCCGGGGCAACGGCTTGGAGGTGGGGGGGGGGGGGGGGATGCTGGGGTGTGTGTGATTATCCTGTGTGCGGAGGTAACTGATAACTGGCTCAGCCCTGAACAGGGGGTACCATGGAGAGGGCTGCGCAGGGTGCTGCTAAAGGGAAAGGAGGGGCAGGGAAGAACGGGAAGGGGCTTGGAGGGAGTTTGGATTTAGCGAAAAAGGGGAGATCCATTTCCCTTGCTTGGATAGCTGAGTCCGGACGCTTTTCAAGAAATGGAACCGAGATGCTGCTGGCATTGTCCCTTGCCTGGAGCTGGGATGCTGCCTGTTGTGGAGGGTAACTCTGGCTTTGAGGGGCGGTTGGCTTGATCAGTGCAGTCTGCATCTTGTATAGGAGACCAAATAAGGCTAAGGCAATAAATCATATTGCTTGTGTCTTATCAATGTAGCCAACTTGGGTAAGGTGAAGAAGCTCCAGTGACTTCCTCCATCTTTCTAAACAGGGAGATAAAAGGAGGGGCGGAGGGGACCCATAGGTCGAAATTATATCCCAGATAGGTGAGAGTAGCAGCCGTGTTAGTCTGTATCCGCAAAAAGAAAAGGAGGACTTGTGGCACCTCAGAGGCTAACAAATTTATTTGAGCATAAGCTTTCGTGAGCTATAGCTCACTAGTGACCAGAAAATATTGAGGATTGCTTTTCAGAAAGGCATGTTAAGTGCCTTTGTGGCAACCAAAATCACTTAAGCACTTGGCATTTTCATGCAGCTGCATTTGATGTACTAAACACGTTATGTACAGTACACTAAGTATTAAAAAATTAATAATTTAACTACACTCTTTGTGGTGGGGAATCAATTACAAACTAGCATGTCTAATTACTTTGTGGAATAAAGGATTGAACACCTCTCTAGAAACCCTCTAGGGAGATAGAACCACACTCTCCCCGTACTGTAACAAAGTCAGATCTAATCTCTACTTAGGAATATCATGACTGGAAAGTTATAAAATACTTCTAATATGCCCCCCCCCATATCTTTCGTTGCTCTTGGAAACTAGTAGATTATATAAGGCTTGTAAAGAGGAAGAGCCAATAGTCATAGCAGTTCAGCCTGTTGCCTTGATGCTAAAATGAAGAAGTCATTAATCAGGATTTTCTATCAGCCAAATTGTCCTGTGGTGGCTGCTGGTGACTAAGGCTGTGTTAGCAATTGCGACAGATTTCAGTGTGTTTTGTTGCATTTTCTATTTCATGACGATTTAGATAGTGAATTTCAGATGGTGTGATCTCATCTTTAGATGCAGAGAACAGATTAAAATTTTGTGTGCACCAAGTACATATTGGAGGATGAGGGGAAAAGGAGGAGTACAATAACAATTTGTAGGTATTCAAATCTTTCATCTCAGAAATAGTAATAATTACCCCCCCCATCATTTTACCAAGACCAATATGTTCAGTAACATCAGTTATGCAAAATTCAGCTGAATAATATGCCAGAAAAAGCATAAAGAACTCCTAATTTGCACCTCTTTAAAAAAAAGCTTCCCAGAGCCATTTTCTCCTCAACCCTCCTCTTATCCCTTGTAACTCTGAGGGGTTAGGATCAAATGGATGGTGAAGTTTTTCCACTCCAGTTGGATCCTTAGCACCCATACAGAGTCCCTCCTGACATGGGTAGTCCCATTAACTTCAATGGAAATACTGCTTTTGAATAAGGCTTTGCAGGATTAGGACTTTAAATTGTTTGTTTAAAGTTTAAACAATCCTAATATCAATTTTAGACCAAATCTAGTCATTCTGATTCAACGGGGAAATCTCACTATGCAAAGATGAATATATACATATCAAAAATTAGTCAAGATGATGAGACTATGTTTTATTTCTTTCATTGTCCAGGTTTTGACAGACTTTGCAATCTAATGATTTTACTATTAGGGCCCTGATTTTTTTCAGTTGTAATTTGTGTATTCTTATCTGTAAGCTCATTTTATGTGTGTGTCTATCTTCAAGTGCATTATACATACAACTAGTGGCATTTTCCCCCTAGTATTATAAATTCTTTTTTAACTCAGACATTAATTATGTCCTTTTTGCAGTTTGTTTCCATTTGTATTTTACTACATTACAGGTTTAAATTGGTTTACTATGTCTTGGAAGCAAGTGATAGTTGACACACTTCCAAATTAAAACAAAATCATGTGTTCCACTAAACTTGAATCAGTCTTGATTGTGTATACCCAGGAACAAGACTATCAAACTGAAGTGCTCTTTAATTGATGGTGTGTTTCATCTATATTTCTCTGGAAGCTATAATGCTGCAAAACTGGAGAACTGACAAAATCTGAAGAAATCCAATACTTCAGATCATCTACATAGGGTGACCAGATAGCAAGTGTGAAAAATCAGGATGGGGGGGAGTAATAGTTGCTTATATAAGACAAAGCCTTTAATATTTGGACATCTGGTCACCCTGTCTATGTAGATTATGACTAGAAGTATGAACACTTCTACACTAAGGCTTTTCTTGAACATGTGAAGGAGCCCAACTGTAGATTACTGACAACGCTGGTGTGGGTTTTTTTTTTCCTGGGGTGGTGTGAGCTTAATTCTTTGTACTGTGTCCTGCAATACACCATGGGAGTACATTAGCTGTAAAGGATTGATTTTAAGAAATGATTCTAGATGTGCTGCAGATGTTGAAATTATTTTCTAATGCAAATATATTCAAGATACCTAATGTACGCTATCAATTTCCATTCAGTATTTGTGTTCTCTCTGGAAAGTTATTAGGACAAAACGGGGGTAGTAGAAGATTTCCATTTTTTGTACTTTCAGAGCTCAGCAATTATACATAAAAAAACCTATTAAAAAGTCATTCCACATGGAGTAAACAAAGTATTTAGTTTCATGAATGCAATTTTATATTTTTCCAGCTGCATTATTTTTAAAAAGATCAACCAGATTTTATTACTTTTTCTTTTAAAAGGGATTTTGTTGTTTTTAGTCATGAATCATTTTGTATGCTCTTGAAGATATCTGGTTTGTCGTTTAAAATTGTATCAGATTATGTTAATGATTTTATGACTGAGTGTTATGCACTGGAGAGTTAATTCTGAGTGTTATATTCAGAGCCTGTGTGATCCTAGAATAAAGAATACATTTATTAAGTCTGCATAATTTAACTAAACAAAAAATAAAGGCTAGATCTGTCAAATGTAGTTGATTCTATTTGAGATTTTTTTTTAGCATTTTTCCTTAGTGCTATAAAATGCTATTTGCATGCACTTTTCAAGCAATATACCTAATTTCCATTGGGAAAAAATGTAGGAAATACTTATTGACTAGCTTCTTATAATTTGTAGTTCTACTTTGCAGATTATTTAAATATCTAGTGTAATTTTAAACTACATTTACAGTGAAACCTTTTTTAAATAAGCACTCAGTAAACAAAGAGTACTTAACAGAGGTGATCAGGAGCAGTACTATATTAAGCAAGAGCCAAAATCTACAGAATGGAGCCCTGGCCCTGTTGAAGTCAATGGCAAAACTCCCAGTGATTTCAACGGGGCCAGGATTTCACTCACAGCTTTTACTTAGGAAAAAGTCCCACTGAATTTGAACAATGTTAGATATGGTATATTCTCAAGACAAAAAAAGTTGCTTGATTAGGGTTTCAATCTGCAAAGTCCCGAGCACCCTCAGCTCTGACTGAGATCACTTGAGGCATAATTGTATTCTAATAAAGCCCTCACTCATGCCTAAAGTCAAGTTACTGGAATATTCATTAATAAAATGTGATAACTGTGAAGGCAAGTGGTTGCTTTATTAGGTATTCAACATATGTGATCCTGAAAGGTGCTGAGCACTCACAACAATTTTTAAATCAATACTGGATGTTTTTCTGAAAGATATATTAGAGTTCAAATAGGATTTCCCTGAATTAATTCCTATGTCCTGTATTGTGGGGTCAGGAAGGAATTTTCCACAGGTCAGAGACCCTGGTTCTTTTCCTGACTTTTTTCTTTTGCCTTCTCTGCAGCATGGGGCATGAATCACTTACAGGTTTAAATTAGGGCAAATGGTGGATTCTCTGTAACTTGAAGTCTTTAAATCATGATTTAAAGGAGGAGGCCAGACTAGATGATCACAATGATCCCGTCTGGCCTTGGAACCTATGACAAATTCCCATGGAAACTCAGCACTATGAGATCTCCCTTACTGTCTTCATCGTATGTTGATTATCCTGATAGAGCTATCCCTTCTCTTCACAAGTACAGCATTGTACTCTAATAGTGGATGCTACAATAATATTAGAAAGGGATTCATAAATAATATCTTCCATGATGGAACTTTGGCTTGATAGAGAACTTTGTTAGAATACATGATGCAGAATACTCAATGGAATAATTTTTTTTAGGTTTAAGAAAAGTGTTAAAATTGTGCACCTATCTTTACTATGCAAGGGGGAAAATCTTTTGCAGTTAAATGTAGTCAAAGCAATTTCTTTTTATGACTGTTATAATCCTATAAGTAATTTTGGTAATAGAGAGAACATTGAAACGTCCCTTGTTTTTTCTATGGTTTACCATCAGGGGCCTCTTTCAAACAACATCAGTCAAACAAAAACAGCTGCTGCAATTTTAGTGCATGAACAAGACAATCCTTATTAGCTACTTCCGTTCATCACCATAGTGAATTAGCTTATTTAAGCATGCATGATAAAACAGACGATTGCGGCCCATTAAAGCAGAAAACTAATGTTAGCCCCTCAAGTATGATGGTAACGATACTTTATATCAGTTGTTAGAAATCTACTATACAGAACAAATATTTCTGTATTGATACAGTATTTCATTATTAGGATAGAGGGAGGACCTCTTCCTTTTAATATCGGGGGGGGAATAAATGCTGTATAATTTACCTTGCTAAACTCAGATATCCATGAACCGTACAGCTTCCTTTCCTCCACTAGTTAAGAATACCTGTGTATAACAGACAGTATGTCAACAGCTATGATCAAACATAAGTATAACTAGGTATGGATGAATCAGAATCCCTATTGTAATAGACCTGACTGTGACTACAAATGGTCATGCTACATTCCATAAATACCTCAATACTAAGCATGTGCCCCCTGCACCATATTACACTTCAGCAGAACTAATTATTGTTATGTTTCTTTCTCTGACTCTCAGTTTTTGCCTTTTTGCTTTTATCTGCTCTCTGATTTTCTAGATACTATACTTCTTACACAGCTTACCCAACTATTCCATTTTCCTCACTGACTTTTCCGTTTTCTCTGTCTTGGTGAGTTTTGAGAAGTGAATTGCAAATAGCTTGTGTTCTAGCTGTGTTGGTCCCAGGCTATTAGAAAGACAAGGTGGGTGAGATAATAAAAGATATTATCTCACCCTCTTGTGTCTCTCAAATAGTTTCAAGCAAGACACTAGCCCTTAGATCTCCTACTAACTTCTATGTTTTATAGCCACATTCTTCTATCATTTAAAATATTTTTCCTCTCTCATTTTCATAATGAAATGTGTGACACAGAAGAATAGTGGAGTCTTTATTTCGAGGCTGCAGTCACCTGATATGGGTCAGATACGCTAATAGTTGATACTCTCATCACAGAATGGGAGTCAGCATCCACTAACTCCAGTGACTGCTTTTAAAGCTGTTGCTAAAAAAAAATAACTGGCTAATCTGACAATAGTGAAACTGATTACATACAAAATGCTATCAGAGGCTCAAAGTAAACAAATTGAAAGAGTAAACAAAATATTTCCTCTTTACTCTTAGTTGTCATGGGTAACTTTAGTAGGTAATTTTTGTTCATGGAAGTATTTTTTTATTAATTGACATTGCCTCTTTAAGTAGTAATGGCATTTGAAGATGGCATTTGCAGTATAATGAGAGCAGCTTCTATGAGCACATCAGTTTGTGCACCTATATTCCACAGTGAGCAGTTGGACTGCTTTGCCAGTGACGGTACTGTGGTATTAAATTCAAGCGAGTAAAAAACAAATGATGTTGGGTAATTTGGTGCTTTACAGAATCATCATCAGTCAGGTACCAGAGAGGAACAGTTTTGTATTAGTGGGTGTCTTGTTTCAGTAAGGAGTAGAATGAAGTTCCCAGCTTTCATGTCATTCTCCTACCTTCACAAGTAGCCCATAAAAACAACATAAAACAAATTGCTTCAGTAGCCTGTGTGGAGGTTTTGTTCCTGGAATGTTGTTCTTTGAATGGAAGGCAGGAAAGAGAGAGAACTCTCCACTTCCTTTTTGCGCTCCCCGGGCAACCCAAAAAACAGACCTACGCCCTACCCCTGTTCAATCCTTGACAATTTATGGTTTAATAAGCAACTGGGATATGAAGCTATGTAGCATAAACTTTGGTACACATCAGATTTTGTCTAAACAGAGCCCTAAAAGAGTAGGAGAGAAGCTGACTCATTTGTTTCATTCACTTAAGGTTCTGTCTACACTCAAAAAACAAAACAAAAAACGTGTTCTGACTTGGGTTAGATAACCTGACTTAGCTAACAAATAGCAGTGAAGATACAGCAATTTGATTTTTAAGTCAAGTTAACAGGTCAAGTGTAAGCCTATAGGGCAGCCTTGAGTTGAATTCAAACTGCTAACCTAAGTTAAAAGCTGAGTTGTTGTGTCTTCACTGCTATTTTAACTGGGTTAAGAACACACCTTTTTTGCAGTGCAGATATGTCCTAAGGGTGAAATTCACTCTGTGCAGTGGATCAGTACAAGGCCTATCTTGTATTCTCTGCACAGCAGTGGTTTTCACCCTAAATGAACGAATAGAGGATGATACTAATTATCCTCACTCTGATGGGAAAGTAAGTGAGGTTCTCCTCTTATCTGAATTGTCTTTCTCCATCTCACTTCCAAATCTTATAAATCTGCATTACCAGTAGCTTTCTGGATCTTATTTCATAAAACAGGAGATATCAGTAAAACAATTACATTTGAGGTCTCTTGTTTGTCTACATAAATTCTCTTCCTTCTATTCCCCCTCCTTGAATAGGATCTCTGATTGTAACATGTAGTTTTAATTATGCTTACCCACCTTAGTAAAATGTTGTCATCTACAATTGAAAAATGCTACATATATGCAAAATATTATTCTTTTCCATTGGCTGGTAAGTCTTTTGGGCTCTCATTGGTGAGAAGGATGGCTGCTAAGCTCATAAAGCTCATTTTCCCTTTGGAGTAAAATTCAAACCTCTCGGTTTTCAGCTCTTGCTGGCTGCTGGAACATGAAGCTGGCTGCATGGTTTCCTTCATGGCAGCTCATAGCTCTATCATCTAACCACTGGCACATTTTTCTGGCTGATTAATTCTTACTTGGATTTGCTATTTGTGTGTTACTTAAAGGCAACTAATTTTAAAAATTTATTTTAACGTCTTGGAGGTTCCATCTAACACTGAATCTGATATTCTTTCAATCCAAGGAGTTGCTCTTAACTATTTCAGCTTTAAGAGGGTAATTTTGTACTAAAGAGATTTTGATAATAAAGAACCTACTATTAATGAAGTTCTTAGAATGGCTAAATGGAAAGAAAGCAGCAAAATCAATTGGTTCAGAAATTTAAGTTTGTTGATTTTGTTTTCTGAAATGGAAGCAGACAAAGAACATATGATCTGCTGACTACCAATCATTTTTTAGTAAGTTCCATTTGGCTGAAGGTTCAAAGATTCAGACAAAATAGCTATTGTTCATTAATATTGGGTAGATTATTTTATATGGGATCTTAAAACAATTTGTTCATTTTGGAGATTCAGCAGATATTCCTGACAGAGTTGCTTATAGTAGAGTATTTAGAAAGTGCACCTGTGCATTTAAAAGTCCAACACTGTTTATGTTATGAAGTGAGAACCCCAAAATTAGTAAACCTGAGAAATTAAGAATTCCATCAGTGATGAGATCCTAATTCTGCTAATAATGCAACATTTGATAATACTGTATCTAAGACTAATTCAGTCAGTGTTTCCCCCAAGTATTAATTTAGAATTTATCCTAAAAAATCCCAATATTTGTAGGTATTCACTTCTAAAAGTGCTGCTCTAATATCTCTGGACTACTGCAATATCTTCTTTCTGTAGATCAATACACTCTCAACACTGACCTCTTTAGGGAGAGTTGCAACAACTAAAATCCTTCACAACCTCACTGGAATTGAGGATTAGCATATTAAAGATTTTTGCCCTGTCTTACTTCAGAATGTACTTGTACCTCCTCTCTCCTCCACCCATTTAGTAGGGGAAACATAGTACATGAAGATACAGGATCTGTAGCAGGTTAATAAACTGCAGGGAAATACAATATTGAACAGGACCAACCATAAATATGGTAGGTTTACTTTACTGAAAGCTTTAGCCTGATCTAAGGCTAAACATTACTCTCCCATCTTCTCCATAGCCCAATTTCAAATATTTCCTGCAAACTACACAAAGTGTTTGCAACCTTTAACTGCGTTTTAGTGTCTGGGATGTAATAGTTTCCCTGCTGTCTTCCCCAAACTTTTGGCTAAAATGGAAGCAAAAAAATTTGTAATCCATGTTCAAAAGGACAATAGACCTCCAATTACTGATATCTTCCAATTCCCCCTTTTCTGGGTTGGGGGCGGGGGGAAGGGCCTTCATAAAAGGAAGTTTTCAACTTGCCTCCAGTCAAGGCATTGGTGAAAGTCCATGGAAGCACCATAGGAAAGGGATCAACAAATCTCTGATTTTGCCATCTATGCATCAGCCCCAAGGGGAGTTTCCTTTATTGACAACGTAGCTGCAGGAACTTCTGTCTCCCCTGTTAGCCTCACAAGCTAGTACCATTCCTCATCTGCCAAAGCAGGAAAACGTGCAATAATAGTCAACAACTTGCTGCTGCTGAAAAGGAGGAATGTTTTATCCCTGGATGAGCTCACTGCAATACTCTGCTATACTGAGGTAGTTCCAGCAGGTCCCTGCAGACCTGCCATGTTAGGATTCTGTAATTCTACCATCTCCCACTGCATTTTTTCCTTTACATCCTGTAAATACATCAGAGGAGGCTGCCCTGCCTTTTGTCCAGAAGTCCTTTTCAAATGTAGCTGATTCCAGCTTTCTCCTTTGATATTAAATCATTTCTTTCTTCCTTTAAGATCCTCCTGTCTACTTTTCTCTAGCTTGTGGTCGACTATGAACTCCCAAATGACTCTGCAATGCTAAATAACACTTGTAATCAGCTGTATTTCAACATTGCGAAAGAAACATACAGAGGGCACCAAGTTGCACATGGTCAGTTTACACCATTTCATCTGGGATGCATAAAACTCTTGACAGTTTCTCGTTCCATAAAGATGCCTTCAACCTTTCTAATTATCAACGGCATTATTGAGTAAACAAATATTTAGTGTCCAGTAACCTCAGCCAAAAGTCCCATTCAACCTGAACCAAGCAGTGGTCAGAGAACTCTAAAGGCTGCACCCACATCTTGTATCACTGAAGTAGGGTTCACATACACCTGTCCAATCGACTACTTGATTCCCTTTTAAAAAAAGCCCCAGCCCTTCTTAAATGAGAATGCCCGAAACATTTTGTAACTTTGTGGCAACTCATACTGCTTGTAAATACGTTTCATCAACTCGTAAGACTTCAGGTTATTTTGTCTGTTGGTCACTCCATAAAAACTGTTAAAATACCTCCCCCCCACCCCAAAATAAATCTAGCTGTTGAGCCAGCAGTAAGAAAGGAATAGCCTCCATAAAAAGGATCTTTCCTCAGCTTTTGATGCTATGGGCTGTAAATGGCAACACAGTGATACCTCACACCCAAAAAATAGAAATCAAATAACAACCCCTTTCCTAGTTGCATTTCTGCAATTCTCTGCACCAATATTGCAGATGTATAAATCTTACCATTACTCCATCATAAGTAGCAGGCCCAGTGGACCAGAAGGATGGGCCCCTCCTCCAAGTCCTCTGAGCAACCAAAACATCTTTCCTAGAACATAATCTTGTTTCTTGGATCTCTACTAAATCCAAAGACCCTTCAAAATCTGAAGACCATTTGCCTCCAGCACACATGCAGGATGGAGCGCACATTCCAAATTGCTATTTTCAGTAACTTCTAAACAAAGGCTCAGGTCTGAGTCATCACAGGTACTTGCAATCCCTGTCTAGTTGACCATCTTGGTACTGTTTTTAATTCCTCTGATTTACCCCTTTCTCTCACCCTTTCCTTTTTGTCCCCTCCCCCCCTTTTTTTTGACTGATTCATTAATCTTCAAAGTCCCAGATCTTGATCCCAAAGAGCATGGTTCTTCCTGAAGTTGCTCAAGTTTAGTAACTCCCCAATCTTCATCCCCCAATAAATGGGCTTGCAGGGCAGATTGACTCAAATCAAAGCAACTGAAATCACCAATTTTAATCATGATTTCAATTAGCAAGTAGGAAACCTTGATTTAACTCATTAGTTTTAATTGTGTTTTGGATTTGTACTTTTTAGTTATTTTCCTCAAGAAAGATTGATTCTCATTTGATTTGCAGCTAAACATGTTGATTTGCAACTAAATATAGCCTTTACATTAAGAATTGATGCCTCTTTTTGCTAACCAGGATGATACACGCTATTAAGACACATTTATTTAAACAAGTATATAGTGTAACTGACACGTATTCAAATTCTTATTTTTTACTTTTTGTTGTGTTAGAAAATGGTGAATGATGCATTTCTTATTTATCAGGTGATTATTAATTTTTACTTATGATTTATGTAAAGCTATATTTGTATGGAAATGCAAATGCAAATAAAAATGAACAAAAGAGCAGTTGTTTTAGTATTATTATTATAATTAAATTAAATGACCTTAAAAGTGCTGGATACAAAAGAAAAAGGTTTATCAAAATAAGTTTTGCACTTAGAACTAACTGATTTATTAAATGAAGGAATTATCTTACCTAGTATTTATTTATAAATTGGAAGAGAAAAACAAGTTTTCCTGCTCTGTCAGCACTCAATTGATTTCTTAACTTTGAACCAATTAGCAGTTGAACTGAACTAGTTGAATAAACTGAAATGAAGAAAATATTCTCTCTGCACCTGTAGAAGAGGCTACTGCTGTCAGAAGTATTTCAACAAACTCTGGTTGCAGGTGTTTAGCTTTCTTGGCAGCTAACATGTAGCACTTACAATTATTTTTGTATTTAATTTAAAACTTAATAAATTTGGGCCTTAATTTAGGCTGTCAATTCCAGATTTAATTTTAAATAGGTTTATTTCAATGTGTACTTAATTTTAATTAACCAAAATCTGATTTCAATTAAAAAATCTGATGTTTTTTAATGAATCAGTTTTTATCTACCCTATGAGCTTATAACGTGTCCACAAGCTCCTCTCTTTGCCCCCCCCTTGCCCGAGGCAGCACCAAATACAGAAAACCTGTTATTCATTGGATTGGTGAAAATCCTATGTAATTAGGGTTGCCAACTTTCTAATTGCACAAAACTGAACACCCTTGCCCACACCCTGCCTCACCCCTTACTGAGGTCCCCTTCCCTCTGTTACTCACTCTTCCCCACCCTCACTCACTTGCTCATTTTCACCAGGCTAGAGCCGGGGCGGGGGACTGGGGTATGTGATGGGGTGAGGGCTCTAGCTGGGGGTGTGGGCTCTGGTGAGGGGCTAGAAATGAGGGGTTCAGGGTGTGGAGGGGCTCCAGGCTGAGGCAGGGGGTTAGGGTGCAGTGGGGAGGTGAGGGCTTCAGCTGGGGTTGTGAGCTCTGGGGTGGGACTAGGGATGAGGAGTTTGGATTGCGGGAGTGGGCTCTGGTCTGGGGCCAAGGTGTTTGGCATGTGGGATGGGGTTCTGAACTGGGGCAGGGAGTTGGGGTACGGCAGTGGGTATGGGGTGCGAGTTCCAGGAGGGAGTTTGGATGCAGAAGGGGGATCAGGGCTGGGGCAGAGGGTTGGGGTGCAGGAGGGGATGCGAGGTGCAGGCTCTGAAAGGGAGTTTGGGTGCTGGAGGGGGCTCAGGGGGTATGGGAGAGGGTGCAGGGTGTGGGCTTCAGGTGGCGCTTACCTCAAGCACCTCCCAGAAAAAGCTGGCATGTCCCTGTGGCCCCTAGGTGGGAGGAGGAGGGGCATCAGGGAGGCACCGCATACTGCCCCTGTCCACAGGCACTGCCCTTGCAGCTCCCACTGGCCGCAGTTCCCGGCCAATGGGAGCTGCGGAGTTGCGCTTGGGGCAGGGGCAGAGCGGTGAGCCCCCTGGCCACGCCTCCGTGTAGGGGCCACAGGGACATGCCAGCTGCTTCCAGGGAGCTGTGCGGAGCCAGTTATGTCCCCTTTCAACGGGGTGTTCTGGTTAAAAACTGGACGCTTGGCAACCCTCTATGTAATTCAGGCAACTGTAGGCCACCCTCATGATAAACTGAGCATTGTCTTTGGATCCTCTGTTTCACTTTCCAATTTCAAGAAACATTGCTGTTCCTGAAGATGGGCACATCAAAACGTGCTCTCTAACTAGAGAGTCTGTTAGTAGCCTGTCGATCCATCCCTGGTGCCTGAGATTCCTGTGTAACCAATTGTGTCTGCAGATGTTTCTCTTTTGCCCCCTCCCTATCTCTGTTTCTAAGGCAAGACCATCCCCCATATTACCAGGTTTAATGCTCCAGTCTTTAGCGTCCTGACTCTCAGTGGTTCCCACATCCTCTCCCTGACCCATCCCCAATCCTGTATCAGTGAAGGACAAAATCAGTCCTTCCCACAAAGGTAGAGTGGCCCAGATGCTCAAAATGGGCCCTTCATCAATCCTTGCAGGGCTGCTTGGAATCCTCTGACCCCCTGGCTTTGTATGACTGGGAGTGATATCTTTTCCTATTGTCCCATGCTTCTGGGCACTTTCTATAAACATGTCCACTGTTCCCATAGATATAGCATCTAATAAGGTCCCTGCAGTTGTCAGTCTTGTGAATATGTGATCAACAGGGCATGCCTTTTCTCACCCCACAGTCATCACTAAAGTGTTCTGTAGAATCACAGCTAAAACAAGTGTGTGGCTTCCAGGGATACCTACAGTAACCATACATAGAACCTAAATATAATATATTGGAAAGATGTTGCACTATTTTATTTATCAGGAAAAGTTTGAAGGGGCCTTTAAATTCACCATTTCAATTCCTGGATGTATTGTAAATTTTAGATTTAAGCTAAATGCTGAATATCTGCTCCCTGTATATTTTCATTGTGGAAAAAAACAGGAACTGGGTTAATAGAAGGTTGAAATAAAGAAATAGCTACTGTACCATCTCAGACTCTCGTTCCTTTCTTAAATCCAAACCATTCCCAGAAAAATTCAACTTCACCCTAGGATTAAAAGCTGGTATCAGATTCTCTGCAGCCTAGCACATGAATTATGACTTTCAATTGTGTAGGAGAGAATCCTACAGTTTTTAACAGAGTCCCAGTAATAAAATCTCTAGTGGGACATTTGTCCACATCTCCTGTGTAGTGCATTTGAATCATGTATCTTGCCTAAGAAATCCTAGGAAAATGTTTCCAACTGTGAATAGTCCTGACCAGAAGCCTGATCCTGACCAGCTGTGATTTCTGCATATGATTCTGTGGCAGCTCCATGACTGGAAACAAATACCCCACGTCCTTTCATATAATCACTTTTCTTCAGATGCTCATTCAAAATAGGCCATTGTACTCACAACAGCACTAGGACTTCCCTTTGTGTTGCTGGGGACCTCAGGATCACAAAAAAAAACAAAAGATCCCACTTCAGAATCTAAAGAATGCCTCTTCTGAGCTACTTTTCCCTTCAGTTGACCCTTATCCTTGGAGCCCCTGCAACAGAGGAGACACAAGTACTACTCCATCTTCCACAGGGAAAGGGGAAGCCACAGATGTGGCAGCTAAGTTGCCACTTGCCTCTACATTTGTGATACACCACAACCATGGCAAAGCGTCACTGTACTGCTGAGGACCCCATGCACAGTTTGACACTTAGGACACACTCTGCATATCATTTCCCAGAGAGAGGGAACCCAGTTCTACCATATCTGCTCCCTCTGGCAGCTACTCCACAACAGCAGGAAGCTCCAGAGCAAACTCTTTTCTTTTGAACAACATGCACTCCTATTGATTGCCTCTTCATATACACCCCTTCTTTCTCTCCCCACCCCCAGCACAGCCGCAGGCCAGTTCCACTATGCAACGTGCCTTCGGCCTGGGGGCACAACTCCCAGGCCCCACAGTAACAAGGCTCATAACATCAGTTGCTAAAACAGCTGAGAGAACCACAGGATCCACCAGTCCATGCAAAGTAATTTGTGCATCAGACTCCAAACAGTCCTTGACTCTCTCACCATTACATCCAGAGAACTCACTGGAGAAACAAAACCTCCTCCAGCCCCACCACCTCAAGCTTCAGCCATCTTGGCAAGAGGAGGAAGTGAGTGTGCTTTCTCTCTCTCTGACCAGAAATTCCATCCTGGACCTGAGAAATGTCTCTTGATGAAAGCTTTGTCAAACCTGGCACATTCCTGGGAAAAGTTACAGTTGACAAAAATCAGCATTTTCCGACAAAAAAAAATAATAATCAAATTATTCCTTGACTCACTCTAAATGGGTGGCTGAAGCCTCAGAGAAACAGATTGACCAAGTTTGTTTGCCAGGAAGGAGGTTGAAGAAGTACAATTTTTCCCAGAAGGTGCACAAAGAATCCAGGTCTTATTCCTAGCATTTAAAAGCTCAGCGGGTTGGGGAGAGAAAAAAGACAGACCTTTGTAGAGAGAAAGGGAACTTTTTGACAGTGGGACCAACCAAGGCTAGGGGAGCTGTCTGCTGAGGTCAGCAATTTGGAAGAGAAGTCGGACTGGGAGGAATGGAGTCCTGGAGAAGGATCTAGAACCCTGAAAGGACACTGACTCAAATCCCAAAGAATGCTCAAAAGTGGAAGGGAACGGAGGCAGGGATTTTTATGCAGGCATTTCTTATTTTGCCTGGATCTGTACAGTATACCTCTTGTGGTGTCTAAATGAAAGAGTGATTGCAGTAGAAACTCTACACAAAGTCTGTCTCTGTTTGCTTCAACTGACACATGTTTCTGATGGGATAAACTGTAAACTATAGTGCCAACACATTTAAAGCTCTGGGAAGGGTATGCTCAAGCCACTGGGGTGTCGGGTGGGGCCTGGGGCATTTAAATCTAGACAGTTGGGCTGCAAAATCCCAGCTCCCAGAAGCAGGTGGTAGATGGAGTCTCTGTATTCTGAGAGTATGCCTAGAGATGCAAATGTAACCCTTCTGCCAGGCCGAGTTGGTAGCAGCAAAGGCCGGGTTCAGAACACAGGGGTTCCCTCTCATCAAAGCAAATGCTAAACTGTCTCGAGCCCCCACCCAGTGACCTGGGAAAATCTTACACACACCCCTGGGTGCCTCAAAGAGGCAATACTTCCCCTCTCGCAAGCACAGAGTCTCGGTGTAGCAGAGAATCTTTAATAACATGAGGTAAACGACATCAGCATTAAATTGGGAAAACATCACAACTAGGGTTCATCAACCAAACCATGAGCAAAGACCCACCCCAGCAAATTGGGCCATGTCCTTTCCCTCGGATTCTTGAGTCCAGCAACCCAAAAGTCCAGCCCCAGAGTTCAAAAGTTCATCCGCAGAGCGTTACTCCTCAGTCTGGGTGAAAATGTGGGGGAGGAGGGGCGGGAAGAGGTAAGGGGCACCTTACATAATCTGAAGCTGACTGCCCCACAGCTCCATAGGGCTTCACTCCAATCTGCCCCACGAGCCCCTCTGCTCCACCAGCTGTCCCACAAACAGCTCCGCTATGCAAGCAGCTCGAGCCGTCCGATGAACTGCTCTACCAGCCGGTCCACGAGCCGCTCCCACCGTCCCGCAAACTGCTCCGCTCTGCTATAGATCTTCAGGCTCCCCACTACTTAACACAGTGCTCAGTGATTTCAGCTCTTAATAATTTTAGCTCTTTGGTGATTTCAGCTTGTAGTGGTAGGAGCCTCAGTGCTAATGCACCATAAGGCCAAAGTGAACTCAGTACAGGACCTGTAGTTAGACTCCTAATACACCCAAAATTAGCTCTGATATTCCACAGCGAAGAAAGACAGAGAAGTTATTGATGTTTCAGGCCCACACCAACAGATACTGATACTGTCTCCAGCCTCTCTACATTCACAGACTTTTGGAACCCATGTCCCTTGCCTAGCGACTGCTACTTAGTTGATGGCGAGTCCCTCCATCACAACAAAATGCCAAGTACAGTTCCACTGTCCTTGATTCCCATAATCAGGAAAATGACAGTTTATTCTTCCTGCCCCAATATCAGAGACACTGGGGATCCCGCAGCAGCCAAAGTGACCATTTGGGCAGCTATGGGCTCATTCTAGGCGGGGTGGGTGTGTCTATGCAAATGAGATCAGCCCCTTAAGTTCTTTTCTACAACTTGCCAGACCTCACCACCAGATGTCAGGGTGGAGCTCATCCTGACTCTGCTTACACAAAGCCAGAGGGAGTGCCTGGACTCTGCTCAGACTCAGCAAGCCAAAAGCACATGATCCAGTGTGGGATTCAAATGCAGCAGCCTGGTGAGTGTCCAGTAGGGAGAACTTGCCCAGGGCTGTGGAAAAAAAACAACTCTCAGGGAGAGGTGATAGTATTGATATCAGTGGGAGCCCCACAAATGAAATCGAGGGAAAGCAAAATATTAAAATTACAATGCAGATCTGACTGGAGAATTTTGCCTTACTTACTTTGATAGAGATGTTTCTCCACTAGAACTGTCAGCTAATGATCCCCTTGATTAGTAATAGGCAAAAATTCCTTCCAGGAACTCTACTGGCTTTTATCCACGGATAATCTTTTCAGCTTAGTTATTAACTCAAATACAACACATTCTGTCTCGTAACCATTTTTAATTTCAGGCCAGGGTTTCTAGAAATAGAGAAAATACAGCCCTTTGACTTCTTTAATATTGCATAACTTTTCATAGTGTCTACTTTGTTGGGTTTTTTAATAAAAAATCATACTCAACCATTTTTATTGATTAATGCTTTAAAATAATTGACCATAAGAGAGGTAGTGTGGCTTTAGAAGAGGATAGGTATATACAAATAAAATATTTTTCCCAAGAAAGATTGTATTTATGCTTCATTGCTTTTTAACCCCCCCACTCCTCACCTACACTTTCTCAAAGCATTGTAGAAAATGTGGTGTCTGAGTTATTGGAATTCCATAGCATGTATGTAGCTATTGAAAGTTACCAGACTTGATGTGTTAGAAACAAAACTTTCATTAAATTGATGGGTTCATTGAAAAGCAAAAGGAAGATTGACAAAGTTGTATTACTTCCCAGTTTAGAATCATAGAATCATAGAATATCAGGGTTGGAAGGGACCTCAGGAGGTCATCTAATCCAACCCCCTGCTCAAAGCAGGACCAATCCCCAACTAAATCATCCCAGCCAGAGCTTTGTCAAGCCTGACCTTAAAAACTCCTAAGGAAGGAGACTCCACGACCTCCCTAGGTAACGCATTCCAGTGTTTCACCACCCTCCTGGTGAAAAAGTTTTTACTAATATCCAACCTAAACCTCTCCCACTGCAACTTGAGACCATTACTCCTCATTCTGTCATCTGCTACTACTGAGAACAGTCTAGATCCATCCTCTTTGGAACCCCCTTTCAGTTAGTTGAAAGCAGCTATCAAATCCCCCCTCATTCTTCTCTTCCACAGACTAAACAATCCCAGTTCCATCAGCCTCTCCTCATAAGTCATGTGTTCCAGTCCCCTAATCATTTTTGTTGCGCTCCGCTGGACGTTTTCCAATTTTTTCACATCCTTCTTGTAGTGTGGGGCCCAAAACTGGACACAGTACTCCAGATGAGGCCCCACCAATGTCGAATAGAGGGGAACGATCATGTCCCTTGATCTGCTGGCAATGCCCCTACTTATACATCCTAAAATGCCACTGGCCTTCTTGGCAACAAGGGCACACTGTTGACTCATATCCAGCTTCTCATCCACTGTAACCCCTAGGTCCTTTTCTGCAGAACTGCTGCCTAGCCGTTCGGTCCCTAGTCTGTAGCGGTGCATGGGATTCTTCCGTCCTAAGTGCAGGACTTTGCACTTGTCCTTGTTGAACCTCATCAGATTTCTTTTGGCCCAATCCTCTAATTTGTCTCGGGCCCTCTGTATCCTATCTCTACCCTCCAGCGTATCTACCTCTCCTCCCAGTTTAGCGTCATCTGCAAACTTGCTGAGGGTGCAATCCACACCAGCCTCCAGATCATTAATGAAGATATTGAACAAAACCGGCCCCAGGACCGACCCTTGCTTGATACCAGCTGCCAACTAGACATAGAGCCATTGATCACTACCTGTTGAGCCCGACAATCTAGCCAGCTTTCTATCCACCCATACTTCTTTAACTTGCTGGCAAGAATGCTGTGGGAGACCGTGTCAAAAGCTTTGCTAAAGTCAAGGAACAACAAGTCCACTGCTTTCCCCTCATCCACAGAGCCAGTTATCTCATCATAGAAGGCAATTAGATTAGTCAGGCATGACTTGCCCTTTGTGAATCCATTCTGACTCTTCCTGATCACTTTCCTCTCCTCTAAGTGCTTCAGAATTGATTCCTTGAGGATCTGCTCCATGATTTTTCCAGGGACTGAGGTGAGGCTGACTGGCCTGTAGTTCCCAGGATCCTCCTTCTTCCCTTTTTTAAAGATGGGCACTACATTAACCTTTTTCCAGTCCTCCGGGACCTCCCCTGATCGCCATGAGTTTTCAAAGATAATGGCCAATGGCTCTGCAATCACATCCGCCAACTCCTTTAGCACTCTGAGATGCAGCGCATCCGGCCCCATGGACTTGTGCTCATCCAGCTTTTCTAAATAGTCCCGAACCACTTCTTTCTCTACAGAGGGCTGGTCACCTCCTCCCCCATGCTGTGCTGCCCAGTGCTATAGTCTGGGAGCTGACCTTGTTCGTGAAGACAGAGGCAAAAAAAGCATTGAGTGCATTAGCTTTTTCCACATCCTCAGTCACTAGGTTGCCTCCCTCATTCAGTAAGGGGCCCACACTTTCCTTGACTTTCTTCTTGTTGCTAACATACCTGAAGAAACCCTTCTTGTTACTCTTAACATCTCTTGCTAGCTGCAACTCTAGGTGTGATTTGGCCTTCCTGATTTCACTCCTGCATGCCCGAGCAATATTTTTATACTCTTCCCTGGTCATTTGTCCAATCTTCCACTTCTTGTAAGCTTCCTTTTTGTGTTTAAGATCAGCAAGGATTTCACTGTTAAGCCAAGCAGGTTGCCTGCCATATTTACTATTCTTTCTACACATTGGAATGGTTTGTCCCTGTAACCTCAATAAGGATTCTTTAAAATACAACCAGCTTGAGAGAGCATTGCTTTACAAGGAAAGCTGGTCACAAACTGTTTTGTATTACCAAGCATTTGTTGTTTGTCATGATGTGTTAATTTAAAGGTCATGTGAAAGAGTGGGCTTAGATTAGTGTTGGAAAGCTAGCCAAGAGTCTTGAGGAGGGACCTGAAGAAGAGTTATGAGATTACTTGGCACCCAAGAAGAGGAATGCAGTTCCAGGCAAAGTAGATGATAGGAAATAATCTGTGAGTAGGAGAAGAGACAAAGGGACTATAAAAGAGAACAAGCAAAGGATAAGAGTGATGGAAGCATACAGTGATGGAGGAGTAGAGGGAAACAAAAATGGACACATGAATGGTGCAAACCTTTGAGTATGAAGTGTTTGAACCTGATGTTGAAAGAGGAAACAAGTGAGAAAGAGTTAGGGAAGTGAATGGTTAGTGAAGTGGGAGAGGAAGATTATTTTAGCTGCAGCTTTATGGTTATGCTGTAAAGGATATGGGTGGGTGGCTGGAAATGAAGTTATTTAGCACCTTTGCCAGGAACAGCCCTAGCCGTTTTGCCGGCCAGGGCAGAAAACATTGTTTGGCACCCCCTGCCCATTCACCCCCACACCCAATGAGCAGCTGAGGAGAAAAACAAAAATTGGCCAATCTGTGGAGAGAAAAAAAACCTGAGCAATACAGCAACCTCCTGGAAATTGGCAACCTGGGAGACCGCCCTGCTTGCATACCCCTGGAAGTGGCCCTGATCTTTGTTTCTGAAGGATTCCCGAACACTTCTATAGGATTTGAAAGGAAAACGTATTTTCAATCCAGGAAGTTAAACCAAATTGAAAATTTATTTTTTTAAGCTGACATAGTTGTTTCTAACTGCTCAATATTTAACTGTATTTCCATAAATATGTACTAAAGAAGCCTAACTGATGATGATGTAGTTATCAGGTTGTATTTCTATAATGCACTTTATCTAGGAATAAAACTGGATAACTTAAAAAGCTCCAACTGGTTCAGAAAACAATGGTCTATCCTCTGAACAACAAAACGTCTTCCCAGTGTTCTTATCTCTTCACTGGGTCCTGGCTGAATAATGAATCAAATTTACAGTTCACTCCTCATCTTCAAAGCCTTTCATAGGGCCCATCCAAGTTACCTGGAGGAATGGCTCACTTGGCATGATCATAATTTCCTGCAACAGCTACATTTGTATGGAACAATGGAACTACCAGCTGCAGAGTTCAGCTCAGTCTCAGATTTGGGAGTCAGGCAGCAGAGCTTTCTTGGCCTCAAGCCCTTGTCTGTGGAACTCCCTTCAGGAAGAAATCAGAATGATCATGAATATTCACATCTTCAGAGCAAAATGTGAACCACTTCCTCAGCCTTGTCTTCCCTCCCCTGAGAAAAATCAACAAATTCCAGATGACTGGAACATTGAGAGATGTAGAGAAACAGATAAATTTATATATTCATGCAAATAAATTTGTAAGGTGCTCAGACATGGTTTAAATACCTAGATAGATGAAAAAGTTTTCAAGTGTTTAATTGTAAAACTCTATTTATGAAAACCCACTTTGTTATCCAAGATTACTACATTTTACTATAAACTAGTTATAGGGTATTGCTTTTATTTTTTTGTGTACTTTTCATATGAATGATTTTTCATGCATTGTTTTTTGTGCTAAACAATACTACAAGATGCTGTTCGCAGGTCTCTATTGTAAGTTAGAAAAATTGTTATATTATTTGAGCAATACATTGTGATCATTTAATTAAAGTATTAAAAAGCATCTCTACAAGGGAGAGTGGAGCTGGGGTTAAGATTATGCATATAATCTTAACTTTTGCATTTCCTGTTTTACATACTTTTTCACTACACAACCTTAGAAAGCCCTTTGTACCTGTTTTTTTTTAATTTCTCATGTTTTTTAAAATAAACTACATGTTTTCTCACTGAAAAAATCTATAATAAATAGTATATAAATAGTATATAATATATACTATAAATAGTATATAATAAATAATATATAAAAATCTATAATCTATAATAAGTGACTAAAACATAATAAAATAAATGAAAGACATGGAAGATTACTATACCAAAGAATTGAGAATTACCAGACACAACAAATTAGTACTAATAATATTATAGTCATTTTAGAGATGAAATTCCTATTGATTTCATTTAAAAAATTCCATGTGCAGGCTCAATCTTGCTCCTATCCAAGTATATGGCAAAACTCCCATTGACTGAAATGGGAATAGACTCAAACCCTTTAGCAATCTGTATATACTAGATTGTCATTTCACAACTATTCAAAGAAAAATTATGTTAATTTTCCCTCATGTATAGGTAAAAACAAAGACTTGTATTTAAAAAAAAAATCAATGAAAATAGTTTCCTGTAATGTAGATGTGCTTCACCAGGAAACAATAATGACATTCTTTGAGAACTTTCATAATATAAATATGTTAATAAAAATCTCACTATTTGTTTTCCCTATAGATGGTAACAACAGATCATTCAGACACTTCAGCTGGTACAGAATATATCTGTATATTTAGCAATACTTGCAGGGAGTACGCTACATCTTTGTTTTACAGGTTGCATTGGCTTCTGTTCAGTTTCCTGATGCAGTTCAAGGGGTTGATTGCAATTTCTACAGCCCTTCATGGTCCAGGTCCTGTGTATCTTAGAGGCCATCTCTCCATAACTTCAAGGGTCTTCTATTTTCCAAGACATTTCTATTCTCAAACTAACATTTGAGTTGGTTTTGGAGTTTGCTTTTTATAATGAGGGATTGATGTTGGTAATGTTGGCTAACATTGGGTTAGCAAGTATTTAATCTTGATGGTTGATTGTAATTTATTGTAAGTAAGGGTATGTGTGTGTAGGAGCATTATATAACATTGAATAAATAAATAATGCTTATTCTCTGAATCCTTTCCCCCTTTTTCTATCTGCACCTAGAATTAAGAAGAATTTCCAAAGTAGATACTGAATAGCACTACCTGCTAATGATCGCTGTAGATAAGACTAAATTAAGGCTTTTATTTTAACCCCTGAATTTCACATGCTCAGAACTTTTGAAAAATTCCATTTCTGGGCTGACTTTTTTCATGCTTGCTGTCATTCAAGAAGTAAATATCTGGGAAAGTTGAAGCAAAATTATTTCAGCCAATTTTCAAATTAGATGAAGGTGAAAAAATATATACTTTTAACACATTTAGGCCCCAGTTTAGAAAGATACTTAAGCACATGCCTAACTTTATGCATTTGAGTAGTCCCATTAACATCAATGAAAATTATTGAAATATTAAGAAAAGATTGGGGTTGGTCACAGAGTTTTAAAGCTAGTGGCTTCAAATTTGACAAGTCCATAATAAACATGTGTCCTCTCTCCAAGAAACTAATAAGAACATTGTAAAACATTGTAAAACTTCCCACGTGCAAACCTGAGTTTTTAAATGCTTATAACTCAGTTAATTTTTATTCAGTTGTCACAAATTAGTCCATTTTTCAGTGACATCTAGTCATCTTAAATATTTAAAATATTAATGTTCAGCCATTTGTGTGTGTGAGCAAAAAATCATCTTAAAAACTCCCTAAGGCCAGATTTTGCAATGAAGTCCCAGTCTAGTCTTTAGGCCTCAGTTCAGAAAGGTACTTAACATTTAGCAGGTGAGAAGTCCCATTGACTTTAGGATTATGACTATATTAAGCTTCAAACTTCATCTGTTTTTGTTGTAGCCCTATCTATAAAACATGTTACAAGGATATTTTTAAATATATGGGAATAAGTATTTTTTCACCCTTTCAGGTAATAAATAGGTTTAACAAAAAGCAATTATCTTTCTTTAAGAATTTTTTCTTTAGGAATGCTTTATCACCTCTGTTTTCCTGCCATCCAAATGGTGACCAGTTATGGGTTTACTTGGGCTGTGGTCTTGTTAGTTCTCACAAACTAAGGTGATGTGACTGTTATATAGCATTTGGTATTACCAGAGGCCAGTTTCTTTGCCAAAGAGGTCCTGGTTTTTGTTGCTAAGATAATGATCCTCCTCCTAGTCTTTATTTTACCCATATTATTTATTATTATTTTATTACTATTTATTATTTGTACTGTGGTAATGCCTAGTAGCCCCAATCCTAAACCAAGGCCTCACTGTGCTAAGTGCTGAACAAACACATAACAGAAAGACTGTCACAACTCCCAAATTATATGTGATCCATTGTCTTTGGGCTTATGATCATAGAATCATAGAATATCAGGGTTGGAAGGGACCTCAGGAGGTCATCTAGTCCAACCCCCTGCTCAAAGCAGGACCAATCCCAATTTTTGACCCAGATCCCTAAATGGCCCCCTCAAGGATTGAACTCACAACCCTGGGTTTAGCAGGCCAATGCTCAAACCACTGAGCTATGCCTCCCCTCCCCATAGATGGAGACTGGTTACCAGCTGGATAAGTCTTATTTTCAGTCAGTAAGCTCACTTTAGTGTCTCTTCATGGAGTGTTACCAGATATAAGTCTCCTGAGCTGCTGGAATGGGCAGGAATTAATATGGAAATCTGTGGACCACAATTTGGGGGGGGTCCATCCATCTGTCCCCCCAAAGGCTGCTTCCTTGTCTATGGAGTCTGCATTCAGGCAGTCTTACCACTAAGCAGTTATACAGTGTGTGACTATCATAGGCTCTACAACGAAGCTTGTAGCAATAAACCTCAACTGCAGTTTTTCCAAGAGCAGGAGCTTAAAGGAAAGCCAGAATTCTAGGAAAGGTTAAGATGCTAGTTCTTACATCTTCTCCCCTCAACACTCCAATATATATGTTTTGTTCCACCTTCCCAGGGTTTTTAGGAACTTTGGCAAATTATTTATCAAAAATGGCTGTGTCTCCGAGCTCTGTCCTGTTTCAGAGGGAGAAGATCAAGAAATCAGTTTGCAGTTACTGTAGTTTTATTGTGAAGCAGATGAAGTGGTGTCTAAACCCCTGCTTCAGCAAGGTGCTTAAGCACATGCAGAATTTAAGCATGTGAGTAGTCCTATTGAAGTAAATGCTTAATGTTCTACAAGTGCTTAAGTACCTTGTTGAATCAGGGCCATAAGAGCAAAGAGATGCTGACTTTCTTAGGGCTCTGTATTTATGGACAGATGTTGCAATGACATGATAGCTTTGGTGCCCTCTGCTGTCTAAATTTGATTTTTCTTACATTTGTTTCTGCACTGGAGAAGCAAATGAAGAGTGCAAATCCTGTCATAACTTGCCACCTCATTCATTACTAGAATTCAGACTTTTCTTTGAGTTGTCTTACTCTAGGAAAATCACAGTTAACATTCTTCTGTACTTTCCTTAAATGATTCCAAACAAAGGAATAAGGATTCTTTCACTGTTCATCATGTACAAAACTGTATATAATTTTGATAACTTTTAGAAATTATCTCTGAAAGATCTGATACTGCACAATTTATTTTAAGAATACTTCAGGGGATTAAAGTACTTACGGTTTAAATAAAATCTGTCAGACAATAGCAATACTAAATTTAAAATCAAAATTACATGAGTAATAACTAAGTGATCCTCATTGCTTATTCTATGTGCCAGTACAGATGACATCTGACAACAATTGAACCAACTAATATCCACCTCTGTTAAACATTTCTTGAAAACCCCCACCTCATTTAAATCATAAAAATGGCATATGGATATGCACAGCTCCATTTTTTGTATCCCTCTCATTTCAGACTTCCTATTTGTCTCCAGTGTCTGTATCTTGATGTATAATTCTTGACCCTAAACTCCCCTGCTCCCACATCCGTTTCAGCAAGTCTTCCTCCCATCACCTTCACATTCCACTGCCAAGTTCACCGTTGATGAAGTCTGCATTCGTGCCTTTGTCATTTAGACTGTTGCAAATTCTTTCCATGCTGTCTCCTCAAGGTCCAGCTCTCCAAACTCTGGCAAGTGCAGAATACTGCTGAATAGCTTCCCACAAGGGCAAAGAAGCATGACCATACCATCCTTATATAGCTTGCAACTCTACTTGATTTCTATAATCAAAGCAATTCTTTTAAAGCTTCAGAGTAACAGCCGTGTTAGTCTGTATTCGCAAAAAGAAAAGGAGTACTTGTGGCACCTTAGAGACTAACCAATTTATTTGAGCATAAGCTTTCGTGAGCTACAGCTCACTTCATCGGATGCATACCGTGGAAATTGCAGCAGACTTTATATTTTTAAAGCTGTTTTTAAAAACTGGAGCAGATGTTCCTTGTCAACTTTTTTTTAATTCTCTTCTCTCCTCCCTTCCCCTCTTGTCATTAAATGCCTAATACTATTGATTCTCCATTTGAATGTATAGAATGGTGTTCATATTCACACTTGAAAAACACTTAACTTTGTGGATAATGCCAATGGCATATATATTATATGTATGCTATTATCAAGTGTTGCTTAGCAACTTCTATGGACATGTTCTGCTAGTTCCTTTTCATGCTTTATATCTGCTTTTCATAGCCAAAATTTAGCAACAGTACTTGATATGTTTTGGATGCCTGTATGGGTAGATCCTGGTTTTGGAAACATTTGAAGATGCACGTTGAGAAATTGAGATCAGACAAACAGACTTATCCAGTCAGGCATTTTGATATTGAATGTCTTACTTTCCGTATTGCTAGCCTCTTACCAGAATTCTTACCAGAATGACCTTATGTCAAGTCAGCTTGTTCAAAAATTCGATGAAAAAAATCTGTTAGTTCAATATTAAGGTTTAGATTTTAAAGCTTCCAAAAGCAAGAAATTCAGAGCTGAGGTTCATAGGAGAGGTGAAGTGGTTAGAGCTCATGGGCTTGACACAACTCTCACAATGATTGACACCAGTGTAATTCAGTCAAATTCATTGGAATTATTCCTGATTTACACTGATTTTGCACTGGTGATTGGATTCAGGCCCACAGTTGTCATGTGGTGCTTAAGATTTATATTCTCATCTATGTGCATTTAAAAATTCTTTCCTAACATTGCATTTACTTGAGTTGTTTGCACTTAATATTAGTCTTTTAAAGGGAGAAAAGTCTGAATTAGAACCAAAGGCAGGGGGAGGGGTTGGCTTCTGTACCTGGTCAGCCTTTTAAAGTAGGTCACCTGACTGTGGATTGACCTGCTGAGATATTCGGGGATTTGCTCCCCGTCGACTCAGGAACTTCCAGCTCATGAGAGGCGGAAGCAGAGTTGACGGGGGAGCGGCAGCAGTCGACTCGCCACCGTACTCATTGCCAGGTAAGTCGACATAAGATGTGCCGACTTCAGCTACGCTATTCATGTAGCTGAAGTTGCATATCTTAGGTCGACTCCCGCCTATTGTAGACCAGGGCTTAGATGGAGCTGATTATCACTAGTAAGAAGGAGTACAGGGCATAGCTGGTGCATGCACAGAATAAGCCAATGATAGCAGTCTGTGCTAATGGTGCTATTTCTCATAGCCATATGAAGTGCCTCTTCTTGTGGTAAGTGTTGTGTCATTCTAATCACTTCTTGAAGTTAACTATATAAAAGAATCAGATGCATAAAATATCTTGACATTGAGAAAGTTTTGTAGGTAAGAATCACAGGTGCAATTCAGGATTTAGGAAGATAAGCAAGGCTAAAAATGTGTCCTCAGATATGTACATAAATTGTACTGGCTTCAATTAGAGTTGCATGCCTGTAATCTGAAGGCAATGTTTAGCCGCAAGTGAGAGTCAAATGAAGAAGTAGCCTCATTTCGTGTTTCTTCACTTGTGAGGAATGAATCTCAGGTAAACTGTTTATCTCAAAATTCTACCTTTTAAGCTGCAGAAGAATTTTCATTTGTAGTCAGGAGTAGTACTAGGTACCTGACACTATAAATTACACAACATCACAGTCTCCTAGAATCTTCAGCTTTAACAGATCTGACTGCATAATTTCCTCTTCCCAAAATATATGCATCCTGTATTTGGTTGATTTGTCTATCAATTTTATAAACAGCAGCAGTCTATACATTGGTGTTTTTATACTTATTTCTGTCCTTCCTTAGACATAGAATTGCAGAAAACCTATGTTTCAGATGACTCTCAAATGTCAGTGAAAGATGTTTTCCATTAAAGTAATTCACAGGGACTTAACATACCAAATAAATACTATTTGCCATTAGTATGAGCCAAAATGGGTGCTAATAGTTAAATATAAATTGGCCACAGCAATGGAATGTTTGGTCAAAATTAAACTTCGGCAATGCTAGGAACATAAAAATGATGAATTGTCCATGTTCATTATGTCTTTTCCAGTAACACATATCTTTGCCAATTGAAAACATCCTTTTATTCCTGATTAAGTAAAGTCTTTAGTCCTTAGGGCTTAAAGGCCTGCCAAGTTTCAGACTGTAAAACAAAAATGCTTGAGTGGCTGAAGCATGGAAAAAAAGGTCTTGAAGTCAGTGTTTTATATTCTGTATTTAGATGAGTCAAAATTGACCGAGGTAAATTTTAATCAAACCCAGTCAAAAAAAAATTTATAATCACTCCCAAACTAAGACCAGCATTTCATAGTTTGAATGTGATAGTATAATTTTTTTCCTAATCTTAAAATAGGAGTTAAATGGTACACATTGTCCATATTTGGAAGTTTGGACACGCATAAAAATAGGCCAAAATGGATCATGTTAATAATGTTTAGCTATGAAGGGGCCTGACCAAAATCCCCTTAATACATACGGAGATTCCTATTGACTCCACTGAATTTTGGATTAGGTTTTGAATCTATGCTTATGAAGTGAATGCTCTCATTTAAACATGCATCTTTTTCTGTTGAATCTTATGCATAAGATACGGAGTTGTAGAACAACAAAATAACCCTTTAATAAGTTTAAAGGTACAACCGGTTCTTTCTCCTCCATGTAGTCCCCCATATTCTTAGTATCAACTGATATCTTTTTAAAAAAAAATTAAATAAAACATTGAATTAACGAATTAGAGAAGGCTATAACAGCAGAACTAAGCAACCAATCTCCATAATCATTCTTTATATTTCCTACTCCCAGAGTAAATATACCAAGTGAAGGAAAATTGGCCATAACTTTATTCCGTTCTCCACAACAGTGACATGGTATAATGGCAACTACTTAGATTGTGAGCTTTTTGAGGGCAGAGACTGTCATTTAGTTCTGTATTATTACAGCTCCTAGCACAGTGGGTCCGGGTCTATGACTAGGACTCTGAATCGCTACCACAATACAAATAAACAGCAAATAATTATAATGCCTGATTCCTGATGAGCAAAGTGTTTCCTGCAGCTTAGCCTTTTCTTCCCCGGCACAGGTGCTTCAGGAAAGGTTTGTAAAAGTTGCCTCTTGGGAGACAGAAGGAGAAGATGTCTGGTGAGGTAGAGCTCCATCTACGGATTGAACCCCATCTGAGGATTTAGTCATTAATATTAAACTGCTGATGTTTATTATTGTAAATGCAGCCCTCTAGGCCTCAAGAACAGTCAAATCTTGCTAAGACTTTATTAACTAATGGAATTCTAGAAAATCAGTAATGTTACTTGGAGACTTTGTTTGGGACTTTCAAAAACACTCAGCTAGCTTTGCTCCCATCAAAGTCAATGGCAATGGTCTAGTACTTCCAATAGTAACATATGTTGTGGGAATTTGAGGTTCATGCAAATCTCATCACTGAAACACAGGTAAGTAATATGAGTGGGAGAAACCAGAGCCAGAGAAGAATCAGATCTAATAACACCATCACTTCACACATCTATATTACCTTTCACCTAAGGATTTCAAAGTGCTTTACAACCAATTAAAGAGTCACAACCAAGAGAGGTGTGCACTGCTAGCCTGAGCATAGCACTGCTATGTTCTAGACCTGGCTCTAACACCAGCTTCTTCTGCGGCCTTGAGAAAGTCATTCAGTCTCTGCTGCCATTTCGCCATCAGTATAGTGATGATACTTATCGACTCAAAGGGGAGAGGGGAGGATTAATTAGTTAATGTCTAAAGTGCTGAGTGTTATTTTTTAATTGCAACAAAAACATTGTAACACAGAGGGTGCAGCTTCACCTATCATTGTAGTTATTTACCATAGTTCACCAAGTGCAATATAGGCAGAACCATTTCTGATATTAAATTATTTTTAAGAAGATTATATATAGCTCCAGCCCAAAGGTTGGTTGTTGAAGAGTATGCATTTAATTATCCTCTACTCCACATCAAATATCAGGTGAGTGAGTACCTCCAAAGAGTCTAATTCAAGCAGTGACTATAAAGACTCATTTTTATATCAAACACTTTCAGTTAATGAAAAAAAGAAATAAACCCCTAGTTGTTCCACACAAACACCTGATATAGTATATCGAGCCATGAGGAAAAAGTCTTAAAGGAATAGTCCACATGAGTTTGCTAGAGAAACAAGCAAACAAGAAAAATCTTGTAGCTAATAACTTGGGGGAATGTCCAGAACAGATGACCCCATCACACGACCATGCTCTACCCTATGTATGAGGGAACAGCCATAGAAACAAGTCATTCCCCTCTCCAGATTGAATCAGGCTCTTGACTGTTTTCCAAAAGTGGGAGTTTCAAAGAAACACAGAGAGTATCAACTCTGGAGCAGCAAAAAGCAATCAGAACATATAAGCCACTTTCTCACAGCTGCTATCCTTCACATTCTTCTACACACACAATTCTAACCTGCTCCTCTGCCCATGCACAATGTCCTCCTCCTACATTCCTTCATATTCCCCCTCCTCTCCTTGTTGAGTAGATCTGGTGCAAGAATTATTTAAAATAAATGTTTAGGATTAATGATCACTTTTGCCTTTCTTCATAAGTGAATGTTTCTTCTTCAAGAGAGGCTAAAGGCAAATGTTCCCCACCAAATCCACAAAAAATTGCCTCCTTCCAAAATGGCTGCCTACTATTTTCAAATTGGCACTTCGCCTCAGTGAGAACACTTGGAGGTGATAACTCATTTTGCAAAGGGGCTCTTTGCTAATGGCAGTCCTTTAGCTTCACTGTAATGGAGAACAACGGAAGATGGTAGCCATTTTGAAAGAGGACAGATCTTTGTGGAATTCCATGAAGGACATTATTGATCAGCCTCTACTGAAGAAGCTGTTATGAAAAATACAGCAAAAATTCCCATTAATCCTTAAAAGATTCTTCAAATATAGCTTGTGCACAAGGTCTTAGTGAATTTTAAATATATAGGAATTCTGAAGAGTCTGTGTTATTTTATTATTAAAATCATTTGGGACAAAGAAATGGTCAGACATGGTACTAAATTTCACAAAGGGCCCTGGCCAATTTACTTGTAACTTTTCAGAAAATGAATGATGCACTCAAACAGTAAGTTCTGTAAATTTGGGGAGCATACACGTTGTTCTTAATACATAACAAAATAGCTGAAACCCTGCTTTAAGTACAAAATTCAACTTAACCTTTACTATAGAACCATGAGTGGCACTTCCATAATAGTAGCCAAAGCATGCTAAGTGATTTGCATTCAAGTACAAAGAAATTTTTTTGTCCCAAAGAGCTAAATAAATCTAGAATCTACATAAATGTGTCAGATTTGGGAATAGAACCCAGATCTCCTAATTCCCATTCCTGTGCTGTAGCCACAAGACATTCCTTTAGTATTCTGTAGCTTACAATTCATATTATAATTCATAGAGGTTTTTTAAGAACAGGTTAGACAAACACCAGGGGTGGTCTAGGTATACTTGATCCAGACTCAGCTCAGGGGGATGGACTTGATGACTTTTTGAGGCCCCTTCCAGCCCTACATTTCTATCATTCTGTGAATGTAGGGAATTACAGGTGTAAATGTAGGACTTCAATTTGAAACACCCCATTGATTTCAGATGTGAAGGGTTGTTCCCTTAGAACCAAATCCAGAGCCCAGCGCCTGGATGATATGTGTGCCGGGGTGGTATGAGGCCTACAGCACTGGAATTTCCACACACAGTTGGAATACCAAACTGTCCTGTTCAGAGTGACTTGAATGTGGGCCAGGATGTGACTGTGTATGTTTAGGTTTCTGTATTGCAATTTTTAGAATCTAACTTGCTGGTTTTCCTAACTAGTTTAAATACTGTGTGTTATGTTTCCAGGTGCACAGTAAGTCATCATGTTCCTTCAGTAAACTAAATTACTTTAATTAAAATGAAGAGAAAAGTATAAGAAAATAACAAAGATTTCAAATTCAGTACAGTGAGAATGAGTCTTCCTATTACACCTGTCATCACTTGTCTTCCTAATTCATTTTCAACTCTTAGTATAGAAAGTCATCATTGCTAATAAAGCTACATGTACAAGTATCTTTTTTGCACTAACCCATCCTCTTCTTCTGTATGTGTGCCTGTAGGGAAATTACAGGGTCTAAATCTCACCTGCCTTGTACCTTGTGAAGCGATTTTTCATCTGGGAAAAATGTAAAACGTGATTGCATCAGAATGCTAGTGTTTTACACCCACTTTGCACTTAGTTAGCAAAGTGTAAATAAATGACTGCACAAGTGGCAAAGCAGGGAGAATCATGTCTGTGTGTGGAATCTGTGATATTACAGTGATTTCCATAACAGTTTACAGATGTCAGAAATGGAGTATTCTGATGTCAATACAGCTAAGGCAGAAGGGGAAGTAGTACTTCTGCTTGAGAGGGTGGGGCAGGGCTCAACAACCTGAGGGTCCTTGGTGGTTTATGTCTTATGTTCCTAAAATCTCATGTTTCACTAAAATCTCCAGTGAGCTGCAGGAAGGGATTTGTTCCTACTGTGTTATGTTTGTTTGTTTTGTCTCAAGAATCAGAGATAGCAACATCTGGAGATGGGACACAGGACAGGGTGGCTGTTGCTCTGAAGTGGTACTGAGAAATCTCTTTCTTGGGTGCTTGGCTGGCTGGTTCTTGCTCACATGTTCAGGGTCTAACTGATCATCTTAGGTGGGAGCAGGAAGGAATTTCCTGCCAGGTCAGATTGTCAGTGACTTTTTTGTTTGTTTGTTTGGTTGGTTTTAGGGTTTTTTTGCCTTCCCCTGCAATGTGGGGCATGGGTTATTTGCTGGGATCATGTGGGTATATCTCACTTAAACAATTCCCTGCCATTCTCTGCCTGTGTCACTCAATTAATTTGGGGAAATTCTATAACCTGTGTAATGGAGAGGGTCAGTCTAGATTATCCAGTGTCTTTTCTGGCATTGGTTTTTCTGAGTAGTTTAGACTCCTGAAGCCAACTATGTCCAGTTGTTGGATTTAGTGTGTTGGTGGCCTGTGATGTACCGAAGATTAGACTACATGAGCTGGTAGTTCCTTCTGGCCTTAAACTCTATGAATCATGATTTTCTCTGTGCTTCATTCAGTGCAGCATGTGAATTCCAAATTTGGCAGGCACCTCCCTGACCCCCGACGTGTTTGCTTGCCAAATTTCTAAGTCCTGCAGCAAACCATGGGAATGATGTAAGAACTCTTCAAAAATCATCACAAGAATTTTTTATAATTGAAAGTTTTAGGTAACCTAAATATAGAGGTTGCTGAGGTGTGTGTGCATGTATGTATAAACACAGACACACAGATCCTGTCATGTACTTCTGAACCAAAAATGGACTGGTCACAGAGCTTGCTTATACGCTCCAGATGTGTTTATCATACAATCCTTTAATCCTCTGCCAGGTATGGCTAAGGTTAACTTTAAATAAGGTATTTTACAAAGTGGCATCAAGTGGCTGAACAGGATAATACAGTTTAGCATTCCACAATTCTGCAGACACTTGCACACGTGAGCAGACCTACTTTAATCAATGAGATTATTCACAATTAATCTTATGTTGTCAGGATTAAGCTCATGTACTGCAGATGCTATTTCAGCTTCTGCAGTTTTGCAATGCACCTTTTGTTCCCACTCTGTACTGCAGATGGTATTCCAGCTTTCTCAAAATTCTCTGTTGGCCTTATGAATAATAACTCAAAGTCCTCTTCCCCTTTATATCTTCTTTAGTTGTTACACTGGTATCCTGACAGTTCTAACTATTCACATTTTCTGATATGTCCTTCTGAACAGGACACATCAGTATAGAAAAAATCCCTGTGCATCATATTCAGTGCAGTATCACGTGAATTCCAAGTTGTCCCACACCGGTTTGCTTTTTCCTCCCTTTCTTTAGCTGAGTGGGGAGTCCTACATTACATATAGTTAGTATCATTGAGACTGTGCTCTTGTATAGTATTGCATTCCATCTAATTGCACCACTGCCAGTGTGAACACAACATAGTCTCCTGCCGATTTCACTGTGCTTCAGGTGTGGCTGTGAGATACAGGCACAGCTTGGATAAGGCTAACTGATTCTTTCTAGAAGATGCTTTAGAAAGAGGAGAACATCATAGCGTGGGGAAGAAAGACTCACAGCACTTCATAAATGTTAAGGTCAGAAGAGACCATTAGATCATCTAGTCCAGTGGTTCTCAAACTTTTGTTTCACATAACAAGCCTCTGAGTGTGACCCCTCCCCCCCTTATAAATTAAAAACACTTTAAATGTATTTAACAGCAATTATAAATGCTGGAGGCAACGCGTGGTTTGGGGTGTATGTAATAACCTTGCATCTCAGTTTGAGAAGCCAGGATCTAGTCTGACTTCCTGCGTAACCCAGGGCATAGAACAGGCTCCCTCTTTACCCTTGCCTCCCCAGGAGCAAAACCTGGCTCCGTCATTGGCCAAAGATAATAAAGCACAAGAGGCAATAGTGGTAAAGCATAAAGGGCATTTGAACTAGAATTTAAGGCGCTGCAGGGAGAGGAGGAAGAACTATGCAGTCACACTCTGGGCACTAGAAAGTCAAGATTTCTGGAACACACAGGATTGGTGTAAGCTTCTCTGGTGGACCCTGTCATAAAGGATAGAAGCCAGACCTCTAGGGAGAAGCCCTGGGAGGCGGTGTTATTACAAAGAGCCAAGAAAGGGGCTGGGGAAAAGGCCTGAGAACAGGCTAATGGTAGGAAGGAGTCCAGGGAGGCAGTGGAAGTTGTTTGACAGAGCAGACCTTGGACTGAAACCCAACAAGGGGGAACACAGACCCATCTTCTACCAGCCAGTGAGCAGGTGGCCCCTTCTGTAAGGAGGTCAGGACAATTCAGAGCCCAGAGAGAGGGACAAAAGACCGTTAGGCTCTGAGTCAGGGGCTAGAGACCTGATACAAGATTTTAGGATTATTTGTTGGACTTTGCTACCCAAGATGGAGAGAGACTTTTAAAACGACCTGGGTGGAGTGCTGAGTCATGAGATCAAGACTGGATTTAATGAAGATATGCTGTCGTTCAAATGGAATTATTCTGAGGAAGTCCTACGGCCAGTGTTATAGAGAAGATGAAACTAGATGATCATCATGGTTCCTTTTGGCCTTGGAATCTGTAAACCCCACCCAGTAATTTCTGACTCAATCCCCTAACTTGATGGGCTAAATGGAGGAAATGGGGACTAGTATCTGAAAGAGAAAAACAGAGAAACACAGAAAGAAGAGAAGTCATAGTCCCAGATGAGAAACAAATCAAATAGAGAGAAAAGAAGAAAAACCAGGCAGATAATTCCTTGTTCAAACAACTGAAATGAAACCTTGTCGAGTTTTTGTTGTCTTTATCAGCAGAAGGATACTGCTATTACAAATATAATATTCCAATCTTTACCTTTATAATAGGCCCTGTGCTGATCAGACAAATTTAATAACCAGTTGATGAGCACATTTTGTTCTCCCCTCCGATCCCTTTTTCTTTTTCTTTGACTGTACTAAGTATAGCTACCGGCTGCCATCTTTTGCTGTGACTGCCTATCCCATAGGTTAAAACACATTTAATAATACAAAAGGACTGCCCATCAATATAATAACTACCATTACCCTGAGCCTGTTCCCTCCACAATAGCCTGAAAAAAAAGAGTGAGAGAAGAGAACTTTCTAAGCATACTGCAAAACTCAACAGATCTGGGCTGAGGTAAACAATAGGAGGAGCGATTTCCAAACCTAGGGCCTATCACAGAGAAGGCTCTGCTAGCAGTCCCCTCTTGTTTTGTTGTGGGAACCCTACTTGAGCACCTCCGCTGATCTGGTAGCACGACTCCACAACAGGGGGAGACAGGCAATTTCTCTGGTAGCACGTCAGAGGGAGAGAGGCAATTTCTCAGGTAACATAGTCCCATAAGTGCTGGAACTAGAGGTGCTGCCACACCCCTGGCTTGAAATAATTTCCATCATGTACAGGGTTTACAGTTTGATTCATTGGCTAGCAGCACCCTTTCACAGTCCTAAACCAGGAGGGGCTTTACAGGACAAAACGAACACCTGGAATTGCACCTGGAAACTTATTGCACTTGCATTATGTTTATAGCACAGATACAGGCATTTTTCTTTATCAACTGCTTGTCATTTCTGCATTGGCCTCCTGGCTATGAAAGACAGACTGTACTTATTTACGTGTTGCAGGAGATGATTATATAAGAGAGGTGCATAGTGCAGTGAATCAGAGCATCAAGATAACAAAATGTGTTGTTGGATTTTCATTAGCTTTTTTATTCTGGGCTGCCCTTTCATGCAATGATTTGTAATCCCACGCTGCCCCCCTCCGCCTCCCATTTTGTTGTGCTGCACTGGCCATGGATCTGGGAGAGCTGACCACCTCTCTTGCTACAGAGCTGTGTGGTCAGTCCCTGGAGCTCTTACCTCAAATAGACAGCGTCAATTTTCTGGCCAAGAAGCTAAATCCTGAATTTGCTTCTGAATGTAAACCTCACATGTGGTGCACTGTAGGCCTGATTTAAGCTCATTAAAGTCAATGGGAAGACTCCCATTGATTCGAATGGGCATTGGATCAGGCCTGGAGCCACTAAATGAAGCAATGGCTTTGTCTAACTGTGTTTTAATAAGGAAGCTTGATAGTAAGTATTCATAGCTGAATGACAACTTCATAGTCTAAATTATTTTTTGGAGTATTTTTGTTGATATCAATGGAATTACACCAAGGATGAATATGACCCAATATTTTTGTTTATATGAAGGTTGATTGTTTTTCACTGATGTGACCAAGAAAATTAGATCTTGGCTTCATTTTTATGGTTAAACAATATAGTTATAAAAGCTGGAACCTAGACCTAAGCTTAATATGGGATACTCAGATCTAACTAAAATGCAAAATTGAGTTGTTCTGTTGATAGTACATACTGTACATTAGCTGGAACATATTTTTGGACACCATCCCTGTATTTTGCAAGTCAAATGCTGATATTCAGCCAAGATAATTCTAAAGGTAGAGTGTAACTTTAGCAAAAAATAATTGAAACAGTAATTGTGTTGATTATACTATGAGGACTTAATCAAAATAATTTAAAATTTTAACAAAAATATGCTTAAGCCATGTATGCTTAATTCACTAAATTAAAGCAAGCTACTGGTTGCTTAGTTTAGTAAATTAAAGAGAAAGCTATTTAGTTTAAATGAATTTCAGTAATCTGAAGAAACTTGCACATGGTAGATAATGCTTCAAGGCTGTACCTGTAATTACTATTTTTTTAAACTAGTTTGGCGAAAACACCATACAAAATGATTCATAGTGACCTTGTGCTTCTCGGAAACTACAGAAAAGACAATCACACATGGAGGCAGAATGTAGCAATACTGTGAGAAGGTGAAACGGCCAGGAAATAGTTATGGGCTGCCTATCTCTCATATGTTTAAAGGAAGGGGTATTTCTTTTTTTACAGTTTGGCAAGACAAAGATAAAAGCCTCTCAGCCATTGCAGCCTGCTTGGGTCAGGGGAATAGCTTTGTGGTGTAGTTTTTTGTAATCAAATAATAATCTGTTCCCTGAGGTAAGGGTCTGAAAGAGGCTCAGCAGTGGCAGAGGTTCTTTCCTGGGCTGGGGAGAGAATCTACCAGCATTAGGGTGACCAGATGTCCCAATTTTATAATTGGGGGACAGTCCCGATATTTGGGCCTTTTTCTTATATAGGCACCAATTACCCCCCAACCCATCCCGATTTGTCACATTTGCCATCTGGTCACCCTAAACAACATATAGACACTCCCTTACAGATAAACACTTCAACTTGCTTATCAGCTTCAGAGAAGATAATTTATTATATGCGAGATCACATAGTATACTAACAAAACAGTGATTAAATATAAAATTGCTCTATATATTTCAAAGTATATCTTAAAAAAATCTTTAGTCTCTAATTACATACTGAATAGTATTTGAAAAAAGTTACATATAAACCACATGGGATCGGAGAGGAGAAAGCTGAGGTTGAAAACTGAAGAATTAAAAACACAATGTTCGCTGTCTTTTGTGCTCATGAAAATGAGGGATGATAGCATTTGCCAGAAACAGAAGTGCTGTGCAAGCTTCACCAACCAGTTTGTAATTGTGTTTAATTCTGATCTACAGCTCTGCCTTAAAAATCCCCACTACTACCACCTACCTCCCTTCCAGAGTAGCCACTAATGATGAATTATGTGACATCTATTTTAGCTAATGTCCATTAAACAAGACTATCACACAATCCTCCTTATAGATTTGAACACCCCATTCGTGGGTGAATAGCTTTTGTATTCACCCACTGTGCCTCCTACTCCCCTATAATACATTTTCAGTTCACTCCATCAAAAATATCTCTGGAGAGAAAGTGATTTATTTTTGAATAGAAGATGTTCAAAAATACCTGAGTGCTGTGTTTATATTACACATACTTTTTCTTAGTATCCTGTGGAATTTAAAAAGCTTAAGCCAGAATTTTCTCCTTTGTCTCTAGAATGAACAGTTTATAGTTTTCGAAGATTTTTTTTCATAAAGTGCTCTTCTGTTTTATAACAATGAAAATTTCAGGAAATACAGCTCCATACTAGAAAATAGCTGGTCGTTTTGTAATTGCTAGAAAGCAGCTACATATGTATTTTGTTGACAGAGAGATAGTAATAATAGCTAGTGTTTTCAAAGTATTATGGAGTCATGAGTCACAACTCCATCATTTAGACTGATGTCATGGTTAGGGGGCTGCTTGCTCCTCTGTCCCCTTTCTGGTCTCTCTAAGTGCACTCCATTGTATGTTAGGCCCTTCTGCCTTGGGGTGCAATTACACAATTCTCCCTTTCCTAGACTGAGATTTGGGTACAACACCCCAACTATGCCGGCTGCTTATTACCATGCAGGTCTGACCCAGATACTTGTGTTTCTTCCCTTCATGAGCCTGTGACCAGTGATATAGTGACCAACAGCCTTCTCAAAACAAGTATGTTTGGTAGCCAGTGGAACAAACTATGAGAGGAGATGATTTCAGAACAAGCCACCTACATGCATATTTAGTCTCATCTGATTTTATACTCCACTGCAAGCTACATTACTTCGTCTTCCCTCGAGTTGCAGGAACAGAACAGACCCAACTTCCATTCTTTTAGGAAGCCAAGGAGCTTTTGGGACCCAACCTGTCCCAGTTTGTCTTCCAGACTGAGTGTCTGCCAGTCCCAGCTTTCAGGGAAGCTGCTTTTTTATGGATTCATAGATTCCAAGACCAGAAGTTGTGATCATCTAGACTGACCTCCCGTACAGCACAAGCACCAGAATAATTCCTAGAACATACAATATCTTTTTAGAAGAACATCCATCTTGATTGAAAAATTGTGAGTGATGATGAAAAATCCACCATGACCCTTGGTAAATTGTTCCAATGGTTAATTGCCCTCACCGTCAAAAAATTTACACCTTATATCTGGTCTGAATTTGTCTGGCTTCAGCATCCAGCCGTTGGATCATGTTATATCTTTCTCTGCTAGATTGAAGAGCCCATTATTAAATATTTGTTCCCCATGTAGAAGCTTATAAACTAATTAAGTCACGCTTTAACCATCTTTCAGAGTAGCAGCCGTGTTAGTCTGTATTCGCAAAAAGAAAAGGAGTACTTGTGGCACTTTAGAGACTAACAAATTTATTTGAGCATAAGCTTTTGTGAGCTACAGCTCACTTCATCGGATGTAAGGTGCCACAAGTACTCCTTTTGTTTTAACCATCTTGTTGTTAAGCTAAAGAGAATGAGCTCTTCAAGTCTGTCACTCTAAAGTCTGTCATTTCCAATCGTTTAAATCATTCTCATGGCTCTTCTCTGAACCCTCTCCAATTTATCAGTGTCCTTCTTGATTTGTGGACACCAGAACTGGACCCGGTATTCCAGAAGTGCTTGCACCAGTGCCAAATATAGACATAAAATAACTTCTCTACTCTTACTTAAGATTCTCTTGTTTATGCATCCCAGGATTTCATTAGTTCTTTCAGCCACAGTGTTACACTGGGAGCTCATGTTCAGCTGATTATCCACCACAACCCCCAATCATTTTCAGAATTATTACTTCCTAGGATAGAATCTCCTATCCTGTAAGTATGGCCTACATTCTTTGTTCTTAGATGTATACATTTACTTTTAGCTCTATTAAAATGCACATTGTTTACTTGCCTCCAGTTTACCAAGTGATTTAGATCAATCCAAGATCAGTGATCTGTCTTCTTCATTATTTACTCCCCCAATTTGTGTCATTTACAGACTTTTTATAAAAATCATCACTGATGTTTTCTTCCAGGTCATTAATAAAAAATGTTAAATAGTGTAGGGCAAGAATTGATCACAGTGGAACCCCACTGGAAACACACTTTTGATAAACTTACTTGATAATGATTCTCCATTTACAGTTACATTTTGAGACCTATCATTTAGCTAGTTTTTAAATCTGTTTAATGTATGCCATATTAATTTTATATTGTTCTAGTTTTTGAAACAAAATGTCATATGTTACCTAGTCAAGTGCCTTACAGATATTCAATTATATTATGCCAACCCCTATTACATTTATCAACCAAACTTGTAATCTCAAAAAATAAAAAAGTTAGTTTGACAGGATCTATTTTCCATAAATCCGTGTTGATTTTATTAATTAGATTACCTTCCTTTAATTCTTTTTTAATTGAGTCTCATATCAGCTGCTCTATTATCTTGGCCGGGATCCCATGTCAGGCTCTCAGGTCTATAATTACCCAGGTAAACCCATTTACCCTTTTTTAAAAATTGACACAATGTTAGCTTTCTTCCAGTCTTCTGGAACCTCTCTAGTTCTCCAAGAGATATTGAAAAATCAACATTAATGGTCCAGTGAGCTCCTCCAACAGCTCTTTTGAAATTCTTGGATGAAATTTATCTGGATCTGCTGATTTAAAAATGTCAGACTTTAGTAGCTTCTTTTTAATATCCTCCAGAGATAATAGTGGAATGGAAAGAGTTATCACCATATGAAGAGACTACATCATCGGGTTTTCCCCAAATTTATTGACAATTTCTGCCCTTTCTGCATTATTATTAATAATTTGACAATTTCCATTCAGTGATGGACTTATACTATTGTTAAGATTTTTCCCCTCGGAGGACTTGTTCTGGTCAAACATCTTTTGCAGTTTATTTACAGTGTTCTCCCCACCAGCCTTACAAATTGTGCATCTCAGTATTTACAATAGTATACACGTCATAGCTCATTCAACCAAGGAGGAGGAAGATAGAAGAAGTCTAGATGGCTCGATGTCTAGTTGGCAACTGGCATCATGTGAAGTGCCCCAGGGGTGGTCCTGGGGCCAGTTTTATTCAACATCTTCCTTTAATGATCTGGATGATGTGCTAGATTCCACCCTCAGCAAGTTTGCGGATGACACAATGCTGAGGGGAGAGATAGATACGCTGGAGGGAAGGGATAGGTTCCAGAGTGACCTAGACAAATTGGAGGATTGGGCCAAAAGAAATCTGATGAGGTTCAACAAGGATGAGTGCAGAGTCCTGCACTTAGGATGGAAGAATCCCATGCACTGCTACAGGCTGGGAACTGACTGGCTAAGCGGCAGTTCTGCAGAAAAGGACCTGGGGATTACAGTGGACGAGAAGCTGGATATGAGTCAACAGTGTGCCCTTGTTGCCAAGAAGGTTAACGGCATATTGGGCTGCATTAGTAGGACCATTGCTGGCAGATTGAGGGAAGTGATTATTCCCCTCTATTCAGCACTGGTGAGGCCACACTTGGAGTATTGCATCCAGTGTTGGGCCCCCAGCTACAGAAAGGATGTGGATAAATTGGAGAGAGTCCAGCAGAGGGCAATGAAAATGATTAGGGGGCGGAAGCACATGATTTATGAGCATTGGCTGAGGGAACTGGGGTTATTTAGTCTGCAGAAGAGAAGAGTGATGGGAGATTTGATAGCAGCCTTCAACTACCTGAAGGGGGGTTCCAGAGACGATGGAGATAGGCTGTTCTCAGTGGTGGCAGGTGACAGAACAAGGAGCAATGGTCTCAAGTTGGGGGAGGTCTCGGTTGGATATTAGGAAAAACTATTTCACTAGGAGGGAGGTGAAGCACTGGAATCTCCATCCTTAGAGGTTTTTAAGGCCCAGCTTGACAAAGTCCTGGCTGGGATGATTTAGTTGGGGTTGGTCCTGCTTTGAGCACGGGGTTGGACTAGGTGACCTCCTGGGGTGTCTTCCAATCCTAATCTTCTATGATTCTTCTATGATTCCTCTATTGAAATCTCCCCTGGTGTTGACTCTCAAAAACCTGCCAATCAATCAGTCTGTCTTCCCCCCTCTTCTCCCTAGCACTTCTTGCCTGTCCCTTTTTACTTTCTGGGCTAATGGATTAGTTAGCCTTGTAGCTCTCTCCAGCCCATTCTCGATCTATCAGTTAGGCAGAGTTTTCCCCCTCACGTTCACTCTGGGGTTAGTTAACTGGTGATCCAGTGACAAGAGTGCTGATACAGCTGCTATTGCCCAGCACTCTGTCACAGGCCCAGCACTCTGTCACTCTGTTATTCTCTTTGCACATTATAAATGGGATCAAATCATGATCAGCTGAACCTAATCTACCAATAATTTTTAGTTCTGTGATCAGTTCCTCTTTATCTGTTAGGACAAGGTCTGCCGTAGAATTCCCCCATGTTGGCTACAACACTTTTTGAGTTGAGAAATTTTCAAGTGTAATGTTTAGAAATTCCAAGGATGCATTAGTACTGGCAGCATGCGACCTCCAGCATAAGTCGCTTGAATTGAAGCCTTCCCATGATCAGTCGTCCCCCCCCACCAACACCACACACACATTGTACATAGGTGCATAAGGAGGCAGCCATCCTGTCCCCTAGTGTGATTTGGTTGTCTGTAGTGGTCATCAACTAATAGCCCATCTTGTGCTTATCTATTAAGACATTTATCTGTAAGCATTCAAGACCATTTTCTTCTGAGTTATCAGTGACTTCGAAACAGGTGATTTTTGACAGAGTGCCAATCCTTTTCCCCTTTTGCCCACTCAGTCCTTCCTAAATAGGTTATAACTCTTGATTTTAACATTCCAGTCATGTGAATCATCCCACCAGGTTTCAGTAATACCAACTAGATCAAATTTATACTCATAAAGAGCAATTCCAATTATTATGCAGGCTGCTACCATGGGTGTACAGGCAGTTCAAGAATTTCTTCTCTTTTCTCAAAGCCTCTCCCTTCCTATGTCCATTGATGACTTTTGTTACAGGGTCTCGGTGGAAGTCTTCCTTTTACTTTAGCCTGCCTGGGCATCTGGCAAAAAACAGCCAGATGCCCAGGCAGAGTAAATCCCCATGATAGTTGCTTCATTGTTTGGCAGTTAGACCCATTCAGCCTCATTGGCCTTCAATCCTTGGTCTGGTGACTATGGCAAAGTGTGCCAAGACTGAGTGCTCCCCTCTGACATTCCAACACACCACCTCAGAAATCCAATACATAAGCCACATTTTGGAGTACAAGTCAGCATGCACCATTGAGCACCCCCACATTCATCATAGCTGAGTTTTGCACTTTAAGTATGAAGATTCTGTGTTGTTAGGTTAAGATTATTCAGGGAAAAATGGGACACACAACTAGTGATAGATTACTTATAGGGCCCATTTTTAATTAGATTAACACAACTGACAGATTTTAAATTCACAATATTTTGAACTACACTCAAAGAGTAAGAGATGTGCATTTGAAGAAGAAACTATTTTGAAAAGTGTCCTGTAACCTTGATGTTAGAGGCATCAGTATATACTTGAAGAGTCTGAAAGTTTCAGCTGTTTTGATCACATTTGTTCTACAAAAGCTTTCAAATGAAAAATGTTGGCCTCCTACATTACTCACCCACTGTGGACAGGCGGAGCCAGCAGTTCAATGCGGCTCAGTGAAAAGTACCTCAAAACTTTTAAGATATTTAGATTTATTTTTGCTTCCTCCCTGGATAGATGTCCTGAAATATAAAATGTTTACTTGAGCAATTCACAAGATAACCACTCGACTTCACCACATAGAAAATATTCACCGCACCGTGTTGAAAGTATTTTTGGTGAGACACTTACTTGTGTCTTATTCCACCTCCATTTTACACCATGCACTATGTCCAATTCACAACCTTTGCTGCTCGATATTTCTTGAGTCTTGGCTAAACATCTATGGCTAGATAGAAAATGGAAGTGCTTTTATAGAGTTACCAACTTTATAATCACATAAAAATGAACACCCTGGCCCCACCCCGGCCCACCCTTTCTGCGTGGCCCTGCCACCACTCACTCCATCCCTCCTCCGTCGCTTGCTCTCCTCCACCCTCACTCACTTTCACTGGGCTGGGGCAGGGGATTGGGGTGCAGGAGGGGGTAAGGGCTCCAGCTGGGGGTGTGGGCTCTGTGGTGGGGCCAGAAATGAGGGGTTCAGGGTGCGGGAAGGTGCTCCGGGCTGGGGCAGAGGGCAGGAGTGTAGGAGGGGGTGAGGGCTCTGACTGGGGGTGCGGGCTCTGGGGTGGGGCCAGGTATGAGGGGTGTGGGGTGTAGGAGGGGTCTCTGGGTTGGGTTAGAGCTGAGGGTTTGTAGTGCAGGAATGGACTCAGGGCTGGGGCAGGGGGTTGGGGTGTGGGAGAGGGTGTGGGCTCCCGGTGGGAGTTTGGGTGCAGAAGAGGGCTCAGGGTTGAGGTTAGGTTGCGGGAGGGGATGCAGGCTCCAGGAGGTAGTTTGGGTGTGGGAGGGGGCTTAAGGCTGAGACAGGAGTTTGGGGGCGGGAGGGGATGTGATGTGCGGGCTCCGGAAGGGGGCTCAGGGCAGTGGCAGTGGTTTGGGCTTTGGCTCCAGCTGGGCGGCGCTTACTTCAGGTGTCTGCCGGTCGGTGGTGCAGCAGTGCTGAGGCAGACTCCCTGCCTGCCCTGGCTCTGTGTGGCTCCTGGAATCAGCGGGCATGTCCGGCTCCTACACGCAAGGGCGGCCAGGTGGCTGTGCGCCAAGTGCAGTGCACTCTGCCTGTGCCTGCAGGCACTGCCCCTGCAGCTCCCATTGGCTGCGGTTCCATGCCAATGGGAGCTGGAAAGCTGGCGCTCAGAGGGGGGGGCAGCGTATGGAGCCACACTGGCTGCCCCTGTGCGTAGGAGCCTCCTTGGCTGCCCGTGTGTGTAGGCAAGGAGCCTACCTGAACCCCGCTGCCCTGCCAACTGGGAGTTTTAACGGCCTGGTCAGCAATGCTGACTGGAGCCGCCAGTGTCCCTTTTTGACCGGGTATTCCAGTCGAAAACCAGATACCTGGCAACCCTATGCTTTTATCAATCTCTGTAGGAAATACCATGAAAAATGCAGTATTTCTAGCAATCTCCAGAGAAGAAACAAATTTCTAGTATCTGTGTTGGTGTGAGAGATTTCATAGAAAGAGAAGGGGACTTTCATTCCCTCAGTAAACACATCTTTGTGCGTATGCATTTATGCTTCTCCTTTCCAATTCATATTACCACATAAATTCCCAAGTTGCATATGCACCTTTGCTGATGCACATGACTAGATGAATGTTCAAACACATGTCTACATAGGGTCTGCAAATGAGTCCGCTGATTATCAGGTAAAAAATGTACTCATAAATACAGATAATCCCTACATTAAAGCTGTCACTTGTAAAGCTTCATCTGATGTTAAGATGCTTTACATTTCCTTTTATCTCATGTATTGCATGCTTTATGCTTAAAATTCCCTGAGTCTCATGTAAGTTCAAAGAGAAGTAAGCAATTATGTAGTATATTAGCTTAAAGTAACACAAAAATGTTAGAGTGAGGGATATTTTAGTGTTCAATTCTTTCTGGGTTACACTTGTCTAAGCTGTTACACATATGCTTTAGCCTTCAGACTTCAAAGGGAACCTAACCAATTGACTCTCTACTTTCCTGAATACTGCACTTTCTACTTTCCAGGGAGGATAGCATCTACCATAGAATATATATGTTGTTCATTCAATTCTTTGATTTATAGTTGATGCAAAAACTTTGATATAGTGGTTATTTGAAGACACTGAAACAGCAGTCTATAATTTGAAAGAAATTTTAGAACTAAGAAAAGGCAATGTATATATAAGCCTATGCTATAAAACTGTGATTCTCTACCACCGTGCTAAATCATGTGTAAGCTACTTAACTTTTGATCCAGCCATTAATTAGTTTAAATGCAGAGCATAGTGGGCCAGATTCTCCTTTACACTGAGGCCACTTTACACCATTCTGGAAATGTAAAGAGTCTGAAACTAAGTGAAAATATAATTTACACCCTCTTTAGACACTGTTACACCCATAGGTAGCGAGTTATATGAACCCATGGTGCCCAAGTTCCACCAATATTTAGGAATGTGGGCCCGGCTCCACCAATGTTTGGGCTTACCATGCTTTCAGGGTCCGTCCTATGGACGGCACAGCTCTACTTGGACCTGTTCTAGGTGGCACTAAAAATTATACTAACCTGGCGCCCATGGTTACATCAGTAAAAGACCTTAAGGTAAATGAGAGTAAGGCCCTATAGCATTAATAGTAACCCTTTTCCTTCTGGGGAATTTTGAATGTGGTCTCTTTTGGTATCACCTGTCTTTTTGTGAAGTTAAGAAAGGCTTGAGTCTTCTCTACTGCAGTGATGTAAAGATGCTACACTGTGCTTGACCTACAGTAGCTGGACAAACACTCTGCCAATAACAATAAGGTAGTCCAGTTACATCACTTCTCAAGTCAGTTATTATGGACTAGATTTTGATTTTAGGCACAGCCCTGAACAAGGGGTGGTGAGCAAGCTTCAGGATGCCAGCTGTAATGCTAGGAGGCATGATGCCACAGAGACAACCTTGCTCTAGCAGGATAGTCATTTGCCAAGGGAATGAGGAGATTTTACATTATTCCCTACATTTGCTCCATGGAGGGAGTAAACAGACCTGTCTGCCAACTCTACTGGTTTTCAGACCTTGCTAGGGATCCATGAAGAGGAGCAACCAATCAAAACTGCTTTCTGTGCTCAGGGTCAGCCTAGTGTCTCACGTCAGGAAGCCTGAAGAGCTTCTGCTTCCCACTTCCCAGCCAATGGGCTGAGGGTACTTCTTAGTACAGCCAGTTAGGGATCAGCTGTTCCTACGGGCTCTGCAGGTCCTGTTATGGTTCCTTGTGCTGTCCGGGGGGCACAGAGAGAAGTGGGGAGAGTGAAGATCTTCCTAGATCTTCCTAGATCTTCAAGTCTAGCTTCCAAGATCTTCCTAGATCTTCAAGTCCATCTTAGCCCCCCTCCCCCCAGGTTTGGGAGGTTGGAAAGAAAAGATGATCCTCCCTGCACTGATCTCCATTCCATGGGTCTCCAAAAGTCGGGGGCGGGAGGGGGCTTTTTGATGTGAAATTGGTTGGGGATTTGTTTATTTTTAGCACAACAAAGTTTGTTTTTTTTGGTGGGGGTTGGTGTGAAATGTTGATGCTGAGATGGAAAAGAAGAATGAAATGCTTCCATGGGGGGGAGGGAGTGGAAGCAGGTAGAGGATGAATTACTGGAGTCTCTCTCTCCCTTCTCACTCTGTCCCCCTTCACCTCTTTCTGAGCATCTCAAGGCATGTTTATGCAAATCAGTTCACATTTATGCATATATATAAAGAGAGATTTTACATAAATGTGAAGTCTACTGCTAGTTTGCTCTGAGAGTTTTGGCAGCTCAAGTAAATAGGTGGGCAGTACCTGGTTATCCATGTAGGCCTGGCTCCAAGGCCTGAGTGGCCCACAGAGAAGTTTAAGGGGAGGCTCTCTTACTCCTTCTTATTCTCTGCAAAGGCACATAGTCCAAGTCACTATCTAGTCACGTATTATTAGGATGTATATCTGGTCATGATATGATTGACTCTGTTTTTTTGGTTCTGTGACACTGATGCAGAGGCAGAACAAGCTTGTATAGGTGGTATGATATTTAAAGTACAAACTGGCATTTGAATTTTGAGGCTTCTAACTCTTAATGTTCTTTGAGAAAACCACAACATTGTCTAAAGGCCCACCCTCACCTTTAAATAACACAAGGACTATGGTCAATACAGTTTGTGTTTTTATGATTGTGTGCTACGCGTGGTTGGATCCATTGTTAATCATCAGTTCTTTTGGTATCTTCCAGTTTGTTCAGAATATATGTGAAAACATTCCATGTGAATATGAGCTAAAATACTGGGAGAGCCAGATTGTAACTTTATTCTTGAACGATGAACTCCGTTTTCAATGTAAAGCCAGAGTCTCAACTGGTGTAAATCAGTGTTTCCCTTGACTTCAGTGGAAATGCGCCAATTTATAGCAGGTGAGGGTCTAGTCCATAGTATGTACAGTGAAACATGTAGCGGGGAAGCTGCAACGTATACAAATGATTTGGTGTATGCAGATAATATTTGTCAGTGTGATGGAAGAAGAGTTGTGATTTAATGTTTAATGCTGGTAGGCAAAGTCACGCTAATTTTTATTTTGATCCTAAAGGCTATATGAAAGTCATACTACTGGTTCTTTTATAAAAATGAACTTGTGTTGAAAAATTACAAGTTTTTTTGCTAATGTAAAAATTCAGTTGTAAGTCAAACCAAAGAACTAGCCTTAAAAAAAAAAGAAGCACATACTCTTACATCTATCTTTGGTACTTATGTGAGCATCTCACAGCCTTTGATATATTTATGTTCATAACACCCCCATTTAGCAAATAGGGAACTGAAGCATAGAGGGCTAGATTCACAAAAGGACTTCACTTCACTTAAGGGTCTACCTACCACTTTAGGCACCTACATCCCAGAATCAGGCCCCACAGGGATTCATAAAACTCTTGCTCAGCCACTCGCAAACCTTGTAGGTGGCTAGATTTTTGTTTATGTGCCTATGTTTCTGCTTCTGCAGCCTCAGTGTAGGCAATGGCATCTAGACTCCTAAACTCTAGAACAATGCATGAACTAGGGGAACATAGGTATTCCTCTCCCAAAAACCCACAAAGAAGGGAAGGAGTAGGAGTTCCCTGGTAACTTTTAGCCCGGCAGTAGGGTACTGTCATAGGATAGTTCCCTGAGTTCTTTTCAATATCAGTCACTGACCACAACTCCTCCAGCTCTTTTTAACCACCACTGTGCCTTATTATATGTTATACTTACAATCAATAGCTAGCCTTTTCACTTACTTCTAGAGAATACTGTAGCAACCAGTCTTGCCTGCTTCTGCCTTCCCAGCATAGCCTTCCGGTTTGCTTATATAGTCATAGCTGCTGGGGCTATTTCCACCCAATTAGTCCCTTCTCTTCTCTTTCTTCTTGCGCATGTATTTAAACATACACTGTTTACTGCAATGACTACTGAAAACTGGAAGTCCCAATACCAATTGAAGATTCTTCCCCATCCCTTTCAGGACTGACTATTTCTTTTCCCATCAGACTTACGTTCCTCAGACTGACCCATCGGGTTGTGTTGGGGATGGAGATTTGTTGGAGTTTTTCAGCTGGGGATTTGCTCCCTGTTTGTTTTTGTTTTATTGTTATTTTAAATAATGTCAAAGAGATCCAGTGTTGCAGAGGCACATTTTTATGTCAATAATACAGATGCATTTATTGTTATAGCAGTAAGCATTTTATTAAAAATAACCACTGTGTAAAAAATAGGGTGCAATATATTTCTTTGTTAAGCTTTTCTTTAGCTGCTTTCTGTTCCTTTTAACTTTTAAAAATCTAAGGAGCTATAGCTGCTTTCCAGGCCCAGGGCTGGAGTGTGCTGTTAGACACAGCCCCAAGCAGTGGGCAGAGTGTAAGCTGCACCATTCCAAGGCTAGCCCCAGGAACCTTGGACTAGATCCACAAAGGGACTTAGCATCCTAAATCAAAAATTTAGACCCTCAAAACCCTGCTCAGCTACCCTTTAACTCTGGGGGAACTAAATTCCCTAGGTGCCGATGATTTTGCCAGTAGATTCCCATAGGCACCCATGTTTCTGCCACTGAGCATATGCAAAGTTCCCTCAGTCCTGACACCTGGCTCGCAGCTAAGCCCCAGCAGGATTCACAAACTAGGTATTCCCTGGCCTATTTTGTCTGCGGGGCCCGATCCAGAGGGCATGCCCAGAGGCTGCCTATCAGATCAAGTGCCACATAAAACACTGCTGAAGGAAGACATGGTGATGCTCCTCACCCCCTTTACTCAATAACTAGAGCACTCATCAGGATGTGGCTCTCCTGGGTTCAAATCCCCATGCTGATCCCCTGATTCAGAGCAGGGATTTGAACCCAGATCTCCTAGTAACATACCCTAGCCACGGGGTCATTCTGGGGTGCTCTCCATCTCTCTTGTCAAAGCTGTTCCACTTTTTACAAGATCATTAAATATTAATTGGAGCAGGGACCAGAACCCAGGACACCCCCTCCCAGCTGTGTGCCCTAATCACCAGGTTATAGAGTCAATTCTCACTCCCGTTATGCCCCAATGAATGATTTGAACCTGTGTGTGTATATATGTATATGTAGTGAAAAGGGTGCCTAATCCAGGTCAGCACTAAGTCCAGGAAGAAGTTCAAGGCTGAGAATCTTGAGCAGAAGGAGACTCCTCCCATTAAATGCCTAACTCCCTTTGAGGGGCAGGGATCAGGCAACACCCCTCTTCTTAGCATTTTCTATTAGCTGCCTTAGGCAGCTCCCTGCTCAGCATGCTGACTTCTGTGAATCCTGTACTTAGGCACCTATCTCTCTCCATGCATTGTGTAGGGAGCCTGGGTGCCTAACTCAGAGCTGTAGATTCCACTAGGTGGCATGGTCAAGATTGGTTTCAGAATAGCAGCCGTGTTAGTCTGTATCCACAAAAAGAAAAGGAGTACTTGTGGCACCATAGAGACTAACAAATGTATTTGAGTATAAGCATCCGATGAAGTGAGCTGTAGCTCACAAAAGCTTATGCTCAAATACATTGGTTAGTCTCTAAGGTGCCACATTTCAGAGTAACAGCCGTGTTAGTCTGTATTCACAAAAAGAAAAGGAGTACTTGTGGCACCTTAGAGACTAACCAATTTATTTGAGCATAAGTTTTCGTGAGCTACAGCTCACTTCATCCGGTGCATCCACAAGTGCCACAAGTACTCCTTTTTTTAGAGTCAAGTCTGTCCATTCCCTGCCCTTTGGCTCAGTGTGGGGAGTAGAGGATACACTCAAGGTCTGGGTAGCCCATGTAGAGGTTTCAGAGAGATCTCTGCAAGAACATATAACCCAAGTCACAATCTAGCCCAGTATTTAATTTTCTGGGGAATGGAAATGGATATTTTTTCTCTTTCACCACATAATTGACTGTGATCTCATTGCTCATTTTATTGATTTGTACCTAGGATATATTGTCTGGTAGAATCAGAAAAGTTACATTAATTATTTTTTCTTAATTAAAACACTATTTGTTTTTTATGTGAGATGCGCCTCACATTTCTTGGGATTTGTAAGGGAAAGGTTAGTGGATTGCATTTTCTGTTTGTTGGGAGCTATTTATGAAATATAATGCTACGTTGATTAGTATAAGAAACCGCAATACTTATTTTAATCCAATACTTGTATGTAAGCGTCCAATGTACAATACATACTCTATTTAGCAAATGCACAAGCAGAGGAATCAGACACTAAATTCTGTCTGTAATCTAATCGGAACTAGCTCATGGTTTTCCATGTAAAGAGCAGAAGTGATGAGAACTGTTACAACTACACAGTGGCAAAGTTAAACACATCTAAAGCTTTTTCCATGGTCTGATTGTTGATGTGCAGTCTCTGTGTTTGCTTGCTTTCCTGCTACATTGCTGTGCTCAATTTAATTAAATGCTGCTTGGGACCATGGTTTTATTTTTGTTTTATGTGCACACCACATGGATTTATACTTTCCTTTTTTTTGATGGGGGTGGATTTTTTTTTGCATTTTTATCATGTTTTTTCCCATTTCTATTCACTCCTCATCTTAGGATTTCACATCCTCTGAAGTGCGAGTGTAACCACTGCAAGTTCATCCACTGCTGCTACTTGCGAATGCCTGCAACGTGCACAAGGCTCAGACATTATGGGGACAACTCAGGTACTATTTTAACCTCCTAGGAAATGCGTTTATTTCCAGTGAAGAAACTGCTTCCCCACTGCACTGAGAATACAAAATGGCTATTTGGATTCCTAGTGTTAGATAACATCATATGGGGGCTAGTTCTGCTGTGCTTACTGATATTGAGTCATACTGAAATCAGTGGGACTACTCCAAGAGTGTGGTCCTACTCCAGGGGAGTAGAAGTGGCAAAATCTGGCCCAAAGAAGAACCATTGGTATCCTGAACATTCATGCTGGCTGTTGACATAGGAACATTTACATTATAAAATTTTCTAATTAGAATTCAAGTTAGCAATTTAATTGCAACCAAGTTTAATTTCTACCATTTCAATATTAAAACAAACCAACAAATTCTGCAATCTTGTTAAAACCAAAAGAAATTAAAATGTGTGGAAAGAAGTGCACTTATGTTTACAAACATCATATAAAGACTATTACAGCAGTGCCCCCTAGTGTTGCTCTAATTAAAGTGTCAGTGTTGTCAAGATAAAATCCCATTTTAAGAAATATATTTATTAGAGGCCAAATCCTGCATCCTTTACTCACATGAGCAAATCATTAAAATATGCAAACAACTAATGGGAGAAGAGCTGTGTGTAAGCTTGAAATATTGTGTCTCTCATCAACAGAAGTTGGGCCAATAAAAGATATTACCTCATCCACTTTGTCTCTCTAAGTGGAGAAGGATAAGACTCCAGGTATTTGTATGTGGGTGGGTTTTGGGGATTTTTGTTTTTAAATTTCTGAACATGGTATTGTTAAGCCTGAAGTATTTTTATAAACTTTTTTAAATTGGGGAAATGTCACTTTTATCAAATTATAAAAGAACTATATTTATTGTTTATTGTTTGTTGTTGTTGCATATCCAGAAGTCGAAACTAAATAAAAAGTCCACGCCTTAAGCCATATTTAGAGTCCTTTTGGAGTTTCACTTTAAGTTGTTTTGAATACGTTAAAAGGACCAATTTGTTACTGGAATTTTGGCTCCCTTGACAACAGTGAGCTTTAAAAAAAAAAAATTTCTTTTAACACTGTAACAGGAGAGAGGTAGGACCAGCAAATCAAATTTTGGGTTATTCATATAGTTGTATGGAATATTAACCACAGAGCTTGACTGTAATCATAGTTTTGTGTTTGAATAATACAGACGTGGTTCATGTATTGAAGTGTATTTGGTCCCTGTTTGTGTGGCCATTTTTTCATATGGCCACAGTGTGCTGGTGAAAGTGTAAATGAATCTTGAAATTCACATGAACAATTTATCTAAAAAAAATCACACCAGAGGCTATTTGTTCATTATGATAATTTAAATTTAACTCATCCATTCAAAGAGCAGAAACAATATCATGCGACTTTGGTGACTAATCACACACCACAAATATCAAATGAACAGCGTATGAACACCCCCACAGAGAAATTTGAATAAACTATTTCAACAAATACATTTTAAAAATATCTTCAATATCATTAATGGTTTTGTGGGAATGAGTTTGATAATACAGGAGTTTCCTGGAAAGAAACTCAACATGCAAAAGGAAATATACCAACTATTATCGCTATCTTTTCAGACTCCTGTTTCAAACTTTATGTTTTAAGTTCCCTAACCTTGAGCAGTTGAGGTCATTTGTTTTGATGGCTCTCACTTCTTGATCTGTTTTGTAAACAAGTATTGGCCATTAATGCTGGCAGGCTACTTATCCTTGCAGCATTAAAACTAATTAAATTGCCAGCAGAGTCTTAAATTCCATTCTTAGGCTAGTCCTGATATGTGACGGGATATGTCCCTACATGGGGGAAGATATATGCTAACATACATAAACTAACACAATAATAGATGTAATTAAGGATGAATTACAAAGATCACCATGTTGTCTAAACCTAGCAATATATATACATTCTTTTTTAATCTTTTTCGTATGGCTGAATGTAAGGCAGTGTTAATAACCTTGAAAACCATCTCCTGGACTCAAGTTTTTTCCAGTGTGAATTCCCTAACTACTCTTGTTTTGCTGACCTAGATTCAATTTTAATCTTTTATGGGATCTTTGTTTTAGATTCTCACCTATTTAAACGTAAATTCAGAATAGCACAACTTATTTTGGAATGAACTTACTACAGATATAGAATGCTTCTAAAATCACACTTTCATTTGTCTATGACATGGGTGGACAAACTTTTTGGCTCAAGGGCCACAGTGGGGTTGCGCAACTGTATGGAGGGCTGGATAGGGAAGGCTGTGCCTCCCCAAACAGCCTGGCCCCTGCCCCCTATCCGCCCCCTCCCATTTTCCGCCCCCCTCAGAACCCATCCAACCCCCCCTGCTCCTTGATCCCTGACCGCCCCATCCCAGGACTCCCCACCTCTAATTGCCCCCCCCCAGGTCTCCCCATCCAACCCCCCCCCACTCCCTGTCCCCGACTACTACGACCCCTATCCACACCCCCACTCCCTGACAGGCCCCTCGGGACTCCCATGCCCTATCGAATCCACCCTGTTCCCCGTCCTCTGACCCTCCTCCCAGAACCTCCACCCCCTGGGACCCCACCCCTTATCCCCCTCGCTCCCTGTTCCTCACTGCCACGACCCCTATCCACACCCCTGCCCCTAACTGCCCCTCGGGAACCCCACCCCATATCCAACTCCCCCTGCTCCTTGTCCCCTGACTGCCCCTGGGGACCCCCTTCCCCTTATCTAACCCCCGCTCGCCGCCCCCTTACCATGCCAGAGGCAGCCACGCCGCTGCGCTGCCCGACTGGAGTGGCAGGCCAGAGCGCTGCCCGTGCAGCAGCATGGCTGCGGGAGAGGGGAGACAGCGGGGGAGGGACCGGGGACTAGCCGCCCCGGTCGGGAGCTCAGGGGCCAGGCAGGACTTTGCCACAGGCTGGATGTGGCCCGTGGGCCGTAGTTTGCCCACCTTTGGACTATGAGCTTTGCGGGTATGTGGTGTCACCAGTTCAGTGTATGGCAGTTTTTGTGTTGCATTTCATCCAATTTTTAGCTTTCTGCTATTAGTTTATATTAAACATTTTTTAACCATCAATACAGTTAGTTATTGTTAAATCACATAGGATCTAATAGCTTATTTATTCTGTTGTATTGAGATGGCTACCGTGCCCCTCACCTGTTGACACTCACAATAGCTGCACAGATTAAAATTCACCCTTTTGCAGAGAGCCAGCATGAGGCCTATGAGAGACAGATGTGATGTTTTGGAAGCATGGAATATTCACACTATTATACACTATTATATTGAGATGTGACAGATGCTATGTGTGATGGGTTCCCCCAGGGTGCCACCTGGAACTGGCATACCACTGAGCCGTCTGACCCAGCAGCCTGGGCTCCCTCTCACACTGTGCTGCTGTGACAAATTGCAAAGCCCTCTCAGCTTGCACTTTCACCAGCATTCACACAGGTAGGGACACACCCAGCTGCAGTTACATGCAGGCTCTTTAACCACGAGCCTCCCAGCCTCGGACCCCAGAGCAGTACTGTCCTGCTCTGGTCAAATCTGGCCAGTATATGGGTTTAATACCCAATCCGCCTGTCCCTCAATGTGAAGAGGACCATGCACACTTGTGGTAACCAAGCTGAGATTTTCCCCAGACACCTGAGTCAAACACACACTGATTTGTATTAAAACATAAAATAAGTTTATTAACTACAAAAGGATATAGATTTTAAGTGATTACAGGGGGTCCCTGCTATGCATCTTCCCCTTATCCATCGTTTTGCATATCCTTCGCTCATCAATAGGGGAATGTGTTCCGATTCATGTTGGTCCCGATCTGCGTATCTGTCATTTGTAATTTACTTGCTTCACTTTTTTTGTTGCTTTTCTGTGGGTGCTTAGCACCCACCGGCAGCCAGCACCTCTTGTCTGCCGAGATCAACTCCTCTCCCCCGCCGCCCAGCGCCTCCTGCCTGCCACGATCAGCTGTTCAGCGGCATGCAGGAGACACTGGAAGGGAGACGAAGGAGCAGGGAGGGGGCGAGCTTGGAGAATGCGGCAGAACTGGGCAAGAAGAGGCGGGGCAGGCTGTGAGTACAGTACTATACAGTACTACCCATCATGAGTGGAAAAGTGTTCAAAGTCTTGAGAGTGGGCCTGTGTCTAAGAGGCTATGTAAAAGTGTGACACTAGAAGTGAAATTAGATGTTATAAAGCGTACTGAAAGAAGTGGGCATGCAGCCAACATTCCTCTTATTCTCTGTTTGCCTGCTATGACGATACACACAGGATTTTTAAGAGTGCTGATCAAATTCATGAGAGCACTAGAAGTGCTATGAAATTGTCATAGATGAAGATAACAAAACAGAGAAGCAGTAAAATGGAGAAGATGGAATGTTTGCTGGCTGATTGGATTGATGACCTCCATCAAAAGAAAATGCCTGTGAGTTTAAGCTTGATTCAGGAAAAGGCCAGAAGCCTGTATAATGATTTAAAGGAAGGAGAGGGGGAGAGCTCCATAGCAGTAAAGGAGACCTTCAATGCTAGTCATGGGTGGTTCCACAGATTCTAGAAGCATGCCAATCTACATAATGTAAAACTCACAGGAGAAGCGGCTAATGTGGATGAAGAAGTGGCTGAAATGTTTCCTGCGCAGCTAAAGAAAATTGTTTCAGAAGGTGGCTATTCTCCAAAACAATGAGATGGGCCTTTACTGGAAGCAGATGCCAACGAGGACTTATATTTATCATGATGAGAAGACTGCTCCCGGATTCAAAGCCTCAAAGGACTGCTTAACCCTCCTGCTTGGGAAAAATGCAGAAGGTGATTACAAGTTGAAACCCTTGCTTGCCTACCATAGTGAAAACCCAAGAGCAATGAGGGGCTACGTTAAGTCTCATCTCCCCGTAATTTGGAAGTCAAACGGAAAGGACTGGATAACACACAATATTTTCCATGAGTGGTTTGTAGACCATGCTGTACCTGAATTTAAGGCTTACTGTCAGAAGGAAAATTTGGCCTTTAAGATTCTCCTTCTGCTGGATAATGCAAGTGCCCACAAACTGGACTACGAAGCCCTCTGCCGCAATGTCAGTGTCCTATTTTTGCCACCCAACACAACATCGTTGCTGCAACCTATGGACCAGAGTGTAAAGGCCACGTTCAAGGCTTATTACCTACGGAGGATGTTCTCCATGCTGATTAAGGAGACGGCAGGTAAAGGAAAGCCCAGTGTAAAGGAGTTTTGAAATTCCTACAACATTTTGAATGGCATGGAAAACTTTGATGCACTGGGGGAGGAGGTCACTTCGCAATGTATGAACAGCATTTGGCACCGTGCATGGCCAGACGCTGTTCACAGCTTTGTCGGATTTCATGCCATTCCTACTCTCCAGCAAGAAATCATCAAGTTGACAAAGAATGTTGGCTCCAAGGAGGTGGAGGAGGAGGATGTAGAGGAGTTGTTGGAGTCTCACGCTGAAGAACTGACAAATGAGGAACTGATTGAGCTGGACCAACAATGGATATCCTAAGAAAAGAAGGATGACGATGAAGATGACGTAGGGCAGGAAGCCAGGAGTCTGACGGCAAAGAATCTCTCCTGTTTCTTTGGATTGCTGGATGAGATGACGGAAATCATACAGAGCGGCAATCCTTTTTGTGAATGTTCTGCCAAAGTCTCCAAGGTTTCAATGATGCAGTGGCTTGCTACAGGGAGAGCTGTCATTCAAAGGTTCATGCAGGAGAGCAGACGTTGATACAATCCTTTTTAGGACTTCTGCAACCGAATAGCCAGCCCAAGAATACCCAGCGCCACCTTACCTAATTAAGTGTAATTGACACTGTTTTATCTTACTGTATTTACTGTATTAAAATGTTCTATGTGTTTGAACAGTGTTAGTAGGATTCTACATTATTTTATTCAATGTTTTATGTGTAAAATGTGTACTATATAACCTGTCATTGTAAAAAGGTACATTGTTTAGGCAAAAAGAGCATTGTCATAGGCGAATGTGTTGACACTGTGAACACATCCCCCTGTTATTCCATTATTTCTTATGGGGAAAAATTCCCCAGTATCAGTTGTTTCGGTATCTGTCGCCCTTTTCAAGAACATAACCCCGACGTATACTGGGGATCCCCTATATAAGTGATAGCAAACAGATCAAAGCAGATTACCTAGTAAATAAACAAAACCACAAGCTGAGTTTAACATACTAGATAGGTAGGATATGAATTAGCAACTTCTCTCCCTGAGTGATAAACAGGCTGGCAGATTCTTAAGGCATAAGCTGCCTTTGCTTTTCAGCTTGGGTTTCCCAGCTTTTCATACACCAGCTAAAAATCCCTTTAGCCTGGGACCATCATTTCCCCCAGTTCAGTCTTTGTTTCTCAGGTGTTTTCAGGTGTGTTGTTGTAGGGAGAGTGAGGTACCATCATGATGCCTGTTCCCCCTTCTATATCTTCTTCTCACTTGCTGGAAAGCTCTTTTGCTGTGACCTGGGTTTCACAGATCCCATTGTGTAGTGCTATCTCTGAGAGGTTTCTATTGTACACAGTTCCTGGGGTAATACTTGTGCTTGTGTGCATTTCCTCAATAAGCCATTAACATTATTTGGCCTTTTTACTGTTGTACCTGAAAGGCTGCTTGTGGGTGTTTTTAAACTCACAACATGTTTCAGTAACACATACATAGCCAAACTTCATAAATTCACAAACAATGATACCACATACAATCCAATGCAATATTAATGTCTAGCAGATCAAGACTTTTAGAATGATACCTCACAAGACATACTTTGTGCAAAACATATCTTAATTATATGACAATGGTGAATAAGGGGGTACCAGGGTGTCACACTATGATCACATGGAATCTTCAAAGACTACTGAATCACTATTATACTATACATGTTATGTATATCTTCATGAGCTAGTTAGGGAGTGTGTTTTTGGCTCAGTGGGTGGGCTTAAAGATATTTTTACAAGAACTAAAGTCATACTGGGGAAGAATTAATGCAAATGCCTAATGTGGATAACAAGTATATGGCAGTTTTGGCCCCTGGGGAAACAGCATATACTGGTTTGACCTGGTTCAAGAGGTTGGCAGTCAAAGAACCTGAAATAGTATGATGATTGCCCTGATCCAGGTGGTCTACCACAATTCAGGTCAACTGTACCTGTATTCCCCCTCCATGGTCCAGCAGGGGCACCCACTCTAGGCCACCAGCTCCTCAGCTGTTACCTCTCTTGAGCAGAGATCTGTATCTCCTTCCCTCCTAGCTGGAGTTTTTCCATACTTCATAGTTCCTGGCCTACACTATGAGCACCCCAGCAAGATAGACTGCCTAAGCAGGCCTGCTTTGCTTTCTCCTCAGAGGCTATAAACAGCATAATTGCCCACAGTTACCACACAGCCCTTTCTAAGCAAGCACATTTATTTTTAAAGTGAAAGCATTACAGAGAAAACATATTAAAAACAACAGAAGAACATATACGTATGCTAATAAGCTTACCAGAGATCACCCCCCAATTCCAACAAGGGCGGTAGGAGTCAGTCCTTCAAATCCTACTGTCAAGGTTTCTTCCTCACTCTGAACTCTGGGGTATAGATGTGGGGACCTGCATGAAAAACCCCTTAAGCTTATTTTTACCAGCTTAGGTTAAAACTTCCCCAAGGTACAAATTATTTTACCTTTTGTCCCTGGACTTTTTTCCTGCCACCACCAAGCGTCTAACAAATATAACAGGGAAGAGCCCACTTGGAAACGTCTTTCCCCTCAAAATCCCCCCAAGCCCTTCATCCCCCTTTCCTGGGGAAGGCTTGATAAAAATCCTCACCAATTTGCATACGTGAACACAGACCCAAACCCTTGGATCTTAAGAACAATGAAAAATCAATCAGGTTCTTAAAAGAAGAATTTTAATTGAAGAAAGAGTAAAAGAATCACCTCTGTAAAATCAGAATGGTAAATACCTTACAGGGTAATCGGATTCAAAACATAGAGAATCCCTCTAGGCTAAATCTTAAGTTACAAAAAGACACAAGAACAGGTATATACATTCCATACAGCACAACTTATTTTATCAGCCATTTAAACAAAACAGAATCTAATGCATATCTAACTAGATTGCTTACTGACTTTTTACAGGAGTTCTGACCTGCATTCCTGCTCTGTTCCAGGCAAAAAGAACACACAGACAGAGAGAGCCCTTTGTTTCCCCCTCCTCCAGGTTTGAAAGTATCTTGTCTCCTCATTGGTCATTTTGGTCAGGTGCCAGTGAGGTTGTCTTAGCTTCTTAACCCTTTACAGGTGAAAGGGTTTTTCCTCTGGCCAGGAGGGATTTAAAGGTGTTTACCCTTCCCTTTACATTTATGACACCTATAAAGGGGTTTTTCTGTGGTTACAAGTTCAAAACACCTATTAGCTCAGAACAAGCACTCCTATGACTCTGTGAACCACTCCTTTATACAGTTTAAACCTTTGATCTTGGGACCTTGGGAACAGGTAATCAACAGACAATCACCCCCTCCTCAGAGTGTAGTTTCAAAGGGTAAAGGGGGGGAACAACAGTTTGCATACATCTTCCATCTAGATATTTCCCAGGAAGTCCTCTGAACACACATTGTGCCAAAAGTTCATTCTTGTCTGCCACGTTGTTTCATATAGTACTTTGATCATTCAGGTCCAAAATAATACATAATGTTTGCATTTAATACAATGCATATATACTTAATTCAGTAAGATGTGCCAAAGTTTTTGCAGGAAATTGCCATAAATCTCACAAGGCCAATCTCATGCAATTCAAGAACTGACGTGAAACTGTTACCAAGAGAGACAGACCCTGTGGAAAGGACCTGAAGTACTTTAATCCTATCAGGGTCTCAGTATGGAAGATGGGTGACTGCCTAGTAAAGTAAGAACATAAGTACGTATAAGAACTTAAGAATGGCCCTACTGGGTCAGACCAAAGGTCCATCTAGCCCAGTATCCTGTCTTCTGACAGTGTCCGGTGTCAGGTGCCCCAGAGGGAATGAACAGAACAGGTAATCATCAAGTGATCCATCCACTGTTGCTCATTCCCAGCTTCTGGCAAACAGAAGGTAGGGACACCATTCCTGCCCATCCTGGCTAATAGCCATTGATCGACCTATCCTCCATGAATTTATCTAGTTCTTTTTTGAACCCTCTTATGGTCTTGGCCTTCGCAACATCCTCTGGCAAGGGGTTCCATAGGTTGACTGTGCCTTGTGTGAAGAAATACTTCCTTTTATTTGTTTTAAACCTGCTGCCTATTAATTTCATTTGGTGACCCCTAGTTCTTGTGTTATGAGAAGTAGTAAATAACACTTCCTTTCTCTAAACCAGTCATGATTTTATAGACCTCAATCATATCTCCCCGTAGCCGTCTCTTTTCCAAGCTGAAAAGTCCCAGTCTTATTAATCTCTCCTCATATGGAAGCCGTTCTATACCCCTAATAAGTTTTGTTGCCCTTTTCTGAGCCTTTTCCAATTCCAGTATATCTTTTTTGAGATGGGGTGACCACATCTGCACACAGTATTCAAGATGTGGGCGTACCATGGATTTATATAGAGGGTAAAAAGATATTTTCTGTCCTATTATCTATCTCTTTCTTAATTATTCCCAGCATTCTGTTCCCTTTTTTGACTGCCGCTGCACATTGGGGATGTTTTCAGAGAACTATCCACAATTTTTAAGGTCAGGCTTGACAAAGCCCTGGCTGGGATGATTTAACTGGGAATTGGTCCTGCTTTGAGCAGGGGGTTGGACTAGATGACCTTCTGGGGTCCCTTCCAACCCTGATATTCTATGATTCTATGACAATGACTCCAAGATCCCTTTCTTGAGTGGTAGCAGCTAATTTACGCCCCATCATTTTATATGCATAGTTAGGATTATGCTTTCCAATGTGCATTACTTTGCATTATCAACATTAAATTTCATCTACCATTTTGTTGCCCAGTCACCCAGTTTTGAGAGATCCTTTTGTATCTCTTCGTAGTCTGCCTGGATCTTAACTATCTTTAGTAATTTTGTATCATTTGCAAATTTTGCCACCTCACTGTTTACCCCTTTTTCCAGATCATTTATGAATATGTTGAATAGGATTGGACCCAGAACAGACCCCTGGGGGATACTACTATTTCCTTTTCCCCATTCTGAGAAATGATCATTTATATCTACCCTTTGTTTCCTATCTTTTAACCAGTTACCAGTCCATGAGAGCACCTTCTCTCTTATCCCATGGCAGCTTACTTTGCATAAGAGTCTTTGGTGAGGGACCTTGTCAAAGGCTTTTTGAAAATCTAAGTACACTATATACACTGGATCCCCTTGGTCCACATGCTTGTTGACCCCCTCAAAGAATTCTAGTAGATTGGTGAGACATGATTTCCCTTTACTAAAACCATGTTGACTCTTCCTCAACAAATTATGTTAATCTATATGTCTGACAATATTGTTCTTTATTATAGTTTCAACCAGTTTGTCCGGTACTGAAGTCAGGCTTACAGGCCTGTAATTGCTGGGATCACCTCTGGAGCCCTTTTTAAAAATTGGCGTCACATTAGCTATCCTCCAGTCATCTGGTACAGAAGCCGATTTAAATGATAGGTTACAGACTACAGTTAGAAGTTTTGCAATTTCACATTTGAGTTCCTTCAGAACTCTTGGGTAAATACCATCTGGTGCTGGTGACTTATTGCTGTTTAATTTATCAGTCTGTTCCAAAACCTCCTCTAATGTTACCTCAATCTGGGACAGTTCCTCAGATCTGTCACCTAAAAAGAATGGCTCATGTTTGGGAATCTCCCTCACATCCTCATCCGTGAAGACAGAGGCAAAGAATTCATTTAGTTTCTCCTCAATGGCCTTATCATCCTTGAGTGGTCTTTTAGCACCTCTATTGTCCAATGGCCCCACTGGTTGTTTAGCAGGCTTCCTGCTTCTGATGTACTTAAAAAAAATTTGCTGTTACTTTTTGAATCTTTGGCTAGCTGTGCCTCAAATTCTTTTTTGGCCTTCCTAATTGTATTTTTACACTTCATTTGCCAGTGTTTATGCTCCTTTCAATTTTCCTCACTAGGATTTAACTTCTACTTTTTGAAGGATGCCTTTTTGCCTCTCACTGCTTCTTTTACTTTGTTGTTTAGCCACGGTGGCTCTTTTTGGTTCTCTTACTACGTATTTTAATTTGGGCTTGTCATAAATATAAAGGGAAGGGTAACCACCTTTCTGTATACAGTACTATAAAATCCCTCCTGCCAGAGGCAAAATCCTTTCACCTGTAAAGGGTTAAGACGCTAAGATAACCTCGCTGGCACCTGACCAAAATGACCAATGAGGAGACCAGATACTTTCAAAGTTGGAGTGGGGGAAACAAAGGGTCTGTCTGTCTGTGTGATGCTTTTGCCGGGAACAGAGCAGGAATGCAGCCTTACAACTGTTAGTTAGTAAGTAATCTAGCTAGAAATGCGTTAGATTTTCTTTTATTTAATGGCTGGTAAAATAAGATGTGATGAATGGAATGTATATTCCTGTTTTTGTGTCTTTTTGTAACTTAAGCTTTTGCCTAGAGGGGTACTCTATGTTTTGAATCTGATTACCCTGTAAGGTATTTACCATTCTGATTTTACAGAGGTGATGCTTTTACCTTTTCTTTAGTTAAAATTCTTCTTTTAAGATCCTGATTGATTTTTCATTGTTCTTAAGATCCAAGGGTTTGAGTCTGTGTTCACCTATGCAAATTGGTGAGGATTTTTATCAAGCCTTTCCCAGGAAAGGAGGGTGTAGGGCTTGGGGGGATATTTTACGGGAAGATGTCTCCAAGTGGTCTCTTTCCCTGTTTTTTGTTTAACATGCTTGGTGGTGGCAGCATAGGGTTCAAGGACAAGGCAAAGTTTGTACCTTGGGGAAGTTTTTAACCTAAGCAGGTAAGAATAAGCTTGGGGGGTCTTTCATGCAGGTCCCCACATCTGTACCGTAGAGTTCAGAGGGGGAAGGAATCTTGACAGGGGTATACATTGAAGTTGAGCCTCTATTATGGTGTCTTTAAAAAGTTTCAATGCAGCTTGCAGAGATTTCACTTTTGGCTCCCTACCCTTTAATTTCTGTTTAACTAACCTCCTCATTTTTGTGTAGTTCCCCTTTCTGAATTAAATGCTACAATGTTGGGCTACTGTGGTGTTTTTCCTGCCACAGGGATATTAAATTTAATTATATTATGGTCACTATTACCAAGCGGTCCAGGTATATTCACTTCTTGGACCAGATCCTGTGTTCCACTTAGGACTAAATCAAGAATTGCCTCTCCTCTGGTGGGTTCCAGGACCAGCTGCTCCAAGAAGCAGTCATTTAAGGTGTCTAGAAACTTTATCTCTGCATCCCGTCCTGAGGTGACATGTAGCCAGTCAATATGGGGATAATTGAAACCCCCATTATTATTATTGAGTTTTTTATTTTACTAGTCTCTCTAATCTGCCTAAGCATTTCACAGTCAATATCACTATCCTGGTCAGGTGATCGGTAATATATCCCTGCCTCTATATTCTTTTTATTAGAGCATGGAATTTCTATCCATAGAGATTCTATGGTACAGTTTGATTCATTTAAGATTTTTACTTCATTTGATTCTATGCTTTCTTTCGCATATAATGCCACTCCCCCACCACCACAACCTGTTCTGTCCTTCCTATATATTTTGTACCCTGGTATTACTGTATCTCATTGATTATCCTCATTCCACCAAGTTTCTGTGATGCCTGTTATTTCAATATCCTCATTTAATACGAGGCACTCTAGTTCACCCATTTTATTACTTAGACTTCTAGCATTGGTATATAAGCACTTTAAAAACTTATCTCCTTTTAGTTGTGTTGCATTACACAATGTAATTGAATGGGACTCTTTTTTTATTTGACCGTTTCTGATCAGACCCTGCCTGTATTTTATCATTTTCCATCCTCTCGTCCTCACTAGGACATAAAGATTCTCTATTAATAGATCCTCTCCTAAGGGATGTCCAAACCATTTGCTCTTCCGACCTTTCGGCTTTCCCCCAGCCCTTAGTTTAAAAACTGCTCTACAACCTTTTTAATGTTGAGTGCCAGCAATCTGGTTCCATTTTGGTTTAGGTGGAGCCTATCCTTCCTGCATAGGCTCCCCCTTTCCCAAAAGTTTTCCCAGTTCCTAATAAATCTAAACCTCTCCTCCCTACACCATCATCTCATCCACGCATTAAGACTCTGGAGTTCTGCCTGTCTAACTGTCTCTGCGCGTGGAACTTGGAGTATCTCAGAGAATGCTATCATGGAGGTCGTGAACTTCAATCTCTTACCTAGCAGCCTAAATTTGGCCTCCAGGACCTCTCTTATATCCTTGCCTATGTCATTGGTACCTACATGTACCACTACCACCGGCTCCTCCCCAGCACTACACATAAGTCTATCTAGATGTGTCGAGAAATCCGCAGCCTTCGCACCAGGCAGGCAAGTCACCATGCGGTTCTTGCCGTGGGGGTGGGACCGTTCTACTGTGTCCCGGAAAGTCTCATCTGTGTACCTCTCCATCTCCCTCAGCTCCTCCAGTTCAGCCACTCTGGTCTCCAAAGCCCGTACACGGTCTCTGAGGGCCAGGAGCTCCTTGCACCGAATGCACATATATGCCACCTGCCCATAGGGCAAGCAATCATACATGCTGCATTGGGTGCAATAAACTGGGTAGCAACCACTCTGTTGTGGGACTTCTGCCTTCATTCTCTTTTTCCTCCTGCAGCTGGTTCCTTTGTTGTTGTTTTGTTTGTATCAAGGGGCTTTTAAGTGTAAAGAATGTTGAGTTCTAGTCCCTGCTTACACTCCCCCTCGCAAAACTCCCCTGCTAGCCGCTCCTGGTCGCTAAAACCGGAATATAAGCCGTTTATTGCTTTTAAAATAAGATTTCAGAGTATGCTTTTGTTCTGAATAAATAGTACTCTACTTTATGGGAGACAGTTGGTCACTAGTTAATCCTGTCATTGCCCATGAGAGAACAGGACTAAAGGCAGACCTGCTAAAATAATCAAGATGAATTGCAAAAGTCTGTAGCCTAGCTCTAGCGGGAGAGCATCACAGAGTTCCCTCAAAGAGGCCACGAAGGGATCAGAGGTGCAGTTACCTTGGGATTAATTAACTCAGTTAAATCCTGCTGAAAATCTATTTTGACCCTATTAAGTGAGATTTAAGTTGTTCATAGGTCTTTTATTGGCCCTCTGCCCTGCAACTCCATGTGACAACAAAAAGTTTTGGGATCCCTTCCCATGAGTATTGGGATAATTTTCCACATTCCATAAAGAAAGGGAGGGAGGTTGCGCACCCCCTTAAGGTGTTCCTGCCCCTCCCCCCTTTGCCCCCAAGAAGGTGGCAACATCCACAATTGATCGTCTTTGCCACAGAGGAGTAGCTCCAGCATTATAAATACATCAAATCATTCAGATGGGAAGAAGAGCACTAAATCCTGTACTGCTCTAAAAGCAAAGAGTGGGAATTGAGGGCATGAAAATGATAATATGTGTGCTTCATGTAAGCTCACTATCAAATCTGAATATTTGAATCAAATGAATCTACTTCGTAAGAGTAAATTTCTTTTTCTGGGGGCCTGTGTGCACATAATGAATTTGATGTAATCTACGTCTCTCTTCTTAAATATATCTGTGTGTGAAGTGCTGTGTGCACACCAGTAATTACTTTGTGCCCAACTATCAGTCAGGTGAAACTGCTTAGCTGCTTTTTTTCATCTCTGATATCTTACGCTTTGTCTTCACTGCTAAAAGAAAGTTGCATGTTTACTAGGGCTGTCATTTAGTCACAGTTAACTCACGCGATTAACTCAAAAAATGAATCATGATTAATCGCAGTTTTAATCAAACTGTTAAACAGTAAAATACCAATTGAAACTTATTAAATATTTTGGATGTTTTTCTACATTTTCAAATATACTGATTTAAATTACAATACAGAATACAAAGAGTACAGTGCTCACTTCATATTATTCTTTTTATTGCAAAGATTTGCACTGTGAAAATGATAAACAAAAGAAATCGTATTTTTCAATTCACCTCATACAAGTACCATAATGCAATCTCTCTATCGTGAAAGTGCAATTTACAAATGTAGATTTTTTTTGTTACATAACTTCACTCAAAACCAAAACAGCGTAAAGCTTTAGAGCCTACTAGTCTGCTCAGTCCTACTTATTGTTCAGCCAATCACTAAGACAAACAAGTTTGTTTACATTTACAGAAGATAATGCTGCCCACTTCTTATTTACTATGTCACCTGAAAGTGAGAACAGCCATTCACATGTCACTTTTGTAGCCAGCATTGTAAGGTATTTTTCGTGCCAGATATGCTAAGCCCTTCATGCTTCGGCCACCATTCCAGAGGACATGCTTCCATGCTGATGACGCTCATTAGAAAAAAATGTGTTAATTAAATTTTGACAGAACTCCTTGGGGGAGAATAGTATGTCTTCTTCTCTGTTTTACCCACATTCGATGATGTATTTCATATTATACCTGTCTTGGATGATTACCCAACATATGTTGTTCATTTTAAGAACACTTTCACTGCAGATTTAAAAAAACGCGAAGAAGATACCAATGTTAGATTTCTAAAGATAGCTACAGCACTCCACCCAAGAATCTGAAGTGCCTTCCAAAATCTGAGAGGGATGAGGTGTGGAGCATGCTTTCAGAAGTCTTAAAAGAGCAACACTCCGATGTGGAAACTACAGAACCCGAACCACCAAAAACGAAAATCAACCTTCTGCTGGTGGCATCTGACTAAGATGATTAAAGTGAACATGCATCGGTCTGCACTGCTTTGGATTGTTATTGAGCAGAACCCATTATCAACATGGACGCATGTCCTCTGGAATGGTGGTTGAAGACGAAGATTAAGATATGAATCTTTAGCATATCTGGCACGTAAATATCTTGTGATGCCAGCTTCAACAGTGCCATGCAAAAGTCTGTTCTCACTTTCAGGTGACGTAAACAAGAAGCGGGCAGCATTATCTCCTGAAAATGTAAACAAACTTGTTTGTCTGAGTGATTGGCTGAACAAATAGGACTGAGTAGACTTGTAGGCTCTAAAGTTTTACATTGTTTTGTTTTTGTATGCAGTTATTTTTTGTACACAATTCTACATTTGTAAGTTCAACTTTCATGATAAAGAGATAGCACTATAGTACTGGTATGAAGTGAATTGAAAAATACTATTGGTTTTTTTTTACAGCACAAATATTTGTAATAAAAAATAAATATAAAGTGATCACTATACACTTTGTGTTCCGTGTTGTAACTGAAATCAATATATTTTAAAATATAGAAAACATCCAAAAATATTTAAATAAATGGTATTCTATTATTGTTTAACAGTGCGATTAATCGTGATTAATCTTTTTAATTGCATGACAGCCCTCATGTTTACCTCAGGTAAACTGACACATGTGAACTGTCCTGGGGGAAATACTCAGTAGTAATGACGAGGCACTTTAGTTTTACTGAAAGTAAAACTGAGTTTGATCTCGGTGAGTTTACTTCGAGGTAAAACTGAAGTGCTTTGTCATTACTGTGTCTTTACCTTAGGATAGTGCATGAGTGTGAGTTACCTTGGGGTAAAATCATACCTTTCCTTAGCAGTGAAGACAAGGTTACAGAAGGTGTCCCCTGAAACAGCTGTTGACCTGACTATCAACTAAAGCGGAACACTAAAGTGCATTTCCCATTTTGGTTAAGATGCTGATTTGTGACAGTTTATATTAAATATCATACTGAAAATGTTCCAGACATCAGCAACTGGTTTTCAATAACTATATACACTTATGTTAATTCTTTAAAGAGATGCTATGGTAGATACAGAGAGCATTTTCTCCTAGCATATATACTGTAAAACCCAACTTATTTATTCATTTGTTTTTGTATGTTGTATTCAATTCCAAACTTGCATTAATCTACCTCAGATTTAAACTATGTATAAAATTAAATACATTATCCCATTAGTTCATTTTTTAATTATATATTAACTAAGTTCTGAGCTACTGTAGTGGGGGCTTGTAATTAACTATGTCTGTATGGTGCAGTGGTATAGTAAAAGCAGCCATTTTGATTTTCCCAGTTAGGAATCCTGCCTTCCACAAACACCCTTTTGATGCTCGTAGAGTGTATTCTACCAACACTGGTGCCTGTTTGTTAGAACTGCATAGTTGTCAATGTGCTTGCTGGAAATGTGGCAAGACAGTTTCACTGGGGCACAGATGCCAAACAAAAAATCATTTAGATGGGCAACCCATAAAAGTGAAGTAAGTGCTGCTTTATGCCACATTCTTCTATACACTTACCGTAAAACACCTATTCATTTTTGTGTGCCTAAAATGGAGTATCTGAACAGGGAAAGAAGGCAAAACGTGGAAGTCAAAGGTACATGTGTTTTACCAAGAAAACAAAACAATGCTACAGGGTTTCAAGGACATGTCAAAGCTCGGGGCTGTTTTTGCAAGGGTTAGCAATCTTTGTGAAGATTTTGACATTCACATAGATCTTTCCAAATTGTGCAGAGCACGTGTTGGATTTTGCTAGCTTCACCAGTGTCTTGTTGACTTTGAGCCAGATTCTCCAGGACAATCAGTGCAGAGGGGCTGGATGCTATCTGTAAATAGAGAGCAGAGAATGCTCCTTGTGAAGAGAAACTCTCTGCAGGCATAAACCCTGACCTCAGCTCCCTCTTCCTTCAGCATGGGGAGAGAAATGGTGGTATGGGGGTGTCATAAATATAAAGGGAAGGGTAAACCCCTTTGAAATCCCTCCTGGCCAGGGGAAAGCTCCTCTCACCTGTAAAGGGTTAAGAAGCTAAAGGTAACCTCGCTGGCACCTGACCAAAATGACCAATGAGGAGACAAGATACTTTCAAAAGCTGGGAGGAGGGAGAGAAACAAAGGGTTTGTGTGTCTGTCTGTAGTCGTCTTGGCCAGGGACAGAACAGGAATGGAGCCTTAGAACTTTTAGTAAGTAATCTAGCTAGGTATGTGTTAGATTATGATTTCTTTAAATGGCTGAGAAAAGAATTGTGCTGAATAGAATAACTATTTCTGTCTGTGTATCTTTTTTGTAACTTAAGGTTTTGCCTAGAGGGGTTCTCTATGTTTTTGAATCTAATTACCCTGTAAGATATCTACCATCCTGATTTTACAGGGGGGATTTCTTTATTTCTATTTACTTCTATTTTTTATTAAAAGTCTTCTTGTAAAACACTGAATGCTTTTTCATTGTTCTCAGATCCAAGGGTTTGGGTCTGTGGTCACCTATGCAAATTGGTGAGGCTTTTTATCCAACATTTCCCAGGAAAGGGGGAGTGCAAGTGTTGGGAGGATTGTTCATTGTTCTTAAGATCCAAGGGTCTGGGTCTGTAGTCACCTAGGCGAATTGGTGAGGCTTTTTACCAAACCTTGTCCAGGAAGTAGGGTGCAAGGTTTTGGGAAGTATTTTGGGGGGAAGGACGCGTCCAAACAGCTCTTCCCCAGTAACCAGTATTAGTTTGGTGGTGGTAGCGGCCATTCCAAGGATAACGGGGGTAATATTTTGTACCTTGGGGAAGTTTTGACCTAAGCTGGTAAAGATAAGCTTAGGAGGTTTTTCATGCAGGTCCCCACATCTGTACCCTAGAGTTCAGAGTGGGGGAGGAACCTTGACAGGGGGCATGCTGAAAGGTATGCTCTGCTTTACTGATTCTCAACAAGTGTAAGGTCGATTAGGACTTCATGCCAGTGGCATACTTAGAGCAGCTACTAAACTGCACTCACTGACTGCTACTTGAGCTGGCCTGGCACAGAATGAAGGAGATATAATTGGCTTCTAACAGTTTCTCTTATACCTAGTGGAACTCAATGCACAGAATCAAGCCTTTTGAATCTTGCAGTTGGATGGGACAGCAGTTTGACCTTTTATTTGGCTCACTGGTCTTCGTTGACATACACTAAAGGATATTCCAGGAACCATTTGGGGGACTTTTACTATGTGGTGCTTTCTTCCTCCTCCTGCTATTTTTCATCTCTGTGAGTTTGAAACATGGCTATTATCAGGATAGCGGTCAGAATTATTCCATGCTTCTGACTGATCACTCTGCAGTGGTCTTAGTACTGCTGTCTTGAATAAATGAAGTTTATTTATGGATGGCACATCCAAAAAAACACAGGCCTTCAGTGTTTTTCCTCATTTATTCCAACTCATGCATTTTCTGTTAACACTGACTTGATTGATTTTTTTCAGTTTCAAACAAGATCTCTTATGGTTGGATTACAGCAGAGTTCGCTCTATCTGGGACTATAATCATCTTCTAGTGCTACCACTTCCGAATTACTTTCCAAATTTCAGAAAGTACTTTCAGAGTAATATGGGGACTATAGAGCTCACTTTGATAACCGCTCAGTTAGACTACAGCAATGACTTGTCCTATGGTCTCCCTGAAGAAGTTTTGCATGGGCTCCAACTTGTGCGCAATGATATTACTCTTATTTTAACTCACTCACAATAGACTGAAGGAGTAACTGCAGCTATAAAGAAATTTTACAGCCTCTCTGGGAAATATTAAATCACTTTGAAATTGGTTAATGCCTTATAAAGCAGAGTACAATTTAGGTCAGATGTCTGATGCTCTGCATTCTGTGTTATGCTCTCAACTAAAGGCATTTTTAGACTGATAATGAACACCTCCTTTTGTTATATTCTTACATTTTCTTTCATAAGAAAGCTGTCCCATCTTACATGACAAACCATCAAGTTTTCTTAAAGATTTCATTTTGTCCTAACCACTAAAGAATACCACAGTCTTCTCTAATTAAAGTTTACTCCAAAAAAGTTGGATGAAAGTGGAGCTTATATTGTTAAATGTTCAACAAGCATTGGGATAGAGTGTCAAATTGTATATGTGATAAACCAGATATATGGGGTCAAATTGAATTCTGTGGAGTTACATCAAAGATACAGTTGACTTAGGTTTTTGGTTTGAGAAGGTTTGGATGCTTCCTTGAGAGGATTTTATAAGATGTTCACAGCACTAGAAGTTTATTTTGCCCAGTAAGGGATGTAAGGCTTTTCATGAGTCTTATTCTTACACAACTCCGACTGGGGCCACAAAAGTAGAGACTAAGGCACAAGCCAGACTCTATATCGCTGGTTCTGATCTACTTCCTTATGAGCTGTCTGGACCCAGCTACTATTTCTGAACGAAAGCTAAAATGTGTATTGCGTGCTAAGAAAATAGTCCTGGTTGGGATTTATAATTCTGGTTAATAGACTCAATCCAATCTAATATCTTTATTTTCTTAGTCCTGTTCTGATTCACGTTTGTTTGTACTTTGGATTTTTAAAGTACATCTTGATTGCTTTATATGAAAGGTGCTTTTAGTCTTACCTTGTAGTGCCTTGCATTATACAAGGATACAACCGACAAACACTGTGTACAAAGACAAAGTTAAAACAGACAGTGACACTGGGAATCAATTCAACTAATTAAGGAGTCTAGATGAACAAACCCAAACAACAAGGAGTCCGGTGGCACCTTAAAGACTATCAGATTTATTTGGGCATAAGCTTTCGTGGGTAAAAAACCACTTCTTCAGATGCATGGAGTGAAAATTACAGATGCAGGCATTATATAATGACACATGAAGAGAAGGAAGTTACCTCACAAGTGGAGAACCAGTGTTGACAGGGCCAATTTGATCAGGGTGGATGTAGTCCACTCCCAATAATAGATGAGGAGGTTTTATGTAGGGACTGTCTGGTTTGGCCAGTGTGCATGGCAGAGGGGCCTTACTTGCACATGATGGTGTGGCTGATTTGGTTGGAGCCTCTGATGATGTTGCTAGAGTAGATATGGGGACAGAGTAGGCAATGAGGTTTGCTACAGGGATTGGTTCCTGGGTTAGTGTTTCTGTAATGTGATTTCTGGGTACCTGTCTCACTCTGTCAATCTGTTTCCTCACTTCCCCAGGTGGGTACTGTAGTTTTAAAAATGCTTGATAAAGATCTTGTAGGTGTTTGTCTCTGTCTCAGGGATTGGAGCAAATTTGGTTGTATCTTAGGGCTTGGCTGTAGACAATGGATTGTGTGATGTGGCCTGGATGGAAGCTGGAGGCAAGTATAGCGGTAGTAGGTTTCCGGTATAGGGTGGTGTTTATGTGACCATCACTTATTTGCACTGTAGTGTCCAGGAAGTGGATCTCTTGTGTGGACTGGTCCAGGCTGAGGTTGATGGTGGGGTGGAAATTGTTGAAAGCCAGGTGGAATTCTTCAAGGGCCTCCTTCCGGTGGGTCCATATGATGAAGATGTCATCAGTATAGCGCGAGTAGAGGAGGGATGCTAGGGGACAAGAGCTGAGGAAGCATTGTTCTAAGTCAGCCATAAAGATGTTGGCATACTGTGAGGCCGTGCAGTATCCAGAAATCACCTACTACAGGACAGACCCAACAAGGAAAATAACAGAACACCACTGGCCATCACATACAGCCCCCAGCTAAAACCTCTCCAGCACATTATCAGTGATCTACAACGTATCCTGGAAAACGATCCCTCATTTTCACAGACCTTGGGAGGCAGGCCAGTCCTCGCTTACAGACAGCCCCCCAACCTGAAGCAAATATTCACCAGCAACCACAGACCACACTACAGAAACACTAACCCAGGAACCAATCCCTGTAGCAAACCTCGTTGCCTACTCTGTCCCCATATCTACTCTAGCAACACCATCAGAGGACCCAACCACATCAGCAACACCATCAGAGGCTCATTCACCTGCACATCTACTAATGTGATATATGCCATCATGTGCCAGCAATGCCCCTCTGCCATGTACATTGGCCAAACCGGACAGTCCTTATGTAAAAGAATAAATGGACACAAATCGGACATCAGGAATGATAACATACAAAAGCCAGTAGGAGAACACTTCAATCTTCCTGGATGTTCTATAACAGATTTGAAAGTAGCTATACTTGAACAAAAAAACTTCAGAATCAGACTTCAAAGAGAAACAGCAGAACTAAAATTCATTTGCAAATTTAACACCATTAATTTGGGCTTGAATGGGGACTGGGAGTGGCTGGCTCATTACAAAAGCAGCTTTGCCTCTTCTGGAATTGACACCTCCTCATCTATTATTGGGAGTGGACTACATCCACCCTGATCGAATTGGCTCTGTCAGCACTGGTTCCCCACTAGTGAGGTAACTCCCTTCTCTTCATGTGTCAGTATATAATGCTTGCATCTGTAATTTTCACTCCATGCATCTGAAGAAGTGGTTTTTTACCAATGAAAGCTTATGCCCAAATAAATCTGTTACTCTTTAAGGTGCCACTGGACTCCCTGTTGGTTTTGGGGATACAGACTAACATGGCTACTCCCTGATACTTAAACCCAAACAAGTTTGTGGATGATACCAAGCAGAGAGATTTGCAAGTGCTGTGAGGGGCTGAATTAGAATTCAAAATGATCTTGACAAACTGGAGAAATCGTCTGAAATAAACAGGATGAAAGTAAATAAGGAAAAATGCAAAATACTGCACTTAGGAAAGAATAATCAATTGCACAAATAGAAAATGGGAAATGACTGCATAGGAAGGAGTACTGCAGAAAAGAACCTGGTGGTTATAGTAGATTACAAACTAACTATGAGCCATCAGTGTAATGCTGTTGCAAAAAAGTGAACATCATTCTGGGATGTATTAACGAGTGTTGTGATCAAGATTCGAGAAGTAATTCTACTCTTTCAGCACTTATAAGGCCTCAGCAAGAGTACTATGTCTACTTCTGGGTACCATGCTTTGCGGAAAAGGTGGACAAATTGGAGAGAGTTTAGAAGACAGCAACAATAATGATTAAAGATAGAAAAGAATAGTTTTCTTTAGTCTGGAGAAGAGATGACTGGGGGTGGGTGAGACATATAATAGTCTTTAAGTATGTAAAAGTTTTTTATAAAGAGTACAGTGTAGATTTTTAAGAAGAGGTAAGACAAACATCTGTCAGAGATGGTGTCAGGGTTCCTTCCCCACTCTGAACTCTAGAGTACAGCTGTGGGGACCCGCATGAAAGACCCCCTAAGCTTATTCTTACCAGTTTAGGTTACAAACTTCCCCAAGATACAAACTTTGCCTTGTCCTTGAACAGTATGCTGCCCCCACCAAGCGTTTTAAACAAAGAACAGGGAAGAGAACACTTGGAGACATCTTCCCCCAAATATTCCCCCAAGCCCTACACACCTCCTTTCCTGGGGAGGCTTGAGAATAATATCCTAACCAATTTGTTACAAAATCATCAAAGACCCAAACCCCTGGATCTTGGAACAATGGAAAAATCAGTCTGGTTCTTAAAAGAAGGATTTTATTAAAAGAAAAAAAAAGAAAGGTAAAAATCATCTCTGTAAAATCAGGATGGAAAATACTTTACAGGGTATTCAGATTCAAAACACAGAGGATCCCCCTCTTAAAGTTACAGAAAACAGGAATAAACCTCCTTCTTAACACAGGGAAAATTGAGGTGAGGCTGACTGGCCTGTAGTTCCCAGGATCCTCCTTCTTCCCTTTTTTGAAGATGGGCACTGCATTGGCCTTTTTCCAGTCGTCCAGGACTTCCCCCCGATCGCCATGAGTTTTCAAAAATAATGGCCAATGGCTCTGCAATCACATCCGCCAACTCCTTTAGCATTCTCTGATGCAGTGCATCCGGCCCCATGGACTTGTGCTCATCCAGCTTTTCTAAATAGTCCCGAACCACTTCTTTCTCTACAGAGGGCTGGTCACCTCCTCCCCATGCTGTGCTGCCCAGTGCAGTAGTCTGGGAGCCGACCTTATTCGTGAAGACAGAGGCAAGAAAAGCATTGAGTACATTATCTTTTTCCACATCCTCTGTCACTAGGTTGCCTCCCTCATTCAGTAAGGGGCCCACATAGTAAGGTTGCTAACATACCTGAAGAAACCCTTCTTGTTACTCTTACCATCTCTTGCTAGCTGCAACTCCAGGTGTGATTTGGCCTTCCTGATTTCACTCCTGCACGCCCGAGCAATATTTTTATACTCTTCCCTGGTCATTTGTCCAATCTTCCACTTCTTGTAAGCTTCTTTTTTGTGTTTAAGATCAGCAAGGATTTCACTGTTAAGCCAAGCTGGTCGCCTGCCATATTTACCATTCTTTCTACACATCGGGATGATTTGTAACCTCAATAAGGATTCTTTAAAATACAGCCAGCTCTCCTGGACTCCTTTCCCCCTCATGTTATTCTCCCAGGGGATCCTCCCCATCAGTTCCCTGAAGGAGTCAAAGTCTGCTTTTCTGAAGTCCAGGGTCCATATTCTGCTGCTCTCCTTTCTTGCAAAGTACTCCTCTTAGGAAGGAACAATCAGTTGCACACATACAAAATGGGAAATGACTGCCTAGGAAGGAGTACTGTGGAAAAGGATCTGGGGGTCATAGTGGATCACAAACTAAATATGAGTCAACTGTGTAACGCTATTGCAAAAGAAGGAAACATCCTTCTGGGATGTATTAGCAGGAGTATTGTAAGCAAGACACGAGAAGTAATTCTTCTGCTCTACTCTGCGCTGATTAGGCCTCAAGTGGAGGGAATATTGTGTCCAGTTCTGGGTGTCAGATTTCAGGAAAGATGTGGACAAATTGGAGAAAGTCCAGAGAAGAGCAACAAAAATGATTAAAGGTCTAGAAAACATGATCTATTGAGGGAAGATTGAAAAAATTGGGTTTGTTTAGTCTGGAGAAGAGAAGACTGAGTGGGGACATATTAATAGTTTTCAAGTACATAAAAGGTACAAGGAGGAGGGAGAAAAATTATTGTTCTTAACCTCTGAGGATAAGACAAGAAGCAATGGGCTTAAATTGCAGCGAGGGCGGTTTAGGTTGGACATTAGGAAAAACTTCCTAACTGTCAGAGTGGTTAAGCACTGGAATAAATTGCCTAGGGAAATGGTGGAATCTCCATCACTGGGGACTTTTAAGAGCAGGTTGGACAAACACCTGTCAGGGATGGTCTAGGTAATACTTAGTCCTGCCTTGAGTGCAGGGGACTGGACTAGATGCCTCTCAAGGTCCCTTCCAGTTCTATGATTCTATGAAATTCTATGAAAAGATAAACTAATCCGCCTTGCCTGGCTTACCTATACTGACTGCAATATTGGAAACTTGGATTAGGATGGGTTGGAGAAGATGGATTTCTATCTGGCCTCTCTCAGTCCCAAGAGAGAACAACCATGTAAACAAAGAGCACAAACAAAAGCCTTCCTCCCAAGATTTGAAAGTATCTTGTCCCCTTATTGGTCCTTTGGGTCAGGTGCCAGCCAGGTTAGAATCATAGACTATCAGGGATGGAAGGGACCTCAGGAGGTCATCTAGTCCAACCCCCTGCTCAAAGCAGGACCAATTCCCAATTTTTGCCCCAGATCCCTAAATGGCCCCCTCAAGGATTGAACTCACAACCCTGGGTTTAGCAGGCCAGTGCTCAAACCACTGAACTATCACCCCCACCCCCAAGTTAGCTGAGCTTCTTAACCCTTTACAGGTAACAGGATGTTGTCTCTGGCCAGGAGGGATTTTATAGCACTGTATATAGAAAGGTGGTTACCCTTCCCTTTACATTTATGACAGATGGTCTAGATAATAATTAGTCCTGTCACAGTCCAGGGGATAGGACCTGATGACCTATCAAGGTACCTTCCAGTCCTCCTCTTCTATGATTCTGTATAGCCACTTCCTCATCTCTGTGCACCACTGGAGCAGTGCAATGTGGTCAGAACCCCCAGAGAAAGCAGCCTCTAGATTCTGTTCCAAGCTCGCCTGTGTATTACTAGGAGCAAATCAGTTAACTCCATTTCTCAGTTACTTAGTTTATAAAAAGAAAAGGAGTACTTGTGGCACCTTAGAGACTAACCAGTAATAAATTGGTTAGTCTCTAAGGTGCCACAAGTACTCCTTTTCTTTTTGCGAATACAGACTAACACGGCTGCTACTCTGAAACCTTAGTTTATAAAATAAGGATCATAGTGGTTATTCACCTGAACAATGTCCTTGTGGATTCAAAGTATTAATATTGATACCAGGCATGAAATGCGTAATTGATGCACAAGTGATGATTGTGGGCATCATTTTAAAAAGTTAACAATTTTCTGTAGCCATGTAGTGGCAGAGTTACTTTTCATTCTAAGGATAGGGAAATACTGCAATCCCTAGCAAGCCTTGTACCCTCCTTGGAGTGGTCAGATTGAAAAGGAAAACAAAATATAGAATTAACATGACATCTGCTGAACATCACCATTTGCTCATTCGCTTGCTTTTGTCACATCCCATCTGATGCTACTCCTTGTCTATTTAGATTATAAGGTCCTTGGGAAGAGCCTTGTCTTATTTGTCTTTAAAATGCCTAGCACTTTTGGGCACTAAATAAATAATATCTCAACTATGTATCAGAGTTCCTGATTCAGGGAAGTACTTAAGCAAGTACGTAAGTCCATCCCTGTTTTGGAAACCACATAAGCATGTTCTTAATAGAGCTGTCCGGAAAACAACAGTCCCATTTTGTGGCAATTTTTGAGGTTGCAAAATAAATGTCTTAGTTTGCTAGGGCTGTAAAAGCACAGTTTTGTCCAGTCTAGCAACAAAAGTTAGAAACTCACTTATGGTGTCTTATTATGCCAAAATACCTCCCTTTGAGATGTATGTTTCTCTGTGCTGCACTTCCTAGTGCCTCTCAGCCTTCTTTCCATTTGTGACTTGAGCAAGAGATGCCAAGAGGATGACTTAGTGTAAAAAGACATTTGAAAATGAAGGGTAAGTGACAGCCTTTGAAGTGCTTTCTCAGACTCGCTGCAATCTTACCACGGGCAGGCAAGAGCACACTTGAGACACACTAGGATCACACCTGGCAAATGCCTGAGAGATCTGGGGGAAAAAAATCTTAATTTTGAAAGGGGTAGGTTTCTATGAGTCTCTTTGGAAAGAGAGCTGAAGTGATTGAGCATCATGTTTAGCTTTTAAATGGGTCCAGGCCATTTAAAAGCTAAACATGATGCTCTTTACAGTGACATTTGAGTTTTGCTGTACCCTTGCAAATTCTTCCAGAAGTTTGCAAATTAAGATGATTTAAAGTGTTCTGTGACAATTTTCAGCTTTTTGCAAAAACAGATCACTTTAAACTTTGTAGTACAAATGATTAGTGAAGTGTTTTTAGCATGCATAGAAACATATTCATGAAATCCAGAAACAAAGGTTCTTTCCATATTATATTTGGAAATGGAGATAAATTAAGAAACTAATTAAAGTGCTGCTATGTTGGCCATGGTTCAGTAGGTTCTCTAGGAGAAAAGCCTTTTCTATATTTTTTAAAAAAGCGATCTTAAACAGGAGAGATGCATTTTAACCAGTTTGTAAGTAAAAACATACTGCAATAATTAAATGCATGAAATTATTCCCTTGATTTTCCAACTTATTTTATTACATTCATTAAGTTCAAACACATAGCCTTTGGAAATTCTTGTTCATTTTGAATACTTGAAAACTGATAATAACTGGAGAATTTATTCAGTGACCTTTACGTGAAACTTACCCTTATGCAAAGACCCAGCATAAGACTTATGCAGTACTTAAAACCCACTAAGGCCTCAGTGGAAAATCAGGAGCTAGATGCCCAAGATTAATGCACAAATTGAATTTTTCATGGTCATGTTTATAATTAATCTGATTTGTATAAGATGAATGGATCTGATATTGATAAAAAACTACATTTTAAAAAACCCTCACATCATTGGCCTTAGATTTCATTTTGTCTTTGGATTGAAGACTGTCTTCTCTTTTTGTTGGGGCTCTAGCTGAGTTCCCTTTTGTCCCTGATCCTAACGAGTGGTCCCTCATGGCCATCCACTAGGACTGCTGTAAGCCTTTGTGCTCTGGATCCCCTGGGGTGTGTTAGGTTTCTAGAGTCTCAGCAGGCTACAGCACTAGTTCCTCCCTTGGCCTCTCTGGCACAGTTCCTCGCACACTGTCAGTCTGCTACTCCTGTTCAGAAATGGTGCTCCTCAGCTCACCTGCCCTAGGCCCTCAGGACCCAGCACTGACCCCCGAGATACTCAAACACACCCTTCTCTCAGAACGCCATCCAAAAGCATAAATCTTCTGGTTTCCAGAACTCCCCAAGGAGCACACAGTAGGATGCTACATACTAGGTGACTTCTCTCTCTTGGACTGGACCCCTATCTAACAAACCAGCTTCTGCCCTTCTAAAACCTTCAGCCTTGTCTCAGGTGATAACTTTGCCAACTTCCCCATAGGAGCACAAATCCCTGCCAGGTGAATTTGTTGCCAAGGTGACTCCCTCCCTGCTAAACCAGTTTTTCTGCACAGGGAACAGTTTTTTATCTAGATAATTGCCTTTTGGGTCTTATATCTAACAACCTCGTTAATATACCCCAGAATGATATTAGCAATTTTTTGCAATTGCATCAGATTGTTGTCTCATATTCAATCTGTAATTCACTATAACCCCCGGAACCTTTTGAGCAGTACTGCCACCTAGGCAGTAATTTCCCACTGTGTAGCTGTGCATTTGATTTTTCCTTCCTTAGTGTAGTACTTTTCACTTATCTTTATTCAATTTCACCTGCAGGAGATCTCATGACCCAGTCATGCTGTTTTCCCATGTAGGACAACCTTTGTTTCAGGGGCGTGGTGAAACTGATAAAAGTCATTAGCAAGTGAATGGCCCTTGGCTGGTAGTCTCCATTGTCCTGCTTGCCCAAGATTATTCATTTGATGATGATCCTCATCAACTGTCCGATTCAGGAAGTGTCATTGTAGCCCTGTCAGTCCCAGGATATGAGAGACGAGGTGGGTGAGGTAATATCTTTCATTGGACCAACTTCTGTTGGTGAGAGATATGAGACAGAAGTTGGTCCAATAAAAGATATTACCTCATCCACCTAGTCCCCCCATTCAGGAACAGACAGTGCTTGTCAGTCCCCTTCTCCATAACACAAGAAGGATGACGCGAGGATACACTGCAAGACAACAATAAAACAGAGAGGTCATAAAATCAAAATGGATTTCGTAACTTCATAGTCATAGACAGATCCCCAAACCACCACATTTGGTGTCTCTCAAGCAGCCCTGTTAGAACAGTATGTTAGGTCAGAGGCCTTCCCTGGGACTGCACCTTGGCATGGTGGGAAGGCTTGTGTGTTCCAGTGACCATGAGAGCTATGCCAGTGGGAATTTTAACACCTGGAAGGGGCACTAAAGCTGTACAAAGCAAAAGGTGGGGACCAAATTAAAAACAATCCACTGGTACTCTAGATTAGGGGTTAAGTGACAGGCAACGTATCCTCAACAGTGACAACCTATCCTCGAACAAAAAGTTAAGTTACAGAAACACAACAAGGTAGTCATTCCAGCAAACAGCGTGATGGACAGGAATGGTAGAACCTTATTGTGCCCTAAGTGAACATCTGATAGTGTGGAAAAGATTCAGATTCGGATGAATAGTGGGAATAGCTGGAATATGCAGTGTAGTCTGTTGGAAATCTATAGGCCATGATAAAATAACGAAGACTACTTTCACTTCATATTTTGTACATTTTTTGTATAAACATTATGAATACCTTGTTTTGGTAAAATAAATGTTTATTTGTACCGAAATTTAAAACCAGCCTTTAAAATACATATTTTTATGTTGGCAGTGCTTTATAAGGATACTGCATACAAAGCTATGCTCCTTAAATATTTTGTAGCTACTCATGTCCACCAAACGTACGTGTGTCAGAGCTTTCCATTTTTTATTTTGCTTTCTTTTTTGTGTGATGTAGTGTAAGGGTTCTCAGTCATCAACTGATTTTATTTTCCCCATATACTGATGTAAACATTTTCTTTCCTCTGAGTTCTCAAAGACCTTTTTGGCAGGTGCCTATTCTATTATTTTGACCAACCTTCACACTCACAGTTAATGAAGAGATAATGTCAATGGAATAGAAAGCTGTCACAAGAGAATGGTCTCCCACAGTTACAGTGCTGTACTTAATGCTGAGGCATTTATTAAAAATAAACATTTTTAATGTTTCATGCATATTGCTACAGCAGAGATAGAGCTTCTTGCTACAGGGTTAATGAAAGGCTGCATTGTGTGTGTTTTATGGAGGGACTTTGCATCTCAATTGCCCCTAATCACTGCCTGAATATGGGAGTTCATTAACTCTCCATCTGCTGGAAGAGATGGACCCTAAATACCTATCCTGCTGACAGCTATAAAATACATTTCCTTACTCTTTTTAATGTAATCTACAATCTCTTTTAGAATTTTAGTATCAAATCCAAATTATGGAGCAGTTTAGATGATATGGTGATGGGTGCAAGAGGACAGGTGCTACAGAAATCTCTAATGTAGATAGATCATTCTGTTTTACTCACTGATTTATTTATTTTTTGACTTGCTCTTGTGTGACCTTCAACTACAATAATGTTTCCTCTTTCCTACCCTGGGAACATAGGAACGGCCATACTGCTTCAGAGGAAGATATAAAACTTCCACACTGTATAACTGCAAAGTGGTATGCCCACAAGGGAAATTTTCCTTTAACCCCAAACTCTAGTGATTAGTTTAAAAGGCATATTAACCTGATAGATTTCAGAGTAACAGCCGTGTTAGTCTGTATTCACAAAAAGAAAAGGAGTACTTGTGGCACCTTAGAGACTAACCAATTTATTTGAGCATGAGCTTTCGTGAGCATCCGATGAAGTGAGCTGTAGCTCACGAAAGCTTATGCTCAAATAAATTGACAGGTTTCAGAGTAACAGCCGTGTTAGTCTGTATTCGCAAAAAGAAAAGGAGGACTTGTGGCACCTTAGAGACTAACCAATTTATTAGAGCATAAGCTTTCGTGAGCTACAGCTCACTTCTTCAGATGCATATCGTGGAAACTGCAGCAGGCTTTATATATACACAGAGAATATGAAACAATACCTATTCCCACCCCACTGTCCTGCTGGTAATAGCTTATCTAAAGTGATTTCCAGCACAAATCCAGGTTTTCTCACCCTCCACCCCCCCACACAAATTCACTCTCCTGCTGGTGATAGCCCATCCAAAGTGATAACTCTTTACACAATGTGCATGACAATTAAGCTGGGCTATCACCAGCAGGAGAGTGAATTTGTGTGGGGGGGTGGAGGGTGAGAAAACCTGGATTTGTGCTGGAAATCACTTTAGATAAGCTATTACCAGCAGGACAGTGGGGTGGGAATAGGTATTGTTTCATATTCTCTGTGTATATATAAAGCCTGCTGCAGTTTCCACGATATGCATCTGAAGAAGTGAGCTGTAGCTCACGAAAGCTTATGCTCTAATAAATTGGTTAGTCTCTAAGGTGCCACAAGTCCTCCTTTTCTTTTTGCTCAAATAAATTGGTTAGTCTCTAAGGTGCCACAAGTACTCCTTTTCTTTTAACCTGATAGAGAAGGCTGTATATTCTTTGTAACTTTTCTCTGTCTAATATAGCTACAAATATTCGTATAAATCAATAGTCCTTTTTCCTCTGTGTAATCATTGTGTTTTCTTACTTTACCTGATAAACACTGAATCATAGAACTGGAAGGGACCTCAAGAGGTCATCTAGTCCAAACATTGGGTGAGCAGGGTTGTAATTTACTACTGAGCATACACTAGATCCACATTTTCATACCATCTGTTTAAAAACATACTGAGCAAAACACTAGAAAGTATCCAGCAGGAAACTCCTTTGCCCTGACAGGGTGATATACGAGGTAGCCTAATAAGATTTTTCTATCTATAGACTCAACCTTGTTGTTTCAAGGCCTTTTCACATATGACACTACCCACTTATATTCCAATTTCTTTTTTAATTTGGCTTTCCATATTAATTCTCCATTGATTTCATGTTTCACTCATTTCTAATTCTCTGCATACACTCACTCCTCTAGCTCTCCTATTTTTTGGATTTGTGTAGCAGGATTTCATACCTCTTTACCACAGGAAGTTATCCAATCCTTTTGATTACCTCTTGTATTCTTCTCTGTTTGTTTTCTTGTCTCTGGCTCATAATCTTACTGCGTATGCTCTTTCATCAGTTTTTACTTGTATTTTAAATACGCAAATCTCTGTAAACCCTCTTGGTTTCCTTTTAGTTTAAACATTATTGTGTATATTTTTTGTTCCTGTCAATACTCACTACTGCATCTGGTGGAAGTATATATTGCAAATAACATAACTTGATTGATTCAGCTCTTTTTCTCTGTTAGTGAATCATTCACAAGAAATGATCCTGATCTTTGACAGTTTTGTATAAGACTTCCCTGAATAGTTTAGAGTCTAGACAAACATTTTCTAGCCTGTTGGCTCTTCACAAACTGTTTACTTTGACTGTCAGAAAGTGATTAGTCATCTAAATCATTAGATGGTGTGATTAGTCATCTAATGGGTGTGATTAGTCATCTAAATCATTGCCAGCCAGCCTGTACCCTTCAAAAATCAGCCCCCCCCCCAAATTCATGAAACTAGTTTAAAAATGATGATTTAAAAATAACAATTCATTTTGAATTCTTTTTTATTTGCCTTCTAGTTTCTGAGCCTTTTGGTTGCACTCACTTCACATTTTCAACCTTTCCTTCACAGCCCTGAGGGCTAGAAACTTTTTTTGAAATGCAAACTTATATATTCTTGCAATTTTTTGATTCCAGGAGGAGGGGCTTTAATAAGCACACTGGCCACAGGGCCTGCCCAAGCAGTGGCCAGTGCAGCTGGCCCCAGGGACCAGCGGTCCTGGGGGCAGCGGGAGCGGTGGCAGGGAGAAGGTCAGAGCAGCTGCTGCTTGTACCCCCACAGGCCTTTCCCAGAGCAGCGGCCCCCCCAGGTCCCTCCCAGAGCAGCAGCCCTCCAGACACCCCCCCGAGAGCAATGTCCCCCCACCGCCCACTACTCCCTGAGTAGCAGTCCCCCGGAGCAGCGCCCCCTGAGCAGCAGTGCCCTGGGGGCTTCCCAGCTAAGGTTTAGTCAGGGTATTTATAGTACAGGTCATGGACAGGTAATGGGGCTGTGAATTTTTGCTTATTGCCTGTAACCTGTCCATGACTTTTATTAAAAATAGCCATGACTAAATTGTAGCCTTACTTGTGTGTACTTTTCTTAATGTAGTTGAGATATTGCTACTTCTGGCCCAGTTCTAGTCTGACCAACACCCAGGCTAACTCATTGTATTGAATGGAGTTGGACCATGTTTAGGCCATGCTAGAATTCGGCACTTAGTTACTTGAACTATAATTATTCACTTCTCTCTCTCCTCCCAAACCCCATCCCTTTGTGTGCATATATTTGTACAGGGATCTTTTGGTTTGCAATGTGTGACCAACACCCTTACCAGCTCTTCTCTCCTGCTTGATCCTTCAGCGTCTCCCTTTGTGTTCCCTTGCCATACTTCGATGGCAACACAAGTTACTGGAAGCACCACTTCTGTCCATGTACCTTGAATGAGACTATAGATTCTAGAATCTCTTTACACTTCAGCATCTCTCCTTGGGTTGTGAGGGGGTTTTTTTGTGGGAGATGTCTGAGCAAAATTACCCATTGCAGCAAAATTTATTAAAAATAGCAAGAACATGGAATAAATAGTTTGCTTAACATATCTAGGTTGACAGTTCTCAAAAGATAAGGCATTTTAGTTACAGAGACAAAAAGAAAAGTGTCAGAGTAACAGCCGTGTTAGTCTGTATTCGCAAAAAGAAAAGGAGTACTTGTGGCACCTTAGAGACTAACCAATTTATTTGAGCATGAGCTTTCGTGAGCTACAACTCATTTCATCGGATGCTCACGAAAGCTCATGCTCAAATAAATTGGTTAGTCTCTAAGGTGCCACAAGTACTCCTTTTTTTTAAAGAAAAGTGTGTAGCTCACACCCCTTGAAAGCAAATTCCTCTCCAAACTGCCTGCCCAGAGCAGCACAACTCTCTGCTCTGTCTGCAAAGATCTTTCTTATGAAGTCCTCCCCCATCCTGGGCCACTATCCCTGCTTTAAAAAAACAGTTTTCTGCACCTCCCACAATAGGATTTATTTAGGAAATGGACCACTGAAGATAGGAAGACCCTTAATGATGATTAATGGCTGCCTTTCAAAGGCTTAATTGCCTAATTTAGATACCACTATTTACAAACCACCTTGGCTGCTTGTACCCAGTTTTGGTCAAGCCTATTGTATCTAAGCCAGGCCATTAAGCAAGTTTTTTTTCTTTTGTCATGAACTATGAATTATGGGAAGGTCCCCAGATGTGTTGGTCACACTGTTCTGACTTCTGCTCTCTCTTGTTTCCGCTTTGTTTCCTCATCTAATCTTCATTTGTTTTAACCCTCTTCTCCATAGAACAGACATTTCCCCCTGGTTTATTGCTGCCAGCTTCGCACTCCTTCAGTCCACACTCCCTCTAGCCAATCTCTCTTTCCACCCACCTCTCCATTTGCTCTGTGTTTTCACCGAACAGCCTCCCACATGTCTTGTATAAGCAGCTTCCACAGTTCATTCAGCTAAGTGCAAAGCAGCAGTAATGTTCACAATACCTTGCCAAAATGCTTGTTTCTATCCAAACTATGTTGAAATGTATCAGAGGGGTAGCCGTGTTAGTCTGGATCTGTAAAAGCGGCAAAGAGTCTTGTGGCACCTTATAGACTAACAGACATATTGGAGCATAAGCTTTCGTGGGTGAATACCGACGTCATTGGATGCATGTAATGGAAATTCCCAGAGGCAGGTATAAATATGCAAGCACGAATCAGGCTAGGGATAACGAGGTTAGTTCAATCAGGGAGGATGAGGCCCTCTTCTAGCAGTTGAGGTGAGAACACCAAGGGAGGAGAAACTGCTTTTGTAGTTGGCTAGCCATTCACAGTCTTTTTGTTTAATCCTGAGCTGATAGTGTCAAATTTGCAAATGAACTGAAGCTCAGCATCCATACAGCCTGGTAAAGCTCCCCCTGCTGGACATTTACCAGACTGCTGTTTGGGTCCCACTGAACTGGGCCCTTGTGCTTTTCAGCTTTCTGTGGTTTGAGTAGGCTGTGGCACTGTCTCTTTTCTTGGCCTCTCTGAAACTCTAGTGAGGCACAGATTCTTGTGAGGCACAGACCACAGCCCAGCTTCCCTAGGCTCAGGGACCAGGATTAACATCTCAGACTCCCCTGCAGCTTAAGCACACCCTTTTCCAGAGCTCCAGTCTTGTGGGTGCGTTGGGTTTACAGTTCCTCTTTAGGGACACGTGATAGCGAATGCAAGCAAACACACAAGCTTTCTCAGGGTTCCCCTCATAAATCACTCTTTATTGAGATAGCACAAGAAATATGGAGATCTAGACAAAATAATAAACACCTGAACACATTTCCCTGCCTTAATTTCCTCACCACCTCTAAAGGAGACTGGATCCCTTTTCCTGCATGTAGCTTCTCCTCCCAATCACAGAATCTCTCTCAGTCTTATGAAAGCTAGTTTAATAGATAAAGTTGGAAGGGACCACTATGATCATTGGCTCTGGCCTCATGTAAAACACAGGGCATAGTGCTTCTCTGAATTAGTTTCTGTCTGAACTAGAGCGCAACCTTCAGGAAAACTTCCAACCCTGATTTTAAAATTTCCAGTGCTGGAGAATCCACCAAAACCCTTGATAAGTTATTTCAGTGGTTAATTACTTTGACTGTTACAATTGTACACTTCATTTCTAGTCTGAATTTGCGTAGCTTCAACTTCCAGCCATGGACCATGGTCTGCTAGTTTGAAGACCCCAGAATTAAAGCTTTGTTTTCCCTTTTAGGTACAAAGACTTGTTAAGAAAAACAGATTGAGCTCCTGGAATCTCTCATTGTAAAGCAGATTTTCTAATCCTTTAATCATTCTTGTTCTTCTTTTCTGAACCCTCTCTATTTTTTCAGCATTCTTCAGTTGTGGACTCCAGAAGCAGACATATTAGGAATACTTTAGGAAAGATTGGACAATTTGAAGAGAATGCAGAGGAGAGCAACAAATGAGGAAAGGTTTAGAAAACCTGACCTCTGAGGAAAGCTTAAAAAAACAAGGCATCTTTAGTATTGAGAAAAGAAGACTGAGGGGGGACCTAATAAGTCTTAAAATATGTTAGGCTGTTATAAAGATGATGGTGATCAATTGTTCTCCATGTCCAATGATGGTAGGACAAGAAGTTATGGGATTAATCTGCAGCAAGGGAGATTTACATTAGATATTAGGGGAAAAAATTCTAACTGTAAGGATAGTGAAGCTCTGGAATAGGTTTCCCAGGGAAAATGTGGACTCTCCATCGCTGGAGGTTTATAAGAAAAGGTTGGTCCTGCCTTAGTCCAGGGGGTTGGACTAGATGACTTGGAGATCCCTTCCAGACACTAAATTTCTATTATTCTGTGACTACAGCAGCTGTTGCACCATTGCCAAATACAGCAGTAGTATATTCGTACTCAAGATTCCCAGGTTTATACATCCTTGGATCACAATAGCCCCTTTGTCCACAGGATCACACTGGAAGCCCATGTTCAGCTGATTACCCACTGCGACCCCCAAGTATTTTTCAAAGTCGCTACTTCCCAGCATAGAGTCCCCCATCCTGTAGGTATGCCCTGCATTCTTTGTTCCTACATGTATAACTTTACATTTGATTCTATTAAGACATTATTTGCCTGCACCCATCTTACCAAGCAATCCAGATTGCTTTTTATCAGTGTCCTGTCCTCTCCATTATTTACCACTCCCCCCATCTGTGTGTCATCCACAAAGTTTATCTTTGTGAACTGGTCCTGCAGTTTAAAAAAGAGGCCCCCTGCTGCAAAAACATGTCCCTCTCTTCCTTTCTCCTGCCCAAGCATCCATGTCTGAGTCCCACGAAGTTTCTCTTGAGGCTCTCAGGCTCAGTGGCATTTGAGATTCACTGTTAACACCTCTTCCGTTCTATATAGCTTTTTATACCATGCTTATCACCATAGTATCTGAGCATCTTCCAGTTGTGCAGTAGGCAAATGTTACTACACATCTGTCAGGTGTCATTTATTCGGTCATCCTCACCTCAGAAGGAGAAGTATATGGAGTGGAGTGTCTTGTTTGGGAAGTATTTTTTAAAGAAAATTATTAAATATACCTGTTGCTGTGTGTTCATATTAGAGAAGGCAAAGTCAAAGAAATGTGCCTTGCACTTGGAACGGAAAGTGGTGTGATTTGTGATGGTCCCTCAGTTCTTCGGGGAGTTCATACCACAGTCTCAGACCATGTCCAGAGCAGTTTGTCTCCTGCACAAACAAGCTTTGTTCTTACTGCTGAGAGTTCCCAGAGAAGTTGGGCCAGAGAAGCAAAGTTGACAACCACAGCCTTTGTCCTAGAGCTTTAGATGGTCTTTTTGGTATGCAGGGCTGAAGCCATGGAGCACTTTGAAGATAAGGACCAAGACCATGAATCCGAGTTCTGTGGAAAGCCAGTGTAGAAAATGCAGAAGCAGTATGATGTGGTCACTGTAGCCTATGTTGCTGAGGAGTCATGCTGCAGTGTCGTGTACCAGCGGGACTTTCCTGAGTGCTGAAGGTTCATGCCCAATTATACCGCACTGCTGTAGTCCATCTGAGAGATGACAAAGGCATGAATAAATGAGTCCAGGTCTCCATCTGCCAGTATGGGATGGAGTTTACCAGCCAAGTAGACATGGTAGAAAGCATTACTCCCTGATGCTGCTGTGAGAGCTCAGCATCAGTGAGGACCCAAGAGTTTGCCTAGACTACCGACTGAACTGACCTATTATGGATGTAAATCTTCAATCAAAGGAAACTGCACTATGGCTACAAACTCCTTAGAAACTTTCCTCTGCCCACCAACATCACCTCTCTTTTGCTTCAGCCACCAGTTTTTCATCCATGAGCTACTCTCATCCAAGCACTGGGCCATCTTGGTGGAAGTGGTGTGGTCATATGCGATGAAGAATAGATAGAGCTGTGTATCATCTGCATATTGCTGGCACTTGAGTCTATGTTCTCTGGCCAGTTCATGTAGTGGTTGCAGTAGATTTTGTAAAGGGCCAGAGAACTGATCCTTGTGGAACTCCACAGTTGAGGGGTCTAGTGGTGGAAGTGCAGTTTCTTATCACGATGCTTTGGGTGCATCCCTCCTGAAAGTGCTCAAACCATTTTAGTGCATCGCCATGGTATCCTGCCTCCTCTTTCAGATGAGACAGCAGTGTCAGACAATGGTGTCAGACACTGCAGAGGTCCAAGAGGATGAGAATGGACGTGAATCCTCTGTCCATTGACAGGAGGAGATCATCCATCAGTGCCATTAAAGCAGTTTCAGTTCTTTGTCCTGGCCTGAATCCAGATTGTGCTTGTTATACCAATAAAATAAAAATCAGCAGGATCTTATTAAAGGGGATAAGGCAAAATGCCACATTTATTGTGAATCATATCAGAAAGAATCATAGTAGGCAGTTAGTTATAGCTATAACATTCCATTCAATTTCATATTTATTCACACATTCATTCATACACACACACAGGTTCTGCAAGGTTGTTATCATAGTTACCAGCCTTAGAGTTGCTCGTGCCAAGCCACTGGCCAGGTGGCCTGGACATGAGGAGGGAGCAGGGTCTTGTCAGATACACATCTGATGCTCCTGGAAGTTGGTTTGCAGAATCAGACCCCAAAGTTCTCAGTTTCTAGAGTCCATTTTTCTAGGAATTTATTCCTATGCCAGTCTATGGGAATTGCTTCATCATGCTGTTGCTGAATCAATCAGCAGATGGCACATTCCTGACGGCGCCATGCTGCCAGATGTTATCTTGTTCTTCAGTTCTCCCATCCTTGAGGCTGTTGGGTGGATTCCAGTCTGCCCTCCGGGGGTCCTCTGGTTGTTTCCACTTGATGCCTTCTTCGGCCGATCGACACTGGATTCTTAGGCTGGCACCTCCCTAATCATTCATTTATTATTCACACCAAGCATCCATCCACATACATCCTCTATCTTTATTTTAATCACAATGTTTAAATCACATTTAATCAATGTTTCTGTTGTTACAAAGTATCGCTTTGAGTCTCTCTCTGTGTGAGTCGTTGTTGTTACAAAGTATTGCTTTGAGAACAGATTCTGTCTTAGGATGTACCAACACAATTAGCAGCTTGCAAGTTTCACACAGAGAGGGAGAGAAATGGTAAAACCAAGAGACCAAAAACCAAGAGACTTCTTAATTAGTAATACCCTGGAATTTAAACTATGGGGAATCAAACTCATTTGTGATTTTAATACAGAACTTCTTTAATATGATCCAACATGCTGGGTCTAGAATGTTGGCGTTAGTTAGATGAGCTTGCATTTGACCTTTCCCTAGGTTCTTTATGAACTTGTTCAGGAATAGGAGGTTTGACATTGGATGGTAGTTAGCTAGGACTGAAGTATCCATGTTGGATTTCTTCAGTGTTGTTTGGACTACTAAGTGTTTGAAAGAGGAAGGGAAGATTCCATCTCTGCATGAGGAACTAGCTATTTCAGTTAGGAGTGGAACCAATTGTTCATGGACTCCTTCACAAAGCCAGGAAGGGCATGGGTCAAATTCACAAGTCTTGGGTCAAGAGTCCTTAGGGGAGTCTTCTTAATGAGTGAATGTACTGATTCTGGGAATACAGGTCGGCTGTTGCTTGATGGGTGCTTGAGCGGATCCATGCTGCTTGAGAAGACTTCCCAAATGTGTGTGACCTTGTCAGCAAAGTAAGATGATAGCAAGCACTGTGAAGAGCTCAGTTGTGATGCAGGTTGTAGGCATTCAGAATTGATGAAGCGGTTTACCACCCTGGATAACTCCTTGAGGTGGGATTCAGAAGCCTTGATCGTGGCTGATGGAAAGATTCTCTTATCCAGTAATACAGCCTCAGCACAGGCAATGAAGAATTTTTTTCTTCTTTTCTGTATCAGCGTTTGTTTTCCACCATCAGTGCTTGATTTTCAATCCCTCTCTCTGTTGCAGGGTGTCAGAAAACCAAGGAGATCCATGTGGGTGATGCGGAGGAAGGACCCATTTGGTGGGCCAGCATATCAATGGTCAAGGCCAGTGTGGAATCGTAAGGTTCCACCAGGCCCTTAACTCCTCAGTCTGCGGGTGGAATGCTGTCTTTTTAGAATGTCTTTTAGAAGGCTTTGGAATTTGTTGGCGTCCATGAGTCTTTGTTGTTGCATCAGGATCATTGGTCTTTCTTCTTGCCTGGGCAATGGAAGGTTTCTGACCACTGCCTTAATCAGGAGTTGGTCTGTCCAAGACATCGTCTGGGTTGAAATGTTCTCTGTCTTGATATGGAGGCAGTAGATCAGGCTGTATAGTTGGACCAAAGTTGACCTGTGAAAATCCCAGGGAGGCAAGTGAGATGAGTTTTGGGGATTTGCATCTGCAGCCTTGTCTGCACCCAACTTCTTTGTTTGCACGTGTCAAGGTTCCTTTCCCACTCTGAACTCTAGGATACAGATGTGAGGACCTGTAAGAAAGTCCCCCTAAGCTTATTCTTACCCGCTTAAGTTAAAAACTTCCCCAAGGTACCAACTTTGCCTTGTCCTTGAACAACTGCCCCCACCAAGCGTTTTAAACAAAGAACAGGTATAGAGACCACTTGGAGACGTCTTCCCGCAAAATATCCCCCCAAGCCCTACACCCCCGTTTCTGGGGAAGGCTTGATAATAATATCCTCACCAATTGGTAAGGTGAACACAGACCAAACCCTTGGATCTTAAGAACAATGAAAAATCAATCAGGTTATTAAAAGAAGAATTTTATTTAAAGAAAAGGTAAAAGAATCACCTCTGTAAAATCAGGATGGTAAATGCTTTATAGGGTAATCAGATTCAAAACACAGAGAATCCCTCTAGGCAAAAGCTTAAGTTACAAAAAGACACAAAACCAGGAATATACATTCCATCCAGCACAGCTTATTTTACAAGCCATTAAACAAAAGAAAATCTAACGCATTTTCTAGCTAGATTACTTACTATCTTTACAGGAGTTGTAAGGCTTGCATTCCTGATCTGTTCCCAGCAAAAGCATCACACAGACAGACAAAACCCTTTGTCTCCCCCTGCTCCAGATTTGAAAGTATTTTGTCCCCTCATTGGTCATTTTGGGTCAGGTGCCAGTGAGGTTACCTTAGCTTCTTACCCCTTTACAGGTGAAAGGGTTTTGCCTCTGGTCAGGAGGGATTTTATAGCACTGTATACAGACAGGTGGTTACCCTTCCCTTTACATTTATGACAGCAGGTTTGGGTATTTCCCACTCTCCAAACCCCAGCTCCTTCAAGCAAACTTGGTGAGACAGACCATCCAGTCCCAAGGGGCTTCTGTTTGAATGGGCACCATTAAGGTTTAATGACCCTCCATTGTTCCTGGTCTGGGAGACAGCCCTGACAACATATGGATGAACTCCAAATACACTGAAACAGCAAATTCTCAAAATTGTCATACCTTGTACCTAAGCAGGGGTGATGGATTCCTCCTAAAACTGGGGGAGGGGCACAAGGCCCCCACCCCCAGCATTGCCCTTCCCCCTGGCAAAGCTGGATCCAGGCCGGGGAACCCAGGCCCTCCACCTGCCCAGAATGGGAGGGCCTTGAGAGTGGCCCCCCTATTCAGGGCAGGTGGAGGGTCCACAGCTCCCCACAGCTGCCCAGGCATCTCGTTGGCCCCCAAGGACCTGCCCCCAGGCCAGGCCAGAATCTGGAGCCAGGTTGGGTCAAGAGCCATGCGGGCAGCTCTGGGGAGCCATGGACCCTCCACTTGCCCTGGGAGGGGAGCGGGGACACGAGCCAGGGGCAGCTCTCTGCCCCCTTGACCGCAGGCGGGTGGAACGTCTGTGGCTCCCTCTATCTGCCAGGGCTACTTTTCCCCTGGCTGTCAGGGGTGGCCTAAGGGCAGGGCAATGTGGGCCCCTGCCCAGGGAGCCGTAGCTTGGGGCCTCTGTGGTGCAGAGGCCAAGGGCTCGGGCTTCCCATTGCTGCCTGCGGGGTGCAGCCTGGTGCGGCAGGAGTGTCTGCTTCCCTGCTCCTTAGCAGAGGCCCCCTGCTCACCGCCCCACGTGGTTTCCCAGCCTGGCTCCAAGTCCTGCCTCTTCACTCTGCAACTAGGAGCTGGGCTCTTTCCCCTTCCTCCTCCCAGACTGTCCCAGTCCTGCCATTCCTCTTTCCACGGGCCGCCTGAATGAAAGCCATGCTGCCCAATGGACGGTGAGTGTGGCATCTTGGCCAGCCAATGGGAGTTGGAAGTTGCTGGCCTCTTCCAGGTTGGGAAGGGAAGGGACTGGGAACTAAAACTGCAGGGCAAAGAGACTAGTAAGTCTTAGGGGGTCCTGACCCTGTTCCCCAGATCCCAGCTCCCTCTCCCCCCAGCTCCCAGGGACCCCTCCCTGTGCCCACATCTCCCAGCCCCCGGGGACTCCTCTCTGTGCCCCCAGCTCCCAGGTACGCCTCCCTGTGCCTACAGCTCCCAGCCCCCTCCATGTCCACCCAGCTCCCAGGGACCCCTCCCTGTGCCTACAGCTCCCAGCTCCCTCCATGCCCACCCAGCTCCTAGGGGCCTCTCCCTGTGCCCACAGCTCCCAGTCCCTCTCCATGCCCATACAGCTCCCAGGTGGCCTGTTCTCTGCCCCACAGGCCCCAGCCTCCCAGTTTTCAGGGTGTCCCTCACATCTTTGAGGTCCCTCTCCTGCATGGCACACTCTGACCCCACAGTTCCCCATGCTGCCCAGCTCTCAGGGGCTCCCCCTTTTTCTTACTCATCCCAAAGGGAGGTGTTAGTGCAGGGGGTTGGGGATATTTCCGGAGCCAACCTTCCATCCTCACCACCCACTCTAGCTACCTTCAGTGCGCTGGAGCATTTTAACCTCCCCCTCTCCCAATAACCCTCTTCCCTGCGGAGGGGCACTTGAATATTGGGGATGCTCAGTATTGGGGTGGGGAGAGATCTGCCCTTCTGGAGAACCACTGCCCCCCTGGTATCCCCACACCAATGTGATTCTATCTGTACACCTCTGGTTCCCTCCCCCATTTCTGGGGCTCTCAGGCCACCAGGCTTCTCTGCTGCCACCGCCCTGTGATGCCCTACTGTCACTGTGCCTCCATTTGGGCTGCTGACCCCCTGGGGCTCTGGCAGAGGAGCTAGATGCCATGCTGAGTGGGAGAGTTTCAGAGGTGCAGGAGAGAGAGGACTCTGCCCCAAAGGCCACTCACCCCGTCAGAGTGCAGAAGACCACCTACTACATTGTCTTGGCTATCCTGCTCAATGACCAGATGAGGGGTCCCTGTAGCACTGGCTGGGAATAAATGAGATTGCTGTTGGGTTTCCTATGATGCTCATCACCGTGGCATCCAGATGTGAGTCACTGGAGGGCAAGACCGGCTCTAAGTGGGGAGACGTGGTCAGGGGGTGCTGTGATTAAGAGGCAAGAAGCAGGGTGGGCCTGGAGTGTGAGGTCATGGAAGGATGTTTGGGGCAATGAAGGGTGGAGGGAGAGGCAGCGTGGGCTGGGGCGACGGCGGTAGGGAGCCTGGGAAGACAGCTGGGGCCAGGGTTCTCCAAAATACAAATTTGCCAAGGGTGCTATTTTCCCTAAGGCTGTCCCTGCAGGCTGGGCTCCAGCTTCTGGCCTGGCAGAGGGGTGGGATCTCAGGGAGAAGAGGAAGGGCAGGAGGCCAAGCCCGTAGCAAAAAGTGGGAGGGCCATGGCCCCTTGGGCCCCCCATTCCGGGGCTCCTGTACCTAAAATCTCCTTTGCAAGTGAATAAAATAAGCAATTGTAGGGGGAATTGTTTGTTCAATTCTATGCTCCAGATAACAACATAATAGACAATAACATTTCAGCTGGCTTCAGTGCTTTCATGGTTTAGACAATCAGCTGATCCACAGAGAACTGCTGACAATTCTGTAAGGAACTGCTGCTCATTTACCCTCTGGGTCAATTATCCACCTAATAAGAAGGGTAGAAAGAAATGCAGCCTTGTGTAGCTCTGATTTTAATTATATTTTTTCTGTCATCCACTGCCACATTATGCAGGGATGTTGTGTCATAAAAGACCAATTACATCAGATTGTCTCAACTACAGACCTGGATTTATGGGAAAAGGAGAAAAGGCCTCAGGAAAGGAGAGACACTAATACATGATTAGACTGAGAATGTGGAGATGTGATCCTGTTGTTATGTACTTAGAAGCTTGAGAAAAATGTATCTAACGCATAAATGAGTCCAGTAAATTGCTGGTCATATCTTTGCAGATTATCATTTTGGTCTTAAAGCATTAGTGTAAGACATCTTCTTCATTGACTTCAATATTTGAACATTTAAAGCTAGTAAATAAGGAGACATCATTTTTGGAGCCAATGAACAGACAGCAGAGTGTTATTGCATTGCCAGCATTTCATAAAATTAACTCACATGCATGGGTCCATATGCTATTGCACAGAAAATTAAATTCAAGGCAACTTCCTGAGCTACACTGGTTTTCATAGGCACTGTTGAAAAGAGAGAGAGTTGGAAAAACCTGACTCATGAGAAATGTTAGGTAAAGCATATTCAGGAAATTGTTGTTAAGACTCTTGCTTAACAATGGATTGATGCTCTGTTCTGATCAAACTCTGCTCAGCCCGGGAATGGGGATGTCTAAAGAGGAATGAAGGTAGCACCACACCGCTTTTGTGCTCCCCACATTCTAGGTCCATCTGGTTTGACACCTGGTGCAAGTTATAGTAGCCAAGGGGTTGTTCAGCCAGAGTGCTGTAGCACTTTGACCATACCCCTTTTCCTGGCCACACCCTCTGCCAGAAACTGCAGGGGGTAGCATAGATCTGCAATGCCAAATACACACTACAAGGAGATTCCCACCTAGCCAGATATATGGCCGTTCAGCTCCTTTGCACCCACAGAGAATTGTGCAACAGAGCAGTTTTTGTCCACTTGGGAAATTTGAAATGAGTGCCGGGTGAAGCTAAGTTTATTGAGGGAAACCAATACTCCCAAACATGAGAAAAGAAGACAATATCTATAAAATGCCAAAGAACTGGCCAAAACTAACTCATGGCACACTTGTTTGAGTTTGTGATCTTATTTTGAATTGTTTTTTATCATCAGATTTTGGTTCATTCAGAAGTGAGGAATAGCCCTACATATAGCTGTAGACTAAGAGAATAGAGCTCTGTTTTCAAAAGCTTAGGCAGCTTAATATCCACTTCAGCAAGATGCATATGTGTGGTCCACAGCACTCTGCCAACTCGACTGAAGAAGCAGTTAATGTTACAACGGTAAACCTAACTTACTTTCTATGCCATGCAAGGAACTTTAAGAATTTAATTAAATTGGATATTTTGAATAGATATGATTCTCCTTCAGATGATGATAGAATTCTAACATCTTCCTTATGTATTTCTTTTGAGGCCTCAAAAGAATGAAACTATGTTTGTGTGGAAATAGTGTTAGAAAGTTCAGTTTTATGAAGAGTCTGTGCATGCAATAGGAAAATGTGTTACTAAAGATGAATGATGGGGCTTAGTCTCATACAGATACTGAAGGTGACTTACTAGATAAGTTCCCTTTTATTTCATAGGGGGAAAACGGTTGCACCTTTTGGCCCCCTTGCTCCCATTTTAACAGCTTACAAGCCTGATTTTTCACACTGGAGGAGTATCAACTTCTTCTTTGAGTAATGTCCCTATGGGTGCTCCACTGTAGATGTGTCTGTGCTCCCGGTGCTGCTGAGTGGAGAATTTTGGTAGCAGTCTGTCCTGCCGGGAGACTAGCCAGAGGCTGTGCGGGCATTCCCTCCTCAGTTGCTTCTCAATCATTCCTAGCTAGAGACAGAGCTAATAGCTGGCCATTCACGGATTGTTAGTTCCGTTTGTAAATTTTTGCTTCCCTTGAAGCCCTTTTCCTTTGTTACCTCCTTTGTTTTTTTGTTGGCCATGCTGGAAAAAAAGAAAAAAAAGAAACACCCCCACACTCCCCTCCCGCCACACAAAGGTATGCCTGGCTCTCCAGACTTCAAAAAGTGCCTCAGTTGCAAGAGATCTATCCTAGAGACTGATGGACACTCACAGTGCCTTTGCTGCCTGGGAGAAAAGCACAATCCACAAAAGTGTGGTTGGTGCCAGCAATTAAAACCCAGGTCCAGGAAAGACAGAGACAAGGCTCAAACTCCTGCTCATGGAGTTGGCTCTTCAGCCTCTGGAGCCCTGGCGAGAACTCTCACTGCAGCCTTCTATTTCAAAGGCAGGTGATCCCAAGGAGCCGAGACACTCACTTAAGACCACTAAGGAAAGGTTTGAGAGTCCTTGTAGCAAACCCTGATTAAGTTTTAAATGATCTCCAGCTCCATCGGTATCATTGGTACTGATGGCGCCAAAGCCACCTGAAGCTGGTACCCAGGGTATGAACAGTCCTGAGAGAACAAATCAAGTCGTCTGCCCGAAGACTTGATGGGCACGGGTAAAGAAGTACTGGTGTGGGGCATGAGAGGTATGGAAGATCCACCCCGGGATAGGCTATGTCAGCACACATATCGGCTCTGGCCCTGGTACGCATGGCACTGATGGACTGTACGGTCAGGTCCGATTCTCTGACTCATTGGTAAAAGCCTCTCAGCACTGACAACCACCACCGGTACCGACACCATTCACACCGCTGGATTTCCAGTGCGTGACAGATCTGTGTCCGATGCACCAGACTCGTCCCTACTCAGTACAGGGGCCCCAGTACTGAGTTCTCCCAGAGCACTGGGCTCGCTGGCATATGCCTGCCTCACACCACCTTTCTCATCATCTGAGTTGGAAAGTGAGGAGAGGATTTGGGTTTCCACTGCTCTTCAAACCCACCATATGGAACCCAATCTCAGTATGGGCACCAGGGATATCGTCCATCTGACCCTCAGCCTCCATAGCTTAGCCAACCATGGTACCAGCTGCCAGCCTCCTCAATGGCCATGCTGGGACCCTTGGCAGGCCCAGAGGCAGCACGTCTTCCAGGCTCCTAGTGTGGCATACCAACAGGCAAGGAGGCATCCTCCTTCAGCTGCGACTTTGAAAGCTTCGGAACCTCCTAAGCAGCTGGGGGAGGAAGTTGGGGCGGAGGCAGAGGAGAAGACACTCCTTGAGCTCATTTCTCGTTTGTTCTCACCAAATGAGGTGATGGCTCCTCTGCCATCCATAGCTGATGATTCCAGAACCTAGGTCAGAGCGTGGCAGAAGCTCTGCAAATACACTTACAGGAAGTGATTGAGCCTCACCACAAATTGGGGGATATTTTACACTCCTACACCTCTTATAGAGTGGCCCTCTCAGTTAATGAGTCACTTCTGGATCCTCCCAAAGTCATATAGTATACACCTGCATCCATCCCACCAGCATGTAAGCAGGCGGACAAAAAGTATTATGTGCCAGCAAAGGACATGACATTTTTATTTTCCCACCCACCTCCCAATTCCATCATTATAGATGCGGTTAATTCTAGGGGCCTCCAGCACCAGTTTAAATCTACCCTGTATGACTGACATGGGAAACATCTGGACCTGTTTGGCATCAGCCACCCTCCAGTCCCATGTGGCAAGTTACCAGGCCTTGCTGGCAAAATGCAACTACAAGAATTATACAAAAAATAGGTTCCTTTATTGAACAGCTTCTGGACTCCCATAAAGATCAATTCAAGGCCATAATCAACGAGGGCCAACTGTTGGCTAAAATGTCCCTCCAGTCCACATTAGACGTGGCTGACAAGGTGGCCTCTCAATTTCCACGGTCATCGTTATGAGAAAGGTTCTGTGGTTGCATTTGTCCAGCTTCCCTAAAGAGGTCCAAACCAAAGGATCTTCCTTGTGAGGGGATGAAGTTATTCCCTGAAAAGACCAACACATCTCTTCACATGTTGAAGGATTTGTGGGCGACTCTTCAATCCCAAGCGATATACATATTGGCTCACAAGTGAAAATAAGCCCTAAGCCACTGTTTAAATCTTGATCACCACAATACATGTCTCAGTACTTGTCACAAAGAGTTTATGAGCCACAGAGGAAGAAGCCGACATCAGTTTTGATGGGTTGGTTGTGGCACCTGTAAACTTCTCTCCTTGCCACCTCAAGCTGGAAGACCTTGTTTGTCCTTTCGGAGACTGCCTTACCCCGTTCCACAGCACCTGGGATATGCTATCCATTTCTCCTCCCTCCCCAAACACCTTTCCCTCCTCCCTCGTCAGGGACCGTCTACTCAGTGTTGGAGCTATAGAGTCTGTGCCCGTATATCTGAGGCAAAGGCTTCTACTCTCGCTAGTTCCTGATACCAAAGAAAAAGTGAGGTTGGAGACCCATACTGGACCTCAGAGTGCTCAACAAATACATCAAAGCACATACATTCAAGATAGTCACTCTATCAATGATTATTCCAGCATTAGAGGACCTGGTAAACGTATGCATGGGAATCCCGTTTGCTCAGTCTTCCCCATCTCTACTCCTGACCACTGATGCATTCCCTCATATGATGGGGTGTACATCTCAGTAGTAGCACAATACAGGGCAAATGGTCTCCAGCAGATATATGTCTCTACATCAATCTGCTCGAGCTTAGAGCAGTCAGAAATGCTTGTGCTCACTTCCTCTCACTAATCAAAGACATGCACACAAGGGTAATGAAAGACAATATAGCCTGCATTTATTACATAAACTGACAGGGAGGTGCCAGGTCTCATTCCTTGTGCGTAGAGGCATTAAAACTATGAAACTGTTGCATCTCCCTCAATGTCTTAATATTAGCAGCTATCTACTGGGAATACACAATACGATGTCCAACAGTCTCAGCCACAAATTCCCACACAACCACGAATGGGAGCTCATCAGTGATACTACACAACATGTTCCGATAATGGAGGATGCTGGTAATAGACTTATTTGCTACTTACCAGAACAAGAAATGTCAACAGTACTGCTCATAGGCACCAACTCCGTGGGTGCTCTGGGGCTGGAACACCCACAGGAAAAAAAATGGTGGGTGCTCAGCACCCACCAGCAGCCCCCCAACCAGAATGTCCCCTCCCCACAGTGCCTCCTGCCCGCTGGTGGGCCCTGCCTATCAGCACCTCCCCCACCCTTCCAGCGCCTACTATGTGCCGCGGATCAGATGTTTTGCGGCGTCTGGAGGTGCTGGAGGGAGGAGTTGGGGCACAGCATGCTCGGGGGAGGAGTCGGAGTGGGAAGAGGCAGGGTGGGGGTGGAGCAGGGGTGGGAAGGAGCAGGGTATGGGTGGGGTCTTGGGGGAATGGTGGGGTGGGGGCAGGGCCTGGGCAGAGTCAGGAGGGTGCACCCCCCGGGCAGATTAGAAACTCAGTGTCTATGGTACTGTTCAATGGTGGGGATCAGATGACACTCCATCTGAGATGCTCTCCTCCTTCCTTGGGACAAGGGACTTCTTTACACCTTTCCCCCATTCCCTTTATTACTGAAGGTCCAGTTGAAAATAAGAAGAGAGAAAGCAAATGTCATACTGATTGCTCCCACCTGGCCCAGGCAGATGTGGTACCCTTACCTGTCACAGTTGGCATTTGGTCCACCAATAAGTCTCCCAACACGACTGACCTCCTGTTGCAGATCGAGAGACACACCGTCCATCCCAGTCTGTGGATTCTGCGACTAGAGCATGGCTCCTTCATGATTCAACACATGGAGACTTCTTGCTTTGAGGAGGTACAAGAGGTGCTGTTACACAGTAGAAAGGGACCTAATCATACCTACCTTCAGAAATGGAAGAGGTTGGTGCCAGCCCAAGGGTGTCACCCCTATTGTGACCATCCTACCAGTTGTCCTAGACTAGCAGTTGACTTTAAAGAAATTGGGTCTCTCTGTTAGCTTGCTGAAGGTTCATCTAGCAGCAATTGCAACCTTCCACCAAGAGGTAGAAGGATACTCAATCTGCTCCCACCTGGATAGGAAGAGGTTCCTTAAGGGCATAGCAAACCTTTCCCCACAACCCAAGCTCCCAACTCCCCTATGGGACCTCAACCTAGTATTAAGGACTGACTAGACTGCCATTTGAACTAGTGGCCACTTGTTCACTAACTCACCTTTCCACGAAGATGGTGTTCCTCATCGCCACCACCTCTGCCAGAAGGAGAGGGGAGATAATGGCTTTGATGGGGCATCCCCCTTTTACTGTGTTCTTCCCTGACAAGGTCACACTTAGGCCACATCTCAAAGTTCACCCCCCAGGTGACTTCTGCATTTCACATGAATCAGCTTATTCAGCTTCCAGCCTTTTATCCCAGACCTTATGAGGATAACAGGGAAGCCATCCTCCATATGCTTGACATGAGAACAGCCTTGACCGTCTATTTGGACAGGACAAAGGCTTTTAGGAAATCTCCAAGACTTTTCCTCTTGGTTGCAGATAAGTCAAAAAGGTACTGCGATCTCAGCTCAGGGGCTAAGTGGGTCTCTGGCTGTATTAAATTCTGTTACCAATTGTGTAATGTAGCATCCCCATCTTCACTATGAACACATTCTACAAGATCAGTCTTCTCGTCCGTCACCATCTCCATGGGTATCCCTATATTGGAAATCTGTAGAGCAGCCACTGGGGCATCTGCGCATACCTTTGCGGAACATTATGCCATCCTGGGGGATTTGGCTGCAGATGCCAAATTCGGTGCCACAGTACTATATCTATATCAGACTTGATTCCCAAGTCCCAGCCTCCAGTGGTTGTCTTCAGTAGAGCACCGATAGGGACACTGCTCAAAGAAGAAGTTACTCACCTTGTGCAGTAACAATGGTTCTTCGAGATGTGTGTCCCTATAAGCACTCCACAACCCACCTTCCTCCGCCTCTACTTTGGAGTTCTAGTAGTTGATTTAGCGGTAGAGAAGGAACTGAGGAGGGAATGCCCATGCATACTGGCTAGCCAGTGTGCACGGCGAGGAGCAGTGCATACACAGGCGGGACAGACTCTAACCAAAATTCTCTGATGAGCAGTGTGGGGATGCAGACATACCTGCAGTGGATCTCTCAAAGGGGGACACAGCTCGAAGAACCATTGTTACTGCACAAGGTAAGTAACTTCTTCTCCAGTTGGGGTTTTGGATGCACAACACCTTTGTAAATCAGGCTTCTCCTGTTCATCTCATAAGACAGTTATCAATCATGGCTAAAAGAACAGTTATCTCTGGGTTTGCTATCAAACTGGGAGGAGGTATCTAGTGGGGTCCCACAGAGGTCTGTCTTTGGTGTAGTATTTGATATTTTCATTACTTGATAATGGAGCGGGGATTGTGTTTATACAATTTGTGAATGATAACTGGAGGGGTTGCTGGCATTTTGGAGGACAGGACTAGAATTCAAAAGGACCTACACAAATTGGATACGTGGTCTGAAATCAACAAATCAAAGCCAAGTGCAAAGTACTACACCTAGGAAGAAAAACAACTCAAACGCACAACTAGAAAATGGAGAATAGCAGCTAGATTAGGGGTCGGCAGCTTTTCAGAAGTGGTGTGCGGAGTCTTCATTTCTTCACTCTAATTTAAGGTTTTGCTTGCCAGTAATACATTTTAACGTTTTTAGAAGGTCTCTTTCTATAAGTCTATAATATATAACTAAACTATTGTTGTATGTAAAGTAAATAAGGTTTTTAAAATGTTTAAGAAGCTTCATTAAAAATTAAATTAAAATGCAGATCTTATCAGTTTAGTGTGATCCTTGCCCTTGCTTTTCCTTGCTGAGTTTCCAATGTCCGGTACATATTTGGATACTTTAAGCTGCACACAGGCTTCTGAGTGATCAGTTGTTAACCAGCTCTGAGAGGGACAGAGGACAGATTTCATGTGTGAAAATAACTGTTCACACAGGTATGTGGATCCAAATGCTGAAAGCATTGCAAGCGCAATTTTCTTCAAAGAGTTAAAATTTCACTGGCCGGGACGTCCAGCAGGTCAGAATAGAGGCTCCATGATCTCTCTCGGTAGCTTCAAGTGCAATCTGCAGATCTCCAAACTTTGATGCCCACAATTCTGAGCTTTTTAACTGAACACCCATCCACTGAAATACAGACAAATCCAAGTTGCTTTCATTGAACTTTTCAGGTTTAATTAGAAAAGAAAGCATTGGACCAAATTGCTGGAAATCTTGAAATCGTTCAGAAAATTCTGATTCCAGTTCTTGCATGTACATTCTAATCAACATCAAATGCAGCGCGCTGTTCCACATGGCGTGATAGTGATGTAAGAAGCAAATCAGAACTTAAAAATATCCAAGAACAGTGGTGCTGGAACATTTTTTAAGCTGAGGGTGCTGAGCTGCGCCCCCTCTTGCCCCTGTCTGCACCCCTCACTGCTCCAGGCTGGGGCCAGTGGGCCACAGCTGGGGGTGGCTGCAGAGCCCCGGGCCGGTGGCCAGAACCCCAAGCCCGCAGCAGAACCCCCCAGACTGGTGGCTGGAACCAGCAGCGGGCTGAGTGGGGCCAGCGGACGGAACCCTGGTTGGCAGAGGGCTGGGGGCTGATATCCCAGGCCGGCAGCGAAGCCCCCAGGACCGGTGGCTGGGACCCGGGCAATGTGAGTGCCACTGAAAATCAGCTCACTTGCCGCCTTTGGCATGCATGCCATAGGTTGCCTACCCCTGAGCTAGATGGTAGTACTGCTAAAATTATGTGGGAACAAATGGGAATGAGGATATTGAGGTAGATATTACCATATCAGAGGTAGAAGCCAAACCCAAACAGCTTAATGGGACTAAATTGGGGGGCCCAGATAATCTTCATCTGAGAATATTAAAGGAACTGGCACATGAAATTGCAAGCCCATTAGCAAGAATTTTTAATGAATCTTTAAACTCAGGGGTTGTACCGTATGACTGGAGAATTGCTAACATAGTTCCTATTTTTAAGAAAGGAAAAAAAGTGATCCGGGTAACTACAGGCCTGTTAGTTTGACATCTGTACTATGCAAGGTCTTGGAAAAAAATTTGAAGGAGAAAGTAGTTAAAGGACATTGAGGTCAATGGTAAATGGGACAAAATACAACATGGTTTTACAAAAGGTAGATTGTGTCAGACCAACCTGATCTCCTTCTTTGAGAAGGTAACAGATTTTTTAGACAAAGGAAATGCAGTGGATCTAATTTACCTCGATTTTAATAAGACATTTGATACGGTTCCACATGGAGAATTATTAGTTAAATTGGAAAAGATGGGGATCAATATGAAAATTGAAAGGTGGATAAGGAACTGGATAAAGGGGAGACTACAGTGGGTCATACTGAAAGGTGAACTGTCAGACTGGAGGGAGGTCACCAGTGGAGTTCCTCAGAGATCGGTTTTGAGACCAATATTTTTATTACTGACTTCGGCACAAAAAGTGGGAGTGTGCTAATAAAGTTTGTGGATGACACAAAGCTGGGAGGTATTGCCTATTCAGAGAAGGACCAGGATATCATACAGGAAGATCTGGATGACCTTGTAAACTGGAGTAATAGTAATAAGATGAAATTTAATAGTGAGAAGTGTAATGTCATGAATTTAGGGATTAATAACAAAAATATTAGTTATAAGCTGGGGATGCATCAATTAGAAGTAATGGGGGAGGTTGGAGTATTGGTTGATCATAGGATGACTATCAGCCGCCAATGTGATATGGCCGTGAAAAAAGCTAATGCGGTCTTGAGATGCATCAGGTGAGGTATTTCTACTAAGGTAAGGAGGTGTTAGTACTGTTATACAAGGCACTGGTGAGACCTCACCTGGAATACTGTGTGCAGTTCTGGTCTCCCATGTTTAAGAAGGATGAATTCAAACTGGAACAGGTACAGAGAAGGGCTACTAGGATGATTCGAGGAATGGAAAACCTGTCTTATGCAAGGAGACTCAAGGAGCCTGGCTTGTTTAGCCTAACCAAAAGAAGGCTGAGGGGAGATATGATTGCTCTCTATAAATATATCAGAGGGATAAATACCAGGGAGGGAGAGGAATTATTTAAGTTCAGTATCAATGTGGACACAAGAACAAATGGATATAAACTGGTCATTGGGAAGTTTAGACTTGAAATTAGATGAAGGTTTCTAACCCTCAGAGGAGTGAAGTTTTGGAACAGCCTTCCAAGGGAAGCAGTGGAGGCAAAAGACCTATCTGGCTTCAAGATTTAGCTCAATAAGTTTATGGAGGAGATGGTGTGATGGGATAACATGATTTTGGCAATTAATTGATCTTTGACTATTAGTGGTAAATAGGCCCAATGGCCCGTGATGGAATGTTAGATGGGGTGGGATCTGAGTTACTACAGAGAATTCTTTCCTGGGTGTCTGGCTGTTGAGTCTTGCCCACATGCTCAGGGTTCAGCTGATTGCCATATTTGGGGTTGGGAAGGAATTTTCCTCCAGGGCAGATTGGCGGAGGCCCTGGGGTTTTTTCACCTTCCCCTGCAGCGTGGGGCACGGGTCACTTGCTGGAGGATTCTCTGCACCTCAAAGTCTTTAAACCAGGATTTGAGGACTTCAATAGCTCAAACATAGGTGAGAGGTTTATTGCAGGAGTGGGTGGGTGAGATTCTGTGACCTACGTTGTGCCCGAGGTCAGACTAGATGATCATAATGGTCCCTTTTGACCTTAAAGTCTATGAGTCTATGTGGGGGGTTAGCATGGATCACAAATGAATATGAATCAGCAGTGTGATGCAGTTGCAAAAAAGGCTAATATCATTCTGGGGTATGTTAACAGGAATGTTGCATGTAGGACATGGAGGTAATTTTCCCAGTTTAGTTGGTACATGTGAGGCTTCAGCTGAAGTACAGTGTCCAGTTTTGGGAATCACACCTTAAGAAAGATGAGGCCAAATCGGAGAGAGTCCAGAGGCAAGCCACAAAAATGATAAAAGGCTTAAAAAGTCTGATCTAGGAGGAAAGGTTAAAAAAAAAACTGGGTGTATTTAGTCTTGAGAAAAGAAGACCGAGTGGGGACTTGGTAAGTCTTCAGATATGTTAAGGGCTGTTATAAAGAGGATGGTGATCAATTGTTCTCCATGTCCACTGAAGGCAGGACAAGAAGTAATGGGCTTAATCTGCAGGAAGGGAGATTTAGGCTAGATATTCGGAAATAACTTCCTAATTATGAGGATAGTTGAGCCCTGAAATAGGCGTCCATGAGAGGCTGTAGACTCTCCATCACTGGAGATTTATAAGAACAGGTTAGCCAAACACCTGTCAGGGATTGTCTAGGAGGTTTACTTGGTCCTGCTTCAGCATGGAAGGGCGAGGGCAGGGGAAAAATACATGTCCTCTCAAGGTCCCTTCCAGCTCTACATTTCTATAAGAACAATGATGTGCTCTGGGAAGTGCAGCTGCCCTTGTCACAGTATAGCTTATCCCATAAGGATTCCAAGGTCTTATCTGGATTCCTTCAGGAACTATTGGAGTTCTATTAATTGTAGAGGTTGCTGGTGCTGCTGAGTGGAGTAAATGGGATTCTGGCCAAAATGGAGTTCCTGCTCTTTGCAGTGTAATTAGAAGGTGCGGGGGAGGAGAAGCAGGGGGTGCTCAGAGAATTCTTTCCTGGGTGTCTGGCTGGTGAATCTTGCCCATATGCTCAGGGTTTAGCTGATCGCCATATTTGGGGTCGGGAAGGAATTTTCCTCCAGGGCAGATTGAAAGAGGCCCTGCAGGTTTTTCATCTTCCTCTGTAGCATGGGCCACAGGTCACTTGCTGGAGGATTCTCTGCTCCTTGAAGTCTTTAAACCACGATTTGAGGACTTCAATAGCTCAGACATAGGTGAGAGGTTTTTCACAGGAGTGGGTGGGTGAGATTCTGTGGCCTACATTGTGCAGGAGGTCAGACTAGATGATCATAATGGTCCCTTCTGATCTTCGTATCTATGAATCTACCATATAATTATTACACTCCTCTTTTTTCCTTCACCGTAGCTTAACTCTTTGCTGAAGCACTGGCCAGAATTCTGACTTTTCAAAAAGTAGTACACAGAGTTAAACCTTGGGGCTATTGTGTGTAAAACCCTGATAAATGGATGTTAATAGTTCCTAGTCAATTTTCATAACATTTTCTATACTTTAGCACACATCAAAACACATTCCCCTCTCATCTTCTCTCAGAGAGGATTTCTCAGTCTTTATGGTGTGACTGTAGTATGCAGGATCACCTGTCTCTTCAAAGCTTGAGAAATGGCAGTGTCTCAGTCCTTTCAAACACTTCAGAACCCTGTCAACTAGCAAACACTCTGGGGATCTCCACAACTTGCAGCACTCCAGCCCTGGGTTAATAGCTTAGGTCCTCTTAGTTGCTGGTGAAACCAAGGTCTCTAGCCTGTGTTCAAAGTGGTACAGTTATTGGAATCATCATATAAAATATCCACTTCCTGGATCTCTCTAAGGCTCTCATTTGATAGCACACCATAGTCTCCCTATAATCCCAGCTAAATTGGGCAAGAATTAAAAACCCTTACTTAATCAACTGCTGCCCCATTCTTTCTCTTTAACTGAGCCAGATACTGACTTTTTAAGGGAAATCATGCCTCACCAGTCTACTAGAATTCTTTGAGGGTGTCAACAAGCATGTGGACAAGGGTGATCCAGATCATGTAACGTACTTGGACTTTCAGTAGGCCTTTGACAAGGTCCACACCAAAGACTCTTAAGCAAGGTAGTGGGATAAGGGGGAAGGTCCTCTTATGGATCAGGAATACATGGTCAGTTTTACAATGGAGACAGGTAAGTAGTGGGGTCCCCCAAGGATCCATACTGGGACTTGTGCTGTTCACTATATACAGAAATGATCTGGAAGAAAGAGGTAAACAGTGAATTGAAAAGTACGCAGATGATACTAAATTACTCAAGGTAAGTCTAAAGCTGACTGCTAAGAGTTACAAAGGGTTCTCATAAAACTAGGTGACAGGGCAATAAAACAGGGCAATAAAATGGCAGATGAAATTCAATGTCGGTAAGTGCAAAATAATGCTTATTGGAAAATGTAATACCAACAATACATAAAAAACGATGGGTTCTAAATTGGCTGTTACCACTCAAGAAAGATCTTGGAGTCATTCTGAATAGTTCTCTGAAAACATCTGCTAAATGTGTGGTGGCAGTCTTAAAAGCTAACAGAATGTTAGGAAAGGGATTTATATTAAGACAAAAAATATCACAGTGCCACTATATAAATCCATGGTATGCCCACCCCTGGAATGCTGTGTGCTGTTTTGGTTGCCTCATCGCAAAAAAGATATATTAGAATTGGAAAAGGTACAGAAAAGGGCAACAAAAATGATGTAGGGTATGGAACAGTTTCCATACAAGGAGAGATTAGTAAAACTGAAACTGTTCATCTTGGAAGAGATGACTGAAGGGGGGATATGAGATAGGTCTATAAAATGATGAATAGTGTGGAGAAAGTGAAAAAAGTAGTGTTTACCCCTGAATATAACAGAAGGACCAGGGGTCACCCAATGAAATTAATAGGGAACAGGTTTAAAACAAACATAAGGATGTCCTTCTTCACACAACACACAATCAACATGTGGAACTCATTGCCGGGGATGTAGCGAAGGCCAAAAGTATAACTGGGTTCAAAAAAAGAATTAGATGAGTTCATGGACGATTGGTCCATCAGTGGATATAGCCAAGATGGACAGGGACACAACCCCATACTCTGGGTGTCCCTAAACCTCTGACAGAAGCTTGGACTGGACAATGTCACTCAATATTTGTCCTGTTCTGTTAATTTCTGCTGAAGCATTTGGCACTGGCCATTGTTGGAAGACAGGATACTGGGTTAGATGGACCACTGGTCTGACCCAGTATTGCCATTCCATGTTTTTAGTCCTGTGTCAGCCAGCCACTGAGTCCATTGCGGTTTTTAACTCCTCTATTTATAAACTTCTCTCTCTCTGCTCTCCCGCTTTTCTCTTTGGTTGGCTCAGATGGTGAATAGAGTATGACTTGCCGCGGGGGTGCCCCCAATAAAGGCTTCCTATACAGCCTCAGAACAGCTACTGAGCATATCCAGTAGCTACCACAGCCTGTTCTGGGTCTTTCTGAGTTGTCCTGCTGTGCCCTCTGTACAGATGCAGAGACAGAGTATCCAACAAAGGCCAAGTTAAGTTGACCCAGGTATGTCACTCAGGGGTATGAAAATTCCACCCAGAGCAAATTAGTTAAGATGACCTAACCCCCCCAGTGGAAACAGTGCTAAGTCAATGGAAGAATTCTTCTGTCAACCTAGCTACTACCTCTCAGGGAGATGGATTAACTACACTGATGGGAGAACTCATCCCTCCCTGGAATGAGTGTCTACGCTGAAGCATTACAGCAGCGCAAGAGTAGACTAGCCCTAACATCCATGTCCCCTCCTCGCTGCTTCGCTTCCACTCCCCTAGAGAAACAAAGTCAAATGCTGCAGTATAAAGCATATGGGTTACAATAGCACTGACCTCATGCTAAACATTTCTAGTGAAGATTCTCTTCTGCAATCACCCCCGTTCTCACAAAGCAATTATTTTCTCTTGACTACTATTTCTATACGAAATTTGAAATGTAAAATTTCAGCTATTTGGGGGATATTTATGCACAAAAATGCCTTAGGTTATTTTTTTCCTAGAAAGAAACAGTACATTTTATCCTACACACTAAACTCAGAGAGCTGAACAGATTTCATTCAAACTTCCCAAAAAGAACGGGAACAAAAAATAAAAATGTAAATAAAAACACCTGAACTCAAACCAAATAACCCAGCTACCTTTTGGCTGAAGTCAGCTATGGAAGGGTAATTTGGGAGAAGGGAATGGGCACGTTATTATAACTTCTATTTTTTATGAGAGTCAATTATAGTTTTGGCTGATGTGAAAGATATAAAGTCACCTCATCAGTTTACAGATACAGAAAGATTAGGAGTTACAGATTTGTCCCTCTTAATTTACATTCTCATTTTAGGGGTTTTTAACTAGCAAATCTGTGATGCTACAATAGATGATGTATGTATAAACAAGTACACAAACTGGTTACATGCATGTGACTAATTGACACCAAATACTTTAGGCAAGCAATAATCTGAGATCCTGTCTCTCTTGCAAAGTGGTCAGCTTCATTTTCTGTCTTTCTGACTGAAGGGTCATCTCTGAATGATGAAACGTTAGCCCATTGTAACATCCTCCATTCATTCTAGTATAGCAGTTGTTTCCCAGGTAAACTAGAAAGAACAACAGTTTATCAAAAAGTAGTCTCTAAGGTGCCACAAGTACTCCTTTTCTTTTTGCGAATACAGACTAACACGGCTGTTACTCTGAAACAGTTTATCAGTGACCCTAATCTCAGGTGCAACTAGGGTTGCCTGGAGTCTCCAGGAGTTAAAGATTAATCTTTAATTAAATATTATATCATATGATGAAACCTCCAGGAATACATCCAACTGAAAATTGGTAACCCAGGTGCATCACATACCCTTCATACGTGGATATTGTGAAAGAATATTGTTTCACGCTGATGCATAAGGCCAGATTCACCATTACGGACTGGCTGCTTTGTGCCACTCTGGTGAGGCAAGCTACTGATCATTCTGCACGGCAACTAGTTAAGTCAGCAGTGTGGCTTCTTTACCTTGTTTAGGAGCACAAATCAGCCAAAGCATACCAGTGAATCTGTCTCAGAGTTTCAGTGACTGCATTGGCTAGGACCTGCTTTCTTTGCCAGTATTTCCTCCATTCCTAGTGATTGCTAGAGACTGGAGATCAGAATTAGGCCCCATTTACAAAACTGCACTTACACTTGTGTATGTGAAATCAAGAACAGATCCCTGAATTTATCATATAATCCAGTAAATAAATTAAATTCACTGTGATTGTATTTTCTGAAATGTACCGGGCTAGATTTTTGACTTGGATTATATGTGTGAGCTGCCCAGAACATGAGTCTGGGTAGGTTGGAGTAAGCAGGTACTGCCTGCCCACATACTCCCCACCCATATGCTCCAGAGCAAGCTGAGCCAGCACAGGGGGTGTTGTAGTTTGCTATTAGCAGAATGCAAATTGTGACTCAGAGTCACAATGCCTCCTGGGGCTACTTCTGCCATGATGCAGTTCATATACCACCCCTTGCTTAGAGCTGCGCCTGATGACCTACCCCATAGACACTATAATTAGAAGAAATGTTACTTTAAGGTTCAAAATTTATTGCTTATCTATGTCACAAAGCATCCATAAATGGAAGGAAAAAAATCATCGTTTGTAATATTGCTGGGCATTGCCTGATGTTACATTATGCTGATTATGTCATCACTTGATAGTATGAGACATTAACAATTCTGGGTCAACAGGACTTTGTTTTGCTTTTGCAAATAATTTGTTAAATTCATCCTTATTTTGAAGCTAATCCTAAATCTGTTTCACCATTTAAAAATGTCTATTAGCCCCAGCTAGTCAGTTGGAATGCACTGTAGTCCAGCAGGACCCTTTTCTCTCTCAGAAAGCTGCTTCAGGAATGTTAAGTGACATGATGAACTACATCCGGCAAAGTGTAAAAGGGACTATTTGCATCTCCTGGTGTGTTGCAGTCTTTTATGCCCTCCAGATATCCAAAATATATAAAGTTTGTGGGAAATAATCACAGCATTAAGTCATTCCAATAGTTGTAAGTCTGCCGAGAGGTATCATCTCAGACATTTTTTTACATGATGTTCTAGTAAGGTCACTTTTTTGAGGGGTGAGGGTGCTGAAATACTATGATGTTGTTTTTGTAGTTGTGCTCTGTAGAAGAGTGACTCACCAGCTTGTGGCTGGACACAGCATTGCAGGACCTTCCTTCCTGTCAGTGGCTTCATCTCTCAGCTATTCAGGCCTTGCGGTGGGCCAGTTCTCCTCATAGCTTGGCTGTCTGGCCAAGTCATGTGAAGACTCATCCTCTCCAAGTGAAACTGTCTCAAATAAACAGTGTCCAGCACAATGCTGGTTATCAATACCATATCTTCTGCCCCTCCTAGACTCTTCTTCAGTCCCACTCATCTTTCTGAGTAGCAGGCTCTCAGGTTCCTCCCTGCATCCCCCAGCAGGAGACACAACCCCAAATGAAACTAAACACATTTTAAGGTACCTCTGTCTGACCTGGGCTTGAGCTTGTAGTCCCTCTGGGTTCTCCACAGCTCACTGTTCCTCTTCAGAAACACCGACCCACAGGGCTACCTCCCTGGAGCCTTGTGCCCATCTCATGGACCACCACGGGACTAGTTCCAACTCCATAACTTTCCTGTAGTCGTTTTCCTACAGAAAGGGAATTCTGGGCCCCTTTCGTCTCAACTCTCTCCTTCCCTCATCAGTCACCCATTCGCTCCCTAGAGCACCACAACTCTTTTTCTGAAACAGTCCCAGCCCTTCCCCTCCTGCATCTCATAAGTAATTGAGTCTGACATCCCTCCAGGTGCAATGAAGTGAGCTAACTGAGATTTCAGACTCCTGTTAACCCTTGTCTACCAATGTGAGGTTTATACATCCCATCACATGCACTAACATACAAGAACTGCAGGAATCTCAGTGGATGTACTGACACCAAAGTCAAGAATGCAGTTCAGCAAAGCACCTAAGCACATGGTTAAAGTTAAGCATGGAGTTGGACTGCTGAATCAGAGCTCTTGATAGTGATTTGCACAATGGAAATGCAGCTGAGTACTAACTGCAAATGAGTTCCTGAGTGCCAGTACAACATCCATTCATTATACTAGCTCCGTCAAAGCCCAAACACACAAGTCCCTTGAGATCTACTCTTGCATTTGCAGCTTAATTAATACCTTTTTCTCTATGCCTCTTTCAGTTCTATTGATTTCTGTAAATCCTCCTCCCTGAAGTCCTCTAAGATGACGTTATTGTGCAAATAGTTTAAGCAAAGGGTTTGTTCCTTCCGTTTCTTTAGGGTCAGTTGTTTAAATCTGCAACTACATTCACAAACTTGGAATTGCTGATGTATTTCATAAGTATCTTATTTCTTGCCAAGAACACTAGGTAAGCTAACTATGCACTGTGTGTTTCCAGGATAACAGTTTAGATGATTCCAGCTTCTTGTCACTAATGGTGACAAGCGCACAGCATATTTTCCACAGGATTCCATCACTCTGAGGTGGATGATCCTTAGTTTAAACAGAGCTCCCTCTCTTTATCAAAGAATCAACTGCACCACATCCATGAGCAAGAACAGCCTGTATAATGAGTGGATCGCCAATAGATCCAGAGGGACTTTCATAACTACCTTTCCTTTGTTTGTGGTTACATGGGAGGGAGCCCTTGAAATATTTTTCTGTTGTAACATGGCATCATGGCATGGGAGAGGTTGAGAACCATAGCCCTATATAATCTTATACAGAATCTTGCTGTTCTTCCTAACCTTATTATGCCAAATCTGATGCAGTGGACTTCAAATATCAGGCTCCCAGTCACAGAGTGAAACACACATGAAAGACTAAGGGCTGCCTGACTGTCATGACTCAGCAAGGGATTGAAGGAGCAGGGGCATTTTGTCTTTTTCCAGCTGAAAGACACAAGAAAGAGGAAAGGTTTCTGGGGTCTGCAGCTGGTGTTCATCAGGGGAACTGTTTTGTGTTACACTTCATGTGTTTTTGTGTTTGAGTAATAAATTGTACCCTCAGATAAGGGCCTGAAACAGATGTGGGCATGACACTAGTTCTTCTTAGGGCTGATAAGAGAGTCCCTATGTATACTCCCTCTTAACCCCCACCAGAAAGTTCTATATAAAATTTTGTTTTGCTGTGATTCAAGATTATAGCTAGTATTTTATGGAGGTCCATGAAGGACTTTTTCACAAAAACCCTCAAGTTTGTGAACCATGTTTCTGTTGCCCACGGTAATTGTTTAAAACCCCTTGTTAGGGGGCTTATTCCTTCACTCACTTCCTTCCCTGGTCCTTCTCGCATGAACAGAGAGCAATAATACCCAAAGTCCAAAGGTGCAAACAATTCAATGTTTATTGGGGTGAACTTCCAGCAAGCATGATTCCAGTTTCCTTCCTTAGTATCCTCCTTCCCAGCCCTGACAGCACAGAGCCTTACACCTGTGTCCCTGTTCCCATTCCTGCCCTTAGCAAAACATGATTCCAATTTCCTTACCCCCATTCCTTGTTCCCATTTCCCCCTTTAGCAAAACATGATTCCAATTTCCTTACCCCCAATCCCATCTCCCCCTTTAGCAAAACATGATTCCAATTTCCTTACCCCCATTCCCTGTTCCCATTTTCCCCCCCCACACACACCCCCTCACTTCCTGATTGACTGCAGACTATATAGTAAAACTTGAGTTCGGCTTAGCTATACCTTAACCAATCATTTTCCTGAAATTTAACTAACCAATCCTAACATATTGTAACATGATTATGTAACCAATTATATCCCACCACCTTAATTAGTTTACACCCAGCAAAATTAATTATACAGCAGACAGAAACAATCAGAGAACCAGTCAGAGATTATACAGACAAACAATAGCAAAGTGGGAACTATAATGACAAAACAATACAGAAGTGAGGATTTCACATCCCAGTATTGATAAGTGAGTTCTTGCCAGACAGGATGCTATCAAACTAAGTTTCCTTTTACATCTTCTAGGCACTTCCCTTTCTCTGGGGGTGATAGGCATTATCAGGACAGGATTGTATTCCTAACAGCCCAATAGCACCTTCTTTCAATGTGACTAGTTTGGAATGTGAGGATGTGACCGTTCCCTGCTTCCCAGCTTATGGCTGCCTCTGGTGCTCAGCCAAAGGCCTTAGCCTAAGAACAGGGCCTCAGACTGTCACAGTAAGAGAAGGCCCTTACACTGGCAGACAGTGATTTTGATTCTTTCTTTTATACCTCTGACTAGCCAAGTGATAAGAATACACCCTAAATTCTTAAAGTACAGGCCTTTGCAGACAGACCTGAAAATCTATATCCTAACACCCCTTCTGAACATTTGAATAAATAAACTGTCTGGTCATGCTTTGGAACATGCTTGTGATGAAAATACCATTTTCCCGTAATCTTTTGGATAACGTTTGTGATGCAGTGAAGCATAATATGGCTGCAACCTGGCACAGGTGTACATAGCAGAACACCCTGGTGTTAAGGTTGCTATTCAAAAATAGTCCAGCATCCTTTGCAAATAATTCTTGATGGGGCAGGTTGAAGCCGTTTCATTAGTGATTATGGAGCACGTGTGTTTGGGAGGTGAGAAGTAGAGATTTCAGTTGCTGAAAACAGAGAAGGGGCTGGATTAGACAAATGACAAGGTAATATAAGTGAAGAAGCATCTGAAAATGGGATGACCCAAGAGGATAATTGAAGTGCTAAAACAGGAGCACATGTCAATGGAAACAGCTTGTCTGGTAGTCCTGATGCTGATTCTTTAGTATGTTTCAATGGGATGGACTTATCAGTTAGCCTGATTGTATAGTTCAGCATTGCTTGTCTTTTAACCTTTTCTTTTGGGGAGGTAACATTTTCCTGAAGGCAGCATGAATTGAAGAATTAAAAATAAGTAGGCTGAAATCAGCCAAATATCTATTCCAAAGCCATGCTGGTAAAAATTTCCCCTTTAACAAATTTTGCTTATTTGGATTTATAAAATAAAATAATAATAATAATTAATATAATAAATAAAGCACCTTTCTAAAAAGCTCTGGACTGCCTGCCATTATGTAGATACACATACAAGGAGAGATTCTCCTGCCACCCCAGTCTCCATATGCTCCCCGGTTGGCGTATGGGGAATGTAAACACTGCTCAGCTTGGAAGCCTCTTTAAAGAGGACAGGGGGAATCTAGGGATGAAAAGGCGCATCTTCAATAGCACATTACACTAGGGAGATTCTGGGTCATTACCCAAGAGGCTGCTTTAAATTAGAGCAAGCCCTGGGACTGCTGTAATTTACACTGAGGTCTCGTCAGTTCCCAGCTAGCCTAGAATCCAGACAGTGGAAAGGTGACTTAAAACCATCCTTGCCCTCCTGCCTCTTGGACTACTTTTTCTATGCTATGCTTTCAAGAGAGGCATTGACAATAGTCCCCACAAATTATATAATCTGCCTCCCCAAAGAATATAGCCATAAGCAAATCAGTCCAATCATAATAGCCAGCTGATGCCTCACTCTGTCTCAGAACCTATCCTTCAATAAATCCACCTTCCCAAAGCCCTGAAAAAGAGCCAGGCTTTGCCACAAGCTGCAATATTGTTCAATTTCAGACAAAGCTCAGGTGGGCAGTAAAGCCAAAGTTATTGTTTTAAGGGAAAGGCATTCATTAAAAAAGTATGTGTTTGCGCTAGAGGAAAAAAAAATCAAACCATGTTATGAATGCGAATCCTTCCTTCACCGTCAAACATTGCTTAAGGCGTGAACAAGGCTCTACCATCCCTGTCCTTTGCATGCAAGATTTGTGAAACCTAAATTTAAGTAATGACTGTTCTTAAAAATAAACCTTGTGTGTTCTTTCTTTCATTCTTCCTTTGCTGTCATTTACTCTTGTCTGGATGGGGTGATTTGCTTGAAGACCTCTGTTCCTTTCTCTATAATCTTGAATCCTTGGGGGGGGGCACTGCTACTTCAGGTAGTATTATGGGCAAAAGGATGATCACATTGGGTGGCAGTGTAGCTTAGTGGATGTAACTCTGAACTGGGACTTGGAAGGATTGGTTCTGCTACTGGCCTGCCTGGTGATTTTGGGGGAGTCACTTTGCAGCTCTGTGCCTCAGTTTCCCCATCTGTAAAATAGAGATAATGATACTGCCCTCCTTTTCAAAGGCCTTTCAGGTCTACTGATGAAAAGTGCTACATAAGAACGAGATGTTGTTTATTATTAATTATTATTATTTTATTTATTATTAATAAAGATGCTATCTCTGGAAATGCCAAGGCTGGTGTCCTGTTCTCAACCTGGCCAGTGAAATGAATAGTTAATAGTGCTGACAGTTAACTCTTCAGAGTAAATACCTCATTGAGATGAAGGTGAGGAATTTACACTTCTGGCTACAGCTGTTGTTTTACACTCTTAGCCTGTTACTCCTGATTACATTCGAAAATTTATTTTTGGAACCATAAGGGATAAATACTTTTATAATGCTCAGATTCTGATAGAGAGAGGAGTTCTCTTGTCCTAATTTTCCTTTTTCTACACCCGATCCCACTCCAGATCTACTACTTCTTAATTACTAAAATGTGCCCTGGGCATAAGAGAGTAACTTTAAAAAGCAATCATGTATACTAGTTAACTGTCTATTCCTTACATGATTCCTAAAGTGTCTGAGGACTTCCCTACTAATTCAGGGTATCATCCTGCATACAATCCTGACAAAAGTGAGTAGCCCCTCTATCCACAGTGAAACTATTCACATGGAACCAAGCCCTTAAATGCTAGTGAACTTTCCATAGTTTGGGATGCTTTTTAAACTATATCACTGTATTTGTAGTCAAAGGACATTCTCAAAGGTCTTTCTCTTGATCTCCTATAAAAGGATGGATTGTTTTACATTTTCACACTTTGACCTCACTCATCACTTTTCAGATGGATTTTTCTTACACACCTGTGGCTTTAGGCAATAAACCAAAGCATGCTATAGGGACAGTTTTATATCTCCATGTCCTAGCTCTAAACTGTCCATTTTAAATTTTAATGAGGATCAGCTTGTTTCTACTTGAGATTCAGTGGATGATTATAATTCTACTCTTACCATTTAATCGATTTGCTTGTCTGGTTGCACTGCATAGAGTTATCAAAACCTTTTAGCCTGTCAAGCTTTAGTATAAATCTCATATGCAGTATTACATTCCACACAAAGGGGAATAACACCCAAAGCTTTTGACACCAGCACTCAGGTTGCTTGCATTTTTCTTAAAACATACACCCATCCTCTCTGTGTACTTGTGTAAATTCAAATAATATACTATTTAATTGCACAACCGTAAATTAAATAGATGTCTCACTTGACAAACCAGAGTATAAACGTATCCCAATGTGGTTTTCCAGACAAAAGCCTGCAGGACAGCTGCATGTGGGTGGGGTTGGGAGAGAGACTGCATGGAGCCTTCCATTTGACGTTGCAATCCTATTTAGGGGCTACCTACAGTATGGCGAAGCAGCAAAGGAATGGTGCACAGCTGAGGCCATCAGTCCCAGTACAACCCTCAGTGGGCAGGCAACAAGAAGAGTACATGCTCTATCCACTGCAGCATGCATTTCTGGGAGCTCCCAGGAGGGAATCTCATAGATTCCAACGTCAGAAGGGGGACCACTATGATCAAGTTATCTGACCTCCTGTATAATACAGGCAATAGAACTTCCCCAGAACAATTCCTCTTTGAACTACAGCATATACTTTAGAAAAACATTCAATCTTGATTTAAAAATTGACAGTGATTGACAGAATTCACCATCAACCTTGGTAAGTTGTTCCAATGGTTAATTACCCTCCCCAAATCAGTCAGAATTACTGTGGACTTCTGCTGAGCTCATGTTTTGTGGGATTGGGTTTTAAGCCTTGAGTAAACAGATGAGTTTTACTATTTGTCCTAAAGGTCAAGTAATTCCAGACATGTCATATCAATAGAGGAAGCAATTCTGAGTCAGGGGTCATCTACTACAGAGGCCCTGTATCTGGTCCTACTCCTGTTAAGGTATGATATATAGCAAGAGTGCACCAGCTGACCTTTCTTTTGCAGCACTGCACTGGAAAGAGATGTGTGCTTTGCAGTGGCCATGATCCACCTGTTTATTGTAGGGTTTAAAGTTCAGTGGGCTGAGAAGATTTAACTATGCTTGCTGCTAATGTGCTCTGTCCATCTTGTATCAGTACAAACCAAACAAGCATTGCATGTGGAACAGAGTGATATAACGGTGATAAGTGTCATACCAAACAGCCGGTTCTGAAGGACCTTTGTGACTGCCTTGTGATTTATTTATATTACGGCCCCAACGAAGATCAGGGCCCCATTGTGCTAAGCCTAGTACAGATCCATAGGAAGAGGCAACCTGTGCTCTGTTCATGTTATAATCTAACTAGAGAAGACTGAAAAGGATGGGAGAAAAGGAGTGATAGCTCTGTTTTCTAGGTACAAATAGATTTAAGGGCTAGATTTACAAAAGGACTTAGGCACCTAACTGCCCCTTTAGGTACCTAGATCCCAGAATCAGGCCCCACTGGAATTCACAGAGTCCCCGCTCAGCTGCCCCTAAACCTTGTAGGTGTCTAAATTTGTTCAGTCCCTAAATTTTGCAGTAAAAGGTCCCGAGGCACCTATCTATTTGCCTGTGTGCATGTGTGTCAGGGCTCCTAAAACCCAGAGTGATGCACAAAGATAGGCATTCCTCCACTTAACTCACCAGCAGGGCCTGATCCAGTAAGAGTGCTCTGAGCATCATAACTGGGCCTCTATAGATGAGCTCACACAAAACAGGGGGTGGACTTCTCTAATAACTTCTAGACCAGGATTAGGGTACTCACTGTGGGATGTGGAAGACTCCACTTCAAGTCTTCCCCTCTTCACCTGGGGCGGGAGAAGGGATTTGAACATGGATCAGCCTCTGTTTAGGTGAGTGCCCTAACCATGGGCTTATGGGATATTTTGATGTAGAGTTACCTCATTCTCTCCTGTTGAACCTGTTCCCCTGTGAATAAATAATTTTAAAAAGTCACTGAAGTAAGGGGCCTGGATTCTGGTCTCCCACCTCTCACATGACAGAGTCATTCTCATGCTTGTGTCCTCTCTCTGGCACGGTGATGCTTTCAGTATTTATTCAGAGTGCAACAGCTTCACCAGGAGAGATTGAAGGCATCCCCCATCCCCCGTTAGAATGTCCCATAGTTTAGTGCCGTGGTTCTCAACCTTTCCAGACTACTGTACCCTTTTCAGGAGTCTGACTTGTCTTGCATACCCCAAGTTTCATCTCAATTAAAAATTCTCTGGCCACCCAGCTCTGAAGGCAGCACTGCCGTCAGCAGCAGCACAGAAGTAAGGGTGGCATGATATGGTATTGCTATCCTTACTTCTGAGTTGCTGCTGGCCAGGGCATTCATATTGTTTGCAGCGTGGGAGGATTATTTTTTTTAATCCTGCTACAATCTGTCCCGCCCTGCAATACCCACTCCCATCCGCTCCTGCAATGTTGAATTTTTAATCCCTCTCCTGCTGTTATGGCAGTGAGTCCAGCAGGTTCCCAGTCCTGCTGCAGGGCTCTGGAGCCTGTTGTAAAACTAGGCAAATAAAAGGAGTTGATGTACCCTGGAAGACCTCTGCATATCCCCAGGAGTGCACATACCCCTAGTTGAGAATGACTGGCTTAGTGGTGACAGGTGGCAGATCCCTCTTCAAATCTTTTCACTCCACTCAGGTAGAGGGGGGACTTGAATTGAGGGGCTCCCACATCCTGGGTGAGTACTCTCACCATTGGGCTAAAAATTATGAGGGAGGGCTGCTACCCTGACCTCTTGCAGAAACATCATAGGCGCCTACTGCCAAGAGCAGATTTGCAGCTGAGAATCCCAAGCAGAGGGAAGAGCCTCCCTGTAACCCAGACATAGGTGCCTACCTTGGAGAGGGGTGGGGCTTCAGACATACCCTTCGGTTGGGCATCTCCTATTGTGCTGGCTTTTGTGAATCCCATTCTGAGATGCCATTTTCCTCCATTCATTGTACAGGCAGCTAGGCGCCAAACTCAAGCTTTGTGAATTCTAGTGATCTTCTGGACACCAAAGCATCACCATGCCCAAGTTATTTGTGAATTTAGCCCTACGTGACTTGCTAATTAGAATACAAAATGTCTGCAACAGATCCTGGAATCATCCCAAATTCCGCAGTCAAGTTCCTAAACACACATGGTCTTCAACAACTGTCTCCAATGAAAAGTTGGCTTTTTATAAGAACTTTTTTCCCCACATGCCCTTCTAGGGCTGGCCCTTTAAATTTCATGGAGTTAAACCTCTACAGCCCTAGAATAGGTATTTGTAACTAGCAGCTTCTGGCTGAATCTTGTTCTCTCACTTTCTTCCAGTTGGTGAGTACCTATTATATTTCTCTCAGTTTTCCTTTGCTAGTTGCAGCAAATTCCTGCATTATTCAAACTTAATAATCCGCTAGCAGGAAATTGAAATGGGAATTCCATATGGCTGTGTTTGTTTGAAATTGCTTTTTTGGTAGCAACATCATTTTGGTTTTCACCTACTTCTGTAGCTGGAGGGTTTTTATTAATACTATGCCTCTCACTATGGCGTTGAACACCTTAAAGAATTAAATATGCTATGTGAATGCTCTACATGGAACCTAATTTTTTCATTTCCTCCCGTTACACCCTGTAGCGGGGTGGTCACCCCACTCCAGGGCTGAAGGAGTTAAAATAGCCCTGGAGAGGGCTACAGCTGGGGGAAGCTGAGTGAGTAGCCTTATAAGAGGGCTGTGGGCCAGAAGCAGGGGAGTCTCACTCTAGCCCTGGAGTGGGAAGGGCTAGCTGCCTAGGAGTAAGGTACCTGAAGCGGAGCAGTACTGGGGAAGGGCAAAGGGAGCTGGGGAGTTCCAGCCTGGTAAGCCCCCAGGCTGCAGGCCTTGTTAAAGGCCCAAGAGGTACTGGGGCTGCAGAGGGGCTGCCTGAGGATAGGCAAAGGCAGCAGGTCCTAACCCCTTGCCAATGATGAGTGGCCATTACAGACTGCAATCTACCCCCGTGAGCGGGGGGCTAGATGATGACTGGCAGTAGTCACTGAGACAAGGTGGGTTTCTTTGAGAATCACAGCTGCTTCAGGAGATTGTACTCATGGTCTTTGTATGAGCTGGGACCAAGCTATCTCAGATTGTGAAGATAAGGACTCGAAATTCAGTGGGCAGCCAGTACAACTGTCTGAGAATTAGCTAGACATGCTCCCACTGACCTGCATTTTTCATGCTGTGTTTTGCACTTACTTGAGGGATGGGGTATTTTTAGTAGCTGTGGATTCCTTCATAAGTACAGTCAATTACAATAATTGAATCTGAAGGTCACAAGTGTATAGAGCTCCATAGCCAGGTCTGGATCTGACAGAATAGGTTGTAACCTTCTGACCAGTCAAAGGGGGAAGAAGTGTTGTTTTTGTTGCTCTTGCTATTTGGGTGTCTAATATTAGAGGAATCCAGGAGGGACAGGCTTGAGGTTGTTGTTGCTGCCAACTCTTATTTTCAAATATTATCAAATAGAAAAAAGGCTACCTTCTAGCATTAATTTAAGTAATTTAAAAACAGGAAGTGGTGCAGTCTTCCTCAATCCTTTTTGAGATGTTTGTTAGTTTTTTTTCCCCCAAAATAAATGTTTGCTCTTCAAAGGCTGTGTTCAGAAAATGTGTATGATATATGATGGCTGTGTGAGGATTTGGTGATTAAAAGTAACAGTGGTCTTCAAGTTTGGGACTATTGTAACTGCTCTTATTGGTATTGACAAGAATCTGCGGTAGAGCTAACTCACGTTTTCTTTCCTGGGACATCGGGGAAGTGATATTTTAAAAACCGAGTTGGGCTTCATTTTGCTTTGTGACATTGATGGCCAGATCATAAGCTGGTGTAAACTGAAGCCAATCAGTTGCATCCATTTACACCAGTTGAAAATCTATCCCTTATGAGATTTTATCTTTTTGTTGGGAGAAGGGTCTCTGTCCTTCGTTTTAATTTGATTTTGATACAACATATACTATACATCCATTGGGTTTGCCATTACTGAAATCCTCTCCCATTAATCCTTAATTTTGGAGGTAGAAGGAAACAACCTTTATTGCTTTTGCCCACAATGTCTTTTCAAATTACAGCCCTGTGTTACTTCTTCCAGATCTCTTTTTAATCATGGAGAAGGTTTTAGAAAATTTCCCTCTGGTTGCAGATTTGCTACCAACTGAAAGAGAATTCTAAATTAATACAACTCTTAACACATGTACATGAAGAAAATGAAATAAGGCTATATAAAAGTCTTATTTGATGGCTTAATTTCATTAAGAAGAACAAAGTTCTGATCCCAGAATATAGATTATACATTCACATATAAAATATTTTTCAGCAAACTTCTGATTATTGCTGAGTATTTCCTTTTGTAACCTTAGAGATTTTGTTTTAGTGGGCAAAAAAAGGAAAACTGTATGTAATTTAAATCTGATTTCTCTGTATTTCCTCTAAATTGTTCAACAAAGGTTGTCCTTCGTGACAAAATATCCTGGACCTGTTTCATGTATCCTCCTGCTATCTAGATCAGTGGTTTAATTTTTTTTTTCATTTGTGAACCCCTAAAAACTTTTGAATAAAGGTGTGTGCAGACAACTTTGGAAATCTTAGACATAGTCTGCAAACTCTCCAGGGGTCTGCGTACCGCAGATTGAAAACCTCTGATCTAGATGGAAAGGTGGAATTTTGCAGAGACTGATAGTAGAGCGGCATCGGGGGAGAGGGGAGAAATGCTTTTTCCCCACTCACAAAGTGAATCTCTAGCAAGTGCTTTTTGACAGTAATTTGATATGAAAGCTGACCAGTATGAATATGAAACTGAGAATTGGACAACAGCAGTCTCGGAGAATTTTGAAGAAACATAATTGGACAAGTCCAGGACATATCATCACAATACAGTGAAATACAACTAACAATAGACTTTTTATTGGAATCCCTCTGGGTGGGAGAAGTTTTGTACAGCCTGCCTTTGCCAACAGATGGGAGCTAATAAAGAGCTACTATGCAAGATTGTTTCTTTAGGATGGCAGAGATGCTGACAATTAACAGAGAATGATTGAGAGGCATTGCAAATGCTTTGCCAATTTCAGCAGCACTTAATGCCCAAGTTTTAGTGCTTCAATATTTCCAGCACTAGTACTGAGTTAGTCCATTCATAATGGCAAGGCCAGTGTTGCTTTGACATAGATCTCTTAGGTAAATTTTTGCTGTAGAGTATATGCAGGTCTGGATTAGAAGTGGAAAGCAAGATCACTCTATTTATGCTTGGTTGTCTTAAACAAGATATTCCACAGAGCAATTTCACAAATCTGGAAACCTGTTGCTAATCCCTGTGGATATGGCACATAATAGCATGGCATAAAGTAATACTTAGAATGGAGTTGCTGGCTATTTTAGATCACCTTTGAATAGTTATGGGAATTGTAGTGAAACCAAAGATCTCACTGATATTATCAAGACTAGTCTCCCCTAAAAAGCATAGTGAAATGTAATACTCTTGATAATATTTCAGAGTAACAGCCGTGTTAGTCTGTATTCGCAAAAAGAAAAGGAGTACTTGTGGCACCTTAGAGACTAACCAATTTATTAGAGCATAAGCTTTCGTGAGCTACAGCTTATGCTCTAATAAATTGGTTAGTCTCTAAGGTGCCACAAGTACTCCTTTACTCTTGATGATAGAAAACTGGTCACATTGGCTCCATAATAAGCTTCATCTGCTGAGCATTGTCTAGGCCGCAAACACAACTTTTCTATGCAGCATTTCAGCACTTCTATTGACACTAGTGTTTGTATGTTCTGAAAAATGAAATATAGTAATGCTATAAAGGAAAACAACATTTGATTTATAATAATTTGCAGCTCACAACAGCTTGCAAATAGAAGAGCTATTTTTTTCCCCCCTAGAGAAGAAGTATCCCTTCGGAAGTCTGGTAGAAAGCTGGTGATTATAAGAGGCTCAGTCCTACATACCTCATTTGTCCTAAGTAAGGAGTGGGGAATAGCTCCCAAAAGCAGCAAGAGTTTCATCCTGCAAGATACTGAATGTCCTCCACTCCCAATGAATCACTTGGAGTTGGGGTTCTCAACATCTCACGTGATGCTCAGCATCTCACAGTATGATATCCAAAAAGAAAGGAATAAAGGAAAAACAGAATAAATCTCCAAATGCAAAAAAACCCAAATCAGTAGAGGCAAAAATAGAAAATACGTCTATAATAACAGGAGGAAGCAAAGGACAATTCTTAGTGAAATTTCAGCACAGTTATAGAAGTCACTAGCATTACAAATTCTGCAGTGGTACATACAAGGACACTTTGGGATAAGTTGTATCTGATTATGAAGAAATCTTGCACTAAACATGAGCCTCATTTGAAAAATATGAAAAAGCAAACAAAATAATGAAATATGATCTGTAATCTGAAAAACAAGTAAGACTGATCCCACTAGGTTTGGGAAAGAAGAAACTAACAATATTTAGCACAGAGAAGCTGCAAATAACACAAGCTTAAAGCTTCAGAGGGGTAGCCGTGTTAGTCTGGATCTGTAAAAGCAGCAAAGAGTCCTGCGGCACCTTATAGACTAACAGACGTATTGGAGCATGAACTTTCATGGGTGAACTGTCACCCACGAGAGCATGAACTTTTGTGGGTGACAGTTCACCCACGAAAGTTCATGCTCCAATACGTCTGTTAGTCTATAAGGTGCCGCAGGACTCTGCCACTTTTACAAGTGTAAAGGTGTGCCTCTTGTTAAGGAAAAGTTAGCATATGTGACTCCATTTTGGTTTGGGGCCCACCATTGTCTAAAAGCAAACACATCATGCACCGGGAGGATTGTTCCTTAGATACTGCATTCCTGTGAAAAGCCTCCCCCTTGTTTCCAGCCTGTCTCGACTCCCGGTTTCTGTTCTTTGTCTGTTCCTAACTCCCTGCCTCCTGGCCTTGATGTGAGCCTCCCATCCTGATAAGAAAGGCTACTGGTGCATTGCTTTAGGACCATGTTGTGTAGTTGAAGTAATGGTCTAGCACGGGGAATGTACCTAGCAGGGATAGGTGGTAGATAAGGGAAGGGTTTGTCTATTGGCTAAGGTTTCCGATGCACGAGGGCAACATGCTTTGCTAAAAGATATAGAATCTCTGTATAACCTGCATTTGGGGTCTCCTCCTGACTAGTGGGGGGCACCATGCTTGAGTGTAATAAACTTAGTGTCTCTGGAAACTCTACAGTTGTGGACTTTGTTGGTGTGCCTCAGCCTAGACTCAAACTGTGTGTGACCTAGCAGGTATAATTCGTAGCAGTTCTTGTGCGTGACCTATCAGGTGTAATTTGTAACACTCTTAAGAAAAAAGAGAGGATTTGCCTTACTGGATCAAACTAGATCATCTAGTCCAGTATCTTGCCTCCAACTCACCTGTACCAAGATGCTTCAGATAAAGGGGCAAAAAGCTCATTAGTGGATATTTGTGGAATAACCACTGCATAGGAGAAGTTTCTTCTTAATGTTCAGCAGTTAGCTGCTGTCTTAATGTCGTGAAGAATGAGTTCATATCCTATTATTTTTAATTTATGTGATATAATTGTGGATGTTTATCCATATAAATGTCTAATCTTTTAAATCCTACTGAGCTCTTGTAATCCAGTCTGTTTTTATGACAATGTGTTCCACAAGTTACTTTTAACCATATAAAGTAAACTTGCCGGCTTTTCTGGGGGCATGTCAGGGCATGGCCTTTGGAGGTGGTTGCAGGCAGCTGTAATTTATAGCAGCTCTGAGGCTACTCCAGTTTATGCCAGGGGCTGAACTGGCTCCAGGGAATCGGGGATTACTGGATGCAAATAAGGTATAGACCTGCTGCTCAGTCAGATGTGACTTATCAGGGATTCACCATGGGATCTTAAAATCAAGCTGGGTTCTTTTTTCTCTCATATCTACTATAATAAAAGTTTTCTAGGTCAAATTCTGTCTTGAGTTACACCTATACAAAACCATTAGGCCCTCAGTAACCTAGGACCTATGCAACCTTTTCATCTTCAGTTGATTTGCACAGTGGTAATTGTTTGTAACTTAGTAAACAACTATGTTGATGGACAAGAAAAAAATAGAATCCAGCTCATTCTTACAGCCATACTAGCTGTGTAGTGCTAACAGGAGTAATGAGCATTAAAACATGCTTCTCACTACAGACATAGGGATGGCTGGAGACACACACTGACCAGAACTGCTGAGTAAATTGCTATAATTTTTACATAGTCACTTGAAAGAATAATTCTACTACAAAAAGTTTAGATTCTCTGTTTGTGAAAGGAGGTAAAGGGGACTGGGGTTTAATAATTTCCAACCTCTAAGAGGTTTTGTAGGATTTAAGTAATGAAGTTAAAGAACTTCAAAGGTTGCTTGCTCAGAATTCACAAAGCACTCATTTGTATTTTCTTAACAAAATATTTTATTGGCTGAGCTTATAATGCATTCCTCTCAACTTGATGGCATTATTGTCTGTCTGGCTGTTAAACTGTAACTTCTGAATTCTGCAGCCAATTAATTCCAAAATTTCAGGGAATATTCTAGGCATCAATGGACAAAAATCTATTGATGGGGAGGGGGTGGGAAATGGGGAATACATGGAAGCCCTGCCATCCATTTAGCACAGCCACAGGTTCAAGTGCCCCTGCAATTGACTTATCGATCAATCAACTGGTTTGATGCTTTCCAGTATAACAGTACTTTTGCTCATCCTCCTAATAGGAGGATACCCTGAATGATTTATCTCCCAGTCAGTTAGTTAATAAGGTGGGCAGGGAGACGGGGTATTCCATAGCCCCTGGCATGCGGATGAGTGGGTACAGAGCATGGGGAATGTGGAGATGGAGGAATGGGGGTGCACAGATCCCCTGTTGGGAGAGAATCTGGGAGCCCTGCTATGCTGAGGGATTGGCACAGTGTTCCTAGCATGGGAAGAGTGGGGATGAGGGACAGAAAGAGACCCAGGGAAGGGGTGAATTCAGGAAAGGAGTACTCCTAGAACCCCCGGAGGGGGGAGATCACACAGAACCACTGGAGGGTGGGTGAGAGAGAGAGAGACTGAGAGACCCTTGGGTGGGGGGAGGAAAAACTTTTTTCAGTTCAGGTGTGGGAAAGATGAAACAGAGTAAAAGGGGAAAATATAAAAGAAGCAAAATGCCAGGTCTTGTTAGTGACTCTGTCCCAAGTTATGGCAGTATGAGTGAACATGCTTTTGCAGATGAAGTTATCTGAATGCTAGACCTTGGCAAGTGACATGGCTCAACTTGCTCTGCCCTATCAGACCTAAAATGAATATATATATATATATATATATTTTTTTTTAAATTGGAAAAATAGGATTTAAAGTGTCGGCATTAAAACACATGATGCTCTACCTCTTCATTTCACATTGCGAGAAACTTTGGCTCTGATTTGGGTACATAAGCACATTTGTAACTAAGCATGTGAGCAGTTGTCTTTTCCTTCAAGCTAGGAATATGCTGAAGTATCTTAGCATTAAGTATTCTGTGCAGCAAGAGAATTTTTGAAAGGGATCTTAAACCTTATTCTTTGGCATTTGTTAGTCTCTAAAGTGGGGGAACAGGTTACCCTACATCTGCTTATGGTGATATTCTTCCACCTTTCTTTGAAGCATCTGATGCTGGGCACAGTCAGAGATGGAATTCTGGACTAAGTGTCCGATATCCAGTATGGGAATTCCTGAGTTGCTCACCGGGGGTCTATCTCACAACTGAAGGTAAACCCTGCTGGCTTTGTCTTGCGAACTTGTATTTCTACCTTTGCTGCGGAAAGGGGGCATTATATAAAACAGCATTCCATTCTGTGTCTGCATTTTTATATTTCTCTATCTACAACATACTACAATTGTGCTTACTGCTGTTCCAGTCACTCCAGATCTGATCTAATTTGGATGAGGATTACCTGTTCAGGTAGAGATGCAAACAATTAAAACATAAATCCAAGACTTCTCTATGTAATTAAAGAAAAGTAAGGCATTTTAAGAAATAGGATTGCAGTATGTAAGTTAATTTAAAGGAAGAAAGCAGGAGAGAGGAGAAAGTGGAGAGAAGGGAGATAATTTGCTAAAGAATTCTGACTCCCTCTACTGAGTAAAGAAATGGAGGGGAGAAAGTGGGAGGAGAGCCGTGAGAAGAGGCATTCGGATGCCATGGAGATGGGTACAGTATAAAAATCAGTATGTGGAGGTTGATATTAAACTCCTGCCAGCCAGAAATTGGTTTTATACAGGGCAGCAGTGTAAAGAAAAGACCGCAAGAATTGTTGTAGTCTTTTCTGCAATATTTCTAGTCCTGATGTAGGAAATGGGCAATAAAATGCCCTAAGGGCCTGGTTCTCCATTCTTCTACACTAGTTTTACATGGGAGCAAATAATTGAGTTCTAAAGCTTTAGCCTGTCTCCTGTACATTTGCTTTTTCTTTAATGTCTGCTTTTGTTTTTCTTAATTTCACTCTAATCTGATTGAAAAAAAAATCAAGCTCTCCTAAGAAATACGTTATGCTGCTTCATGGGTTTGGGATTTTGCAGAAAAAAAAATTGTGCCTGAGTGGGAAGGAACTAAATGTTCAGCTGTGGTACAAGATAACTCAATAAGACTGTGTTTTCTAATCTCCATGTCTGTGTAACACTGCTTTGAAAGATTGTCCCTTTTCATTTTAGGATTTTCTTTGTTCTCTGCTTTTAATTTTTCACTCTCAGTACCTAAGTGCTGATGCTGTTATTTATATCCACAGGTATAAAGAATGTCAGTTCAGATGTATTACATGGTACTTAAAAAAAACCCTTCCATGAAATGTAATAGAACAATTTTAGTTTTCTGAAAATTATGGTGGTAATAATGCTATTCTTTTAAAACTCAAGTTTCCAGCTGATTTATGAATTGGTATAAGAACACTTGGCTACTTGAGTCCAAATCCTGCTCTCCTTACTTATTTAAGTAGTCTCATTGGCTTCAGTGGGACTATTTCTATGATTAGGTTAAGTAGGATTTGGCCTCTGGTCTGCAGGTCTCTTACAATAATAAGTAGTGCCATAGGAAAATACTTACTGTACCTTAACTACTCAGAAGTATATTGCATACAAAAGTGTATTAAATAACGTGATTTTAGCTTGCCAAGGCAATCACTCAAAAGTCCAGAAATGGCAGCTTTGCAGTTGCCTGTCCAACCTTAATTCTGTCCCCTTGTGTCCTATGTCCAATGAAGCACATTAGGCAGGGTCCCTGTGGGGGTGGGGGGAGGGGGAATAGTTTGCAATCATGTAGTTAGAGACCATATTCTTATGCATAAAGGAGCAGCATCAAGGTTGCACAGGCAACAACAGTAAATCTTTTAAAAAAGAACAAAGAGTACTTGTAACACCTTAGATACTAACCAATTTATTTGAGCATAAGCTTTCGTGGGTAAAACCCACTTCATTGGATGCATGCAGTGGAAAATACAGTAGACAGACACACACACAACATGAAAAAATGGGTGTTGCCATACCAACTTTTTTTCATGGTGGGTGTGTGTCTACTGTATTTTCCACTGCATGCATCCGATGAAGTGGGTTTTAGCCCACGAAAGTTTATGCCCAGATAAATTTGTGGCACCTTAGAGATTAACAAGTACTCCTAGTGTGTGTTTGGTTGGTTTTTTTTTTTTTTTTTTTTTTGCTGATACAGACTAACAGGGCTACCACTCTGTAAAGTAAATCTGTTGTGTCTCGGTTTCAGGGTAACTGATCCTCCACAAGCCATTGAGGGCACCCACAAGGTTTCTGGCTCCTAGCTGTCATCTCTCTTGGGTGTAAACCCAAGGAAGCCAATTAAAAACTATTAAAGTACTTGGCAGACTTATTTATATCTATCCCTGAAGTATCTAGGTGCTGATCCCTTAAGACCCACTGAAGTCCTTTCAAATATCACAAAAACCGGCTTTTGAACTGAAAGGAGACCAACACTGCCACTCTCAGCCTTGAATTAGAAGATTAACTACGTTAGCTGGCAGCACTGTTACCATAGGAGGGTGGAGATGAGCAGGAGGAGTGGACTCCTGGGGCATGTGCTGGGTCTGGGGAACGGTTAGGGGGAAACCAACCTGGCCCTCTTTCTTCCCTCAAATGCACTGAAAGTTGGGGAAGCTCCTCTCACATGTCCCCCAGAGTGGGGAACGGGCTATATGGTAGCTCCCAGGCATTCCCCGTGTAGTATTGTGGGGCTGCTGCTGTTTTGGGGGCAGTGCAGGCCTGGGTCTTGTTTTGGTTCAGCTATTCTTTTGGCACACGGCCAAAAGTTTCCTCAAACAATAAATAACAAATTGCAAGAACTTTTTCTAGTAGAAAGTATTATACAAAACTAACCACAGTGGTAATGCCAGCTCCCCCATGATGCTATTTTGCCAAAACAAAAATAACCCCCCCCCCAACAGTTATAGATTGACTGACTGGTATGTTCTGAGAGTGGCAGTATTCTCTTTTCAGTCAAAGCTAAATCAGGCTTTTCTGATACTTGCAAGGAGTTCAGTCAGTCTTAAGTGATCAGCACCTAGGTATTGCAGGGATAGATATAAAGAAGGCTATCCAATACCTTAATAGTTTCTAATTGGCTTCCCTTTGGAGTAGCCACGGCAGATATAAGTTTTCAGCCACAGTTACATTTAGGTTGATAGCACTTTTATAGTCACCTTCCTTTCTAAGGATATCAGAGTGCTTTGTAATGATGGATTAAGCCTCCTGACCCCATGAAAGAGCTACCTATTGTCCCCATTTTTATAATAGAGGTTTTGTGATTTACACAGGTCATGCAGCTAATCTGTGGCAAAGGTGAGAAGAGCCTAATTCCTAACACTCAAGTTCTCGGCTCTAATCATTAGCCATGCCCCTTCTGTCACTTACACCAATGGGACATAGAGTGCCAAAGTCCCTGCTGAGCATTTTGGGATCTTGGTATTTGCCAGCTCATGTCTTTTACAATAAGACAGGAGATGCAACTAGTAGTCTCACACGTGACATGTGATGTTCCTGTATCTTCAGTTTATAAGAAATCTTGTCCATCTTTAAACAAGTAAAGGTATTTTCTCTCTCCATATCAGGTAATAGTGTACCAGAGTGTCCTGTCCTTTGCAAACAGTGTAGTGTGGTGGCAGTCATTCCTCCCCCTCTGGCTCAGAGGGAGGCCAGAACTCCTCACTAAACAGACAATCTTTATTATGAAGTGTGTCATCTTGGGGATTGTATGCCTCCGATGAAGTGAGCTGTAGCTCACACAAGCTTATGCTCAAATAAACTTGTTAGTCTCTAAGGTGCCACAAGTACTCCTTTTCTTTTTGCAGATACAGACTAACATGGCTGCTACTCTGAAACCTGTCATCTTGGGGATTGTGACAAGCTTTCTGTGCTAGCCAAAAGAGGGCAGAGATGTTGAATCAGATGGCTTTTGGGGTTCATCTCAGCAATGTCAGGGATAAATTGAGAGACCCAATATTACATCTTTTAGATTATGCAGATCCCCTCTACATCCAAACAATTAGAAAAAAAAAGTCTTTCCCTTGGTGACCTTTCAGATTCTCAGTTTTAAAGAAAAGGCAGTTTTTTACTGAAACCACTTCAGTGTATAACAGCTCTTCAGAAGATTCTATATTAGGGGAAGTTCCAGAACACAGCACCACTGAGTTTATAACTTGCTGTACCAGATGACTGGAAGATAGCTAATGTAACACTGATTTTTTTTTAAAAAGCGCTCCAAAGGCAACCCTGTCAATTACAGGCCAGTAAGCCTAACTTCAGTACCAAGCAAATTGGTAGAAACTATATTAGGGAACAGAATGATCAGGTTCATAGATAAACATGATTTGTTGGGGAAAGAGGCAACACACTTTTGTAAGGGAAATTCATGTTTCACCAGTCTGTTAGAATCCTTTGCAGGAGTCAACAAGACTATGGATAAGGCTAACAAAGTATTGTAATGCCCCTATATATAAATCCATAGTATGCCACACCTTGAATGCTATGTCCAGTTCTGTTTGCCCCATCTCAGAAATGATACAGTGGAACTGGAAAAGATTCAGAAAAGGGCAACAAAGTTGATCAAGGGTAGACAATGGCTTTCATATGAGGAAAGACTAGAAAGATTAGGGCTGTTCATCTTAGAAAAGAGATGACTAAGGGGGGTTATGGTAGAGTTCTCTATTCATGATTTTATAGAAGTTTTTATCCACACAATACAAAAACAAGGGATCAACCGATGAAATTACTAGGCAGCAGGTTTAATACAAACAAGGGAAGTACCTTTTCACATAAAACACTGACCTGTGGAACTCATTGCCACAGGATGTTGTGATAGCCTCACGTATAACTGGCTTAAAAAAAGAAGTGAAGTTCCTGGAGGATAAGTTTGTCAATGACTGCTAGCCAAGATGGTAAGGAACACAACCCCACGCTCGGTGCATCCCTAAACCACTGACTACCAGAAGCCAAGAGTGGAAGACAAGGGGGTTAATCATTTTGTAATGGTCTTGTTTGGTATGCTCTCTGCCAGAGACGTGATACTGGGCAAGATAGACCATTGCCGGCCCCAGTATGGCAGCTCTTATGTTCTTAAGTGTATGTATGGGAAAACCAAGGCACAAGGATAAGTCAACATTTTCAAACGTGATCTCTAATTCTGACCATGATTTTTTGGTTCTTGTATGAGGGTGGCAAATGTGGGTAGCCCAAAGTGCAGCAAAGTATGGGATGGTCTAAGGCAGTGTTTCCTAAACTTGGGATGCCGCTTGTTCAGGGAAAGCCCCTGGTGGGCTGGGCCGGTTTGTTTACCTGCCGTGTCTGCAGGTTCGGCCGATCACAGCTCCCACTGGCTGCGGTTCGCTGTGCCCGGCCGATGGGGGCTGCAGGAAGCTGCATCCAGTACGTCCCTCCCTTCCTGCAGACCCCATTGGACGGGCACAGTGAACCGCGGCCAGTGGGAGCTGTGATCAGCCAAACCTGAAGACATGGCAGGTAAACAAACCGGCTGGGCCCGCCAGGGGCTTTCCCTGAACAAGCGGCATCCCAAGTTTGGGAAACACTAGTCTAAGGTATCAGGGTGGTCTACCACTGTAAAGCCCTGTTCAATGATCAGACCCTGCTGGGAAGGGGTCAGGTATTTCCTTTATAAGGCTGAGTGTGCTCATTTGGGAGGAGAACTGCAAGAGGGAGGTTGGCTCTTATGACTGGTCCTAGAGTGGAGAGAGGATTACCGAGTGAAAGGTCTTTGGGCCTCTAGCCTGTGTTGATCAGGGGAATATTTTGTTTTGTTACTTTGCATGTTTTTTTGTTTGAAATAATGAACTGTGCCCTGAAGGGAGGCCTAGAAGAGACTTGGATGTGGTGTTTATAGTTTTTCCTGGGCTAGTTTCCTAGGTTCTAATTTTAAGAAATGCTAGGAAGCATAACTTAAACTGAAGTCAGTGGGCAATGGGTGCCCAAAGTTAGCACCTCAGCAAATCAAGCCTTAGGTATCTAAAGTCCTATGTCCAGAAAAAAGGCCTCTAAAATAAGAGGCCATTTCTTACTGTGGGCATCAGTGGTTTGCCAAAGGTAGGGTTGCCAACGTTGTATTTTTAAAACAAAAAATAAGGGACTGTTTTCTTAGCACCCCTGCCTCACCTCTCCTTCTGATATCATCCTCCTCCTCCTCATCATTAATTATAAATACTACTACAGTAGAACCTCAGAGTTACAAACACCTCAGGAATGGAGGTTGGTTGTAACTGAAATGTTTAACTCTGAACAAATATTATGGCTGTCCTTGCAAAAGTTTAAAACTGAACAATAACTTAATACAGCTTTGAAACTTTACTATGCAGAAGAAAAATGCTGCTTTTAACCATCTTAATTAAAATGAAACAAGCACAGAAACAGTTGCCTTTCCTTGTCAAATCTGTGTTTTTGTTTTTTTAGTGGTTTACGTTTAACACAGTATTGTACATTATTTGCTTTTTTTCTTTCTGCTGCCTGATTGCATACTTCCAGTTCCAGATGAGGTGTGTGGGTGACCAGTCAGCTTGTAACTCAGGTGCTCATAATGCTGAGCTTTACTGTACTAATAAGCAATACTCACCAACATTCACCAGGGGCATTTCTTGCTGCTGCTTGCAGCACTCATCAGCTCCCAATCTTGTTGTACAGAGATGAAAAAATAAGGAATGTCCCTTGTAATAAGGGACTGTTGTCAACCCTAATTCAAGGTCACATAGTGAATCAGTATCTAAGGGGTGATTAGAATCCACACATCTCCTGGTGCCCAGTCCTTTGCTTTATCCATTCATCATATTACCTCTTCAGAGATGTCAGAGTAATAGGAGCTGAAGGGGGAATGATTGCCCATTGACAGAAGATTATACTCTATCTATTGATCTGAGTGTTGTTGTTTTTTAGTTGAGTATATTTCTCATATCATCTTTGCTGCAGTTTGTTAGATGACCTTGAAGACAAGCTATGCAAAATTTTTATGGAGACATACCAGCTCAGGCACTTAATGTTCTTGTCTGTCAATACTTGATGATAAACCCAATATTAAACTCATGGGGAGGTGGGGGAGTATAGTTTTGCAAGGAAGTTGTTGCTGACAGGAGACTACTATCCTCACTGTGGCCATCAGGCGTTTAAAACTCCTATTGACTTCAGCTTTTATACAGCTGAACTTCCACTGAACCGCTGGATTCGCAGAGCATTATAAGAACTATTTACTTTATGTTGAATAATAAACGTCACCTTTCCCTCAAATAGTAGTAACTCTTTTTTTTAATGTTGCAATAGGTTCTGCCTGGCATTTTGCAGAAGCATTGCTGTATTTTACCAGACAGGAATACAGGTAAACCTCTTCTTTTTTAATTTTTTTGATCTGTTAATGTGCCTTTCTTGTGAGATGCAGAGAAACATGAAAGCACAATTGTATAAGATTGAGAAGATTTCTTGTTTCTAGAATAGGACTGAAAAGTGAAAAATGAGATATTTATTTCAAACAGTAAGTTGATTCCTCTGTTTAAGTGATCCGTTTTCATGTGAAATAGGTTTACAAGTTACGTTCTATTTTTGGCTATTATCTTTGTAGGAAATTGCTAACAGATCTTGCTTTATAAAGTTGAATATGTTAACTCCCGAACTACTTTGCTAGCCAGAAAAATTATTATTATTAATAATACAAAGAGGTTTAACACTGGAGTCCATTTGTGGCTGGGTCCCTGTGGTTCTTAACTTTTCATACTGACATTTGAGTTAAATACTTGTACTGTATTTATTTAAAGTGTGTTTCTCAATGCATAAAAGAATAGAGTGGAAGATGATGTGAAATTACTAGTTTAGGTAAGTTCTTACTCTTTTGTGTATAGATTATGATGTGGTAAGTTTGACTTTTGAAGAATTATATGGAAGGAAAATCTCAAGGTGAGTGAGAAGAGATATTTGTATCTACCCTGAAAAACAAAATATCAATTTGAAATACATTTATTTCATCAGAAGCCCTTGCTTGAAACCTGGAGTCATCATAAAAGAAGATTTATAAAACATATTAATCCTCATAAATATGGTGAAATTTGGTTGTGTGACAAATTGTGTGAACATTTTAAAATACTTGGAAGTAGTTGTACATTAATTTCATAGAGTTCGAGAAAATACACAAAACAACTCATTTGTGTGATCAGTTGAACATATATCAATGCACAAAGCACTTCCATTTTCTCAAAAAAATAAATTAAAATCTGATTTCTTTCCCTCAGCCTATTTGCATGTGGAACTTGACCCATACATCATGTGACTCATGGGTATATTATTGTAATTAAAGATAAGTTGAAATTTCATTTACATATTTCTTAAACTGCAAGACCTAAAATAATAAAACAAAAATTGTCTTGCCTATCAAATTTGGACATCATTAATAACGTGAGCACAGACTGAGTGTAAAAGCCAAAGTTTGTTCATTCCTTTCTTCCTGTTTTCAAACTATCTTGAAAAATTCTGTCAAGATAATGGCTATAATGACAACATTCCATTTGGTGTTTGTTCATTAGTGTATTCTGTATTACTCTGCTTACTCATAGGGCTTGATCCCAATCCTGTTGAAGTCAATGGTGACATTCACACTGATTTCATTGGTACATAATTGTGTCCTGCAGATATTAAGGCCAACATTTTCAAAAGTTGATGCCTAAAATTAGGCTTTTGAATTCATCCACTTGGATAAATGGCCCAACTTTCAAAAATGCTGAACACCCACCACTCATTGACCTTTCAAAGTCAAGCCCCTTATTTAGGTGCCTTAATGCACCTAGTTTTGAAAAATCTTGGTCTGTGTTTTAGGTGAGAGACACCTGTTTATTTGGTGACGGGTTTCAGAGTGGTAGCCGTGTTAGTCTGTGTTAGCAAAAAGAATGAGGAGTACTTGTGACACCTTAGACTAACAAATTTATTTGAGCATAAGTTTTCGTGGGCTAAAATCCACTTCATTAGATGCATGCAGTGGAAAATACAGTAGGAAGATAGATATTGTGACAAAGTTCCTCCTCTACCTTGGTGGGTCCCGCACTCATTGGCGGATTTGCTCGCCTCCGAGATTCACAACAGCCCTCAGTTTGGCCACTTCCATGGCTCAAATCTGCCATTCACTCAGATAACCTCATCGCTGGCCCGCATGGGGAAAAAGAGAACAACAACACCTGCAGTCTCTGCTGATCCACCACGTAGGTCAGGGAACAGCCCAAAGACCTCCCCTCTGGTGGAACCCACAGTCCAGGTCAACTCTTGTGTCTGATCACGAGTTGAGAGGTTTGTGGGGAACCTGGGCCCACCCTCTACTCTGGGTTCCAGCCCAGGGCCCTGTGGATTGCAGCTGTCTAGAGTACCTCCTGTAACAGCTGCATGACAGCTACAACTCCCTAGGCCACTTCCCCATGGCCTCTTCCCAACACCTTCTTTATCCTCACCACAGGACCTTCCTCCTGGTGTCTGATAACCCTTGTACTCCTTAGTCCTCCAGCAGCACGTCCTCTCACTCCCAGCTCCTTGCATGCCTCTCCCTAACTGAAGTGAGGTCCTTTTTTAAACCCAGGTGCCCTGATTAGCCAGCCTGTCCTAATTGATTCTAGCAGCTTCTTAATTGGCTCCAGGTGTCCTAATTAGCCTGCCTGGCTTAACTGGTTCCAGCAAGTTCCTGCTTGTTCTGGAACTGCCCCGTCACCTTACCCAGGGAAAAGGGATAGACTTAATCTGGGACTAATATATGCCTTCTATTACTCTTCTGTAGCCATCTAGCCTGACCCTGTCACATCACACATGCTCTCGCTCTCTACAAAAAGGAGGATTCTGCGTGGACTCCTCCTGAAGGTCGAAACAACAGACTGGACTTCTACATAGAGTGCTTCCGCTGACATGCACAGGCTGAAATTGTGGAAAAGCAGCATCACTTGCTCCATAACCTCAGCCATGCAGAACACACTGCCATCCACAGCCTCAGAAACAACTCCTTTGTCGGCCTTTTTGATTATGATGTCAGAGGTGCTGTCGTCCCCATGAATAGGTCAGAATATGAACAAGAGGCTGCTCGGCAGCTCTCCAACACCACATTCTACAAGCCATTACCCTCTGATCCCACTGAGGGTTACCAAAAGAAACTATACCATCTGCTCAAGAAATTCCCTGAAAAAGCACAAGAATAAATCCACCCAGACACACCCCTAGAGCCCCAACCAGGGGTATTCTATCTGCTACCCAAGATCCATAAACCTGGAAATCCTGGACACCTCATCATCTCAGGCATTGGCACCCTGATAGCAGGATTGTCTGGCTATGTAGACTCGCTCCTCAGGCCCTACGCTACCAGCACTCCCAGCTATCTTCGAGACACCACTGACTTCCTGAGGAAACTACAATCCATGGGTGATCTTCCAGAAAACACCATCCTGGCCACTATGGACGCAGAAGCCCTCTACACCAACATTCCACACAAAGATGGACTACAAGCCATCAGGAACAGTATCCCCGATAATGTCACGGCAACCCTGGTGGCTGAACGTTGTGACTTTGTCCTCACCATAACTATTTCACATTTGGGGACAATGTATACCTTCAAGTCAGCGGCACTGCTATGGGTACCCACATGGCCCCACGGTATGCCAACATTTTTATGGCTGACTTAGAACAACGCTTCCTCAGCTCTCATTCCCTAATGCCCCTACTCTACTTGTGGTACATTGATGACTTCTTCATCATCTGGACCCATGGAAAAGAAGCCCTTGAGGAATTCCACCATGATTTCAACAATTTCCATCCCACCATCAACCTCAGCCTGGACCAATCTACATGGGATGTCCTATACCGGAAATCTACTGACCACTATACTTACCTACATGCCTCCCAGCTTTCATCCAGACCACAAGATCCACTGTCTACAGCCAAGCACTAAGATACAACCGCATTTGCTCCAACCCCTCAGACAGAGACAAACACCTACAAGGGTGATGTCATGGTGGGAGTCTGCTATAGACCACCGGATCAGGGGGATGAGGTGGACAAGGCTTTCTTCCCACAACTCACAGAAGTTACTAGATCGCAGGCCCTGGTTCTCATGGGAGACTTCAATCACCCTGATATCTGCTGGGAGAGCAATACAGCGGTGCACAGACAATCCAGGAACTTTTTAGAAAGTGTAGGGCACAATTTCTTGGTGCAAGTGCTGGAGGAACCAGCTAGGGGCAGAGCCCTTCTTGACCTGCTGCTCACAAACCAGGAAGAATTAGTAGGGAAAGCAAAAGTGGGTGGGAACCTGGGAGGCAGTGACCATGAGATGGTTGAGGTCAGGATCCTGACACAGGGAAGAAAGAGCAACAGAATACAGACCCTGGACTTCAGGAAAGCAGACTTCGACTCCCTCAGGGAACTGATGGGCAGGATCCCCTGGGAGAATAACATGAGGGGGAAAGGAGTCCAGGAGAGCTGGCTGTATTTCAAAGAATCCTTATTGAGGTTACAGGGACAAACCATCCCAATGTGTAGAAAGAAATGATAAATATGGCAGGCGACCAGCTTGGCTTAACAGTGAAATCCTTGCAGATCTTAAACTTAAAAAAGAAGCTTACAAGAAGTGGAAGATTGGACAAATGGCCAGGGAAGAGAATAAAAATATTGCTCAGGCATGCAGGAGTGAAATCAGGAAGGCCAAATAACACCTGGAGTTGCAGCTAGCAAGAGATGTTAAGAGTAACAAGAAGGGTTTCTTCAGGTATGTTGGCAACAAGAAGAAAGTCAAGGAACGTGTGGGCCCCTTACTGAATGAGGGAGGCAACTTAGTGACAGAGGATGTGGAAAAAGCAAATGTACTCAATGCTTTTTTTGCCTCTGTCTTCACGAACAAGGTCCGCTCCCAGACTACTGCACTGGGCAGCACAGCATGGGGAGTAGGGACCAGTCCTCTGTGGAGAAAGAAGTGGTTCAGGACTATTTAGAAAAGCTGGATGAGCACAAGTCCATGGGGCCGGATGCGCTGCATCCGAGAGTGCTAAAGGAGTTGGCGGATGTGATTGCAGAGCCATTGGCCATTATCTTTGAAAACTCATGGTGATCGGGGGAAGTCCCCGACGACTGGAAAAAGGCTAATGTAGTGCCCATCTTTAAAAAAGGGAAGGAGGAGGATCCTGGGAACTACAGTCAGCCTCACTTCGGTCCCTGGAAAATCATGGAGCAGGTCCTCAAGGAATCAATTTTGAAGCACTTAGAGGAGAGGAAAGTGATCAGGAAGAGTCAGCATGGATTCACCAAGGGCAAGTCATGCCTGACTAATCTAATTGCCTTCTATGACGAGATAACTGGCTCTGTGGATGAGGGAAAAGCAGTGGACGTGTTGTTCCTTGACTTTAACTTGCTGGCAAGAATACTGTGGGAGACCGTGTCAAAAGCTTTGCTAAAGATGTATGGGCTGGATTAATGGACTATAAGGTGGATAGAAAGTTGGCTAGATTGTCAGGCTCAACAGGTAGTGATCAATGGCTCCAGGTCCAGTTGGCAGCCAGTATCAAGCAGAGTGCCCCAAAGGTCGGTCCTCAGGCCAGTTTTGTTCAATATCTTCCTTAATGATCTGGAGGATCGTGTGGATTGAACCCTCAGCAACTTTGCCGATGACACTAAACTGGGAGGAGAGGTAGATATGCTGGAGGGTAGGGATAGGATAAAGAGGGACCTAGAAAAATTGGAGGATTGGGCCAAAAGAAATCTGATGAGGCTCAACAAGGACAGAAGAATCCCAAGCACCGCTACAGACTAGGGACCAAATGGCTCGGCAGCAGTTCTGCAGAAAAGGACCTAGGGGTGACAGTGGACAAGAAGCTGGATATGAGTCATAGAATAGAATCATAGAATATCAGGGTTGGAAGGGACCCCAGAAGGTCATCTAGTCCAACCCCCTGCTCGAAGCAGGACCAATTCCCAGTTAAATCATCCCAGCCAGGGCTTTGTCAAGCCTGACCTTAAAAACCTCTAAGGAAGGAGATTCTACCACCTCCCTAGGTAACGCATTCCAGTGTTTCACCACCCTCTTAGTGAAAAAGTTTTTCCTAATATCCAATCTAAACCTCCCCCACTGCAACTTGAGACCATTACTCCTCGTTCTGTCATCTGCTACCATTGAGAACAGTCTAGAGCCATCCTCTTTGGAACCCCCTTTCAGGTAGTTGAAAGCAGCTATCAAATCCCCCCTCATTCTTCTCTTCTGCAGGCTAAACAATCCCAGCTCCCTCAGCCTCTCCTCATAACTCATGTGTTCCAGACCCCTAATCATTTTTGTTGCCCTTCGCTGGACTCTCTCCAATTTATCCACATCCTTCTTGAAGTGTGGGGCCCAAAACTGCACACAGTACTCCAGATGAGGCCTCACCAATGTCGAATAGAGGGGAACGATCACGTCCCTCGATCTGCTCGCTATGCCCCTACTTATACATCCCAAAATGCCATTGGCCTTCTTGGCAACAAGGGCACACTGCTGTCTCATATCCAGCTTCTCGTCCACTGTCACCCCTAGGTCCTTTTCTGCAGAACTGCTGCCTAGCCATTCGGTCCCTAGTCTGTAGCTGTGCATTGGGTTCTTCCGTCCTAAGTGCAGGACCCTGCACTTATCCTTATTGAACCTCATCAGATTCCTTTTGGCCCAATCTTCCAATTGGTCTAGGTCCTTCTGTATCCTATCCCTCCCCTCCAGCGTATCTACCACTCCTCCCAGTTTAGTATCATCCGCAAATTTGCTGAGAGTGCAATCCACACCATCCTCCAGATCATTTATGAAGATATTGAATAAAACCGGCCCCAGGACCGACCCTTGGGGCACTCCACTTGATACCGGCTGCCAACTAGACATGGAGCCATTGATCACTACCCGTTGAGCCCGACAATTTAGCCAGCTTTCTACCCACCTTATAGTGCATTCATCCAGCCCATACTTCCTTAACTTGCTGACAAGAATACTATGGGAGACCGTGTCAAAAGCTTTGCTAAAGTCAAGAAACAATACATCCACTGCTTTCCCTTCATCCACAGAACCAGTAATCTCATCATAAAAGGCGATTAGATTAGTCAGGCATGACCTTCCCTTGGTGAATCCATGCTGGCTGTTCCTGATCACTTTCCTCTCATGCAAGTGCTTCAGGATTGATTCTTTGAGGACCTGCTCCATGATTTTTCCAGGGACTGAGGTGAGGCTGACTGGCCTGTAGTTCCCAGGATCTTCCTTCTTCCCTTTTTTAAAGATTGGCACTACATTAGCCTTTTTCCAGTCATCCGGGACTTCCCCGGTTCGCCACGAGTTTTCAAAGATAATGGCCAGTGGCTCTGCAATCACAGCCGCCAATTCCTTCAGCACTCTCGGATGCAACTCGTCCGGCCCCATGGACTTGTGCACGTCCAGCTTTTCTAAATAGTCCCTAACCGCCTCTATCTCCACAGAGGGCTGGCCATCTCTTCCGCATTTTGTGATGCCCAGCGCAGCAGTCTGGGAGCTGACCTTGTTAGTGAAAACAGAGGCAAAAAAAGCATTGAGTACATTAGCTTTTTCCACATCCTCTGTCACTAGGTTGCCTCCCTCATTCAGTAAGGGGCCCACACATTCCTTGGCTTTCTTCTTGTTGCCAACATACCTGAAGAAACCCTTCTTGTTACTCTTGACATCTCTGGCTAGCTGCAGCTCCAGGTGCGATTTGGCCCTCCTGATAACATTCCTACATGCCCGAGCAATATTTTTATACTCTTCCCTGGTCATATGTCCAACCTTCCACTTCTTGTAAGCTTCTTTTTTATGTTTAAGATCCGCTAGGATTTCACCATTAAGCCAAGTTGGTCGCCTGCCATATTTACTATTCTTTCGACTCATCGGGATGGTTTGTCCCTGTAACCTCAACAGGGATTCCTTGAAATACAGCCAGCTCTCCTGGACTCCTTTCCCCTTCAAGTTAGTCCCCCAGGGGATCCTGGCCATCCGTTCCCTGAGGGAGTCGAAGTCTGCTTTCCTGAAGTCCAGGGTCCGTATCCTGCTGCTTACCTTTGTTCCCTGCGTCAGGATCCTGAACTCAACCAACTCATGGTCACTGCCTCCCAGATTCCCATCCACTTTTGCTTCCCCCACTAATTCTACCCGGTTTGTGAGCAGCAGGTCAAGAAAAGCACCCCCCCTAGTTGGCTCCTCTAGCACTTGCGCCAGGAAATTGTCCCCTACGCTTTCCAAAAACTTCCTGGATTGTCTATGCACCGCTGTATTGCTCTCCCAGCAGATATCAGGAAAATTAAAGTCACCCATGAGAATCAGGGCATGCGATCTAGTAGCTTCCGTGAGCTGCCGGAAGAAAGCCTCATCCACCTCATCCCCTTGGTCCGGTGGTCGATAGCAGACTCCCACCACTACATCACTCTTGTTGCACACACTTCTAAACTTAATCCAGAGACACTCAGGTTTTTCTGCAGTTTCGTACCGGAGCTCTGAGCAGTCATACTGCTCCCTTACATACAGTGCTACTCCCCCACCTTTTCTGCCCTGCCTGTCCTTCCTGAACAGTTTATAACCATCCATGACAGTACTCCAGTCATATGAGTTATCCCACCAAGTCTCTGTTATTCCGATCACGTCATAGTTCCTTGACATCACCAGGACCTCCAGTTCTCCCTGCTTGTTTCCAAGGCTTTCCAAGTCAACAGTGTGCCCTAGTTGCCAAGAAGGCCAATGTCATTTTGGGATGTATAAGTAGGGGCATTGCCAGCAGATCGAGGGACGTGATCGTTCCCCTCTATTCGACGTTGGTGAGGCCTCATCTGGAGTACTGTGTCCAGTTTTGGGCCCCACACTACAAGGTAGGATGTGGAAAAATTGGAAAGCGTCCAGAGGAGGGCAACAAAAATGATTAGGGGACTGGAACACATACTTATGAGGAGAGGCTGAGGGAACTGGGATTGTTTAGTCTGCGGAAGAGAAGAATGAGGGGGGATTTGACAGCTGCTTTCAACTACCTGAAAGGGGGTTCTAAAGAGGATGGATCTAGACTGTTCTCAGTGGTAGCAGACGACAGAACAAGGAGTGCTGCTGAAGTGAAGAAAGAGATTGACAGAGCTAGAAGAGTACCCAGAAGTCACCTACTGCAGGACAAGCCCAACAAAAAGTAACAGAACGCCACTAGCCGTCACCTTAAGCCCCCAACTAAAACGTCTCCAGTGCATCATCAAGGATCTACAACCGATCCTGAAGGACGACCCATCACTCTCACAGATCTTGGGAGACAGGCCAGTCCCTGCTTACTGACAGCCCCCCAACCTGAAACAAACACTCACCAGCAACCACACAACAGAAATACTAACCCAGTAACCTATCCTTGCAACAAAGCCTGTTGCCAACTGTGTCCACATATCTATTCAGGGGACGCCATCATAGGACCTAATCGTATCAGCCACACTATCAGAGGCTTGTTCACCTGCACATCTACTAATGTGATATACATCATCATGTGCCAGCAGTGCCCCTCTGCCATGTACATTGGCCAAACTGGACAGTCTCTACATAAAAGAATAAATGGACACAAATCAGACATCAAGAATTATAACATTCAAAAACCAGCCGGAGAACACGTCAATTTCCCTGGTCACTCGATTACAGACCTAAAATTTGTAATACTACAACAAAAAAACTTCAAAAACAGACTCCAACGAGAAACTGCTGAATTGGAATTAATTTGCAAACTGGACATCATTAAATTAGGCTTGAATAAAGACTGGGAGTGGATTGGTCATTACTCTAAGGAAAACTATTTCCCCATGCTTATTTTTTCCCCACTACTATTACTCAAAACTTGTCAACTGATGGAAATGGGCTATCCTGATTGTCACTACAAGAGGGTGTGTGTGTGGTTCCCCTCCTCCTCCCCCCCCGCTGATAATAGCTCACCTTATGGATCACTCTTGTTAAAGTGGGTATGGCAACACCCATTTTTTTCATGTTCTGTGTGTGTACGTGCGCGCGCGCACACACTCCTCTTCCTACTGTATTTTTCCACTGCATGCATCTGATGAAGTGGGTTTTAGCCCATGAAAGCTTATGCTCAAATAAATTCGCTAGTCTCTAAGGTGCCACGAGTACTCCTCCATTCCTTTTGTTTATATTTGGTGCATCTCATTCATTGTACAGTGTCATTCACATGAAATTTGTATATAACTCCAGTCTTCTGTAATTGCCTTGTGACACTGCTGTACAAACTGCACGCATGTGTGTGGCTGGTATGTCACAATATGCCCAGCTGGTAATTTTTTACACCATTCAGAGCTGCCAGCAGTGCCGAAAGTAAATTTGTGTTCCTAGCTCCCATAACAATGCACAGTATATTTGGAAAACAAAATATGGCAGCAAGCATAATTTTTCTTGCATTTGCTTTCAGGAGGCAATCGAATAGTAAGCAAAGAGGCTGCATGTGCAGCAGCTGGACTCCAGTGAATAAGGGGCTAATGAAAACTCAGGGGAAGACCTATATATTGCCTTGATTTGACTCTAGCCAGAGCTGTGGGGTATAGACTGCAGGGCTCATAGAAGGAGAAATTGAGCCTTTGCTAAGCTCTGAATAAAGGTTTCCAGTCAGATACACCAGCAAGGAGAAGTCTTCCCATCTCTCACTGGCTCAACTCTGTTGGCTGGCCCTTGGCAGAGAGTGGAGTTAAGGTTTTCCTTGTTCCACCCTGTCCACTTCCCACACCCTTGCTATCAGTGGAGAACCTGTGTTCTCTCTCTGCTACTGGACTCCTGGTCCTGGCAGACTGTGCTGAGGTAGGGATGTGGCTATGAAGCATAGGAGCTGACTTTTGGTTTTTTTTGCCAGTGGGTGCCTCTTCAGAGGCGTGTGTGTGTTGGGGGGGCACTCTACCAGTTTTGGGGGGAGGCTATTTTCAGCATATTTATAAACTTCTTTCATATTCTACTTATTGAATGTGTTTATCATTGCTATCTTTACTATTTTAATGATTCAATTATGAACTACATAATTACATTATCATGAATTACAGAATATTAAGATCATTGCAATCACCTACAAGCTTTGTTCACTAACCTCCCAGTTTAAAGACATTTATGGCTCACTGTACCTTTTTGGATGAAAGTTTCAGCAATCTTATTTACATCTAGGTTCCCTGGTATTATTTTGATGCATGTTAAGGACAGCTACATTATTCAGTTGCATCTGTCCCATTGATGACTGGAGATAATTTTTAAGTCTTCTGAAGCAGGAGAATGAGCATTCCACAGTTCAGGATGATACAAGCACAGTGAGAAGGATTCTTACAAATTTGCAGTACTCGGGAAAACGTAGTGCTTCCAGAATACTGCAAATGACTCCAAGTTCTTTCTTAATGGGTAACAGCTAATTTAGGCACCATCATTTTGTATGTATTGTTGGAAGTATATTTTGCCATGTGCATTACTTTGCATTTAACACTGAATTTCATCTGCCATTTTGTTGCCAAGTCACCCAGTTTTGTGAGATCCCTTTGTAACTCTTTGCAGTCTGTTTTGAACTTAACTATCTTGAATAATTTTGTACCATCTGCAGACTTTGCCACCTCACTGTTTACTCCTTTTGCAGATCATTGATGAATATGTTGAACAGCACTGATTCCAGACCAGTACAAGCCGCTAGTGGGACACCATTATATACCTCTTTCCATTCTGAAAATGGACCATTTGTTCTACCCTTTGTTTCCTATCTTTTAACTGGAGTGCCTGGCAATGCTTTCAGGATCATCCAACAACCATTAATTTAATGACAAGCCTTTTGTTATCTTAATCATCCTGTCTCTGATTATAAACAAACCTTCTGCCCCAAGGGCAGAAGATATTAGCAGCAGCACAGAACTCATCAATTCCACACTTTAAGCTCTGATTCCTGGGTACTGAACACCCACTATCTCCCTCCCACCCCCCCATGGGTGTTTCAGCCTCGGAGCATCCACAGAGTTGGCGCCTTTGCTATGAAGGGCTTGGTGACAATGGAGCCCTGAGAAATACCTTACTGGCAAACTTTAGATGCAGGTTTGGGTCCAGATTTTAAACTCCTCCAAAATTTTGAGGGTGCTTGGATTTAGGATGGTCAGGCCTTTGCGGCAGAGTGTTGTTTTGTTCTGTTTGTACAGCACTTTGCATGTTGGAGTCTGTGACTGTTGCTCCTTGGCACTATGATGATCCTAATAAATAATAGCGGGGTCCATTTCTGTATAAAAAACAAAGGGAGGGATGGAGGGACAAAGTGTGTGGGGTAGGGAAGGCATGAAATGAAACACACAAATGTTAAAGGGAAAAAAAGTTGTTGTTTTTTTTTAAATGCAGGTACTAGAAAGAGAAGACAAACTAGAGGCTTGGGCTAAAAGAAATCTGATGAGGTTCAACAAGGACAAGTGCAGAGTACTGCATTTAGGACAGAAGAATCCCATGCACCCCTACACACTAGGGACTGGCTGGATAAGCAGCAGTTCTGCCAAAAAGGACCTGTGGATTACAGTGAATGGGAAGCTGGATATGAGTCAACAGTGTAGCCTTCTTGCCAAGAAGGCTACAACAGCATATTGGGCTGTATTAGGAGCATTGCCAGCAGATTGAGGGAAGTGATTATTCCCCTCTATTCAGCACTGATGAGGCCACATCTGGAGTATTGCATCCAGTTTTGGGCCCCCACTGCAGAAAGGATGTGGACAAATTGGAGAGAGTCCAGCAGAGGGCGATGGAAATTATTAGGAGGCTGGGGCACATGACTTACGAGGAGAGGCTGAGGGAACAGGGGTTATTTAGTCCGCAGAAGAGAAGAGTGAGGGGGGAATTTGATAGCAGCCTTCAACCACCTGAAGCGGGATTCCAAAGAGGATGGAGGTAGGCTGTTCTCAGTGGTGGCAGGTGACAGAACAAGGAGTAATGGTCTCAAGTTACAGTGGAGGAGGTCCAGGTTGGATATTAGGAAAAACTATTTCCCTAGGAGGGTGGTGAAGCCCTGGAATGGGTTACCTAGGGAGGTGGTGGAACCTCCATCCTTAGAGGTTTTTAAGGCCTGGCTCAAGAAAGCCCTGGCTGGGATGATTTAGTTGGGATTGGTCCTGCTTTGAGCAGGGGGTTGGAGTAGATGACCTCTTACTATTTGCTCTCCCCAAAGCAGTGGAACATGATCAATCTATGACTTTTGTCTCATCAACAAGGGTACATTTATGAAATGCAACAATGGTGGTAGGGTAACTGACCTCTGTGTGTATTTTGTGCCGGTTTGATCTGTCAAACTGTGAATTGCTGACATAGATCTAGAACAGATTAAACCAAATCATACAGTCCTCGATGCTCTGTACTACCCTTTCTCATTCCACCTGAGTGGAATACACTGTTCATCTGAGTCCCTCTTATGTAGTTCCACATTTGCTAAGATTGGAATGACTGTTTCCATTACAGGTTTCAGAGTAACAGCCGTGTTAGTCTGTATTCGCAAAAAGAAAAGGAGTACTTGTGGCACCTTAGAGACTAACAAATTTATTTGAGCATGAGCTTTCGTGAGCTACAGCTCACTTCATCGGATGCATTCAGTGGAAAATACAGTGGGGAGATTTATATACACAGAGAATATGAAACAATGGGTGTTATCATACACACTGTAAGGAGAGTGATCACTAAAGATGACCTAATACCAGCAGGAGAGCGGGAGCAGGGAGTGGGGAAGAAAACCTTTTGTAGTGATACGTTGTTTCCATTACAGCCTCCTTAAGAAATATTAATATCTGCTAAACCTTAAATGGGTTGACACCATGCTACGGTGAGCCTTGCTCTCCTCTCCACCTGGTTTAAAACTAGTGATGTCCTCCTGCCCTTTTAAAACCTTGCGGGGAAGTTTATACCTGATTTTGAAGTAAAACATAGGTTTGAAACAGTGTATTGAACTTTATGTGGCTAATTTTGAGTTTGATAAAGAGTTTGGTTAAAAAAGTTATACAGAAACTCTAGCGAAATATGGATTTATGTGGTGTCATTCTTCATCAATTCAATTTCCAGCTTTTGCTATTCATTATTGTATTTTCACAGAACAGTAAAACTCTCATTATTCTGTGTTTATGTCCACTTTCATTTTCATGTGGCCATTACATGGGCTAAAATCACATCAGTCATACTCTGTTTGGATGTTCTTTGTTTTACAAAACTGATGATTTCTACCTGATAAACTGGCACAGATGTAGTATTAGGGACACCACAGTGGTGACCATCTACTTCTTTAGCCAAAGTAGTTAGCTAAGAAAATGCTATTGCACTTCCTTCCCCCCGCCCCCCCCCCAATTTATTTGAACAGCAAATACTTGCTAGGAGAAAATCTAAGGTAGATTTTTTAAAATAATTCCTATATTCAGATGTAATTTTGTTTATACTTGACTTAACTAAAGAAATTAAACTTGTGCACTTGCCTCTGAAAAGTAGATCTACATTCATTTATCATTTGGTTTAGCTGCTTTTGTTAGAGTTTTGGATCAGGATTCGGGAAAGTGTGCAGGTTTTGCCGTTATTATATTAACCAGTGGTTTATTATTAATTTATTATTTATTTTTAAATGAGTGATCTGAATGGCTGGTAAATGTTCCAAATCCATGGACTTGATAGGGTTGTCACCTATCGGGTTTTACCCGGACAGTCTGGTTTTGGCTTCTGTGACCAGGTGTACTTGACTTGTGTAGCAGCCAGTACGACTTCTCAGAGAGCATAACACTACAGAGTTTAGGAACCAAAACACTATACCAATAACAAAATAGGCTTTTACTTGTATATTTAAATGCATGGCTAATTATAGTGGATTTTGCCCAGTGCCCTCTTTAAGAGGGAATCATAGAAACAATACATCCACTGCTTTCCCTCCATAGAAGGCGATTAGATTAGTCAGGCATGACCTTCCCTTGGTGAATCCATGCTGACTGTTCCTGATCACTTTCCTCTCCTCCAAGTGCTTCAGGATTGATTCCTTGAGGACCTGCTCCATGATTTTTCCGGGGACTGAGGTGAGGCTGACTGGCCTGTAGTTCCCAGGATCCTCCTTCTTCCCTTTTTTAAAGATGGGCACTACATTAGCCTTTTTCCAGTCATCCGGGACTTCCCCCGATCGCCATGAGTTTTCAAAGATAATGACGGCTGTGACTGCAGAGCCATTGGCCAACTCCTTTAGCACTCTTGGATGCAACACATCCAGCCCCATGGACTTGTGCACGTCCAGCTTTTCTAAATAGTCCCTAACCACTTCTTTCACCACAGAGGGCTGGCCCCCTACTCCCCATGCTGTGTTGCCCAGCGCAGCAGTCTGGGAGCTGACCTTTCTCATGAAGACAGAGGCAAAAAAAGCATTGAGTACATTAGCTTTTTCCACTTCCTCTGTCACTAGGTTGCCTCCCTCATTCAGTAAGGGGCCCACACGTTCCTTGGCTTTCTTCTTGTTGCCAACATACCTGAAGAAACCCTTCTTACTCTTAACATCTCTTGCTAGCTGCAGCTCCAGGTGAGATTTGGCCCTCCTGATTTCATTCCTACATGCCCGAGCAACATTTTTATACTCTTCCCAGGTCATTTGTCCAATCTTCCACCTCTTGTAAGCTTCTTTTTTATGTTTAAGATCCGCAAGGATTTCACTGTTCAGCCAAGCTGGTCGCCTGCCATATTTACTATTCTTTCTACACATCGAGATGGTTTGTCCCTGTAACCTCAATAGGGATTCTTTGAAATACAGCTAGCTCTCCTGGACTCCTTTCCCCCTCATGTTGTTCTCCCAGGGGATCCTACCCATCAGTTCCCTGAGGGAGTCGAAGTCTGCTTTCCTGAATTTCAGGTTCCATATTCTGCTGGTTACCTTTCTTCCCTGTGTCAGGATCCTGAACTCGACCAACTCATGGTCACTGCCTCCCAGATTCCCATCCACTTTTGCTTCCCCTACTAATTCTTCCCGGTTTGTGAGCAGCAGGTCAAGAAAAGCTCTCCCCCTAGTTGGCTCCTCCAGCACTTGCACCAGGAAATTGTCCCGTACATTTTCCCAAAAACTTCCTGGATTGTCTGTGCACCGCTGTATTGCTCTCCTAGCAGATATCAGGGTGATTGAAGTCGCCCATAAGAACCAAGGCGTGCGATCTAGTAGCTTCTGCAAGTTGCCGGAAGAAAGCCTCATCCCCATGGTCCGGTGGTCTATAGTAGACTCCCACCACTACATCACACTTGTTGCTCACACTTCTAAACTTAATCTAGAGACACTCAGGTTTTTCTGCAGTTTCATACCGGAGCTCTGAGCAGTCATACTGCTCCCTTACATACAGTGCTACTCCCCCACCTTTTCTGTCCTGCCTGTCCTTCCTGAACAGTTTATAACCATCCATGACAGTACTCCAGTCATGTGAATAATACTTTTCTGCCTCAATTTTACATATGAGGAAATGGAGGAAGTTAAATTCCCTGCCAGTTTCAGACAGAAATCTGTGGCAGGGCTAAGGACAGAACCCAGACCTGTTGACAAGTCCTTTTTTGCTTTAGTCATAATACTTCCCTTTGCTTAAAATCTATAGCTGGGTTTTGAATCCATATCTTGTAGAATTCTCCTGCTGTCTGCCTGCTGAGTTCTACAAGTGTTCTCATTCAGCTGCTCAGCTGTAGACTGCCTGCTGGTACTTTCCAGCCCTGTTTCCATGGAAATGGGAATTAGAGGGGTGAAAACAAAGCAAGGATAAGTACTTTCTTAATCTTCTATCTAATCCAGAAGTTCCCAAACCATGGTCTCTAGATTGCTTTGCTCTGCTCTTTATTTCCTCCTGTCAAATTTCATTAATAGAAGCTAAAAATACATGAAATATATCCTCCATATTATTGTCATGAAAGTAATTGCTGTATTTGGCCTAGGTATGTATGGGATCATCACTGGGACAGGAAAAGGATTGTGTAGCCATGAAGGGGAGGGGAAGTAGGCAGTAGTGAATGGGAGGGGTGGTGCTCAGTAAAACAATTGCTTTGTCAAGACGTACGGTTATGAAAAACTTTGAGATGCATGGATTCCTGTATTGTGGTCTGTGGTGTACTGGCTTTAATTGAAGCCACGTATGCCCTTCTGAGGGCTCAGAAGGGCAAAATTCAGCCTCTATATGGATTTATTTTCTTTTGAGTTTGATAAATATGCATTTCATAATTTACCTGGAGTCCATCTCAACTGCATTAAAAAAACCACATTGCTGTACAAGAAACAATTTTTGGAAAAATGCTAATTTTTTTTTTTGTCTGAAGAGACCTATACCAAAATTTCTTAAATTGTGACATCAGTGAATTTTGGCACTTTGAGAATCTAATGCAAGATCCTTTTGAAACCTAAAGATCCATTATTTTTTCTCCTTTCCACTCCTGCTCTCTTTGAATTGTTTTATATTGCTTTTCCACTATTGGGGAGACACAAATAAATCTGTTAGCCTTCAAGGTGCCACCGGACTCCTTGTTGTTTTTTGTGGATACAGACTAACAGAACTATCCCCTGATACAAAGAGGCTAGCCATTAAGAGAGACATGTCCTCCTCATTCCCCACAGTTGTTGCACCTGTTTCCCCAAGCTGTGCATCGCATCAACCCTTCTTTTAGTGGAGGAGGGCTGGGGACAGCAGGCTCTGAAGCTGAGTGTTTCTTGATTAGCCAAAAAGGATTACTGAAGCATCCACCTAGGGACTGACTCTGCTTCCTGTATAAAAACTCCTTATTCTAGCAACCTTCAATCTTGGGGGAACTCAGGTAAAGATTTTAGTCCATGTTAAACTTCCTCTAAAAGCTGTTTATTTTGGTCAATCAGGGATCCTCACTACTTCTGTTTCCAGATGTACTATGCTACAACACAGCCATCTTTATTATAAATGCACACTTTTACAAAATAAACATCCTTATTTTATTTTCAAATATATGCTACCCCCTCAACCTCTTTATGGGTGGCTAAGTTGCCTATTTAGTAGCATGGAAAAGATACAAAGTGTGGCAAGAGACCACTCTGACTTAATCAGGAGATCTTCAATGATCTGAAACTCAAAAAACTCCTCTGACAACCAAGTTCCTGTTTCTCTGCCCCCTCCCCTCCAGAGCCCAGCTGGAGGGTCATTCACCCACAACCCTTCTCCTCCCCAGCCAATACACCTGAAATCCCTACCCTCCTGACCAGCCCTGGGGTCCCCCTTGCCCAGATACCTACCCCCTCCCCCTAGAGCCCAGCTGCAGGGCCCCCCTTGCCCAGATACTCTCTCCCCTCCCCCAAAAAGCCCCTTCCTCCCAGAGCCCAGCCATGGCTCCCTCAGCCGAGACAAAGGCTCCCTCTCCCCCCAGAGCCCAGGCATGCCCCCCCATCCTATGATTCTATATCTTCTCAGCACTACACTTGCAGAGGAAGCAGTACTCTCCTAAGGACCAGTTCACTTTTTAAAGGAAATGCAACCTAAGAAGTGGGAATACGATGATCTTTTTAAAATTAAAAAAAGGGAGCAGAAAATTGAGGTATGTGGTAAAGATGGTATCATAGGATTTTAACTCTCCTGATCAGTGGGTTTCATATGAGTTAAAACATGTCTTTTTTCAAAAAGCTGTATGAAGGCACCTGGTTACTGTATTGACAGAATGTTGCCAGAGTACTAGCTTGGTTCGACATTCTCTTCTTCACCATCTGCATGAAATCATTGGTTAGCTGCTGAGACAACATGGGCTGAACTACCAGTAGTATGCAGACTAGACCAGGCTCTACATTTCCTATGTGAATAACGTCATCCTGAGTTTTCCCACTGTCTACATAAGAACAGCACCTGGATAAAGTGCAGCTGGCAAAGCCCAAAATCTGGCACGATGAAAGTGGTGCTGGTAGGAAGGGGGGAAAGTTTATTACTTCTATTAGTGTGGCACTTAGGCTCTCTAGCCTCTATTTGTAATACGCTGATTGTAAAGTGCATTTGCATCATCAAGGTCCCTTTGGACTCCTCAGTGCTGCTGGATGTCAAAATAGTCATCGCTATGAACATTTGAAGTTCCATCTGTGACTGGTCAGAAGACTACTGCGGTCCCCACGTGAACCCAGAGTGGCTTTTTGACCTCCTGTAGTGTGAAGATATAGAGGTTTATTAGTCTGCTATTGCCTTCAAGCTAAGGGACCAGATCCATTTTCTCAAGCAGTTCATGTCTTCAGATCTATAGCTTCAGAATTCAATCCACACAGACAAACTTAACCAAGGTGGTGGTTGTGCATATACTCATGACCTCTAGGCCTAAATATTGTAATTTTATTACATCTAGGAATGAAATCTATCACCCTGAAAAACCTCAAACTGGTACAAACCCCAGATGCCCATTTGCTAAGTAACGCAGGTGTGCTTTGAACACATCACCCCACTGCCAAGTCTTTGTACAGGCTCCCTGTTGAATGCAGAGTCCAGTCCAAGGTTTCTCACATGACAGTCAAATCCCTCCATGTGATTGGTACTAGTTATACTTCCCCATCTGTGATCATGACCTTCCCCACAAAAGTTATGTTTCCCCAAACCCATAAGTCTGTGGATGTATAGGGGGAGCTTTTTGTGTATGGGAGACAGCCATCTCTGGATTACAGCACTCACTCTCACAAGAGACCAGAATGTGCACTAGCTTCACCCCTTTCTGCATTAAAAATAAAATCCATATCTCTGACTCAGCTTTCCCACCATAATCTTAGCATATACACAATTAGACCCAGATGCAAAAGGGGAAAAAAATCTACTAGTTTACTCAAGATTAATCCTACAGGCAGAATGGGAGGGAGGGAGTGTTGTTGTTGTCTTCTTTCAGGCAGTGATGGAGGCTACTTAATTATGTAGCTAGGAAAGTCTATCCAAAACATAGCATCTCCGGGGAGGAGGAAAATGAGAAGAAGGAAAAGAAGAAGAAAAGAAAACACTACCTTGCTCTATATTTCTGACATAATTAATAGAGAATTCCTAATGTATACAAGTAAGCACCTCAAAAAAGAGGAAAAAATATATACAATAAGTAACACAAACTGCACACAACTGCTAATAGTTATAATATAGTTAGAGGGTAACTATTAAGCTAAATGAAAACAGCAGGTTAAAAAGAATGATTGATTTCAATAAGCCAGAGATTTGTTTATTGACTGGTTCAGTTTATTTGCTAAATAAGTATTCAGGCAGTACCTATATCACATTAGAAGTTTACTTTATGAGGTCATTCTTTTGAGTGGGAGTTGTGTGGATAAAGCGTTGAAGTCCAGAGCCAAAATGCATGGCATGCCAGCACAGTGCAGTATGTGGGCAGAGTCAAAGGAAGCATGTAACTGAGAACAGAAAATCAAACAATAGAAATTCCTTGTCAATTTCAAGTCAATAAGGTAAAATTCTTGTGTATATACATGGTAAAATATTAGTCCTTACCATATTGTGGAATAGCTACCAATTAATGGCAAGGAGAAAAGAGTTTTCATAGGTCTCAAGGAATCAGAATAGGTAATGCCAAAGGAGACTTAGGGCTCATTGATTCTGCATAGGTGCAGAAGTCTGTGCTGGCATTTTCTTCCCACTGCCAAGATCCGGGTCCCATTATAAGCAAACCAGAAATGATCTTCTGACCTATGTAAGACAACAGGAAATGTTCAAGTGAGATCTGCATTTCCTGTTTCAATATTATCTGATTGCATGCCAGATGTGAAGAGGTGACTTGGAAGTACTTTCAAGATACTGTGCCTGCAAACACAGGTGCAGAGTGAGAATGTGCTAACAGCTCCTATTTCATCAATAAGGAGCAAAAGAAACAAGTGAAAGTGAGAAGGAACCATTACTCTCCTGATCCTCTACTGCTTTTCTCGCACCTGGCTTCTAGTCTGTGACTTCTTTCTTTTGCCAGTGATTTTTATCTATGTTTTGAAGAGCAGGAAGATACATTCTTAAGGCAAAGAATAAGATGGGGAGAACCCAAGTATGCAGGGAAAGGGAAACACAAGCTCAACTTCTGAAGGGAACTTGCAAGTCTCTCTGTCACCAAAGAAGCATGGGAGCTTTCCTCTAATTATACCCATTTTCTAGAGGATCTGAGAAGTCCTCCTTCATCCAAAGAATACATACAAGAGGCCCTCAGAGCGTGGAGACATTTTTCTGATTATATTTTTTTCTAGCTTATTCCTTTTACATAAATTTCCCTTCACTTCCCATTTCATCTCCTATTACTAAAAACTGTAGAATTATATTGTTATTAATCAAAATGTGAGGATTAAAAAAAAAAAAACAAGCTCTAGTTACCCTATAAGTTTAAAAGGACTTTGCTAAATTTGCATAGCTTTACTTGTAACCTTGGCTGGCTTGGTTTTACAGTCCTTTTGGATACTATTGTATAATAATACAATAATAGTCACCAGTGCCTGCAGTCATCTACCATAGGTAGTACTGTAATTTGTCTCCTTTTCATTGTGATAGGAAATGGCAGATGTTTCTGCATTATAATGTGTATCATGATAGATATTGTTACTGGTGGTTATTGTATAGCCCATGTTGTGCACTATGTATGATATGAAACCCTGTGATAGTTTGCACAGATGATGGTTAGTTCTTTCAGTAGAGGTTTGTCAGTAATGAGGACCTGCAGCTGCACCAGCCTGGTCATTGGGCAGCCAATGAGTGCACCTGGGCCACAGCAAAACCACTTCATTGGCTAAGGCAGTAAGGTGGCTTGCTCTTGAACCCAGCAGCTGCGGAGGACCAGGGGCTGCTTAACACATATGCTTGCAGATTCTAAGCCTTCTTATGTTGGCCTCACTCCAAGCCCTGCACCCAGCCTTGCTCTTGCCTAGACCCTGCCTTGCACCTGGCCTTGTTCCAGTCTTATCCCAGCCTTGCTCCTGCTTGAAACCAGCCCTGCTCCTGTCTTCCCTGACTCCAGATAACCCAGTTCTGACCTTCAGCTCCAATTCCTGACTGACTCTGCCTTGATCATGGGCTCTGGCATTCAGACTCTGACCACTAGGCTGACTCCTACTCTAACCAGTAGGCCTTACTCCTGCTCTGACAGTTAGGCCTGACTGCTTAAGACCCAGTCTCCTGACAGTCTCCAAACAATCTCCTAAGTAGCTGAAGAGCCAAGAGGGAGCAGAAAATTTATTCATTCCCTCATAACATTCTCCCTCCTGTAAAATCAGTAAAGAAAAACATCTGGCAAAAGACATCTTTTATGGTGAAATATTCAAAATTTAACCTTTAGATGGGCAAGCATAACAATTTGCACAGAATCACGTGCACGCTTGCTAGTGCATGCAGGTGATAACCTATATTGTTTACTCCATTTAATTCAAACAAGCAAAAAACTATATTAGAAGAATATTAAAACTGTGTGGTTAAACATTCAAATCAGGAAGTGCCAGTGAGTGTCAACAGCTGGAACAGTTATGAGAGAAAAACAGCTGAGAGCTGTGTGGCTCACTCCCCTGCCTGCCCAATCCAAACATCACTGGGGTTGTAGCTATAGCTCATAACTATATTCCGCTGATAGCAGCCTCAGTGGGTGATCCAGCTGTGGCTTGAGGGCTGCCTATTGTAGATGGTTTGTCAGACCTGATTTCGGAGCCCTGATGGCATTTGTGGACAGTTTTAAACTATATTATCTCAGTGCCTCCTTTTAAAATCTATAAGGGCCAGTCCTTCTTACTCTGTCATTAAAATTTTACATGAGCCTGGAATTTCTATGTCAAATATAGCCTGAACAATGCAGGAGGTTCCGGTTGATAGAATTCTAATTCATGAACGACCTTCACAAATATATTTGGAGGTGGTGAGTCACTGAAGTCTGCCCACAGTGCATAAGAAATTACGTCACAATTAAACTGTAGGTGATATAAATATAAGGGTAAAAAAATATCAAAATCCGCCTCAAACTAAACGGGAATGAATTTTGAAAATAAAATTCTTCAGGCTGTGTTCAGTCTATACCACTCTCGCATCCCCAGTTGATTTTCTTGTATTTGAAATAACTTCTTCACAGCTGATGATGCTCTCCCATTTAATGGGAAAAAAATCCTTCTTTAAAATGTTTTTAAAGAGATTAAATGTACCCCTTTTTCATGTTTCAACTCAATCTTTAGTGACTGTGAAGACTTAGAAATAATGTACAGTAATAAGCACTTACATATTAGGACTAGTCAACCATGTATTGTGGCATAAATGCCTACAACAAATTTATATGCCAGGTGTGTGTATATATACATATATGCACTAACTATATACTATAATGATTCATTTAAAAAAAATCATTTGAATTTGTTGCCCACTACTGAAATTTTCTAACTCCATCTTGTTTCTATGGAAACTGTTATAGTAAGAAGATACAGTAAACATGTACTGCATTATATGAGTCTTCTTTATAGTGTATTCATTTGATTAATATCCATCCAAATTGTTCCAATGACAGGTGCTATATGTGTTACTGTGCTGCCATCCAACATGCAGTATTCTTTTTTTCTTTCCACTGTGGCTAAGTCCATGCTAACATATGTGGTGCTTTCACTTTGGTGGTTGATCACCCTCACAAGTAAGTGATGGGATTGTATATACCAGTGGTTTATACTAGTGATAATCAGAATTTTTTTCCAGAATCTTTGACAGAAAATACCATTTTCATCAAAGTAAATATATTTTACAAAATGTCGATTTCAGTGAAAATTCCCACAATTTTTTAAAAATGAAAAATGTTAATTTTTGGGAGCTGTTTGTTCACTTCCCCACATGTTCATTTTCTTCGCATACAGTGCTAACAGAAGACACTTTCATCTGGAAAAGGAAAGATATGTTTCAATCAGTACTAAGTAGCAATGGTCCTTAATGGTTTTTAAATAGAATATTTCAACTATTATATTGTCATATTATGACATGTCAATAGTAGTGCATGTTATACACTAATATCGTTATGTCATGATAGAATGTAAAAATAATATTTATAAAAATAAAAACCTCCACAAAATAACATCCAAAATGAAACTTCAAAATTCTGAAACAATTTTTCCAAAGCTGAATATTTTTCAGAAATTCTAGTTTGTGGTAAATTTCAAAAATGATTTGATTTGTTCCAAGTCAAAATGAAAAGAAATGTGGAAACTTCCTGCAAACTGGACATTCTACGTTTCACCTAACTCTAGTTTAGACATTACTTCTAATAATACGTACCTAGTTCACAGGAGTGCAGTGAGGATTTATTTGTTAATGTTTGTAAAGTGCTTCAAAGATTAATAGCTTCATAAAAATCACAAACCCTGCTCTTTTCTTTTGTGAATATTTGGGACCTGTGTGTTGCCTTGGCTGTTTATGTATGACTTTCCAGGGGCATAGCTCTTAAAGATGTGGTTCAGTTGCTAAGAGTGCATGAGATGAAATAGCTTTCGTGGGCCAGATTATGCCTGTCAGTAGTGGAGAGTGTAAACAGCATTCTCACTTTGAGCCAGGTGCTGCTGCAGGCCTTCCACTACTCTCAGCACAGGCACTGCTCCCACCTAGCACTTCCTGGATTACTATGCACACCAAGGGAGGAGCAAGGTGCTGGCCATGCCCCTTCTTCCCGCTCCCCCTGCCACCTCCATACTGGCTAGCAGAGCTGGCTGACTGCAGAGAGGAGTATGTGCTGCACCGTCCAAAGGGGATTGAGAACATTCCCCCCATCTGCCTAGCAGATGCAATGCCTCATGGAGTTCCAGCCTGTGTTGGCAGAGCTCCGCAGTGCCCCAGTGCAGGCCTGAGCTATAGTGGAGTCAGGCTGTGGTTAGTGACTGACTTTTAGGGGATGTCTACGTTGCACCATAAACCCATGCTTGAGCCCAGGCTCAAGCCTAATGTCCCTTGCACCTACAAGGCAATTGGACTAACCTCGGGCTCTGACACAGACTCTACAGAGTAGAGTGGTAGATACGCTGGAGGGCAGTGATAGGATACAGAGGGACCTAGACAAATTGGAGGATTGGGCCAAAAGAAATCTGATGAGGTTCAACAAGGACAAGTGCAAAGTCCTGCACTTAGGACGGAAGAACCCAATGCACAGCTACAGACTAGGGACTGAATGGCTAGGCAGCAGTTCTGCGGAAAAGGACCTAGGGGTGACAGTGGACGAGAAGCTGGATATGAGTCAGCAGTGTGCCCTTGTTGCCAAGAAGGCCAGTGGCATTTTGGGATGTATAAGTAGGGGCATAGCCAGCAGATCGAGGGACGTGATCGTCCCCCTCTATTCGACATTGGTGAGGCCTCATCTGGAGTACTGTGTCCAGTTTTGGGCCCCACACTACAAGAAGGATGTGGATAAATTGGAGAGAGTCCAGCGAAGGGCAACAAAGATGATTAGGGGTCTGGAACACATGACTTATGAGGAGAGGCTGAGGGAACTGGGATTTTTTAGTCTGCAGAAGAGAAGAATGAGGGGGGATTTGATAGCTGCTTTCAACTACCTGAGAGGTGGTTCCAGAGAGAATGGTTCTAGACTATTCTCAGTGGTAGAAGAGGACAGGACAAGGAGTAATGATCTCAAGTTGCAGTGGGGGAGGTTTAGGTTGGATATTAGGAAAAACTTTTTCACTAGGAGGGTGGTGAAACACTGGAATGCGTTACGTAGGGAGGTGATGGAATCTCCTTCCTTTGTCAAGCCTGACCTTAAAAACTTCAAAGCCCTGGCTGGGATGATTTAGTTGGGGATTGGTCCTGCTTTGAGCAGGAGGTTGGACTAGATGACCTCCTGAGGTCCCTTCAAACCCTGATATTCTTTGATTCTATGATTCCCAGGACCATGCAGAGGCTGGACTGTCCAAGCTCAAGTTAAACTGGGACCCAGGGTCCAAGTCTTGTTGCTTTGCAGTGTAGATGCAGTTTCTCTGGACTTGGGTTCTGGGCGTCATCTGGGTGTATCCCAAATTCCACTGATCAACTTCTAGTCTTCTCTATCCTAACAATCTGCAATCCACTCTATTGAAAATGGAAGCCACCCCACCCGTTGCAAATGGCAGTAGCTTAGGTCAGTGTCAACTCATTCTGTTCTGATCACCAATCTGCAAGCACATGATCAGAGAGCCTCCCGGTTTTGCAATGGAGAGCGAACCTATCAAACGTCTTGGCACAGCGAGCTGCTTCCTGGTCTTCTCACAGTGCACCATGGTCCTAGGGCTAGATTGGTCACATTTTGGGGGGCTGAGAGAGATGCTAGGGACTCTGTGATATGGTTATTTTGACTCAGGTCTGTACACTGCAGAGTGAACTCCAGAGCCCAAGATTGGAGCACAGATTAGAAAAGTCTTAACGTAGGGTTAAAATGCAATGTAGATGCTCAAGCCCATGGGTCCCTAATATGGGTCAACTGACCCTGGGCTTACATTGCAGCACAGAATTATGTTTGTTTTTTCTTAAAAAAAAAAAAGAAAAAAGCAAGCTCAGTTGGCTTCAGGGCCAAGAACTGCTGCTGAAGGACAGCCAGATTTTGGTCGGGTAAGATTGCTGAGAGAAGGAGGCCAAGTGGTCCAGGGAACAGTACAATGAGAGTATTAGAATAAATTAACAATCAGTAAATATTGTCCAGGAATCTACTTTTCATAATGGGCTGAAACGACACCTAACCCCTTAGAAAAAAATATTTCATATATTCTATTTGATTAAATGAAAAATGAACAAACCACACAGATAGCAATAAACTATTCCAGCTTGTGCGTTTGGCCCATTGATTTCAACGGGACATTTTCCTTTAGCTTTAATGGGCATTGGACTGGGCCCTCACAGGTTATGGTGATGGCTTCTTGGACGGCTGATGCTATGAGGTTGAACTCACCTGAGGCATATATCTATCACTTATTAATGTGTTATTTCCTGTAGCCCATTGATGTAATGGCACAATCTGTCCACAAAGAAAAGCATCTTTCAAATGAAGAAATGTTCTGAGGGGAGTGGCTTACTTAAAAAGGGATGGAACTGGGAAAAGTGTCAATAAACTTAGGAATGTTTGGAAACAAGGACAGTCTCCATTTGTTTTTGTCCTAGTGGATAGAACAGGAGAGCTGGGCCTGCAAGGTGACCTTGGGCAAGTCACTCTACATCTGTGCCTCAGTTTCTGCATCTGTAAAATGGGTTAATGATACTGACCTCCTTTGTAAAGTACTTGGAGATCTACTAATGAAAAAGTTCTGTATAAGAGGCAGGTATTATTTATTATTATTTTGGGTACTAATTGACTCATGTGCTTGTCACTTAATGTCTGTTCTGTTAAGTATTAGGTTAGATCAATTGATTATAAAGGCATCTATCACCAAATAAAATTAGAAATACCCTAGGAAGATGCACAAATCTCAGGGAAAGTGAGTGGGAGAGATGTTGGCTCTCTCACCAGAAGCAGAAGTGACAGCTGTAGGGCCCTGCTGCTTGTGCTGCATTTAAACTGAAATCAGTCTATAGTGCTCCCTTTCTGTTTATCTTGCAGTGCTTTGCATATCATGGAAGCTTTAGATGATGTGGGATATGGACGGGGCTGATTCAGAACTTTTAAACTGGCACATGTAATGCAGCAACCTGCTTACTGAGCAGGCCTTCTCGGTAGCAGTCTAACGAGACAATTCAATTAACAGCAGGATACCAAGGGAGGAAAAATAACTTTTGTAGTGGTTAACTTTTCCTCATAGGTCATTGTGACAGGTTTCAGTTGGTCCACCGAGCCGCTGGGGGGCGGTGGGGAGCTACTACCCTACCGGCAGGCCCTGGTCACACCTTTCTGTCACTAGGGAATTAGCAGGGGAAGGTGTGCCAGCCAGAGCCCATGGCGTTGTTGGGATTCTGCTACCCGAGGCGGGTTGGCCAGGGTAGGGGAACGCAGGCCCACCCAACTCCACTGCGTTCCAGCCCAGGGCCCTGACCGTGGCAGGAGGAGAAGGTCCCACCACTGGGTCAGCAGGGAGCCATCTGCAACACGCTGACCAATACTGACTCACTGCACTGTGCAGTTCTGGCCTTGGGCTACTTCCTACCTGGTCTCTCAAGCGGGTCCCTCTGGTCCCTCCAGCTCATCAGGGTATTCCACTGTTGGCAGCTCCAGCTCCCCCTCCGCATCAGGCTCACACTGGCCCGGGTTACTGCCTGGCTCCTCCAGTTCTCCAGGTACTTGGCGGCTAGCAGTCCTGGTAGCCCCAGTCCTTCATCCAGGTCAGGTGTCTCCTGGCCCAGGGCCTCCCCTGGCTCAGCAGCAGGGTCTGGAGAAAACAGCCTGTGTCTTTCTCCCTCCCTAGTACTGCCCTGACTGGGCTAAGGGCCCCGCCCTTTATACTTCCTGTCCCACCCCTCCCCTTCCGGGGGTTGGAGTAAGCTTGGTCTGGCCCCGCCCACTCAGGCTGAGAGAGTGGCTCTTTACCCTCTGGTTCGGAGGGAAACCACCCTGGCTCCCTACAGTCATATTTTCTAAACTCTTTATCCTTTCTATTGGTCTCCTGTGGACTATCTCCAATTTCTCCATATTTTCTTAAAGTGTGATGCCCAAAGCTGGACACTGTACTCCAGCTGAGGCCTCACCAGTACTGAGGAGAGCGGGACAGTTACCTCCCACACCTTACATATGATGATCCTGTTAATAGACCCCCCAGAATATTAGCCTTTTTTACAACTGCTTCATATTGTTGGCTCAAACGCAATTTGTGATCCTCTGTAACTCCAGATCCTTTGCAGCAGTACTACTGCCTAGCCAGTTATTCCTCATTTTGTGGTTGTGCATTTGATTTTTTCCTTCCTGAGTGTTTGCCCTTGTCTTTATTGAATTTCATCTTGCTGATTTCAAAGAAATTCTCCAGTTTGTCCAGTTTGTTTTCAGTTCTAATCCTATGGGCCACAGTGTTAACAACCCCTCCCAGTTTGGTGTCATCTGCAGATTATATAACCATAATTTCCACTCCATTATCCAGGTCATTCATGTAAATATTGAATAGTACTAAACTAGACCCCTCCGAGACCAATAGGTATGTCCTCCCAGTTTGATAGCAAACCATTGATAACTACTCTTTCAGAACGATCTTTCAACCAGTTATTCAACCACCTTTTAGTAATTTCGTCTATACCATCTTTTCCCTAATTTGCTTTTGAGAAAGTCATGTGGGACTCTGTCTAAAGCCTTACTAAAATCAAGATGAGACATATGCATCTTTTAAATTAAACAGAAGATGCTGCAGGGCACAGCATGTTTGGCTGAATTAAATGTGAAATTAAGAAGTGTATTAAGAATGTGTAGTATTCTGAAGTTGTGTGTCTAATAGATAATGTTATTAGGTGTGAATACCTATTAAGTAAACACATTTTTAGATAAACTTCTTATCCTTTGCATGCGATGTTAAGTTATGAATCTCAAATCATATTCCATGCTTCTTCTCTCATTACATTTTTATGTTTAAACATTAGAACTCTTCTTCAACCTTTATGCATTCAAATTTTGTCCATTATTAGAATAGAAATTATGTATGTGCGTAAGTGCTTTTCTGATTAGAGATGCTTCTAAGCATGTGCCTAATCGCCTTGCTGAATCTGGCCTACTTCTGTTTGCAAAACTCCCTATTTCTGAAATGAAAAACTTACATACAGTTTGAAAAATTGTTGCCTACATTTTGAAGTAATCAGTCAAATTTTCATTTAAAAATGAAGATGTTTTAAACATCACAGCATCAAACGCATTTTAAAATTATTTGTATCTCTGGAAATATTGAAGTCCAATAGTTCTGACGCATGCAAATATATTTAATCTTAGGGGTATGATAGTACAGAATGCATGAATGTTAAAAAATCAATTATTACACACGTTAGCAATTGGGACATCAATTCTGCAAGTCATTCCTCGTGGACAGGTCCTTTGTCCACATGGAACCCTATTGATTTTAGTGGGGCTTTGATTGGGTGCAGGTTCCTTTTGTGCAGAACAACTTGCAGGGGTGACTTGCAGACACTTTCTGTGGGACACCCTTATCCTAAATTCACACTTGAGAATGGTAATCTGAAGGGGAAACAAATCTATCTACCTTTAACTTCTGATTTTCCTTGTAGATTCATATTCAGTGTCATGGTCACTAAAGGGTATTTGACTTTTTCCTTCTCGCCTATATTCATGATCATTACCTATATTTTGTAAACCTAATGAACATAATGTTTAACTCATAACAGTAAACTCAGACATCCTTGTCTTAATTTAAAATTATAAAGCTTTCCCAATAGCAGAATAATAGTGATGTCCACTGTTGGATAACTGGGAAAATAAATACACCAGGCTTCTGGTTAAGTGTTTTAAAAGAGTTTCTCTCATACTCATGTGAAAACAGTCCTGCCATGAATTTTTATAAATTGGTAAGTCTGTTTATTATACAGTACAGTGATTAATGGTGAATCCCCTTTTGAAAGCTTGAGTAGGGTTGCCAACTTTCTAATCACACAAAACTGAACACTCCTGCCCTTCCCTGAAGCCCTGCCCCACCCCTTCTCCGGGGCCCCACCCTGCTCACTCCACCCCCCCCCCTCCATTGCTTGCTCTCCCCCATCCTCGCTCACTTTCACCAGGCCGGGGGAGGGGGAGAGGGTCAGAACTCTGGCTGGGGGTGCGGGCTCTGGGTGGGGATGAGGGGTTTGGGGTGCGGGAGGGGGCTACAGGCTGGTACAGGCAGTTGAAGTGTGGGAGGGTGAGGGCTCTGTCTGGCGCTGTGGGCTCTGGGGTGGAGCCAGGTATGAGGGGTTTGCGGTGCAGGAGGGAGTTGTGGTATTGTGGGGGTGCAGGGTCCAGGAGGGAGTTTGGGTGAGGGAGGGGACTCTGGGCTGGGGCAGGGGTTGAGGTGTGTGCGGGAGGTGAGGGCTCTGGCTGCAGATGTGGGTTCCAGGGTGGGGCCAGGGATGACGGGTTTGGGGTGCAGGAGGAGGCAGGAGGTTGGGATGTGTGGGGGGGGTGAGGACTCTGGCTGGGAGTGTGGGCTCTGGGGTGGGGACAAGGGGTTGGGATGTGGAGAAGGCAGGGTGCGGGCTCCGGGAGGGAGTTTGGGTGTGGGAGGGGACTTTGGACTGGGGCAGGAGGTTGGACTGCGGGGTCCTGGTGACGCTTCCCGTGGCTCCCAGGAAGTGGCCGCCAGGTCCCTGCAGCCCCTAGACGCATGGGCGGCCAGGGAGGCTCTTCACGCTGTCCTTGTCCCCACAGGCACCGCCCCCGCAGTTCTCATTGGTCACGGTTCCTGGCCAATGGAAGCTGCGAAGCTGGCCCTGGGGGCTGAGAAAGCGCGCAGAGCTTCCCTGGCTACCCATGCGTCTAAGAGCCACAGGGACCTGGCAGCCACTTCCAGGAGCTGCGTGGTGCTAGGGTTAGGCAGGGAGCCTGCCTTAGCCCTGGGGCCCCACTGTGCCACTGACGGGACATTTAATGGCCCTGTTGATGGTGTCGACTGGAGCTTCCAGTTGAAAACTGGACCCCTGGCAAACCTAAACTTGAGTCATTGGCCAGGGCACGCTCCAGGTATCACACACTGCAAAAGATTACTTATTGTGTAATCCCAGAGTCAGTGACAACCCCTTAACTGAATTTTATAATTGGAAAGATGATGCCTGTTCAGAGTCGAGAAGTTTTAAACATTATTAAAAACTTAAAGCAATTACAATGACTCAGGAAAAATAAATATAATAATTGAAACTGGTACAGACTGTAATGAGATTATAATGGTATAATAATAAAAAACAAATAATAAGCAAATGAAGATTACACTATCAAATATATAAAGCTCCTGACAATAGCTTGCAAAGAGTTAGCTTAAAATAGATGAGGAACATATATGAAACCAGATGAGGCAGTAATTGACTGTGTGCCTGCCCTGCAAAGGATTGTGTAATACGGGGACTTGGCTCCCTGTGAATCGATGACTCTACAAAAAATGAGGTTTATCTATGGATAATATATGAAAAAAATTGGGGGAAGAGGAGGGGAATGCAGAGGGATGCATACAATCCATCTCTCTTCCTTAGGAGCCAAATTCGGATACTTTTACTCATGCTGAGTAATGCCTTGCTTCACAAATGGTCCTATTCATTTCAGCTGCACCACTGGTACTATACAGTGTGAATAAGAGTATCAAACTCTGGAACTTGGGCATTGAGTAGTAAGAAGTAGAACTAGGCATTGTTGTTTGTATTTGGTAGCACCAAAGGCCTCAGTCAGGACCCCACAATCTCATTGTGCTAGGTGCTGTACAAATATCAGTATTGTCAACGTTAATCATGTGCACTATTAATTTGGATGCAAATTCGTGCTGCCCTGAATATGTGCACAATAATCCCCACACAGACACTTGTAGAGAGATTTTCAGGTTTTTTTTAAGATTACTTGCCTTTGTGTGTTTGTTGTAAATTGGAAACATTATTGTTCTTATTTATTTGTAATATGTATTTGAAATAGATCTTTGATTTGCTGAATATGTAAAAGCACTCCTTTTCCAGACGGAGTGCATTCATGTCACATCTCATCCATGTTTACAAGTCAGAGGAGAACTTGTTTAAAAATGAAAAATATGTATTTATCCTCTAGGTTTACAATATTTCTGTCTGCTTACCTGCACATCCTTGGAAGTGCGCGCTCTCTCTCTCTCTCTCTCTCTCTCTCTCATTTAATATTCGTGAATCACTCAGACCCTACAGTGATGAGTACCATAGAAAAGCCCATACAAAATGAATAATTCTGCCTTCAGATCAAGGTTTGAATAGCATTCAGTAAATAAGGAATGAGGCCTCACAAGGAGTTCATTAGTGAGTACAGTCCAACCACTGTGCACTGAGTGATGCAGGGGTCCTGTGGAAGAAATAGTATATGATCATGTTACTAAAGACTGTATCATAATACATACATATGCACGAGTAGACTGAATAAAGGTTGCACAAACTACCTTAATTCTGGCATTTCCTAATTTTTAGTGCTTTACTTTGTAACCTCAAGAATGTTCTTTTAATGTTGTTGGTGTGTGTGCAATTTTCTAGATTTTTGAAAAACAAACTGAAAAAACAGAAAATCTGTCATGAGGCACCATATTGGCATCCACATGGGCCATCATTAGGTTTAGAACTTTTAGATCCACTGCACAGACCCCTGTTGCTTAAGCTAATGGAGTAACATAGCAGGAGTAGGTTGCCATCCTCCATGTGGATCCACACTATAGGGGGATGGGACTTAGGATCATAGAATAACAGGGTTGGAAGGGACCTCAGCAGGTCATCTAGTCCAACCCCTTGCTCAAAGCAGGACCAATCCCTAGTTTTTGCTCCAGATGCCTAAATGGCCCCCTTAAGGATTGAACTCACAACCCTGGGTTTAGCAAGCCAATGCTCAAACCACTAAGCTATCCCACCTCCGGACTTGCTTCTGGGTTTCCCAGGTATTTGCTGACAGAAAAGGAATAATGAGACTCAGGGGAGTGTGCTCTAGTGGGTGCAGACTCTGTCTGTTCCCCCTTCAAGCTTCATCCTTCCTGCCCCATCTCCTCCAAACTATCCCTGTCCCAGTTCTGTCTTTTCTCCATCTCTGGCTCCTCGTCTCAGTCTCATTTGTCTCACCTACCAAGTCCCCGTATTGACTCATCAGGTTTCTCATCCCAGTGCCAGTCTCCTTGCCAGCAAGTCCTAGTCTTACCCCTCTGGACTCTCCATCCCTGTCCCCCCACCTCCTTGTCCTCAATTTCCTTGCCTAGCCAATCCCAGTTTCCTGCCCCCCAGCTCTTCATCCAATCTTTCTTCTCTAGCCTGGCTTCCATGGTCCCAGTCCCAATATCCCTCCTACCACTTCTCATCCAGTCTCATTATCCCCCACTGCACCTACTGGTTCCCGGTCTCCCCCACGCTGTTTCCCTCCCTGTCTCCCTGTGCTAGCTCCAGTCTCCTTGACTGGCCAGCCTTTCCTCCCACCCAGGTTCCTGCCCCGTTTTATTTCCCACACTACCTGCAAGTCTGTCTCTCATTCCTTTTGCTTTCAGATCAGCTGGCTTCTCCCTCCATGCTGCATGGGTCTAGCAGGGAGGTCGCTGAGGGTATGTCTGCAAATAAAAACCCGCGACTGGTCTATTTCAGCTGACTTGGGCTCCTGGGTCTTGGGCTGCTGGGCTGTTTCATTGCAATGTAGATGTTGAGGTTCAGATTGAAGCCCGAGCACTGGAACCCTCTCATCTCACAGGGTCCTGGAGCCTGGACTGCAGCGCAAGCCTGGAAGTCTACTGTGCAATTAAACAGGCCCTTAGTCCAAGCCCCGGCACAAGTCAGCTGCCATGGGCCAGACACCGGTGTCTAAATGCACTGTAAATATACCCCAAGAGCACAGGAAAAACAGGCTCCCTTCTCTCAGTTCACTTAGTGAGTTCCAGCCCAGAACTGCAATTGCAATGAAAGTCCTGCTGAACCCCAGGCTGGAGTTTACTCTGTGGACAGAATCTTTGGGGAATCGAGCTGCTAAAATCTAAGTTGTCTCTATCCAGCATGTGCAAGTGTGATGTTTTTGCAAATTGGCCAAATTCTGGCAGACTTTCATGGGGACAGCACAAGCCATATCCCCACCACAAAGGCCACCCCCTTCCAAATTCCAAGTCTATTCTCCAATGTATGGGGTGTCTACAGATTTTCAAGGAAAAGGCCACTAGAATTTATTTAACATGGGCCAAACATATTTTCCCCAAACCTTGTTCTCAATAATAACTGAACTGTTTTGTCTGAAATTTTACAGAAAAATTCAGCCTGAGGCAGACATCTAGCATGGAAAATGTCAACCCATTTACCCAGTTTGGTAAAGTTTTAAGCAGGGTGTTATCATGGGACCTGTCAGGCAATCTTAATCGATGGTGATACCAGCCCCACCTATAACTGATGCAGAGAGAGCAAGCAGGGTTCCGCTTATAACATTTTTGGTACCCAATGCAGACCAAAGAAAACAGAATGTGCTTTCTTGGAGAAAAACTGTTCCAGATCCTGCTGAAGTGAGTGGAAAGACTCATTCATTTCAGTGGCTTTGGATCAGGCAACAGGAGATCTACATTTTACGCTTTTTTAGTTTCTGGGTGTTCTTAAGGTGCATTGTTGAAATTCAGTCTGGAGGTGACAAGTTGTGGATTATTGTAGGAAAGTAAGCATCTGAAAGAAAAGGTCACAGCCCTGTCACCAGAAATATAGAGTAAAAAGCATTCCTGGCCACTGCTCATATTTGGACCTCTGGAAACAGCTGAGGAGCACATAATCCCCCTACAGTGCAAACCTGAGAAATGAAAGGTGGGCACACACCCTGAGCTGGAAGAAGTTATTATTATCTCTGCCATTTTTTTCTGGTTTCTCTCTTAGCTGAAGAGCATTACCTCAGTCTTCTTAGGCTTGGGTCTCTGCCACCTTGTCCTCATCCAAGCCCCAGTTCAGATCAGACACTAGGTAAACCAGTTAATGACACTATCCAGTCTGATGGAGTGGCACTATAGAGCTGGGTGTCACCTGCACATTGAATACAGTGCAGCCCAAACCTAATGGCCATCATGCATCTGAGATATAGATATCTACTAGAGATAGGATAGAGATTAAAAGATAAGTGAAGCTTTATAGTTAAGGCTGCAGAAAGGATCATTTGAAGGGGTCATTTTCAATTGTTAACTTTTATTAATCTCATATCTTTCATGCTAATATTTGCTAATTTTGTTCTCAGCTCAAACAATGTTTTGAGGGTTTTGGAAAAAGTAGTTCAGCCATTTTCAAGAGAGAGGAAGCGTGGGGGGAAAATACCCTTTTGCCATTATAAAACATTTTGCAATCTTCTCATGAACAGCTTTAGTGTCTCAGCAGGAAGTGGAAGGACTTGGAATTTGGCAGGGACAGAGTTCCTGATTCACAAATATGCCTTTTGGTGCCCTGGTGAAAAGTGGAGTTGATTTGATTATCTTAATGATCTTAAAAACTGCTCTCTCACATAAAGGTTTCTCTTAAATGTTAAAATTAACAATCTGTCAAAGTGCCATTGGCCACACATGAGACAAGACAGGCAGAACAGTGGAATTACATTTCCGTGCATTAGGCAGGTCAGTGAGAATTTGTATTTTAATATGTAGGTGTGTCTGGCATTCTCTGTAACCATCACCACTCACAACAGCTGCTTTCCATTGGTTCAATAGTTTGGTTGTTCCAGTGTGGAGAAGATTGAGTATACAGGAGACAGAACTTTCCTGGGAGCTGGCACTAAACCATGGAATACCGGATAAGATAAGAATGACTACTGACGCTCCAAACTGCACACAAAACTCACTTCTTTGGACACGTACATATGCATGAAAAAGTGATTTACTGCTATATGCTGAAAAGGGCAGAGGAGAGATTATTGTTCCTGTAACTACTTTGGAGCACTCTGGGGGCAGACCATTTAGGAAACTCGATAGGTAGATAGTGTCTGTGGTCATCTGAGACAAAGATGGAAGGTGGTGGGGCTCTGTCTTATAATATGTAAAGATGCATGTGAAATGAGGCAAGGGTTCCTGCCCCAATTACTGCATGTATTATGGAAGACAGAGCATTGTGCTGTTGTCTAGTAAATAGTTGCACATTGATAGAATTTCTCTACTTTTGATTTTCTTTTAAAACAAAATCTAGAAAACAGCAAAGGTTGTCTGCTACCATAAATTCACCTCTTGCACATGCAGTATGGATTGATGTTTTATTACATGTTCTCATGCTACTACTGAAAAAAATACAATACTTTTTTTCTAAAATATTATACATTTGTTGAATGTTGAACAATGATAATGATTGTTTGTAGGCTACAAAGTGGCAATGACATGAAATGAATAAACAGTCTAATTGAGTTGGAGCAGATGTTGACTAGGTATTGGCCATTCTGCAATTACTGGTGTGGAGGTTCTTGATTCTCTTCTCATGCTGATTTCACTCATAAAAGCACAATGTTTAGGTTTTGATATAAGATAAGTGTATCTGTACAGTAATTTTGTGGCATATCTTGTATTTTCCCTCAGTTAATAATGAAGTTAGATTGTGTGAATTGTATTTTAATTAATATCCAAATGGGAAATTAGCTTTTCAAATTCTGTTAATGACAATTACCAGTGCACTAAGTCTTTTAGTAGTATTAGTATTAACATAAGAATGCTTTTCCTCATCTCTCTGGCATTGTTTCTATGCTATCTTTGCACATAAGAGAAAGGAATAATTATTTGTTGCTCCTATTCAGGTCCCACACACATTCTATATGGAAACATGTATCTGGTACTTTTATTGAATATCTAAAGGAGACCACATAATTTGAGAGAGACGAGGTGGGTGAGGTAATGTCTTTTATTGAATCAGCTTCTGCTGGTGAAAGAGACAAGCTTTTGAGCTTACACAGAGCTCTTCTTCAGATCTGTCTTGGATGGATATTCTCATCCACCTTGTGTGTCTCATATCCTGGTATCAGCACAAGTACCAAACTCTGCAAACTATATAATTTAGCAGTTTTAACCTCTCTGCTGTTGGATCCTTGCCCAGAAGCCAAATCCAAGTAAATGGACCACCAAGCACAGATTTTGTTATGAACTGAAATCTGTTGTTTCATTCCACTGAAGCTGGAAGAAAAAGGAATTTCCCCAAATTTCTATTAGACTTCTATCACTAGATACAAACACACAAGTGTATTGACCCTTTGTTTTTTAAAAAGTCTGAATTATGTTGTGATATTATATTCACAGTCTAAAAGTGTTTTTTTACTTTATTCAAAATAAAATGACAGATAGTAACCTTGAGCAGAGTCTTTGTCATCAGTGATTTAATTGTAGCCAAAGATAGGAGCCCATTCCTCCTCCTCTTCTTGCCAGTTTTTGTCCATGTCCCATTACCCAACTATCCAAGACTGATGGCTTCTCACCCAGGGCATATTGAATACAGTTCTGTTGCTCAGTTGCCATGAAAGGTGATAAAATTTCATTATCCCTACTTCCAATATTTAAATTTTAAACAAAATAACTAGAATTTTCACACTGGAATGACAATAACAAACATGCAGACAGTTCGACTCATTCTTTCTCTTCCTCCAGTTCACCAATAGATGGTGACAGAGAGCTCCTTCTCTGTGGATATTCAGACCACAGCCTTACGTGTAGATCTTTGATACTGATTTATTACAGAATCTGGCCTAAGTTATGAAACACAACAGCAGTTTTATAATTAATAAAATATAATTAAAATAAATTAAAATGCCTTGAATAAACCAGGTGGGGGAGGAAGAAAAAGACTTCCCAGTCTTCTGTCATTCTTTGGTGCCCTAGCATTTAAAAAAAATGGAATATATTATTGTAGACAGCTGTTTGGTAGGAGGAAGTGGGGGTGTCTTCAGTAGAAACACAGCAGTTTCACACACAAGCTCCTATTTTTGTGGCATATTAATATTCAGATTTTTTAAAGTTAAATTAAATCCAGAAGAAACAAGTGTTATGCAGAACAGTTTCTTGTCAGTTATCAATTAGTTGTACAGTAGTTTTGTAACTAAATGTCCTTGTATCTTTGAAAAATGTGCCAAATTAGTAACAGTGTGTACCTCACAGATTAAAATAAACTCAGTATGGGCCAGTGACTGCTTCATTACACTGTATGTTCACATACTTTATTATACTTAATGAACATGTCTCTTACATGAGATGTGATTCAGGACATGATTCTCACATTGTGTTTGGGGGCATTAAATGGGAATAAGATGTTATTTATGATAACTGTAAGGCCTATTTACAAGGCAAGTGTGGTGGAAAGGGACCTCAGTTTAAATGACCATCAGGATCACAGAGCAGCATTTACATATCATGAACTCAGATACATAAAACTTCTTTTATAGTGAAACATAATAAAATTGTCATGCTTATTTCAGAGTGTTGCAATTTCCAAAATGCATTTGCATGTACAGGCTCAGATTCAGAAAGGCACTTAAGAATATGAGTAGTGTCACTGACTTCAATGAAACTAAAGACATATTTAAAGTTAGATGCATACTTTAATCAGGCCAACAGTAAGCTTCCACTTACGGTGAAACATTTTGACGGGGAGGAACATTAGATGCTACTGAGAAGAACACTAAATAAACTTGTGGAGGAGGGTGAGGGGAGACATTTCAAGGCACAAATAAAACCTCAGACTGGAAATACCTTTGTGCAACTAGAAAAGATTGTTATTGTATGTACTGTTGGAATGTGTTTCTTCATCATAGTATCACTTATCCTTGGTAGACTGTCTATGACATGAATGAATTTCATCCACTCCCTTCTTCTCATGTACACACTGATGCCATAAGGAAATTGTGACACCCTGTATCCCATGTAACACCCTGAATCCTCATGTTCACCACTTTTATATGGCTATGATATATTTTATAGAAAATATGCCTTGTGAGATATCATTTGAAAAATCATAATCTGCTGAATATCATTGTACTGCTATGATGTGTGTAACAACACTACATGTGAAATTGAAATTTTACTGTATAGTATTACTAAAATGGGTTATGGTTCTGGGGAACGCCCACAGACTAGTGCCTCAGAAACATACAAAAAGCACAGGTGTTAAGAAACTGTTTATTGCTTAATCAGAGATTCGTCATCAGGGGAGTTGTAAAGAAGAAATTTACAGGAGGCAGCTCACGAACACCATGGAACTGCCTGACCCCATAACCCAGCAAAGACTTTTCCATCACAAGGAGCTAGAGCAGTGGTAGTCAATCTACGGCCCGCAGGCTGCATGTGGCCCATTAGGGTAATCCGCTGGTGGGCTGCAAGACAGTCTGTTTACATTGACAGTCTGCAGGCACGGCCGCCCGCAGCCACCAGTGGCTGCGGTTTGCCATTCCCAGTCAATGGGAGCTGCGGGACACAGTGCGGTTGTCCACGACTGAGTTAGAGTGTGAAAAGTTGGGGGGGGGGAGGAGAAATGCCTCTAGACACCTCTCCTCCCCCATCTCTATTCACAGCAGTAAAATCATTTGAAAGACAAAGAACCATCATTGCACTGGGGGGAGTGGTCCAAAATGGAAGGCTTTTCAGTTGGTATGAACTGCTGAAAGTTTTAGGTGAGAGAAATCCTTTTGTTTTCAAATTTTATTTAGCTTGGTAACATTTAGGAAATAGCTTGCATGTTAATCTTTTATTTCTTTTGTAACCAATTCTGACTTTTTATGCTTTTACTAGTTTTAATCACTTAAAATTTGTCTTTCTTTAGTTAATAAACTATTTTTTAATCAAACCAGTGTGTTTTGATTGAAGTGTTTGTTAACCTGAGTAAAGATTCCTCAAAGTCTGGTGCATAATCATTTCATTTGAGGTAATGATGGATTTTAATGAGCTTACACCAGTGGTAGGCAACCTGTGGCTGCATGCGGCCCATCAGGGTAATCTGATTGCGGGTCTTCCCACACCTCCCATTGGCTGGGAATGGCGAACCGCAGCCACTGGCAGCTGCGGAGGGCCGTGCCTGTGGACAGTCAACGTCAGCAAAATGTCTCTCAGCCCACAGTCAGATTACCCTGATGGGCTGCATGTGGCCTGTGGGCTGCAGGTTGCCCACCACTGGTTTACACTATTCAGGGTGGGGTGGGGGTCCTGAGCAGTGTAAGATGTACATTTCTGGGTGAAAGGCTGGGACTGGGGGATTTGCAGGTGTCACCCTATATATAGTTCATGAGTGGCTGGCAAAGCATTCATGTATGCAGCTGGGTGTCATTTTGCATGCTGAAGGCTGTGTGAGCAGGCCAGGAGTGGCTATTCTGACAGCAAAGCAGAGTAAAAGGCACCCCAGGCTAGAGAATTAAGGGGACACAGTGGTTCCACAGTCCAGATTGTACCCTAGGGGATGTCACAATAATGTGGACTCATCAGCCTTGTATAAGATATCTTTATAAGGTACCTTTTTATATTTTCATAATTAAAAGCTATGACAGTTACTTATTTGTATTATCAAAATTGTCTTGCTGATACCTTCCCTCATCTATTCATTGTGTCAGGCTGTTGTTGGCTGTCTGAATCAGGGATTGGCTTTATATACGTACAGTACCTCACACAGTGGATCCCTGATCTTTGATTGGTGGCCTCTAAGTACTACTTTAAATACAAGCAATAATAATAACAGTGGTTCCAGGGGCTGTGGAGTTTGAACATATCACTTACACTTTGGTAGGGTTTCAAAATCTCTCTTTGCTTAATTTCAAACTCACTCAGAAAGTGTAGGTAGGTTTGGAAGTTCAGTTAGAACTGATATGTAGTTGGGCTTGCATTCTGCTCAGGGACTGAAAAAATGAGTGAAACTGAGAGAAAAATGAACAAAAATGGAGAAAAGAAACACTGAAAAAAGAAAAGGAGGAGATAAATTCCAATAGAACAGTAGATTCAGAATGTATACTATATTCACCTGGGGTGTTCTAACCCTAAGGTATGGTTCATCTTTCCCCCCTTTGCCCCCAATAAAAATATCCCCCTTCAAACTGAAGTGAAATAACCCATTGTTGGAGTCCAAATCTCTCCTGACTGCTTGGAATCCAGGACAGTCCTGTGTTAGTTTACTCATGCGTCAATCTTTCAAGCTGTTCAGAGCAGGAACTTGGTGATTGTTTTGCCACTTGCACAGAGCCTTGTAAATGCATGGTACTAGAACAATAAAGAATGAGGAATTTCAGAAAGTTAATATCTGCCCTTTTCACTCAGCCATAGGCAATTGTGACTCCCCACAACTAACTGTCATCAGGGAAGAAAACCAAGACTTTTTTTACGCACTATATATATGTGTAAAAAAAAATCTATATATAAAAATCTATATATATGCACAAACAAACTCCGACACTGAATATAGTCATGAACCAGAATCACGACTGAGGACAGATTTTGTCCCTAGTTCTAAATCATAATCTGAATGCTTTTTGCCATTCCATTTGCACACCGTGCCCCAAAGCAGGCAGATCCTGCTCCTGGAAGATCTGTCCTGCATCAGGAGAAACAGAGACATCCTAGCAAACTCCCCCTGTGTTGTGGTGATCCCTGACTCAAAACAGCTCTTTTGGGGTCATTGCTGTTCAAGTCTGTATTGTGGGAGCAGTAAGGGGGAACACTCTTAGATAGTGATATCAGTCAACTTCTGTCTCACTTGATGTTCTCTGCTGAAATCCAAAAAAGGGCAATGGATTCTTCAAATCACAATACCAGAATAGGCTAATTTGGAAGCCCTCCTATATTGCTTTTCCTTTCAATCCAGGATCCACTTAATTAACTTTTCCCCCCTAGTGATCTTTGAAGAAACAGGTTTCAATTGGTTGCAACTGTGTTTTGATAAAATGCAGTATTGCTTTAGTGATGTATTATAACTTTGTAGATATGTGTTTCAATTTAGACTTCTACACAGTTACTCACTTGACTCCCTATAAAATGTTGATATCAAGATGAAGTAGGAAGACAGAAACAGCCAAATTTCAAGAGAAACAGGTTGAATAAGAAAACTTCCCCTTCTTCTGTGTTCTGATCCATGTCAACTCCACAGTGTGACTTACTTTACTAGAAGAAAAAAGAAAGGTTCCAGGGATTGAAATGACACTGTGAAAGACTCCCTACAGATAGTACAGCATATTCCAGAGACCTTGTTCAGTAAATACTCAGGACTCAGCTAAAGTCAAATTGGATTCATTTCTTGCTTTCAAGTTCTCTAGCGTAAGACATAGTGCTGAGAAAACTTGTACTGCTGCTACTTTCTTCATATATTTGCATTAATCAAGAATGGCCTCAAATTCCACTAACAGCATTTTATTTTCCAAAAGAATGCAGTCCACAACAAAAACATTAACAGGTTCCAGGCTACATTTACAATTTTTTTATATTGTAAAATGCAAAACATTAGATTTCCCATATTGTATGCCATTAGAGGGAGAAATTTTGGCTAATATAGGCTTGAGATATAAAGCTCCAGTTGAGTAGCATAAATCAAGTTCAGTATTTTCCCAGTAAAATAGACTTTATTTGTTGTTCTCTGTAAGGCCTTCTTCCACCTCCACACTAATAAGCATTCTTCTCTGCCTTAGCTAGCTACCCACACACTTTCTTCGTTTAAAGACACAACTGTCCTCAATTACCATTCAGAATTTTTCAGTCTCTCATTAAATTAGAAACAGTAGGCAATTTAATCAGGTGGTGAACAGTGAAATGGTGCTAAAAATGAACTTCAGGAAACAGATCTAATAAAAACATGGAATACTTCTGGTGCTAGTTTTGGAGATCTGTTTAACCAGATTAAATTATAACATTTTAGACACTAGATTACATTTTTTTTAAATTGCACCATTATTACAAATTAGTAGGCTTCCATAAATATTGTTTTAGTTCATTTCAGCATGGTCTCTTGCATATCAAATATGAAACTCTTATGCCCCAGTATCCAAAACTACTGCACATAGGTTTAGGTGCTAACCATTAAAATGAAACTGTTTGCAGAATTGGGGCCTTAGTTCTCATTTACCAGACAATGGGAAAAATACTCCAAAATTATATCTTATTAAAAGTGTCATATTCATTTTCTCATATCAAAATTTCTTTTACAAATAAAAAGGCAGTTTTCCTAACTGTCAGACCTGCAATCTGAACCCGGAATCAGGGAGTCAAGATGGATTATTTTTGTTCATGCATCATCACCTCTATTGAAGGGGAGAGCACCTTGCCCCTTTACAGATGTACATTCCCTTTTACTGCTCGGACAGCAACAGTGGCCAGGGCTGGGAACTGTTGCACCGAAGCAGTTCAGACCAGCTCCTGTCCAACAGTGGAGTGAGCACTGTAGGATTCTTTCCCTTTAAGGACTTCCCCATGAACTACCATCTAGCAACAGCCCAAGACATCAAAGTGTGTGGCACTGGCCATGTTTCCATGCATTCTTTCCGCTGTACTGATCTTTCTGTAGAGGGGCATCAGATGTGTATGTATATGGATGAGTATCCTGTATAGATGTCTTTGAAATCTGTACTGTCAGCATACTTGAAAAGTTGTTCTGCTTCCATGACTGTTTTTCTAGGCTATAAAATGCTCCCCAGTGTAGTTTAGGGTCCTGGTCTTCTCTGGTGGGTGGGTTTGGGACTAAACGGCTTCCTCCTTGGCTCTAAGAAAAGGAGTACTTGTGGCACCTTAGAGACTAACTAGTAGCTGCTGCATTGCCCTCTAATGGAGCTCTCTGGAGCCTCATGGCTTGTGCATGCTAAGAAAATATGCACTTAGACTGGTGCAGCCCCCTAAATAAGATGAGATGCCCTGGATTGAAGAGGGACTTACACCCATGTAGCTTAGCTCAGCAACTTACTAAAGTAAACTGCATCCCACCCTGTGCTGATTTAAATCAGAACTGTGCCCTGGTGTGCCCAGTATATCTTGGTGTATTTCTCAAACATCACTGCTGTCTGCAGATCTGAAAAAGACTGTACCACCATTGGGTACAATAAGAGCTGTGTAAAACAGCAGCATCTAGTATCAGAATGCAGTTTTTTAAAGATGGAGAGAATGAGAGAGTACATCGCAGTTGTTGAATCTTGACCTCTGAATCCCTTTAAATATCATCTCCATAGGTTTGCTTCGGGTAGGTCAATCCTACATCTCTCATTTCACCAGAGCGGTGTGTGATGACTGTACCAGTTATCATTGTCAAGAATGTGGAACTTGCTATGTGCAATAAGATAGTCATCTTAAAATTCATTCTTGTCTTAGTGTATCTTCAGTTGCTGATCCATAGGCATGAATTCAGTATTAAAAAACAAAGAGGATGACTATTTCATGAGATTTGGGATAATATTATAAAGATTCCCCTGGTTCTTGTGCTACATGAAATAAGGAAATGAGCAACTGCTAGCATGCAAAAAGTTAGTGACTGAATTTTATCATCATTTTTTAAGGGGAAAATTTGGCAATATAGTAGCATCTAATATACTTCCTTTCACAGTCATTGAATAGAGAAAATGTCAAGCAAACGGAACTCGAGAGAGACCAAGATCAACAGTCAGTTAAGCAGAAATTTTTAAAAAGGAAAAAAAATGCTTTGAATTCCTGTTCTGCCTACAGAAGACAGGCATCAAGATTCCAATTCTGAATTCAAGATACATTTCTGCCAAATAGAGAAATAAATAAAGCAGTAACCACTAAAATGAACAAGATATTGTAAATTATTGACCATTTTTGGAATCTGCTTTGAGCGGTAGTCTTTAAGCATCACACTGAATGGTACTGCACCAGCTAACATAACTATGTAGCACATCTTTTTCACTCAGATAGTGAGGTTGATAAGACCATTGAAGACATGTCTGAAGGGGACAAGTTGCTAGAAGCCAGCAGGTCTTTGTCCAGTTGCTTCAGCATGACGACATCAGAATGTCAGACTAAATTGGAAAAGATGTTCATCAAAAATTCAGTCTGAAAGATGGAAATATAAAGTAAGATCACTATATAACATGGTATTTGCTTACAGTGTTTTATAGCACCCAAATCTATTGATAAAGCTGCAAAATTTTATTCAAAAATAGTATATAATAATACTTATTTGCTTTTCTAGGACAAACCCATACTCATGATCAGAGACCTAAATTCTTAAAGTGTACGGCAAGTGAGGAATTGGAAAGAGTTGGAGGGAATTTTACAGATGTCTTATTTATCCATGAGAGAGCTTGCGAACTTGAGATGTCTTCAAATTGAAGCCAGATTTCTCATGGCTGTACAGTATCATGGAAGTGTTGAGAGCTACTTGTAGTTTTGGAGGTTGATGTACACATCTGCATAGCTTTTACTCTAGTTTTCCTTCTGTTGTGGCAGGAGTTATGAACCACACTTATTTCCAAGTGTATATCATGAAAGATTCTGTTCCATTTGTGAAAGCGTTTGGTATTTATCAGTGCTTCTAAGGCACAACCCACTGCACTGTACTACCACACAGAAAATCATATTGTGCGTAATAGAGTATCACATTGTACAACTAACTACATTTTACCACTTGTATATCCCATTAGTATTTCAGATTAGGTTTTGGTTGGTTGGTTTGTTGATTTTTTTCCCTCTTCATATTCAAACATTATTTTATCATAAATGCTTTGTCTGTCTGTAATGCAAACAAAAACCCATAGAATATCCCATCTGACCCCATCATTATATCAGAAACTGAGTGCAGGCTTCCTCCCACCAAGTAAATACTCTTTTTTGAGGGAAATTTAATCTTCTTGAATGTTAAAATGTTTCTGATGTTTTTTTTTTCTATAGGTCTCCTGATCTATCTGCAGCTGACCTAATTTTGGAATTAATCCCGACAAAGGCAAATAAAACATGAAAGGAATTAGTATCATGATTTTAGTTCTGATGGACTACTCTTTGAATCTCTTGAAGAGTTCTAAATTCAAGACAACCATGAAAGTGCTGTATCTTGCTTCTCTCTTGTCATAGAAAGGTTAGAGGAAGCACTGATTTCATAGCAGATGAGGCAAATTTGAATACTTTTGCCTGGGCATGCAGAATTTTAAGTCTCATGGACCACTGAAAGTTTGTGTGTGTTCTTCTTTGTCATGTCATGTCATGCTGATGTAAGATCGTGGAATCAGAAGTTAGACCTCTTTCAGTGAAATATGGCTTGAGGATCTCTCTACAAGAAGATAAGATTACACTAATTTATTATCATAGTTCAGAGAGCTATTGGTCTCAGATCTGAATTATCCCTCGTGTCTCATAATTTCAATCCTGCATGCTTGAACTTGTATTGAAATACAAGTGGCGAATCTTGATCACATGCTTTGGGTTGGATTGGTTGCAAGCTTCAGGATCAGGATGGAATTTTCCTCTATCATGATCAGAGCAAAGATGGAAGATACAATTTTAAACTTAAGGGTGCCAAGTCTTGTCTGTGTAGGAGCCCACAGTCCTATTTGCAGAAGTGCCTAAGTCCCATTTGTTTTCAATGTGTGTTAGAATCGCAAGTGTGCTAGGCTCCAGGTCAGTTCAGTGCTTTTGAAAATGTTGTCCCTTGTGGTGTTTTTACCCTCTCTGAAGCATTGTGGATGAAGCTTTCCCCACATCCACATTACAAGTACAGAACAAAGACTCCAGGACTGAGTTACTGAAGTCTCACTGTACTGCCCTTCTTTCCTCTGAGACACTACATTATGTAAACTTGCAATATTTCCTGCAACCAAATCCACATCTAATAAGTCTTTTCCTGGAAGGCTTTGGTTCCTAGTTAGAAGAATCCCAACAAGAAAAACCATGTTGATTGATGTTCAGATCCTTGGAGAATTGCTGTTTTCACCATGATAGTGCTCAGATCTAATAATATACAAGATCTTTCCTTGTCTTGTATCACGAAGACAGAGCAATAATAAGATATATTCAAATCTAATAGCTAATAAATAGATCACACAAAAGTGAGAATGAAGGAGGTGAAGAATGCAGTGGGGAGTAAAGGATGTTAGGAGGGTTGCCTGGTGATAGATATGTTGGACAAGCAACCATTGGGCAATGGGACAGTTGGTTGTTTCCAAATGGTGGTTCTCAATTTAAAAGTGACTACTTTAAAATATTTTATCTGTTTGGGTTCGTTTGAGTTAACCAACTGTGGGAAAAAAATCTTTTACCAGTTCAGAAATGTTTCAGATTTTTTTTTTACACTCAAATCAATTGAAAATGGCTTTTTAAACCAAACTTCATATTTGGCTTGGACTTGATCTTCAGCGATGAATATAAAGACATTAGAGTTAGAAATTAAGTTCTCCAGCTTACATACTGATAGAAAATTATCTTATGTCTCTTAGTGGTCTGTGTGAATTAAGTTTGATCTCAGTCCAGTTCCTGGTGCATAATGAAAATCATCAGCACAATTGGCAAAAATTGTAACAATTTTTACCCATCTCAGAAGAGACAAGAAGGAATGAATAGGCTTGCTGACTCACATGCCTTTCCATCCTGAGAGGTGGTGCCTCCAGTTTAGGACAAAGACACATCAGTTAGCGCGTGCTATTAGCCAGGATGGTCCGGGATAGTGTCCCTAGCCTCTGTTTGCCAGAATTTGGGAATGGGCAACAGGGAATTGACCACTTGATGTTAGAAGACAGGATACTGGGCAAGATGGACCTTTGGTCTGACCAGTATGACCGATCTTATGTTCTTATGGGAGAGCAAGAGAAAGCATTTGGTGCTACTACATGAGATGTATCTGATATATAGTTGGAGGGCTTTGGTCTCCAAGGATGGCAGTCGGGCATCTTTTTGTGCTCTGTTTAATGTCCACTTCTAGTTCCTTTGTTTATCTGTTTGACCTTTGCTCCCATTCCCCTATACTTTTCCTATGTCCCCTGCCCTCAGTTGACTCTGTATTTGTGGCCCCCTCCCATCGCCTCACTATCTTGGAGGTCAAATAGACTGACACTAAAATGCACATCCCCAGATGTGAAAGCTAGAAAAGAAAGCTATGGAGAAATAGAAGTAGTAAAACTGTTGCTGTGTGCCTTAGCAGAGTCCTGCATTTGAGAGTATGATGGCTTGGTAATCCCTCTTTATTTTTCTGCAACCTTAACTTTTACTGCTGGTAATAGCTCATCTTAAGTGATCACTCTCCTTACAGTGTGTATGATCACACCCATTTTTTCATGTTCTGTGTGTATATAAATCTCCTCACTGTATTTTCCACTGAATGCATCCGATGAAGTGAGCTGTAGCTCACGAAAGCTTATGCTCAAATATATTGGTTAGTCTCTAAGGTGCCACAAGTACTCCTTTTCCTTTTGTGAATACAGACTAACCCGGCTGCTACTCTGAAACCTACCTTTATTTAGGCATCCAAGTTTGATAGTGCTGGCCATAATAACTAATGCTAATGGAACGTTAATAACAAAATTTGACATGAAAGAGAATGCTCTCATATTTCAGGACTACAAATGCTGAACTTCTTTACCAAGTGATCTTTCATCAAAGCAAAAGGAGATTCGGAGCCTCTCTTATGATCAAATGCATATAACTCAGGAATATCAACTCTAACTCTCCTCCAAATAACCCATCATTCTGCATGTAATAATTAAATGATAGCAACCAAAAATCAGTTAAATGCAAAGACTGGGCAGTGATGAAACTCAAGTTACTTTCAGCAAGCAAATCCTTGTGACCTCAGTTTGCCTGGGCCCTAAATGGAGACAATGGAAACAAAGATTGTTTCCTGCTGTGCTGTAGACATATCTCTTCTCCCAAATTGAAAAGCTATTGTAACACTGCATTATTGGACTGTGTCTTTGAGCCTCAATGCAGCAAATGCTTAAGCACGTAAGTAACTTTATCAATGGGAGTAGTCTCACAATGCCTGTAAATCGCTACCATCTAGTATTGGTTAGGCAAGCAGTCACCTGTGGCCATTAGACTACTCATTTATTTAAATACTCAAACTCCGTTTTAATGTTGACTCTTGTCCCCCCCTGATTTCTGTAGGTCTGTTTATTCTCTCTCCTCTTAGATTCTGAGCTCTCTGGAGTAAGGACTCCCCCCACCCCGCCCCATCTGTACAATGCCTAGCATAATTAGGCCTCATCCCTGATTGTGGCTTCTACATGCTACTGCAAACAAATAACACATATTTTTTATAATAATATCATTCTTCATGTTTAAGTACGTAACTTAAATAATGTAAATGCATTAGTACCAATGCATGGTGCAGGGAATGCCAGTAATTGAATGCACTATGCAGAACATACTCTTTGTTGCTTAGCAGTTAAATGTATGCACGTAGCTGCAGTGCTGACAAAAATGCTAATAAAAGCTGACAAGTTATAGCTCCAGAAAAATTACACAATTAAGAAAAAAAAAATCTGAAGAACTGCCTGAGCAGCAGAAAATGGCACATACTGGTAGAGATCCCATCCCTTGTGAAGACACTATCTTCAGCTCTGAGCCACTTAAGGGGCTGAAGGGGATGGGAAAGGAGAAGGGTTCACAATTATAGCATGTGCTGCAGACAAATAAGATCATGGTAAGGATTTTGTTCCTTTTTGAAGATAGAAATGTTTTTCTTGCAAAACTGTCCAGAAAAGTCTTTTTCTTCTCACTGTTCCCTGTTGTCTGCTTCCTGTATTTTTGTAGGTTTTCCATAGCATCTGTCGCAGTCAAATTTGTGACTTTTCTAGCAGATGGTTGTATCACACTATATGGGTTTTATTTATGTAATATGATACAGCTTATACTATTAATATAAAATGAATTGCTTTATCCACACAGAAGATCCTATAATGACACTTTTCAGAGTAGCAGCCATGTTAGTCTGTATTCGCAAAAAGAACAGGAGTACTTGTGGCACCTTAGAGACTAACCAATTTATTTGAGCATAAGCTTTCGTGAGCTACAGCTCACTTCATCGGATGCAACTGAGCATCTGATGAAGTGAGCTGTAGCTCACGGAAGCTTATGCTCAAATAAATTGGTTAGTCTCTAAGGTGCCACAAATACTCCTTTTCTTTTTATAATGACACTGAATCATTTCATTGTTTTTAATATGTTTTTTGGTTATGAAAGGAACGAACACAAGGCAGAGGGACAGGGTGGTAGGCTGGGATTTTCAAAGAAGTCAATGGGATTTAGGGGTCTGAATTCAGTTGTGGTTTTAACCCTTTATTCTCCCTCTCCCCACCTTTAGGCTCTTTAGAAATATCAGCCGTGACATAAAGAACCCAGGAAGCACAATCCGTCTTTTGGAACATGTCATTACTCATTATCCCCTTTTATTAAGGCAGACTTGTAATAAAAAGTTAGCATACTACATCACACATTACTTATTCAGGATCAGGTTAATATTCAAAGAAGCAGGCTAAAGATTCTAGCTTGCTGGTTGCGACGGTCTCCTTCTCTGACTACGCTAAAAAGACCTATCAAATTTCTAAATACCTATCCTCTTTTTTGCATTTTTCTTGTGTACATCTGTGGTGTGAAAGCATTTCCATTACAAGGACAATCCATATTTTACTATACCACAGTTGCATAGAAGGAGAGGAGGGGGGTCACATTTTTCCAATTATGCGCAGTACAAAGTCTTGCAAATTTGTTATTCTGTTTAAAACATAGATCTTTTAGTGGGGCATTAAGTAAGCAGGTCAGAGCATCTCCAGAAAGCCAGCATTTTGTCATAGGATTAATCTTTTTAATAATTTCTTTCACAAACAGTCTTAATTCCTAGATACCACCACCACAAGTTTCAGTATGTTCCCCTTTCACCACAACCTGTCCAACCCCTTCCTAGTAGCAAAAATATGATGGATCTTAACTGGAGTCAGATGCCATCTATACAGTAATTTATGCATTGTTTCTTTAAGAGCTACACAAATTGAAGATACAGATATCTCCTTTCCCATATAAAGACACACTCATCCAGATAAATATCTTTGTCCAAATCTCTCTCCCATCTTTTCATTATTAACTTTCTTTTCAATCAAAATTGTATATATCTTAGAAACTTTTTGTTCCAGCTTGCTTCTGGGTCAATTTCTTAATTGTGTTTAAAGGTCTAGATAGAGCTGCCTCATGTCCAGATTTCACAATAAAATGTTTGAGTTGTAAATACTGAAAATACAGGATCTTTAAGTTATTTCCATTACTACATATTGGTATGATTTCCAAGGAGCAACTGTCTAAATTGAGTAATCTGAGCACTTACCCACAACAAATAGTCACTCTGATATTTCCTAGGGATAAATTTCTGATTATTAATTAAAGTAGCTAAGGGAGAGGACCTAGGCGACAGAAATTCAGAAAATTTGTCCAAAGCTGCTAAGTGGGATAAATGAGTAATGTTTTTTTTTATTTTTGATGACCTAAATTTCTTTTTAACCCAGCAGTTACAATGAATAGCTCTGTTTGGGTTCCAGTCTTGTTTGAGTTTTCCACAGTGTTTGGATGGTCTGTTGCTAACCCAGTTGATCACATCCTTGAATTGTGATGCCTAATAATAAGCCAAATTAGGGAAAGCTAAACATGCCTCTTTGTAGCCTTATACAGAACTTTATAACGCACCCTTTGTCTTTTACATTTCCTTATGAATTTTAATAGTGCATCCTGCCATGTTTTAATGTAATGTTAGGGATATGAAACAAAAATAACAAGTTTGGGGAGATTCATCTTTACTGTCGCTATGCTGCCTAGCAAAGAAATTTATTATTTGTTCCATTACTCCAAGTCTTTTACTATTTTACTTCACAATAGAGGGTAATTTACCTTAAAAAAATTTTTATATTTCTCAAAAATATTTACTCCTAAATATTTTAAAGATTACTTTATCCATTTAAATTTATTTAGCTGCCAAACTATTTGTTCTGAGGCTTTGGGGAATATAAATTCCTCAAATTTCAGATTCTTTGTCAAGACAAAGTGGGTGATGTAATATCTTTTATTGGAGCAATTCTCTTGGTGAAATAGACAAGCTTTTGAGCTACACAGAGCTCTTCTTCACCTTGTCTCCCTAATATCCTGGGATCAAAATGGCTGCAATGACACTGCAAACCACAGGTGTATTTTGAAACCAGGTACCTGCTCAGATTCCAAAGTTGATTGTTCTATAATTTTTAACAAGGCTTCTGGTTCCTTTAATTATAAAAAGACATCAGCATACAAAGCTATTTTGTTTTTTAATCCAGAAGTTTTGATACCCTTTACCAAGGAACTGTTTCTTACATTTATTACAAATGACTCCATTGCTAAAGCAAACAACAGGGGAGAGGGATAATGGGCAACCCTGTCTCATACCCCTAGAAAAATTAAAAGGAGGAGATTGATGACCACTAACTAAAGCAGACACATGAAGATAAGTATATAGGGCCAATACGCCCCTATAAAGTGATTTTCAAAACCAAACGTTACCAAAATCTGTCTACTCTAAGGTATTCCCCCTACAGCTGGTTGGAGGCTTTTTTCAGCATCCAAAGAAAGCAGCACATAGGAAGAATTTGTAGAATTAGCATTTTAGGTCAAATCCATAGTTCTTCTGGTATTATGAGATAGAAGCCTGCCAACAACTAACCCACATTGGTCAGGGTGAACATATTCGGACAAGATAACACTCAATCTGTTTGCTAACATCATGGCATACATTTTAGTATCCATATTAATTAAAGAAATTATGATTCCCAATAAGATCTTTTCCTTCTTTGGGAATGACCCAGTTTTCGCCTCTTTCCATGAGTCTGGAATCTTGTTCCCTTGAAATATACCATTAAACAATTCAGTTAAAATAGAGACCACCACTTACTTTAGAGCTTTATAATATTCCCCAGAAAACCCATCAGGACCTGGACCTTTATTGGATTGTAACTTCTTAATTACATCTTCAACTTCCTCAACAGCAAATGGCCTATCAAGGGTGCCTCATCATTCTCTGAGAGCTCAGATAGTTTCACTCGTCTCAAATATCTACACATTCAGGATTTGGATGTTCTGAAGCACACAAAGTGTGGAAAAAGTTAGCAAACATTTCAGAGATGTTTCTCCATTACTAAATCTCTCTTTTTATTTCTAATCAGATGGATGGCTGATTTATCCTGTTTCTTTTTGAACTGTCTGGCTAAAAGCCTATCAACTTGATTGCCTTTGTCATAATATTTTTGTTTAATATAGCTAATTGTTCAATCAGCCTTGTCTGTGGTAACAGGTTAATCTTCCCTCTTATTTCAATTATTTTCTTATACACTGTTTTAGATCCTGTTGATTTATGTTTACCTTCCAAAAGAGAGAGTTCTTTAACCAAACTCTTTTTCAAGACTTCTCATCTTTTTGAGGTATGATACTTTATTTATAAGGGTTCCCCTCATTACTGTCTTTCCAGCATCCAAGAGAACACTTTTATTGATCACTTCCTTATAATTTTGTTCTACATATTTCTGAAAATTTTCTTCCAGTTCTTAAATTTTAAGGTCATACAGCAAAGCTCTATGTTACTGCCAGGCCCTTTGTTTTTCCACTGAGTCCCAATCTTTATAACTCCCAGAATAGGTTTGTTGTCCTAATAAACCAATAACCATTTTTATTTCTAATTAACCAAGGTCTTAGAAACAAAAGTCATACAAATCCTAGAATAAGATCCAGGAGTAGCAGAATAATATAGTCTCTGATGTCCAGATTAATTAGCGATGCAACACATTTGCACTTGCTCCTCCCAAATGCCCACTGTGTACATTTGCATTATCCAAAATGGAATTAAGCACCTTGTTGAAGTTCCCCCTAAAATAATATCCCCTTATCTAACATTTTCTAAGTCCCTAACAAACTAATCAAAAAAAGAAGCTTGATCTTCATTGGGAGCATATACGTTGGCTAAGGTGTTTCAAGGGCTGCTTAGCTGAAATATATCTGCACTCTTTATTTATGAGTTGTGCTGAAACAACAAAAGGGAAGTGTTTATGAAGGAGCATTGCCACCTCTCTTCTATTAGATTTCCCTGGAGAGACATGTGGTAGCTGTGTCTAAGAAGTATTCCAGTATTTATCTTCAATTTTCTTCAAGTGTGTTTCTTGTATATAGATTAAACTAGGAAAATGCTTTTTCAGTGTGCAGAATACCCTTTTCTAAAAAGCTTTCATTTATATCTTAGATATTTCTTCTCACCCAAGGTCCTGATCCTGCAGTTGACATAGAGTCTGGGCCCAGTTTTGATCTGTTTATATCCTATCCTATTTCACTGTAACTGATTATAAGTACAGATCTGCTCACAATAGCTTAAAGAGTACCTTAAGCTGCGCCAAATCATCAAGCAGTTCATTTGAAGTTTGGCCCCCAGTGCTGAAACCCCAATATTTTTAGTTAAAGCATTTTAGAAAAGTATTGTTATTTTTCAGTTAAAAGTGGGCTCTCTGCAACAATCCCTAGTCACTCAGTGAAATCAATGGACATTTTGCCTAAGTAAAGAGGGGACCTGAGTCAGTATGGATCAGATTGATTAATTTCATTTATTAAAAATGCTGACTGGTTTAGGCTCCTGTGCAGGGATTTGGAGCAATCAAATTTTTGAATTGCTCCACTCCAGCTGTGCTCCGGCACCAATAGTGACTGCTCCAGGTCCGCTCCGACTCTGCTCCGCGCTCCGACTCAAATTAATTTTTAACTAAATAAAAAAGTGCATACTGTAATTTTGAAAAAAACATTATTTTTATTCAGACTTTTAAAACAATTTAAATGTCATCAACAGTGATACAAATTGGAATAATTCATAATTCATTCTGTAAAAAATTATTGCAGCAATCAAGTTGTCTCTCATAGCCTGCCACAAATGTTTGAGGTTAAAATTAACCTTAAGGCTGAAAACAGTCACTCTACACTAGCTTGAGTTGTTGGCATTCTCAAAGCAATTCTACAGGCAGCCTGAATGCGGTGTGGATAGCTGTGAATGGCCTCAAAAACAGACTTAACTTTTAGCCTACCAATAGACTCCATCACCTCACAATCTTCCAGAAAGTTTCTCTTGAATAATACTTCATTGCAATTATGAATCGCAGAAATTCACCGGCGTCTTTCTTGTTTATCCAATTCCTTTTTGAAGGCGTCATCTTCTGAAGAATTGGTGCTTGAATTATCTCCATTTCCCTGTGATGGTTGAAGATGTCTCAGGGATGGACGCTCAAACAAGTTCAGAGTGGAGACGGAAGTTTGAGAACAGCCTGCTATTTCTGAAGGATGTGAACTTTCCGAAACCGCAAATTCGATTGTTGATGACTCCTTTTGTTGTGTTTCATTTTCTTCAACTTCTTTTGTCAAGTTCAAATGTAGCAATCAATTTTGTTTTTCGAGTTGTCTAGCAATATCAAGGAGCCCTTTCTTTGCCTTTGGTATTTCCCTTGAGGTAAGAAGAATCCAATACTGTGGGTCAACATAAACTCCAGCAAGGAAATGAATATTGTCAAAAAGCTTCTCTTCACGTTCCTGCATGGAGGATAGAATTCCTTCTGCAATTTGTCCACCATTTTCTTGCAAGAATTTTGACAGTTTTCACCATTCCTTCTTTAAAATTCCTGGGGTTACATCGACAGCTTGAAGATTCATGGTTGTTTTGTTTGGCTTTGCCAAGAGGTCTTGCAAGTTCTTCACTTCATCCCGCTCAGCTTTTGTCAACTTGAGTTCTCTTGTTCCAGCAGCAGCCACTTGTTCACAGTAAGATTGAAAAAACGAGAAGCCGATCGATCATCGCAAATGTTGAATCCCAGCGAGTCACAATATCCAATGATTGAGTTACCCCATGTAGATCAAGCAGAACACTTTGAATACTTGGGGTTCATAGTTTGAGAATGACTTGTTGAATTTTTGCCAGAAATTTCTTCGCATGTTCTTTGTTCAGTCCATCCCAGATTGCCAACTGAAGAGTGTGAATACCACACCTCACCAGTTGGACTTTTGAGTCATCCTCATGAAGCCATGTTGGAAGTATGAGGTTAGGGTCATTAACCAATTGCGCAGCAGCATCTATGTTGAGTTCGATTTCATCCATTCCTTTAATTCCTTCATCAGGCAAAATAGCTTCAGTTCTGTCCACATCCCTGTTCTCAGAGGTTGAAATGATTTCATTGTCCTCGCTGAAATTTTTGATGGCACATGTCATGTTTGCTGCATTGTCAACACAGATGCTCAGCACTTGCATTTCACTGATCCCAATTTTTTCTAAAATAGCTTTTACTTGACTTTAAACATATGAAGAATTGTGACACCCTTCAGTGTCTATTATATCCAAGGTTTTTACTACAGCTTTATCTTTTCCTTCTTTATAATACTGAGCATTGACTGCAAGGAAATATCTCTTTCCACAGGTTGCCACATCCATTTTCAGGTAGCACAATTTTTGCTCCAAAGATTTCTTGAGCTCTTCGCGACCAGACTCAGCTGTGCTGACAACTACATGACGAACCGCATCTTGCCCCATCGAAACGCCAAGCTGCCGACCCATTTCACCTGCAATTTTTTGGAATCCTTTGTTCTTTAGCCTGAAGGTAGCAAGCGGTGTTGAACTCAAGCAAACCATTTCCATCAGCCATTCACGGAAAGTATTGGCATCCATGATGACTGTAACCTTTGAGGACGTCAAATGTGAGTCAAGTTTTGTTGCTCAATTTTGGGTTTCTTTTTCAGATGAAGCTCCGCAAAAAATCTTTTCTCCAGGAGTTTTCAAAGAGCCAGGTGAACGTCATTGAGCCACATCAGCTTTCTGTTTTGCCTCATCTTCCTGGTCCTTTTTTGTAACCAGAGCTGCATACTTTTCAGGATGGTTATGTTTTGCATGCTGTCAAATGTTAAAACTTTTTATGGCACTTGCTTCACTTGTCTTGAAGCTACATGGTTTGAGCTTGCCATTCACTTCCTTTTCCACCTTGCACATTGCCGATTTCTTCTTTACTTTTCCAAAAAGCCCAAATTTGGGCTTTTCAAATTCAAAAGTAAAGACGTGATTGAGATCCTTTTTTCTGTAAATCGGCTATCAATCATGGGAGGGCAGATTTGATTTTTTTGTTGAAGCCATGGCCAAATCTTCTTGTGCTGCTTCTGCATCCAAATGTTTCTTGTTGTGATCTTTGAAAAGCAATGAACAGAATAATTACATTTTTTTTATAACGTACCTGCTTGTGATATCTTAACCACTTAAGGTACTTCGAATTTATTTTGGATTTTCTGGACAAAAATGATTGCATTTTCTTTTTACACAAAATTATTATTAATGTATATTTTAATATTTTAACATGTTTCTTGCAGTCTTGATGAAGTAAGAAGTATTTTTAATATACATAATGTGACAAAGCTCTGTCCTTGCCTCCATGGGTCCCACATTTCCTGGCGGATTTTGCTAGCCTCAGAGGCTCACTGTGACCCACGTAACCCTTCTCTCTCTAGAGACAAGGGTCACAGTCTACTGAGCCATTTTCATCATAAGCCAGCAAGGGAGGTGAGGAGAAGTTATCCTTCCGTGCACCGTCTCTATTGTCTCCCAGTCTCAGTGATTAATCAGGGGGCAAAGGAAGGGGGGAGCCCTGGCCCACCCTCTACTCCGGGTTCCAGCCAGTGACCCTAATAGTATCAGCTATGGTAGCTGACCTTTTAGAAACATGACATGTACAATTTCCTGGGCTACTTCCCCCCCACAGCAGCCCTCACTTCCTGAAGATCCATTTCACCCTTACCTCAGGGCCTCCTTCCTTGTGCCTGATATGGTGTGTACTGCTCAGCCTCTCCAACAGCACAACTTCCTCCCACAGCTCCTGACATGCACGCCCACCTGACTAACTGGGAGGCTTTTAATGAGTTTCAGCCAGCCCCTGATTGGCTTCACGTGTCCCAATCAACCTAGCATTCTCCCTGCCTTCTGGAAAGTTCTTAATTGGCCCCAGGTGTCTTAATTGACCTGGAGCAGCTGCCATTTCACTTATCCGGTACCAGGGATTTGTTTAGCCTGGAGCTAATATATCTATTTCCCACTACTTTTCTATAGCCATCAGCCTTGCCCCATCACAATAATTAATATAAAAATTTATTTATAAATTGCAAGTTAGTTTTTCTTATGAAATTTTGCAGTAAAAATATTTGAAATATTTTCCAAGTTTTTAATTAATATCTCAAAAATGCTTTTATATAGCTATATCAATGGAATTTGGTATGTGCCATAGCATTAGTACGTGCTATCGCTGTTCTACAACATTAATTGTTGGGAAGTAACAAGGCTACACATTACAAGGTTGAAAATAAACTTTAATGGAAAAGCGGATTCAAATTGCAAGCACAGTCCTTTTAGTAAAGAGAACAAATTTTCAGAAAATATTTTTGCTTCATCAGCCTGAATAGATTATATAAGATTTAATATATATTAAATATTAAATATTTATTATATATATTATATAATATATTAAAATTATATCTGTAGCTCCTCTCCTGGCTACATGAGGTGGCGGCGGCCTGGCCCCCCTCAGTTCCCTCTCACCGCCTGTTGGCTGGAGTTGGAACTTTGTGTGGTTGTAGTGTCACAACCTTGTATTCATGCTTTCTTAGCCTAGTTTATTGTACATAGTTAGTTAGTGTCATTTTAAAAAAAGTAATAGAGTATAGTGTTAGCGGTAGTGTTCACTGGTGATGCCCTAATCGGGGTTCAAACATTGCCCTACGTGTGGAGTGGAGATTCCTAACAGTGACCCACACACGTGGTGCTTGCTCTGCCTTGGAAAAGCCCACCTTAAAGAACGCAGGTTCAGTCTGTAGATCTTTCAGAAAAAGGACTGAGGTGGCGTGGCATCTTCGCCTCAAACAGGCCATGTGGCCTGACCCGGTACTGAGGCCCTTCTTGGGCCACAGATCGCCCTTGGACTCGGAAAGTGCTGCCTCTTCTCTTGTTGGGACAGGTGCCTCTCTGAAGAGGCACAGGAGTCGTTCTCCATTGTCAGCATCAAAGAAGAGATCTCATAAGACCAGTTGTGAGCACAGCAGGTCACGGGAGACTCTTCTGCCTTCCCTAATAAGAGCATGGACCAGCTGGGGACTGGTACCTAGTCCAGTACCAATGGGAGTGATGCCAGTGCCCACTATGTCTGTGACGACAGCATACCAGGCTGTGGCAGACCTACTATGCCTTTCGGTCCCATCCTTACCATTGGTCCAAGACTTTCCAAGACTGGTGGCTTCAGTGGCTCCCCCGATGGAGCGTACCACCAAATTGTCAGGACTTTCAGCACTGTACTCAGGTGCACCCCTCCCAGTGGTAGGGATGGAAATGGCATCAGAATTAATACAAGGACCTTGGTACCAGGACCCTTCTAAGTACCGATGTATTGACACTACAGATGCTTGTTTGCTGGCTGTCCCCACCCTTGATGTCAAGGCATCACAGTGCTCCGGTACAGCTGTTTGCACCTGGATCAATCTCCTTACATAGAGTTGCACTGTCCTTGCACCGACAGTGTGGCCACCTTACATAGAGTTCTTCAAGGACAAGGTAACACATCGGCCACACCCAAAGTTCTTATCCAAAGTGGTCTCTCAGTTTCGTTTGAATCAAGTGGTGTACTTGGCTGCATTCTTCCCTAAGCTGTGTTCCTCCCTGGAGGAGCAGCGCCTCAATATGTTAGATGTTAGACAGTATCTAGCCTTTATCTGAACAGGACTGAACCATTTCGTGCTTCACCACACCTGTTTATGTCATATGTGGACCACATGAAGGGACAAGCAGTCTCTGGTCCGACCGTCTCTAGATGGATAACATATTGTATCAGGACTGCATATGAAATAGCATCAGCTACGCCTCCTCAGCAGATACAGGCTCATTTGATGAGAGCACAGGCAATGTTGGTAGAATTCCACAATGACATTTCCATATTAGACATTTGTAAGGCAGTCACATGGTCATCCAGCCGTACATTTACCAATTATTATGCTATCACTGCATGTTCCAGAGTGGACGCTAATGTCAGAAGGGTGGTCCTGCAATCCCTACTCTGATAGGCTCCGAGTCCCACCTTCTACAAGCTGTACTGCTTGTGGGTCACCTAAGTGGAATACACATCTCCATCTCCTCAAAGAAGAAGAAACAGTTACTTACTGTAAATGTGGTTATTCGAGATATGATGCAGACAAGTATTCCCCAACCCACCTGCTGTCCCTTCTGCATTAGAGTCTTCCTCTGGACATTCAGTGCAAAGGAACTGAGGGGGTCCAGGGTGGTGCCACCTTATAAAGCCAAGGGAGGGGCTACAGACACAAGGTGTGAGCGCTGCCCCTCTACAGGTACTGCTAGGTGAAATCTCTGGTTCCAGCATGTAGGGTGCACACACACTAAGTGGAATACATGTCTGCATCACATCTTGAAGACTCACAGTTACAGTAAGTAACCGTTTCTTCCACTGCATGGGTTTGCATCCTATTGAAGCAGAACAAAATAGCGACCAGAAGAGTGATTACCAGTTGCTGATATTACAATGGGCCTTCTGCTTAATACATTCATTTGCAAAAGTTGGATGCCATTTAACAGTGGCACTGTGACTTCATCATTCTTTCTCAGTATGAATCAAGTCAGCTGACCTCTGTGTCTGTAAAGGTGCGTTGCAGCTGTCTCACTCTCAGTGCCATGCAAAAAGACTAAGAGAGTTAGTATGCAGCAAGCCATGGTGTGAATCTAAGTGCAACAACTTGCCATGCACTAACTCCATGCTTCGGAACTTTCTCTGCTGTAGTATGATCCACACAAGTTGGTGTATGGCTAACTGGTGCAATGTAGATTCACACCCTAGCTTGCTGTGCACTAACTCGTCGTGTAGACGAGTCCAAAGACAAGGGCAAGGACCTGTTTCAGACATGGTGAGAATAGGTAGCTATAAGATGCACTGGTGCCTCTACCTCTGGAGCTGTTCAGCCTGCCTTACCCAGCAGACCAAGCCTTGACTAAGCCCCGTTAAAACAATTCACAATTCTGTACAGCATGGCCAGAGAAGTACTATGCAAGCAATTTGAGCAAAAAGTCAGTTTATGCCTGTAGGACCTGTGAATTCAAATTAGAATTCATGGCACCATACTGAGTTCACAGCCTGAGAAACTACTTGAGCAAAAACAAAAAGGAGAACTAGTCAATGTCATATAAAGTCAATGTCTGTTTGGCCTATAGACATTCCTTCACATGTGTGTTTACAGATGTTCAACCCCACTGAGTAACATACAGTTTTGCAACTTTGTATGTATAAAACATATGAGAGCATACATAGCAATTGTGTCTAAGCCAGTTAAGCTTGCCCAGCATGAATGACTTCAAAATTCTGTCAGAAGAGATGCCACAAAATTTCAAGTTTCAGAGTAGCCATAAAAATTTCAAGTTTAGTCTGTATCTGCAAAAAGATCAGGATTACTTGTGGCACCTTAGAGACTAACAAATAAATTTGTTAGTCTCTAAGGTGCCACAAGTAATCCTGTTCTTTTTACAAAATTTCAAGAAAACTGTCACAAATTTTGTAGTCAGGCAGCCACTCATTTCTTAATAGTCTCCATTATCACAGAAGGCCCATGTCACTGTGTCATTCCCCAATTAACGAATGGGTAAAAATGAGCCACAGAGAGGTTAAATTTGCTTAAAGTTACAAAGCAAGTTTGTGGTAAATCCAGGAATAGAGTCCTCATCTTCTAATTCTTAGCTCTTTGCTTTAACCACTTTCTAGCCACTGATTTATATCTGCAAAAAGAACAGGAGTACTTGTGGTACCTTAGACACTAACAAATTTATTAGAGCATAAGCCTTTGTAGGCTACAGCCCACTTCATCGGATGCATAGAATGGAACATATAGTAAGAAGATATATATATATACATACAGAGAAGGTGGAAGTTGCCATACAAACTGTAAAAGGCTAATTAATTAAAATGAGCTATTATCAGCAAGAGAAAAAAACGTTTGTAGTGATAATCAAGATGGCCCATTTAGAGAGTTGACAAGAAGATGTGAGGGTACTTAAGATGGGGAAATAGATTCAATATGTGTAATGACCCAGCCACTCCCAGTCTCTATTCAAACCCAAGTTAATGGTATCTAGTTTGCATATTAATTCAAGCTCAACCTAATTTATATCTGGATCCTGTAGCCTGCCTCTTTATTTTATCCTAAATATAAAAGTACATTAACTTATAGAATTCTGTGTTGGATAACATTAGGATGCTAAAATGTTTTGGAATTCTTAGTCAAGTTATAATCTTGAAAGAATGAAGAAATTGTAGAAGCAATTGTTTAAAGAATGTAATGATGCTCCTTTTAAAGAATATGCATTACTTTAGGGGGGAAATGCCTGATTTTTTAAAAGTAAAATGTCAGTAGAATTGTAAAAAAAATGGTGGTTTAGCTTATTTAGCTTTATTTGCCTACTGTAAAAAGAACACAGAAAAGGGAGGATAAATAAGAAAAATCAGAGACAGGGAAGTACAGTAACTCCTCGCTTAATGTTGTAGTGATGTTCCTGAAAAATGCTACTTTAAGCGCAATGATGTTAAACAAATCCAATTTCCCTGTAAGAATTAATGTAAATGGGGGGGTTAGGTTCCAGGGAAATTTTTTTCACCAGTATAAGTTTTAAACAAACAATTTAATGCTGTACACAGCAATGATGATTGTGAAGTTTGATTGAGGTGGTGGAGTCAGAGGGTGGGATATTTCCCAAGGAATGCCTTACTGCTAAATGATGATCTAGCAATTGGCTGAGCCCTCAAGGGTTAACTCACTGTTAATGTAGCCTCACACTCTACAAGGCAGCAGGAATAGAGGGAGGAGACACAGCATGGCAGTGGCTGCAAACATTCCCTGTGGAAGAAACTGAACGTGATGATGAACCCATGCTATCCCACTGGAGCCCACCACTCCCTCCACTTTCCAAAGTGCCGGGAGAGGGTGCCTGTGTAACGAGAGAGAGAGACAGAGACACACACCATGTGTCTCTGTGAGAGACAGAGGCACACACCGTCTATGTTTGTGTGTGAGAGAGAGAGGGAGAGACAGAGACACACACCGTGTGTGAGAGAGTGACGCCCCTTTAAGTATACTGACCCCACTCTAAGTACACTGCCTTTTTAAGTAGATCAGCAAGTTCCCTCCATCCTGAGTCCTGTCCTGTCCCTTCCCAGCTTTGTGGAGATGGGGTACAGGAGTGGGGGGAGGAGGATACCCTGACATCAGCACCCCTCTTCCGCCCCACCCACTGCACAGCAAGCAGGAGGCTCCTGGGAGCAGCTCCAAGGCAGATGGCAGGAGCAGCACATGGCAGAGTGGGGAGGGACACCTGAACTGCCCAGCACTTAATAGCCTGCTGGGTAGTTGCTGCATAGGGAACTTAGGGGAGCTGATGGGGACTGCTGGTCCACCCTGGTTCCAAGCCCCAACCAGCTAGCTCCAGCGGGGCTCTTTCTGCAAGCAGTGGACAAAGCAGGCTTCTGCCAAATCACGTTATAAGGGAGCATTGCACAACTTTAAATGAGCATGTTCTCGAATTGATCAACGAGGTAACAATGAAACAATGTTAACCGGGATGATGTGAAATGAGAAGTTACTGTATTTGCAATAGAAGATAATAATTGGACAGCCAGTCATGCAAATAAAGCATATAGTGAGTTCTTTCTTTCCCCTTTCAAATGTCTTGCTTGTGGTACCCAGTTCATGTACCTACAACAATTTTCTATAAATTATGCATATTGAACTGGTAAAAATTAATTACACAACTTCCATAATGTGCTAATATGAGTACACTCACTCTCTGATTTCCACCTTTCCCCACTAATGAATACAATAAACTAATGCATCCGCTAGTCATGGGCAGAGCATAATACACTATGACGTTTTTTAAACAGGCATAAATGAGTAATCTGAGTTAATTTAATGCAATGACAGTCAGAGTCTCTACTTGCTGTGCTGTGGCCCAGATCCTCAGCTGGTTTAAATCTGAATAGCTTCAGTGGAGCAATACGGATTTATACCAGCTGTAGATCTGGCAGTGTATTTCTAGGGAGCCTGAAAAATTCTGAGGAAATGGGATGACGTCTGTATAGAATTTTCCCTATTTATATAAATATGGATAGTAGGAGTACTTGACCTATAGTGGAATTAGTTTTGTTAATTAAACTGTGACACATCTTTTGAGTTCTAATTTACTGTGTAACTGTAAGGCCAAACGAAACGTTCAGAAATAGCCATTCAAAGCAAAATTTTTTAGTCTGTTTAGTGCAGCAGGAAAGTTCTGCTGTGACAAATGGTTGGCAGAGAGTCGAAACCAGAACAATGGAGGAGGTGGGGTGAGATTCTAATGTAATGCAGTTTTTAAGGTGTGTGATTTAGTGTTTGTTTTCGAGATTGCTTTGCTCCATAATGCTGCTGCTGTTTGGCTGGAGATATTTATTAATTAATAGTAAATTGACTTACTCTAAGTGCAGTAAGGATGGTCTTTGCCACAGAAAGGACTATAAACATCCTTCTCAGTAGTCCATGACTACTGTCTATCACTTCAAACTATTGACTTAAGTTTGGTATGTAATAAAAATGTAAACCTATCTATTTGTTGACAGATCAGTGGGAAACACCTGAGCTGCAACTCTTAGTATATAAAAGAGGGAACTACTGGCAAGCATTCAAATGCCCTTTGACTTTGGAATTCATTTCCTCTGCTCCACTAGGTTTGTAATAGCCCAGGTTTTGTTGACTTTTAGGGATTCAGCAAAGTCAGTCTAATGGGCAGCCACTGAGAAGGGTTGAGTTTGGGGGCAGGATTGGTGGAGGTGTGGGGGTGCGTTTATTTTTTTCAGGGATTAAAGTTTTACAGAAAGTACGATAGGTGAGATTTGATTCTATGAACTGGCTTCTCTTTGTGGAGAGGTGGTTTTGGTTAGCTACTACGATGTTAGTTGGACTGTGAGTTTTAAATATCTGTCAAGGGTGCCTGGAATGGTTATTTTTTGTGATTATGTACTGACATAAAAAATAAATAAAAGGCTTTAGAGATATGGTTATAAAATTTGAACAGCTGAAGGATTGTTTGCCCTCTAGATGGAGCTGTCCACTTGTGTTACAATAAAGATGACTACAAATATATAATTACTACGGGTGAAATCTTTCTGGAGATCTGATGGCAGAACTTGCTTTTGCCTGTAAATTACCATACATGAGCATGTCAATGGATACAATTACAAATTTTCCTCTGTCTTCCATGCAGATTTGGACATTGTGGACCTGGCTTTAGGGTCCATTTCTCCCCAATTACAGCCATGACCTTTTAATTCTGCTTTCAGCCCTATATACTCTTCTTTAAGCTTTCTATACTCCTCCTAGTTCTCACTCGTAGCCACTTCCTTTATCTCTTTATCCCACATTTTGCTTAGCATCATCTTCCAGGCTTCATGCCCAGCACTGAAACAAGCTCTTCCTTTTTGTCCCCTGGTGGCCTCTCGTCTGCATCTTCAGTTTTTCTTCCTTAAAACCCACCTCTTTTCTTAACCTGTTAGTGGGGTTCTCCATGATGATGACATTCCCACATTCCCTTTGTACTACCTTCTCATGTACTATATTTGTGAGTCTGTATTAGACTGCACAGTCCTTATGTTACAGAGGGACCATGCTTTCTATGTATTTGTGGTGTTATGTACAATGATCCATAAATAATAATTCATAGATTCATAGAGATTAAGATCCCTAAGTCGGAGTGAAGCACATCCATAATTGTCGCAAGGGCTAGTCCAAAGGGTTGTTCCATAATGGATTATTCCAGACCATGTTTTCAAAATGTTAAAAGTCACACATGGGCCACATCTTGTAAAATCTCAGCCACACCCTCTGTCCTGTCAAGTCTGTTGTCAAGATGTTAGGTTCCAAATGAAAGCTATAGGGCTGCAGCATTTTTGTGATACATTGCATGCATGTTAATTAAACAAAGAGAATGTTTACATGCCAACCAGCCTGTCACATGCTGCATATTACATGGCATTACAAAGCTAATAGTACGTTGCATAAAATAGTCACACTTTTATTGTTTGGCATTTCTCCCTGCGAATAGGCCAGGAGTTCAAATAAGAGGTGAAGAATGACAGCAAAACTACCAAAACAAATCCATGGAGCAGCACTTTCCAAATGCATATTAGCCATTTAGCATGATCCCCTCCCACAATTACACAGTTTTGACAAACTGGTACTAAATTGCTATTCTATTTGTTTTGGACCCAACAATCGGTGCAATTAATAGTACTTCATCAGAAGGCAGGCCCATTTCATGTATTCATATCTGCTGAAAAATGCTAAAAAAGAGAGCTGTTCAGAAGTATTTGTTGTAGCTTTTAAAATTACAGTAGACCCTTGCTATAATGAACCTGTTGGGATCCAAACCTTTTGTTCGTTATAGCCAGGGATTCGTTACAATGAAAGGACAATCAAAATGAATGATAAATTGCTGGAGTAACTTAATGAAGTTACCTTGGATAAAGACGTTAGCTGAATCAATTAATAATAATAATAAAAATTAATAACTATTTGTAACATGCATCCAGTATTCTGCATTATTTCCTTAAAGAATACAGTACAAAAAAATCACAAATCCCAAATTGAAAGAGAACATTCAAAACCAGTCAAATGTGAAAAATGTAAAAGTTTATCAACACATTTTCAGTTTTGTTTCAGTTCAAAAAATAAAAAGTCCAAATGTTGATTTGAGTCTCAGTTCTAAAAAAAATAATCAATTTTTCTTTGCCGTAATGGTTGCATGGAAGCTGTATGAGCCAACATCAGCACTGGATGGAGTTCCAGGATTTTTATTAAAACAACAAGGAGTCCAGTGGCACCTTAAAGACTAACAGATTTATTTTGGGCATAAGCTTTTGTGGGTAGAAAACCCACTTCTTCAGATGCATGGAGTGAAAATTACAGATGCTATTATACTGACACATGAAGAGAAGGGAGTTACCTCGCAAGTGGAGAACCAGCGTTGGAGGATTTTTATTGCCTCCAGATCCTATGTTTCCATCCATGCAAGAGCAGCCTCTAACCGCTTAACTGCCTCAAATGCAAGTGGGGTAGGGGGCGCTGGTTTGTTTGCCTCATCAATTTCATTTTCCTGGGCATCTAAGCTCCCAATGCTTTGTCAACAATGTCTTCATCTGTCAGCATGGTGGTCACTGCACACTCATCATCCACATGAAGCCAGTCCTTCACTACAGCTTCAGGATTCTCTACACCATGCAGCAAATGAAGCATCCGGACATCTGACAGAAGTTGCTCATTGTTGTTATTTTCCAGTTGCAGCACTTCTGCATCTTGATTGACAATTTGCAGGGAGGGTCCTAATGTCTTGTTCCAAATGTTTTTGACATTTCCTGAATGAATACTGGACCATGCATCAGCTGCAAGATATATCATATCTTTCAGGGTGAAGGATGTCAAAAAAGTCACATAGCCTGTATTCCTTGTGACTAGGATTTCTCTCAGTAGCCTTCTTCTGTACTGCTTCTTGAATGCTGCAATAATCCCACCATCCATCAACTGGATTTCTGACATTGTCTTTTTAGGTAAGTAGACAACTTTAATTTTTCCATCAGATGTCACTAAGTGGGTTGCAGGGAGATGTGTGGGTAGTTGTCCAGGAGTCACTGGGCTCTTCCATTTTGATGCACTTGACATTGATGTTTCTTAACACTACAGACATAGTCTTCAAAAAAGCACTGTTTAAAATTTCCCCCCATCATCCAGGCTTTTCTGGAGTTCTTGTAACTGACTGGAAGTGACTTCATATTAATGTGATGAAAGCATTGTGCCTGTTGTGACTTCTTGATGCAAAGCGGGATAATTTCGTGACTTCCACTTGCATATGTACAGAACAGAAATGTCACCCTTTCCTTCAGCACTTTATATCCCTTCACTATATCTGCCCTCTAGGAAAATGTCCTGTCAGGCACACATTTCCAAAACAACCCTGTTTCATCGGCATTGTATATCTGCTGCAATGTATAACCTCCTTCTAACAAAAGTTGCTTTCGTTTTGGGAGAAAGCTGCCTGTAGCCTTGTCATTGCATGAACAGGACTCACCAACAACATTCAGTTCCCAAATGCCATGTCTTTTTTGACGTTGCCACAGCCATCCATCAAATGCTTTGAATGTTGTTTCAAGATTAATTTGCTTTGCCTGGATGTTTGCTTTTTTGCAGATGCTCAGTCCAGATACAGGATTACCATTGCTTCTGGACTGCTGGATCCACAACAAGATTTCTTCATCTAGTGCATCATCATCAGATTCTCTTAATTTCTTCTGTGACAGTCCTTTGTCAGTGTTGACTTTATGGACAAATGCTTGGAGATTATTTTTTTTAATGTTCCAGTTGTGCTTTTTGATAGCCCATCCTCACGACTGAGATCTGCCTACATTGCTCCTTTTTTCAAATGATCAATCATTTCTAGCTTTGCTGCAACAGAAATTGATTTTCGCTTTGGGGGACTGGCTCATACTTTTGTGACGCTTTTGTTTCAGAGGCACAATGCGATTTTTTGTGACACTTCCTTTTCGGAAGCACTGGATAAAAATTGTGCATGCATGCGCAGAAGCCATTTTTTTGTACAGTATTGTAGTTAGGATCCAGGGACCAGGTTTGTTATAGCCGAAGGTTTGTAATTATGAACAGTGTTACAGTGAAGGTGTACTATAGTTTGGCTGGCTGGTGCCAAGCCTTATGAAAGGCAGCAGCAGGTAGGCAGATTGTGGTGTGTTTTTCCTTGAAGCTTGTAAACACAGTCCATGCATTCAGCTATTCTTCACTAATAGCTGAGCCACTTTGAAATTCTGGGTAATACGTTCCCCCTTGACTTACCCAACTGCTATGAACAGTAATAGGATTTATGCGTCAAAAGTAGAGTGTTTCCTACTCATGATTTCTTGTGACATTGAGTGTCCACGATGCTGAACTCAGGTGATTACATGAGAATTTCAATTTCCTTAAATAAAAACAAGTAAGTTTCTAGCCTTCATGGTGGTTGAGAAAAGCTTGGAATCATGAGCCAAGGCAAATAGAACCCAAAATTTACTATTTTAGAATGTTCTCATGATTTTTAAGCCACTCTCGTGATTTTTTTTTGGTGGTGGGGGGCGCTGCTAATCATGATTCTTGAATGCTTGGGGTGAGCAATACCACAAGGAGAATGCATGTAGTGTGTGTGTGTGTATGGGGGAGGGGGGATCTGGGAGGGAAATGTGAGTTGCCCCCCAGGGAGGCACATATAAACTGTGTGAAAGCCCTGTTAGAATAGCCGCCATTGTGATGGTAGAGTAGTTAAATATCTATAAATGTAGTTCAATATAGTAATTGTTAATTGTCTACTAATAAGTTATTGAACCTTTTTGTATGTCTCATGCCGAACTTGTGCATCCTAGCTTTACTGCCTGAAGGAGAACAGGGCAATTTAATGCAATCTGCTTAAGTGATTCTGTGGAAGAACACATGAGATGTCCTCATGTTAAGTGTGGAAAGTTATGCAAAAAATTGTATTTTGTATAATGCAAAGCCATTTGTTCGCCTTTGATTTGACATTCTTTTTGTTAGGAACTCCTAGATTGTCATCTCATCTGCAGGCTCCATGTACCATAGAAACCAAGAAGTTCCAATTCAGTGGTGTAAATTAATGTACAAAGACCTTGAACTACCTTTCAAGGAAAAGTAAAACTAGAGAAGGATAAAGAAAATTTTAAGAGGCCATTGTTCCTCTGCTGGAGAGAATTTGCTGTAATAAGGATTTGGTGGCATAAGTTACCAAGTTAGATGTAGGCATGTGGTGACTGTTTTTTAGTCCGGTTTTCGGAATAACAGGTAGTCGTGGTCAGCAAAGTCATTTGGCATCCTGAGAGGAACTGCAATGAGAAGAAGCTAGTGGAAGAGAAAAAGTAAGGAAAGATTTTTAGTGTCCATGAAGGAATCAGCTAGTGTACACAACTTACTCAGAGTATATGGGGTTTTCTGGAGTATAAAGTGAGAACAAAACCTTGTGAAACACCTCACCAGTGGATGTTGTATAAGTAGCAAATGAAATAATGCGTATAAGAAGATTAAAAAAAATAGTCACTCTGACACCAAAAACAGAGCAAAACAAAAATGTATTTGTAGTCCTAGTAATGTTTTAAAGTTTTGATTCTAGATTTATACATTTATTTTTCATTACAAGAGACAATTAAACTAACCAAGACTAACTTTTCCCACAGCACAGGCTCATACCCTTAGACTGAAAGTACTCCTATATTATTATGAGCATTTACTCTGAATCAGCATGCCAAAGCCACAACTAGTGCTACTTATTTGGCATTACACATGAAATATTTCCTGGGTTGCAGATTTTATATTCTCAGCAACTGGGAGCTGTTCATCTTTGAGTGCTGAAACTTGCATCTAATGAGGTATTCACACTGCAAGATTTCTAATGCAAGTCTTTTCACTTTAAACAGGCATAAAATAATTATATATATACACAACTATATTTTGATTAAAGACCTAACTTAAAATGATAAAAGCAACAGAGCTAAGAGAGCTGCATCACATGAAGAACGTTTCTCTCTGTTTCAATATTGTTGGTACATTTGCTGAATTTTAATGCTTATGAAAATGAAGGATTTCATTCTAGGCATAGTGAGTGCGGGCAGTAACCATAGTGACTTCTGCACATATAAGCATTGCCAGTGTTCTTTGGTCCTAGTCTGCAACATCCTAGCAACTTAAAAATCAGTGAGCTTTTCCTGAACAGATTTGGGCAACCATTGCAAACAATGTGATACAGTGGGTTCAGGTGTATAAGTGTCCTGTCCCGAAAGGACTAGAATCACAGAAGTATAACTCAACTGTGCTAGGTTTCCGAGTCTAGTCAAAAAACCCTCATGATCAAAGGTTTCAAAGCTATCAACAGATGTATAAAAAATAGCATGGACACTTTACCTTTGTCCATTGTCAGGGACAGATCATCTATTAATGAAACCAGTATATTTGCCATATTATACTTAGGCCTGTAGCCAGATTTAACAGGATTCCCCATGATACTTGCAGCATGAGGCTATTCTGTAATATTTCTAGAGGATTTCATTTGTTGATCCTTTTGCTGTTATTGGCAGAGTCTAGCTCCTTTTATCATTCTGCAGACACACAGGACTTGGTGAAATGCATGCCTCTATTTTGTTTGCTGTGCCAGAAATAACAGGACTATTTGAAGTAGCCACCACTAAGTAGTCTTCTTATTGCACATTTCAGCCATCATAGTTTCTGCTCGAAGTCTCTGGAGTGATACAACTCATAAATGGGTTAGAAAACTACTGTGGCTCAAACTGAAAAGCTTATTATTTGGACTGGGAACAAACTGCTGTAAAAACAAATACGTAGGTGAACCAAAAATGATAAAGCATGGGATTTCATTGCCATGGGATTTCATGAATGCCTTTTATTTTTGCTTTTAAAATCCAGTGAAACAAAATAACCACAGCTTTCTTAGACTTTGTCATGAAAACAGTAGCTGTTCTTTTCTGAAAGCATGTAAATAGCACATGCAGCATTCGCTATGGTTCTATTTGTTCTTAAGACAGTAAAGCAAAGTCACATGATAAAATAGCCTTCCTTTTTAAATATCGTGTTGCAAGCTTTAGCAGGCTTTATTCACTGTTTTGACATTTGTCATCCACAGATCCATGCATGGTGTGTGTTTCAGTAAGGCAGCAATAAAGTGCACACCCTAATACTGATGCATTGTTTTGAGGACTGCAAGGTTAAAACCTGCCCAAAATAATTTGCTTCATAATTCACTTTCTGTAATGAATAATTAAAGGAACTAGTGCACTGCATCCCCTCTCAGCACCACGACTTCACCTTCTTTAATTTCTATCCCAATTTCAGAAGCTTTGGAAAACTCTCTTGAACAAATCACAGTGGGTTGATTGGCCTTTGAGGAGCGTAACATTGACTTGCTGACATTTTAAAATGTGACCTCTCAAATTTATAGAAGATAAATAAGCAGAGTGTAAAGTTGTTGCTGTTGTTTGTATCACAGTATCCTGAAGAGGCTCCAACAGAGACTGGGGCCCCGTTATGCATGGCACCATACAAACCCATGGTAAGAGGTAGTCTCTGTCTTGAAGGGCTTACAAACTAAATAGATAAGACAAAGGTTGTGTGGGGAAACAGAGGCACAGCGAGATGAATCAACATGCCCATGATCACACAGCGGGTCAGTGGCAAGCTCAGTACCCAGGTCTCCTGAGGCCTAGTCCAGTGCCTATCCACTAGACCACACTGCCTCTCAAAAGTGTCTTTAGTCACAGTAGTACAAAACAAATAAAAATACTGTTCTTCATTTTCACTTCCAGACCAGCTGAAGGATTCTACCTCAATTGACTTAAATAAATGATCTCACCCTTTCTTTGATAGGCCGGAACAAGCAGTCGTATTCAGAAATTGGTTAGAGCCAGTAGCCATGACTGTAGCTGAGCAGAGGATGACAATTCCACATCACAGCAACTTTTGAGGCTTTGGAATTTATATTCCTTTCACATTCAGAGCACAGATTTTCATCCCAAGCCATTCTGAATGAGGCAGTAGGGGGACTAGAATCTGGGTTTCCCCTATTTTAGACCATTACCCTAACCACTAGGCTATAGAGCATGAGCTCACACTTTTGCTTGCTCCCTCCCTCCCTCCCAACTTCCTGATGAAAGCTTTGTCAAAACATACATCTCCATAAAATGTTTCAGCTGTGACTAAGTGTCCTGAGTCACTCTAGTCACAACAGCACCACAAACTCTGGAGGCAAGTGCTGTAGGTGCTCCAGCGGTTACAGCCATGTAGACACCTAACACTCACTGGCTTCATGCAGGAAGGACACTCTGCAGAGGTCACAAAACAAGCAGGGAGCTTTACTTACAGTCTGGCAGAGATGAGGTCAGACACAATGTAAAGGGAATGCAGGTAAGGGGATTACACTAAACAGCAATAGATTACATTGTTAGTGCATAGCAAAATTAACAGTGATAACTACAGGCTGGACTGTGAACCAGTGCCTGCTTCCATCGTCTGGCCCTACTGACCCCTAACCCACCTCCTTAGCCACCTCTGGCCATTTACTGGGTTCCTCAGAGCCCTTTCTTTTCACACTGTTTGTCCTGAGTCCGTTCTCTCTGGTATCATACTCAAGCCTGTCTGAGGCCTTACCTTCCCAAGGCTGGATCCATGGACCCTCCAGCTCTCTCTTCAAACCAGAAGTTTGCCTGGGTCTCAAGTGAAAGGCTCCTTTTTCCTCCCTCAGGACAGGTTCTAGGAGCTTCCTCTGCTTCCCAGAGCTGCAGCCTTACTGTCCAGTGTTCCAAGATGTCTGCTGTCTCCAGTACCATCCGAATGTGATCTGGTAGCTGAGAGGAATCAGCTCTGTATCAAAACATCTGTCTTTGATCAGTCCTAAAGCTACATGCTTAGATATTCTTTAGCCAAACCACAAGTTATGCTTTAACCAAACACAAGTTACTGGGCTCAATACAAGGGTAAGTGGGTGAAATTTAAGGGCCTGTGACATAGAGACTAGATGTTCTTAATGGTCACTTCTGGACTTAAACTCTTATGAATCTGCAGCAGCTCTGCGTCCTGTTGGAGAAATGGCAGTGGCCCTTTCACCGATTTACAACATCTTCTAATTCATTGTGAGACCAAGCCAGAGCACTTTGCAGTGAATGTCAGCAGTTCACAAAATCTAGGCTTAAACATGAGAGAGCTGGAGGGTAAGACATTCTTGGTCAAGGGAGCAGAATTCCAGAAGAGACTATACTTAACCAGAGTCTGATCGCTTTTAGGTCATGCTGGAAGATTTTCCTCTATGCCAAAACATTTCCATCGTAACCAGAATGACTTTTTTAGCAACAGCTCCCTGTCCCACATCAGAACCCCCCTCTTCCTCCACCTCCACCAAAGACGTCACTGTCTAATTACCTCAGAAAGGCACGCAAGGAGAGGAACATGTACAAAGCCCCAAGAGAAGTAGAAAGACAGCCATGGTTTCACCACGAATCACTGTTGGAGGTTCCTTTTAAGCCTTTGAACTACCCAGTTAATCCAGAGTATAATAAATCAGCACATAGGAATGCTGATAAGATACTGGTCTTTATTTCCTGAACACAGTTGCATGACAAGGGTCAGGATTGTAAAATGTTATATACCCTGAGCACATGGCACAGGTAACCTCAGGTAATTATTACTCAGATCAGTGGAAACTCTGCAAGTGGGTAGGCAAAGCTAACATTCCCAATCCAGGGATGCCTGAGGTAATGTTACCTGTGAAAACTATTTGTAAGTCTGGCTAAAAATAATGCTTCAATTCAGTTATGGATCATTTTAATAATGACTGAAATTTAAACACAGTAAGGCTTTATATCTTGACCACTGTAAATTTATACATGATAGGGCAGGCCTGGTGAGTGAGTGGCATATTTTTTTTCCTAATAATCACTGTGAGTAGCCTAGTGCCTGTTTCTGCAAGGAAACAGGTTGCAAATTTTAAAAGAAAAAGAAAAAGTTTAGACTAGCAGGAACAGAGATAATCTCTAAGTGAAACCCTCGTAAGACTGAGGTGATGTTGGTTAGAAGAGGAAAATATTTTGAAGAGTTGTCCAAAACCATAATACCACTTTTGATTGAAGATGGTTGGCCTCCTTTTTTCACGGTGCTACCTGGTTTTTGAGTCTTCTAAATTCTCTTCTGCTCTTGGAGGCTTATATAACAGAATGGGCAGGAATATGGTAGGATTTTTTTGTTTTGTTTTTACCTTTTTTGATTGGCCAGTAAATTGTGCTTCCTCCTGTTGAATGAGGACATGTAATCCACATATTCATCACTTCCGGGCTTAATTACAGCAACACACTGCAGCTGGGTAATGACAGAGGCTGGGATGAAGAAACCCTAGCTATCCCAAGGCATAACTACCCTCTTTCTGAGCAGCACAAGTTTATGACATCATATCAGCCTGGTTCTTTGATGGGGTGAAAGTATGGCTTTGATCATCAATGTACAGAGCCCTAGCTTTTTAGAGACCCTCTTGCTGTCCCTGGGGGGATTGTCTTGCCAGAACAGCAGCAGTTATCAGGAACGATGCAACAGCACCAAGCATTAGACCTGTAGACGCAGGTGATCGTCAGTGGCTCACCTACAGCTGTAAAACTGCTTTTTAGTAGATGTTACAATGACTATGGACCCCCCCCTCTTTGCAATATCTTTCTCTCAATAACAGTGTTGAGGTTTGCTGTAGGAGGCTGTATTTAGTTACTGTTTATATTCAGAGGCAGTTTAAATGGACGCTTAAGCCATATTGTGCCCTGAGTGTTTAAACAAAACTCCCTTTCCAAATCAATAGGAAAATTCCACTGAAGATTGTATGACACAAGATAGCCCATTGTAATTGTGCTTTCAGTTTTAACTGGAGAGTAACATTACTGTTTATTAATGAATTAGGTAAGATGGACTTAGATCCAAACCACTGCTGCTTTTCTTGATTTTTAAGACTGTAGTAGCCAGGTTTTGCAAAAACTAAATACCTCATTGCTCCATCTACAGTTTTTTGCATGTTTTTTATTCTCCATTATTTTAATATTCATGTAGAAGATTGAAAGTAATTTATTTTCCTACCGGATATTATAAAACTTATGTAATATGTGTATAGTGAGGTTTGAAAAATAATTAGAAACTAGAGGTTGTTCCCCAACATCATAGTAGTGTTAAAGTAAATTACATTTGGGCCTGAACAGTTTGAAAATGTCCCTTTGTTCATACTAAAGCTCTGATGGTGATTCCCAGAAGGTCCAGTATGTAGGTTTGTGTAAGCATTGCTTAAGTTTTCGTGCCTAATTTAGGTATACCTCATTGTGGTGTTATCTGAACCCAATGTGTCCACTAAGCTGGGCTGAAACATTGGAAGAACAGGCTTCCGCAAGAGATTTCTGACATGTCTACCCCTTACATGTCTACCCTTTACAGGATATTTCTGGTCCTGGCTGGAAACCAAATGTGAAAACAACTTACAAAATCTGAATGTTCAGGAACTGTGATAAAACTTCAATTTTGTTCTAGAAATGAGAAAAGATTACAGGTGGAGGTTATATCCTAAGGTTTTTTCAATGTGCCAATTTGCCTGTTTCTAGTTAATAGTCACAAATAAGAGGTGTCTTTAGTAATACAATTACAGAAGGAAGCATCAAATTTCACATAGTGCACAGTAATTGTTCTCATACTGTGCACTTGTAACTGCATGACGTGAGGAGCTCTGTTTTATTTTTATTACTACTGGTTGTTTGCAGTTTAAGGGTAAATAATTCCAATGTGGTGTGTGTTTTAAATCATATGTTGTATACTTCTGCTTGTTGTAATATTTCTATTTCCAATTAATATCAGTTACAATGGCACCTACTGGGGATGGCAGCCTTTCCTCTCAGTTAATTCAGTAGATAAACCTCATTTCACTGCAGCAGATCTTTCTGTTTCTTCTCAAAAGCAACTAGCTCTTGGACATGTCAATGTGTGTATTTTGGAAGCTAAGGCTGGGATATAATATCTTGCTCTCTCTCCTCCCTACTAGAATGGAGCTTCGGAAACTTATGGGGCATGAGATGCTTTGTGTTAGTTCTTCAAAGCAAAGTGGACTCCCAGCCTAATCCTTCAACTGAACTCTCTTCTCAGTATCCCCAGGTGTTCTCATCTTTTCCTTCAAGTTCATAAACTCAGAGAGCCAAGTACATGTAGGGATCAGCTCATAGTCACCACCGTGCTGGCTTGGACACTCCATCACCACTTAAGTCATAAGTTATACTTAGTGTAGGGTGTAGAAATTTCAAGAAGGTCCAAGCTGCTTACTCCCAGTGCAGGAATCATAGAATCCTAGAATATCAGGGTTGGAAGGGACCTAAGGAGGTTATCTAGTCCAACCCCCTGCTCAAAGCAGGACCAATCCCCAGCTAAACCATCCATGCAGGTTTATGGGCTGGCCCAAATGTGGGGACAAAGTTAATTCCCAGGTATGCTAGAAAAGGACAAACCTGAATGGAAGTAAGGGCAGAAAGGAAATCCAGAGACAGGATCAGCGGTGGACAATGGACATTGTTCCTGTGAGCTTGGCTGAAGTACTGTGTTCCTGTGAGCTTGGCTGAAGAATTTACACTGTGACAGAAGAAAGCCACTTGCTCTTAAAGGGCTAGGATCTTGTTTTATGTTCTGTACAATCTTACCATTTATGAGAATCTTTTTGTTCAGTCAATTCTACTTGGTCTGATTTATCACCATTCCCCTCAGACAGAATTTCCCAGATACCTTTTCAATGCAGTGACTGTGCCTCCCAGCCTAATCCTTCACCTGAACTCTTCCTCTCAGTACCCCCAAATGGTCTCATCTCTTCCTTCAAAGTGGGGCAGCCCAGCCTACCCTAACTGCTGTCTCTCTGACAGCAATTAGCAGGATGCGGTACTGCTACCTACTGTTCTGCCTCTCACCTACTGCTAAATCTGGGTTTCCCCAACAAGGCCCAGAGTCAGTGTTGCTCCTTAACTCCGTTTGGCATACACCCTTGCTTAGGAAGGCAAATAAGGAGGTAGTCTCTTCTCTCATGTACTGCTGTTGCTATGTATGCTGGTGAGCACAAAACCAGTTTAATGTAACGTGGCAGGATGTGTCATATGTGTGTCTCTGGGCTCAGGTGCCACAAGGAACCCTATATTGTGCTCCAGCTGTAAGAAAATAAATGATTTTCATTTTACCTCTGGCATATCCTTCAGAGAATCTTTATCATGAAACACTTAATGGGCCTTCTCCTTAGGCTACCCTGTGGATGATGGTGCTCTCACAAACTTTCATTTTAGGTTGCTGCTTTCCCCTTCCCATTTTGTAATCTCACACCAGGCCAAAATGACAATTTTTAGGCCATGGAGAAATTGAAGTCTTGCATCCCTCTTACACCCACATATGTCCCATTTTTTCCTTAACTGCCTCTCTTCACATTTTATCATGGAAATGCATGAAAATTATTAGTGTCTTCTGGACCCCAATGTTATGCTTTCCTGCTTCCTCCCAATGCTATCTCAATACCAAGCCTAAGGTGTGATGATCCCCAGATGCCTCTGTCAAGGCTGCATTTTTGCCATTGCCTGTACACCACACCCAGAGCAAAGAGGAACTAGCTGCAACATGAGGACAAGCAATGCCAAAAGCAAACAATCAGTAAACGAAGGATGAGGAGGAAAGCGCTTACCAGTGTTTAAATCACCCTTAAATGTTCTCAAATGGACATCTTTGTCTACTTCACTTGGAACCCTGTGAGGCCATGTCTACATTTGACATTTTTTAGGAAATCTCTCACATTTCAATACCACTAGTGTAGCTTCACTGGTAGAACAGTGGGAGCACTGGTGTGGGTAGGACGTGGCTGTAGCCCTGCTGTGAGTCACAGAGCTTGTTAGTCATGTCTGAAATGTTATTATTTATTGCTGTACTGCTTGTAATATGGGCCCCATGATGCTGAGTGCTGTACAAACATATAGTAAAGGACACTCCCTGCCCCACAGAGCTTACAATCTAAAAAAACCAAGATGCAACAGGCAAGTGTAGTACACAATGGAGGGAATGCGTAAGAAGATGAGGGTAATGGTAATAGGAACACATAATTTCAGAGGTAGCTATGTGCATAACTGACAGATATAAAGCTTTTCATGGAAACGAAGATACTTCATTAAATCTCTTAAAAGGCCACCAGTCTACCCATTATCGATGTGTAATTTTCAAGTATGGCTCCATATTTAAACAGTTATGACTAATTATGCTATAACTGTGTTAAGAAACTGTGCAAAAGTGTATTGAATGCTTTCCCATTAGCCTTTTTGTTTAGAGGAAAAGCTTGGACACACTGATGTGGAATTTATTGTAGCTACAACTATGCTTGTTATTGCAGTGGCATTGTCTGTATTTTCAGAGAAAACATGCTTAACCATCTTGAACGTGTTTGTAATATGCATTGCTCAAGACATAGTGTAGACGGGTCCTAGTACACTGTCTTGAATGGCAGAAAATAGAGCCTTCTGTTTATGGACTAAAGAGGAGTTGAGCCACTTCTTGGTCTTTTTGGCACAGGGGCAATTAAGCTAGATTCTGGAAGATACCCATCGGCTATCTTGTCAATCCCTTGCCTTTTTAAAGATCCATGTGTGGATTAAGGCACATTTTACATACCTAGTTTTTGTGGCTCATGCTTCTCAATGCTTGACATTTTTCTGCCTTGAATGTTTGTATTTCACCATTTTCACCAATCATTGACCAGAGGAATAATAGTTACTAAGTACAAAAACTGTGTCTACCTATTGTTAGCAACCGAGCCACTAGACTTTAAAAAAAAAAAAAAAAGAGACGGAGAGTAAGAACACCCTGCATTACCATTTACTTTAATTGTCCCCTCAAATCTTGATTTGCCCACCATGTGTCAATTTGCAACACCCTTAGTCACATTGAATCGTACCTTACTCCACGAACAGTCCTATTGAAACCAGTGGGGCCACATGTGGAACCAGCAAAGTGGCAACTGATTTTAGCTAGCTGTGACCTCCACCAGAAAACTTCACAAATAAACATGTCTAAAAGAATGCTTTGCTGAGCAAATCTCAGCTTGAGCGTTGCTCTGATGCAGTCAGAGTTTTAACCAAATGAATCTATCCGAACGAATTTGAAACACAAAAGGAAAACAGTCTAAGTATATTTTATTAGAAGTTTATCTACTGAGCAAATAGCACTGCCAGGCAGAGTCCTAAAAATATTCCATAAGGGTGGCTAATATATGTGCAGCATGGAAGCATTGGTACTTTTGCTGTCAATATATGTTTTGCAGTCACTAGAAACAAGAAATACAGTATTTCTTACTTTGCTAAAAAGAAACTGTCACCTACACATCTTAACCACTAATGGATTTCGCTTTTCTAAACTCCCCAGTGCTTCCCTGAAAACATGAGGATTCTGAGAAGGTGCCAGTGGTTTTATCTTATTTGCCTTCAACACTTTTCTAAAAGGTTTTTTTTTTAAAATGAGCTCCACCAGGCAGTTTCTTCTTCATTTGCAGCTCTGTGGATGATTATGCAGGATTCATGATATCACATCAGCAGAAGCTGCTGTAGATTGATGGGACCCCATCAATCACCCTGCCCCCTCAATATTATCAAGATTTGTGTTGTCAGGGGCCGTGATGCTGTGTAGGAAGTTGTCCATTTATGGATAATAGAGCAAATGATATCATCACAATAGGTGGCTCCTGTCTAAATAGGGATCATTTGTTAAATGAGATTACAAGTATTTATCTGGAAAACAGGAGACAGAGGCACCTGCTTTATGTAATTGATATCCTGGGGAATCATATTGTACCATAATCAAGACAAATCTTCATTTCCAATTCTATTATCTGAAAAAAATAAACCCCTCCTTTTTCTGCCTACACAAAACAAAGCCCACATCCACATGGAATAAGCTCCAGACCATGTTTTCTATTATGCTTGAATATATGGGACATGCATTGCAATCCTATGCTTGCCACACTGCTGCAGTATACTTGTTTTGCAGAGCTCTCTAGCAGGCAAGTCAAAGCTGTGAGTAACCAGACCCCTGGATACATACTTTGATTTCTGGCCTGCATTTTTTACAATGAATTTGAATTGTTCATTGACTGCATATTTTTCTGATTTGTGCGAAGCTCCATGCTCTGTATTTGGATGCTGCCTGTAATACATCATTAGTCTTTAAGACGGTAAGTCAAAGATGACTCATTTCTTACTTTTTACCTTCAGTGTATACTTTCTTCAACACCATTTTATCAGTCAGAAAATAATGTATTAATTATCCTGAAACTAGTTAATTTCCAATACATGCTCTCTTTCTTCCTCCCCAAGTACTTTGCACCATGTTTTTTCCCCCATGCAAGCAATAGGCTTGTATTGTCTTTAAGGAAAATGCTTTTGCTACATTATTTTTTATTATAATATTGCTGCATTACATGGTATACCTTAATTGTAGCGGTAAATAGGAAAACAGCTCACATAAAGAAGTCTAGAACTAAACATGTGTTACTAAAATAAAATAAGTTCAGTCCAGTATTAATCTTCATTACAGTAAATCCTGTAATAATTTGTAAGGCAAGAATCATTTTGTTTTGATACTTCTGTTAAAGTAGATGTGTTGCTGATGGGAATTAGTAAATATAAGGACCTGCAGGTACAAACCCCTTTATTTTATTGAAAGCTGTGAAAAGAAAAGCCTTACCAAAAGGCAGTTTTCTCTGTAGTGCAGAAGAAGATTCAGTAGTATATCTTATCAGCTGCTCTGAATGGGATAAAAGAGAAAAGGCAGATTTAGTATGCTGTGAAGTGCTATGTTGGTTCATAATATAGAAACACTACTGGTAAAAATATGCTATTTAAAAGAAACCCTCTTGAAAAAGCTTTGAACCTAAAATACTAGTGTCAGTGCACTCAAATGTCAAACTCCAAATTAGCTGATATATTAATTGTATAGTGACGGTTACAATTTTATCTAAGGATTATTTTAGAAGAAATATGTTTAAGTAGGGGTCTGGAGGATCACTAGGTTACTAGGTCTCTTCTGGTAAAATTCATTCAGTAGGGTCTTTAGAATGAGGAAACTTTGTAACAAGTGAGTGGTGTCTGGATGGATTGATATGTATGAATTTATGTGCATCCTTCACAGCTATTTTTCATGGCTCATGCTTTTCAACACTTGACATTTTTTCTGTCTTGAATATTTAGCACTGACACACCAGATTATACTTATCAAAAGTTGTTAGTAAAATTATACTATGGACACTGCCCATGTTTTTAATTAACTCTCAAGTATCTAGCTAAAATAGCTTCTCTTTTTTTAAGTTTGTACAGGGATGTAGTAGCAAAAGGCATCCTCTTTAGTGATCAAGAAAACCGAAGTAAACTGTGTATTATATATATATAAAAACAAGGCTATAGGATAATTGTCATATATTCACAAGTTTTAATGGCCTTCAATTATTTTCATTCCTATTGCTAAGTTTTAGGGAAGGCTTGATATGTGCACTAGCTGAGTAATTATTCTGTAAACATGCATTAATATCAGTGCTTTACATTTGTTCATAAGTCGTTCATAGGATTAATATCTAGCATGCTTTCCAGTCATTTCCTGTGCTCTTTATTTAGCAACAAGTGATCAGCATGATTATTCATCTCACAATACAGTACATTTTAAAATGCAAGCTTTGATATGTAAATGCAGTTAAATAATGTTTACTAGATTTATAAAATCTACATGTTCGACAAAATTTGTGGCCCTAGGTATCTAGTTTTACATTGCATATACTGTGTTTGAAATGCTGGAAGGCAAGTGAAATTACTTCAGCTCATAAGCACATTAAGCATCAGATTACTGTCAGGCATTACCCTCTGCTTTTGCTAACATCTCCCCAAATAAAGACTATTTTTAAATTTAAAACATGCATAGAGTTGGCTTTCTAAATATATTCTGTGAAAGTTATTTCATTGTAAATACATCTTAAAGTGATCTAGAAAGGAAGGAATTTCCATAGACTGCATTCATCTACATTAAGCAAAAGATGTAATTCAGTTTCTGCATTTATTATATGTCACACTGCTACATACTTTGTAATTCTGGCATGCAACATTTTATGTATTCTGGTTCATCTAATCTGAGGTAAAAGGTGGTTGATATAGTGTATCTTTTAGAAAAAATATTTTTGAGCAAGTTACAATTTGATTTTTTTTGTTAAACTATCTACAATTTTAAAATTTTATTTTCAAGAAATTAAGATTGATAGCAATTTTGGATATATACTTCATTGCCTTTTTGCAATAGAAAATTATTTGATAACAGCTTATTAATTATGAAATACAAAGTAAACCAACATAATTAGAATAACAGTTGCTATTCTGAAGATCATATGAATGAAAGCTATGCAATCATGTTATTTTTTTAACTTCATATTATTATTGCTTTAATACTATTCATAAAGAAAAATATTTAACAGATACAGGGAACTTAATCAGTAATCATGGCAAAGAGCATATACAATGATCCACATTTCAAAACAGTTATGTCAGGTAAGGAAATTTTGTACCCTAGTGTCATACAGCTATATAATATAGATTGTGTCATATTAAAGAGATTCCATAGGTTTTATTCATAAGTATTCTTTGAAGCTGTGTTATATTAGTAGTATCTTGACCATATTTTTCTGAAAAATTTGGGGTTTATGCACTTGGAAAGTAAAAAAAAAAATTAAGCGTTTTTAATTCTAAGGCTGCTCTTAGCTTAAATCAAAACAACAACTTGCACAGTTTCTAATTTAAATATATTCTTAGGGGACAAAGGCCTGGATCTGATCTTAGTTCACCAATGTACACCAAAGTAAATCAAGAGTAATTGCATTGGAATTACACTAGGATAATACTGGGGTAAGTGATCTCTGATAGAGGCCCCTGGTCAACTCTTGACATAAAAGAGCTATGTTCACACATGAAGGAGCAAATATGAGCCCAGCTTTTTTTTGGCCTTTCGGTGCTACCATAATATAAATATTAAATAATAATGAGATATTTGAGGGTAACAATGTTTGCTAATTTCCCACACTCATTTCAAAGGGGAGCTCTTCATACACATGACAGCATAATATGATTGCATGGAAAGACATTTTACGCTGGCTGTCAATTTCATATACATCATGTAACCACCGGTGTTACTTTTATTAGCATGGTTCAAACATTTGTCTGGAGGGGTAGAGTACATGGTAGGCCACACACCATTGACCAGAAAGGCTGCAGTTAAATTTAATTACATTGTTTTTGGTTTCTCATTGTACATTAGGAAATATTTATAAATTCAACAATGAAATATTTGTATTCATAGGTCTAGCATGAATTGTATCTCGGATATAATGTAACTGTCTTTGACAGGTACATTTACAAAATGGATATTAAGACTGACAAGGTGCTGAAAATCATACAGAACAGTATTAATGTCAGCTAAATATACAGGAAAGAACAAAGTTATTCTGCTTACCAAGCTAGTAATTCTTCTTAGTAGTATCTTGCCAAAGGAAAAATTGGGTAATGAGTCTGTTACTATCAAGCAACCACCATAAAACATTTAGGGGAAGACAGAAGGAGCCACAAAGTAGTGCATATATTGCTTTATTGTAGTGAAATTAAATTGTGCAGTGAACACCATTAAAATCTTGACAGATGCTATTTGCAAGTACTGTAATAAATATTACTGCAATATCTGAGAAAGAAGTAATGGTAATTAGTTACAATGGCAAAGTTGTAAAGCTTTTAAAGATGACCAATGACCATAAAAAAAATCCAGAGTTGAAAGTGACATGCATATTATACAGGAACGTCCAGTTTCTTAGAAAAACACTCTTGGTTGGTAGATCCCAAATTAAACTTGCCTCTTAGTAACCTGTTGTTGTATGGTAACAAACATTTCCTCTAGATCCTGATCATTCTATCAACCACTCCAAAATGAGACCAGCAACAGTGTGTATAAATCTTAGGTAATCTGATGGGTGACCCACCAAATCAAATTCTGGACACAGGGGGCCCGAACCTGCTCCCTCTGAAGTTGATAACAAAAGTTCTATTGACTTCATTGGGATCAAGATGAGGGCAATACATTATTTTTCATTGCATGGCTAATGGATGCTGTCCTTCCTCCTCACCTGCTAGCTGCCTGGAACTATTCTTATGAGCAGACAGGCTACTGGAATTTTCCAAGAGCAGAACTCTGTGGACTTTGTATACAAATCCTACTCACAAGAGGGGAAGAGGCAGAGTGAATGGATGGCATGATGCACGCTCTTGTGAACCAAAGCAAATGGATGCTTAATGCCCTGTACTTCTGTGAGTGTTGCTATGGGAGTCAGATAGAGCAGATTTTCTCAGCTGACACAAAGGGGAGCTTTGAGGCTGTAGCATCATCCACCTGTAGCTCCTTAGGACCCTGCCGGAGTTCTGTGGGGTACTGGTGCAAGAGATGATTGATAGGGTTACCAGCCATTCTCTGGTTTATATATTTTCACCTATATTTCCCCCTTTTCTGAAACCAGTGTTTGCAAGCAGAAAACAGATCAGGCATTAATGTAGTATGAAGCAAGATTAACTCTCATTCTACGGCTAGTACTGTGCAGCTGCAGGGGAACCCAAAGCAAAGGTAGTGCAGTGTGGCTCTTGAAGGAGCCATGCTACAATTTGGAAGCAGAAGGCAGCGTAGCAATGCATGGAGTCTGATGCCTTCTGTCTTTGTGGCACTGAGTCTTTTCATTCCTGTGAGTCTCCATGATTGGGAAGTAAACCTTCAGCTCACTGAAGAGAGTGCGATTGGTTGGTAACTCTTGTCTCAGAGATAGCCCAAATCTGCAAGCTTGCACTACCAGGCACAGCGCTTACTACTGTAAATAGTCCCATTCAGATGAATGAGGACTCAAGCAAGTAAGCACTACATTTGACTGTGCACAGAATTTTTTGGCCTCTTTGCACAGTTCTCCATGGAATTTACTTTTCTAGCCCAAACTACTTTTCTAGTTGCACTTTTAGCCTGTCATCTTTATCAGTATCTCTTTAAACAGGTCACTGTCCGCTCAGTATTCACACTTGTATCAGATGTATTTTGTGCCTCCAATTGATAGAAGTAATTGAAAGAGATGAAAGAAATATTTTTTCTGTTTGTTCAGTTGGTGTATTTGACAGCCCTTTGTATCTAGTCAGCTTTATTGTTCTCTGTGTACAGTCATTTGGTTTCCCCCTGTTTATGCAGGTATTTACACATACCAGCAGAAACGAGAAAACATCTTAAAACAGGAAAATCTGATTGTATTACCACAAATTTCTACAGGTGAAGTACCTTCAACTCATAGAGGATGCCTTTTTAATTTTTTTTAACTGACTAGGTGAAGTTGGTGGTGTCCCTTCTGTAAATATTGCAACCCAAATGTTTTGGCAGCCTAGATTTTGTGAATTCCCAAATAATGTTTAAAATTGATTTAACACAATACAAAAAGTCTGGATTTTCTATCCCTGACTTCTCCCAGCAACCACCAAATAGACACTGAAAGCCAACTATGACAACGTCTGACTGAAGACTGAGGCCATATAGTGTACTATATTGTCGCCAGCATTAAATAAGACTTAACGTGACCAATGATTCAAGACTGCAGTTCTCCCATGTCTGTCACATGCCCACATTCTATCCTCAGATGAAAAGTTTCAGAGAGATTCTGGGGGCCAAACTTTCAACCTTATGTCTCTTGATATAGCTGCAACAACTAGAGCAACTTGTTTATTATTGGTTTCAGAGTAGCAGCCGTGTTAGTCTGTATCTGCAAAAAGAAAAGGAGGACTTGTGGCACCTTAGAGACGAACAAATTTATTAGAGCATAAACTTTCGTGAACTACAGCTCACTTCATCGAATGCATAAAGTGGAAAATATACTGGGGAGATTTTATATATGCAGAGAACATGAAACAATGGGTATTACTGTACAGACTGTAACAAGAGTGATCAGGAAAGGTGAGCTATGACCAGCAGGGGTGGTGGGGGGGAACCTTTTGCAGTGATAATCAAGGTGGGCCATTTCCAGCAGTTGACAAGGACAGTAGGGGGGGATAAACAAGGGGAAATAGTTTTACTTTGTGTAATGACACATCCACTCCCAGTCTTTATTCAAGCCTAAGTTAATTGTATCCAGTTTGCAAATTAATTCCAATTCAGCAGTCTCTCGCTGGAGTCTGTTTTTGAAGTTTTTTTTGAAGAATTGCCACTTTTAGGTCTGTAATCGCGTGACCAAAGAGATTGAAGTGTTATCCGACTGGTTTTTGAATGTTATAATTCTTGACATCTGATTTGTGTGTGTTTATTCTTTTACGTAGAGACTGTCCAGTTTGACCAATGTACATGGCAGAGGGGCATTGCTGGCACATGATGGCATATATCTCATTGGTAGATGCGCAGGTGAACGAGTTTCTGATAGTGTGGCTGATATGATTAGGCCCTATGATGGTGTCCCCTGAATAGATATGTGGACACAGTTGGCAACAGGCTTTGTTGCAAGGATAGGTTCCTGAGTTAGTGGTTCTGTTGTGTGGTTGCTGGTGAGTATTTGCTTCAGATTGGGGGGCTGTCTGTAAGCAAGGGCTGGCCTGTCTCCCAAGATCTTTGAGAGTGATGGGTCGTCCTTCAGGATAGGTTGCAGATGCTTGATGATGCGCTGGAGAGGTTTTAGTTGGGGGCTGAAGGTGATGGCTAGTGGCGTTCTGTTATTTTCTTTGTTGGGCCTGTCCTGTAGTAGGTAACTTCTGGGTACTCTTCTGGCTCTGTCAATCTGTTTCTTCACTTCAGCAGGTGGGTATTGTAGTTGTAAGAATGCTTGATAGAAATCTTGTAGGTGTTTGCCTCTGTCTGAGGGGTTGGAGCAAATGCGGTTGTATTGTAGAGCTTGGCTGTAGACAATGGATCGTGTGGTTTGGTCTGGATGAAAGCTGGAGGCATGTAGGTAAGCATAGTGGTCAGTAGGTTTCTGGTATAGGGTGGTATTTATGTGACCATCGCTTATTAGCACCATAGTGTCCAGGAAGTGGATCTCTTGTGTGGACTGGTCTAGGCTGAGGTTGATGGTGGGATGGAAGTTGTTAAAATCATGGTGGAATTTGATTACCACTACAAAAGGTTCTCCTCTCCCCCCCGCCAGCTCTCCTGCTAGTAACAGCTCACCTTACCTGATCACTCTCGTTACAGTGTGTATTGGTAACACCCATTGTTTCATGTTCTCTGTGTATATAAATCTCCCCACTGCATTTTCCACTGAATGCATCCGATGAAGTGAGCTGTAGCTCACAAAAGCTTATGCTCAGATAAATTTGTTCGTCTCTAAGGTGCCACAACTACTCCTTTTCTTTTTGCAGAGACAGACTAACACAGCTGCTACTCTGAAACTTGTTTATTATTTTGATTTCTTTTACAGAAGCACCTTTGAATCCCAAAATCAAGGGTTAGGACCCCCTTGTGTTAGTCCCCATACAAACAAATAACAAAGAAGATAGTCTCTGCCCCAGAGAGTTTACAATTTAGCTATCAGACAGGATTCAGTAGATGGATCAAGCAGACAAATGGGAGTTGGGATGATGAAGTAACAAAATGAACAAAAACGGATGTCAATTTCTGTTTAAACTTACGTTTAAGCATGTATTTTTTTCAATTAGCAAAAATACGCACATATAAAGCCATAAAATCATTTTGTGTAATTAGTATCTAATCTTGTAGCACCCACATATGTAGTCTATTGAATTCCTTGGGATTATTCATGTAAATGTGGTAAGATTGAGACTTACACTTCTTTCATGTACTGAAAATCCACACGTAGTTTTATGGGAGCCAGCTTCCTTGTTCCATTCCTGATTCAATCCAATCTTGTAATGCAACTCTGCCTCCGAAAAGAATGTAGAAGGGCTTAAAAAGCACCATGTGTACTGTAGATGTAAATGACTATGGGCTTCCCTTTGACTTCAATGGGCTTGGGATCAGGCACCTTTGAAATACGCATAACACCTCCTGCAGTCCTTTTGGGTCCTAATTCCTTGGAAGCTTTAAGTAGTACCACTCTCACACATCCCTCATGTGAACTTGTGTGCAGTGAGGACCTGCCTTTCATTGTTCTCCTGACTCCCAGATAACACAATGTTGTCCAGATCCTGACTGATTTCTATTAAATCTATGAATGTGAGAATAGAGGACTGTATGTTTGTGTATGTTTGTGTTTCAGTAAGCAAGCACTAATATGCCTTTATTGTAGAATCATAGAAATGTAGGAGTTGAAGAGACATCAAGATGGGGTGGGATCTGAGTTACTACAGAAAATTCTTTCCTGGGTATCTGGCTAGTGAATCTTGCCCATATGCTCAGGGTTTAGCTGATCGCCATATTTGGGGTTGGGAAGGAATTTTCCTCCAGGGCAGATTGGAAGAGGCCTTGGAGGGTTTTCACCTTCCTCTGTAGCATGGGGAACGGGTCACTTGCTGGAGGATTCTCTGCTCCTTGAAGTCTTTAAACCACGATTTGAGGACTTCAGTAGCTCAGACACAGGTGCGAGGTTTATCACAGGAGTGGGTGGGTGAGATTCTGTGGCCTGCGTTGTGCAGGAGGTTGGACTAAATGATCATAATGGTCCCTTCTGACCTTTGTATCTATGAATCTAGGTCCTCTAGTCCAGCCCCCCACGCTAAGACAGGACCAAGCACATCTACGCTTGTTATGTAAAAGTGAGAGATACTTGCAGTTTCTGTTCTCGTAGAAGCTCATACCTTGCTCACCAGGTCTCCCAAAGAAATGCTGTTATGTATGCATCATCCAAACACGAAAAAGAGCTAACATACTTTCGGTCAGATATAGAGAGAGAGCACAGTATGTCTGTCCTCTGAGAGTCTGTTCTGTAGTGTGAGAACAACCACTGTTTCTGAACTCTGGGCACAGGAAGAATGTCGATGCTTAATGGTGCCTTGATTTCTGTGTACTGCACATCTTTCACACCTGCATACACCACAAATGCCTCCTTCAGATGGGAGCTCTAGGATGTATGATCGCTCCAGTGGCAGGCCTGGAAATTTTGGCCTGATTTTATTATTTAGATCTGCAATTCTTCAAGCAAAACGTGGGCAATTGCTTAAAGAAATCAAGTAATTAAGTGAGCCAAAGATCAAGTCTGGTTATATTGTCATTGTACTTTTAGGGTGGGATTTGAAACTAAATGGGACATCTACTCATAGATTACTTAAGTGCTTTTGAGTACCCCACTCCTAACTTAAATAAACAAACAAAAACTATCTGGTCCATAGGGTCATTCACTAATCCTTTCATAAAGATCTCAACCTTCAGCATTCTACACAGCAGCTTTGAGTCTAATTCTGTCGGTCTGCCTCTGCGACACCAACATGCCAGACTCCTGAAGTGTGATGGGCCAATTATATCAGCTTCCTGCCTGTGCCTGAAGTACACACTATAATCCAACTGGTTCAGATGTGCTCCTTTCAGTTTTATGATGCCATCATTAATATGCTAGACAACAGTGAAAAAGGATGTGGACATATGAAAGAACAAATCTGGGTTATATTCATCCTCTCTGATGAAGAGGAGATTCTGGAAGGAAGGTCTTGTAGTGTAGGTGTTAGAGTGAGATTCAGAAGATCTGGTTCTGCCACAGACTTCCTTTGTGATGCTGATCCCACCATTTGATCAGTCTGTGCTTCAGTGCTCTGTCTACAAAATGGGGATACTGATAATTCCCTACCTCACACAAGGCTGTTTTCAGGATATATACAGGGGTGATGCTCAGATACTATGAAGATGGGTGCCACTTTGTACCTAAATAGAAATTGCACCTGACTCCGCCAGCAAGTCCTTCTGTACTTGCTGGGGGAAGAGGAAATCATTTCTACAAGAGGAAAGACCTGTTTTCATTGGTACTCTCCCCATGGGTGTCCAGTAAGGAGTAGACAGCTTGATATAAGTCTACAGATGTGGCTAAACTGTAAGACACCCATGAGTTATGCTTCGTTTGGCTTGAAAGTGCTGCAGAACTGCTGTACATGTCTGTAAGCAACATGGTGCCCTGGAAACCTTCCTAATTGACTAAATTGTGGTGAATTTCAAAAGAATGTGAGGGTATTAATTTAATTAGACAACTCTTCTTTAAAAATTTCAACTCTAAATTTCTGGCTGGTTCCCTTTAGCACTTTAAATATCACTGTATTGATAGCAATCTTATTTAGGCTGCATGTTTTCATTTTTTTTCTCACGGGTGAGATAGCTTATCTGCTTTCTAGAGTTTCCAGTCTTCATTATTACAAGATAGTTCTGAAATCAGAAATACAATTAGGAGATCTTCAAATGATTTAGTCTGAAAACAAAAGAAATTACATCACGCTTGTCAAGTCAGTTTTCCATTAAGAATCTAATTTGGGGACAGGTGCTACATTTTAAAAGAAGGAAAATCCCGTTTTCCTGGAGTACAGACAGTAAGATTTTGTGACCCCTAGTCACCATGGATCTAGCACTTTCATGTGTGTCGCATGAAATCAATGCCAATATGCTTTTAATTTTGTTTAAAATGTTGTAAGTTTTGAACTAATCAAGTCCATTATGGATCTATTCCCAGTTCTCCCACTGGTCTGTTGGGTGAATGTGGGCAAGTCTCTTTGGTGCCTTAGTTTTCCCCATCTGTAAAATGGGTAATGATTCCAATGTTCTTTATAAACCACTTTAAGATCCACTGATGAAAAGCACTATATAAAGAGTTACATATTATTATTATTATTATTTTATTTGAACTATTGGATAACTGGGATACTTCCAACCTGCCATTTTAAAGTAATGTTTTTGTGCTAAAATTAAATATTTTTGCCATGCAATTATATTGTGTCAGCATCAGGAAAATAATAACAGAGAAAAATGTCTCTCAGTGACTGGATCAGGCACAGAGGGGATATTGTGACTACATTGCTAGCAGCTGTTGTCTTCCACTTTGAACAAATATTTAGTGAACTTAAAACATATGTTATATATTTGGACGGAGTATAGACAGTATTTTTTATACTGATGATCTAATATTAAGAGAGAGCCAAAAACGATTTTTTTAATTACCAAAATATTCAACATGAGCAATTTATAGAGTAGCATTTATTTCTGATTTCAATGCTGTACTTGGTCTGATGATCTATTTTTAAAAATGATTTAAAGAATAATAATTAGTGCCCAACATAGATGGTCATATAACTCAGCAAATGTTTTTTTAATCCTTAGATAGTAAATATGGGAAAGTATAGCTAGTTATGAGCATGCACAATTGAAAAGCAAACACGGCTAAAACTTGCCCTTTTGAAACACTAGTGCACATAAAGTGGAAGAGTGTGAGTTAGATTTGTACACAAAAAAATCAAAGTTGTTTTGAATTACAAATGTTCAAAACTTTACACATTTTTTCCTAATTTTTTGACATATTTATCAAAAACATTAGCAAAATGGTTGAGATTTATGATTTGCCAAAACCCCAATTTTCAGTAAACTGACAAATGTGGTAACTATTTAGATAAGTTTTATAGTGTTTTCAATAAGCATTTCACAAGAAATTCCAAGTCTTTTTTCCTAGCATTATTTTCAGAATTCCAAAATTTTGACATCAGCAATTTTTCATAACATATTTCAATTTTAGAAAAAGGGCATTTATTATGGAAAAAATCATTCAAAAAAATTTGACCAGCTCTTGTGAGGCATGTTCTCCTCTCCCAAATACAAGCAGTGGGCTAGAATATCTCCATATCATTAGAAAGAAGAAAGTGACATGTTGGCCTAAACAATTTAACCCAAAAGGTTATGGTCCAGGAAAAAGAAAGCATGGAGAGTCCAGTCCCCAGAAATCTAGCATGCATGCTGCTGTCAGTGCATACCAGCACATCTTCACCACACCCCTATTCTACACCCCTATTTTGCCTAGGGAGGTGGTGGAATCTCCTTCCTTAGACGTTTTTAAGGTCAGGCTTGACAAAGCCCTGGCTGGAATGATTTAATTGGGTATGGGTCCTGCTTTTGAGCAGGTGGTTGGACTAGATGACCTCCTGAGGTCCCTTCCAACCCTGATATTCTATGATTCTATGATACCTGGCCCTCCAGGATTCTATCTACAAAGGAGACTAGGGATCGAATGGCTAGGCAGCAGTTGTGCAGAAAAAGACCTAGGGGTTACAGTGGACGAGAAGCTAGATATGAGTCAACAGTGTGCCCTTGTTGCCAAGAAGGCTAACGGCATTTTGGGCTGTATAAGTAGGGGCATTGCCAGCAGATCGAGGGACGTGATCGTTCCCCTCTATTTGACATCGGTGAGGCCTCATCCAGAGTACTGTGTCCAGTTTTGGGCCCCACACTTCAAGAAGGATGTGGAAAAATTGGAAAGCGTCCAGCGGAGGGCAACAAAAATAATTAGGGGACTGGAACACATGACTTATGAGGAGAGGCTGAGGGAACTGGGATTGTTTAGTCTGCGGAAGAGAAGAATGAGGGGGGATTTGATAGCTGCTTTCAACTACCTGAAAGGGGGTTCCAAAGAGGATGGCTCTAGACTGTTCTCAGTGGTAGCAGATGACAGAACGAGGAGTCATGGTCTCAAGTTGTAGTGGGGGAGGTTTAGGTTGGATATTAGGAAAAACTTTTTCACTAGGAGGGTGGTGAAACACTGGAATGCGTTACCTTGGGAGGTGGTTGAATCGCCTTCCTTTGAGGTTTTTAAGGTCAGGCTTGACAAAGCCCTGGCTGGGATGATTTAGTTGGGGATTGGTCCTGCTTTGAGCATGGGGTTGGACTAGATGACCTCCTGAGGTCCCTTCCAACCCTGATATTCTATGATTCTAGGAGGTATCAGCCAGTGTGTCTGTGTTCTCTAACCAGGATAGGATTTGGATTTGGCTGTATTTGTGAACACAAGTTACTCCATATAATATATAGAATATTTAAGGCTAATTCCCAGCTCACTTGAATGTGAGTTCATTGTGACACTGATTTCAAGCCAATATTGCAGATGCAGATTTATTGGCATTGTGACGTAATGCAAATGTACAATGGCTAAATGGTTTCAATGTCAAACTGTACTAGTGTATGTCTTTCTAGAACCCTGCTTGCAAAGTGACATCAGTATAAATCTACAGAGCCTTCATCACAATGAATGATATTAATATTTTTTCTACCATTTAAAATGAAAAAAAACTAAGGGAATTAAATTTATATAATTATAAAAATAATAAAACATAGGGAAACCTAAAAAAGCATAGATTTTGTATCCTGGAGTATACCGATGACACCAATGTAGACAATTTGAAGACATTCAGCCAGGGTATAGAAGATTGCCTACCACGGTGACATTCATTCATAGAGAGTTAGATACGCCACTGATGAGTACTCAGCATACTTTGTATCATTATCCTTTGTGCTGCAGTGTTGAATTCCAAGTTTTTACTCAAAATGTCTTCATTTCTCTGGGTTTTTCTTATTGTGTCAAGACTGTGTTTTTGATTGTTATTAAAGGAGTAACCATCAATTCAGTTCCATCCATGGAGTTTCCTTAAGGATATCTGAAGTATGTAACAGTGTTTCTAAATTGTAAAATTAGGTGCACAAACAGCTCACTGATGGACTAGTTAGCTATTAAATCTCCACTAACAATAATAGCTCACTGACCAGTATAACGCTCAGTCTCTCCATTTTTATGGCAGAATTGCACTCATCCATGCCTGGTTTTTTTAGATGAATGTAATGATTATGAAAGGTATTAGACAGGCATAGCATGGACAGTGTCCATGCATGAATCCCCATTGCTGCCTCAGTGATGTGCCTCAGACATGATCTTGATCTACCACATTTTCCAACTGTGGTGTGGACAGCTCTTAAAGAATAACTATACTGAGAACACAAACTGCTTTCATGTAGGTCATTAAATCAGTAATCTGAGCCCTGTATGCCACTACCAATTTCCAGAACCAGTGATCTCCAAATTGTAGTCCAAGGATCATATGTGGTACATGGAGAATTGGTTGGTGACACAATGATGGCTGATCTTGTTTCTAACTGCTAAATATGTTACCTGGGGTTTTCAAAACCCCCAACAGGGGCAAATTAACTATTTCACTCCAGGCACACAGCACTTCCGTCTGATAAGATTCATTCAAGTAAGCATGCTCTTGTCTAAACACTGCAGTTTATTAGATTTAAGCACACACAAACCTAAGCAATAGGTTTAGCACATCCCAGATAGTTGCCTAACATCTGGAACGGTATTGAGGAATTAACACAGGTTCTCAGTGGCCAGTTGCTCACCCACCGGGGAAAAAGGGTGTCAGGAAAAAACATCTCTCAAGATGGCTTCAGAGGACTGCTCCAAAGTACACTCTATTAGCTAATCTTTTATAACTAACTTCTACAAAATGCAAAGGTCATAATGACCCCTACTATATCATCACTTTTCTAACTTTCAATAAACTTTTAATATGAGAGGTGTCTAGACTCAAGGTTTTCCAACCACTAACTTTTTAGTCTCAATTGTTTACTTGTTTGTCCCCTCCTCCCATTCTGATTAGCAGAAACTGTAGCTAGATTTGACCTTGCTTCTAAAAGCTTGTCTAACCCTTAACTATGTGGCATTCTATTTCATTACTTCAGGGTGGCTGAATGCACATAATATGCTTGCAATTAGCTTGATCACATTCTTTGGTATACATAGCCCTCAAATCCAGGGCAACAAATAATATTAGATACTTTCTTAATGTCCCTCTAGAGTGTAAATAATTACTGTAGTTATCACAGGTATGTTGTGTGATCACAAATAGAAGAGAACAAGGTCCACAATATGGAAATAGCAATAGATGGTGGTCTGCATGACTGTCCTGTATTATAAAGTGATCCATACTGGAAAAAAAAATTGTTCAGAATCTCTGCCAAGAGCCATCCTGCTGTGCTAAATATTATGTACTGTTTCAAAAGCAAATGCTTATTTTTCATACTGTTGTCATGCAACTCTGGCCCAGGCCTTGGTCAAACTACTCAGATTATCATGGAGGGGAAATAATCTAATTGATAAAATCATATTGTTTCAGATAAAATGCTTCATGAGGATACACTGATGGGAAAATCCAGTCCAAAGGTAGACTGATAGCTTGCACACAGACAATTAAATTTACAAGGAAACACACATGGTTCTGATTTATACTTCTCAATGTAATATCAGGGATTTTCCTCAAGCAGAATTAGTGTGCAACATGTCATGTGTTGTGCCCTATACAAAACACTGGGCAAAATACATCTCTGGCATGTATTTTTCCCTTTTCTGTTTTTCAGTAATATTTTTATTAGTTTCAGAGTAACAGCTGTGTTAGTCTGTATTCGCAAAAAGAAAAGGAGTACTTGTGGCACCTTAGAGACTAACCAATTTATTAGAGCATAAGCTTTCGTGAGCTACAGCTCACTTCCTCAGATGCATATCGTGGAAACTGCAGCAGGCTTTATATATACACAGAGAATATGAAACAATACCTCCTCCCACCCCACTGTCCTGCTGGTAATAGCTTATCTAAAGTGATCATCAGGTGGGCCATTTCCAGCACAAATCCAGGTTTTCTCACCCTCCACCCCCCCACACAAATTCACTCTCCTGCTGGTGATAGCCCATCCAAAGTGACAACTCTTTACACAATGTGCATGACAATCAAGTTGGGCTATTTCCTGCACAAATCCAGGTTTTCTCACATCCCCCCCCACCCCCATACACACACAAACTCACTCTCCTGCTGGTAATAGCTCATCCAAACTGACCACTCTTCAAGTTAAAATCCAAGTTAAACCAGAACATCTGGGGGAGGGGGTAGGAAAAAACAAGAGGAAACAGGCTACCTTGCATAATGACTTAGCCACTCCCAGTCTCTATTTAAGCCTAAATTAATAGTATCCAATTTGCAAATGAATTCCAATTCAGCAGTTTCTCGCTGGAGTCTGGATTTGAAGTTTTTTTGTTTTAAGATAGCGACCTTCATGTCTGTGATTGCGTGACCAGAGAGATTGAAGTGTTCTCCGACTGGTTTATGAATGTTATAATTCTTGACATCTGATTTGTGTCCATTTATTCTTTTACGCAGAGACTGTCCAGTTTGACCAATGTATATGGCAGAGGGGCATTGCTGGCACATGATGGCATATATCACATTGGTGGATGTGCAGGTGAACGAGCCTCTGATAGTGTGGCTAATGTTATTAGGCCCTGTGATGGTGTCCCCTGAATAGATATGTGGGCACAATTGGCAACGGGCTTTGTTGCAAGGATAAGTTCCTGGGTTAGTGGTTCTGTTGTGTGGTATGTGGTTGTTGGTGAGTATTTGCTTCAGGTTGTGAGGCTGTCTGTAGGCAAGGACTGGCCTGTCTCCCAAGATTTGTGAGAGTGTTGGGTCATTCTTTAGGATAGGTTGTAGATCCTTAATAATGCGTTGGAGGGGTTTTAGTTGGGGGCTGAAGGTGACGGCTAGTGGCGTTCTGTTATTTTCTTTGTTAGGCCTGTCCTGTAGTACATAACTTCTGGGAACTCTTCTGGCTCTATCAATCTGTTTCTTTACTTCTGCAGGTGGGTATTGTAGTTGTAAGAAAGCTTGACAGAGATCTTGTAGGTGTTTGTCTCTGTCTGAGGGGTTGGAGCAAATGCGGTTGTATCGCAGAGCTTGGCTGTAGACGATGGATCGTGTGGTGTGGTCAGGGTGAAAGCTGGAGGCATGCAGGTAGGAATAGCGGTCAGTAGGTTTCTGGTATAGGGTGGTGTTTATGTGACCATTGTTTATTAGCACTGTAGTGTCCAGGAAGTGGATCTCTTGTGTGGACTGGACCAGGCTGAGGTTGGTGGTGGGATGGAAATTGTTGAAATCATGGTGGAATTCCTCAAGGGCTTCTTTTCCATGGGTCCAGATGATGAAGATGTCATCAATATAGCGCAAGTAGAGTAGGGGCTTTAGGGGACGAGAGCTGAGGAAGCGTTGTTCTAAATCAGCCATAAAACTGTTGGCATACTGTGGGGCCATGCGGGTACCCATAGCAGTGCCGCTGATCTGAAGGTATACATTGTCCCCAAATGTGAAGTAGTTATGGGTAAGGACAAAGTTCAGCTACCAGGTTAGCCGTGACATTATCGGGGATAGTGTTCTTGACGGCTTGTAGTCCATCTTTGTGCGGAATGTTGGTGTAGAGGGCTTCTACATCCATAGTGGCCAGGATGGTGTTATCAGGAAGATCACCGATGGATTGAAGTTTCCTCAGGAAGTCAGTGGTGTCTCGAAGGTAGCTGGGAGTGCTGGTAGCGTAGGGCCTGAGGAGGGAGTCTACATAGCCAGACAATCCTGCTGTCAGGGTGCAATACCCACCTGCAGAAGTAAAGAAACAGATTGATAGAGCCAGAAGAGTTCCCAGAAGTTACCTACTACAGGACAGGCCTAACAAAGAAAATAACAGAACGCCACTAGCCGTCACCTTCAGCCCCCAACTAAAACCCCTCCAATGCATTATTAAGGATCTACGACCTATCCTAAAGAATGACCCAACACTCTCACAAATCTTGGGAGACAGGCCAGTCCTTGCCTACAGACAGCCCCACAACCTGAAGCAAATACTCACCAACAACCACATACCACACAACAGAACCACTAACCCAGGAACTTATCCTTGCAACAAAGCCCGTTGCCAATTGTGCCCACATATCTATTCAGGGGACACCATCACAGGGCCTAATAACATCAGCCACACTATCAGAGGCTCGTTCACCTGCACATCCACCAATGTGATATATGCCATCATGTGCCAGCAATGCCCCTCTGCCATATACATTGGTCAAACTGGACAGTCTCTGCGTAAAAGAATAAATGGACACAAATCAGATGTCAAGAATTATAACATTCATAAACCAGTCGGAGAACACTTCAATCTCTCTGGTCACGCAATCACAGACATGAAGGTCGCTATCTTAAAACAAAAAAACTTCAAATCCAGACTCCAGCAAGAAACTGCTGAATTGGAATTCATTTGCAAATTGGATACTATTAATTTAGGCTTAAATAGAGACTGGGAGTGGCTAAGTCATTATGCAAGGTAGCCTGTTTCCTCTTGTTTTTTCCTACCCCCTCCCCCAGATGTTCTGGTTTAACTTGGATTTTAACTTGAAGAGTGGTCAGTTTGGATGAGCTATTACCAGCAGGAGAGTGAGTTTGTGTGTGTATGGGGGTGGGGGGGATGTGACAAAACCTGGATTTGTGCAGGAAATAGCCCAACTTGATTGTCATGCACATTGTGTAAAGAGTTGTCACTTTGGATGGGCTATCACCAGCAGGAGAGTGAATTTGTGTGGGGGGGTGGAGGGTGAGAAAACCTGGATTTGTGCTGGAAATGGCCCACCTGATGATCACTTTAGATAAGCTATTACCAGCAGGACAGTGGGGTGGGAGGAGGTATTGTTTCATATTCTCTGTGTATATATAAAGCCTGCTGCAGTTTCCACGATATGCATCTGAGGAAGTGAGCTGTAGCTCACGAAAGCTTATGCTCTAATAAATTGGTTAGTCTCTAAGGTGCCACAAGTACTCCTTTTATTTTATTAGTGTCTCTCTCTCTTACTGTTCCTGAATGCTACCCCTCTGGGTGCATGTGTGTGTGTGTGTGTGTCTCCTCCCCTCCCTCCCTCTGACTGTTCCTGAGTGCTATCCCTTGGTGTTCCTATCTGTGATTCAGTCTCATTTTTATTCATGTATAACTTGGCTAATGCAAATGTTGATCTTTTCTTTTTAAACTATTTTGTTATGCAAATGGACAACATGTACAAAAAGGGAGATGTGGGGGTAGAATTCAGAATTCTCTATTCTTTCTTTGTCTTTGTTAGCATCTATATTTAATCAGGATGAATAGAGAGATGACCACTGCAAAGTAAATTAAAATGAAATATTTTAGCATTTACAGGTCAATTTTTTTTTAATTTTAAAGGAGAAGCATAGTCAGTCTTCCAAGTCATCAAAGCAAACAACTTAATGTAAAATCCTACACAGAACTTTCTTCAGGCTTTTTAAATGGACTGCTCTCATTCTGTGAATAGTCCTTAATTATATGAGAAACATGAGCAAGATTTGCAAGATCAAACCAATAACTATGCACCTGATCCAAAGTCAATAGTAAGACTGACATTGAACAAAAATACATCCTCCTAGATCTTTCTTCATTTATCCACCCAGAGCAGAGTCACTGTAACTATTTTTCATGTTTTTTTGCTGTGTCTTCCAAATTATTTTCATCCCGTGTATATGCTTTTAAGAAAGTTTTAACTTCTCCTAGCTCCTCTGAGAATCAGATTTTATTGTTAGCATTTGACTCCAATTTGTGCAGTGTTCAAGATTGCCATTTGTGAACCAAAAGCAGCCCCGTGGCCAATGAGCTGCTTTCAGCTGCTGTGCACAAATCAGAAAACTTGTATATCTTCTTCTGGTGTAAATAAGTGTCTTTCCATGCACTCTTCCCCTGTGTATATAACAATCATTTTATTTTTCCTAGAAATATTGAAAAACATAAACATGGGCACAACTGAGCTATAATCACTTTTATTCCTAGCCCTAAGTGTCTGGAATCAGTTTTGGTTGTTTACTGGAAAGTGATATGCTTTATTAATTATAGAAATATTTCTGCTCTTGGATACATCCTGGAGTAAGTCTGAAGAAAATGGGAGAGTCCTTTCTTCATTCTTTGGGAAAGTACTAGGGCCTGGATAATTTCGGTCAAATTCAGATAAGATGTTTGGACTCCATACTGCTCTCAGAATCACTGACTAGATTCACGAGCTCTGCTGCTCTCTAAGAGACATAATTGGATATGACTTATACCCTGAGGAGCCAGAAGAAGGTGTAACATAAAAACAGTCCCCACTCATCTTTAACTTACATCCTCTTATACTATCCACCCACTTCTATGTATTTTTGTAGCCCCTCATTCTCATCTGCCAATAGGGTATTTTTAGAAGATTAGAACATAAGAACATAAGAATGGCCATACTGGGTCAGACCAAAGGTCCATCCAGCCCAGTATCCTATCTACCGACAGTGGCCAATGCCAGGTGCCCCAGAAGGAGTGAACCTAACAGGTAATGATCTAGTGATTTCTCTCCTGCCATCCATCTCCTGCCATCATCCATCTGACAAACAGAGGCTAGGGACACCATTCCTTACCCATCCTGGATAATAGCCATTAATGGACTTAACCTCCATGAATTTATCCAGTTCTCTTTTAAGCCCTGTTATAGTTCTAGCCTTCACAACCTCCTCAGGCAAGGAGTTCCACAGGTTGACTATGCGCTGAGTGAAGAAGAACTTCCTTTTATTTGTTTTAAACCTGCTACCCATTAATTTCATTTGGTGGCCCCTAGTTCTTATATTATGGGAACAAGTAAATAACTTTTCCTTATTCACTTTCTCTACACCAGTCATGATTTTATATACCTCTATCATATCCCACCTTAGTCTCCTCTTTTCCAAGCTGAAAAGTCTTATCCTCTTTAACCTCTCCTCATATGGGACCCATTCCAAACCCCTAATCATTTTAGTTGCCCTTCTCTGAACCTTTTCTAATGCCAGTATATCTTTTTTGAGTTGAGGGGACCACATCTGTACACAGTATTCAAGATGTGGGTGTACCATGGATTTATATAAGGGCAATAAGATATTTTCCGTCTTATTCTCTATCCCTTTTTTAATGATTCCTAACTTCCCGGTTGCTTTTTTGATTGCTGCTGCACACTGCGTGGACGTCTTCAGAGAACTATCCACAATGACTCCAAGATCTTTCTCCTGATTTGTTGTAGCTAAATTAGCCCCCATCATATTGTATGTATAGTTGGGGTTATTTTTTCCAGTGTGCATTACTTTACATTTATCCACATTACATTTCATTTGCCATTTTGTTGCCCAATCACTTCGTTTTGTGAGATCTTTTTGAAGTTCTTCAGTCTGCTTTGGTCTTAACTATCTTGAACAGTTTAGTATTGTCTGCAAACTTTGCCACCTCCCTGTTTACCCCTTTACCCAGATCATTTATGAATAAGTTGAATAGGATTGGTCCTAGGACTGACCCTTGGGGAACACCACTAATTATCCGTCTCCATTCTGAAAATTTACCATTTATTCCTACCCTTTGTTCCCTGTCTTTTAACCAGTTCTCAATCTATGAAAGGATCTTCCCTCTTATCCTATGACAACTTAATTTACGTAAGAGCCTTTGTGAGGGACCTTGTCAAAGGCTTTCTGGAAATCTAAGTACACTATGTCCACTGGATCTGCCTTGTCCACATGTTTGTTGACCCCCTCAAAGAACTCTAATAGATTAGTAAGACATGATCTCCCTTTACAGAAACCATGTTGACTTTTGTGCAACAATTTATGTTCTTCTGTGTGTCTGACAATTTTATTCTTTACTATTGTTTCAACTAATTTGCCCGGTATTGACGTTAGACTTTCCGGTCTGTGATTGCCAGGATCGCCTCTAGAGCCCTTCTTAAATCTTGGTGTTACATTAGCTATCTTCTAGTCATTGGGTACAGTGACTGTAATCTGATTTAAAGGACAGATTACAAACCGTAGTTATTAGTTCTGCAATTTCACATTTGAAGTCTTTCAGAACTCTTTGGTGAATGCCATCTGGTCCCGGTGACTTGTTACTGTTAAGTCTCTCAATTAATTCCAAAAACTCCTCTAGTGTCACTTCAATCTGTGACAATTCCTCAGATTTGTCACCTACAAAAGACGGCTCAGGTTTGAGAATCTCCCTAACATCCTCTTCCTCTTTTCCCCAACGCTCACCGTTTTAGCTACCTTAAAACAACTAGGATCCCAGTCCTAGTTGTTTTGGAGCCACCATAGCTGCTGACATGGCATCTTAGTAGGTAACAACATGTTCCATGCCAGGGCATTGGGTTGGGCAAGATTCTTTACTGGTGAAGGATTTTGCTAATGTAGCCCCCAGAGGAGTTCTTGAACCTGCAGAATGACCTCCGTCAAAAGTTAGAGTATCTCTCACCCAAATCAAAGCCCTATTCAGCTTTGTAGCACAAAATAGCTATTTGCATCCATCATCTCAGCTTCTTGGAAACTGGCAAATTCATGACCTCACTCTACTTGAAGGCACATAGGGAATGGAAACCTCACATATCTTCCTATCTGGGAATTCCCCCCAGCATGAGATAGTCCTCAGTGGACACAGAACCAGTGAGCCCTCTCCTAACAATTACAGCCCGTGGTGAAGGGGATATATTAGGGTAGTAAACAGAAGTGGCTTGGTTATGCTTTACTCTGCCTATGCTTAGTTAGCAGATGGGCTTAGAGGCTACTCTAACATGTGCCAGGTCTAGGTAGAAAATCAGGGATCTGTAACTGGGTGCCTGATGGTGCCTCCACCCCACCACAAAACTTGCAAAGCAGAGAAATTGGCCTGGGTTTCCTGATTACATACAAAGAAATTGTGTTTCTCTAACTTAATATATAACTAATGGAAGAAATGGGAAGTTGATGGTAATGAATATAAATCAGAAGTTAGGAATTGTAGAAAATTGTTAAGGGGATCAGAAATCCATGGTAAGCAGAGTCAAGGACAATAAGAAGTCTTTAAAGTATATTAGGAACAAAAAGAACCCTGAAAATAGAATTGGTCTGTTACTGGGTGTAAATAGTAAAACAATCAATAATAATGCAGAAAAGGCTGAAGTGTTCAATATGTATTTTTGTGCTGTATTTGCAAAAGAAACAGATATATAGTCTCCGCATATGGTGATGATAACACCCTTTCCATTCCACTACTATCTCGGGAGGATGCTAAACAGTACTACAGTTAAACATTTTAAAATCAGCAGGTCCAGATAACCTTGCATCCAAAAGTTTTAAAAGAGTTGTCTAAGGAGCTTATTGGACCATTAATGCTGGTTTTCAATACGTCTTGGAGCACAGGGGAAGTTCTAGAGGACAGGATTAAAGACAACATTGTGCCAATTTTTAAAAAGGAGAGACAAGGTGACCTGGGTAATTATAGGCTTGTTGGTCTCACAGTGATCACAGGCAAGATAATAGAGCAGCTGATATGGGACTCAATAAATAATTAAATGAGGGTAATGTAATTTAATGCAAATCAACATGGGTTTATGGAAAATAGATCTTGTCAAATGAACTTAATACCTTTTTGTGAGGAGATTTCAACTTGGTTGATAAAGATAATAGCATTGATGTGATTGACTTAGACTTCTGTATGCTGTTTGATTTAAAAAAACGAGAATAATATAAAATTAACATGGCACTCGTGAAATGGATTAAAAACTAGCTAACTGATAGGTCTCAAAATGTAATTGTAAATGGATAATTGGCATTGAGAGAGTGTGTTTCCAGTGTGTACTGCAGCGATTGGTTCTTGGCTCTCCTCTATTTAACATTTTCATCAGTGATATGGAAGAAAAAATAAAATCATCATTGATAAAGGTTTGCAGAGGACACAAACATGGATGGAGTTGTAAATAATGAAGAGGACAGGTCACTGGTATAGAACATTATAGATTGCTTGGTAAGCTCAGTGCAAGCAAACAACAGGCATTTTAATATGGCTGAATGTAAATGTATGCATCTAGGAACAAATAAACTAGGCCATATTTACAGGATGGGGGACTGTATCCTGGGAAGCAGTGACTCTGAAAAAGATTAGGGGCTAGGTGGTGGATAATCAGATGAACATCTTGCGTAGGAGTAGACAGGTTGTTTTACCTCTATATTTGGCACTGGTGTGACCACTGCTGAAATACTGTGTCCAGTTCTGGTGCCCACAAGTCACAAAGGATATTGCTAAATTAGAGAAGGTTCAGAGAAGGTCCACAAGAAAGATTAAAGGAAAACAGGACGTATAATGATAGTATCAAAGAGCTCAATATATTTAGCTTAACAAAGAGAAGGTTAAGGGGTAACTTGATTACTGTCTATAAGTATCTACACGAAGAACAAATATTTTATAATGGACTCTTCAATCCAAGGTATAACATGATCCATGTCTGGAAGTTGAAACTAGACAAATTTAGACTCCATCACAGTTTTTAAATCAGGACTGGATGTTTTTCTAAAAGATATTCTGTAGGAATTATTTTGCAGAAGTTCTGTGGCCTGTGTTATATAGTAGGTCAGACTAGATTATCACAATGGCTTGGAATCTATGATCTTCAGATCTGGCATTTTTAGTTAAGGAGATGAGCCTTTAAAAATAGCTACTGCAGCTGCACACAGTGATTCTTTGCTCATTTAAAATAGGAGGAATACTGTAGAGGTTTGGAGAGTCTCATCTTATTGAAATGGCATCTCCGCTTCCTTTTTCTCTCCTCAGGAAGCCTGCATGAACTGTCCAAGACAAGGTCCTGCAAACAGGCTAGGATTCATCTGCATAAATTAGCAGTGTGTGGAAATCATGTATGAAAACAGTGTTGAGCATTTACTGTACATTGATAGAGCTGCTAATTATTCATCATTACAGGTTTACTTGTATACTTGTTCGGCATTATTAGAATTACTATTTTTTAAAAAGAAAAGGAGTATTTGTGGCACCTTAGAGACTAACAAATTTATTAGAGCATAAGCTTTCGTGAGCTACAGCTCACTTCATCGGATGCTGTAACTCACGAAAGCTTATGCTCTAATAAATTTGTTAGTCTCTAAGGTGCCACAAGTACGCCTTTTCATTTTACGGATACAGACTAACACGGCTGCTACTCTGAAATCTATTTTTTAAAATTAACAGTACATTTTATATAAATTCTATGTTTTACCAAATTGCAGGATTGGATGGTCCACAGATTAATACTTGATGTATATCAAATAATTCATCATCTGGAAATATAGATGCTTCAGAGATAGGAAATGAATAATTAATTTGTTTCCTGGGTTAAAAAAAATTCCCTGAGGTGCTTTTCTGTTTTCTGCTGAGGCTTAAATTTTGTAGTCCTCTGACAATGTCTTACACCCTCCAATATGTCTTGTTTCTATGGAGACACCCATGAACTGCAGTTTGCATTCTTCTGCACATCACAATGCTAGGCTGCTTCAGTGTTTTTCCAACGCTTTGCGTTTTTCTCTTTTAATTTGAACCTAATCAGTATACTGTGCTCTCTGTTGTTTGTTTAATGCAGACACAGACACAGTCACATACTGACTGGTACTGTATATAGCATTGTGTTAGAATTGTTGGCCACGGCCTATCTGTAAACAAACAATCTTCTCTAAACTTAATGGTACAGACCAGCATGGTTATCTTATAATTTAGCTGGAGTGTAATCTTAACCTCCATTACTTATGTTGTATATGGCATGATAGATAAGATAATCATATGATACTTCAGACCTCTTAAATAAAAGGAAGTATGTTATAGTGGTGAACCCAAGAGATCAGGATCTCTGTATTCTATTCCTTTCACACTAACTGACTTGTTGTTCGACCACAAGAAAGTCTCTTAACCTATTTCATAGAATCATAGAATATCAGGGTTTGAAGGGACCTCAGGAGGTCATCTAGTCCAACCTCCTGCTCAAAGCAGGACCAATCCCCAACTAAATCATCCCAGCCAGGGCTTTGTCAAGCCTGACCTTAAAAACTTCAAAGGAAGGAGATTCCATCACCTCCCTACGTAACGCATTCCAGTGTTTCACCACCCTCCTAGTGAAAATGTTTTTGCTAATATCCAACCTAAACCTCCCCAATTGCAACTTGAGGCCATTACTCCTTGTTCTGTCATCTGCTACCACTGAGAACAGTCTAGAGCCATCCTCTTTGGAACCCCCTTTCAGGTAGTTGAAAGCAGCTATCAAATCCCCCCTCATTCTTCTCTTCTGCAGACTAAACAATCCCAGTTCCCTCAGCCTCTCCTCATAAGTCATGTGTTCTAGTCCCCTAATCATTTTTGTTGCCCTCTGCTGGACGTTTTCCAATTTTTCCACATCCTTCTTGTAGTGTGGGGCCCAAAACTGGACACAGTACTCCAGATGAAGCCTCACCAATGTCGAATAGAGGGGAATGATCACGTCCCTCGATCTGCTGGCAATGCCCCTACTTATACATCCCAAAATGCCATTGGCCTTCTTGGCAACAAGGGCACACTGTTGATTCATATCCAGCTTCTCGTCCACTGTCACCCCTAGTTCCTTTTCTGCAGAACTGCTGCCGAGCCATTCGGTCCCTAGTCTGTAGTGGTGCATTGGATTCTTCCGTCCTAAGTGCAGGACTCTGCACTTGTCCTTGTTGAACCTCATCAGATTTCTTTTGGCCCAATCCTCCAATTTGTCTAGGTCCCTCTGTATCCTATCCCTACCCTCCAGGGTATCTACCTCTTCTCCCAGTTTAGCGTCATCTGTAAACTTGCTGAGAGTGCAATCCGCACCATCCTCCAGATCATTTATGAAGATATTGAACAAAACCAGCCCCAGGACCGACCCTTGGGGCACTCCACTTGATACCGGCTGCCAACTAGACATGGAGACATTGATCACTTTCCCTTGAGCCCAACAATCTATCTAACTTTCTATCCACCTTATAGTCCATTCATGCTGCCCATACTTCTTTAACTTGCTGGCAAGAAATCTGTGGGAGACGGTGTCAAAAGCTTTGCTAAAGTCAAGAAACAACACGTCCACTGCTTTCCCCTCATCCACAGAGCCAGTTATCTCATCATAGAAGGCATTTAGATTAGTCAGGCATGACTTGCCCTTGGTGAATCCATGCTGACTGTTCCTGATGACTTTCCTCTCCTCTAAGTGCTTATGCCTCAGTTTCTCCATCTGTAAAAGATGGTTAATAACATTTAGTTATCACATGGTGGTGCTGTGGGGCTTAATTATGTAGGGCCATGTTTTGTGTCTGGGTGTCCATGGCTCCCATTGAAGCCAACATTTGTATCCTACAGCCTAATGTGTTAGTAAAGTGCTTTTGACATTCACAGACTAAGGACACAAGATAAGTGCAAACCCTACTGTTTTTATTAGAAGTATACTATAAGGTATAAAGCGTTTTTAATAAGAATCATGAGGGTGATATGATGCCAAAGCACGCTCCTATTACCGAAGGAAATCTTGACCCCATGAAGTGTCTGTGACAGAGTTCTCATTTAGTTCAATGGAGATAAGATATCCCGCAGCTGAATGTAGTAGACAACCAAAGCTTGTCAGGGCAATACCAAGAACTGAAGCTGGGATGGGAAGGGAATCATATTCTGTTGAAATAAATAGGTGTTCTGCTCCAGTATTGTAAGATAGAACTTGCACAGGTCTAACACTGAAGTCATATATCGTGTATATGTTGAAATTCTGTAAGTCACTGTAAGAGTTCTTGCTGGGCTCGGTGGCCTTGTGGCTAGGACCCCCAAGTTGGGGCAGTGGTATGGGAGCCCTGACCCATCCACTCCACTGGGCACTGACCCAGGACCCTAGGAAGGTCAATATGTTTGACCTCCGAGGGGCCCTCTGAGTTACTTTCCCAGGCTTACTTCCTGCCACTGCTTTCCTTCCTCAGCTTCTGGTCCAAAAACAGGGAAAAAGAAACTGAATTGTCAGCTCCAGCTAGTCTCGGCATATAGTCCGATTCCCTCAGGGAGATATCTCCAGCGCCTTTGTCAGGAGCCTTCTGGATATGTCTGTCCCCCTCCCCAGCCTCCTCCCTTCTGAGCTGGGTTGCTGCCTTTTCAACCCTGTCTCCAATGGAGCATGCTCTACAGGGCTGGAGGGGTAGGGCCACCTGGGTCCAGAACTGTGCTTCAACCCCCTCCAGTCCAGTGTGGGTTTGATTATCCCATCACAGTCACCTTGCTACATGCAACAGATGATATATAATTGTTAGGCAATTGGTGTGCTAAGACCACTGCTTTTGATGCTGACCACTGCTTTTGATGCTGCTTTTTGATGCTTTTGATTTATCTGGTTGTTTCCTTGCACTCCCCATCTGTCTGTTGTATCTCTTGTTGTCTCTTGTCTTACACTTACAATGTAATCTCCCCTAGGCAAAGACTGTCTTATTGTGTGTTTTTAAAGCACCTAGCAAAAGGAAGTCCTGGTCTGTGGTTGGGGTCCCTAGGCACTATGGCAATAAATAATAATATAAATAAAATAAAATGTGTTTACCACGTATGCTAGTAACTGATAATATAGCCCAGATATATATAATTTTGTTTGTGCACCTCATTCTCATTTTGTTGCTGAACTAACATAGTAAAATAGACAGCACATTAAGCCTAATCTTTAGGACATTTCAGTGAATGTGCTTTGTTTTACCTTTATGGACCTTTACATTCCATCTTTAATTTTTTTAAATCACTAAATTTGTTTGTTGCCACTGCTTTACCAAGGATGTTAACTAAAATTATGTACTCTAACAGATATAGTTAAACATAAACCTGTTCTTGACAGAAGTTGGTGGAGTTAGAACAGGGATGAACAAAGCTTATTAAATATAACGTATATAGAGGTTGTTCTGCAGTTACTGTGATTTTCTTCATGTCGTTATAAAAGATGGACCAGAAAAGGTATGTCATGTTAACTGCAAGCCAATAAAGAAAAAGAACAATTCAGCCATATAACGATGTGATAATCTAGAAAAATAGCCATGTTAGAAATGGGTTTACAGCTTGAATTGTCAATAAACAAATCATAGGTAAAACCACATTGGTCTATTAAGGTCCATATTCCCACAAATGAGGATTTAGAGACGGGATTCCAGAGTACCAAGCTCCATTCAAGTCTTTAAGCACTAAACTTTTTTCATTCTGCATAGCTTTCTATGCATAAAACTGAATTACTGAATTATTTGCAGTACAGAAAGGACACTCTGAAATCAAAACCTCGGTGCATAATGAATTATGTGAAAAAACTTCATGAGCTTAAATATACCTGGTCTTCCTTTCTTATCAGCTCTCTCCTCGCTCTGATTCAAAACTAAGTCTGAAGACCTAGATTCTAGATCCAGACATTTCCCAGCTGCTCCAATCCATGGGGGGCTTCAAGTTCACTGACCCTGAACTTAGAAGAACAGCATGGACTTGTCTTGTTGGTCTCAATGTTTGACTGTGTTTGTAGCTCTTAGAAAATGTCTGTTGACTGGGAATGTGGATCCTTGATCTCGCTTTCTCTGGGGAAGTAGCAGCAGTGTGGAGTGAGGAGAGAACAAAAACTTTCAAACTAACGAAAACTAACAAAAAAATTGTATGTGCTGAAGTCCATCACTTTCAAGAGTCCCTTTGCCCGTGAAGCTTTTTCCTCCACAAACTCACTCATATACTATATTTTAAATGCTACAACTTTAACATTTAAAATTTTGCATGCCAGTATTTTTGACAGGGAGCTAATCACTAACGATGAAAAATACAGATTATTTTATTTTCAATATTTTTTCTAAATGTGGCCTTCGCATAAGGAATTTTAAGTAGTAAAATTGTGAAATATTAAAGACAAGATTTTTTTTTTAGTTTTAGAGGGTTAAAAATATCTGACATTTTTGTCCTAATTTCAAGGATTTTTTTAAATCTTATAATGAAAAATAGTTTGAACAATCAACAAAATTAACCCAAGAATAATCGCTAGTTTTGAGGACAAAGGCATGTTTCTGTTCAAAGTTGATTTTTGTTTCTTTGGTTAGGTCATTATAATGGAATTCTAGTTGTAACTATGTGTGTGTTGTGTATTTATAATATATAGATAGATAAATATAATCTTCTTCTATTTAATACTGTTCTTTGTTCTTATTTGCTATCCAACTTTTTTTTATCAGTTTTCAGACAAATCAGTTTTATGGTTTTCATGGAGTTCATTGAAGCACCTATGCTCTATAAAGAGAAAAAATGTAGTGTAAAATAGAGAATTGGAATGTGTTGAGGCAAAAAGAGAACAGAAACAAGTATCAATCCAAATTCCATGACCTCACTGCACCTTAAGCCAGGGAGAGAGGCTGGAGAGGGGCATTGTCTGGCTTGCCTGAGGAAGGGAATACTTCATTAAGAGGTAGAGAAGCATGGATCAGAGCGGATCAGTATGGGTATGATGATTCATCCCCCCAAGGTGACCTGACCAGAAAGGAGAGGAGAGTATATAGGGGAAAACCAGGTAGGAAAAGCCCCCTCTCGCCCACTCTCTTATGACCCAAATTCATGGGGGGTCATAAGGGAATCAGTAATTTTGCATCCTGACATAGCATATGGGGCACCAGAATTATCAGGGAGGATGGAGTTCACCTTTCACACTTGGGGACTGACGTTTTTGGTCAATATTATAGGAGGCATTAGATGTCTGGGAACCCAGTGGGGTATGGGGATGGGGGAGGCAGCCAAGCTAATAGTTGGCACCTCCTTGTGATAAATGTCCAGTACAGGTACTCCATAGGAAAGAGATATAGTGATCAGATAAATGGATTGGTAAAAGATTTAAAGTAGGTGTTTGTTAAAGGAGTGGAAATGGGGAGTTGAACTCCCTTGATTGGCACGGCAGGGACCCAACTGCCCCACAACAATTCCTAGTCCACTTTAACCCTCATTCAGGGAGGGGCATGGCAAGATCCCAGCAGTGGGTTGGCTAGGAATCAGGATAGAAAAGGGAAGGGGGGCTAATGGACCCCCTGCCCAGAGAAATAGTGAAATGATCATAGATTTACTTGCACTGTACTCTTTTTTTTTTTTTTTTTTTTTTAAATCTGCTGAGTACTCCCAGACAGTTAATAATGAAGTTGTGGCCTAATTAAACATATCCAGTGTCTCCTGTCATTCTCCCAGTACAACCACGTATCTAGATAAACACTGAGCCTTTTTATGCTAGGCTTCCCAAACAGCTTTTATGGCACATGACAAATGAAGCGCAATCAATCCTGCAATTATTAATATACTAAAATCAATTAAAATAAGTGGTTCTGACAGATCAGTTTGTAAGTCTGTTGTGAACCAATGTGATGGTAGGAGCTTTCCTGATGGGAAATATCAATTGTCCAGGGTTGTACCAAAGTGATTGGACATAGGTTCGGCCTTATTTAGTAGTTTCATTAACAATATTAAGCAGGAGTAAACAGCATGTTAATGAAATCAGCAGATGATGTAAACAGCAGGGAGCACAGAAAATACAAGATATTTAAAGATTAGAAACATGGACAAAAAAGTAACATATTTCAGGTGGGAAAATGGAAGGGAATCCATCTGGGATAAATTAATCCTAGATAGGTAGGTAGATACTGGAAAACAGTAATCCTGAAAGACACCTGTAGGTGATACAGGGCAGTAGTTTGCAATTCAGTATGGTAGCAAAAGGGCCTATGCAATATTTGGAAGCATGTGCAGATGGATCGTGCCACAGAGCAGGGAGGATATTGTCATCTTTTACATGAACAGGTGAATTGGAGGGAGTTCAAAGATGAGTAAATAGAATTCAGGAGTTAGGGAGATTGACTTGTGAGGGAAGATTGAAAGAGCTAAATGTACATAGTTTGGTTAAGTAATCAATGGGGACAGATGGAATAAAACAGTCTACACCCTTGAAATACTTGTAAACATTCAAGAGGTAGGTGAGTTATGCAGGGTGTGAGATGATGAATCTCTCATCAAAGAATCAGGAAAAGATTATATCAAATAAAATACAGCCAAGATACAAAACACTTCGTAGTGCAGAGGTCCCCAAACTGTGGGGCACACCCTCCTAGGGTGGCACAGAGGAACATTTGGCAGTGCATGGTGGGGCCCAGGTCAGCCCTCACAAGGAGTGGGGAGGGAGCACCACCCAGCCCTGCTCTGCCCCCAGCTCCGCCCTGGCCCTAGCCTCAGCTGCGGCTGTGGCTGTGGCCCCAGCCCTCGGCCACAGCTCTGTTCCCGGCCCCAGACCTGCCTCCGTTTGCGACCCCGGCCTCTTACCCCTGTCTGCAGCCCCCTCACCCCCCGGCCCTGGCTCCTGGGGCGAAGGGGGTGCAGACAGAGGTAAGGGGAGGACATGATTGTGAAAAGTTTTGGGGCCACCGTTCTAGTGCAAGGAGTTATCTGCTAATTTACAGCACAAACAGGCTACAGTACTTGAACCTGTAGGGTGCTCAGCTGCTCCTGGAAATGGTGAATGCCTTCAGCTCCCACTGACATGGCTGGGAGTTGCAGGCCCCTGGCATACCCTGGAGCTGCCCAGAATCTTGCAGCACTGAGCTCATGAACTGCTAGCTTTGCACTAGGTCCAGGCTTCTGCCTATTGGAGGGGAGACCTTTCCAAAGTGTTCCACTCAGTCCTCTCACTACTCTCAGTCTCAGATTCAAATGAATTAAATCTCTCTTTCCACTCATCTCCTCCTCTTCCAGTAACTCATGTGTGGTAGAAAGATACAACTCCCTGCCAACTCTGAACGGTCATTTTCAACGTGGTATCCAACATCTTGTTAAACTCATACAAAAACATGACTTGTAACCTGTGTGACTGGGTCAAGACAGGGATCATATTCTAGCATCTGCTAGAATCACAGCTGTTGCTTCCTACTCCAGTTCTAGCTGGAAATGGGGCCCACACTGGAATTCTGGTATCTGAGGTTCAGAGTCACTTTCAAGTTCAGAGAACTTTAGGATTCAGCTCCATTTCTAGCTGCAGCCTTCTAAACTGGAATGCCTACAGATAAAACAGCAAAATAACATTTCCGTGGTTCTCTGGGATAAAATAAACAGGGTGGGTTTAATAGAGAAGTACTGGCTACTCAGTGCAGTAGCTCCAAGCAGTTTGGTACAGTTCCCACAAATGTATCAGTCATGGTGAGGAGCTCAATTCTCTAATTAAAAACAAATTTTTATCAAATATTTTTCAGCTTTTTACTCTCAAATTAAAGCTTAAAAACCTCCCGGGAAGGAAAGGAGGCCAGATTGGAGGGGGAGGAGGTGAGAGGAAGGAAGTGGGTGGAGAAAACCACTATATTCCCAAGATGCAAGGAAAATGGAAAAATAGAAGAAAAAATGTATTAAATCAATGTAAACTAAGAGGTAAGTTTCAGGGGTTTTTTACTTTTATTTACACTTTGTGGGGCTATTGTTAGTGGTGCTTTTAAACACGCGCACACGCGCACACACACAGTGTGGGGTAGCCATTTATTATTTTGCCTATTGCTGCCCTAGGCCCAGTTTATATTTCCAGTAAGACTTTTCAGGGTGTGTGTTGTGGTGAGATATCTCAACATGCTTTGTTCTTTATGTGCTAAGCCTTCTATCTCATGCTCAGTGAGCAACATGAAGTGAGGGGATATCCCATTGTGACACACACAGTGTTGAGTCTTAGAGTTAAGCAATGGAAGTAGATTGTTTAGGCAGCTTTAATGGGCCTTGTTTCCTATTGCTTATACCAGCATAATTCAATGGAGTACCAATACATGTCAGGAAAAACTGCATGGAAATCAATAGACAAGCACTGGTGTAATTTGGAGGAGAGTCAGGCCCACTATAAGTCAAGATCTGATATGTCTTTATATAGTAATGATTTTTATTGTAAGCTGCCACAGAGATTGTATAAATCCTTTGAAGGTTTGATTAGAGACCACCAACAGCTGTGTAGTATGGTCTGGTGCATTTAAAAACTTGTTTGTTACTGGAATGTTTACTGTTACTCTGCCAGGAGGCTGCAAAAGCAGCAGCTGAATACAAATATTGCTGACTAATAAGATTGTGCATGTGTTGTAAATATCACATGGGTTTGCAAGTGAAACTGAAGATTTTGTCCAAGATGAATTTAGAAAGGAAGGAAGCAGGAATCTGGAAAAAGTGGATACAAATTTTAAGTTATATACAGATGCACCAGTGTCTAGATCGGAGAAAAAACATAAAGAAGGATAAAGGAGTTTGAGGCGCAAGTGGTGTTCTCGTCCATCCTCCCCGTGGAAGGAAAAGGCCGGGGTAGGGACCGTCAAATCGTGGAAGTCAACGAATGGCTACGCAGGTGGTGTCGGAGAGAAGGCTTTGGATTCTTTGACCATGGGATGGTGTTCCATGAAGGAGGAGTGCTGGACAGAGATGGGCTCCACCTAACGAAGAGAGGGAAGAGCATCTTTGCGAGCAGGCTAGCTAACCTAGTTAGGAGGGCTTTAAACTAGGTTCACCAGGGGAAGGAGACCAAAGCCCTGAGGTAAGTGGTCAAGCAGGATACCGGGAGGAAGCACAGGCAGGAACGTCTGTGAGGGGAGGGCTCCTACCTCATACGGAGAATGAGGGGCGATCAGCAGGTTATCTCAAGTGCCTATATACAAATGCACAAAGCCTTGGAAACAAGCAGGGAGAACTGGAGGTTCTGGTGAAGGCAAGGAATTATGACATGATTGGAATAACAGAGATTTGGTGGGATAACTCACATGACTGGAGTACTGTCATGGATGGTTATAAACTGTTCAGGAAGGACAGGCAGGGCAGAAAAGGTGGGGGAGTAGCACTGTATGTAAGGGAGCAGTATGACTGCTCAGAGCTCCGGTATGAAACTGCAGAAAAACCTGAGTGTCTCTGGATTAAGTTTAGAAGTGTGAGCAACAAGAGTGATGTAGTGGTGGGAGTCTGCTATAGACCACCGGACCAGGGGGATGAGGTGGATGAGGCTTTCTTCTGGCAACTCACAGAAGCTACTAGATCGCACACCTGGTTCTCATGGGCGACTTTAATCATCCTGATATCTGCTGGGAGAGCCCTACAGCGGTGCACAGACAATCCAGGAAGTTTTTGGAAAATGTAGGGGACAATTTCCTGGTGCAAATGCTGGAGGAGCCAACTAGGGGGAGAGCTTTTCTTGACCTGCTGCTCACAAACCGGGAAGAATTAGTAGGGGAAGCAAAAGTGGATGGGAATCTGGGAGGCAGTGACCATGAGGTGGTCGAGTTCAGGATCCTGACACAGGGAAGAAAGGTAAGCAGCAGAATATGGACCCTGGACTTCAGGAAAGCAGACTTCGACTCCCTCAGGGAACCGATGGGTAGGATCCCCTGGGGGAATAACATGAGGGGGAAAGGAGTCCAGGAGAGCTGGCTGTATTTCAAAGAATCCCTATTGAGGTTACAGGGACAAAGCATCCCGATGTGTCGAAAGAATACTAAATATGGCAGGCGACCAGCTTGGCTGAACAGTGAAATCCTTGCGGATCTTAAACATAAAAAAGAAGCTTACAAGAAGTGGAAGATTGGACAAATGACCAGGGAAGAGTATAAAAATGTTGCTTGGGCATGTAGGAATGAAATCAGGAGGGCCAAATCGCACCTGGAGCTGCAGCTAGCAAGAGATGTTAAGAGTAACAAGAAGGGTTTCTTCAGGTATGTTGGCCACAAGAAGAAAGCCAAGGAAAGTGTGGGCCCTTTACTGAATGAGGGAGGCAACCTAGTGACAGAGGATGTGGAAAAAGCTAATGTACTCAATGCTTTTTTTGCCTCTGTCTTCACGAACAAGGTCAGCTCCCAGACTGCTGCACTGAGCAACACAGCATGGGGAGTAGGTGGCCAGCCCTCTGTGGAGAAAGAAGTGGTTCGGGACTATTTAGAAAAGCTGGACATGCACAAGTCCACGGAGTGGTAGATACGGTGGCAGGTAGGGATAGGATACAGAGGGACCTAGACAAATTGGAGGATTGGGCCAAAAGAAATCTGATGAGGTTCAACAAGGATAAGTGCAGGGTCCTGCACTTAGGACGGAAGAATCCAATGCACCGCTACAGACTAGGGACCGAATGGCTTGGCAGCAGTTCTGCAGAAAAGGACCTAGGGGTGACAGTGGACGAGAAGCTGGATATGAGTCAACAGTGTGCCCTTGTTGCCAAGAAGGCCAGTGGCATTTTGGGATGTATAAGTAGGGGCATAGCCAGCAGATCGATGGACGTGATTGTTCCCCTCTATTCGACATTGGTGAGGCTTCATCTGGAGTACTGTGTCCAGTTTTGGGCCCCACACTACAAGAAGGATGTGGAAAAATTAGAAAGAGTCCAGCGAAGGGCAACAAAAATGATTAGGGGACTGGAACACATGACTTATGAGGAGAGGCTGAGGGAACTGGGATTGTTTAGTCTGCAGAAGAGAAGAATGAGGGGGGATTTGATAGCTGCTTTCAACTACCTGAGAGGTGGTTCCAAAGAGGATGGTTCTAGACTATTCTCAGTGGTAGAAGATGACAGGACAAGGAGTAATGGTCTCAAGTTGCAGTGGGGGAGGTTTAGGTTGGATATTAGTAAAAACTTTTTCACTAGGAGGGTGATGAAACACTGGAATGGGTTACCTAGGGAGGTGGTAGAATCTCCTTCCTTAGAAGTTTTTAAGGTCAGGCTTGACAAAGCCCTGGCTGGGATGATTTAATTGGGGATTGGTCCTGCTTTGAGCAGGAGGTTGGACTAGATGACCTCCTGAGGTCCCTTCCAACCCTGATATTCTATGATTCTATGATTGTTCTGTACAGAATAACAAAAGGCATTAATCCCAAGCACTTGTAGCCTTGCCAGATATTTAAAATACAGTCTCTTTAATAAATTATACATCCAGCAATTTCAGCCCAATTCCCATAGCCAGAAATATCCAGCCAGGGAATTGAACACAGATACACACATCCCATCACACACCTTCTCTTTTTTGTTGTCTCTCCTCCCCGGGAACTGATGAGTTTTGCACCATTTCCTAAAGTCAATACATTGAGGTTATTGTAGATGAAGATTAGAGTGCTATGTTCTAAAGCTGAGGGGCCCAGACAGAGAATTCCCTGCCAGCAGCTCTCCAGCGCAGGCACCTCTGCTGATTGCAGACTCTAGCAGTATGGAACTGGGAGAAAGACAGTGCCTCAAATGGGCAAGTCCCTAGCCACTGAGATTAAAAATACACTGGGAAATCAACAGCAGCCATCTGAGATTGTGGTGCATTGGGGTTCACACCACTTACCAAGCATGCAGTGCCACCTTCAGTTTACAGATGAATTTAAAATGTAGTGCACCATGAAGCAGTCCCGTCTTGAGCAGTGGATGGTGGCAGAGAGATCCACACCTGAAAGAGATGCTTGCAACCTTCTGCCTATGACTGCTAGTAACAGCAGGTGGGAATCTAGCCAAACCCACAGCAAATCTGAACAACCACCAGCAGAGGCAGATCCAGAGTCAGGCCCACCCAAAAGATAGAAAATCATGAGTCAGACATTGAAAAATGATGAGATTGCCCCCCAAAATCATGAGTGTCTTTAGACTGTCTTTCAACTTTTTAATGCCCTCTACTCCTCTGCCAAAGTGTGAGAGAGAATTTGGGGATAAAATGTCAACCCTTAATGCTCACAAAAATGCCCGCCTCTCCCTGGCTGCTCAGATGGAGACTCCACCTTCTTTCTCCTCCCCTCTAAGTTAGGGGGACGTGCCTTAGCCAGCCAGCTGTCATCTGTGCCCCAGTCTTAGCTATACCCTGTGTGAGATGCTCAACTGCACTGGCTGGATCAGATTGAATGGAAACATACTATCTACATACGGTAGATAGTAATCTCCTAAAGCAGGGACAGTCTTTCTGTTTTTGTACACCATCCAGCAAAATGAGGCCCTGATCCTGACTGAGCCAAAAATGCTGGGGAGGCACATGCATTGCATAACTTCTCCCTTGCCTAAATCCAATAAATCCAACCCTCCTGTCCTCTTTCATTTCACCCTAGAAGTGAAATTAATCTCCTTCTCAGGCACCCATCTGTTACCTTTCACACACCCATGATGCTCAACATACTCAATCCCCACGCCCACCATTGAGGATAGGTCATTGGTGAGTGTGAACAAGAGAGGAGGAAGTTGGAAGTAAAGATTCAGTGAAGGGGATGTCACCCTCAATGGAAGAGGAATACCTCCTACAGTTACTGCCACTCTCTGCCACAGAATGCGGACAGTAGTCAACACGTAACCAAGAGTAGGAAGGCTCACACCCACCAGTACTGAATCAAGATACAGAAAGCAACTTCTCACTTCTCATAATCCTCCGGCCCATTCCGAGATACATCCCTAGCCCAGAGTACTTCCAACCAAAGGGGAAAAAAAAACCCACACACACTCTTCCACAATTACCAGAGTGTACTGGGTGGAGTCCCTGAGAGGGTATTCCTACGCTGCAGCTGTGGGTATGAATGGCAGCTTGTGTAGACATACCCATGCTAGCTGCACTCTAGCTAGCTTGCTAGAAGCAAGACTGCTGAGACACGGGCTTCAGTATGGGCTGCACAAGCAAGTACTTACTCCCGTGGGTTAGGTGGGCTTGTGAAGCCTGCATACAACATCTTATATTTTATTTTTAGTGAGCTAGCTAGAGTACAGCTAGTGTGAGTATGTCTATATGAAGTGCCATTCACACCCCAGCTGCAATGTACATGTACTCTCAGTGGCAGAGGTCCCATCCTCAAGGGGATCAATCTCATCCCTTTGTTGTTCCAGGAAGCTGGGACTGAACTGCACTGGTGCAGTGGCTACCAGATGCCTTTAAAGTTCCTAATGCGTGAAGCACTTGTTTCTTAAGCCCCGTTATGGCTATAGATGGTTGTAAAATCACTCCCCTATAGTTACAACACAGTTAATTTTTTAAAATTTATTTTTATAAACAATTATTTAAAACAAGTATTTCTCTAGAGCAGAACTAGCTTAAAAATGAAAATCAGTCCAATATTCCCTTTGCAATTTTATAGATGGTGTTCAGTAAGCATTTTAGGCATGGTATGTGCATAAGTTCAATTCAGTTTCCTAGTTTAAAAATTACTCTACCTGTCAGCAAACCTAGGGGGACGTTCTGGAGTTAGGAGAAAGTGCAGCTGTCTATTTTACTTCCTGGCTAAATTTGAATGGAGGGCGGGGGGACTGGAGAACATTTAAGTCTGTTAACAGAACAGACTGAAAAGTGACAAGGGAATTATTTGATATATATTATTGCTTTTTAAAGAATAATTGTATTTAGCAAGTCTGTTTATTAGTGATAAGTTTTAGCAGTGATTTCAGATAGGTGGCACCTATTTTCTGAACAGATTAAATTAAAAGACATTAAAACTCTGTTTTGGATACTATCTTACACACATCCGAAAAGGGTTAAATACTTAGACTTTGTCATATTAGTATTATTATTAATTATTTGTATTACCATAGCACCTGGGATCCCCACTCATGGACCAAGACCCTGTAGTGCTAGTCTTTCTACAAACAAAAAGACAGTCCCTGCCCCAAGGAGCTTACATTCTAAGTTATACATGTATGTAAAGTACCTGGCAGAAATACATTGTACTGGGGCCTCTGGTTGCTACTGACATATTAACTAAGAGTGAGATTATATCCTGAACTGCATGGTCATTTAAAGGTGTAAGGTCAAGTGAGTCTCCTCCATGCCCATCTTTGCATTCCTTAGACCACTCTGGGCATGTAGGGGTAAAACAGCAATATGCACCCCTGAATTCCCCCCTGAAGCAGATGTGCAGGGTGCAGACAGACAGGCGTGGGTAGATGGAGAACCTTGGCTCTGCTCTCCAATGCTCCGGCCATCATAGCTGTACCAGCGCAGGATTCAGGAAAGGAATCTGCTACTGGTATGAGCCAGCAGCACCTTATTACTCCCCCGGAGCAAGGAAGGAATTGTGACTTTGAGGTATGTTTCCTTTCCGGAAGAATGGCTATCCACCACCTTTTATGCGGGGGAACACAATCTACCCCAGGAAAAGGGAAACTATAAAGTGAAAGCAGAGGAAGAGAAAAATGTTTACTTTGTGAATACAACTGATCTGCATTATTATTTAAGAGGCCTATAAATAGATTAAAGTAGTAGCCCGCCTAGGAGCTTTTTGCCTTATTATGAATTCCATAACATGTTCGCATAAATTAGGCTCTTTTGAACAATAGCAATTATCCAAATAAACTATGCAAGGTTATGACAATAAAATAATTGATTCCTTAGTTAATGACTGTACAAAAAGAAATTGTGAACATAATCTTACTATTTTTGCATTTTCATTACCTTTACTTTTCTGGGAAATGTTTTCTCGGTTCAGTCATAAGTGGAATTTAGCACTGGTGTTTAGTTCCTATTTGGAAATCCTGAAGCTCTGTCTTACCCCTTCTACTTAGCACTTAATGTTAGTGGTTTTCATAGTAAACACACATTATGTAATATGAATTAATTTTAGTGCTATTTTATCAAAGGAGAGACTTGCCCCAAGGGACTTGCCCCAAGCCAAGTCAATGACCATGCACAATGATTTGAGCTCAGTGGTTCCTAATTTCAAATCGTGGGTTTAAACCACTGGACAATATCTGTCTCTCAATGAGACATCCTTGTATCTTTCCCAATGATCTATATACCTTGAACAGAAAGGTGTTACCTTTGGAATAACTTAACTGTGTTTTAATGTATATAAACCACTGTAACCTTAAACAACTGCAATTGAAAAAATTCTTGTATTTCTCATTGTGTCTAAAAGCACCACAAAAGTTTCCTTAGGTATGAAAGTATCTAGATCTATTTCTGTATCTGTTCTTGAAAAAAAGTGAGGTTTCTATTTTGCAGAGGTCATGAGATTCCACTATTAATCACATCTATTTATTTTAGTTTATATTGTGGAACATATGAGGGACTTTTCCTCTGAGATGAATTCATACACATATTGTGAATGACTTACATCTCTGCTGACTGCTTGTCTTTAAAACCTAAAGACCTTTCATGTATAAAATTAAGCGAATTGCGTCATTTATGGCACAATGGGAAGAATACATCATAAGGAAAAAAGTGAAAGTTATTCTCTTCCATCTGTTCTTCTGTTTAAGTGTATAACAATAATCTTCCTTAAAAAGGAATGAACAGAGTGGGTATATAGGAGGGGGTGGACAAACAAATAAGACGAGATGCTGACCGTATCTCTCAAAGCCTTCACTTTGGAACACTATTCAATCTTTTTTTTCTTTCAAAGATCTCCTCTCCAAATAACTTTTATGGACCTTAGTCATTGCATATGATTCAGGGATATTTTAAACCAAGTAACATATAAAACTGAAAATTAGGTATAATGTAATTCTACATTATAGCAATATTTCCTCCATGTCTCAGGAGGATCTACGGCCATGATTTCTCAGTGGCACTGTTACAGGCTAGCAGTATTTGCTTGAAACACCCTACCAAGTCAGCAGGTACTGATACCCTGCTGCGAATCGATGACATGCCGATTCTCCCAGGAAAATGGGAATCGCTCTCTGCCTGGGGGAGGATCTGTGTTGTGGCCTGAGAGGTCTTGAAGGGGAAACTCTAGGAGTAGCTGGATCTGGGAAGAAGCCTCAAGCTGATTTTTTTAAATCTTATTGTTTTCTTTGTTAAAGCCAAACTCCTGGAAGGGAATGAGTTTGGACTTTCTGTGCAGTGTGGACTGTACAGGTAGGCAAAGTTACCTGCTCACTGGCACCTAAAGTAAATATTTTAATAGAGAAAGCTATTCATGATCATTTTCTACTCTTTCCATCAATAATGTCTCTCTCCACCATTTAGTATATTACAAAAATTGTTCGCACTTGCTGTAAGAGTAATTCAAAGCCCTGGTCATTCTAATGAACTACATATAGTGCAATGAATAAAAATACAGTACAGTTCCTTTAATCTCTATCATCATTTAAGCAACTGCCACTGTTCTCTTCAGAATCACAGAGCAGAATACAGTAACTCCTCACTTAATGTTGTAGTTATGTTCCAGAAAAATGCGACTTTATGCGAAATGATGTTAAGCGAGTCCAATTTCCCCATAAGAATTAATGTAAATGGGGGGGTGGGTTGGTTCCAGGGAATTTTTTTTTGCCAGACAAAAGACATTATATACATATACAGTATAAGTTTTAAACAGTTTTAAACAAACAGTTTAATATTGTACACCGCAATGAATGATTGTAAAGCTTGGTTGAGGTGGTGGAGTAAGAGAGTAGAACATTTCCCAGGGAATGCCTTTCAGCTGAGCCCTCAAGGGTTAATACGCTGTTGTTAATTTCACCTCACACCCTACAATGCAGCATGAGCTGAGGCAGGAGGGAGGAAACACAATAGACACAGGGCAGCAGCTGCAAACACTTCCCTGCAAAAACTGAACATGATGATGACCCCACGCTATCCAGCCGGAGTGCACCTCTCCCTCCTCCTGACAGCACATGCATGGCTGCACAGGTGCTGACTGTCCAAAGTGCTGGGGGGTGCATGCATGAGTGAGAGAGAAAGACGGGCATAGCCCCTTTACGTACGCTGGCCCCACATCAAGTATGTTGCCCTTTTAAGCAGATCAGCCCGTGCAGACAGGAAGCAACAGCTTCCTGAATCTGCCCCCCTCTTCTGTCCCCAGCACTGTCCCCTCCTCCACTTTGTGGAGTGGGGACAGGAACAGGGGGACATCCTGACACCAGCACCCCTCTTTCCCCGCCCCATCCTCAGCAAGCAGGAAGCCCCCCAGAGCAGCTCCAAGGCAGAGGGCAGATCAGGAGCAGCACAGCAGTTGGGGGAGGGACAGCTGAACTGCCCTCCCCTTACAGAGAATTTAGGGGAGCTGATGGGGAGAGGGGGCTGCTGGACCCCCCCCCCCCCGGTTCTAATCTCCACGGGGAGGGGCTGCCCTTCCACAGAATCCTGCAAGCAGTGGACAAAGCAGGCGGCTGCCAAACGACGTTATAAGGGAGCATTGCGCAACTTTAAATGAGCATGTTCGCTAATTGATCAGCAACGTAACAATGAAACAAGTTAACCGGGATGACTTTAAGTGAGGAGTTACTGTACTTAATACATTGTGCTAATAACTTGGAACCAGTATATCATACCCACTGTTCCCTCTAAGCTGTGCACGTGTGTGTGCGCGCTCACACAGATCCTAAACACCCGTGCACACGGCGAAACACCACGTGCACAAAAATTTGCACAGAAGCACAACAATTTGCACAGAAGAAATTTTTTGTGCACACGGCCTGCCAAAAATTAGAGGGAACATTGATCACACAGAGATAAGGGGTGATAAAAGACTAAAATTTCAGTGATATTTGACTTATGCTTACTATCAGGAGTTTCTTATAAGAGATTAATAATGTATAAAATCTTTCAAGAATAATTTGAGTAGCATTTGGCTACATAAAGAGGAGCAGGAAAAAGAGGAAAATGTATAAGAACCAATATTCTGTATAAGTTCTTGGGAGAAGTATCTCGGTCGCTTTCTACTAATTTGGCTTCCTGAATGGAGAAGGGAGGTTGTATAATTCATTTTTCTCCTCACAGAAAAATTGTTCACATGTTCAGTGGTTCCACTGGTTTGTAATGAGAATGTTGAGGATATCCTACTATAAGCTTTAAGGAATGTTGTCATTCTGCTATGTTTAATGGTGGCTGTGTGGGGTAAAGATACAGCACTTCAAGATCTGTAGATATGTTAAGGGAAGGGGGGAAAAACCTGTAAGAATATTTGGTGGTCACACAATTTTTTAGAGACTTCATGAGTGGAAAGTTAATTGCTCTAATATCACAAGAAGAGAATTGAGGGAAGCTGTGGTTGAAATGACTTTTTACAGGATGAAAGATAATAGAAAAAGAATATTGATTTTGGTTCATTTTTAAAAGGGTTGGAGGCTTCCTCTCTTGCTTGTGTCTCTTTCACTATAACTGCTAATTTATACACTGCAATTCATGGTTTATGAATATGCTCATTTTATTTTATTGTTTGGAGCTGGAAACATCTTTTGGTCGCTCACTTTGGGACCCATCCATTGCCTATTGAAGACAACAGGCGTTTGTCCAAATAATCCAATAGTCACATGAATACATAAAAGGAAAGTTTATAATATGAGGGGATCATGAATTTATTGGTATTTTCAGTATCTTCAACAAAATGTGTGCATTACATTTCACTTGGCTCAGCCAAGTCACATTATGAACACTTTGTTTTCATATCAAAATGTATTTCAGTGCCAAGCAATTTGTACTTTTATCTATTTTTTTAAAGAAGATCGTTGAAATTGTACAAACATCCATTGCGCGTACAAATGAATATCTGCACATAAGAGCAGGTTTTTAAGTAAGAGGAATTTGATGGTTCTCAGCTCCCAAGATTTGCTCAACACCATGTCGTATCAAGACTTTAATGTTTAAGATCTTACTTAACCATAATAACTAGGAGATTCAAGCTGAAAGCTAAATATTGACCTTAATCACTCCACTGTGCTTAGGTCTTGCTGAACATTTCCAAACTTTGGGACAGTTGTGTGGACTAAGATGAAATTATGGTGCTGGTTTCCAGAGATGTATCTTTATGTCCCTTCTCATTCTGGTCTTCAAGACAAGACAGCTTTTCTCATATCTCATGTGATAAGTTAACTTCTTGGAATGGTGATCACTATTTTTTCCATTCTATCCATCATGAGCTTTCAGTTTTATGTCCAAACTGCAAAGATGTTTCCTCCCATATGATCAGTTGCTGTTAATCCCCTTGTAACTGGACTTTGCTAGGTTAAAAAAGATATGCTCTGGAAATAAAAGCATGGAACATTCGAGTTGGGAAAGAACTAAACACATCACTGTAAGCGAAGCGGGGTGGGAGGAGTGAAAGGGAAGTTGAATATGTGCTTTTTCTCATGGCTTCTAAGTGATATTTTGGCAAAAATGCTGACTCTACAAAATTAAGAAAGCAACAAAACATTGTAGGTGAAAGAATGAGACTTGAAAGCACATTAAAAACTGTCAAAACCAATACTTTTGATGAAGTAATTGCTTTTAAGATTGAAATGAAATATTTGAAGCATACTCTGTCAACGGTGGTGGACCAGGACATCTGTGGTCAGATTTAGTGGTTAGAGCAGTGGTGGTCAAAGCAGGGGTCAGGTCCCAGAGCCAAGCCGAGGGTCAGAGTCAATATCCAGAACAAGTCAGGAGGGTGGGAACCAGAAACAGGGCAGGGACCTGGAATAAGGCAGCAGGGTAGGAACCAAGAATAAGGCAGAGCTCAGGTGAGGAGGCAATGTCCAGTGTAGCAGCCAGCCAGGAATTCACTTAGGACAACTTCTGGTACCTTCTTATGGCTTAAATAGCAAGTCTGAACCAATCGGAGAGGCTGGACATCTCTCCTAATCAGGAACTTCATAGGCAGTGCCTGCAGTGAGCTAGGGTCCAACACTTCCCACTCCCTGTTGATACAAGCAAGCTGCTGAGCAGTGGCTTGGGACCCATGGACCTGGGTTCAAGGCCTGTGATCCCTCGTATCAACTTTTTAGACAAATTATTTATGGCCTTGGGTTTTGGGGGGACTCATATTGGTTTAAAATGGCAATAGGATGACAGCTGGGAAGAGTTATTAAAATGAGATAATAATCAGCAAACAACTTTTAATCCTGAAAAAATACAGTCTTTCTTTCCAACCTTACTGGCATTTGAATTGAAAGACTTATCAAAGTAGTTTCAAATTCAATGTGATGAAGTATTCTCTATGGCAGAAAACACAAAGGTAGATAGATATAAGAAAGAGAAAGAAAGAGTAATTGGGTCTGATCACAAATACTTTACTGTAACTTAAGCAGAGGGCTGACAAGATGTGGAATGAAGAAGGTTCATTATGCAGTGTCTGTCGCTGATCCCTCAGAGTTTGAGGATGGTGGTCCTCCAATAAAACGATAGCCGGTTGTCGCTGGTGATCTGCAGGTGACTAATGAGACCTATCTGGGATCCACAAACCTTGTCACAGTTGGGGCAGACATTTCCCAATGGAAGGGGCAGACCTGGATTGTTAAATTGGGCTGCTGCATATTTTTTCCTCCTTTCCCGTTTCTCCATTTCCTGTTGTCTCTGTTCGAGCTCAAAATACTGGCATCCTTGCCGCAAAGTCCTTTTCTATTTTGGTGAATCGAGGGCTTGGTTTTCCCATGAGTTTATGTCAATATTGCACTTCTTCATGTTGGCTTTGAGGGTGTCTTTGAAGTGCTTTTTTTGCCTGCCCCTTGATCGTTGGTCATGGCTTAGTTGTAAGAACATGACCTGCTTCTAGAGTTGACTTACAGACATTCAAAGAACATGACCAGCCCAAGGGAGTTGGTGGCAGATGACCATAGCTTCAATGCTAGAGGTTTTGGCTTGGGACAGAACACTAATGTTGGTGTGTCGGTCATCCCACTCGATTTGGAAGCTCTTTCGGCGGCACCGTTGATGGTAGCTTTCAAGCACCTTGAGGTGTCTACTGTACATGCACAGATTTTGGCACCGTACAAGACAGCAGGAATAACGACGGCCTGGTACATGAGAAGCTTGGTTTGATTCTTGATCTCCTGATCTTCAAAGAAACCTTTTCTCAAGTGTTCGCAAGCTGCACTGGCGCATTGAAGGCAGTGTTGAATTTCCCTGTCGATATCAGCTTTTTACAACAGATAGCTGCCAAGTTAAAGGAAGTGCTTGACGTTCTTCAGGATCTCTTTACTGATCTGAATTACAGGAGCCTGTTGGTGGAGTACTTTAGTTTTCTTGGTGTTAAGTGTGAGGCCAATTTGGTTGTAGGCCTCAGAGAAAGTGTCGGGGGGGGGCAGGGGTTGGGGTTTTTTTTTGGAAGATCTTCTGAGTGGGTGCACAGGGCACATGCAGCATAGGCACTCAGATACAACACTGATAGGCTTGTTATAGAGTGATAGAAACTAGATAAGAAAAATAGGAATAAGATTAAAATAACTCAAATCAAGGCAGATTTGTGTATGTGCTGTATGAACATGGATGCAGGAAAAAAAGAAATGATTTCAGCATTCAGTCAATCAGTGAATTTTATAGACATTGATGCAGTTTAGTCCATCATTTTCACTTACATTGTAGAATGACATCAGAGGTTAGATTTAAAAACTTGTCATGGGATTTCAAGTGAAGAATAACCAGTAACTTTTCAAGATTCATCAAAAGCATAAAAGTTAGATATGATTAGCTTTTCGAATGTTTATGAATAAATGGCATTTTACTAGTAGAAATTTCCAAATAGATATATAACAACTGAGTTGGTAATTGCAGAGTTTGGATGGTACTTCATGAATACTGTATTGACCTCAGTACAGCACCATTGCTCTGAAATCATGACAGACTCACAGGTCCTGTAGGGGTCTTCATTCTGAAAGGATAGAGTAATAGGGCTATGTTCTCAGATGGTGTAAATGACTTACAAGTGATTTCAGGGACTTGATTTCAATGACACTATGGCAGCGTATACCAGCTGCAAATCTGGCCAAGATAATATTCAGGCCATCTAATTTCTCTCACTGCCTATGCAAGATTGTTCACTATGGTACACCTTTTTTAGTTCTTTATCCAGTTTTAAATGATCCAAGCATTGTAGGATTTCATGACTTCTCTGTGGAGATTATTTCACAGTATAATAGACTTCAGTGCTTGGAACTACTTCCTAATAAAAAAGGAGTGAATCGAAAAAATAGCAATGAGATTGTGAGTCTTACAAAGCTTTGAGTTTATCTTGCAAGCTGACTACACTTCCATAATATTGTATCTTCATATCCAGTCTTTTTTTAAAACGAGTACAGATATTTTTATAGTAAGGCTTACTTCTCATTCCTGCTTGTGAATAAGTATGAATTTCATAGTGTGGCAAGTTGCTGCCCCAACATGCCCCCTTGTACCATTGCAGCACCTTTTGCTTCAGTTTCCCCCCACTGTCCTTCAGCCAATTCTCGCTGTCACAGTGCCTCATCCTCTGGCCAGACTACTCTGCAGGGTTCTGCTCCTTCTGGGGCCACAGAGTACTTTACTAAAGTCCAACACAAGCATATACAAAACCAAACCTTCAGCCTGACTGGGTTCAGCTGGCAGCCACCTCTTCAGAGGTGTGCCTCTGATGCTCTGTCTAGACTATTCTCCTGTCTAACCACTAGCTTTTGTACCTCAATAAGGGGCTGGCACAGTCCTCCCCCCACTCTGGTTCAGGCAGGCTACAGTTCCTCAGGGCCCATGCTCCAGTCAGGCTTGCAGCTCACCTCTGGAACAGCCTATCTGCTCACCTCTCCTGCTCAGCCTTCTTTCAGGCTGCTTCCCAGAGAGAGTGAACTTTCCGCCTCCTCTCCTCCAGGTCTCCTCCCCACAACTGGGCTCATCTAGCTCTTTATGGGGAAAATAAACAGTCCCCCCCCTTGAGTTAGGCCTGGCCCACCCTGGAGGTGCACCCATGTTGGTTAATTGGTCTCACAGGCCTATATTAAGCCTTTCACAGCACGTGTGGGGTAAGCACCCCACCACATTTGGTTAAATTTGAAAGATACCTACTCAACCATTTGAACGCAGCAGTATGTGGTCCCTTCCTGGAACTTGTGTTCTAACATTCTGATGCATCCAAGTATCCTGACTGGTAGTTGATTGGTTGAGTATAGTATTTAGTTTATTGGTTTATGGTTGCCAAAAAGAGTCATATCATTTTTGGTTTTCTTTTAGGACTACTTGCAATTTCCAGTTCTATAAACTATTTTATACTCTATGTCAGGCTTCTTTATGTTAAGGTTCCACATGAAGGATAATTGGTTATCAAATGTTTCTTGAAAAGTACATAACTTCTACATCATTCTCTTATCTACCATGGCAGTATTATGTTCAAAGAACTCTATTGACTTAATTATGCAAGACTTTCCTCTTATAAATTAATGTTGGCTGACTCTAATGGAATTAAGCTTTGCATGGTACTTCCTCAATAAACAATTTGTTTTCATTATGTATATACCACAATTAAGTGGTAAGCTAGCTGGCCTTTATATTTTTGCTGTGTCTCTTGGGTATCTTTGATTCATGATATTGGGCTTTCAACTTTTCAGTCCCCAGGAAATGGAGATGCCATCATAGGATATCAACTGTAACAACTCACTACCCACTTCACTAATTGGAATGCATAATGGACAAATCACACCCGTAAACTGAAATGAAGAGGTAGGAGGGAAATGGAAAGTACCTCAAGGCAAGTTTCAGAGAAGCTGAATGCATATGTCCAAAATTTAGAAGGAGAAAATTACCAGTGTGAATAAGCATCAGAATACAAAGAGTGATAAAAGAAAAGAAAATTGTGAGGCTGAAAGTATTGGTGTGAAATTAAGGACCTGAATGCTTGTGGCCCTTCAATATCCATTTGCATTTCCTTGCATTTCATTTCAGTTGTCAGGAGGTTAACTCCAATGCACTTGGCTAGTCCAGTTTCATAATTGTACTCTGTCTAGCTGAAGTTTCACTGTTTGATATTTTTCACTTTCTGTCCTAAAGTGTTGAGTAATGTTGGTGTTAAGCAGTTACCATGCTTCGCTCCAGAGGTAGCTGCATTCCACTGGTTGGTGAAATAACACTTCGGATTTATCTATACTACGAGTTAGTATGCAACAAGCCTGGGTGCAAATCTACAGTGTTGTACACTGATTGCCAATATGGGCCCTGTTACTGTGCACTGAAAGTTCCTTAGTGTGCTTTGACTTATTTCTGTAGGGAACTTTTAGTGTGCATCAGCAGGGTCCATGTGGACAGATATTGCATGGCAAGTTGGCGTCGGAAACTACAGTTCTCTAGTGTGCCATGCCCTAATTCGCTGTATAAACATGCCCTAATAGCTTATCAATGTAAATTGAAAAGTGCTTTGGGATAGAAGGCATTATATAAATACAAGGGTCTTATTAATACATCACCAGGGTTATTGCTGCAAGAGGCATTGTCTTAGTGTGAAGTGAAAGAATGCACATAAAAATGAGGCAAAAACTGGAAATGAAAAGAGACTGCAAACAAAGTAAAGACAAAATTTTACTTATCTATAAGAAGACCGGTTGCTGCAAGTATAGACACTTCATGGCAGGGTGAAAGGGACTTGGTGGCAGAGAAGACATATATTGCTGAGAAATTGAAATATTTCTTTGCCTTTATGTTCATCATGGGGAGAAGAAACATGTCATAACAGATTGGATTTATTGGGAAAGAAAAGAGAATATCGTACTTAAATTAAGGGTCACACTAAGGCAGATTGTGGCAAAAAGTATATAAGTGGAAATAAATAGAGCTCCAGGACTGAACAGCCTGCAACTCTGTATTTTCAGAGATGGGAATTATATTTTAAAAATAATATAGAAATGTTTTAAATCCTCAGTGGCAACAAGAGCAACCATGACACATGCACAGAAAGCCTCCCAGAAATAAGCAAGTTACAGAGCTGTAAATTTTGACCTATGGATATACAGCACTGGGAAATAGTCTGTTGATTAAGAGCAAAGTAGGAGTATGGTTTGATAGTATAAACTTCATTCATTTTTTGGTGAAGGGTGGCTTCGGTTCTCTTGCAAAGCAAAATAAAGTATCTTCAGAACAGAAGACTAAATCACTGCTGATGAGTTAAATGCTTACATGTTGTTCTCTAGAGCATTGGTCCTTTTCAGGTCCCACTGAAGTCAATTGGAGTTTTGCTCCACTGAAGCATAGTGAGGTTAGAGTTGTTGTTTGCAAGAGCAAGCTGTACACAGGTTTATGTAGGAATCACAGTTAAGACAATTGTGATTTAGCCATACATACAAAAGCAGCACACCATGATTTTGCCTGTAGCATGAGCCGATAGCTCACAGCTAGAAAGCAACAAAGGTTCAACTATGTTAAGGTTGTTCAAAACAAATTTGTTTTAAGAGGTTGATATGACAGTCATAAATGTCATATTTACAGATTGAACAGGTGATTTGATCGTTGGCCATATTTTAACTGATAACTAGCTTGCATTTTAGTCTACTCTGTTAAGATGCCTCTGGATATTAAAATTGAGGTTATTTTGTCCAGTAAGGGAGGAGTGTAACAGGGTGCTCCACTCACCGCAGGGATGGTGTCTCCTCCTGGCCATTCTGGGGATTCGCTGTGCAAGGCCGATGCCTCTTTCTGCGGTTGCACACCATCTCCCTGTCAGCCTATGGCCCCCTCTCACTGCAGTAACCGCAGCGTCCTCTTCATAACTCAGCCTTCTGGTGAGGTCACTCAGCATTCCCCCCTTCTGGAGTTTTGCCCTTCAAAGTCTCTTTCTCTCCCACAGTGACCCAGGAAGTCATCCAGTTCACTGTCCTGCTGGTGACACTTCCCCAGTGGCAGGTAGGGGAACCCGGGTCAGCCCTCTACTCTGGGTTCCAGGCCAGGGACCCTACAACACACAGCCAAGGTCTGTTCAGTCCCCAACCTTGCTGCTTCCTCCTTGGGCTCCTCCCTACTCCATGTCCCACAGGCTCTCTTCTCCACCTTGCTCTTTTCAGGGTATACCCTGCCTCTGGGCCAGACTTCAGCATCCTACTCTTTCCCTTGATTCCCATCCTTCCTGCTCTACTAAGCCGAGGGTGACCACAAACTTCCTCCCAGCCACCCTTGCTGCTGCCAGCTTCCTGGGTTTATACTAGCCCTGTCCACCTCTGCTCAGGTGAGATTCCATCTAATCAAGGATATAATCTGGCAGGGAGATATAGACTGTATCTGGCTTCCATTGACCCCTTCACGGTAAGTGTGGGATGGACACCCCATCTCAAACAGGAACAATAACATCTTTGCATAGTTCAATTAGCATAACCCTCTTTTATTTGAACAATTTACCACAATTACAGTATTCCTTTTGGGACAAAGTCAGATGAACAAATATATGAGGAGGAAAAGGAAAGGAAATAGGAGAAAAAATTGGATTATTCTCATCCTTGGTCATATGTTGTCCACTCTTCTTCTTCTGGGCTTTCTGCAACTTTCAGAATTGTTGAAAGGCTGGCAGAGTCTGCTTAGCTCTTCTACTTTAGTAGTTTTCATTCTCTACTCATAATGCCAAGGCAAAGCTCTTCAGTTCATAAAAAGTTCCATGAGTATTAATGTATGTAAAGCTTTTTTCAGTTTAAATCCAGGATAGACACGCAGTTAGTGTTTCAAATCCTGGGCTACAAGACAATGTTAAGCAGGTAAAAACACAGTGTGCACACTCTGTGTGGGGTCAAAACAAACTCTTGAGTTTATCAATGAACAAATGCTCTGTAAGACAACATAAACTCCAACCTATGTTTTCAGACAGGTTTATCTGATACCATGGTTCTTAGATCTGGGCAGCCCTTCTCAGCCTACACCTTTAGTTCTCTGCCTCTCTTTTCAGGACAGACTCTTACTCCCTTCCCAGCCTATTCTAGTGTGGATTTCATTTACGACATCTCAAGAACACTGTACGAGTCAACATCATTGATATGAAAAGAGGAGAATTTAAAAGAGTGAAAAATTCTACAGCATAGGAATAAACGCAATGGGAAAACAGCAAAGATTTATTTATTTTTTTAAAAGAACTTGAATTTCACTTTGAGTTTTGCCTGAGTAAGGATTTCAGGACTTGGCCCACTAGGAGTAAAATATTTTCCTTAAAAACTCTTCTCTCTTTAACACAAGTTTTATATAACTGGCATGTTATTATGTGGTTAGCATCATAATCAAGGGAAAAGAAAACATGTAGCTTCACTCTCACTGTCGGGTTATATAATGCTTACTCAATGCATTGCCAGCATTGTCAGACACTTAGAAGAACATAAATTGTTGGGCAAAAGTCAACATGGTTTCTGTAAAGGGAGATCATGTCTTACTAATCTATTAGAGTTCTTTGAAGGGGTCGACAAGCATGTGGACAAGGGGGATCCAGTGGACATAGTGTACTTAGATTTCCAGAAAGCCTTTGACAAGGTCCCTCACCAAAGGCTCTTATGTAAATTAAGTTGTCATGGGATAAGAGGGAAGATCCTTTCATGGATTGAGAACTGGTTGAAAGACTGGGAACAAAGGGTAGGAATAAATGGTAAATTTTCAGAATGGAGACGCGTAACTAGAGGTGTTCTCCAAGGGTCAGTCCTAGGACCAATCCTATTCAACTTATTCATAAATGATCTGAAGAAAGGGGTAAACAGGGAGGTGGCAAAGTTTGCAGACAATACTAAACTGCTCAAAATAGTTAAGAGCAAAGAAGACTGTGAAGAACTTCAAAAAGATCTCATAAAACGAAGTGATTGGGCAACAAAATGGCAAATGAAATGTAATGTGGATAAATGTAAAGTAATGCACACTGGAAAAAATAACCCCAACTATACATACAATATGATGGGGGCTAATTTAGCTACGACTAATCAGGAAAGAGATCTTGGAGTCATCGTGGATAGTTCTCTGAAGATATCCACGCAGTGTACAGCGGCAATCAAAAAAGCAAACAGGACCAGAGGAATCATTAAAAAGGGGATAGAGAATAAGACGGAGAATTTCTTATAAATCCATGGTACGCCCACATCTTGAATACTGTGAACAGATGTGGTCTCATCTCAAGAAAGATATACTGGCATTAGAAAAGGTTCAGAGAAGGGCAACTAAAATGATTAGGGGTTTGGAACAGATCCCATATGAGGAGAGATTAATGAGGTTAGGACTTTTCAGCTTGGAAAGAAGGAGACTAAGGTGGGATATGATAGAGATAAATAAAATCATGAGTGGTGTGGAGAAAGTGAATAAGGAAAAGTTATTTACTTGTTCCCATAATATAAGAACTGGGGGACACCAAATGAAATTAATGGGCAGCAGGTTTAAAACAAATAAAAGGAAGTTCTTCTTCACACAGCACACAGTCAACCTGTGGAACTCCTTGCCTAAGGAGGTTGTGAAGGCTAGAACTATAACAGGGCTTAAAAGAGAACTGGATAAATTCATGGAGGTTAAGTCCATTAATGGTTATTATCCAGGATGGGTAAGGAATGGTGTCCCTAGCCTCTGTTTGTCAGAGGGTGGAGATGGATGGCAGGAGAGAGATCATTTGATCCTTACCTGTTAGGTCCACTCCCTCTGGGGCACCTGGCGTTGGTCACTGTCGTAGACAGGATACTGGGCTGGATGGACCTTTGGTCTGACCCAGTATGGCCGTTCTTATGTCCTTATTAGCCTTTTTAGGAAAGCCAAAACATTGAGTTTTCATCATAAATATTTAATTTGTGATTATTTTAATAGGGAATTTTTTTTAAAGTAGCTGCTAGATGTATCCATAGCAGAAAGTAGAGGGGAGTTAGATATTCAATGACTTCAATAGGAATTCTTTTAGACCCTTAAATAGAAACATCAGCATGGAGGCAGATGTTAAAAAGGGGGCATCAAATCCTGTGTCATAGTGCACTGCACTATGAAGATAGTTTAATGTCATGTTAAATTACAAATACATAACAGAAGAAAAGTGTAGGGTAATGATGTATAAAATGAGCTGGATAAGAAAAACAATCTGTTTAGCTAGCAAGAGTTCTGCAAGTAACACAAGGAGATGAAATCACTGTTAACATAAAGTTGTGGCATGAAAGCAATAACATATGCCAAGAAAAGTGGTTTCAGGAATAGACAGTGCATTTTACAGGGGGCTTGGCAGCTCACAATACACTTGCAGCAAAAACACATCCTGATACAGAATAATATAGATGAACATAAGAACGGCCATACTGGGTCAGACCAAAGATCCGTCTAGCCCAGTATCTTGTCTTCCAACAGTGGCCAATGCCAAGTGCCCCAGAAGGAATGAACAGAACAGGTGATCATCAAGTGATCCATGCATCATTCCTTCCTTTTTTCTCAGGGCTTCTGTTTCAGTTGTCTGTGTCACTCTTCTTTTGCAGTATCCACTTACCTTCGACACATACAATGGTCATCAGCATTACCACACAGTGCTGCCTGAAAGTAGCACAGTTGTTCTAGATAGGAACATAGCCATGTAGTAAAGTTTAATAGTTTAGTAGTTTCCTAGACACACTCTCTGGCCCTGATCCTGCATGTGACTCCGTACAGGTGGACACCTGCACCTGCATGGAGCCCTGTTGAAGTCAGTGGGGCTCTGTACTGGTGCAGGGGTTCGTCATCACAGATGCTAGGTTAACAGGGCCCCTGTGAGTACATAGATTCAATAGAAACAAAGTGATGTTTTTGATTAGTTTAATTTTTAAGAATATTTTTATAGTATTACACTGAGAACTGTGCTGTTATTTTTGCGATAGCACAAATTTCCACAGGAGATTTGAGAAACTCAATTCCCACCTAAAAATGATCTCCACTGAGCTTAATATTATTTAATTTTGTCTTGCTTGATACTTTACGTTATGCATGAATTATTTTGTAATTTTTTAAATTATATTGTGCATTGATTTGACATACTCAACTACTAAAGGAACTTGGTAAAAACTGTATGGTATTACAGTATAGATTTGTTATGGTGACAATCAATAACTATATCACTGCTTGAAAGAGGTTACAGTTCTTAAAAAAGGACATTCCTGAAATATGCACATTTATTTCAACATTTCTGTTCAGAGTTTCACTAAGCAAAAGTATCTGTATTTCCTACGTGGTTGTAGGTGTATTATTATTACTCTTACCGCAGAGATATTTGGGGGTCTAGTGATTAAAGTTTGAGACTAGAAGTCAGAATGCATGTATTCTATTTCTAGGTCTTGGGTAAAGAAGTAAGACCTTATGATTTTAAATACCATGGATACAGTGAAGTTAAGGTTTTGGGACCAGTAGGGTCCAGTGGCTAAAACAATGGATTGTAAGTCAGGAGACATGGGTTCTAGTCCCAGCTCTGCCAGTGGTCTAGTGTGTGATGTTGGGTCAGTCTCTTCACTTCTCTGTGACTCTATTTCCCCATCTGGAAAATGAAGAAAATTATACTTACCCTTCTTTGTAAAGAGCTTTGAAATACTGTATATGCATGAAATGCAGTGTATACATGGTGATGGATAACCATCATCATTGACTGGGCATCAATGTCTCCCATCTGCAAAATGGGAATAATAATGGTGTGATCTGGGCTTTATGGGATTCAGTTAAAATTTGTGAAGTGCTCAAACATCTCAGATGAAAGGTGCTATATATGTACAAAGTATTATTTTTATTATGCTAGATGTTTCACTGGCCTGAGGAAATATTAGGTGGAGACTCTCAAAGGGAATATGGCCACATATCTACCATTCATTTAACACCTTTTCTAGAACAATTGTTTCACGCTGCCTCTGTAGACTCAGGAAGACAATCTTGCATCAACTCATATTTGGAAGGGAATCTTCACAACCAGAAGGGATACAAGCTTAATTGATTTTAAATGAAAGTCGCTTTGTAGTCTCTTTATACGGTGGCCCTACTTCAAGAAAAAAATGCATGGTATAGAAAGTAAAAGCATAGTAGAGCTACCTCTATTGAATACTTTACCAGAGCCTGGTAGGTACGGGTTGATTCATGGCCAGTATCTTGTTTCTTCTCATTTGGGGATCCTAATAGGTAGTTCCATGACTGCCCAGCCTTTCAACAGTATTCTGCTAATGCCATTAGGAGTTATGAGTAGATCTGCCATATATTAATTCAATTGAATAGATAAAAATGGTACTCTAACAGAATACATATATTTGGAGGCAGATTAAATTCATGACCATTCCACAATGCATAATCTCTCAATAGCTGTTCAGAGTTTTCCTGAGAGCATCTCAAAGATCTCTACAAGGTTTCGAGTCAGCTTTCATTTACTTTACAGCACTTCACACTCCCAAATTGCAGTCACTAGAGAAGAATTCACTGAAAGTTTTGAAAACAAACTCTCCAAAAGCCTCTCACTTACATGAGAAGTTTTCTACCAACAAAATCAAATCAAGATACCTAACCAAGGTTACGATCTTATTTGTTCTAGCAGTATACATAGTACCAAATATATAGAATCAAGTTGTTTGCATGCTAATAATACTCCTAAATCCAGAATATATTATTTTAAGTATTCTGTATATACATCAATTAAATTATGTTTGAGATTGTCAAAGCAGGTCAGGAGATTTAGCTGCATGTCTTTCTTTACAATTAATAGTGTGTGGCTAAATCGACTTTGAAAATCTGAACCCACAAAACTAGGGCATTGACACTGCTTTCTTTTTTAAAACAACTAGCATTCTTAATAACACTGGGCCAAATTCTTAGTTTCTTATTTGAGGAAAAACTCTCTTTGATTTCAGGATTAAAGACTAGAGAATGTATCCTTCTGTAAATTAATGGAATTACTTAACAGTATTCTTTTCCTACATGTTGTGTTAACCCCTCTCTTATATTACTACAGTATTAAACTATCACCCTTCTACTAGAGGTTTAGCAGTTTGAACAAAATTATTGAATTACAATTTTATTACATTCTAGTAACATGACTTTTATATTTCCTGAGCATTTTACATGGACAAAGTAGAAAATCCTTCAAATCGGTGTACATCACATACAGTAATTTATATATATGGTATATAATGTAAGGAACCCATGGTACTTGGAACTGGTGCATCTGAACTGTTTTATTTACTATCCAAACTATAATTTTCTTTAGACAGTTCTCTTCTTGAAAGTCTGTGTGTTTTTGGAGGTGAAGGATTGGTGTGAGAGACTTCGTGAGGGCTGGTTTCAAATAGCCTCAGTAGACTGCAGTTGAGTGTATGGCTTCCAAACAAAAAGTGCAAGCATGTAGGCCAAGTGCCACAAATAATAAGTCACTCCAAAAGGCAGCATCCATGGTGTTTGGCACCATCTACGCTAAAACTCCCTCTGTGCAAATACACAGATTACTGGCATTGTTAGGGGTGTCTGTATTTTAGTGCATTTTATATTAGGGGTATTTGTATAGGTGTCCGTATTTTATATTAGGGGTGCCAGTTACCTCAGCTTGGGCTGCCACTCCAATGCCTCAGGGCTGCTGCAGCTGCCTGCCATCCTCTCCGACTTAGGCTACAGTACCACATCCTCTTGCAGGACAGCCACTCACTGGAACTCAGAGTAGCAGCCGTGTTAGTCTGTATCCGCAAAAAGAAAAGGAATACTTGTGGCACCTTAGAGACTAACAAATTTATTTGAGCATAAGCTTTCGTGAGCTATAGCTCACTTCACTGGGTGCATGCAGTGGAAAATACAGTAAGGGGATTTTATATACACAGAGAACATGAAACAATGGATGTTACCATACACACTGTAATGAGAGTGATCAGGTAAGGTGAGCTATTAACAGCAGGAGAGGGAAAAAAAACCTTTTGTAGTGATAATCAAGGTGGGCCATTTCCAGCAGTTGACAAGAATGTGTGAAGAACAGTAGTGGGGGAAAATAAACATGGGGAAATAGTTTTACTTTGTGTAATGACACATCCACTCCCAGTCTTTATTCAAGCCTAAGTTAATTGTATCCAGTTTGCAAATTAATTCCAATTCAGCAGTCTCTTGTTGGAGTCTGTTTTTGACTTTTTTTGTTGTAATATTGCCACTTTTAGGTCTGTAATAGAGTGAACAGAGAGATTGAAGTGTTCTCCGACTGGTTTATGAATGTTATAATTCTTGACGTCTAATTTGTGTCCATTTATTCTTTTACGTAGAGACTGTCCGGTTTGGCCAATGTACATGGCAGAGGGCATTGCTTGCACATGATGGCATATATCACATTGGTAGATGTGCAGGTGAACGAGCCTCTGATAGTGTGGTTGATGTGATTAGGCCCTATGGTGGTGTCCCCTGAATAGATGTGTGGACACAGTTGGCAACGGGCTTTGTTGCAAGGATAGGTTCCTGGGTTAGTGTTTTTGTTGTGTGGCGTGTGGTTGCTGGTGAGTATTTGCTTCAGGTTGGGGGGCTGTCTGTAAGCAAGGACTGGCCTGTCTCCCAATATCTGTGAGAGTGATGGGTTATCCTTCAGGATAGGTTGTAGATCCTTGATGATGCGCTGGAGACGTTTTAGTTGGGGGCTGAAGAGTACCCAGAAGTTACCTACTACAGGACAGGCCCAACAAAGAAAATAACAGAACGCCACTAGCCATCACTATTTTGTAAAAGAAATTATGATCTTCATGGAAGTACGCTCTTGGCTATTAAACGTTTACCAAGAAGTGGGGAGATAGCATGTTTCTGTGTGTGAATTGTGGATATGTGGACTGTCAAAGTGACAACGAAATAGTATGCTCACAGTAATATTGCAAGAGTGCATGCCCAAATAGTGTACTGATACACTGGTATACATTTTGCATACATTTTACACTTAAGTTATACTGCATTTTTTACAAAACAACTAAGTTTATTAAGTGAAATTGATATAGTTATAAGCAACAGCATACAAACTATATTATGTAATGAATTAGACACAACTAGAATTCTGTCACATAGAAACATATTGGAGAATTCTTCAATTAATGATACTGAAGGCCATGTACTATCCTTGTCCACAGAAGCTACTCCTATTAATTTTACAGTGATGATATGACCTTGGGGAGAGAGATTTTATGTTTTGTGAAGAAAACTACTTCACATTTAATTCCTTTCATCATAAAAGATCCCAAAGCATTGTACAGCACCACAGAAATACACAGAAATGGTTTCAGGGTGGCAGAAATGCAGACAAGTGGCACATGATATGCCGTACAACTGGGATGCGTAGAGATTTTGATCTAGGTCACTGGGGCAAACCTCTATTTCCATACAGTGCCATGGAATCTTTAAAATAGATAATGTGCATATAAAGTGGTTAACAGCTAGCTCAGAAGACCCTTTCTCACATTATAAGTCTCATGGCTATCAATTTATCTACTTCTTTGTGGGTACCAAGTTGATCCTGTGGGATTTTAATTAGCATTCCCGGTAAGACTAAATATGACAAACCTGACATAAGATGAATAAACAGTCCCTTATTACATGAATGTAACAGGTCAGATTTAGTCCTGTTATTGTAATTCACATTATTTCTACACAATGGACCAGATTCTCAGCCAGTGTAAATTTGGCATTGTTTAACATTGGCAGAGGACTTTCCCAAACATTTTATCAAATTAAGGAGAGAATTCCAAGGTCTTAATCTTAAAGTCCTCACTCGGGCAAAACTCGCATTTGAACACACTTAAGAAAAAAGTCATAGCATATTGTTGCTCTCTGTGAAGCATACAGTCACTCTCCTCCCTTTGCCAGTTGCCTCCCCAGTCCAAGCACTGGTTATGCCATCCCTTTGTAGTCCTGATACTGGTCTTCTGAAATCCTTTCTACCACTGATTTCTTACCTCTAGCATGAGAATTCCTCTTAGAGATCCTGTGTAAGACCCTGACTCTGCCCATGCTGAACTTCACACGAGTAGTCCCATTGACTGTGTAAAACTAAGCACGTGCAGAAGTATTTGCAGTATCAGGGCTTAAATCTGCTCCATAGAGGGGTCACTCCTGCAAGGTGCAGAGAAGATCCCGGAGGCGCTGAGTGCTTTTAAATTCCATTGAAGTCAACAGGAGCTTGAAGTTACTCAGCACCTCCAGGAGTTGTTCTCCCTCTTGTGCAGCTGAGCCCATGGAGGGTTTACACATGTACAAAAACCCTAAGAATTATGAGACCTGCTGGTCTTTTCCTGCTTGTCCCAAAGTGTGTGAATAACCCAAGCACTGACATGGCATATTTTCTCATGTACTGCAATTCCAGCATGTTGGAATCTCTGTAGCATACCTGTGATATTTGGTATCTCTTCCACATGGCAACCTCTTAGGCTATAGCAAATGTTGTCATCTGGCAGTCTCATATTTATATTCTGCACAGCACTGAAAGTACTGTCAGCATCCATCAAATAATAAAATAATAGCCTTGTAAACCTTATTATCTCTACTATGGCCAAAAGCAGTAGCTTGGCTAGCCACATAGTATAGCTTCTGATCTGTTAAATAATGAAGTAAAATTGGCTTCAACCAGGAACCCATGCAAGGGTCAGATTTTAAAGACTTTTATTCCATAATTATAGTGTTATCCCTCTTTATATATGAATACAGATTTATATAGCTATATACCCTTCTCTACTGTTGGTCACCAATACTCATTGGACCACATTATAAATCTAGATAGGTAATCTCTTTCCATGTGTTCTGTGAAGCAACTATTACATTTCTGGTCCTGCAAAGCAGTGATCCTTTGTAATGGATCTACTATGGCTATTTTTAAGGTTAGGACAGATGTTAAGCAGGGTTGTGTCATTGCCCTGATGCTCTTCTCCAACTTCCTCACTGTGATAATCTATTTGATCACTGACAAGATCCCAACAGCAGTGCAGCTAATCTATCAAATGGATGGTAAGCTGTTCAACCTGGGCCACTTTTGATTGAGAACCAAAACGTTGCTGACTTTAGTCATTCAGCTTCAGTATGCGGACGACGGTGTAGTGTGTGCTCACTCGGAAACAGATCTTCAGGCGGTCATCAGTGTCTTTGCTGAAGCATACCAGATAGTGGGACTGACACACAACATCCAGAAGACAAAGGTCCACTATCAGCAAGCACAACTCCTAGCACCAGCAATAAAGATTCTTGATAACCTTCTAGAGAATGTTGTGCATTTCCCATATCTTGGAAGCCAACTCTCCCAGACAGGTGACATTGACTGAGAAATCCAGTACCAGCTCAAATGTGCTAGCCGAGCTCTTGGTCATCTGAAAAAGAGCGTGTTTGAAGATTGCAACATCAGAATTAAAACCAAACTTCTGGTTTATAAAGCTGTTGTGATACCCACCCTATTGTATGGGGCTGAAATGTGGACAACATATAGGAGACCTCTAAAAGTGCTGGCAAAGTATCAGCAATGCTGTATGAGTAAGATTATTCAAATTAAATGGGCTGATAGATGCACTAATATCAGGGTCCTCTTGCAAGCTGATATAACGAGCAGATTGCCAAAATAAGTTTTCTGTTCTCAATTCAGCCAAGGGAAATATGCTAGAGGATGGCAGAAAAAACACTATAGAAATGTCCTCAAGGCTAATATGAGGAAATGCAACATTGACATTAACTCCTGGGAATGTATAGCCCAGGACCGAATAATGGAGGAATTGGTTGCGGCAGGGAACTCTGCAATTTGAGAACCAGGTATATGTAACAGAAAAATGGGAGCAACAGAAAGAGCACACCCTGACACGAACCAACATCCCAGGTTCACCCATGTGGAAATACATGTCTGCAATGTGGAAGAGTTTGTGGCTCTAGAATAGGCCTCATCAGTGGGGGGGCTGACCCACTGAGGCAGGTGGCTTGTTCCTCTAGCCAGATATAAGGGAGTAGCTAGCTTGAAATGGAGACCTAAATTCTCCTTTTCATCACTCTGGCAGCATAAAGGGATGTTAAATTTGGTTTAAAATACATGTACACTCATTTTAAGGCTCTTTATGCTGCCAGAGTGGTGAAAAGGAGCGTTAGTGTAACTGAGAATTCCAAGTCATGAGGCTCCCCAAGCCTAAGGACACTCTGTGATGGAAGGCACTCCTGTATTCTCACCCTATATGCTATTGTAATACTCTTTGTACAAGATATGCCTTGTAAGATGTCAGTTAAAACTGGTCAATAATATCATGGTAAAATGTATATAGCATCATTATATGTCAAGTGATTAACATAAGCTGAAATCATGACTCACGTGTGTTTATCAGCCAAGTCTGGAAAGTGGGTAAACCTGTTCCTCAAAGACAAAGGGCAAGTTGAGGCCCCAGCCAGGTGTCATCAAAACTAATGGACCATCACTGATCAAGTTGGCCATTCTTTGGCAAGGACTGGTGCGGGAGGGGAGGAGGTGGAGGAACAAAGCAATCTGATCTTAGCAAACAACCTCTCCTCTCCCTGCCACGAGACTCCATGTCTCTTTGCTCTCGCCTAAAAATAACTTTATATAGGGTCACTCTCAGGGAAATACATTTTCAAAGGGTGTCTGAACTATAAAAATGAGCAGCAAACCCACCCCAGGTTCTCTCTCCCGGTCCATTTCTCTCTTTTCCATCAAGAAGACAAAATAAAAAACCTATCGACTTTGGATGCAGATCCTGACCTGATACTTGGTCAGCAATGATACTGGGAACCAGTGGTTAGAACTTCACCTTAAACCAAGCCTAGTTTCTTAAATTTAGAAAGTGTTTTATCTTTATTTTTCCTGTAACCATTTCAAACTTTAATGCCTTATTACTTGTACTCACTCAAAACCTATCTGTAGTTAAATAAACCTGTTTTTTTGCTCTTTAATTAATATTAATCTAGTGTTGTGAACTATGTGGGTGTAGTGAGGCAGTGTGGCTTCCTGCCGTCCCGGAGAGGGTGCCGGAGTGCTGGGTGCCATCCAGGTGCCGGAGTGGGCGGAGCTAGGGAGCTCTGAGCCCGCCCCTCAGCGGGTCAGGCGGTGACCCGGAAGCATAAAAGCTCACCCTCAGAGCTCATTGGGGGCCCAGCTGCTGGGGAGGCAAGATGCCTCCAGCCTGGCCTGTGACTGGGAAGCCCCCGTGGCCCAAGGTGCATGCCAGGATTGGCCTGCCTTGCCCTGCCTTGCCCTGCGGCGGCTACCCAGAGGAGTTGCCGGACCTGCCCTGAAGCCGCTACCTGGAGGAGTTGCCTTACCTGCCACTTGCCCGTTACCCTGAGGAACCCATGGTGCTGGATGCTGCGGAGGACACCGCCTGGACCCAGGTACCCCAAGAGGGGGAATCAGGAAGTACTCTGGGGGCAGCTGACTGTAGTCTGGCTGAGGAACTGCCAGAGCCTATGACAGTGTGTTGCGGCCAGGAGCCTCACTGACACAGAAGCAGGTCTTCTGCCACTGCTAGGGCCCTGGGCTGGGATGCAGTAGAGTGGGAGGGCCTGCGGCCCCCCCCCCCCGCCACCCAACTTGTGGGTGGCAGTCTCCCCCTCTTCCAGGTCCTTTAGAGGCCTGGGCCTGCTCACATTGAACTGTTTGCTCAGCCCCTGCCTGAGGGTCTGAGCTACTGGCTTGGTTGCCCTGCCCTGATCCAAGGCCTGGGCCTATTTCTATATACTGTTTGCTATGGCTCAGCCCCTGCTGGAGAACCTGAGCACCTGACTTATTGTTGCCGCGCCCTGACCTAGGGCTCGGGCTTACGGTGCTGGTTCCAGTTGCCGCAAGGGCAGCCGAGGGAGACTCCCATGGCCAGACTGATTTCCCCAAACATTATCTGTATGTCGTGAGCCGGTGTGGCTCCCTGCTGGCCCGGAGAGGGTCGAGCCCCGGCTAGCTGCATTACAGTGGATAACTCCATTTAAGGTGGCAAATTGTTGTATATTGTTCCCTTACAGGGACAACAGATCTTTGTAATCTGAACTGTCCAGGAGAGGGCTAGACTGTGCAGTACAGAATAGACATTTGGGGTGGGGGGAAATTTAGGACTCTGAGTGTGTTGGGGTCACCTTGCATGTGGTAATCAAGACTGGTGGAAGCCAGACTGTGGCTGGAGTGTGCTGACAGACTGCAGCTATAGAAAGACACTCAGCATGTGGCTTGGATGCTGGAAGGCAGTTTGTGAATGGCCCATGTGGGAGCGACAGCAGCAAGGCATTATAAGGCACCTAAGGTTGCAGGGTAGGAGTGACACAGCCCGTCACTGGTCTGGATTGCAGCCTGGAATGTTATATTCTCAAGCTAAGGGAAAAGGCTTGAGTTGAACTTCATTATCTTATTTTTAATAAAGTAAAAGCAAACCTCAGGAAGGGGAGCAAGTTTTGACTATTCACATTCTTTTACTGCACCCATTACCATGGTTTCTGAGTGCCTATCTGATTCACTGCTCTTTGAGCTATGATATGTGACTCTGCACAGTGCAGTGAGTTCCTTTTAAAAACACAGTGGGAAAGGCACCTACTCACACTATTCAGCAGTATAAATCTGCTGATTTAATAAATTGGAATCAAAACAATGAAGCCAAGAGTGTGCACTAATCATGAACTCTTTCGGAGTTCACACTGCTTCGCCTTCCATCACAAGGCAATGATCAGGGTTTGAATTGGAGTTTCTAATTTGAAGGATAACATACTACTTCCTATATTCTCTGAAGAATGAATTTATGTGATCTAGAAGGAAGAGATTTATGGTAAACTCAATATATTGAAGCAGAAAACGCAGAAGTTAAGGCAGGACACGTTTGAGAGAAGTGTCCTCTGGAGAAAACACACGAATAGATGATCTAATAAGAAAGGAAAGTTGGCCAGGCATGAAGGAGGCCATAAATAACATAATATTTCTTTTCTGTCTTCCACACAACCTACTAGTAAATTACTTTAATATCTTCTGTGCAAATCCAGGACATATTTTCCCTGTTGGTGGTTCATGATCAGCTAATAGAAGTTAACATTCTAAGAGAACATAAATATGACAAAATCACCAAGGCTGAAGGTGAAGAGAAGTAAACCATTCTGGATGAGATGGCATTCTTGCAAACAGATCTGAGGCAATAGAAACATTTACTCTATTAATAATTGTGCTGTGTTGGATGAATGATTCATCTAATATTTTATCCTCTAAATATGAAAAAAATGAATTTGATAACCTCATACCAGCAAAAGGCTTTAAACTGCAGATTGTGATGTGCCTGCCAGGCAAATGTCATTCTTTGGGCATTCATAAAAAGCTTTGTTGTTCTAATTAACAAGAGGAAAAGAGCTGATTCCAGATATTCAGGGAGTTCCTTACAATGGAGGAATAGTGGGAGCATGTTCTGCGTACATACAGTAGTGTTCTCACTTAATAAAATATTTATCTATTAATGCGTGAGTTAAAATATTTCCTCTGATGTTTTGAGGTAGGAAGCTTTTACTTAGGTCTGAAGAAAAGACCTTGAAACAGCTTTTAAGCCACAATAGTATTTTTTTTAACAACTATCCTGTAGGTAATTATGAAAACTTCAGAAATTGACACACATGGCCCTTTTTATTCATGTAATTAATCTTAAATGAAATTTAAATGTTTCTTGTAAATTAATATACATTTAAAATATGTAATTTTTCAAATGTAATTGAGGTTTTTTCCCCCCTGAGAATTGCTATCAATTGAATTCAATTCCATTAGGCTTGATATAGACATAATGTGCTGTTGAAAATCTATCTGTAAATACTGATAATTCCATATTCAGAACATACAAACTAATTTTAATAAATAATCCAAATATATGCTATATTAGAATCATAGAAGATTAGGGTTGGAAGAGACTTCAGGAGGTCATCTAGACCCCTGCTCAAAGCAGGACAATCCCCAACTAAATCATCCCAGCCAGGGATTTGTCAAGCCGGGCCTTAAAAACCTCTAAGGATGGAGTTTCTCCACCTCCCTAAGTAATACATTCCAGTGCTTCACCACCCTCCTAGTGAAATAGTTTTTCCTAATATCAACCTAGACCTCCCTCACTTCAACTTGAGACCATTGCTCCTTTTTCTGTTATCTGCCACCACTGAGAACAGCCTAGTTTCCATTCTCTTTGGAACCCCCCTGCAGGAAGTTGAAGGCTATTATCAAAACTCCCGTCACTCTTCTTTTCTGCAGACTAAATAATGCCTGTTCCCTCAGCCTCTCCTCATAAGTCATGTGCCCCAGCCCCCTAATCGTCTTCGTTGCCCTCTGCTGGATTCTCTCCAATTTGTCCACCTCCTTTCTGTAGTGGTGAGGACCAAAACTGGACGCAGTAAGCCAGATGTGGCCTCACCAGTGCCGAATAGAGCAGAATAATCACTTCCCTCGATCTGCTGGCAATGCTAATGGAGTCCAATATGCCGTTAACCTTCTTGGAAACAAGAGCACTCTGTTGACTCATATCCAGCTTCTCATCCACTGTAATCCCCAGATCCTTTTCTGCAGAACTGCTGTTTAGCCAGTCGGTCCCCAGCCTGTAGCAGTGCACGGGATTCTTCCATCCTAAGTACCTAAGTCCCACTCCTCCAATTTGTCTAGGTCACTCTGGACCCTATCCCTACACTCCAGCATATCTACCTCTCCTCCCAGCTTATATTAAATTTGATCTAATTTTACCTGAGGGCTTTCCCCTGCTCTCCCCTTAAAGATACTGCTTAAATAGTAAAGAAATTGAGTGTTTTAGTTTTTTCAGCCCATAGAAGGCATGGTGCAATCTTCAGTGGCCCCAAAGGAAGTGAGACATTCAGTCACCTTTACACTTCCTCTGATCTCTCTGCAGTGAGGCGGCAGAAGCTCCTGGAACAAATCAGACTAGCCAAATGACTGCTCTAATTTATACTGGTTAGAATGGTCCTGAGGTGAAAATCCTGCTGTTCAGGGATTGGCAGAGTACATCATGCTCCAGCCACTCCTTGGAATGCCTCAGCTAGCCCGAACATACCTCCTACACCAAAAGGACCAGAAGAGCTGGCATAAAGCTGGTCAGTCCAGGATTCTCCCATGCAGGGGGGATGCTCTCTCCCTTCATGGCAATGATAAGGTCACTTTGTGCCACTCCGGCAGTGATTTTGGGGTTCATGCTCTGGCTCATAGTTTTCAGCATTAAGACTACCACTCTATTTGTAACTAACTGAAGATGACTTAAAACTGCATTTTAAAATTCCTTAAACCAGCCCCTCTAATTTGCTTTGCTAAATTTGGGATTGAGTAAATAACTGTAAACACTTTTTTTTACTATTCAGAATAAAGTAATTCTATCTAGGGGAAGAAAGGTAAAGTCTGAGCAAATCAAGTTTGCCTCTCTCCTTACTGAAGTATGCTTACTGTTCCAGTCACTAATTGAGCTGTGAGGTTCTGTTCTGAAAGATATCCTCATAACCCCAATGTCTTCAAGAGCTGTGTGCAGGTTTAGCTGAGTAGAATTTGCTAAACACTCCTATTGAGGATACACAGGAGGAGGAAGAATCCAGCTTGATTTCTGAACTGTGTTGGCTCTGTAGATCTAACAAAAGCACAATAACTTTGTGAAGGATTGCCCCCCGCCCCTCTGGGGTGCCACCTGATGTGCTGGTATACTACTGACCCTGCCAGTTCCACCAGTCTGGGTTCCCTTACATTGCCCTGCTGGGCCAGGCCCTCAAACCTCCTCCAGCACACATGCATCTATGGCCATACCCAGCTGCAGAAAGACACAGACACTGAGATCAGCTCTCCATAGGAAGACTCAGCTTGGAAATTGCCCAGTGCTCAAGTGCACACCCCCTCTGGAGGGTAAACCCAAAATTATATTGTCTTGCGCTGCACAGAAAACTGTACAGTGTAGCTCATGAAATTTGCTTCCTCCCTCAATGTGGAGGAAGATATGCACAGCTTTTTGAACCCCAATTATGAATTGCACAAACTGGTTAAAGAAAACAAACCCAAGTTTATTAACTACAAAGGATAGATTTTAAGTGTTAAGGGACAGCAAACAGATCAAAGCAGATTACTGAGCAAAGAAATCAAACACGCAAACTAAGCTTACACTAAAGAAACTGGCTACAAGTAGTAATTTCTCACCCTAAATGTTTTAAGCAGGTTGCAACGTTTCTTGAAGACAAACTGCTCTTGCTTGCAGCTTAGAACTCCTAGTATTCCTTTCACAGGCTGCACAACTTCTAGCATAACTCCAGTCCTTTCTTCCCCAGATCAATCTTAGGTGTTTTCAGCAGTCACCTTGGGCAGGGATTCAGTGAAGAACCGACCCTGATTAACTCACTTCCCTGCCTTAAATAGAATTTACATATGGCAAGAATCCTTTGTTTCCCAGTTTGAGCCCCACCCCATTTGTGGAAAAATAGCAGTCCAAGATGGAGTCCATTACCAGGTGACATGATCACATGACCCTGCAGTGTCAAAACAGCCATAAGTCCTCAGGAAGACTTCCCAGGAAGGTGGGAGATTAGCATCTTCAAGTCCTATTGTTCGCCCTAATGGCCCATACAGACTGATTGCATTCTGCATTCCCCAGATGTAAACCCACTTGTAATTGTTACATTGTCAATATTCCTAAATTTAGATACAAAAATGATACATGCATACAAATAGGATAATCATATTCAGTAAATCATAACCTTTCCAATGATCTCATGAGACCTATCTTGCATAAAATACATCCTAGATAATATCACCTTATAACAATATTTCTATGAAGAATATGGGGAGTAGCATCACAAACTTATTTTTGTCATTCAAGTCAAAAAGATATGACTGAATGTATCCAGAATGCAATTCAGTTGATTACTAAGTTGTCATTTTTACATAGTTCCTTTTCCGAGCAAAACTGCACTTTAGTTGTGAAAGCTGGTAGAAGGAGAGTATCTTCATATCTTTACTCTAAGAATAAATAAAGTATTGGTGCTAGTGATGAGTAAAAGGGAAAAAATCATCTCAGTGGGTTGTTTTCATTAGGACTTGAAATTGGTGATGGAGTCAGGTATTTATTTGATGCAGTCTTTTTTATTTACAAAGCATGTACACAGCCCCGCCCTGTCCTCTTGAACACAGGAGGAATCAAACAGGAGATAGTTTCTTTGCTCACAACTCCAAGGCTCTTTCAGCCAGCACTCAGCCCCAAAAGTTTTCTCTCGAGGCATTTTCTCAGACACTGTCTGTAGGCTTTCAGTCCTTGTTCTGCTGTCGCCAGGGCTTTTCTGTGTCTGTTTCTGTGGTGTCTCTCACTGCTTCTCTCTCTCACACACGGACACAGACACACTGCTCCAATTCAGTCACTCCCTCATCCCTGAGTTTATCATAATCACAGGTGACCCTCCTTGTGCTACGCAGCTAATTCCTACTCCAGCCTTCCATGTGGCTTTGTTTTGGGTGGAAGCAAATATTATTTCAGCTTACCATTTCATAAAGGAACTCAATTGTTTTTACATTTATCCTGAATGAAGGGCAGCTGTTATACCCACCAGTTTCAACCAATCCATTACAAGACAGTATACGCCCCAAAGAAAAATTCATTTTCCTCTTATTCAGCAAAATGATCTTATCCAATGATCTATTTGTATTCTTAATCATCCTCCCTATGGAACAATAATGGGTGGCACACCAGATCCTGAAAGCTTATTCAAGCTATCATGCCTGGGCAATGTAATACTAATGCTATGAATTCTGAAAGGATTAGCATAATTCCTAACTGGAAGAGACAGTTGATGGACCTACTTCTCAAATGACATACTTTCATTAACTTAAATATTAATAAAGGATCAAATACAACTTATTCTGTAAAAGCAAAACTTAGTGCAGTAGCAAAATGGATAGGAAAGTCAGAGATGAAAAAAAGGGCAAGGAAAGTCGAAATATAGCAGCAATGAAACAAGGCAGTGCTCAGGTGAGAGGCCAGCAGGAGGAGAGATGCTGGTGGGAGAGGCAGAACAGAAATAAGATTTAGAGGCATTTGCGGGAAAGAAAAATATGAAGAAATGGTAAGAAAAATAGCATATTTTATTATAGGTGCCAGTGTAATACAAATAAGTAATAATAGAGGTCCCATTGTCCTAGCTGCTGGACAAATACATGGTGAAACAAGCCCTAACCTGAATTGTTTACAGTCTAAATAAACAAGACAAAGTATAAGATGAGACGGGGAGGTAAAAACAAAATAAATCACTAACTTCTTTCCCTGGTTTGACTGAACTTTTTTGAAATGTTACCTAAGGGGGATTTAGGAGCACAAGCCCATTAAAAGTCATTTTGAACTGTGTGCCTAAGTCCCTTGGATGCTTTTGAAAATCTCACTCCTAACTGATCATTGCCAATACTGATAATTGTTTCACCAATAAATAACCACCTGCTTCTGAACCTACTGGCTGTATACAAAAAGGTGGGGTCAGAACACTCTTTAACTGGATTTCTTAATCTTGCATATTGGCACTATTACCTGCATTGTTAAATTCATTCCAGGGGCCCAAATATAATTTCCAATGTACATACACAACCATTGCATATTGCACCAGATGTAGAGTAAATTGATGCAGACTAGGGGAAAGTATTGCTATTATACTCCCATTGATTGTCATGATGTATGTGATTAATAGTTCTGATGAGCACAGTCAGTTGAGACTAGAGGGTATGGCCAGGACAAATGTAGGTGCAGTCAATATGAAACCTACTGTGTGGATTTCTGTCCTCCATAATCATAAAATGCACAAAGGAGGTTCAATTTAAAGCTGCTTGGAGCTACTTTAAATGGCACATTTCAGCCTGTGATTTAGAGTAGGCAGGACAATGGAATTAGATATGGCAATAAGAGCTGCTAGACACTCATCTAGGTAGGAGATGTGAAGGTGAGTGAGATGACAAGGTAAGCTTGTTCCGGACAGGAAGAAATGCTCAGTTACTTACAGAAAGCAGCAAGGTTGTAAGGTAAGTATGAGGGGTGAGTCCTAAACTTCTGGAATGTACAGGTCCATTATGCTATCCATGCATTCACAAACATGAGAGCCCAGCACAGGTACTCTGGAGCCAAGGAGGCAGCACACCAAACTGCATTATATGGTTTTTCAAACAGGCAGGCCATATGGCTGTACAAACAACCGAGATACAACAGGTACAATGCCTGTCTAACCCAACTGCAGCACAAATCCAGTCCTGCAGTGGCTCGGAGGTACTGTCAGAAAGAGTCTCTAGAAGGCCATCAAACCAGTAGCAGGTACAGAAAGGTCATAACATTTCCTCCTACATAGCACATTCCAAGGTCTGTTTTGTCCAGAATTGTAAATACCATGTGTCTGCTGCAGAAGTGGTGGTAGCTTTTACATTCACATCCCCATCCCCAGTGATATCAGTTGCTGTGGTTTGCTCTACTTGTTCTGGTAGACACCATTGGTGAGGAAGGTTTTATGGCAACTCCCTTCATATGGTCGCAGTGTATTCTGTTTGATACCAGTCATTGCTGGCTTTGCAGCTGTCTTAAAGAGGGATTTTGCATAGATTGTCCAATTGCCTTAACTTCTGTCCTCCAGTTTTATGCATTCTTTCTCCTCCTTTTATAATTGAGAGAGAGAGAGAAATCAGGCTCCAGATCTTCATGCTTTTCATGCCCTTTGCATCTGTCCTTCACATATCTCCATCTGAAAGGAAGTAGAAAATAGATGTGACAAACACATATGTTACCTGAAATGTTTGGTTTTTTTTCCAGTACTATTAAAGTCTATTGATCTTTGCAGTCAATAGAAATCCGATTCCCAATACTCTGGTGTTAACCTCTCAGCACTAAATCTTCATAGTGACCTTATTAAAAATCAATATTTGTTTATCAGTAAATGTCTTGTACTTAATCAACTTGTAAAACTGATATAATACAGATACCTCCATTTCAAGGAAGTGCTATTTTCAATTGGTCACACGAATTGTACTACTGCATTTGTCATGTGCATTTTAATTTTGAATATAAAAATACATATTTTCTAGTTTTTTTTTTCTGGCATGAATTTTAACTTAAGGCTCTTTTAGGCTTTCTAGAAATGTCATGCTCAGTTCTAATACAGAAACTGAACCTCACTACATACTATCCTATGATGAATGTTGTGATGGCAAACATTGCTTGAAAGAGTGATTCAAATTAGGAGTCTCATTTAAAGTTTACTCTGGAATATTAATCTTGTCATGTTGTGCATAACTATATATAATACCAGCATTAGGGAACACAACTACACATTTTTAGCATAATTTACTAAGAAATTTTGGGCTAAAAGTTAGCTAGAAATATAGGGTCAGATGTTCAGCCACTGTCCAGTTGCTTTGAGTTGCTTAGGCGCCCTGTGTCATGTAAAGTTGACAGCTCTGCTCCCCTCCTCAGCACAGAAGGCATTCCAGGCTTGTGGCTGAGGGCATGAGAGAGTGGGGTCAAGGCACACTTCACTCCAGTGAATTCCTAGCAGGTGAAATTGTCCCAAGGGGGCAACCCATACAACCAGCATAATTAAGTTGTGGCCCTTAGACTACTCTAAATTATTCCGATGGCAGAGTGGCCCTTGATTGGCCTCAGGAATAGAGGATTAGAAGTAGGGCGATTGCGTATAGGACCAGATAGATTGCATGACCACAGACAGGCCAAAGGGAAATAAAATAGCCCCCCTATTTTTCATCTCATGGTGCCTGAAGACTTGAGGATGGTGATATTGTCCTAATCATGTGAAGTGGTGTGTGGAAAATGGTGGTTTAAATTTAACAGCTTTCCATGAGACATCAGTTCTGGGGCTTGAATCAATTGCTTTATTTTAATAGAAAGAAGATCTTCACAATACATAGTCTTAAATAGGATAAATAGATGTTCTCAGCAGACCCCAGGGCAAATTGTTGGATAGTCCACTTGAAAGGCTCAGGACAGCCCTTTGCTCCGTACTTTGACTCTGAGAATGCTAAACGCACCGTTCTAAGCTTTCTATAGAACTGAGATCTTAATAAGAGAGGTTGACTGCCCAATGATCCTGTCTTAGGACCTTTCCACGATATAAAACCATTTCCAGTACAAAGTTAATGAGTAATATTGTCGCACCAGAGGTATGAGAGGAGACCACATTGTAGAGCAACCCACCAATCCTGCAAATGCAGGCTGCATCTTCACACAGCACCATCTGCTGCCTCTAGAGCTGGTGATAGGCAGCATTGCCCCCCCACTAAAAAACCCACCTTTGATTGAAATCCCATCCCCCCAGCCTGTCTCAAACAACACCCACTGCAATCCATGTAATGCGGGAGGGGTATGCCATTACAGTCTAGACATTTCTTTAAGACATAGAACACAAATCTTGATGCCAGTAAGCACTTAGACCAATATAGCAATATTTAAACTTATATTAGACTATTGACTTCGCCTCCCTTCAGTAGTTTGATCTTCTTCAAAGGTTTCTCTCGGTCCTACAGAGCCTGCATTCTGCTGGTTAATCCTCACTGGTTTCACCAGCAACACACACACAACTCCTCTGCTGTAAAGCATTTTAACCCTAATACAGGTTTCAGAGTGGTAGCCGTGTTAGGCTGTATCAGCAAAAAGAACGAGGAGTACTTGCGGCACCTTAGAGACTAACACATTTATTTGAGCATAAGATTTCGTGGGCTAAAACCCACTTCATCGGATGCATGCAGTGGAAAATACAGTAGGACTATATATATAATATATGGAAAATACAGTAGGACTAATATATATATATATATATACACATACAGAGAACATGAAAAAATGGGTGTTGCCATACACACTAAAATGACAGTGATCAATTCAGGTGAGCTATTATCAGCAGGAGAAAAAAATCTTTCTCCTGTTGATATTAGCTCACCTGAATTGATCACTGTCATTATAGTGTGTATGGCAACACACATTTTTTCATGTTCTCTGTATGTGTGTGTATATATATCGTCCTACTGTATTTTCCCCTGCATGCATCCGATGAAGTGGGTTTTAGCCCACGAAAGGTTATGCTCAAATAAATGTGTTAGTCTCTAAGGTGCCGCAAGTACTCCTCGTTCTTTTAACCCTAATACAGGCATCCTGAGTCACCAGCTTTCATCATATCCCTAATTACCAGGAGAGCAAGGGTTGCAAAAACCAAAATGAAGTGGAGAGCCACTCCCAAAATAAAAAGAAAAGGAGTACTAGTGGCACCTTAGAGACTAACCAGTTTATTTATTTTCCACTGAATGCATCTGTCATAAATAAAGGGAAGGGTAAACCCCTTTGAAATCCCTCCTAGCCAGGGGAAAGCTCCTCTCACCTGTAAAGGGTTAAGAAGCTAAAGGTAACCTCGCTGGCACCTGACCAAAATGACCAATGAGGAGACAAGATACTTTCAAAAGCTGGGAGGAGGGAGAGAAACAAAGGGTCTGGGTCTGTCTGTAGTCGTCTTGGCCAGGGACAGAACAGGAATGGAGTCTTAGAACTTTTAGTAAGTAATCTAGCTAGGTATGTGTTAGATTATGATTTCTTTAAATGGCTGAGAAAAGAATTGTGCTGAATAGAATAACTATTTCTGTCTGTGTATCTTTTTTGTAACTTAAGGTTTTGCCTAGAGGGGTTCTCTATGTTTTTGAATCTAATTACCCTGTAAGATATCTACCATCCTGATTTTACAGGGGGGATTTCTTTATTTCTATTTACTTCTATTTTTTATTAAAAGTCTTCTTGTAAAACACTGAATGCTTTTTCATTGTTCTCAGATCCAAGGGTTTGGGTCTGTGGTCACCTAAGCAAATTGGTGAGGCTTTTTACCAAACCTTGTCCAGGAAGTGGGGTGCAAGGTTTTGGGAAGTATTTTGGGGGGAAGGACGTGTCCAAACAGCTCTTCCCCAGTAACCAGTATTAGTTTGGTGGTGGTAGCGGCCAGTCCAAGGATAACGGGAGTAATATTTTGTACCTTGGGGAAGTTTTGACCTAAGCTGGTAAAGATAAGCTTAGGAGGTTTTTCATGCAGGTCCCCACATCTGTACCCTAGAGTTCAGAGTGGGGGAGGAACCGTGACTGCATCCGATGAAGTGAGCTGTAGCTCACAAAAGCTTATGCTCAAATAAATTGGTTAGTCTCTAAGGTGCCACTAGTACGCCTTTTCTTTTTGCGAAGACAGACTAACACGGCTGCTACTCTGAAACCTCCCAAAATAAACACTCTCATTAGGATTGGCAAATGATGCCTCCCTCAGAACAACTTTTCCCAAACCAGTAATCCCCATTTATATAAAATAGGAAACTATCCCCCCCTTAGAAATTAAAGAGAGAGGTGTGACTTGATTATCAGCATTCACAGAATCATAGATTCAGATTGGAAGAGATCTCAGGAGGTCATCTAGTCCAACCCTCTACTCAAAGCAGGACCAACCCCAACTAAATCATCCCAGCCAGGGATTTGTCAAGCCGGGCCTTAAAAACCTCTAAGGTTGGAGATTCCATCACCACCCTAAATAATGCATTCCAGTGCTTCACCATCCTCCTAGTGAAATAATTTTTCCTAATATCCAGCCTAGACCTCCCTCACTTCAATTTGAGACCACTGCTCCTTTTTCTGTCATCTGCCACCACTGAGAACAGCCTAGCTTCCATTCTTTTGGAACCCCCCTTCAGGTAGTTGAAGGCTGCTATCAAATCCCCCCTCACTCTTCTCTTCTGCAGACTAAATAAGCCTAGTCCCCTCAGCCTCTCTTCATAAATCATGTGCCCCAGCCCTCTAATAATTTTTGTTGCCCTCCACTGGACAGTCTCTCCAATTAGTGCACGTCATTTCTGTAGTGGGGGGCCCAAAACTGGATGCAGTACTCCAGATGTGACCTCACCAGTGCTGAATAGAGCAGAATAATCACTTCCCTCAATCTGCTGGCAATGCTCCTACTAATGCAGCCCAGTATGCCATTAGCTTTCTTGGCAATAAGGGGCCCACTGTTCACTCATATCCAGCTTCTTGTCCACTGTAATCCCCAGGTCCTTTTCGGCAGAACTGCTGCTTAACCAGTCGGTACCCAGCCTGTAGCAGTGCATGGGATTCTTCTGTCCTAGGTGCAGGACTCTGCACTTGTCCTTGTTGAACATTATCAGATTTCTTTTAGCCCAATCCTTCAATTTGTCTAGGTCACTCTGGACCCTATCCCAACTCTCAACTACTCTTGAGTTAGCTTAGCTTAAATGACAGCAGTCACATTGCAAAATAACAGCTGATCAGCACAGACTGGATTAGCAGCACAGAGTAGCTGTGTCCTCACTGCATTCCTAGCACCCGTGTCAGTGCACTCAAGCTTCAACCCACGTGCCCTGCCGGGCTAGCTAGCTCAAGATTAATCTGAAAATGGAAATTTTGTATGTAGATGGGACTTGGTTTACGGGCAACATTTGAGTTCTATGTTGCGCTAACACTGCAGTGAAGACATGCCCAGAGAGAACAGGCAGGTTTGCTGATTGTAAACTAGCACAGAGCAGGGAGAGAGGAAAAAGATAACGTTTTTATTCTCTTTGAAAGTAAGTTTCCACTTATTTTTTTTATTGTGAGCTTAAAAAGAAGAGACAGAGTTATGTGGACTTATCTCTTTGCAGTAATGTTGTCAGACTTAATTAGTTAATGCTTTTCAAAGCACTATTAAAATCCTCAGATTAAAGGCTCCAAATACTGTAATTGTAAAGTATCTTATTTATTATTTATTTATTATCAGCTGCTGCAGGACTAATGTAGAGCTGATTTCCAATTTTAAAAACAATTGTAATTCTAGGGCTAAATTCTAGGGCTAAACTTCTGATTTTTTTTATTTATTTTAGCTTTTTGCGTTGTGAAGCTGAGTGTGCACAAAAAATTTGAAAGCCTGGTTACCAATGGGTATAAATACGTATGGTTTCATTGACTTTGAGCTCTTGTATAGCAAAAGAGGGTGCTTACCTATTACAAGTGTGCGCATTTAAAAAAATGCCCATCCACATTTATGTGTGCAGTTAATCTATGAGCTCAAATGCATGATCTCATTCTTTCTGCTGTAGCTTCCCAGTTATCCTTTTACATCTAAACATGTGGCCCCATGTTATCCAATCTGGACAAGTGACTGCTGGCAGAAGAGTATGGGTGGGGTATTCACCCTCCATTATGCTTGCCTTATACTGTGGTAGCACTGAGCAGCTAGAGCTTCTCTACATTATGACCATCCACCCATGTTTGCAATGAGCTGTCTCAAAAGCTGGGGATCAACAGGGAATAGTCTATGATCCATTTTCCCTGGACAGTAGCTTTCTGCCACACAAAGATACTCCTAGGTAGGAGGAATGCTAGTGTTTGGCTCTACTGTCTCTTATGGTTGCTAGAGTTGCATAAAGCAGCTGGAGTGGGGACCAGGATCTGGCCCATGTTCTCACTTGCTAGTGGTTTTAAAAAAGAGGGCTTTGGGTTTTGGCTGGGGTCTGATTTTTGTTTTTTGATTTGTTTTATAAAAGCTTTGTAGTTCACTTTTGAGCATCACTGAAGGTTGTCAATATTTATTAGACATCTGTATATCAAAGTATTTCTAATGAGCTCATTGCTGTGGTATCTGAGCACCTGAAGCATTCAAGTTATTAGGTCAGCTGTGAACTAAAGTTGAAGTTCAATTAAGCTGCAATGCCCTTGGATGTGGATCCTCCAGATCAGGCAATGGGCTTCACGATTACAGGCTCTATTGTGTCTTAATTGACTGTGAGATGTTATGCATTCTGGATTGAAGATGCATAACCTGTTTTGAGGTCAATGATCTTTTGGTCATGCTCCACAATAGGAGCTACTATTCATGAATGCTGATAAAGACAGGTTTTCCTTGTTTAAAATAACATTGTTCTGTAGGAGTATTGCTTTTATATAGCACTTCCAAAGTTGGTCTTCCTTAGATCTCCTTTACACAAAAGTTTGTAGCAAAATTTAAACCTTTTATTATTAATGAAGCAAGACAATAAATTATTAACTTTAGAACATAGTCTAAAAAGCCTTTCAGAGTGGTTGTTTGCGGAGAATATGCACTGTTAATTTAACTGTGATAAGGTTATCTGTAAAGCTGTGGAATATAAGAGCACAGTGTCTGCTTTGAGGGGAAGAAACTGTAAAAAAACAAACAGAAGAAAATGCTGACTGCTTGAGTGTGCTTCCTCCTTGGGATACCGGAAGGAAGCACAGGCAGGAACTCCTGTGAGGGGAGGGCTCCTACCTCATACGGAGAATGAGGGGCGATCAGCAGGTTATCTCAAGTGCCTATATACAAATGCACAAAGCCTTGGAAACAAGCAGGGAGAACTGGAGGTTCTGGTGAAGGCAAGGAATTATGACATGATTGGAATAACAGAGACTTGGTGGGATAACTCACATGACTGGAGTACTGTCATGGATGGTTATAAACTGTTCAGGAAGGACAGGCAGGGCAGAAAAGGTGGGGGAGTAGCACTGTATGTAAGGGAGCAGTATGACTGCTCAGAGCTCCGGTATGAAACTGCAGAAAAACCTGAGTGTCTCTGGATTAAGTTTAGAAGTGTGAGCAACAAGAGTGATGTAGTGGTGGGAGTCTGCTATAGACCACCGGACCAGGGGGATGAGGTGGATGAGGCTTTCTTCCGGCAACTCGCAGAAGCTACTAGATCACATGCCCTGGTTCTCATGGGCGACTTTAATCATCCTGATATCTGCTGGAAGAGCCCTACAGCGGTGCACAGACAATCCAGGAAGTTTTTGGAAAATGTAGGGGACAATTTCCTGGTGCAAGTGCTGGAGGAGCCAACTAGGGGAAGAGCTTTTCTTGACCTGCTGCTCACAAACCGGGAAGAATTAGTAGGGGAAGCAAAAATGGATGGGAATCTGGGAGGCAGTGACCATGAGTTGGTCGAGTTCAGGATCCTGACACAGGGAAGAAAGGTAAGCAGCAGAATACGGACCCTGGACTTCAGGAAAGCAGACTTCGACTCCCTCAGGGAACTGATGGGTAGGATCCCCTGGGGGAATAACATGAGGGGGAAAGGAGTCCAGGAGAGCTGGCTGTATTTCAAGGAATCCCTATTGAGGTTACAGGGACAAAGCATCCCGATGTGTCGAAAGAATAGTAAATATGGCAGGCGACCAGCTTGGCTTAAAAGTGAAATCCTTGCGGATCTTAAACATAAAAAAGAAGCTTACAAGAGGTGGAAGATTGGACAAATGACCAGGGAAGAGTATAAAAATGTTGCTTGGGCATGTAGGAATGAAATCAGGGGGGCCAAATTGCACCTGGAGCTGCAGCTAGCAAGAGATGTTAAGAGTAACAAGAAGGGTTTCTTCAGGTATGTTGGTAACAAGAAGAAAGCCAAGGAAAGAGTGGCCCCTTATTGAATGAGGGAGGCAACCTAGTGACAGAGGATGTGGAAAAAGCTAATGTACTCAATGCTTTTTTTGCCTCTGTCTTCACAAACAAGGTCAGCTCCCAGACTGCTGCGCTGGGCAACACAGCATGGGAAGTAGGTGGCCAGCCCTCTGTGGAGATAGAGGTGGTTAGGGACTATTTAGAAAATCTGGACATGCACAAGTCCATTGGGCCGGATGCGTTGCATCCGAGAGTGCTAAAGGAATTGGCGGCTGTGATTGCAGAGCCATTGGCCATTATCTTTGAAAACTCGTGGCGAACGGGGGAAGTCCCGGATGACTGGAAAAAGGCTAATGTAGTGCCAATCTTTAAAAAAGGGAAGAAGGCGGATCCTGGGAACTACAGGCCATTCAGCCTCACCTCAGTCCCCGGAAAAATCATGGAGCAGGTCCTCAAGAATCTATCCTGAAGCACTTATGCGAGAGGAAAGTGATCAGGAACAGTCAGCATGGATTCACCAAGGGCAAGTCATGCCCGACTAATCTAATCGCCTTCTATGATGAGATTACTGGTTCTGTGGATGAAGGGAAAGCAGTGGATGTATAGTTTCTTGACTTTAGCAAAGCTTTTGACACGGTCTCCCACAGTATTCTTGTCAGCAAGTTAAAGAAGTATGGGCTGGATGAATGCACTGTATGGTGGGTAGAAAGTTGGCTAGATTGTCGGGCTCAACGGGTAGTGATCAATGTCTCCATGTCTAGTTGGCAGCCGGTATCAAGTGGAGTGCCCCAAGGGTGGGTCCTGGGGCCGGTTTTATTCAATATCTTCATAAATGATCTGGAGGATGGTGTGGATTGCACTCTCAGGAAATTTACAGATGATACTAAACTAGGAGGAGTGGCAGGTAGGGATAGGATACAGAGGGACCTAGACAAATTGGAGGATTGGGCCAAAAGAAATCTGATGAGGGTCCTGCACTTAGGACGGAAGAATCCAATGCACCGCTACTAGGGACCGAATGGCTAGGCAGCAGTTCTGCAGAAAAGGACCTAGGTGTGACAGTGGACGAGAAGCTGGATATGAGTCAACAGTGTGCCCTTGTTGCCAAGAAGGCCAATGGCATTTTGGGATGTATAAGTAGGGGCATAGCCAGCAGATCGAGGGATGTGATCGTTCCCCTCTATTCAACATTGAGGCCTCATCTGGAGTACTGTGTCCAGTTTTGGGCCCCACACTACAAGAAGGATGTGGATAAATTGGAGAGAGTCCAGCGAAGGGCAACAAAAATTATGATTAGGGGACTGGAACACATGAGTTTTGAGGAGAGGCTGAGGGAACTGGGATTGTTTAGTCTGAAGAAGAGAAGAATGAGGGGGGATTTAATAGCTGCTTTCAACTACCTGAGAGGTGGTTCCAAAGAGGATGGTTCTAGACTATTCTCAGTGGTAGAAGATGACAGGACAAGGAGTAATGGTCTCAAGTTGCAGTGGGGGAGGTTTAGGTTGGGTATTAGGAAAAACTTTTTCACTAGGTGGGTGGTGAAACACTGGAATGGGTTACCTAGGGAGGTGGTAGAATCTCCTTCCTTAGAAGTTTTTAAGGTCAGGCTTGACAAAGCTCTGACTGGGATGATTTATTTTGGGAATTGGTCCTGCTTTGAGTAGGGGGTTGGACCAGATGACCTCCTGAGGTCCCTTCCAACCCTGATAATCTATGATTCTAGGAGTGGTCTTAAATTAGTGGATACAGGAAATGGAACAAGATGGATTAATTATAGGCCAGTATTCGAATACATATTCAGACCCTCAAACTTGTAGTCCTTCACATGCTAAACTCCCACTGATTTGAATGAGAATACTCATGTGAAATGACTAAAGGCCTGAGTCCAGCCCTGTGTATAATAGTAGGTATTGTACTTTGTCCTATTTTCTTTTTTTTAAACTCTTCAGTAACTAAGATTACTTTAAAAAGTAACTTTAAGATCTTTATTTCAAGAATCAGTAACATACAGATACAGAGTGAAGTATTTCTCTGCACTTTATAGGGGCATGCATCTCAAATTGTATACTTCTGGCTTTGTTTGTAGGTGAGTCTGTGGGCAGGGTTTCCACATCCATATTTCTGATAAATACAAACGGTGTTAATATAACACTTATTCAGCATGTTAGTATCTATTTGTATTTTTAACTAAGATATTAAAATAATTTGCACTTACACTGAGCTTACTATATAATATACAGTATCAATCAAAGTTCTTTGTCAAAGTGATAAAGATATATTGTCACCATATCTTTCAAACTAGAACACTGAAGATTAAAAATTATGACTTGCCTTAGGTCATGCAGGGAATCAAGTGCAGAGATGGGGACAGATCCCTGTAGTCCTGGCTCCATCCCACTTGGTCAGTTTAATAGAATACAGTTGCCCCTTAGCTGTGATTTGCAATTTGTGCAACACTTTTTGCCTTACTCTGAGCAATAAAGCACAGGTTTCATAGCCATTTTGTTAAACAGCTTAGCCAACGTATCTGAGAGCAGGAAATAAAATATACAGTGTATAATAATTCTCTTTTCTTATTTTCTATATGGGACTTTTGCATCACAAAGTACACATTACTAATGATATCGCTTAACCAGAGTATGTACTGCAATATTTCTGTACATAGTGCAGCAGCATTTTCTGATACGATGTCCCAGACCTCTGTTTGCCAGAAGCCGGGAATGAGCGACAGGGGATGGATCACCTAATGATTACCTGTTCTGTTCATTCCCTCTGGGGTACCTGGCACTGGCCACTGTCAGAAGACAGGATACTGGGCTAGATGAACCTTTGGTCTGACCCAGTAAGGTCATCCTTATGTTCTTAAGTGGAAGACATAAGAAGCTGGCTTCATCATCCAGTCCCTTTGTTATGTCTTCTGCTCTTTACACAACAACAACAATATGAAGAAACCACATGGGCAGACCTCCCAACAGTCCCAGGTTTCGTGGGACTGTCACGCTTTGATCTACAAAACTTGCTTTCCCAGTTAAAATGGCTCCTGTCTCAGGGGATTACCTGGACTCAGTTCCCTCTTAGCCCTGCTGCTCTCCCATTCACTCCTTGCTCCCAGCCTTACTTCCCACGCCCACAGGACAGGGACCTGCCATTGTGGAGTGAGTGTTGGGTGGACTCACTCTGCAATTCCTTCCCCTGGCCTTTCCCCCTTCAAGAGAAGCACCTTCCCACATTGAGGGCAGGACCTAACCCACTTTAGAGAACACTTGGAGGTATGCATGGGCATAGTTGGGTTCCACATAACTGTGTTTACTAACTATACACAGATATGAAAGGTCTAACTGCCTACTTACTACATCTCTGGCTGATTTCTAAAACAAATAGCACAGTGAGTGCCACTGGGGGACTCATGATTATTTAAAGGAATACTACTCAGTTCCGGTACACTTATCCTCATCCTGTGACTGGAGCCATGTGGGCAGTCCCCTGTTCCATTACCAAGTCCTTTGAGGATGTGGGACTCCAAATGAGCACAAGGCTTAGGATCAGAACCTAAGATAGCAGAAAGATAAGATGGTGGTCTTTACTTTAATGTATTATTATATTAATTAACACTTTTATAATTAAGATAAAGCAAGTATATTTTTTAAAAGTAGGTTTCCTTTAAGAGTAGTGATCTGAAAACCTAAAGACAGCTCAGCTGAGTATAATGGAGTAGAAGTGGGCGTACCATTTGAAAGGGCAAAAATAACTGCTGGAATTCTAGTGAGGAAGATTTTATGAGACAGATGAGTATGCTGCTGGCAACCTAAAAAGTGGGAGATGGGTTTTCATAGCAAAAGTTCCTCAAAAGTTTTTCTGGTGTTTAATCCTTTCTCAGTTTAGTGTGATTGCTAAACAGGGAATTTGGTATATTTTTCAGCATGGGTTTCAGAGTATAAAAGAGTATTTAAGATGTGTTCATTACTTTGCCCCTACAGTACTAAAATGATATCCCAGTCTTTCCCTGGAGTTCTGGCTGCACTATTGCGGCAGACTGTGGAGGCCCTCTCCCTCTTTTAACAAACTATATTCAAAATCAGGTAACCACTAACTTAAACCAGCTGTTCAGTGCAAGAGTACTGTTGCCAGTGTTAACTTCTCCCAACATACACTACCTGTTTCATGTGATTAATTATGGCTAGCTGTCTGTTACTCTGAGTACATTGTTCATCCTGTTCTTTTTTCCTAATTCCTTTTCTATCAAACTTCCCACTCATAGATAGTCAGAAATGTCCACAATAAAAATATGTTTCTGTATTCACACTACATTACGTTATGTTCTTAAACTGACCAGATATTGTCAGCCAAAAAGTGAGGCACCTAAATTTCCCTGGCAGGATTTCAAAATGGACACTTCATTAGTTCATCAAGAAAGTAATGCAATAAGGTGAATGTATTTTGGAATATTTGTACCTTATGCCTGAGTGAGCATAACTTAGCTAAAAGCCTGGGGCATTCTGTGCATGTTATAAGAGCATGGCTCATCCTGGCTGATTCTGTGTGTGGATACTTAAACAAGAGAATCTACTTGAAAGAGAATGTTCAGCATCACAAACAAACCTGGGTTTTCAGCTGCATCTGTGATCCAGGGGATGTTACAGCTTTAAACTAGTCACATCATCTCATTTCTTGAGGAGGAATAGCTGCATGTTTTTGCAGATGAGTGCAGAGGTTTGGTGTCACTCCTTAGGATGTGGGCTGGCCAGCAGACTGGATGTAGGTGTGATGTAGTTCCATTTTTCCCCCTCCAGAACTATTACTTCAGCCTCTCAAATAGGAGCTTTACTCTGCTGAATGTGGAGCTCAGATCCAGGCTCATTCAGTAAGGGCAGCACCTGGGCACAGGGAATGAAGAGTTGCCTTTTGTCTCCTCACAGTTTTATGAAGGTGAAGCTGCTCTAGTGGCTTAGTAAAAGGAAAAGGAGTACTAGTGGCACGTTAGAGACTAAAGAAAAGGAGTACTTGTGGCACCTTAGAGACTAACCAATTTATTTGAGCATAAGCTTTCGTGAACTACAGCTCACTTCATCGGATGGTTAGTCTCTAAGGTGCCACAAGTACTCCTTTTCTTTTTTCGAATACAGACTAACATGGCTGTTTCTCTAAAACCTTAGAGACTAACCAATTTATTTGAGCATAAGCTTTCGTGAGCTACAGCTCACTTCATCGGATGCATAGTGTAAGGCTGAAATATACAAGGTAGGTGTGAGCACACAAAGAGGTAGGAAAAAGACACAGTAAGAAAAGAAAGTAGGACACAGGACAGGGGGGCAGACTTACAGAAAAAAGATGAAACTAAAGCCCTGGCCAGTTATTTAAGAAATACATGATTTTGACATGACAGTGTATGCTATTAAAACTCAGCATTTTCTGACCATTATTACTTCAGGGAATTTAGATAGGAAATGGTAGTGTTATCACAAATATAGGAATAAATTATGGTGTCTCATATGCCACTAGGTTGTAACTACTGGCAAATACGGACTTTTAAAATGGTGACTAGTGTGCACTCTGGCTGTGCTGTAGTTATGGTTGGGATGACACTTCACACTTTCTGTCTAAGCCCAACACCCCATATTTGGATTATTGTAACTTTTTAGAAAATTTGACTTTTGGGATTAAACTTTTCTCATTTTTCCTCAGCCTAAAATGAATTATTTTTGGAAAATTTCATAAAAATTTAGTTTGGTCATTTCAGAGTTACCCCAGCAAGAACGGAGGGGGTGGCCATTTTTCATATTTTTTCTTTGTGCATTAGACATTGCTCAGATGATTTTTTAGGCTAAGGACTTGATTTCCAAACTTTTTATGGATTTAGCTCCTGATGAGGAAAAGTGCTATTGATATTTGTAGACATTTCATTCAGAAATAAGTTATACAGCTTTGAAATCATATCCTGCAGGGTGAACATTCCTGCTTTTGTAACAGGTAGGGCAGGCACAGGATGTCTTATTTCAGTGGTTAAAGTAGATAGAAACAGGAAGGAGAGCTCTCACTGCTCCATCAAAGGAGAATGGCACAGCTCTTGTGGAGCATTTCTTACTATGGGCCTGGCTTGACGCAAGTAATTAGACATGGATGAGACTTCATTTCTTTGGAGACAGGATTCGAGAGGTCTGTGCGTTAGTAGGCTGGAAACAGAATATCTGTGCTAACTCAAATAGGTAAATGGGTCAGTAAGCTAAGAGGCAGAATGTCTGTACTATTTTAGATAAGAGGGAACGCACAGGGAGCCATTTCCTATGGACAAGGTAAGTCTGGAACATAAAATTAAGTAAAGAGTAAATCATGCATGGACAGTAGGTGGATGAGCTTCCTTTACAGGGATTGGTTCCTACAAAATAACCAAGCCAATCCCAAAACAAGTGATGCAATGTATAGTAAATGCAAAGTAACCTGTAAATGTATACAAAGGAAGAGGTTTTCTGTGTAACTTTGGATGTGTGGTATGCCCTATCCCCACCCCCTATTTCTGATTCTGATCAACTCGGCACAGTTTTGCTGTATGCCAAATAAAGATACTTGAGTGATGAAATATAGAGTTGGATTGAGTTCTTAGGACTCCAAGTGGAAAGAGGTCTTGGAGGGAATCGCAACATAGTGGTGCCTTGACTCAGATCCTATTCGTCTGGAGCAGGTAACATACAGTTTATTATACATGTAGCTTTGCTGACAAGGATCACAGCCAATGAGCAACGACATTGGAAGGGTTCAAATTTGAGGTTCCCAAGGCACTGGAGGAGTGGGTTAAATCTGAAGAGGTCCCCATGGACTCCCTGGGAAGTGATGGGGTAGACTGGAATGGGTGAAAAAGGAACTCTAGAAAATAGTATTAGCAAAGAACTTAACTTTCTTCTTGCATTTAACATAACATTCAATAAGAAGGTGTCAAGGTTCCTCCCCCACTCTGAACTCTAGGGTACAGAGGTGGGGACCTGCATGAAAAACCTCCTAAGCTTATCTTTACCAGCTTAGGTCAAAACTTCCCCAAGGTACAAAATATTCCACCCGTTGTCCTTGGACTGGCCGCTACCACCACCAAACTAATACTGGTTACTGGGGAAGAGCTGTTTGGATGCGTCTTTCCCCCAAAATACTTCCCAAAACCTTGCACCCCACTTCCTGGACAAGGTTTGGTAAAAAGCCTCACCAATTTCCCTAGGTGACTACAGACCCAGACCCTTGGATCTTAAGAACAATGAACAATCCTCCCAACACTTGCACCTCCCCTTTCCTGGGAAATGTTGGATAAAAAGCCTCACCAATTTGCCTAGGTGACCACAGACCCAAACCCTTGGATCTGAGAACAATGAAAAAGCATTCAGTTTCTTACAAGAAGACTTTTAATAAAAATAGAAGTAAATAGAAATGAAGAAATCCCCCCTGTAAAATCAGGATGGTAGATATCTTACAGGGTAATTAGATTCCAAAACATAAAGAACCCCTCTAGGCAAAACCTTAAGTTACAAAAAAGATACACAGACAGAAATAGTTGTTCTATTCAGCACAATTCTTTTCTCAGCCATTTAAAAAAATCATAATCTAACACATACCTAGCTAGATTACTTACTAAAAGTTCTAAGACTCCATTCCTGGTCTATCCCCGACAAAGACAGACTATAGACAGACACACAGACCCGTTGTTTCTCTCCCTCCTCCCAGCTTTTGAAAGTATCTTGTCTCCTCATTGGTCATTTTGGTCAGGTGCCAGCGAGGTTACCTTTAGCTTCTTAACCCTTTACAGGTGAGAGGAGCTTTCCCCTGGCCAGGAGGGATTTCAAAGGGGTTTACCCTTCCCTTTATATTTATGACACGGCCCCCAAAACTCAGCTAGGGTGAAACACTGGCTGGGATTTCTTCCTGGAGCTCTAGGAAAAACAGAGTTAATAGACGCATGCATCTCTAAATATACTACCAAGTACATAAAGACTAACAATATTTTCCACATCTCAAGGACAATTTTAACCAGTTGATTCTGGGAAACTTTCACTGGAGAGTGCATCAGCCACTTTGTTAGAAGCTCCTGAGATATGTCGGATGTCAAAATCAAAATCTTGGAGAGCTAAACTCCACCGAAGAAGTTTTTTGTTAGTTTCCTTGACAGTGTGAAGCCACTTCAGTGCAGCATGGTCGGTTTGCAGATGGAAACGCCGTCCCCAAACATATGGGCGTAGCTTTTCCAGAGCGTAGACAAGGGCGTAACATTCTTTTTCAGTGACTGACCAGTTGCTTTCCCTCTCAGACAGTTTTTTGCTGAGAAACACTACAGGGTGGAATTCTTGATCAGGTCCTTTCTGCATTAAAACTGCTCCCACACCACGCTCGGACGCATCTGTGGTTACTAGGAACGGTTTGTCAAAGTCTGGGGCCCTTAGTACAGGGTCAGACATGAGTGTCGCTTTAAGCTTGTTAAAGGCCTTCTGACACTTTTCGGTCCACTGAACAGCATTTGGCTGTTTCTTTTTGGTTAGGTCTGTCAGTGGGGCAGCGATTTGGCTGTAGTGCGGTACAAATCGTCTGTAATAACCGGCCAAGCCTAAGAAGGATTGAACCTGTTTCTTTGACTTTGGGACAGGCCACTTTTGGATAGCATCCACTTTGGCCTGTAGGGGGCTGATAGTTCCTTGACCCACCTGGTGTCCAAGGTAAGTCACTCTGTTTGTTTAGGCCTATTTGACACTTCTTAGCCTTAACAGTTAGTCCTGCCTCCCTTATGCGCTCAAGGACTTTGTGTAGATGTTCCAAGTGGTCTGCCCAGGAATCTGAAAATATGGCCACATCGTCAAGGTAGGCGACTGCATATTCTCCTAATCCTGCTAGGAGACCATCTACAAGTCTTTGGAAAGTGGCGGGTGCATTTCGCAGCCTGAAAGGGAGTACAATAAATTCATACAGCCCGAGATGTGTGATGAAGGCTGACCTTTCCTTGGCAGATTCATCTAGCGGTACCTGCCAGTACCCCTTGGTTAAGTCCAAGGTAGAGATGAACTGGGCCCATCCCAGTTTCTCTAATAGTTCATCTGTGCATGGCATTGGGTAGTTGTCTGGGCAAGTTACAGCATTTAGCTTACGGTAGTCCACGCAAAAACATTTCCCCATCTGGTTTGGGAACTAGAACCACTGGAGATGCCCATGCACTTTCAGAGGGGCGGATTACACCCATCTGTAACATATCCTGGATCTCCCATCCTATAGCAGTTTTAGCTTGAGGAGACACCCGGTAAGGGTGGACCCTAATTGGGTGAGCATTACCTGTGTCAATGGAGTGGTATGCCCGTTCAGTCAGTCCTGGGGTGGCTGAGAACGTTGGCACGTAGCTAGTGCACAGCTCCTGGATCTGCTGTCGCTGCATACGCCCAAGGGTCATGGAGAGGTTCACCTCTTCCACACCACCACCACATTTCCCTTCATAGTAGACACCTTCGGGCCACTCAGCATCATCTCCTCCGTGGGCTGTAAACTGACAAACCTTTAATTCTCCGGAATAAAAGGGCTTTAGAGAATTAATATGGTACACCTTAGGCTTTCGGTTGGAGGTGGGGAATGCTATGAGATAATTAACAGCTCCCAGGCGCTCCTGGACCATGAATGGCCCTTCCCACGATGCTTCCATTTTATGGGCCTGGAGCGCCCTTAAGACCATGACCTGGTCTCCTACTTTGAAGGAACGCTCTCTGGCATGTTTATCATACCAGGCTTTTTGCTCTTTTTGAGCATCCTGTAAGTTTTCTCTAGCAAGGGCTAAAGAGGTTCGGAGGGTGTTTTGTAGGTTGGTTACAAAGTCCAGAATGTTAGTTCCTGGAGAAGGTGTAAATCCCTCCCATTGCTGCTTCACCAACTGCAATGGCCCCTTAACCTCACAGCCATATACAAGTTCAAATGGGGAAAACCCTAAACTGGGATGTGGTACAGCTCTGTAGGCAAAGAGCAACTGCTGCAACACTAGGTCCCAATCATTGGAGTGCTCATTTACAAATTTACGTATCATGGCCCCCAAAGTTCCATTAAACTTCTCCATCATGCCATTTGTCTGATGGTGGTAAGGAGTGGCAACCAAGTGATTTACCCCATGAGCTTCCCAAAGGTTTTTCATAGTTCCTGCCAGGAAATTAGTCCCTGCATCTGTGAGGATGTCAGAGGGCCAACCTACCCTGGCAAAAATGTCTGCTAGTGCCTGGCACACACTTTTAGCCCTGGTGTTGCTTAGAGCTACTGCTTCCGGCCATCGGGTGGCAAAATCCATGAAAGTCAGTATGTACTGCTTTCCTCTGGGTGTCCTTTTCGGAAAAGGACCCAGAATATCCACAGCTACTCGCTGAAATGGAACTTCAATGATGGGGAGTGGCTGGAGAGGGGCTTTGACCTGGTCTTGGGGTTTTCCCACTCTTTGGCACACCTCACAAGACTGGACATAGGTAGAAACATCCTTGCCCATTCCCTCCCAGTGGAATGACCCCTCCAAATGGTCTTTGGTCCTGTTCACCCCAGCATGGCCACTAGGGTGATCATGGGCTAAGCTCAAGAGCTTGGCCCGGTATTTAGTTGGAACTACCAACTGTCTCTGAGGATGCCAGTCTTCCTGGTGTCCACCAGAAAGAGTTTCCTTGTATAAAAGTCCTCTTTCTACAACAAACCTGGATCGATTAGAAGCGCTGAGAGGCGGTGGGTTGCTCCGTGCCGCCGTCCAAACTCTCTGGAGGCTTTCATCTGCTTCCTGTTCGGTCTGGAACTGTTCCCTTGATGCTGGAGACATCAGTTCCTCATTGGATTGGGGACCTAGGCTTGGTCCCTCTGGAAGCGATATAGGGGATGGAGCTGTTTCTGTTGACTGTGAACCGCTCTCCGCTGGTGCACTATGTTGGGATTCAGGCTCCGGCTGAGCCTCTTGTGTAGGGTTATCGGCTGCTGCCAGTTCAGGTTCGGTGGGGCCCTCTGGTGTTGAGGTTGCAAGTACTGGATTCAGTGCTGACACGGGGTCGGGTGTTGGTTGTTCGGCTGGTTCCGGTTCTGGGACTGGTTCCGTCTGGGTCTCTGGGACTGGATCCACTACTGCTGTTGCAGACATTGGCCTGGGGTCCGGGTCCATCACCTCTGATCGGGTCCTGATAGAAGTTTCCGGAACAGAGCTAGGCCTCACGGCTTGTTTAGCCTGGCTGTGGGTGGCCGTTCCCACCCTCTTGGCCTGCTTCACATGGTTGGCCAAGTCTTCCCCCAACAGCATGGGGATGGAATAATCATCATAGACTGCAAAAGTCCACATTCCTGACCAGCCCTTGTAGTGGACAGGCAACTTGGCTGTAGGCAAATTGAAAGAGTTGGACTTGAAGGCTTGAATCATCACTTGAATCTCTGGATTGATTAAATTGGGGTCCTCTAAGGAAGCATGGATAGCTGACACTTGTGCTCCGGTGTCCCTCCACGCGGTGACCTTCTTCTCGTCCACACTCAGTTTCCCTCCGCTCCACGGGTATCTGGGAGGTATCTGGGCCTGTGGACCTCTGGTGTGATTCCGGTGCAATGAACTGTAATCTGTTGGGGTTCTTGGGGCAGTTGGCCTTTACATGCCCCAGCTTGTTACATTTAAAACATCGTCCAGCTGACGGGTCACTGGGGTGAGGAGAGTTGCTGGAGAACGGGGTGGTGGGACGATAAGGGGTCTGGAGGGTTCTTTGGGAGGTAGGTGGGGCTTTGGGCGGCCCCCGGTAATAGGGTGTGGTCTGGGGTGGTCCCTTCTGGTCTCCGCTCCAACTGCGACCAGTTTTCTTCTTCTCTGCCACCTCCACGCATCTGGCTCCAATCTCTCCTGCCCCGATTACAGTTTTGGGCTTCCCGTCTAGGATGTATCTTTCTATTTCCTCAGGAACACCCTCTAAGAATTGTTCCATTTGCATTAGGAAGGGCAAATTTACTGGAGATTCAACACTTGCTCCTGATATCCAGGCATCCCAATGTTTCACAATGTGGTAGGCATGTCGGGTAAATGACATGTCTGGTTTCCACCTTAGGGCTCTGAACCTCCGACGAGACTGCTCGGGTGTTATCCCCATTCTGACTCTCGCCTTGGATGTAAACAGTTCATACTTGTTCATGTGTTCTTTAGGCATTTCAGCTGCCACCTCAGCTAAGGGTCCACTGAGCTGCGGCCTCAGCTCTACCATGTATTGGTCAGTAGAGATGTTGTACCCAAGGCAGGCCCTTTCGAAGTTTTCTAAGAAGGCCTCAGTATCATCACCTGCCTTGTAGGTGGGGAACTTTCTGGGATGGGAAGTGGTACCTGGAGAAGGATTGCTAGGGTTTGTTGGTATATTCTGCCGGGCCTTTATCCTCTCCACCTCCTCCACATGCTTCCTCTCTTTTTCCCTCTCCTCCTCCACATGCTTCCTTGCCTCCATTTCCCTCTTGTGGGCAGCCTCCTGTACCTCCTTCTCCAGCCGCATGAGTTCTATCTGTCTTTCATGCTCCCTTTGTTTTTCCTCAGCCTGAAATTTGGCTAATTCCAGCTGTAGTCGAGCTGCGGATTTGGTCATTCTAACCTCTCTGTTTTTAACTAACTTTACACCCGAGGTTTAGAAATAAACAAACAAAACGTGGCTGTAAAATTTTGCTGTGCTGGAATAGGATACCTATTCTCTGATAGTGACTGTAAGCCTACAGAAAAAGACAATTCCCTTGTCTCTGCTCTGGGCTCAAATTAAAGCAAAAAACCTCCAACTACTTGGAAACCTGCTTACCCAGCCCAAAGAAAAAGCAAATGGGTAGAACACACACCCCCTATTTACTTTTAGGAAGAAAAGAAAAAAAAACCTCTGGGTTGGAAGACTGTGAATTTCCCTGTAGGAGTTAAGTACCCTGCCTCCAGGCAAAGAAAACCTGCAATTCACAAAGATAATCCCCTTTTGTCTCTGCTTGGCCACAAAGCAGAGAAAAAACAAGCTGCTTTCAGTTTCAGCTGCTTTCTGGACTTCCTTTCCAAAGGAAAAAAAAATTTCCTTTTTAAAATCTGTATTTCTAGTTCAAAAAATCTCAACTGGATCTCAATGATTTCAGGTTAATCCCACCACTATGCCACCATGTCAAGGTTCCTCCCCCACTCTGAACTCTAGGGTACAGATGTGGGGATCTGCATGAAAAACCTCCTAAGCGTATCTTTACCAGCTTAGGTCAAAACTTCCCCAAGGTACAAAATATTCCACCCGTTGTCCTTGGACTGGCCGCTACCACCACCAAACTAATACTGGTTACTGGGGAAGAGCTGTTTGGACGCGTCTTTCCCCCCAGAATACTTCCCAAAACCTTGCACCCCACTTCCTGGACAAGGTTTGGTAAAAAGCCTCACCAATTTGCCTAGGTGACTACAGACCCAGACCCTTGGATCTGAGAACAATGAAAAAGCATTCAGTTTCTTACAAGAAGACTTTTAATAAAAATAGAAGTAAATAGAAATGAAGAAATCCCCCCTGTAAAATCAGGATGGTAGATATCTTACAGGGTAATTAGATTCAAAAACATAGAGAACCCCTCTAGGCAAAACCTTAAGTTACAAAAAAGATACACAGACAGAAATAGTTATTCTATTCAGCACAATTCTTTTCTCAGCCATTTAAAGAAATCATAATCTAACACATACCTAGCTAGATTACTTACTAAAAGTTCTAAGACTCCATTCCTGGTCTATCCCTGATAAAGACAGACTATAGACAGACACACAGACCCTTTGTTTCTCTCCCTCCTCCCAGCTTTTGAAAGTATCTTGTCTCCTCATTGGTCATTTTGGTCAGGTGCCAGCGAGGTTACCTTTAGCTTCTTAACCCTTTACAGGTGAGAGGAGCTTTCCCCTGGCCAGGGGGGATTTCAAAGGGGTTTACCCTTCCCTTTGTATTTATGACAGAAGGGAAAAAAGAATGCTTGGTTTGATGGTAAAACCTGGTTATGGCAGTGCAACTCAGTGTAGTCTCACCCAGTGGAACCCTGGTAGTCAAACAAATTATGCAAGGGGAGGTCAAGTGGTGACCCCACCGCTATGCTTCTCTCCCCAAGAACCTTTACAGTGATTCTAAAGGGAAATGGGCCTTTTCTTAAAGGAATGATCTGTAAATAATTGTAAATGACTGCTGTAGGCAGAGAGAGAATTTGACTTGACTCATTTGACTATGAACAATTTAGTCAAAATCACTAAAAAGGAAATAAGGGGTTTCTGTATGAACTTGGCTGCCTCTGATGGTACAAGGAGGGAATGTAATCTGAGAATAGTTTTGTAAAAAATAATTAGAGCAATAAAAGGGGTGTTGAGAAAAATATTTAAAAGAAATACAAAATACATTCTGTGTAATTATGCAAGGTTTTAAGGACCTAAACAAACACTGCTGGCTTGTAAAGTCCCATTGTATATGTTTTTTTAAATCATTTTTTTTATTTCCACTAAAAATCCACTTGATTCTTTCATTTAAAGTTGCAAAAATTGACAGATATACTTTTTGAGCAGCTGTCAATGTTTCCTGGTAGTCTTTGCTAAATTTTTATTTCTTCTCGAGCCAGACACAAGTAGCTGGTGTTGTTTGGATTTATTACTTAGCATTTAATCATTTAAGTACCTCAGTGTGGTAGTTTTTTTGGTTTTTTTAATTCAATATCTTTTTTAAATAAGGACTAGGCTGTAGTTGTGGTAGAAATGGCTAGAACCATGACAGTAAAAAAAAAAATCACTAAATCCTTTTGTATTAATAAAACAGCTGAAAGAGCTGCAGGAGGAGGATAAAAAATTGAAGACATGGTGTACCTCAAAAGTAACAGCAAGTGGGGAGGGGTCACAAAAGTAGCTGTGTTGGAAACACTGAGCCTTAAAATAGCTCTGAGAAATCAGACAATCACTTTGATGGGGCGGGTTCATAAAAACTCTATAAGCACAAAATGAAGTTAGACTTCATGTAAAAATTAATGTGGCAAACATAATTTTATGAGAAGTAAAGGGTAAACATTGCACTATGGGAGGAAGGTGCATTCCCATAAAACATGTAGTATATATTGTAAAAGGATAAACTTTATATAAACATCACGTGCAGCCTGATGTAAAAGACCCCACCCCCAGTATGGGAAGTGGGTTACAATCTCCTTGTCCTTCAGCTTCACTTTCACCTCCTCCACTCAACCACTCACCCCCTCTGGAAAGAAACCCTTGGCATGCCAGGACCGTTTGTCTTATTTATACATGCGTGGTGCTTCCGCTAACTCCCCACATGTTTAATTAAAATCCTATACAATTTAAAAATGCATTTTTTGTTTTGTTTTTTTCCACTCTACTTTTTAAGCAGGTCTGTGGCAGGCAGAGCTACTCTGCAGTGCCCTCTTAAGGACCACATGTGGTATTGTAGCTACACCCCACCTAATTTGCAATTTTTGGCCACCTGGGGCAGAGCAGCCTGGGCTGTAAGCTTGGTGTTGGTTCCAAAAGAAAAATAGCTACTCAGGATTCAGCTGTCTGCACCGTTAAACGGAGAAGAAAAAATGTAAATGCTTGTTGGAACTCTCTGGGAAAGGTTTTGGGTTGACCCTGAGGAGCTCTGCCTCTGGCTCAGCTCAGTCTTTGAGCAAAAGTGGGCAAGCCTTTTTAACTGTCCTGGTGGTTCTTGATTGGTCAGTATTTCCTCCTAGCCCTTGTAGGCCTTTGGAGAACTGTCATGTTGGTTACCCAGTCTGGGTGGATTTTTCTTGGGTGGGAAGCGTCTGGGTATTTATACCTCCAACAAGTGGAAGAGGCGTCCTGATAGACCCCATCACAAAATCATAGAGGGAGATATCTTCCCTGCCATTCCCTTTACTTTAACTCATGCCTTACTCTTACAAAGAAGGACAGTAGTGTCAAAAGGCAGGGTGTGTGGCTAACTTATTGTACCTCTGGACAGGGAAATGTAGATTGTTTTGCTGAAGCAGGAAAATGCTACCGAATGTCAGATACTTGCTCACCATAAACTTTGTTATACCAGTGCTGCTAATTTCATGCCACTGCTTTGACATACCAGTAACTTTGAGTTGGAAAGTGACCTTGAGACACATTTATGTAAGTTCTTTTACCTAGCTAATAGTTTTTTCCAATTTTTTTTTTAATTAAAACCTCATGCTCTTTTGAATAGGCACTCAGACTTTAAGGCCAGAAGGGGATCATAATCATCTAGTCCAGGGGTTGGCAAACTTTTTGGCCTGAGGGCCACATCAGGATACAAAACTGTATGGAGGGCCAGGTAGGGAAGGCTGTGCCCCCAAAACAGCCTGGCCCCCACCCCCTGTCCGACCTCTCCCACTTCCCGTCCCCTGACCGCCCCCTACCGGGACCTTCTCCCCTAACCGCCCCCCAGAACCCCACCCCTATCAACCCCCATTGCTCCCTGTCCCCTGACTGCCCCGACTGCTATCCACACCCCCACACGCTATCCAATCCCCCTGTTCCCCATTGCCTGCCCCCCCCGAACCTCTGCCCTACCCAACCGCTCCCTGTCCCCTGACTGCCCCCCAGGACTCCCTGCCCCATATCCAATCCCCTGGCCCCAGCCCCCTTACCATGCTGCTCAGAGCAGCATGTCTGGAGCCACGCTGCCCAGCTGGAGCCAGACGCGCTGCCCTGCATGAGCATGCAGGCCCGCCGCCCAGAGCACTGCCCATGCGAAGGCGTGGCTGCAGGAGTGGGGGAACAGCAGGGGAGGGGCTGAAGACTAGCCTCCCCAGCTGGGAGCTCAGGGGCTGGGCAGGACGGTCCCGCGGGCCGGATGTGGCCCATGGGCCATAGTTTGCCCACCTCTGATCTAGTCTGACCTTCTGAACATTGTAGGCCACAGAACCTCACCCACCCACTCCTATAACAGACCCATGATTCAGGGTATCTCATTTAAACCATCATTATAAAACTACCCATCTGGATTTCTGTTCCTCAGAGAGGACTTCCTGTGCTATGTACAGACACAAACATGAAATACAGGGCTATTTTAGTACAAGAACACAGGAAACGCTCTGCTTCATAACTTCGTAGATTCTTCCTCTTCCCTTAACTCTTAAAGGTGCATTATATAAGCATTGTTTGCTTGCTTAGAGAAACTGGCAACTGCTGACACAATTCTACTATTTTTATATGGGGCTACATCATGCCTTTAGGCACAGCCCCAAGCCAGGAGTAATGTATGCTGTATTACCCTGATGTTAGCCCTGGGAAGCATGGTGACTCAGATACCCTCTGAATCACATTTTCTCCCCTGCTTCCTCCTCGCTCCTAGGAAATAGTAATTTACTGCTGATTTACTATTAGTAAATTAAGACCCCTCTGCAGCAGCTCAGATGCTCTGGTCAACAAGTAGGAGTAGAGAACTAAAGTTCCAGCCATGCCCTTTCTCTGCCCATCTGCTCCAAGGAGGGAATAAGCGGGTGAATGGTCTGACTTATTCCTACTCATTCAGGCCCAAAGTTTAGGTAGCTTGCATAGGGCTGTCGGTGTGGGGTTCTTATTCTACCATACTCTTGTGTGTGGGTGCATAGTTACAAGCTAGACCTCCTAGAGGAAACTGCAAATGTGATTAGGTAGCATAGATCAAATAAATAACACTTTATTTTGGATCAATGATCCATGCTTACAAGTTGAAAAATCTTGGACATTGGACTTATATCCATGAACTAATCTTTTATTTCTCAAACTTCTCATCATTTAATACAGTGGATTTTAGTAATCTGTTTTAGTCTGGCGCAGGACTGAATCTAGCAATCCCTGGAAGGTCTGTTCTCTTCCTGGCACATGCCACAAAGCTCCCAGCTCAGTTGCAAGTTCCTTGACATTTTATCTAATGACATCAACTCTAAGAGGTCTGTTCTGCCATACTTGTGAATAATTTATCTGTAATATGCAGAACAGAACTGATGTCTTAGAATTTCTATAATTGTGGGCAGGAATTTTGAGGAATTATGAGGAAGTTTGGATGTCCATATCCTGCTCCCTGTCTAGTCTGTGGATAAACAGAAATCTTGTTTCTAGTTTAAGGTATCAGTTTAAGGTATTGATAGCCCTAATTACACTAGTATTACAAGTTAACACCTCTAAAGTGTTTATGGATTTATCCTCACAAAACACATGTGAGGTAGGAAAGTGACAGTTCCTTTATTTTACCAATGCTGAACTTAAGCACACAGAGATTGTGACTTGCCTGAGGCTGCACAGAAAGTCAATCACCAGAATAAGGAACTGAATGTAGGTATTCTGAATCCAGTCCAGTGCCTTAATACAAAACTAACAGAACCCAAAACTAATGTATTTGTGGTGTTCAGTAACTATTGGTTATCTTTTAAATGTTTGTACTTGAGGAAGAGGGATAGTGCTTGCTACACTTTACATGGAAAGGGCAGCATGGAAGAAGGATCCAAATGAAGCACTTTGTTATGAGGTATGGGAGGATTAAAGGGATTGGAGGTCTATGGGGAATAAATGTACAGCATATATTGGATGTAAAAAGTAGAAACATGGACAAATTGCTAAGGATGAGTACAAAAGAATAACAAACATGTAGGGATAAAAAGAGAGGCTAAAGCACAAAGTAAATTACACCTAGCAAGAGAGATGAAGAAAAATATAGGTCTTCTATTTGGTGGGGAAGGAGAGCTGATAACATGCAGCACAAAGATGGTAAAGGTGTTGAATGTCTGTTTTGCTTCAGTCTTCACTGAAAAGGTTAATGGTGACCAAATTGTTAACACAACTAATAACAACAAGAGGGAAGGAACACAAACCAGAATATGGAAAGAACAGGTTAAGTTAGGTGTATTCAAGTCTGTAGGGCCTGATGAAATTCACCCTATGGTGCTTAAGGACTAGCTAAAGCAATCTCGGAAAGATTAGTGATTGTCTTCTAGAACTTGTGGAGGATGAGTCAAGTCCCAGAGGACTGGAGAAGTGCAAACCTAGTAGCTATTTTTTAAAAAGGGAACAAAGAGGACTGAGGGATTACAGATCAGTCAGCCTAATTTTGATACCTGGAAAAATACCAGAACAAATTATTAAACACATAGAAACTGATTATCTAGAGGATAGTAGGGTGAGAAGGAACAGCTAACATGGATTTATTAAGAACAAATCATGCCAAACCAATCTACTGTCCTTCATCTACTAGGCCGGTGGCACTGTCAAAGGAGTAAAGCTGTAGATTTGATTTTAGTAAGGGTTTTTGACACAGTCCCACATGACTTTTTAATAAGCGAACTAGGGAAATGTGATCTAGATTAAATCACTGTAATGTGAATGCACAACTGGTTGAAAAACTGTACTCAAAGAATAGTTATTAACAGTTCACTGTCAAACTGGGAGTATGTAACTAGTTGGGTCCCACAGGGGCCTGTCCAGGATCTGGTACTAGTCAATATTTTGATTAATGTGTAATGGTTTGTGACCATCCCTCCCCCTTCAGTCTTAAAGAGAGGCCACACCCCCTCACTACATTGTACCTAGAAGTACAATGCTTCACAGGGGAATTAGCAGTCTCAGCGCTCTGGCACCTCTGTGTGGGGCAAAGCACCAAGCCAACACAGGTCATCCGGCCTAATGTGGGTAGGCTGCTGCCCCCAAGGGTGAGCTGGCAGCAAGCAGTAGGAGGACTTATTGGAAAACCTGGGAGGTGGGCAGGTGCAATCCCGCCCACTTCTAAAGGCCCCTCCCCCAGCCTAGCAGGAGGGACCACTGGACACAGGAACCAAATGAATATGCGGGACAACTAATGAAAAACAGGGATCAGAGTGGTGGTCACAAGTTCAAAATAAGGGTACCAGATAGAGACACCGAGAAGAGAACCCCAGACAGTACCCAGTGCTCCTCAAAGGTATCTAGGGAGCCAGCGGACGTTGCCCAGTGGAACTCTGCCCGGAGACGTGAGACCAGGAGGAATGGAAATAGGCCCCACAGTCGCAGAGCACCCCCTCGTCCAGCATCTTCTTCTTGGTGTTATAGATGGTGACTTTAGCTAGAGCCAGGAGGAGGTTGACAAGGAGGTCTCATGACTTTGTGGGGCCTCAGATAAGGTGTGCAAAAATGAACAGGTGTGGGGAAAAGTGCAGCCAGAACCTCAACAAGAGGTTCTGGAGGAGCCAGCATAGGGGCTGCAACCTGGCACATGCGAGGTAAGTGTGCGCCAGGTTCTCCCTCACGCCACAGAAGGGGTACGCCTCAGGTATAGGGGTGAACCGCGCCAGATACACGCCCCTGCTCACGGCTCTATGAAGGAGCTGCCAACCGATGTCCTCGGCGGGCCTTGGGACCAAAGTGGCTTTAAGGCTGGCCCGCCGGGGCTCCTCACCCTTCACAAGTGGTAAATAGTCCCGCCACTTGGTATCAGGGCAGGCCGAGAGGGTGAGGAAATGCAATGTGTTGAGCATGAGCGTGTACAGTTGGTCCCTGGGCGTGGTTCAGAAGCGAACTGGCTGCAGCGTGAGCAGCCGGCTCGGAGTATGGGAATGGGGAAGCCCAGGGGGGCTCGGGGAACACGGGCCCAATAAAAAGGTCTGGAGGACCCGGGATGAGGGGTGGGTGGGGAGCGCCCTTTCGCAGGGCCCGCCGTAGGAAGACGAGAGAAGCGGGCGACAAGCCAGCGCCCACCTCCTGGAGTAAACACAGTGGGGTCGGAACGGTGCAGAGTCCCATGCACCAACCGAGCGCACGGGGATCCACCCAGTTCCCCCCGTCGTAGTCCAGAAGGTCTCTGACCCTGGTAATTTCTGCCAGGACCAACCTCCGGCGCACCGAGGGAGACTCTGCCACCTGCACACATAGATCGGGGTTGTGTAGCAGGGGCTCTGTGAGGAGGTCCACCCCCTCGGTGGCCACAACAGATCTGGACACCAAAAGGAGCTTCCAGATCTAGAGGAGGTCCTGGTAGAAGACCGGCAGCAATGAGAGGTCTTGCAGAAGACCCCTTGGGTGAAGAAAAAAAAGCTGCCAGTTGTATCAGAGCCCTCAGAGGTGGTGGAGGAAGGCATGGGCCAGCGTGCTCCGTGCCGGACTACCTGCACCAGGGCCTGGAGGCAGAAGACGTGGACCTGACTACGAAGGCAGACTAGGCCCCGCCCACCCTCCTCCAGGGTAAGACTCAGGACCCCTGCAGAGACCCAGTGCAGTCCTGTCCAGAAAAACTCCAGGGCTGTCCTCTAGAGCCTGGTCAGGATCCTGGGGGCGGGACCAGGGTGTTGAGCCAGTGCCAGAGCATGGACAGGACTAGCTGGTTCAGCACCAGCGCCCTCCCTCTCAGCAGTCTTGTCCATCTCCACATCCGCTCACCCACCCTGGCCTCCAAATCCTGCCAGTTCTCTGGCAGAGATGGATACGTGGCAGAAAGGTAAACACCGAGATAGAGCACCGGACCCGCGCTCCACCGGATGTCTTGAAGCGCGGGTGGGAGGGAGCTCGCCTGCCACCCGTCCCCCACCACCAGCCCAGAGCTCTTGACCCAGTTGACCCGGGCGGAGAAGGCCGCCGAGTAAATGGCCTGTCAGGCCTCCACCCGCACCAGGTCACGCAGGTTCTGGGCCACAAGGAACACATTGTTGGCATACGCCGACAGGACCAGCCGCAGCTCTGGCTCCCAAAGCACCAACCCCGTCAACCGCCGGCAGAGGAGACCGAGGAAGGGCTCAATCGCCAGAGCATACAGCTGGTCTGAGAGGGGGCACCTCTGCCGTACTCCTCCCACCGCCAACGCTGACAGGCTCGGGATCCAGTTGAGCCTGACCAGACACTTCGCCTCAGCATACAGCACCTGGAGAAAGCCCACAAACTGGGGCCCGAAGCCGAACACCCGCAGAGTGCCCAGGAGATACCCATTGTCCATCCTGCCGAACGCCTTCTCCTGGTCCAGGGACAGGAGGGCGAACGACAGACCATCCCTACGCCCCAGCTCCAAAGGGTCCGGGACCAAGTACAAGTTATTGAAGATGGTCCGGTCTGGGATGGTGTAAGTCTGGTCAGGATGGACCACGTCCACCAGCACAGACCCCAGCCACAGCGAGATGGCCTTTGCTATGACCTTGTAGTCCATGCTGAGGAGCGAGAAGGGACACCAGTTCCGTAAGTCGTGGAGGTCCCCCTTCTTCTGCAATAAGGTGAGCATAGCTAGCCTGCACGAGAGAGGGAGGACCCTGCTTTTCAAGGACTCGGCCCAGACAGTGACATGGTCTGGGCCAAGGACATCCCAGAACACGCGGTAGAACTCCACGGTCAGCCCTTCCATGCCTGGAGAGTTGTTGGTGGGCATGAGACGGAGGGCTTCCGAGAACTCGGCCAGAGAGAGAGGCAGCTCCTGTCGGTCTCGGTCGCCCGTGCTGACTGTCGAGAGTTCGGTCCAGAGCACCCTACAGGCTTCGACATTGGTCGGATCTGGGGAGAAAAGGCTGGCGTAGAAGGCCCTGGCCCTTCCACGCATCTCCTCCGGATCCATGAGGGGGTGCCGTCCTCCGCCAGGAGGCAGGTGACATGCTTTTTGACCCCCCTCTTTTTCTCCACAGATTAGAAGAAACAGGAGCCACGATCCATCTCCTGAAGGAGACGGATGCGGGATCGAACAAAGGCACCCTGGGCCCAATGGTCCTCCAGGATCTGGAGGTCCTCCAGCTTCTCCCGGTACGCTGCACAGAGGGGTGGATCCTTGGGGCTGGAGGCCAGATGCCTCTCTAGCTCTTAGACCTCCTGCTCCAACTGCTCTATCACCGCATCCCTCTGCCAGCTGGCGCCCTGGGTGTAGTCTCGGCAGAAGACCCACGCGCATACCTTCCCCACATCCCACCACCGCCGTGCTGAGGGAAAGGTGTGTCATTGCCCCCACCAGGCCAGTCAGAACTCCCGGAAGGATGCCACGAAGCCCACATCCTCCAGCAAGCTGTTATTAAAAGGCCACTAGGCTGGCCCCTGAACTGAGAGAGGCCGTCCCGTCACCAAGGGTGATCCAAGAACGAGGCCGTCCAGATGCTGGAGGCGTTGGCCCGTGCCAGATGGAAACATGAGAAATAAATTCAGTCCAACCTGGAGTGGCGCGACCAATTGTCCTCCACCCGGACGTAGGTGAAGGTGGTACTGTCATCTGGGTGGTGGTCACGCCAGACGTCCACCAGGGAGTTAGGGACATCGTGGACCATGAGGATGCTCGCGGTGGCCTGGGAACTCTCGAGTCCTGAATGGTCCCGGTCCTTGAGGGTGGTATTGAAGTCCCCACCCAGAACCAGGCATTCATGAGGATCCAGGATGCCAAGGAAGGCCGACACATGCAGGTAAAAGCGCACCCAGTCCGGGCCCGTGTTTGGGGCGTAAACGTTGAGGTCAGCCCCTCCCCATGGGCCTGGATGTGCAGCAGGCGGCCCAGCATGACCTCAGTGACCCCCCAGCACCTCAGGCCTGTTTTCCATGCAGGTACTTATAGACTGCCATCAAGTCATTCCTTAACCACCTCTTTGGTAAGATAAATAGAGTGAGTTCCTTGAGTCTATCACTAGAACAGATATTAAAGGAGTTGAAACATTCTCAGGGCTCTTCTCTGAACCCTCTCCAATTTTTCAACATCCTTCTTGAACTGTGGTCTCCAGAACTGGACACAGTATTCCAGCAATGCTTGCACCATTGCCAAATACAGAGGTAAAATAACCTCTCTACTCCTACTTGAGATTCTTCCATTTATGCATCCAAGGATTGTGTTTGTCCTTTTGGCCACAGTGTTGCGCTGGGAGCTCATGTTCAGCTGATTATCCACTATGACCCCCAAATCTATTTCAGAGTCACTGCTTCCCAGGATAGAATCCTCTATCCTGTATGGGGATCTGCCCATGTGGATTCTGTTGCACAATAGGGATTTTAGTGTTTTTAAAACAGTACTTCCCAGGAAAAAGCAATAGGGGTATCTCTATAATATCCTGAGCTTCATCAAGTGATGATGTAAATTAAAGTCTGTTTTTTTTCCTAATCTGTTAATCCTGCATCTTAATTAATTGGTTAATTTATGAAATCTCATAAAACAAGTAGGGTAAGTCATGCCTGTCAATATTTTAACAGGAGACCCTATACATGTGTTTCTGGAAATGGTTTTGTTAACACAAAATAGCACTTTCCCCTCTGACTCAGTCTTGAACCCATGACACAGCATTTGTTCTCATATGGACTCCCGTACATTTGAAAATGCACTAAGACATCAGCTCATCACATTTAAAAGGATGAATTCTTTCAATTTTATACTTGGAAGAGACTTTTTTTAATTCTTCCAGGAAAAATCTTGGGTATATTTTACTTCTTTAGCATAATCAATACAAACTCATTCTTTTCAATATTAAATAGAGAAGGTCAGAAAAAGTCAATCTGTTCTTTTTCTTTTTCCAAAATTTATTGTGAAAGGGGTTTTCCCTACTTTCCAGCCAGCTGTAATCAATCACCAGTCAAGAAAAAAGGTAAATATTTTTATTTTTCTTATCAGATATCTATGTGCCCCAGGGGAAATTAAGGAAGGATCTTATCCTGGTAGTCTGTGGAAGTCAGAGTCAGCATGACACCAAGGGTGCCTTAGAGGGGAGAGGAATATAAAAAAAGAGGTGAAGCTTTGCCGTGCATTCCTATCCAAACTTGAACTGACTCGCTCAGAGGTTCATGAACTTGGACATGATTGCTATTTTTCTAAATCTCCAGGCACCTAATAGTGCCCTTTGTGCATCTAGTCCACAAAGTACTGCTGGGTGGAGGAGAATATCTAATCTAGCCTCATCTTTCCACAGTGAATCATACCAATCTCCAGGAAAGTAAAAATCACAAACTTAAGACTCTAACGATGATTTAAAATGCCATTTTTCTAGTTTCTGTCTCAAACTTTATCTTGCAAATTAGTTCTATTGTTCTGACTCTGCAGTGATAAAATATCACTGTTATTCTCACATAACTAACATCATCTGCAAATTATCTCCTTTGTTCTGATGTCTTTGGCATGTTATGTTCACTGACTTCACATATGACAGCCAATCTTTGTGTCATTCATTTGAGTAAGGAATGTAGAATGTGTATATTGTAGCTATTGAACTATTATGGTGCACATCCCAAGTGAAATAATCTACTGTCTTCTAGTGTGCCAGGCTCACAAATTTAAAACAAAAAAGATTCATAAAATAAGAAGGGGGACTGGATTTATCCTCCCCTTTCTGATATAGCCAGATAGCATATTTCAGTTTTAAACACAGAAATAGGAGTTTTGATATTTGTATTAGTAATTTGGTCAAAATCCAGATGTCTCTATTCAGACAAAACTCCCATTTAGACTTTGATGTTACTTATTGCCCCCAAATAAACTTTCCAGTGAGAAGAAGCTCCTGCTACTAGTTCTGTGGGATTGCAAGAAAGTGAATTTTAAGCCTGTCACAGGTGTAGAACTGTTCATTGTATGTGGTGGGCCTCAGGACAGTGTCCGAGTGGGAGAGGTGTTGATGTAAAAAGTGCACACACGTTGGGGGAGAAGAATGGAACATTTATCTAGGGCATATATATTTTTTTTAAATACCAGCTGTTAGAAATACCTCAGAGTTCCAGCATGTTGTTTTGCATCAAGATGGGGAATCCTGCCTCCACTCCCAGGCCACAGAATGCCAGTGGAGATTCTATTGCCATCCATTGGCTATAATAGCCTCCACAGTCACCATGCCCTCCATACATGGGAGGTTTGGTTGATTTTGCATAGTTCCATACCTCTTTGCGCTTTCTTCTAAACCCCGCTTCTCACATCTTGCTACGATGGACCATTCATGGAAAAGAGCTCTGGATGCACAGGGAGATGCAATTCTACCTCATGAATAGGGTCTTCACAGCCTGCCCCCAATGCATGCAAACTGACGTTTTTAGCCAATTAGCACTTTTACTGTAGTGGGAGGATTTATAATTCAAGTGTTCTGTCCCTGTTTCCTTCCCAATGCAGTCCCCTCAATGGTGCCTTTCTGCAGTGGGCTCTTCCTTGGGCTGCACTTTAAGACTGTTCAGAATTTGAAGCTGGTGCAGAATGAGGCCACCTGCTTTTTTAGCAGAGGAGCTTCACAGAAAGAGCATATTATACCCATGATCTGTAATCCTCACTGGCTGCCACCTCTGCCTTTGTGCAACCCTTCCATGGTTGCAATCAGAATAGACAGTCAAACTGGAGCCCCTTCAGTTTAAACAGGAGGGGTCTGCTGGCAGGGCATTCTCTGAGAAAGGCTCCTTTCATTTAGAATTGGCTTTACCAGTGGTCTGCCAGAGCTCAGATCCATTAACTCTTTGGACATGCTGCAAATCCCATGGAAATCTGAGGAGGGGGTGAGGTGATAACTGGCTGAGAATGGTTTCATTGGGGGGGGGGGCGTTATATTATAGCATGAATGTTTTTAAATGGCTACAACTTCTGAACTGATTATTGTCTTATTTTTTTCTAAATTGGCAAGGGATATGAGATTGCCACTATGAATTCTAGATAAGAGTCCCTATACATCATTTTACCTTCATAATACATCTTAATGTATTTTCCACATGCCTGCATTAACTAAGCTCTGTCTTAATGTTTTTCATATAAATACTTTATCTTTCAGCCTCTGTGATCTAATTTATAAATGTGGTCTCAGTTTATTTGTAACTACATTGTTTTCCCTTCATAATGAAAGATTAAACAAATAGGTATAATAAGATTAAACTTTCCTAGAATAATGGGATTTTTGAGCAAAGAGGATAATTATCTACAAATATCTTACCGAAAACGTTTTTTGCCAGCCAATCCATCACTCCCCTTTACACAAACACACACAAACTCTCATCAGAAGAGACTGAGTTGATAGACAACACAGACACAGGGACAGAGAAACCATTCCCACCTCCTTCTAAGGTGTTTTCTTTAATCAATTTCAATAAAGATCAGATGTTTGTAGCTGACAGAGACAGAGAGCTTCTGCACCTCAGTTGTATTTGTCAAATACAGTAATTTCCAATGAATGAATATTATTTTTTAAAAGACTGTAACTATATATTTGAGGAATAATCAATGTGGGAGAGGAAGTTAGGGAGCTACAGAAGCTTAAAAGCATACGATTAAAAATGTCTTTGGAGCTACAGATAAGATACACTTAATTGATGTAAAGTTTGTGAAAATGTTTGTTTTTGTTTACTTCAGTTAGCATGAAAGTGTGGGAAGAATGTGTTCACTTAACAACAGATACTATCTGATTTATGCAGGTGCACAGGTTGGGGAGGGTGCAAGGAGCCTTTGCATAGCTCTCATCAGGGCCAGTGATCATTTCAGTCCCTGTGCAGAGGAGAGTGCAGGGATTGCTTTGTACCCTATGCCCCGGCTTCCACTTCACACCATACCTCACGCATAAAACCATTAGAAATAGGTGAGCTCCTCACTCAGGTCATGCTGGAATTTTTGCCTCCGATTGCTCCTTTTGGGGCATTGCAACTCCACACCCTGCTTACAATGGGCTGTACACAACAGGCTGTTAGAAACCATTTGCACACACATATGGATATTAACTAATAATGCATATTCACACCCATTTCTAGAATCAAAATCATAACATCTTCAGCCTCAGACACCCACTAGGTCCAGTTCATAACTACTCATTTTTTCTTTGAAAAACTATGCAGCAATAAATTGCCCAGACAGTAAAACAAAACAAACATCAAACCCCATCACTTCATAATATCTACTAGAAACAAGTAAGGGAGCACTTAAAAGGGCATTATAATGCATCTGAGGTTCTTTTATGGGTAGGTTTTAAATGTTTGAATGCTTTGTAATGTATTTTTATAGTAGTCAAACATTCTGCTCCTTGTCACTAACCTGAGTCTGTGAGGAAGAGGAGTTTGGTTTTCCATTTTAGAACAGTCTGTCTGGTTGCCCATTTCGGTGGAGAGAGCAATTGTGTGACAGACATGGGTAGTGACCAGGAGAAAGGAGAGCCTTGCTCTGATTGCCCAAGTTGGAAGTGTAATAAAGAAACAAGGTAGCCTGTAGTGGCCCACAAGGATTTTTTTTCCAATTCGTTTTTTTTTATTTTAAAAAATTGTATCCTGCTTCCCCATCTGTGCATAAGACGATAATTAAGTTAGAAAAAAGACAACGAGTTTAATCAAAAGCAGTAAGCACAATTATACTGTATAAATTGTGGTTTTTAACCTTTACTGCAGCCTGCACCCCTTTGGTTCTCAAAATATGTTCTCGCATCCATTATCAAAGATCGTTGAAGTAGGTCAGTTCTTTAAACCTAGATATATTTTTTGTTTGTATATTACAGTAATCATTAAAAAATGTATAATGTTAATAAATACATAGGTTTGATGAAACAAAGTAGTTGTACTTATGTGCCTGTGCTTAATTTGTGTTTTTGATGATTTACCTTCTAAAAAAATTTGGCATGTCTTGCACCCCCAGAAAGGGCATCTCGCACCCCCAGGCGGTATGTGCACTCCAGGTTAAGAACCACTGGTATAAATGTTCTTTTGGGATGGCAGAAACTTGGATTTGTATTGGCAAGGCTTAATTAAATTCAGACCTTATTGCACATGGAGAGGATTGTATTAGCCATACTTTATGGAAGGGTGGTTATTGTGTAAGAGAACTGGTCAGGAATTTCCATCCTTCTTTTTTTCTTTTTTTGACAGAAAATGCAATTTCTGCAGACTCAATTTTTTCCCCAGATACATTTTGATTTTGCTGAAATTTTTCCCCCATCAGGAAAATTGAAATATAGTAATTCCACTTTGGGTTCAGTCAACCCAAATCAAAATATTTTATTTTGTTGAATTAAATTGAAATGTTTTGTTTTGAGTCAATTCAATATTGAACTGCATCCCCCTTACTAGCTGTGGCACCTCATGGGATTTGTAGTTCAGATGCCTTATGCCCCCATTCTGTCTATTGGCCAAACTCTCTGGCTGGCCTACAGTCTTCCAAAATGCTGTGGCACATTATAGGCGTCACATGCCTGGTGCATCATGGGAGATGCAGTCTAGCTAGGAAGCCCAGACTATAGAAGAGAATGGGGGCTTGAGGCACCTGAATCACAACTCCCATGAGGCACTGTGGCAACACAAACAGACTCGGTTCCATGTTGCACTGAGCCAAAATGAAATGTTTCAATGTAGTTCAATTCAGGAATGTCAAAATGTATAATTCCACAAAAATTTAACATTTTGATTATGTCTCAATTCAGGATGAAAGCAAATGTCAAATATTGAAATTTTCCCTGACATGGAAATTCCGGTGTGTTTTTTTTTTTTTTAACCAACTCGGCTACATAGGTGCACCAGTAGCTGAAGAATAGTGGGCAATACCAGCAGCAAATCACTACTCTCCCCCTTGTTGGTTCATTTCCACTGATCCCCAGTGCATTGGTAATGAAAACAAGGCTCCACTCACTTCCCACTCACTTGCTCTGGGTATGGGGAAGGAGCAGGTGGGAAGTAGCAGGCACAAAGCATCTGTTTGCTCCTGCACATCTGAATCCAAGATCTAGGTAACCCATAGAGAAGCATAAGGGGAAGGTTTTACTCTTCCTTACAGCCTTGTGGGGGAGTGTAAGCCAAAAGACAAGCAAGCCCTTTGAGAATATGCTGAAATTCAATAATTTAAAGATTCACAGTTTTCTTAAAATTCTGGGCCAAAGATTCTCAATCTTGATTAATAAAAAATGTTTAAAAAGTCAATGTTACTCTGTGTAGGTGTAAGGGGCTGTGTGGGCAGATCACTCTGCAGGATTGGAGCTTTTTATCTTAACAAATGCCCATAAGAAACATGTCTTTTCCTCTGACTCTTCTGGGTTTTTTTTCCCTTCAGAATATTTCTTCTTTGGATAAAATGGGGGATTATTATGAGAATTCTTATTTCCAATTGTTTCTAGAGCTCTGCAGATTATCAGTACTAGACTTTTTGTGAATATAAACAAGCTATCTTGGCATATAGTTCTCCTATCTGTGTTCTTGCACTGGATAAGATATCAAATCAAATGCTGATCATTTAATATAATTTTAATAAACTAAGAGTCAAACACAATTAAAGGAAACTTTAATAAATATTATAGATTAAATTAATCAGATTATTTGATCAAATTATCATTAATATAATGACTGATAAAGTCATTGTTAAATGCCATAGTTAACATAGTGGCAATGAAATCAGTGTCAAAACTCCAAATGATTTCTGTGGTTGGTGCAAGACTTGACCAAAACTGAATATTCTATGGCCATCTTTGTATGAAGTACCCAGTCCATCTCGCAAACACCTACACGACTAACTTGACTCACATGTGTTATGACTAACAGTGCTCACTTGGGTGAGATGATTAAGCTACTCACATTGGTAAGAGTTTACAGGCTCCAGGTCCTAAAATTGCATGCATTTCCAGAGGCATCACCCAGATCCTCCACCCCAAATTGCTGCTACCAAACCATCAGATAAGAAGTGATACTGGAGAATATGTGTTTGGCAAATGAGTAATCATGGGAATATGAATCTTGCAAAGATGGAGCCCTGTTGATTTCAGTGGGACTCTGCACAGGAATAAAAACCTGCACTTGTGGATCTGTTTGCAGGATTGTGCTTTTGAGCAGTAACACCACTTCCTTTCTACCCACTTCAGCCCTTGCCAGATCTGTACATTCCAGATGGTTCTTAACAAGTGTGTTAGGCATTAATAATATAACCTCTTTTATTTCATATTGCATCTATTAATATAACCTATTATCATCTTGCCTCTTACAGCAGCTGTGAACTGGTCTGATAGTTTCAATTATTTGTTCACAATAGCCTCCAAATTCTTTTCTTCATCAGCACGCAGGAGAAGATGTCCATTTAGTACATATTCTCTAACTTGATGCCTGGCTCCCATGCTAATTATCTCACATTTTTCTGCATTAAACTGCATTCACCATCTGTTCATCCAATCACAAAAATAATCCAACTCCTTTTAAATCTGATGGCATTCTTTTAAATTATTGCTTCTGTCTATAATTGTATTATCATCTGCAAAGTGGCCGAGGTTGGGCCAGATACACCAATTTACCTCCATCAAGTATCTCCATTGATTTCAGCAGAGCTGTGCTTATTACTCCCTTTCCTTGTTTGTACCTGTGATGGGGTGTTCACGCCACACCAGCCTGGAAAGGGTTAATGTGGCTCAGAATGGGTTAAGTAATCTGATAGGCCACACCTGAGGGAAAATTAGGTTTCATAGGGGAGCACTGATTGAGGATGTGCTGAGCCCAGCTGTGTAGGAGCAGTGGGGCTGATATGTGGCCAGGAAGTGAGGACCAATGGAAGCTTCAGCGTGAAAGCTTACAGTCATTCTCTGGGCTTACACAAGGAAAGGAAGAAATGCAGTGGGAGACACCCTGGAATCCAGGCCCTGAAGGAAGGGTTACCCAGAGAGGTAGTGGAGAATGAAGCTGCTAGATGCATAATAGGAAGGAGCCCAGAGAAAATGGCAGCATTTGTGATAGAGCAGACCTTGACTGCTGATTGTAAGGCCCCTGGGCTGGGACCTGGAGTAGAGGTGGGCCCAAGTTCCCCTACTAGCCAGTAAGGGAGTGGCATAGCCTTGAAGTGGAGGACTACTGGGGATGAGGTCAGCCAGTCTAGTGAGACTTTGATACCCCAGATGGGGAAAGACTACAGTGATCTGGCCAGAGGGCCAAGCCATGAAGAGGGAGCATCCCGAGTCTCAAAGAGGAAGTACTGCAACTCCTGGAACATGAGAGAGGCAACAGTATGAACAAGAGAGAGAGAGGGTTGTCATACTGGATGGAACTATTCCCCAGATGCAGCCATATGGAGGTGCCCCAGAGGTGAGTAGAGAATTCCACAACAGTACTATTGCCCATTCTGAGATCCCTATCCTCCCAGAGAATATAAATGCCTTAGTCATCTCCCACCTCTGTGCAGCCAGTGGCCTATGTTCCTCAATGCCATGCTGTAGCCTCCACATTTATTTGACAAATAAAATTTGCAGAATTGTAAAATATTGTGTACAGAATTTTTAATTTGTTGATGGAGAATGACTTCCAAAGTAATATATGTACGGTATGCTTAGTTTAGAAGATAGTCCATGATTAAATAGTAATGAATAACTAGGTTGTATGTGTACTACTGCACTCTGCTGTGTGTAATATCTGATCCAAGACACACTGAAGTCAGTGAAAAGCGTCTTGTTGACTTCAGGGTGCTTTGGAGCAGGCTGCTATCCAGAACTTATCAGATGTGTGTCTTTATAGATTGTCTGTCTACTGCTAAGAGAGTTTCCATTAATTCTAGTGGTGTGGGGCTGTGCTTTTGAAGCAGGCAAATCTGTAGTCCAGCATTTCTCAAACTGGGTCTGTGGGCCCCTGGGTGTCCCTGAGGGTACTCCAAGTGGTCCGTGGATCCCGCTTAAAAACTCCTTCCCCTCCCTCCCTCCCAGCATACCGGGGAACAGGCTTCCTACCTGCCCTGGCTCTGTGCCGCACCCGGAAGCGCCCAGCATGTCCCTGTGGCCCCGGGGAGGAGAGGAGGCAGGGGGCTCTGTGTGCTGCTTCCACCCCAAGCACCGACTCCGCAGCTCCCATTTGCTGGGAACTGAGGCCACTGGGAGCTGCTGGAGCAGCACACGGAGACTTCCTGACCACCACCACCACCTAAGAGCCGCTGCCAGAGGGATCTGCCGCTGCACCCCTCAACTCCTCCCACACCCCAAATCCCTGCCCCAGCCCAGAGCCTGCACCCCACACCCAAACTCCCTCCCAGAGCTCTCACCCTGCACCCCCTCCTGCACCTTAACTCCCTGCCCCAGCCTGTCGAAAGTGAGAGAGGGTGGGGGAGAGCGAGTGATGGAGGGAGAGGGGATGGAGTGAGCAGGGGGGGCAGGGCCTCAGAGAAGGGGCAGGGCAAGGGCTGAGCGCGGAGGCTTGGGGATCCTCAAAAATTTTTAAATCAAAATGTGGGTCCTCGGGTTGCTGAAGTTTGAGAACCGCTGCTGTAGTCTATTCCCACTGCAGTAGTGGAGTCCCAAGTAGCCATGGTGTGCAGCCTAGTGGCAACCGTGAAGTCATACATAGCTCCTGATTTATTCTAATATCTGATCTTTTGAGTCAGTAGTCATAATGTACTTACATTTAGAAGCTTCTCTTAAAAGCAGAATCCAGGTTCATGATTTAGTTAAATGAGATATAAGGAGATCAAAGGACTTGCTCAAAGTCACGTCATGAGTTCTTGACTCAACTCAGATTAGATGTCTGCTGTTTACCAGTCCTTTTCTCTTTCTGGTAAACTGCATCAACAGCAGGTTTTCACTTCTTTTGATTTGTTTTAAATAAAATATACTTTTTTTTGGTGGGCGATCATAAGTATTTTATTTCTCAAACCTTTAGGAATGCCAATTCTGGAAATGAATTTGAAGTACAGGTTGAGCAATTATTTACTATTGCTTATCAACTATAACGTAACTTTATAAAAAGAACAGGAGTACTTGTGGCACCTTAGAGACTAACAAATTTATTAAAGCATAAGCTTTTGTGGGCTACAGCCCACTTCATCAGATGCATAGAGCATGTGAACTGCTCTATAGAATAGAATGGAACATATAGTAAGAAGATATATATATATATATACACACACACATACAGAGAAGGTGGAAGTTGCCATACAAACTGTAAGAGGCTAATTAATTAAGGTGAGCAATTATCAGCAGGAGGAAAAAAAAAAACTTTTTTGTAGTGATAATCAAGATGGCCCATTTAGACAGTTGACAAGAAGGTGTGAGGGTACTTAACATAGGGAAATAGATTCAATATGTGTAATGACCCAGCCACTCACTTTATAGTGAAAGATCTGCTGTGAAAGCACTGCCAATGCATTCTGGCAATGGTTTGAGCATTAACTATTTCACCCCGATGAAAATACAATGTTAGGTGTTAGTGATTGCTGCATACGTCTTATTGTTTGTCATTTCATTTGTTTTAAAGGATATTGTGAAGTTAGTTGTCAAGTTTTTGGAACATTGCAAAGTTGTTGAGTTTTTTCTGCTTTAGGCTCCTCTCTAATGGCCATTTTATATTCTGTTTTCATTGTATATTGTTTTAGTCCCCGTCCCTCTCAAATATAATTGTCAAAAACTACTTTGATATTTTCCTGACTAGAATCTTGACAAGGAAAGAAGTTTTATATAATTGTGTTTTTCTTATTTTCTTAGTGGTCCCATCGGCCATTTATATGCTTTTGGACATTTCACTATAAAACCTTTATCTCTTCTCTCAAATGTTTTTATGTTGCAGTTTTTAACTGATAACCTTAGCCAAAATCCTTTAATTTTTTCCTTTTATTATTCCATCTTCAGAAGAACCTTAAGCTCTTAGCACTACACCTGGTTGGGTTCAAAGTGGATTTTAACCTATATGATCGTGATTTTCTGGGATCCCATATGTCTTTGATCTGCCGTCCTGGGTCTTGACCATCCTGGCTAGGTGGAACATTTTCAACTTGGAAATCATGTCTTCATCTGGAAACTTTGTACTGGCTATTGTTACAAGGAACATCTAAGATTACTATAACTAAAATATGAGAGAGTAGAGCTTGCTTATTGTGTATTTGGCAGTACATTCTCTGTAGTCAGTTTAATTGTTGCAATTTCTGTCTCATGATTTCCCCCCTTGCACTGCTGGGTGGGAGGGGGATATCATGTGTATATTCTTCTGCATATCCTTTAATAGCTAACAGTAAAACCAGCAGCAAAACCAAACCTGTAGATGCAGCAGACAGACTGAAAATAAAGAAATAAAAGGGGGATGGAGATGGAGTATGTTTGGTGGTACTCCTGACTCTAGGTATAAATTGATTCACCATTTTGGTCACACAAATATCTTCTTCCTTCATCTGTCCCTTATTCCTTCCCCCTTTCTAAAAATTGACTGACCACAGTTCTTTTTAAGAAGTACTTTCCATTTTTGTTGTTCTATTCCATTTCCACACTCTCCCCATTTATTTTTGCTGATGCCACTGTGGATTCTTAGTTTCTAGTTTTTATTAAAGATTAGCAGAATTGACTGTACAAAGTTATTGTTTTATGTAAGCAGCAAAAGGGAAGGTGGTATATACAAGAAAAGAGTATAGTGTGGTTGAAGTAAAGTAAGATGTGAGTCACAATAAGAATACATATGTATGTTATAAAAGTTATGTCTGTAATTTATTTTTAACTCATTCACCCCACTTGGGCCATCTTTCCTGATATAGTTCAGCTGCTAATCTAATATAGCCAGTAGGTCTTTCCTTTTCTCTTCAGCTCTTGACCATCTTTGCAGTCGGTATTTTGTTTTCTATCCTTAGGGCCTGATCCTTGTGGGTATAGAGCTTGCTGTCATTAGGAGTCCTGCTGAATCGTAGGACTGGAAGGGACTAGTCCAGTCCTCTGCACTCATTGCAGGGCTAAGTATTATCTAGACCAGTGGTTCTCAAACTTTTGTACTAGTAAACCCTTTCACATAGCTAGCCTCTGCATGTGACCCCCCCCTTATAAATTAAAAACACTTTATTGTATATTTAACATCATTATAAATGCTGGAGGCAAAGCAGGTTTGGGGTAGAGGCTGACAGCTCGCGACCCCCCATGTAATAACCTTGTGACCCCCTGAGGGATCCTGAACCTCTGATCTAAACCATCTCTGACACATTTGTCTAACCTGCTTTTACAAATCTCCAATGATAGAGATTCCACAATCTCCCTAGGCAATATATTCCACAGTTTAACTACCCTGACAGTCAGGAAGTTTTTCCTAATCTCCAACCTAAACCGTCCTTGCTGCAATTTAAACCCATTGCTTCATGTCCTATCCTCAGAGATTAACAAGAACTATTTACCTCCCTCCTCCTTGTAACAACCTCTTATTTACTGGAAAAGTGTTATCAGGTTGCCTCTCAGTCTTCTCTTCTCCAGTCTAAACAAACCTGATTTTTTTTCAATCTTCCCTCACAGGTCATGTTCTCTAGACCTTCAACCATTCTTGTTGTTCTTCTTTGAACTTTCTCCAACTTGTCCACATCTTTCCTGAAATATGCCCAGAACTGGACATGGTACTACATTTGAGGCCTAATCAGTGCAGAGTAGAGAATTACTTCTTGTGTTTTGCTTACAACACTCCTGCTAACACATCCCAGAATGATGCTCACTTTTTTTGCAATAGTGTTAAATGTTAACTCATATTTAGCTTGTGGCCCACTATGACACCCAGATCTTTCCACAGGCAGTCATTTCTCATTTTGTATGTGTGCAACTAATTGTTCCTTCCTAATAGGAGTACTTTGCATTTGTCCTTATTGAATTGCATTCTGTTTACTTCAGACCATTTCTCCATTTGTCCAGAGCATTTTGAATTTTAATCCTATTCTCCAAAGCACTTGCAACCCCTCCCAGATTGATATAATCCGCAAACTTTACAAACGTACTCTCTATGCCATTATCTAAATAATTAAAGATAGCGAACAGAATTGACTGATGTGGAAGGTCTAAGATATTCAAGAAGTCTTTTTTCCTTTTGGCAGGAACTACACACCCCATTCAAGAGTGGCCACACTGTAAATGAACAGAAGGAAGGGTCAGAGTTAGACTAGCAATGAAGGAGATTATTCTTGGAAGCAAGCAATGTGCTCAGTAATAAGTGTTTTTGTAGAAATGGGTCCACAGGGATGAAATGCATTTATTGGCTTAGTCACAATGATTCTAAATAGCTAGTATCATTCAATTTTTATATACATTCTTTGTGATACTTTGATGTTTGGCTGTTGCATTTAAATGTTAGTGCAGTGCTTTTCAGGAAAGGTCTTTTAAAATAGAAATTTTATTAATTATTTATTTGACTGCATAACTTATCTGAATCAGTTCAGATTTGTCTCTTCTATGACTGTTCATAGAAATAAGCCAAGTTCCTATTTAATCCCTGGTATGTTTTAAATATTCTCTGGAGTCTGGTTTTTTTGTTTGCAGTGTTTGCATGAACACACTCAAAATCAATAAGAAATAGTTAAATAGTATTAGGAAGTGATGCTGGCACAGTTATTCTTACCACTTCTTGGCTGCATGACAGGGAGGTAAAACAGGACCCTTTCCACTGACTTCAGTGGGCTTTGGATAAGGCTAATAGTGCCCTTACTATAAAAATAAGACTGAGTCCTGGATCTGGTGAAACCTTGTGTCACGAGACACCCCTGCATTCACAAAGTGTTCTGTACTTGCACCATTTCACTCAATTGATCCCTAAAGACATTTTCGTAGAGTTTAAAAATTCTGCCTATGGATATCTGTGTGAGATGAGACCTCTCTTAGTTATGTGGATATGTGAGCATAGGGTAGGAAATGCTCATACATTCATTTTGAACTGGGAAACTGTCAGAAGGACTCACTCGATCTTTGGAGTGAATCAAACATGCTAGTTGTGAAATTAGAGTCCTGGGGGACACTACAAAATCTTTTGGATTTATTCCACAGGTCTGTCACATTTGCATTTCATCTGAGGGCACTGTGCTACAGTGTGAAATCAACAGGCTGAGAGCTCCAAATAAAGAAAAGAAGAGGGATCGTAGATAAAATAGTGAGTCATAAATAGGGAGACATAAAATAGAGAATGAAACACAATTCATAATACGATCAGCTTTAATGGACACTATTCATAGTTGTGTTTAGATACAAATATTGGACCAAAATCCTGAAAATGACTAATGGTCTCTCAGCACACCCCTAAATTGTGCCTTATCTACTAGCTTCACTAAATCCCAAGATACTTTATTTCTCTTTAAATGGCACAGAAAGAATTGTAAATTCCATTTCAGTGACATCAGGGTAGACACATATTGATGGTAATACTATTGCATTACAAACAGTTGCAGCACCCTTCTTCCTCTGATATCAGTGAAACGAAAATTTGAAGTATTAAATGCTAATGTTAGAATGGATTTTTAAAGTTTACTGGAATTCCTACTTGATTTTGTTTTATTCCAAAGATTTATGTTCTAACAAAGAAAACTATATTTTACTGGGAGGACAACTATATTTCACTCCATAACAGAAATAATCTCCATTCTTCTTGTAATGCTTGGAATTCTGATTTTCAGCAGTGGTGTTCAGTTATATTACGTAGCTTATGGGTTTTTGCTGTTCTGTAAATTTGTGTATTTTCAAAATCCTATGAACTCCCTTCTTCATCAGTGTGACATGCACAGTGCCGTGCAATAATACTTTATTTTTATAGCTTCTTTCATTCAAACCTGTGACCTACAGAGTTAGGTAGTAACTGGAAGAGAGGAAATTTTAAGAAATATAAGCAAGAGAGACTACACATGTTTGCAGCTGAGGTTTAAAATGAGATGGAGTGTGGTTGAGACAGAGAGATTCAGGAAGGTTATTCCAGAAGACAGGAGCAGCAGAAGAGAAGTTGTTTCTTCAAATCAACAGTGGTCAGATCACATGAGGGAGAGACAGAAAAGACTGGTGTTACACAGAGAGTGAGGGTATAGGGAAGTGGGAGAGAGAGAGAGAGAGAGAGAGACACACACACACACACACACACACACACACACGGTCTGTGAAATATTTTATTTGTAGTCTCATTTAGAATGCTCATCAGTGTATTGGATCACCTCATGTGCTATGGAATTTTACATCACAAACACTCTTATGAGGCAGGGAAGTATTGTAGTCAGTATTTTACTGACAGGAAGCTGAGATGGAGAGAGGTTAAATGATTAGTCCATGATCACACAGAAAAGATATAACAAAACCCTGATCTGCTGAGTTCCATCATGATGCTTTCATCACAAGACCATCCCTCCTTAATAGGTAGGAAGATTTTTTTTATAAAAAAGGAGTCCAACTCTGAGCTAGATCCTGCAAAGAATGAGTTTGTTTGAATATGGGCTGGTGTGGCCATCCTTCTCTTTACTTGAGAGAAGGCTGAGAGCAGCATTCTGCACATGGTGGAGCATGGGGAGACCCACATGGAGAAGAATGTTGCATGAGTCAAGACAAGAATGCGAATGATGATTTAGCAGAGATGGAGTCAGGACACAGGACAGTGACATATGTTGCAGTGATAGTGATAGGTAGGTTTTCAGAAAGAGGAGATACAGTAGGATGAGAAAAGTTCAAGGTCATGGATCACACTCAGATTATGGACTATGTAGGCTAATAGGAATCAAATAGTGGGATCAACGTTCATGTTGCACTCCCTGTCAGTACCTGGCCGCAGCCAGGAAAGCTAATGATCCACCAGAAGACCAAAAATGTTGATGAATCCTGGTCATGTGCCACCTAAAGCACATTGTGCATATGCTAAGAATAAGTAAGATGGAGAATGTGAAATTGTGCTTGAGGACGTTCGTCATTCCCAAGAGAAGACCTTTCTTTTGAGGCATTTACTGTCACTGAAACAAATTAAGAAAGACAAATAAGCGTCTTTAAAAGTGATGAAAAATTAGTATTATCGCTGTTAAATTCATAGTTAAGGATAATGATAGAGATAAAAGCACAAAGATAGACAGTAGATAGAAAAGAGCAGAGAGCCAAAAAGTGAAAAAGCTGTCCCTCCCCCCACTACCATGTGCTGCTCCTGCCCTCTGCCTTGGAGCTGCTCCCGGAAGCCTCCTGCTTGCTGTGCAGGGGCGGGGAAGAGGGAAGCTAATGTCAGGGTCTGCTCCTGCCCCTCGCTTACCCCATTTCCATAGCAGGGACGGAAACACAACAGAGCTCAGGACAGAGGGAGCATGCTGGCAGCAGGGGCTGTCTCAACTTGTTGATCTAATTAAAAAGGCAATGTACTTAGAGTGGAGTCTGCGTTCTTAAAGGGGCAATGTGCATCTCTCTCTCTCTCACACACACACACAGGGGGTGTGTCTCTGTCTGCCATGCTGTCTCCCTCCCTCCATTTGTGCTGCCTTGTAGAGTGTGAGGCTACATTAACAACGTGTTAACCCTTGAGGTCTCAGCTGTTCTAGCTCATCATTTAACAATAAGGCATTCCCTGGGAAATATCCCACTCTCTGACTGCACCACCTCAACCAAGCTTCACAATCATCATCATTGCTCTGTACAGTATTAAATTGTTTAAAACTTATACTGTGTGTGTGTATGTATGTGTGTATATATTTTATATATATATATAAAATCTTTTGCCTGGTGAAAAAAATTTCCCTGGAACCTAACCCTCCCATTTACATGAATTCTTATGGGGAAATTGTATTTGCTTAACATCATTTTGCTTAAAGTCACATTTTTCAGGAACATCACTACAACGTTAAGTGAGGAGTTACTGTATATCAGTGTTGGTGGAATAGCAGTTTAGAACATTCTGAGCATCCATCCTCTGAGGCGCTTCGGTTTAAGTGCCAAAATCACTATTCACTTCTGAAAGTCTTGGCTAGCCTATACTACTTTATAGGAAGAAGATTGTTGTGTCTATTTTATGATGATCTTTTAGTGCAAGCTAGACAAATTCAGACTAAAAATAAGATGCATTTTTAACACTGAGAGTAATTAACCATTGAAGCAAACCTAGAGACATGGTAGATTCTCCATCATTTGCAATCTTTAATGAAGGCTGGATAGCTTTCTAAAATATGTGCTATAGCCCAATAGAAGTTATGGACCCGATGCAGAAATTATTGGGTGAAGTTCTGACCTTTGTTACAGAGGAGGTCAGATTAGATTATGATGATGCTCTCACCTGGCTTTAAAATCTATGGCTCTGTAAAACTATTTGTATTACATGTTGAAGCCTATTGACTTCTCTGGCCATATTAAAGAGGGAAAACTGTTACTTTGTATAAAAGCAAGTGGTTAAGAAAAGAATATTGTGTGTTCTGTGTATCTTTAACTATTCAAACTGTGAAAAAATGTTAGTCAGTCAGTTTGGTAAATAACTAGTGACTAAGCCAAATGTAGCTCCTTCATTTACTTGAGTGAAATTACACCAGGAATGAACTTGGCCATTTGAGTTCAGGTTATGGCATAACAAATCATAATTGTGGTGTGTGCTATGTGTAACATATGAATGTTCTGTTTCACAAACAGTAATATTTGGCCTTTTTGGTATATTTTCTTTTGTAAATCATTATGCTGAAATATAAGGATAAATATAACTCCGAGTTTTGCTTTTCATGATTCAGCTGTTACTTTTTTATATTATTTCTTTTGATGTCAAAACAAGGAGAAATTGTTGGCTATCTACTTCATGCTTATTCCAAAAAATAATACTTAGTCCTTGTACACAGTGTGGAGATACACCACTTCAAATCACTTTAAAACCATGAACTAATCATAACTATTATTAGTCCAATAGAAGTTGCTCACATTAAGTGTTTATAAGATTGAGAGGACCTTAGTTAGCCATATGTCTCCAACAGTGTACTAAGGGCATGCAGGAGTGAAATGTTGCTCAGGCTTGCAGGAGTGAAATCATGAAGGCCAAATCACACCTGGAGTTGCAGCTAACAAGAGATGTTAAGAGTAACAAGAAGGGTTTCTTCAGGTATGTTGGCAACAAGAAGAAAGTCAAGGAATGTGTGGGCCCCTTACTGAATGAGGGAGGCAACGTAGTGACAGAGGATGTGGAAAAAGCTAATGTACTCAATGCTTTTTTGCCTCTGTCTTCACGAACAAGGTCAGCTCCCAGACTACTGCACTGGGCAGCACAGTATGGGGAGGAGGTGACCAGCCCTCTGTGGAGAAAGAAGTGGTTCGGGACTATTTAGAAAAGCTGGACGTGCACAAGTCCACAGGGCTGGATGCGTTGCATCCGAGAGTGCTAAAGGAGTTGGCGGATGTGATTGCAGAGCCATTGGCCGTTATCTTTGAAAACTCATGGCGATCGGGGGAGGTCCCAGATGACTGGGAAAAGGCTAATGTAGTGCCAGTCTTTAAAAAAGGGAAGAAGGAGGATCCTGGGAACTACAGGCCAGTCAGCCTCACCTGAGTACCCGGAAAAATCATGGAGCAGATCCTCAAGGAATCAATTCTGAAGCACTTCGAGGAGAGGAAAGTGATCAGGAACAGTCAGCATGGATTCACCAAGGGCAAGTCATGCCTGACTAATCTAATTGCCTTCTATGATGAGATAACTGGTTCTGTGGATGAAGGGAAAGCAGTGGACGTGTTGTTCCTTGACTTTAGCAAAGCTTTCGACACAGTCTCCCACAGTATTCTTGTCAGCAAGTTAAAGAAGTATGGGCTGGATGAATGTACTATAAGGTGGGTAGAAAATTGGCTAGATTGTCGGGCTCAATGGGTAGTGATCAATGGCTCCATGTCTAGTTGGCAGCCAGTATCAAGCGGAATGCCCCAAGGGTCGGTCCTGGGGCTGGTTTTGTTCAATATCTTCCTTAATGATCTGGAGGATGGTGTGGATTGCACCCTCAGCAAGTTTGGAGACGACACTAAACTGGGAGGAGTGGTAGATATGCTGGAGGGTAGAGAGAGGATACAGAGGGACCTAGACAAATTGGAGAATTGGGCCAAAAGAAATCTGATGAGGTTCAACAAGGACAAGTGCAGAGTCCTGCACTTAGGACGGAAGAATCCACTGCACTGCTACAGACTAGGGACCGAATGGCTAAGCAGCAGTTCTGCGGAAAAGGACCTAGGGATTACAGTGGACAAGAAGCTGGATATGAGTCAACTGTGTGCCCTTGTAGCCAAGAAGGCCAATGGCATTTTGGGATGTATAAGTAGGGGCATTGCCAGCAGATCGGGGGACGTGATCGTTCCCCTCTATTCGAAATTGAGGCCTCATCTGGAGTACTGTGTCCAGTTTTGGGCCCCACACTACAAGAAGGATGTGGAAAAATTGGAGAGAGTCCAGCAGAGGGCAACAAGAATGATTAGGGGACTGGAACACATGACTTATGAGGAGAGGCTGAGGGAACTGGGATTGTTTAGTCTACGGAAGATAAGAATGAGGGGAGATGTGATAGCTGCTTTCAACTACCTGAAAAGTGGTTCCAAAGAGGATGGATCTAGACTATTCTCAGTGGTAGCGGATGACAGGACAAGGAGTAATGGTCTCAAGTTGCAGTGGGGGAGATTTAGGTTGGATATTAGGAAAAACTTTTTCACTAGGAGGGTGGTGAAACACTGGAATGCGTTACCTAGGGAGGTGGTGGAATCTCCTTCCTTAGATATTTTTAAGGTCAGGCTTGACAAAGCCCTGGCTGGGATGATTTAATTGGGGATCGGACCTGCTTTGAGCAGGGGGTTGGAGTAGATGACCTCCTGAGGTCCCTTCCAACCCTGATATTCTATGAAGGGCGGGGGGTGGAATTAAAGACTGAATTGAGAATCTCAGGTCGAGAGAGGAACAACAAATAAGGTGCTAATCTATATCTAGGTATCTATCTATAGCTCTTGTTAACCTGGTGAAAGGACCAGTATCAGCAGGGGGAAACACTTCCTTCAACTCCCCAAGTAGATTTAATACATGATATTTAACATAATACTGTGATGGGGTATAAAAACACTGTAAAGGGTTAACTATCTGCTGTGGGCTCAATCAGCTCTGTCCTGCTCCATGTGCAATAGGTATCGGGCTTAGAGAGGCAGGTGAGAAGGGAGGATCCAGCTCAGTTAGGAGCTGGCTGGGAGGGAGAGCAGTTCTTCAGCTTCCGTTCCTTGAGAGCAGCCTGGCTAGGGCCAGGAACTGAGTAGACTCCTGCCTGACCGAACCTTCCTGAGGGAAGGTAGGTTTGACGTGGAACTATTGTTTTGAGTTGCTATGAGTGATTTGTTTGTTTGTTTCTGAGTATGACTGCTTCAAATGGTGCTTCACTGGAAGGGGGAACAGCCAAATTAAAACAGTTTTGTCTTTTGCACCTGGCCATGGACCCAGAAGTAATTTGTTAGGAGCCCAGGAATGACCCTGTCACGAATACTTCCTTTAATCAGGCAACTCACATGTGAGTGCTCACAGAATTGAGGGCTCATTGACCGACAGGAGAGAGAACACTGAAACATGGACCCACCTCCCAGAGAAATCTTCCCTTCCTAGATATTAGATCTAGCTGAGAAAAAAAAGTTGAAAGACTTTTTTAAGAAATAACTTTTAAATGAGATTTCAAGTCCTTGGTTTTTATAGATACATATGTACACACAACCATAATGTGTATTTTTGTGTGGTCATTCGAAACTTAGTGGATCTAATTTTAGAACAGTACTATTGTGAATACCAAACAGAATATCGTTCATTCTCTCATAGGTAGCATACTAATACATTATGTCCTGCCATGCATACCAGCAAAGCCAGTGTGGCCTTCAAGGTTTTTCTCAAATGGATATCCACAGAAACCTTACTATAGTTATGCTGGATCTTCAAACATACAATCACTACTGAGACCTCTTAGAATGAGGTAAGAATGACCTCTTAGAATGAGGTCATATACTCTTATGAACAATAATCACATGATACAGTGTCTCAAACATTTTCTTATTCACATGTCTAATAGAACAAGTCTTGTTTTTATTTTTGTGATTGAGCCAAGCAGAACTTTAAGGAGACCTGGTGCTCCACAGGTAGCTGGTTGGAATAAAGGAAATTTGTAAGCATAAGATCACTTATGAATCAACAACATCCACTTAGTCTGCTTCCTCCCAATCCACACAGAGACATCAGTCAATTCAAGTATTTTTCATTCTCAGCGGGGCAAGAATTGAGAATTTCAAAATGAAAATCCCCAGTCAGCCTTCTCTTAGTGTGCTGAGAGGTGAAGGAGGAAGCTTTTGACTTGCTTATAGCAAGGACCCGAAACTAACAAATCGGGGAAGAAAGTGCCAGTGAAGTCTTGAGATGAAAGCTCCACTTGGCACTAGCCATGGTGATTGAGCCTTATTTTTCAATGTGTGCTATTAGAGTAGATACTCTGCTACAGATTTACAGCAATCCTGTAGCAATATTGGCCAAACAAACTGGTACTATGATGCACTAGAAACAGGGGAGGAAGAGGATGGTGATGCCATCAGTGAATGGTGATTACATCAGTGAATGAGGACCTTTGGAAGACATTGCTGAGAATTCTTGAGAATAATGTGACCACCACACTGGTCATGCTGTGAAAGCCTACAAACCAGAATAGCAATCATTAATAGAACACACAGGGTCAGCAAATGAGCCAGAAGTTCTGAGTCTAGAGCCCATTCTTTCCCAGAGGTCAGTATAAGCAGCTATGAATGGCCATGCTGCCTCTCTAATGAAACCTGAAGAAAGACTTAAAAAAAAAAAAAGGTTTCAGAGTAGCAGCCGTGTTAGTCTGTATTTGCAAAAAGAAAAGGAGTACTTGTGGCACCTTAGAGACTAACCAAATTATTTGAGCATAAGCTTTCGTGAGCTACAGCTCACTTCATCGGATGTAGCTCACGAAAGCTTATGCTCAAATAAATTGGTTAGTCTCTAAGGTGCCACAAGTACTCCTGTACTTTTTTTAAAAAAAGAAAAGGAGATCTTCTGAGCTGCCCCTTGCATCATTCACCCATCAGGGACCCAGAAACAAGCCTGTCTCACCTGATTTTAAATTAGTTTTTAAGCTTTACTCTGGTACATGTTTTCTAACTTTCCACTGGTAGTGGCACTGAGCAGGGCTGCCTCTACAGTTTTTGCCGCCCCAAGCAGTGAAAAAAACTGCCACCGCGGATGGCAAAAGGGAGAAGCTGCCGCCGATTTGCTGCCGCCGTGGAAACACTGCTGTCCCTTTCTAACTACCGCCCCAAGCACCTGCTTGGAACGCTGGTGCCTGGAGCCGGTCCTGGCACTGAGGCAGGCAGTATGTCCACCTCTGTGCTTTAGAGACCCTCAACATGTTTGTCAGCATCATTCCCTTACTAAACTGCACACAACATATGTCACTATCTTTTTGACGTTGTTTTACCTTTTGTTTAGTCTTCTGGTCCATCCATCCAATTAAGCACTGTTAATTACTTACACTGTTAACTTCCTCCTTTTTCTTCTCAAACATCTGTTTCCCATGTTACACCCAACTGACAGTATTAAAATATAGGAAGGGCTTGCTGGTTTCCTGTTGTAAAATTCTGATTGCCTTGTCAGGCTTAGCTCTCTGTCTTGAGAGAGACTTCTATAAATTGGATAATATCATGGATTCACCGTAAATGTCAAGCTGGTAATCAATTCAGCCCCCATGCCCCTTTTCCTACACAGAGGTGGTTCTTCCTTAATGTCAAGACTAACAGCTTCTAGGGGATTTTAAATCCCGTCCACTATTTGCCATTCAGTAGAAATTGGATTGGGCCCTTAAGTCAAAGAAGATGAGATAATTTAGTCAAGCTAATGTACTTTGGGCGCAGTGTCTCAATCAGTCATGTTGAAACTCTCTTGAGGTTCTTCCATTACTGCTTAAGGACGTGTATTTTAAAAAAAAATATATCAGTTTCAGAGTTTTCCAGAAGGAACTGCTTATCAGTGTATCTGACTTTGCCACCCATCAGACAGATTGTTCACATTACTATAACAAAAATAAGAAATATGAAATAAAATTAAATAAACTTGTTTTAACAAATCATTTTATTGTGTCTTGTTCTTAATTATTTAATTACACATGTAAGTAGTCTTTACATATTAGTCAACATGTGCTAATGCTTTAAAGTTAAATACTCGTTTAAGTGTTTGTGGTATCAGGGCCTAAAAGGACAAAATGCAATGGAAGAGTTAAGTCAATAAATGGCAAGGGAATAAAAGGGATAAATTATGGAATAAGTTCTGAGGTTCCTTGTTGTTACAGTACAAATACTGTTATGGGTTGATTTAAATGAATACTTTTTTATTGACATTTTAGAAGTTGTGCCTGCCAACTGAAAATTAAAATATGCATCACCAAAACCCCTTACATGTGATTCTGATGGAAACAAACTTTTAAAAGGTGGAGGCAGAGGCCAAGGGGGAGAATGCTGCTGTTCATTTATGTAACATCTACCTAGATAAAGCATAGTCAAGGCTGTAACATATGCCACTGAGAGGATGAGTACATTAGTTGCTAAACTTTTAGTATTAAGACATTGGTTCACATTTATTTTTGTGCTTGGAGACTTGAAATCTCACTCATGTGGCTATGTCTATGCTGTACTTGTTGCCGATATGCAATTTATTCTTATTTATTTGCAGAGCATCTTAAAAATACTTACTTGGAGTGGTATTATTTTGGCAAGGAGAAGAGGGTGGTTGTTGGGTTTTCTTGTTCGTTTTTTTTTTAAAGGGAAAAAATCTGAAAATGTAGATTTGCAGATTAAATCTTATCAACATATGCGGATAGTTTAAAAAATGTTTCTGGGATGGTGATTCAGTGTATGGCAGTGTTTGTGAGTCAGTATTGAACTTCTGTCTAAGTATGGCTGTAGCAGTCTCTCTGCCACGTTTCATCTGGGAAATAAGCAGAGGCTCTGACTGTTTGTGGCCATTAAGTATATGGTGCTATATAGTTACGAGTAGAGATGTTAATGGGCTACTTCAATGTCATTATATTCCACTGATTTAATTACTCCCTGTGATTTCAACTGATAATGGTATTTTTCAGGTTTTGTCCTACATTATAGAGTTATCCCACAATTTGATACAGTCACCACACCAGAGGTAGTGGTATTTCAGGGGATAGAGATTTTTTTGTGTTTGCTATACAAAACACATGTAAGACAAACAGCCTAATCACAGGCAGCCCTTCATTGCCAAGTAAGGGTGAAAACTCAGCTGAAATACTGTGTGTGAGAGAGAGAGAGAGCACGTGCTGAGATATCAGGAAGAAGGAATCTTTTGCAAGAAGTCTCTGCATTCCCCTCCTTGCTGAGGAGCAGAACTCATTGGCATTTCCCCACAGAGAAATTCAGAGAGGAGGAAAGGAGCATGTTGTAGGTGTGACTGGGGGGCTCGCATGCTTTGCCAAACACTGCATTGGGGATATGTACATGAGGGACAGAAGCATCAGGGGTCTTTATTCCTTAGTGTTATTGCTGAATATTTTAATGAGGGGCATAACTCATATTATTCACTAATTTGCAGGACTTGACCCAGAGAATTTAGAAACCTTCTGGAAGAAAAGAGTGTAAACTCTTCCCCCATTATTATTTTTTATTCTTAGTAATAAAGTTAAGAGCGCATTATATATTCAGATGCCAATGACTACATGCAGTTTTCCCTATCCAAAATATTAAGGTACCAAATGTTTTTAGTTACACCCTCGCACTACACTAGAATCTGTGGGATTTCATGGCTGTAACTGAGAGTCAAATCTGTCATTGTTTAAACATTTGAGTAAAACCTATTTTTAAAAAAATCCTTGTACAGAACTTTATTTTCATTTAAAAGTAATTTTTGCAATTTTGGTGTAATAAAAATGGAATGAGACTTTCAGGGACACAATAGAGCAATCCAACCCGCAGTCTGACAGCCTCTCTGCTGTTAAGGAGGATGAAAGTCTTGGGAAAGGAGAACATCAAACTGAAGAGGAGGGAAATGATCCCATAGTTGGAACTCACCTTCCAGATATCCTCTTGCTCAGAGGATATCATGATATCTCTCCACAGGAGGGAATCACAGTTACTAGGAAGTCAGGTAATAGTAATGGGGAATTTGATCATGAGACATACAGATAGCTGAGTTTATGTTGACCGGGAGACTCTCATGGCGACTTGCCTGTAGGGTGCAAAGGTCATGAATTTCTCAAGACATCGAGACAGACTTACGTGCAGTGCTGGGAAGTAGCCAGTGACCATGGTACATGTAGGTACCAGTGATATAGGGGAAAGGTAGGAGGGCCTGGAGGCCAAATTTAGGTAAGAGATTAAAGTCCAGGACCTCCATGTTGGTATTCACTGAAATGCTTCCAGTTCCATGCTCAGGGACAGTTAGGCAGAACTTTAGGGTCTCAGTGAGTAGATGAGATGATGATGTAGGCAGGAGGGTTTTAGGTTTATTAGGAATCCAGGAACCTTTTGGGGAAGAAAGAGCCTATACATGAAGGATGGGCTCCACCTAAACCAAAATGGAACAAGATTGCTGGCATGTAAAATGAAAAAGGTAGAAGAAATTTTAAACTGTCTGGGGGAATGCTGACTGGTGCAGAGGAGCATATGAGTCCGACAGAGACATTCCATTGGAGAAGATCTATTAACAGGGATTCTCTATATCCTGATAAAGAGGAGACAATAGAAACTGATTAAGTACAAGAGAAGAGAAACAATCAAACAAAGGAGTCACATTCAGTTATACCACATGGAGGCAGACAATTAAAAAGTAAAAAATTTTATGAGTGCTTGTATACAAATGCTAGAAGTCTAAATACTAAGATGGGTGGGCTTGAATGCCTGGTATTAAATGAGGCTATTGATATAATAGGCATCACAGAAACTTTGGTGGAACAATGATAATCAATGGGACACAGTAATACCAGGGTACAAAATATATAGGAATTACAGAGTAGGTTGTGCTAGTAGGTGAGTGGCACTATATGTGAAAGAAAACATAGTCAAGATATTAAATGAATCAAACTGTACCGTAGAATCATACTATCAACCTCGTGACTGGGATGGTGACGGTAATTGTGATTAGAGAGGCTATAAAAATAGCAAACTCAGTAATGGGGGATTTCAACAATCCCCATATTTGAGTGGATACAAGCCACCTCAAGATGGGATGCAGAGTTAAAATTTCTAGACACCATTAATGACTGCTTCTTGGAGCAGCTAATCCTGGAATCCACAAGGGGAGTTTAGGATTTAATCCTAAATGGAGTACAGGATGTGGTCCAAGAGGTGAATATAACTGAACTGCTCAGTAATAGTGACCAAAGTGTAATCAAATTTAATATCCTGGGGGTAGGGGAAGCGGAAATACCAGAAACTGACCACAGTAGCATTTCATTTCAGAAAGAGGAACTAGACAAAAATGAGGAAGCTAGTTAAGCGGAAATTGAAATGAACAGTCATGCGAATGAAATGCCTGCAAACTGCATGGAAACTTTTTAACACCATAATAGAGGCTCAAATTAAATGTATACCCCAAATAAAAAAAAACAGTAAAAGGACCAAAAATGACACCATGGCTAAACAAAGTACAAGTGGCAGAGGCAAAAAGACATCCTTTAAAAACTGAAAGTCATACATACTGTACTGAGGAAAATAGAAAGGAGCATAAACTCTGGCAACTCAAGTGTAAAAGTGTATAATAAGTGTATAATAAAGTAAAAGTCTTTTGCTAGTTGCTCTTCAAATTCTAACAACAAAATAATTAAGTACATCAGAAGCAGAAAGCCTACCAAACAGTCAGTGGGGCTGCTGGATGATTGAGGTGCTGTTGAAGGAAGACATGGACGATGCAGAGAAGCTAAATGAATTCTTTGCATCAGTCTTCACTGTAGATGATCTGAAGGAGATTCCCACACTTGAGCCATTCTTTTTAAGTGACAAATCTGAAGAATGGTCCCAGATTGAGGGGTCAATAGAGGATGTTTTGGAACAAATTAATCAAACTAAACAGTAGTAAATCACCAGGACCAGATGGTATTCACCCAAGAATTCTGAAGAAACTCAAATATGAAATTGAGGAAGTATGAACTGTGGTACTTCTTAAATTAGCTTCTTTATCAGATGACTGGAGGATAGCTAATGTGACCCCAATTTTTAAGAGAGGCTCCAGAGAAGATCCTGGCAATTACAGGCTGGTAAGCCTAACATCAGTCCCAGGCAAAGCGGTTGAATCTATTGTAAAGGAACAGAATGATCAGACAGATAGAGGAACACGATTTGATGGGGAAGAGTCAACATGGCTTTATAAAGGGAAATCATGCCTCACCAATCTAATAGAATTCTTTGAAAGGTTCAACAAGCCGGTGGACTAGGGTAATCCAGTGGCTATCGTGTACTTGAACTTCAGAAAGCCTTTGACAAGATCCCTCACCAAAGACTTAAGAAAGCAAGCAGTCATGGGATAAGAGGGAAAGTTCTCGTGAAGATCAATAACTGATTAAAAGATAGGAAATAAAGGGTAGGAATATGTGATCAGTTTTCAGAATGAACCAAGATAAATAGCAGTGTCCCACAGGTACTGCTGCTGTTCAGTATTTTCATAAATGATCTGGAAAAAGGAGTAAACAGTGAGGGGGCACAGCTTGCAGACAACACAAAGTTGCTCAAGATAGTTAACTCTTTGCCGTTCCCTTTGGATTTAACAAAGGGATCTCACAAAACTGGGTGACTAGACAACAAAATGTCAGATGAAATTCAATGATGATAAATGCAAAGTAATGCACATTGGAAAACACCACCCCAACTATACATACAAAATTATGAGGTTTCAATTTTGCTATTACCACACAAGAAAAAAATCTTGGAGTTGTGGGTAGTTTTTGGAAAAATATCCACACAGTGTGCAACATCGTTCAAAAAAGCTTAACTGAATGTTAGGAAGCATTAAGAAAGGGTTGGATACTAAGACAGTAAATATCATAATGCCATTATATAAATTCATGGTATGGCCACATCTTGAATACTGCATGCAGTTCTGGTTACCCCATATATCTTTTTTTATATTAAAAATTGAAAAGGTGCAGAGAAGAACAACAAAAATAATGAAGGGTACGGAACAGCTTTCATAGGAGGAGAGATTAAAAAACTAGGACTGGTCAGTTTGGAAAAGAGACAAGTAAAGGGAGATATGATAGAGATCTATGAAATCATGAGTGGTATGGAGAAAGTGAATAAAGAAGTGTTTGTTTACCCCTTCACATAATACAAGAATCAGGGGTCACCCAATGAAATTTATCGGCAGCAGATTTAAAACAAACTAAAGGAAGTACTTCTTCACACAATGCACAGTCAATCTGTGGAACTTGTGGTCAGTTGATGTTGTGAAGGCCAAAAGTATAATAGGGTTCAAAATAGAATTAGATAAGTTCATGGAGGATAGGTCCATCAATAGCTATTAGCCAAGATGGTCAGGGATGCAACCCCATACTCTGACTGCCAGATGCTGGGACTGGATGAAAGAGGATGGATCACTTGATTATTTCCCTGTTCTGTTCATTCCCTCTGAAGCATGTGGCATTGGTCACTGTCGAAAAAGAAGATACTGAGCTAGATGGACCATTGGTCCTAGCTATCATTCTTGTGATACTTCTCATTCATGCACAGTTTGAGTACTGCCAGTTTGAGTTACATTTGTAAATGATTGTGATTTGGTATCTCTTGAGCAGAAGTAATGATCTCAAATATGAGCAGAAGAAATGACTTTTATCTCTCTTCTTTTTTCTTTTCAGAGTCACAGTGTACACTCTGTGGTGAGCCTGAGGGTGAGTGTGTTTCTATATTCTTAATCATTTTCAAAGCTGATAGTGCACAGGCTTGACTCAAGTGATCTGTTTAGTCTGTTAGTTCATTTGTACGGGTAACAGTAGATTGAACATGGTATTAGAAATGATGCTAACACAAGAAACACTCACACTTTGCTGTGCTAGATACCAAAATGAATCAAATTAAACTGAGTAAAGCACAGTACATGCTCCAGGCAGAAGGAAATTATCTTAAATGACAAATATTCCATTACAGTAAAAATGGAAATATTTGCTTTTTGTTCAGTTTTTGTGTTTGCCAGTGTAATATGGGATATGAAACACTGATGAGGCACTTGAAGACATTATTTGGAAAAAAAAAGGACATTGGATAATGTAAATGAAAATGACTTAATCTGTAAAGGGTCACATTTTCATGTTTATTGTAACTCAGAGTACTAAGAGAGGCTCTTTTTTAACAGGTGAAGTGAATAAATACTACTTTTGAAACAAGGATAATTAGGCAATAACATTAATGCAAACATATGCACCAATGATATTTATTTTTCAGTGCCAGATTAACACTAAGATGAGATGTAGGATTTACCTAAATAAGCATTGATGTGAATCTGAGGGTTTTACTCTTCGAAGCAAAGAGTCCATTGCTGGAGAAAAACCTCATATTCTATTACCCTTATTGCTATTAAACAATTTTCCTCTTACATTTTATCTTCGAACTCAGCTATCTGGAACCTCTCTGTCAAAAGTAATCCAAAATACTGGCCATGATGGATCCATGTCCATCCATTTTACAAAACTCAGAAGCATGATTATGCACTAGCAGCTTAATTTTTCAGCACTTTATCTCTTCAGAATAGTTTCTGAAAAGCAAAACAAAGCTTTCTATATTTTGAGGTGGGGAGGAGAAGCTAATAACTGTATTCAGGAGATTTAAAGATGGTATCTGATGTGATGAGTCTTGGGGTGTTGCAACTAATGAAACAATCCAGTTCATAAGAACATTTTTCATCTGCTTGTATTGATTTGTTAGCCATCCTGACAGGTTTGTTTTGACGTTTTTGTGTTCTTTTTACAAAAAGCTACCGTTCTAGTTGCAGTGCTTTTTCCATGCACTTTATAAAAAGTTAGACCAAATAAAGGAAAAGCATAAAACAGATGTTCAGTGGCCTTATGTGGCAAACTGAGGACTTCACTATCTCTGTGTACAATTGTGTGTTGGATTAATACTGTTGTTGTTGTGCATGACTAAACTGATTTTCCACAATCATGCTCATTTTCCCCAGAAAACCAGAAGTACATACTCAGTTTTGCAAACTTGAATTCAAAAACTCATGTCCTTAAAAGTGAACAACAGGGTTCAGATTTTTTTTTTAAAAACAGTTACTCAATAACAAGCCCTTTATTTTTATGTGTTTAAAAAAAAATCTATCACATGGTCAGTGAGTGTGTTGTTGGTGGGACCTGTATTAACTTGATATTCAGTGTTTAGATGAGCAGAAACAAACTGTTATAGTTAAGAATTTTTTCTGGCGCACCAACTAACTCCTTGAGTGCAGTGCTGCTGGTATGCTAATTGTTAAATCTTAGCTACGGTTTTTAAAGCATACTCATTAAGTTCAGCAAAGATAAGTGAACTCCAGGTGCGGAGCAAACTCAGTGGTTTTAACCATAGTATTATGGAGCAGTGGTAGCTGCACCAGAGTTAAGGTTGCTTTACAGAGTTTCATTTTAACATGAGCTTTACACTTTTGTTTTGTAGCGGTCTCAATAAAATGGCAAAAAACTCCACACACACAATATAAATTTTGAGCATTATATGAATTTTTCATTGTGGTTTGATGAAAAATGAATTGATAGGGAGAGACTAATGAGAGTTCAAAAATCACCCATTTTGGCAATTATTTCATTGGATTGTCTCTTCCTCCCCACTCCAGAAATCTAAAACACTATAGGATCTGTCCATTGGCTACACTGTTGCTCAGCTAGATAGTATTTGTCTTTAGAGAATTTTCCAACTTTTTTTAGTCATGGAAAATACATTTATATTCATTTCCAAGGGAGGGAGGCAGAGACTGTTTCATCCTCTACCCCTGTACCTTAGGGGGCAGTTCCCTAATCTAGGAAAGAGGATGCCGCAAGGTTCTTACCTCTTCTAAATGCTGTTTAAATTTCTGTCCAGTTGATTATGCTCACGATTGACTAAGGCTGGGAACCCTCCCTAGAAGACAGTTAGAAACGTGCTTCTGAACACTCCTCCCCTCCTCCCCCATTTTAAAATAAATCAGCAGAATGTTTATTCAAGGTTGGGCAGGCCCGGACGCCAGGTCTTTAACATGACAAACCCCCCATCTGATCTACTATACCACATAGCTTTCCATACGGGTTTAGTCACACTGAGTTATCCTATTTCTAGCCACTATAAACCACATTGCTCTGCCAGAACCAGGAGGAATCCAGGATTTCTGATCACCAGTATTCTACTGTGGACTAGTAACTAGTTGTGAAACACACTGGGAAGAGCATGTGAAGTCCTTCTCCAGTGCCTCATCTAGACAGGAGTTTGTGCTTACTCCTGCAGCTCAAATAGTAAGAACTTAAGGTAGTGATCTGAAAGTTAAGAGATTCAAACCCTGCTGCTGATCTATTTGGAGACATGGTAAGGATTATGTGATTCCCATGATGAAAAGGCCACTTCAAAACAGGTTTTTTACTTAAAACCCTATGATCTGTAAATAGTCATGTGAATCAATAAAATACATTTTTCATATTTGTTATTTATCACTCATTTTGCTTGTGCGATCAACTGTTCAGTGTATGTGTAACATGGCCTTGTCTAAGCTCACAGAGGATGTGAGACTGTGACAACATTCAGCTTGAAAGCCTGGTTCTTTAGCACAAGCTGTAAAGATTCAAGTGTTTATATCCAGAGCTCATCAGTTCAGTCCCTTTTACTGTCTAAGATGGCGATTGTCACACTTGCAGCTGTACCACATTAGCATATTTAATTGTTGAGAGTTATTCCTCATATTAGTAGGGAAGGGGGAGTGCATTAGTCAGATCTGCTGGTACAATACAAACATTCTCACCCTATTGCTGTAGCTGCTGCTGGTGTCATCTAATTTCCAGGAGTCCATGAGAGGCTACAAGCTGTTTTGGGAAGTGAGGGATGGTGCAGATTCCTTCACCGAAGTTCCCTTGAGCTGAAAGGTTGTTGGTGCTAAACATGAAGGGTTGCTCTTGCTGTACTGACTTTGAGTAACTTTTTAAACAGAGAGAAAATGTTGTAGACAAAGAATTTACTGAGGCAGAACATAGCTTCTCATGTTCTTGAATAGTGTGGATGAAGTCAAGAGTAACTTCAGCAGCAGTTGCTCCCTGTGATCTCTAGGCATATGCAGCTCTTCTTTTTCCTGACTTTCATGAGCTGTCCTCTGAAATACACTAAACCTATATTAAAAAAATTGGGAAATTAGCAAACAAAAACTACATTTGGTAGCAGGGCACACTCCAGCTACTCAGAACCTTAAAAGTATGGAACTAAGTTATGGGGAGAGACTTATGCATTCTTTTCCATCTTCATATTGCTTACAATATTAATAACACATGCCAGCACTCTCATAAAGCTTTCACTTCCATTTTTAGCTTGTAGCTTATGTATTCTATTGTTATGGTTTTCCTTGTGTTGACAAAGGTAACTGCATAAATGTAATATACTTTGACTTTTGTAGGGTGTTTGACTTAGTACTGCACTGCATTTTGATTAAAAAATTAGCACAATAAAATAAAGCACAAATTAAATGGACTAAGAACTGGCTAACTGACAAATCTCCAAGTAGTTGTCAAAGAGGAATCATCATTGAATTTGAGTGTTTCTAACAGGATTCTACAGGGATTGGGACTAGCCCTGGGCTATTCCCTATTTTTACCAATGATCCAGAAGTAAATAGAAAATCACTGCAGATAAAAGTAGCAGGTGACACAAATATTGATGTAATGCTAAATAATGATGACAGAGAAGTCATACAGAGTGATCTGGGTTGCTTGAGAAGTTGGGTCTATTCAAACAAAATGTACTTTAATACAACCAGATGCAACGTTTTACAGATACAAACAATAGAGGCCTTACCTACAAAATGGGGGGGCTGATCCTGGAACACAGTGACTCTGAAAAAATTTAGGGTTCAGAGTGGATTAGCAACTGACCATGAGCTCTCAGTGCGATCTTGTGGCAAAGAGGGCTAATGCAATCCTTAAATGTGTAAACAAGGGAGTAATACATATGAGCAGGGAAGTGATTTTTACTTCTGTATAGGTTATAGGTGAGACTGATACTAGAATACTGTGTAAAATTTTGGTGTCCACATTTAAAGGATGGTAAAGAGTAAGAGGTGACTTGTTTGAAAAGTATAAGAACTTTCATGGAGTGAAAATGCCAGGTAGTCAAGGAGTCTTTAATCTAGCAGAGAACAACATAAGAACCACCAATGGCAGGAAGCTGAAGACTTAATTCAAAGTATCCAGTGATTTTTTTTTCTGGATGTCTAGTGTGAGATGCCTACAACCTGATCTTTCACAATAATGAACCTATAAGGTGCTCTTTAGTGTTCAAAGCACAGCTCCCTTGACACACTGACTTACAGTGGCAGCTATGAGTGCTCAGCACTTCTACAAATCAGATCTCAGGGTCCTAAATCAGGCACTAGAAAAGGAGGAACATACAATTAGTGACCACCTGTCACAAGTTTGATTTAAGTTACTTGACTAACATGATACAGGAACTCTGTGGCTAAGGCAGGGATAGAATCCAGTTCTCAAGGGCAGCATTCAACTACTTGAAACCTGAGACCATCCTTTTCTCTTTCTGCAATCCCTTACCTCATTCACTGCACACCTGTGCTTTTCTTTCTTTCAGAAGGGTATGGTCAGTGTATTGTCTCCGGTTATGTTACCACACAACTCATCCTAAGCAAGCACATTTATTCTTATGGGGAAAGCATTACAAATAAAACACATTAAAACAGTAGAAGAACCTACACATCTGCTAAGAACTTACTAAAGGTCATCTATTAGCCTTATGTGGCCCTTAGTAGGTCAAGTCTTTCCATCCTTTCCACAAGGATTGGAGCCCAGCCTTGGACAGAAGGTTCTGTCTGTTTTTTGCATTAGAAAGAACCCCAAGAGTTGGTTTAAACTCAAGCTGTTTATCCAAGAAACCCTTTCTTTGTCTAGTCTCTGAAAGATCCAGTTTCAACTATCTTATATGAGCTTTCCCAGAAGGTGGTACCTCTCTGGCAGGGTTTCAGCCTGGCTGATTTGCATTAATCATCACTTTTGTTGTTGTTGAGGAGGAGTTGTGGTAGCCCTCCCCCAGGAAGTAGAATACAATCACACACAAACCATTCATTTAAAACAATGGACCCCCAAAGATATTGCAAGAAGTTTCCCCATCTGTCATAGGCTCTTCCTTTATTACACAGTCCTGATTCATCCCCAAAGCAGGTCCATCCTGTGTCTTGTGGGGGGAAAAAAAGTATGTGATCATATAATTAAAGACTGCCTCATAAGACATATACAAAAGATAGGTCAATTAAGTTAACTTTCATTCTAGCATATCCTAACTTTTAAATGCTTGACTTAGCAACTTAATATTTAATATATTTTTGTATGTATTCAATATAATCATATCTTAAATGTATGTTATGAAGGGGTTAGACTTTACAATTTGGATCTTAGGGCCAAGTATTCCATAGTAATTGCAACCACTCTTGAATTATTGGTGCAGTTTGCGTATACAATTCATATGTGGGCACAACCTGAGCATGTACCCACAAACCTACTACCTGCATTTGGATGCCAGTCAGGCACTTCAGAGGGACAAGTATTCAGATTCTCTCCACCCCTGAGTTGTTGATTTCTTGAAGGTGCAAAATGCCTGCACAAATTTGGCCTACAAGAAGGAGGCTGGCTTCAACCCTATGTAAAACTATCCCTTAGTGTGTAGCAACTTGGATTGAATTTTCCAAAATCCAGATGTATTCATATGAGAGCTTCATATTGTTGTAGAATGTGGAGAGCTCCCTGTGCTGTCTGGTCTTAAATGAATGGAGTATCAGAACAGTACCCATGTTCAATTATGTGACTATTTGGAGATCATCACTTTTCATTTCTTTTCACTCAGAATTTGATACAAGTGTCGCTTTGAACAGATCTATACCTTTTATTCTTTAAAACCTTCCCTTTGGAAGTTTATCAGGACTACTTCCAAACATACACTCTGACTATGCTGTCAGACAGATCTAAAAAGAAGGATCTTGGAGGACCCTATAGCATTGCAGGATCTGTCGTGATTTTGTATTTATGCACATATACACAAAAAAGGTTGAATGAAGCCCTTAATTTGCATATGGAATTTAAAGGTAGTTGTTTTTACATGTTGTTTTTAGATATGTACTCACTGGAGTGCCACTGACACTCTCTTGCTTCAGTGAGTTTAAGGAATACACATATTTACATATTCACAAGGTAATTTACATATCAGATCATATTTTGATGAGATTTTTTTTACTCTGAACATCCCATATGCAAGGAGAGGGAGTGAGTGTTCATTCATCAAGCTATGCACAATTGGCTTCAGAACTAGGGGCAGAAAAAGTGGAAGATAATATACCATACTAAGCTGCTGTCAACTCTGCCAGAAAAACAGAAGGATGAAGACCTTGATTAAAGCAAATACAAACTACTGTTAGTGCTTCATGTTACAGAACAAACATCAGGGAGACGATGTTCATTTAAGGGCTTACCTTTAAATCACACTAAAAGTGAACAATGAAATTTGTTTGATACCTTTTCTCCATCTGATGCATATGGAAAAGATTAGGATGTGAAGAGGGAGTGGGGAACAAGAAATACTATGCCATATATTTGAGAGTAATGTCAATGGCTGTGGTATGATTCTGGCCCCACTGATAGGATTCATCTGGATATATCTCTCCAAATTGGTTCCCATTACAAGGGCGTTAGGAATTGATGCCCCTCCTTCCCTCTTGGTCTCTGCTTGTGGCACATAATAGTCCACCTTGGTATCTCCTATTCTTAGCCTGTGTCACACACTAGCTAGGTCTCCAAAGGGCTGTAATACTTTAGACTGATTCAGGTCATTGGACTCAATACAGGAATAACTGGGTGTGGTTTAGTGGCCTGTGATGTGCAGAATGTCAGGTTGGATGATCTGGCAGTCACTCCATCTCAAATAGGATTTATTAGAAATAGCAGAGATGTAGAAACAGATGACAAATACAATTCAGATGCATTGAGGAAAAAATTGCATCAATAGAAATTGAAAAGATTGGGATCCTTTATTCTAAAGAGGATGCAAATGCGGGAACGTAACAAGTACAAAACAACAAATTCTATTAAAAATGGGCCCTTTCAATTATTCATACTTAAACCAAAGCAAGAGAACAGTGAGTGAATTACAAAGCCTGAAAATTCAAAACTAATCAAAGGAAATACTATTTTACACAATGCTCAATTCACCTGTGGAACTCATTGCCACAACATACCTTGGAGGAGGAGGAGAAGAGTTACAGAGGGTTTTAAAAGCACTAGATGCTTCCATGAATAATGAGAATATCCACAGCTATATTAGAAAAAAATTAAAGAAAAACAAATTTTAGGTACATAAATTCTTAGGCATTAGTGCAGAGACCAAGCTCTAATTGAAGGGATTAGGAAGAAACTTTGACTGTACAAGCAGGTTATCCCATAATTACCCATTTTCTTGCCCATTCCTCTGAAGCATCTGGTATTGGCTGTAGTTAGATAGGATACTGGATGTAGTCCTAATTGGTCTGATCTGGTATGACAATTCTTATGGTTCTGTGAACCTTGATTTTAATTGGATCATGTGGGTCCCTGAGAGTCAAACCTCTGAGTGAGTGGGAAGGGAAGAATTTAGGTACCTAAATACTGTTTGAGGATCTGGGCCAATTCACTGAAATCAATGGGAGTTAGGCCCAGATTCTCAGGTGCCTTTCTCCCTCTCCACACTGTGTGAGCTCAGACAAGACAGCTGAGCCTCACTGGTGACTCAGCAAATCGGGGCTGGTCATCTTGTCATCTTAATTGTACCATTAAAGAACTTCAGAAAATATTCTGGGGTTGAATGTGCAAAGTTATATCAGCATACAGAATATTATATGTGATAATATTATGTCCTGCAAAGTCGGAGGAAGGGCTGCAAGATGTGGAATACATGTTTTTGTTTTAATTTCAAGTGCCTGTAAATTAAGATGGGTTTATTCTCGTTGCCTTTACAGCTCGTGAAGATGTCTTGTTCAGTTGTTCTGACCCCGGACATTGCGAAGTAACAAATTGGATACATATTAATAATGAAAATATGAGTTATTTGTATTGCTACAGATTTACATTTTCAAATGAAGAACATATCTAGATTGTTGTATTTTTGTCTAAGGAGAAACCAACTTGTGTTAAGTACTACATTTTAGCAAAAAACTCAAGTTTCAAGATTGCTAGACTCTAAATACCTTCCCATTGCTGACACTAGCAAGTGGTTGATCTGATCAGAATTTATGTGATTTTGTTTTTTAAATCATTTCTTTCCTGGACAGATAAATATGCTAATTTCCACATATTAATATCTTTCTACCAGCCTGTCTGGGGAAAAACAACTAGAAATACTGATTTTGTTAGGGTTTTATCCAAATAAAAGAAAACAAATTATGAATATTTTGTAATCAAAACCAACAATATTGTTGAGTTTTGGACAACTAGCCAAATGTGTAAAATATCTAGAACTGTCAGAACTATCCAGAATGAGTGAGATCTTTTTCTCGAGTGGCAACAGCTAATTTAGACCCCATCATTTTGTATGGAGATTACGTTTTGTAATGTGCATTTCTTTGCATTTATCAACACTGAATTTCATCTGACATTTTGTTGCCCAGTCACCCAGTTTTGTAAGATCCCTTCATTAACTCTTCACAGGCTGCTTTGGACTTAACTATCTGGAGTAATTTTGCATTTTCTGCAAATATTGTCAACTCACTGTTTTCCACCTTTTTTCCAAATTCTTTATGGATATGTTGAACAGCACTGGTCCTAGTACAGACTCCTGGGGGACACCACTATTTACCTCTCTCCATTCTGAAAACTGACCCTTTTATTCCTATCCTTTGTTTCCTATCTTTTAACCAGTGACTAATTCATGAGAGGACCTTCCCTCTTATCCCATGACTGTTGACTTTGCTTAAAAGCCTTTGGTGAGGGACCTTGTCAGAAGCTTTCTGAAAATCTAAGTACACTGTATTCACTGGATCACCCTTGTCCGCATGTTTGTTGACTCCTTCCAAAGAATTCTAATATATTGGTGAGGCATGATTTCTCTTTACAAAAGCCATGTTGTCTCATCCCCATCAAATCATGTCCATCTATGTGTCTGATAATTCTACTCTTTACTATAGTTTCAACCAATTTGTTGGTACTGAAGTTAGGCTTACTGGCCTGTAATTGAGCCTACAGTCATCTGGTACTGAAGCTGATTTCAATGATAGGTTACATACTACAGTTAGTAGTTCCGCAATTTCATATCTGAGTTCTTTCGGAACTCTTGGGTGAAGACCATCTGGTCCTGGTGACTTATTACTGTTTAATTTATCATGTTGTTCCAATACCTCCTCTGATATCTCAGTCTGGGACAGTTCCTCAGATTTGTCACCTAAAAAGAATGGCTGAGGTGTGGGAATCTCCCTCACACATCTGCAGTGAAGACTGATGCAAATAATTCATTTAGTTTCTCCTCAAGGACCTTATCTTCCTTGAGTGCTCCTTTAGCACTTCTGTTATCCAGTAGCCCCACTGATTCTGATGTGCTCAACCATTTTTTTTGCTATTAGTTTTTGAGCCTTTGGCTAGTTGCTCTTCAAATTCTTTTTTGGCTGCCTAATTCTACTTATGCTTAATTATCTGGTAATATTTTGAAAAATTTAAAAACTAAACTGAAGAATAACTTTTAGTTACAAAAAACCCTGCTCTATGCAAAAAGTTCCTTTTTTAAATTAAGATCCATCATTTTAAAGGTCATTATTAAAGTACTGGAACTATACTACTTTCATGCCAGCTGTGTTTCTGGTTAAGATGAGTGTTTCTGGAGAAATTCTCATTGTTTTCCTTATTAAAATAAGGAATCTGGGCAATATTTAGTTCCAAAAGAATTTCTTAATATTGCAATATACTGTTCACGATATAGATAATGTTCCATCTGTATGGCTATATGATGGCTCCATAGTATTTGTATTTCACCTAGCTTAAATAAGACTAATGGTCATAGGAAATCAAAAGGATGTGTTAGAGATTTTTGAAATGAGATTAATAAAATATTAAAATAAAAATGCTGACAATTTGGATTAACCAACTCAACTGCATTTTCATCAGTTGTATGCATTGCTCCTAATAGATGTTCAGGCATCAGTGAAATATAATGGAGATCAAGTAGTCCTGTATGTCTTTCAGTACCTCTAATGTTGATGCATCTTGACATGGTTCTTTAATATCTTTTGAAAGCAACAAATTAGCATGTTTTCTACATTATTCATTGAGCCTTGTTTTGTGTGTGTGCGCTTTTGTTTTGTTTTTTGACATGATGTGAGGAGATGAAATGTACTGCTTCCTGTCATTTTCTTCTGTAATATATGTATCTTATGACAGTTCATGGAGTCTGCTATGGTTTTTAAGCAATGCTGTCTAATAAATTACAATAATTATAATATTTTAAAACAGCGTTGAGCAGCATGTTGCTATTGTATTGACATGATAGTCTTCAAAACTGCATTTGGGCACATAGAAGTGATTTATTCAGGTAGTCTGTCAGCTAATGGACTAGTTTATGAAAAGAAACTCTCCGCAGCTGATTACACTTAGTGCAGTCTAGAGCATTTCTCAAACTGCTGAAGCAACAGTGAAATCTTCCAATATTGGTATTTTATGCATGTGTTGTTCTAACACTTGATAAAAGTTTTCTCTACAGTGGATCCTTTGGTAATTAAACCAAGGATCTCAACATGCTGCAATGCTGAAAATGCTGCAATATCATGTTATCTGGTTATGTTGGAAGACATTGGATGTGGTTTAATTAGGCAGCAACTTTATTCTTAAATGTCTGGGAGTACTCAGCAGATAAAAGTGCACAGTGCAAGTAATCCCATAATCATTTAAATATATACCCAGGGGGCTTCAGCCAGCCCTCCCCATTACCCATCCCTATCCCCAGCCAACCCCCTGCTGGGACCTCACCATTCCCCAGCCCTCTCAATAGAGGGTTAAGGGGGCGGGCCTATAAAGGAGGGGAGAGTTGGCCCTCTGCTGCTCTGGACAAGCACCCTGTTTATATAATGAGTTGCAACATTATAGCCTAACTCCCATTCCATGTTTTACCCCAGATAAGTTCCCTCTCCTCCAAACTCATTGTGGGGAAGGGGACTCCCCCTCACCTTGGCCAATCAGATGATCAGGTGGAAATTCTTTCCCAGCCCCCCAAGAAATGAATGACTAGCGCAATGCCCACAGTGAATCCAAAAAAACCCAGTATTTCACCACTCACATGGTTAGGAGGGTGGGTGCTGCCCCACCTGGTCCAAGTAAGAGGGCTTTTGGGGACCGGTGGGAACGTATATAGTCCTCCTTCCCTTCCAGTCCCCTGGAGGGTGGGGAAATGGGTCAGAATCCCCATGCTGATCTTGTCTGCCGCTGCAGCAGGAAGTCTTTCCAAAAAGCCAGACAATGGCCCCCACTGATTTAATTTGTGGTGAAATTAATTTAAGGGCACAAATCCTTTTTCACAAAGGGTATGTCTACACTACGAAATTAGATAGAATTTATAGAAGTCGGTTTTTTAGAAATCAGTTTTATATGTTTGAGTGTGTGTGTCCCCACAGAAAATGCTCTAAGTGCATTAACTCGGCAGAGAGCTTCCACAGTACCGAGGCTAGAGTCGACTTCCGGAGTGTTGCACTGTGGGTAGCTATCCCACAGTTCCTGCAGTCTCTGCTGCCCATTGGAATTCTGGGTTGAGATCCCAATGCCTGATGGGACTAAAACATTGTCGCGGGTGGTTCTGGGTACATATTGTCAGGCTCCCATTCCCTCCCTCCCTCCCTCCGTGAAAGCAAGGGCAGACAATCGTTTCGTGCCTTTTTTCCTGAGTTACCTGTGCAGACCCCATACCACGGCAAGCATGGAGCCCGCTCAGCTCGCTGTCACCGTATGTCTCCTGGGTGCTGGCAAACACGGTACTGCATTGCTACACAGTAGCAGCAACCCATTGCCTGTGGCAGCAGACGGTGCAATAGGACTGGTAGCCGTCATCGTCATGTCCGAGGTGCTCCTGGCCACATCAGCCAGGAGCGCCTGGGCAGACATGGGCGCAGGGACTAAATGTGGAGTGACATGACCAGGTCATTCTCTTTAGTCCTGCAGTCAGTCCTATTGAACCATCTTATAATGAGCAGGCAGGCAATACGGATTGCTAGCAATCCTACTGTACCATCTTCTGCCAGGCAGGCAAGAGATGAGGATGGCTAGCAATCCTACTGCACTGTCTTCTGCCGAGCAGCCATGAGATGTGGATGACTTGCAGCCCTTCTGCACCGTCTGCTGCTAGCCAAAGATGTAAAAGATAGATGGAGTGGATCAAAACAAGAAATAGACCAGATTTGTTTTGTACTCATTTGCTTCCCCCCCCGCTCCCATCTAGGGGACTCATTCGTCTAGGTCACACTGCAGTCACTCACAGAGAAGGTGCAGCGAGGTAAATCTAGCCATGTATCAGTCAGAGGCCGGACTAACCTCCTTGTTCCAATAAGAACAATAACATAGGTGCACCATTTCTTATTGGAACCCTCCGGGAAGTCCTGCCTGAAATACTCCTTGCTGTAAAGCCACCCCCTTTGTTGATTTTAGCTCCCTGAAGCCAACCCTGTAAGTCGTGTCGTCAGTCGCCCCTCCCTCCGTCAGAGTAACGGCAGACAATCGTTCCGCGCCTTTTTTCTGTGCGGACGCCATACCAAGGCAAGCATGGAGGCCACTCAGCTCACTTTGGCAATTAGGAGCACATTAAACACCACATGCATTATCCAGCAGTATATGCTGCACCAGAACCTGGCAGAGCGATTCCGGGTGAGGAGGCGATGTCAGCGCGGTCACGTGAGTGATCAGGACATGGACACAGATTTCTCTCAAAGCATGGGCCCTGCCAATGCATGCATCATGGTGCTAATAGGGCAGGTTCATGCTGTGGAACGCCGATTCTGGGCCCGGGAAACAAGCACAGACTGGTGGGACCGCATAGTGTTGCAGGTCTGGGACGATTCCCAGTGGCTGCGAAACTTTCACATGAGTAAGGGCACTTTCATGGAACTTTGTGACTTGCTTGCCCCTGCCCTGAAGCGCATGAATACCAAGATGAGAGCAGCCCTCACAGTTGAGAAGCAAGCGGCGATAACCCTGTGAAAGCTTGCAACGCCAGACAGCTACCGGTCAGTTGGGAATCAATTTGGAGTGGGCAAATCTACTGTGGGGGCTGCTGTGATGCAAGTAGCCCACGCAATCAAAGATCTGCAGATATCAAGGGTAGTGACCCTGGGAAATGTGCAGGTCATAGTGGATGGCTTTGCTGCAATGGGATTCCCTAACTGTTGTGGGGCCATAGACGGAACCCATATCCCTATCTTGGCACTGGAGCACCAAGCCGGCGAGTACATAAACCCCAAGGGGTACTTTTCGATAGTGCTGCAAGCTCTGGTGGATCACAAGGGACATTTCACCAACATCAGCGTGGGATGGCCGGGAAAGGTACATGACGCTCGCATCTTCAGGAACTCTGGTCTGTTTCAAAAGCTGCAGGAAGGGACTTTATTCCCAGACCAGAAAATAACTGTTGGGGATGTTGAAATGCCTATAGTTATCCTTGAGAACCCAGCCTACCCCTTAATGCCATGGCTCATGAAGCCGTACACGCTCAGCCTGTAGTTGAACAGCTCCCGACTACTGTCCAGGCTGCCTAAGTGCAGAATGGTGGTAGAATGTGCATTTGGACGTTTAAAGACGCGCTGGCACAGTTTACTGACTTGCTTAGACCTCAGTGAAACCAATATTCCCTCTGTTATTACTGCTTGCTGTGCACTCCACAATATCTGTGAGAGTAAGGGGGAGATGTTTATGGTGGGGTGGGAGGTTGAGGCAAATCGCCTGGCTGCTGGTTACGCGCAGCCAGACACCAGAGCGGTTAAAAGAGCACAGGAGGGCGCGGTACGCATCAGAGAAGCTTTGAAAACCAGTTTCATGACTAGCCAGGCTACAGTGTGAAAGTTCTGTTTGTGTCTCATTGATGAAACCCACCGCCCCTTGGTTCACTCTACTTCCCTGTAAGCTAAGCACCCTTCCCTCCTCCCTTCGATCACCGCTTGCAGAGGCAATAAAGTCATTGTTGCTTCACATTCATGCATTCTTTATTCATTCATCACACAAATAGGGGGATGACTACCAAGGTAGCCCAGGAGGGGTGGTGGAGGAGGGAAGGAAAATGCCACACAGCACTTTAAAAGTTTACAACTTTAAAATTTATTGAATGCCAGCCTTCTGTTTTTTGGGGCAATCCTCTGTGGCGGAGTGGCTGGTTGGCCAGAGGCCCCCCCCACCGTGTTCTTGGGCGTCTGGGTGTGGAGGCTATGGAACTTGGGGCTGTAGTGGCAGTCTGTGATACAGCTGCCTTTGCTCCAGCTCAACCATACACTGGAGCATACTGGTTTGATCCTCCAGCAGCCTCAGCATTGAATCCTGCCTCCTCTCATCATGTTACCGCCACATTTGAGCTTCAGCCCTGTCTTCAGCCTGCCACCTCTCCTCCCGGTCATTTTGTGCTTTCCTGCACTCTGACATTATTTGCCTCCACGCATTCGTCTGTGCTCTGTCAGTGTGGGAGGACAGCATGAGCTCAGAGAACATTTCATCGCGAGTGCGTTTTTTTTCTTTCTAATCTTCACTAGCCTCTGGGAAGGAGAAGATCCTGTGATCATTGAAACACATGCAGCTGGTGGAGGGGGAAAAAAAAGGGACAGCGGTATTTAAAAAGACACATTTTAAAAAACAGTGGCTACACTCTTTCAGGGTAAACCTTGCTGTTAACATTACATACATAGCACATGTGCTTTCGTTACAAGGTCGCATTTTGCCTCCCTCCACCGCGTGGCTACCCCCTCAATCCTCCCCCCTGCCCGTGGCTAACAGCGGGGAACATTTCTGTTTAGCCACAGGCAAACAGCCCAGCAGGAACGGGCACCTCTGAGTGTCCCCTGAAGAAAAGCACCCTATTTCAACCAGGTGACCATGAATGATATCTCACTCTCCTGAGGATAACACAGAGAGATAAAGAATGGATGTTGTTTGAACGCCAGCAAACATACACTGCAATGCTTTGTTGTACAATGATTCCCGAGTATGTGTTACTGGCCTGGAGTGGTAAAGTGTCCTACCATGGAGGACGCAATAAGGCTGCCCTCCCCAGAAACCTTTTGCAAAGGCTTTGGGAGTACATCCAGGAGAGCCGCAAATGCCAGGGCAAATTAATCCTTTCACATGCTTGCTTTTAAACCATGTATAGTATTTTAAAAGGTACACTCACCGGAGGTCCCTTCTCCGCCTGCCGGGTCCAGGAGGCAGCCTTGGGTGGGTTTGGGGGGTACTGGCTCCAGGTCCAGGGTGAGAAACAGTTCCTGGCTGTCGGGAAAACCAGTTTCTCCACTTGCTTGCTGTGAGCTATCTACAACCTCATCATCATCATCTTCTTCGTCCCCAAAACCTGCTTCTGTGTTGCCTCCATCTCCATTGAAGGAGTCAAACAACACGGGTGGGGTAGTGGTGGCTGAACCCCCTAAAATGGCATGCAGCTCATCATAGAAGCGGAATGTTTGGGGCTCTGACCCGGAGCGGCCGTTCGCCTCTCTGGTTTTCTGGTAGGCTTGCCTCAGCTCCTTAAGTTTCACGCAGCACTGCTTCAGGTCCCTGTTATGGCCTCTGTCCTTCATGCCCTGGGAGATTTTGACAAAGGTTTTGGCATTTCGAAAACTGGAACAGAGTTCTGATAGCATGGATTCCTCTCCCCATACAGCGATCAGATCCCGTACCTCCCGTTCGGTCCATGCTGGAGCTCTTTTGCAATTCTGGGACTCCATCATGGTCACCTCTGCTGATGAGCTCTGCATGGTCACCTGCAGCTTGCCACGCTGGCCAAACAGGAAATAAGATTCAAAAGTTCACAGTTCTTTTCCTGTCTACCTGGCCAGTGCGTCTGAGTTGAGAGTGCTGTCCAGAGCGGGCACAATGGAGCACTCTGGGATAGCTCCCGGTGGCCAGTACCATCGAATTGTGTCCACAGTACCCCAAATTTGACCCGGCAAGGCCGATTTAAGCGCTAATCCACTTGTCAGGGGTGGAGTAAGGAAATCGATTTTAAGAGCCCTTTTAGTCGAAATAAAGGGCTTCATCGTGTGGATGGGTGCAGGTTTACATTGATTTAACGCTGCTAAATTCAACCTAAAGTCCTAGTGTAGACCAGGGCAAAGTCTCTCTTTATCTTTACATGTCACTTGTGTTGAAGAGAAATTCAGCACATTATTGTTCAGATACCCCTGTTTTTCAAATGTATGAAATCCTACACCACTGGGCTTCATTTTCTGAACTCCTCATTCACTTTACTGGGGATGTGCAGATAAAGACAAACCAAATTAATCTGTTCAAATGAAATGTAATCCCAGCCACAGAAAGCGAGGTCTGTCCATTCATTTTACATGCCACTGGTTAAAATAAATGTGCATCTAACCTGCTCTCATTTGAAGTCAATGGCAAAACCCTGTTTCATTTCAATAATTGGAGAGTCAGTCTCAAGGGCCCACATTCTGCAAACACTTACGGATGTGTGTAACGTTTATAAGGTGACTATTCCTAGGGATAATAATGGGTCTCTTCATATGAGTAAAGTTACACACATTCTTTAGTTCTATTTATGTCAATTGGACTATCCACATGAATAAAGTTACATTCATATTTAAGCATTTGCAGGCTCAGAACCATTATAAACAAGGTCAATACCACCTCCAAGATGTGGGTATCTTTTGGTTTAGGAATAAATTCTTTGGCTGGTTGGTTACTGCTATTCTACTATTTGTTATACTGCATTTTTTAAAAATAAAAGTGGACATAAGTACTGCACTACCTGAGGGCTGTTGGAGGATTTCAAGTCTCCTTTTTATATGCCGACTTCTACTTCAGCATTTTGTTGAAACTTCTTTGCAGGGTTAAGGTTGTTCTTTGAATATGCAGTGCAGTATCTTACCCATTATTTAGTTAAGACTGTATGAATAGTCTGAGTGTTTGAAGATTATCTGCTTTCCCTTAACTGCTCATTTCAATAGATTGTAATTCTCAGGTTTATCTTTTTTTAAAAACTGTATTCCTTGGAATATGTAAAGCAGCAACTTGTAAGCCTTTAAGTTACACAGTAACATCTCCCAAATTTTTCCTCAATCTTGTTACTTTGTATATCTTCACTATCCCTGTTCAACCTTTGATTGATATGAAACAGTGTAGAATTCTACTGAATACACAACCTTTGTGTAGGCAGAGGTTCTCAACTCTTGGCCCAATCAGCACACATTTGCAGCCCATGTGACATCCTCAGGACTACACAGGTAATATATATATTGTGTAGATGCTGCCCACTCCAAATAACACCTAGAGAGTCACATATGCAGCCCCCAGTGGTGAATAGGTTGAAAGTAGGAGCTTCTGTGCTACTGGAGAATACCCTTCCCCCTTGCGCTAACCAGTAAAGCCAGCTTTACAGGCAGAATTCCTCACCAGCAAGGTGCAAAGATGCTGTCTGTCCCTTGGTATTCCAAAAAGTATCAGATGAAGTGTTACTGAATCAGTGAATCACACATTTTAGATAATTTAGGGCACCATTCACTTCCATGATCCATGAAAATTCTGCACTTTTACCATGTGCCGAACTATTGTTGATATTAATCAAAGTATTCTGTGGAGATGGAGTGCAGACCATGCAATAAAATTTTAAAGCGCGTACCTTCAAGCAGAATGCTTTTTGGCTTATGGACTTTCTGATCCTTTTCCATCACCTCTCCCATCCTCTTTAGACCTGAGACTAGCTCAGACATCTAACAAAATGTTAGAAGCAAAATTTGTCTGTGATAAATATATAGCACTGAATATGTGGCTGGAACCTTATTGTATTTTGTAACTGACTGCCTATTATTATAAGTTATATGATACAAATGACTGTTAATTGCAATGGCATTGCACAGGTTTGTGATATGCATACTCTTTGGTGCTCCATTCATAGTATTTGAGAACATTTTTGCTTGACTCTGAAATAAATCATAATCCTAGAATATCAGAGTTGGAAGGGACCTCAGGAGGTCATCTAGTCCAACCCTCTGCTCAAAGCAGGACCAATCCCCAATTTTTGCCCCAGATCCCTAAGTGGCCCCCTCAAGAATTGAACTCACAACCCTGGGTTTAGCAGGCCAGTGCTCAAATCACTGAGCTACCCCTCCCCACCATAAGTTATTGTGTAGTTCAATTTTTAATTTGACTTCCAGATCTAATATGCTCATTTTACAAATAAAAAGATAATTTTCTAACTGCTGGCCCTGGACCATCTCGCTGAGATTTGAGAGTCTGTGTGGATTCTTTCTTACACCTTCTCACCTATGCTAAAGATTCTGCCGGCCAAATTAGACTCCCAGTATTTTTTCCTCAGTGCCGCTTTTACAAATCCACTGCCTTCACTGTGTTTCTAGAGGTGTAACTGTTGTGATGCAATAAACTGTTCTGTGATATAATACACAATGGAATGTAGTCCAGCTCCTTTTCTCTTACCTTAGTAAACTCTGCAGTAATGACAGTAAAATCTGTTTTGTCACAGATGTGACTCAAATATATAAATGGAACAGGTGGCTTAACTAAGAAAAGGAGAATCATTTTTACTTAGTCACTTTTCAGAGTGGACCCATTCTTTAAATTAGAATGCAGCCCTTTTATTTTATTTGAAGTGAATTTTTTAATGTGGTATTACACCATCGTGGGTTCAGCTCTGGCAGCTACAGTTTCAAGCTTAACAGAGTGAAAGTCACCTTTGCTACTTGTTTTAGTGTCAGTCTCTAGAAACACATAAAGACCAAGGGTAGTGACCACACATATATTCACAAGTACAATGTTTAGACTGTTTTACAAGTTTTATTCAAGTTACAATTAAAGTTGTGATTATCCAAACATATCAAAATTCTATACAGACCTATACACAAGTTACAAATACAGTTATACTCCCATCCTTAACAATAATGTTAGGGTCTGATGGGTCTCTCATGGCTTGATCATCAGTAGAGGGAGGGTTCCTCCTGGAGTTTCCCACAGGAAGCTCGATTTTCCCATTCTGGGCATCCCCTTTTTATAATGTGATTCTGTCTATACATACATTGTGCACATGTCCATAAAAGTGTCAACCCTCTTTTCTCCTATTAGTCTGTGTCCCCTGGAAACTTAAGGAACCCTAATTTTCTATAGGCTGTGTACATTCCCTTTATTCTCATTAGCATTGACGCACAACTAGTATGCTGTGGTTATGATGCATGTCGGAGACAGATGCACCTTTACAGTATTTTTATTTTATGATTATTAATATGATCTTTATTAACCTTCTGGGTAATTTTTTGCAATATTTGGTACCTCTTTTCCCATAATCTTAGGGCATCAGGTTATTTTCTGGTCACTTATGTCATCCATTTCTTGTCTCCATGGCCTAAAATAGCTAAGCTAAACTCTTGTAGGCCTCAGCCTACAGGTTCTTGCATTTTAGCTTGTCTTACTCAGGTCTAATACATGATTCTTCTAAATACTGATCATAAGAATGGCCATACTGGGTCAGACCAAAGGTCCATCCAGCCCAGTATCCTGTCTGCCGACAGTGGCCAACGCCAGGTGCTCCAGAGGGAGTGAACCTAACAGGTAATGATCAGTGATCTCTCTCCTGCCATCCATCTACACCCTCTGACAAACAGAGGCTAGGGACATCATTCCTTACCCATCCTGGATAATAGCCATTAAAAGACTTGAATTTATCTAGTTCTCTTTTAAACCCTGTTATAGTCCTATCAATCTTATACGTTTATAATCCTACAAATGAACTCTAATTAAGAAAAAATGAATGTCATACAACATATTGATTAATCATAACATCATACAATAAATGGATAATAAACTAAAATAATTGGCTACAAGAAACATCCATTGTTGCATTTGTGTTAATTCGTGTGCATTGCAATACAAACTTCTTTTATATAATGTGCCCATGTTTTAATAAGGAGAAGCCTTTGCCTTCCACAATGTTGTAGAAACCCTTATCCCACAGGATTTATTTAATGTTATATTTTCATTATACTATTACATACATGATAAAAGTTTAACTTGAATGTTCTTTGTTCATAGTGTAACCCATACGCCTTCTGGGTGTGGTGTTCTGTCCCACCTAGTGGCACCGAGACCACTTAGAGAGAGAGAGATAAAATGAGTCTGCGTTACAGCTTTAGCTAACAGGCACTTGGATTTTAGCTCATGTGGAGAAACTCATTCACTAAGCTGCAGAGACCCCGGGTTCGGTCCCGCCCACCGACAACCGAGGTCTGTCGGCATTACAATAGCAACTTCTGAAACTGCTAATACTGCATCTTTCAAAATTTTTCAAAACAGATTACAGTTTATTGATAGGACTTGAATGTCAGTATTTATAAACCAGGTTTAGCTGTGAATAGAGCACAGCTGAACCTGGTTTACAAATTATTGCTTTATCACTCATATAAAAGATGTCCTGCAGAGGTTACAGTGTTCAGAGATTAGAAAGAGTATTCTAACTCAATATCCATTTGATATGTTTCAGGGAGAGAGCTCAAAACTAAAGCAACAGAATCACATTTATGATGTGCATTATTGTTAATCATGAACTGAACTGAGGCTTCTAAGTTTGTTTCATTCAACAGTTTAGTGTGAGCATGAACTGTAGCCCGTGAGATTATGACTTTCACCTTTTCTTCAATAATCTTTGGATCATTTTATTGGCACGGAAGAAAAGTAAAATACTTTGGTGCTGAAGAAAAACATGTATGTGGCTTCTTTTTTGTTTTTGTTAGGTTTTTTGGAGAGGTGGAGGTATATAAGTAGCTGAAAGCAGCTGAAAACTTGGCTTAACTAGCTGTTTAAGTTAATGGTTGCTTTGCATCAAAGGAGCAGCATAAATTAGCTGTAAGGTGCTTGTGAATTTGGTCAAAATATTCAATTTATGCCTAGACAAAGATAGTAGAGAGTTTATGATCAAGCAAAGTCTATCTGTTCAACTTGTCTTTTTCTTCTTTATCTGAATCCTACTCTACATCTTTGTATATTTTAGCTAGCCAGCTGCTGAGAGCACAGGTCTGGGGGGAAAAACTAAACAATTGCCTTAGATACCTTTTCCGTGGAGTGGTATATTTTAGAATTTAAATGAGTGATAATGAATTCTAGCCCATAACCACCTCTTTCCTTTAAAACATGGAAGAGGACAGATCCTGCAATTGCAGAACTCTCTTTGACTTCAGGGATAACTGGCCGATATAGATCGTCTATTTCTAGCACAAATCTTTTGATAGCTGCTAGTAGTCACTAACTAGAATTTACTTTAGGCTAGTGATGGTAGTATTAAAGCCTACAGTGATTTTTGTAATAAAATACCTGCTTTAGAGTAGGCCTGTAAAATACTTTTTCTATTCTGCCCGGCCCAACCAACTCCTGTCCATCATGGTTAAATCACTGTCCACTGTAACAGCCACAGGATTTGGGGTTGGATAAGTAAGAGGATTCTTTCACACACACCAAACTTAACTGATTAAATAGTGAAAAAGGGGAATTGAGGAACTTTTCACTAGCGTCCTGCTGTAAGACACAGGAGCCCAGATCCTTGTGCCAGGGGCCGTTCATCATTGCCAGCATTTTAACTTTTCAAAAGGCCAAGTCTGCAACCATAGTGAGGGTATAGGGGGATGCTTGAGGCTTTGTAGAGAATTTTAACTAGTCATTAACTAACTATCACATTTCTGCAGGAAGATAGGGAGGTTGCAGATGGAAATAACACAGACAGAAAGGCTACAGGACTTGAGGAGGGTGACCAAGGGAGTCACCACCTGAGCTAGACAAAGAATATGGGGTCCCTTGTTCTCAGTCCTACGCTTATTTCACTTGACCATGTTGAGTCGCATGATACTGAGTGTGTGCCTTGTGTGTAGAGGTCACCTTGACTTCTCAGCAGAGGAGCCAGCTTACCTGTAAGAAGTGGCTGGAGGGAACTTGTAGCGATCAAGCATTATTTCTACAGCGGAAAACTGGTCTGGTCTGCTGAGATCCACAATGATCAAAAGAATTATGCTTGTGGGTCTTGTGTCTCAAAGCCAACCCTGAACCCCATGAATAAACTATTATTTTTAGGAAAAATCACAGTGACAGACTGTCAGTTGTAGCAGCTGGACTATATCACTATATGTCAGTTTATTTTTTTCCAAGGGTATCTTTAGAAAGAAAATGGTGAGAAAATTACTTTAAAAATTAATAAATTAAAAGAACAAAAGTGGCTCGACACTGGTGTTTTGAGGCCACTGTGTCTGATCCATTATTAAATATAACATATAATTACAGCTAATGATCCAGCTAGAAAAGGAGAGAATGACCAACAAGATATGGGGGATTATTATTTTCTATCTCAGAGGTCCTTTTTCCAGGATAAATTATAATGGATAGCATTGCCTAAAGAGAATATAAGTGCTCTAGTTGAGAACTATGCAGAAAACAAATCATGCCTAGATGACCTTCAAACATTCAGAGATGTAGTACTAAGCAGTGCATTTTATATTCTAAAACAATTGTTAAAATATGTGGGTGCTGTAGGTATGCCAGATAAGGATATTTTGGTAGGTTTATAGCCCCTGATTATAAATGAGTACTCCTTTGGGGAATCACTTTTAAAAATATTTTGCAATAAAAAATCAAGGGCAGGTCCTCAACTGGTGTAAATTGGTCTAGCTTTACTGAAGTCAGTGGAGCATGCTGGATTTGCAATGGCTGAGAATCTGGCCCCCAAAATTATATGTATTAAAATAATCTCTGGGAGTATTATGACAGTGTTTGTACATTGGAACTATAAAGTCAAGTCTCCTGTGTTTTTTGGCTAACTTCCTTGATACACTTTTGATTGGCCTAGCGATCTAATAAAAGAATCAATAATACATTACAGCCAAGCCAAATAAAATTTGCACAGGTTAAGTGACACTTTTCAGAAGAAGCAACACTGCAGTGTAATTTAAGGAAACAAATGGTAATTATTTTTACACCAAAATGTGGGAACACAGCAGGGTGATTCCAGGAAACATTGGATTTTTCCTCTCATAACAATGTAGAAATAGGTAAACACATTGTAAATATTCACAGCTTTAACATTCCCTCCAACTCACTACCTTCTTGCACAATATTTTTCGCCCAGTGGAAATCATCTCCTCTGTCACACCTTGTATTTATAACTCTGGATTCCCACACCACTCTTCCTTTCAGAAAAATGAAGACTACTCTAAACAGTGTTTATATATGTACACAGGGGCTTTTACGTGTTTGCACAGGTATACTGATTATTGAGTGTTGCATAATTTCTTGGAGAAATGATTGCTCTTAGTGTGATAAGTCTAGCTTCCCAGCACTATTGACTTCTTGCCAAACCGCTATTTCTGTTTCTTATACTTCTAATATTAGTTAAAATAAACTCATTCAACATCTTCTGTGCTCAGGAGAAGAGGTAATAACATTAACATGACTAGGGTTATATTTTTCTCCATCTCAAAATTCATACTATGGCAATACCAGTAGGGATGCACATACTGGACCTATTTTTATACTGCTTATACTTGTTCAGTTCCACTGACTTCAGTTTTCAGTGTTGCTCCTGATTTACAGTAATGTAACTGAGAACAGAAGTGGGCCCCTTTGAGTGTCAACAGTCAATATAAACTCACCTTTTCAGGGGTGTGGTTTGTTTTGTGAACAAAAGGTGCAATCTGTGGGGGGTGTTATGGGCTTCCACTAATGGAAGTAAATGACTGTGAACTTCTCTGCTGTCCTGTTTGTGCAGTCCCAAGCTATACATGGTGGAAGAGTGAAATGAAGCAGAACTCATCACACTGCTGCATACAGCTGAGATCACGTAGTTAGTGAATTGTTCCATGTTCTCCTGAGTGACTAACTGCAAGTCTAATATTTCCCTTTGTCACATTTTCCTCATAAACAGTGTTGATGTGGATAATCAAAAACAAAATGAACAAAACCAGTGTTTTGGTGGCATTTACAAAAATGTCATCTTTTGGACGGAACACAAGCTAAATTAATAGGGTTAATGACTCCGTATTTACAAAGGCAAATTTAATGTTTATTACTTGGAATAATAAAACAAAAATATTACTGCACTGGTTGCCAGCTCATTTCTGGATGAAGTTTCTGGAGCTAGTTTTTACCTATATATTTTCATTTCCGGTTACCATCCTGACTGCCTCTGGCGCTTTGTCTGCACTGGCAAGTTTTTACGCAGTGAAGCCGCTTTCTGCGGTGTAACTCCCGAAGTGTACACACTGCCAAGCTGCGCTGTTGCAGCACTGTAAAAAACCTACCCTGAAGAGGCATACAGCTTTCTGTGCTGGGGCTACTGCACCGCAGTGCCAGTGTAGAAACCCTGGTTGTTACAGCACTGCAACTGGCTTTGGGGAGGTATCCCACAATGCCTGTTCTCGCCTCTCTGGTCATCGGTTTGAACTCTACTGCCCTGCTGCTCTCAGGTGACCAACCGTGAGCCCCATCCTTTAAATTCCTTGGGAATTTTGAAAGTCCCCTTCCTGTTTGCTCAGTGACACATGCATTGGTCTCAGTGCTGAGCCCATGAGCTGCTGGTTCTACAAAGAGCTGGACGTGATACATGGTGGCGACCCCACCTCCACTGTAAAGACTACTGTGGATACTTTGATGGCTCGCATGGTAGTCGAGAGTGGACCAAGCCAGGAGGAGGAGGAGATCTTGGACAAGCATGTGGAGGGGCAAAGGGACCCAGAGGCAGAGGACAACTCAGGAGAGATGCATGCAGCCAGGAGTTCTTCTCTATCTCGGAGGAGGCTAGCCAGTCTCAGCTGTTAGATGTTGGCAAAGCGCAAACAGGAGAGGAGGCCCCTGGTAAGTGGCTTTGATTTTTGGAATCGCTGAAGCAAGTTGTTGGGGGCAGGAGGGTTGCAGAAATCAGGCTTGTGTCTGTATGATGCACGTACCACCACATGCCTACTCTGAGCGGTGGAACAGGGTGTTGATTGACTCCCTCACTTCTCTGAGGGAATCTGCCTCAGAGATCTCCATTAAATTCTTACGGAGATACTGGGTAATCCGCGGCCACAGGGTCTTTGGCAGAGTTGCTTTGTTTCCTTTCCCATTAAGGGTAACTTTCCTACGCCACTCTGCTGTCATTGTGGGGAGGGACCATTTCTGCACACAGGTGAGCCGCATAAGGGTCAAGGCGGAAGCTGCAGTCTTGGAGAAGACCCTTCCTTGATTCCCTGCTCTCCCTCAGCAGCAAGATATCTTCCATAATGAACACAGCCTGTGGAAAATGTGAGGACAGTAATGATGATAAGGCTGGGTCTCCCCAAGAGCCACATAACCAGTGTACAGTATGATCCTGGTACACTGATTTCCCCTGCCCCTGTGGTTACTCACCATTTTGGGGGTCTTGTGGCTCATGTGTGCTTGCCTGGGGTCAGCCAGTTAGTGACAAGTATGTGAATAGTGGCTGTGTTTTAAATCATGGAATCAGTGGTCTGTGTGTTGCAAACAATACTGCTTCTGTAAAATGTTGCATTTTGTTTCACAGCTATGACCTAGGGAGCCCAACCTCCCTCTTTGTTACCGCAGACTGAATGGCTGTGCAGAATTAGAAAGTGGCCATGAAGAACTAAAAATGACTTTCTGCGTGATGTCATCATGCACTCCACAGCCAAAAAACAGGAATTGAAGGAGTGGCAGGACAGTGAGAGGAAGGACCAAAAGGAGCATGTGGCGTGCCAGAACAAAGCCATGGAGCGGCTCTTAAACATTATGGAGCGCCAAGCAGACACGCTCCAGGAGCTACTAGCACTGCAAAGCAAGCAGCTCCGCAGCCGCTGTCGCAAAACTCTTTTTTTGCGCACGCTGCCAACACACTCTTATCAACCTCTTGGCTCCAGTCTGTACCCGCTGCATACCATTCCTCCCCCATCACAATCCAGCCCTGCGGACTCCCAGTGCCCTCTGCACTCAACACCCATCCCTCTGCAGTTTAGCCCTGCTGAAGAACAGTACCCACTTCACTGTACTCCAGAGGACAAGGTTGCATATGATACCTGGACATGCACAAATCTTTAACCGTCCTGGGACTTCACCTCCTCCTGGGACCCTCCCTTCCCCCATCCCCCACGGTGCTGATGTCTTTTTTGTTTTGTCTCTCTGCTCCAGTTGTTGTTTTTTAATAAAAGAATTGTTTTGGTTTGAAAGCAATCTTTCTTCCATTAATTGAACGCAAACAGAGCCCAACAAAGCAAGAGCAAATTTTCTTAAACCTTCACAGTGCATCGTCTGTACCAATCACAATCACCTCCTAGCATTACAAGCACTGCACTCCTGAGCATAGCAACAAATATTAGTGGCTTTCAGCTTCAAATTGCTGCCTCAAGGCATCCCTGATCCTTATGGCCTCACGCTGTGCCCCTCTAATAGCCCTGGTCTCTGACTGTTCAAATGCAGCCTCTAGGCACTGAGTCTCAGTGGTACAGCCCTGTGTGAAGCTTTCACTCTTCCCTTCACAAATATTATGGAGTGTACAGCACACAGCTGTAAGCATAGCAATATCGTCATCAGCCAGGTCCAGCCTCCCATATAGACCGTGCCAGCGGGCCTTTAAATGGCCAAAAATACATTCAACAGTCATTCTGCACTCACTCAGCCTGTTGCTGAACTCTCCCTGCCACTGTCAAGGTGCCCATGTATGGCTTCATAAACCACAGCATTAAGGGGTAGGCATGGTCTCTTAGGATCACAATGGGCATTTCGACTTCCCCTATGGTGATCTTCTGGTCCTGGAAGAAAGTCTCTGCATGCAGCTTCCTGAACAGGTTAGTGTTCCAAAAGGTGCATGCATCATGCACCTTTCTGGACCAGCCTGCATTAATATCCGTGAAACGCCCATGGTGATCCACAATTGCCTGGAGAACCACTGAGAAATACCCCTTCCAATTAATGTACTCAGTGGCTAGGTGATCTGGTGCCAGAATTGGAACATGTGTGCCATCTATCACCCCTCTGCAGTTAGGGAAGCCCATTTGTGCAAAGCCATCCACAATGTCACGCACGTTGCCCAGAGTCACAGTCTTTCGGAGCAGGATGCGATTAATGGCCCTGCACACTTCCGTCAACATGAGTCCAACGAGTCCCATTCTGAACTGGTTAGCGACCATTTGGTAGCAGTCTGGACTAGCCAGCTTCCACAGTGCAATTGCCACTTGCTTCTCCAACAACACGGCAGCTCTCATTCTCCTTCATTCTCATTCATCCTTGCGCCGCAGGGCTGGAGCGAGCTCATCACACAGTCCCATGAATGTGGCTTTCCTCATCTGAAAGTTCTGCAGCCACTGCTCGTCATCCCAGACATGTATGACGATGCAATCCCACCACTCAGTGCTTGTTTCCCGAGCCCAGAAGCAGCGTTCCACTGTGGTCAGCACCTCCGTGAATGCCACAAACAATCTCGTGTCGTAGCTGCTATGTGTGGCGAGATCAATGTCGCACTCCTCTTGCCTTTGTAGTTTAAGGAATAACTCCACCGCCACTTGTGACATGTTAGTGAGAGTGAGCAGCATATTGGCCAATAGTGCGGGATCCATTCCTGCAGACCAAAGAGGCAGAGCGCGCAGTACACAAACCATTGAAAGATGGCACCAAATGCGGACAGAAGCACAGGGATCGCTGGGATGCAAAGCAGTGCTTCACAGGGGCATTGGGACAGGACCCAGGATGCCCTGCGTTGGGAAAGGACCCAGGATGCCCCTCCGCCTTCCCACAACTCTTAGCAGAAGAAGAGAAAGAGATGCTTTATGGGATAGTTGCCCAGAGTGCATCGCTCCAAATAACAGTGCAAGTGCCGTAACTGTGAACACGCTATTGTGCAGGCAGCTGACTGTGTGAACACACAACAGTGGTTTCCCTTCACCACTCTGAGCGGTGCTGTAACTGCTGGCAAAGTAACTCTGCCAGTGTAGACATACCCTTTGTGTGACCTTGCAGCAGTTGCACCAGCTCAGGTGCTTGAGTTGACAGTCCCAGTTTAAACAATAGGAAGGTGATTGGTTCCTGTGGGTACAGCCTATTGGAGCAGTCTTTCCTGTAGTCATCTGTACCCAAGTGTTAATTTCAAACTTTGGATCTAGAACAAATGACTTCCTACAATAACTGACTAATCCAAGCTTGGCCATTTAATGTTCAATTTCATGCTTTCACTGTTTATGAGAGGTATAAAGAAGAGGGAGAAATATCCTATTCCTTAGCCAGTTTTGTTTACAGGCAAATTAATTGTGACTCCTACCGTTTTACTAGGGTGAGTGATGAAATGGTCATGATCCTCAAATCAAATGGACACACACGAAGGAAATGGGAGGTAACAGTCTCAATAGCTCAGCTATCTCAGTGACATTTACAGCTCTGTAGTGTGTTGTTGTTATGAAAAACTAGGTATTTAAATTAGGTGTTCAAAGATATCAAATAATATTGTAATTAAACATAAAATTGGAATTGAAGCAAAACCCTTGAGCCCAAGCTCAAGTTGAGATCCAAATCCAGTTACAGATTTTTGCAGTTTAGGCCAAATGCTGATCTACGTGGAAGATTAGATTAATTGACACTGACAAAAAGTTTTCTGCCACTCTTGAAATATTATGTATTTATCTCATGTTCTTCTTGCTTCTTCAATACAGTAGATTTCTTACAAAACTGAGTCAAGTATCAGGTCATCACCTCTCATTATCTTTCAGATCACTTACCAGTTATTTGCCAGGCCCTTATTCAAAGGAGAAAAAATCAGCTTGGTGCTCTGTGGACAGAGAGAACGGATGACAAAATTAACTGTAATTCAAGATTTAGGAACAGTTTATTACTCATCTCATATAGAAAAGTGTCTATATCTGTAAAAAGAGTAATCTTGCTCCATTTCCAATGCATTCTCTAACATGTTGTCCATGAAACTGCAGTCATGACAACACAATAAGTATCATATCCCAGTAAGTATGACAGTTGACAGAGTTGCCCTGGAGCTTCAATTACTTGGGCTCCGTGATGATGAATGAAAACTGTTACAGCTCTCAGGAGGACTGCAGGAGACTGGCAACAGTTTGATCAATGATGGCATAACTATTAAAGATCTAGGGAGATTGAAGTATTTCAGTAACTACAAAGAATAGACATCTCTGGGCTTTGGCTTGTCCCAAAGCACAGTGTGACTGAGCGGACTGAATAAAAACAACAGAATCACAGTTAGCTGAAATGTTTTGGGATGTGCAGCAACTACTAATATGATGTGGGCCGTGTTTGGAATGGGCATAAGATAAATATTTCAGTACCTAAAGATGAACAAACTTCCTATTAACACCTTCAGCAGAAGAAGCTGAAGTATTTTGTACATGGAAAGAATCCAGAAAAGGAGAGTCTGTAGTCTGGCTTGGGAGCACTGAAAAGATTGCTCATGCCATATTATGAAGTAGATAGGCCTATGAGTTAATCAAAGTATCATTATCACGAGACACTTTTGCATTATGCTACTGACCCACAAGGCCATGAGGAAAGAAAGAAATCTCTCAGCAGGATCTCAGGAGACATTCTGAAGTACTTGGCTGTCAGCACCTTGGATCAAGAGCAGTAGACACATCACTGAATATAAAATACAACTATGGTAAATTGCTCAGTATTATTTAAAATAATTTAGCAGATTATTATTTAAGGTCTTGATTCAGCAGAGCACTGAAGCATATGCTCAATTTTAAGTGACTGGCGTCTACATGTTCTTTGGTGAATCATAGCCATAATGCCTTTTTTTCTCTCCTCCTGGCAATAGCTCACCTTAACTGATCACTCTAGTTATAGTGTGCCTGGTAACACCCATTGTTTCATGTTCTCTGGGTAGAAAAATCGTCCTACTGTATTTTCCACTGCATGCATCCAATGAAAGTGCCCATATGCTCAGGGTTTAGCTGATCACCATATTTGGGGTCAGGAAGGAATTTTCCTCCAGGGCAGATTGGAAGAGGCCCTGGAGGTTTTTCGCCTTCCTCTGTAGCATGGGGCCCGGGTCACTTGCTGGAGGATTCTCTGCTCCTTGAAGTCATTAAACCACGATTTGAGGACTTCAATAGCTCAGACATAGGTGAGGTTTTTCGCAGGAGTGGGTGGGTGAAATTCTGTGGCCTGCGTTGTGCAGGAGGTCAGACTAGATGATCATAATGGTCCCTTCTGACCTCAGTATCTATGAATCTAAGTGGGCTGTAGCCCATGAAAGCTTATGCTCAAATAAATTTGTTAGTCTCTAAGGTGCCACAAGTACTCCTGTTCTTTTTGTGGATACAGACTAACATGGCTGATACTCTGATACCTCACTTTGTGATTTGACAGCAAAGTACCAGCCATGGTAGAAAGGTTAGTTTGACTGGCCTCACACCCACATTGCTCATAAGATGACATTCTTATTATCTTAGATTGCAACTTGATTGCTGTTTGTTCCTTTATTGATATAAGGTTAAAAAAAATCAGGGAAAAAGAGTACTCTTGGGGTGGTGGGAATATGTTGCTATGGCAGTAATCTAACACAAGGACACATTTCTGTAATATTAGTTTTAAATGAACATTTGTTTTGCTTTTGTTTTGTGCAGGTACATTTCTGCACCTCACAACCCACTTAACTACTTTTGTAATTACATAAAACAATTTTTAAAAGTGTTGGCTCTCTCTATAAGAGCTAAATGCTAACCTGCTTTTCAAACACAAAAATCCAACTTATAGTATTCCTGGGGAACAAAATTGAATAGCATGTTTTATTATTAATCTCTATAGAGATTCATAAACTTGTTTCTAAGAACCTAAGTAGATTATCTGTCGATTACTCACCTGCTGCACAATTCCCCAGTGTGAGGAATTACCAGATAAAGGGCCAACTTGCTTTGAAGTGCAAAATGTGTGTATTTAGCTAGATGTATCCAACCATCTATTTGTGAATCTATGTATCTAATATGTAAATACACAAATTGTGCATTATAATGCTAGCTAACAGCAGAATAGTGAATGGTGTATATATAACTTTACACATTATTTTAAAAGTTGGGAGTGTGCTATATCTTAGAATTAAAGATAATGGCCCACAAGGCAAATAAACTGGGAATCCCCCCGAAGGCAGAGTCTGCATGAGTTATGAGGCATCTGCCAGGGAATTAATGCCATTTACTCTCCAGTCTGTCTTTTCTCTCTCTCTCTCTCTCTCTCTCTTCACTCTGGTCCCTCCATCATACTGCAGCTGCAGTTACGATCCTTGCTCTTCACTCTGTGCATGTCACCCACTTCTCATATTCCTTTGTCTTTGTCCAATCTCATTCCTCAGCATCTTCACATTTCCTCACTCTCACCTTTAAGTATCTATATAGTGACAACCCTGTCTATTTCAGAGTAGCAGTCGTGTTAGTCTGTATCCACAAAAAGAAAAGGAGTACTTGTGGTACCTTAGAGACTAACAAATGTATTAGAGCATAAGCTTTCGTGAGCTACAGCTCACTTCATCGGATGCATACAGTGGAAAATATAGTGGGGAGATTTTATATACACAGAGACCACGAAACAATGGGTGTTACCATACAGACTGTAACAAGAGTGATCAGGAAAGGTGAGCTATTACCAGCAGGGGGGGGGGGTCCTTTTGTAGTGATAATCAAGGTGGGCCATTTCCAGCAGTTGACAAGGACAGTAGGGGGGGAAATAAACAAGGGGAAATAGTTTTACTTTGTGTAATGACACATCCACTCCCAGTCTTTATTCAGGCCTAAATTAATTGTATCCAGTGTGCAAATTAATTCCAATTCAGCAGCCTCTCATTAGAGTGTGTTTTTGAAGTTTTTTGTTGAAGAATTGCCACTTTTAGATCTGTAATCGAGTGACCAAAGAGAATGAAGTGTTCTCCGACTGGTTTTTGAATGTTACAATTCTTGACATCTGATTTGTGTCCATTTATTCTTTTACGTAGAGACTGTCCAGTTTGACCAATGTACATGGCACATGATGGCATATATCACATTGGTAGATGCGCAGGTAAACGAGCTTCTTATAGTGTGGCTGATGTGATTAGGCCCTATGATGGTGTCCCCTGAATAGATGTGTGGACACAGTTGGCAACGGGCTGCAAGGATAGGTTCCTGGGTTAGTGTTTTTGTTGTGTGGTATGTGGTTGCTGGTGAGTATTTGCTTCAGGTTGGGGGGGCTGTCTGTAAGCAAGGACTGGCCTGTCTCCAAAGATCTGTGAGAGTGATGGGTTATCCTTCAGGATAGGTTGTGGATCCTTGATGATGCATTGGAGAGGTTTTAGTTGGGGGCTGAACTATGGCCTGCTATACGTTTGTTTAATCAAAATGCCCCCATCTAGAACTCTGGGCATGTTACACTCTACCCTCCTTTCAGAACCTTTAACATCTACAATATAGTCATCTTGCTCCTTGTGCCGTGAACAGCTTCTGTCCTCCTTCACACCTTAAAATCCACCTCTTCCAGTTAGCATCCCGCTGCCCTTCAACCACTTAATTTCATTTAACTCAATTTAACAAACTTTCCCTTCCCACAAATGATATCAGTAGATTCATAGATTGATAGATTTTATGGCCAGTCAGGACCATTATGATCATCTGGTCTCACTTTCTGTATAACACAGGCCATTGATTTCTCCCTGTGATTCCTGAATGTAGCTGAACAACTTGTGGTTGAACTAGGCACACAGTGTCTTCTAGGAAGTCATCTACTCTTCATTTATAGACTCTGAGTGATGGGAAAAGTGCCATAACCCTTCGTAATCTGTTTCTATGGTTAATTACCTTCAGTGTTTAAAAAAAAATAAATCTTAGTTCTGGTTTGAGTCTGTTCGATTGTAAACTTTCTCCTTATGTCTTTAAAATGCTGAGTGCACCAACTGTACTATGTAAAGAATCAGTAATTCAAGCAATTCAATTAGGAGCCTGAATAAATAGAAACCACTAACCCTCTCGTGTTTGTTCTTCAAAGTAGAGATTTCTCTCATTTTCCCCTTCCTCTTTCTGTCTCCTTTCCCATATCCAGTTCTTGGTTGACTCTCTCCCACCTGTCCCAGTGCTTCTCTCTGTATATTGCCATTATATTCCATTTTCATTGCTTTGCATCCTGATTTTTTTGTCTCCTTTTGACATTACATGATATACTGCATTATTATTTATTGTTTAACATGTCTATTGTAATGGTGCTTTGTGGCCTTAACCAGGTCAGAGCCCCATGGAACTATGTGCTATAAAGTCTAAACATTTAGTAACTGGCAGCACTTACCCTGAAGAGCTCTCAGTTGCAGCACCTATTTTGGAAGTCGTGGCATGTTTAATAACATACCTAGCAAGTGAGGCCAGTAAATGCCAGCTCTGGCCCTACCTCTGGGGCCTCCACAAGTTCTTCTAATCCTCCCCTTGAGGAGGGAGCACTACTGACCTCTGCACAGCAGGAAGGTGAGTTGGGGCATGCTAGCTGGAAGGGGGGAAAAGTGTTAGTGTTGCTGGAGCCAGAGCATCTGGAAGTAAGGCACTCTAGGACACCACCATGGAGTACTGCCTAACGGCTAATCTCACCCTGAGGAGGAGAGTTTATTTGCCAGAGGGATGAGGCAGGCAGGTAATTCCTTGCAAGGAGAGGAAGGAGCAGGAGCTACATAAGGGGCAGAGGGTCATCATTTGCTGACTATGTTGCCTTTTATACCCATACCTGCCAGGCTTGTTAATCTATCCAATTTTAAACTACCCTCTTCCAAAAGGCATGTTGCAGTACCATGCCATTCCTGGGACAAGGCCAGCTTTACAACCATCTGGGACTCAAACAGCTGCAGGAAAGGGGGAAGAAAATTGTTTCCACTTCTGGTTCTATTGCTAAGGGGGCGGGGAGAATGAGGGATGAGTGGTAAGTTTCTGAGCAGGACTGAGTGGGACTCCCAAGTGGCTGCTGAGTTAGTTTAGTTCCTGCAGGCAGCTTTGGCCTAACAACACCATCTTTAGAAAAACTCAGTTGGAATGACATTACAGGCTAAATATATTATCATTTCTAGATTTGAAATATAATTCCTGGGGGAACCACTCATGGCCTTCTTCCCATCGGTGGGTAATTGCATGGTTGCCATAATAGAGTCATAGATTCCAAGGCCAGAAGGGCTGATTGTGATCATCTAGTCTGACCTCCTGTATAACACAGGCCACAGAACTTCCACAAAATAACTCCTAGAGCATATATTTTAGAAAAACATCCAATCTTGATTTAAAAATGTCAGTGACGGAGAATCCACCATAACCTCTGGTAACTTGTTCCAGTGGCTAATTACCCTCACTGTTAAAAAATGTGAGCCTTACTTCCAGTCTGAATTTGTCTAGCTTTAACTTCCACCCTTGGATTGTATTATACCTTTCTCTGCTAGATGGAAGAGCCCAGTATTAAATATTGGTTCCCCATGTAGGTACTTATATTCTGTAATAAAGTCACCCTTAACCTTCTCTTTGTTAAGCTAAATACTCTGAGCTCCCTGAGTCATGCAAGGGATGTTTTTTAATACTTCAATCTAAACCTTCTCCAATTTATCAATATCCTTGTATTGTTGGCACCAGATCTGGACACAGTATTCCAGCAGCAGTCACACCAAGTGCCAAGTACAGAGGTAAAATAACCTAACTTCTCTACTCCTACTTGAGATTCCCCCGTTTAGGTATCCAAGGATATTAATAACTCTTTTGACCAGAGCATCACATTGGGAACTCATGTTCAGCTGATTATCCACCACGTTCCCCAAATCTTTTTCAGTCACTGCTTCCCTATCTTGTAAGCAGTGTTTAATTTGTAATGAAAGAGGTGTAGCAGCTCAAGCAATTTCATTACATTCATAACTGATGCAGCAATCCCAGAGGTACCAGGGCTATGAACTGCCAAGCCTAGCGGTCCTGGAGCTCAGCCCTGGCACAAATTGAGCACTGCCTGTAAGTATGAACTACATCATATGACACACTCTAACAGTGACAGATGTTCTGCAAATCTTTGGGGGATTGGAGCCCTCATTTGAATTCTAAAACCAACAATTCAGTTTTAGCTCAACATTTGTACTCCCTTTACTAATCTGTTTTGATTTTTGAAGGTTGTGTAGGAAGATTCAAAATATTGACTGGAATGTAAACTATATAGATCTAGTTTCTTCTGTCATGCATGTTCCATCAATTTTTTTTTTGTTGAGTATAAGTTCTCATTAGATAGCACAGGTGCTCCTTATTACTGTAGTGCCATATTAAGAATGTTTTTCTCCTTTTCTTTTGAAAACTAAGACCTATCAGACCTACAATAACAGTGTTAGGCTAAGTAGGTCTAGAGGGGACAAAGCTGGTATATATTCTGGTGGGGACTGAGGGGAGAGGAGAAAGAGGATGCTACACCAACACAGAGTCCCATCTGAATTGATTCCTAGCCTGTAGTGACAGTGTTCCAAAAGGCTGAGGAGGAGCCACTGGGGCTTAATTCAGATCTGTCTGGTTAGAAATGTATACATCATACAGAGTACTGAAACACAACACATCAGTTACATACATAACCACATGATCTACATCACATATTGAAGAGTCAACAGTCATGACCCATAGCTCCATCCCAGGACGATTTTTCCTGAGCAGTTATGGTGTCAATTTACATCTCTTGATTTAAGGTAAGGAGTAGATTTAAAAAAAAACCCTTCATAAATGCTCCAGTCTGTTCAATCTGCATTGTCTAACACACACAGAATATTGAACTCCTCCTCTGGATTGTTTTATGTACTTTTTCTAACTGGAGTTATACACTTCCATTTACTCCAGACATTTCAACTGCATTTTTTATATATTTGTTTGGGGTTTTTTGGCTTTGGACCCTTAAAAGGACAGAGGGATTAGATCTGTTACTCATGGGGACTGAGGGTGGAGCACATTCTTGTGCAGGTCAGCATTAATCCTACATGATTAGTGTTCTATCATGCATCCCCCTCTAGTGACTATTCCACAGAAAACATGAGACTGTTACTAAAACCTGCTCGCATAATTATTTGTCATTAACTCAAATGATAGAGGCCCATGCTTTTAGTGCTAGAGATCCTGGTGGCAACTCAGGATTAGTTACCATACATCACTTAGGTCCCATATTGAGTACATTGGCCTTGTACTGGCTGTCTGCCTGGTATGAGTTTCAGGGGTCTATCATTTTCAGTTCCTCATGCTGTTTTTCACTTTGAAGGAGGTGTTAGGGTTCCTTCCTCACTCTGAACTCAGGGTACAGATGTGGGGACACGCATGAAAGTCCCCCTAAGCTTATTCTTAGGTTTCATAGATATTAAGGTCAGAAGGGACCATTATGATCATCTAGTCTGACCTCCTGCACAACGCAGGCCACAGAATCTCACTCACCCACTCCTGTGATAAACCTCGCACCTATGTCTGAGCTATTGAAGTTCTCAAATCATGGTTTAAAGACTTAAAGGAGCAGAGAATCCTCCAGCAAATGACCTGTGTCCCATGCTACAGAGGAAGGCGAAAAACCTCCAGGGCCTCTTCCAATCTGCCTTGAAGGAAAATTCCTTCCCGACCCCAAATATGGCGATCAGCAAAGCCTGAGCATATGGGCGACATTCACCAGCCAGATACCCAGGAAAGAATTCTCTGTAGTAACTCCGATCCCACCCCATCTAACATTCCATCACAGGCCATTGGGCCTATTTACCATGAATAGTTACCATGAAGATCAATTAATTGCCACAATCATGTTATCCCATCATACCATCTCCTCCATAAACTTATCGAGTTTAATCTTAAAGCCAGATAGGTCTTTTGCCCCCACTGCTTCCCTTGGAAGGCTATTCCAGAACTTCACTCCTCTGATGTTTAGAAACCTTCGTCTAATTTCAAGTCTAAACTTTCTGATGACCAGTTTATATCCATTTGTTCTTGTGTCCACATTGGTACTGAGCTTAAATAATTCCTCTCCCTCTCCGGTATTTATCCCTCTGATATATTTATAGAGAGCAATCATATCTCCCCTCAACCTTCTCAAGCCCAGCTCCTTGAGTCTCCTTTCATAAGACAGGTTTTCCATTCCTTGGATCATCCTAGTAGCCCTTCTCTGTACATGTTCCTTCTTAAACATCATCCTTCTTAAACATGGGAGACCAGTTTTCCAGTATTCCAGGTGAGGTCTCACCAGTGCCTTGTATAATGGTACTAACACCTCCTTATCTTTCCTGGAAATACCTCTCCTGATGCATCCCAAGACCGCATTAGCTTTCTTCACGGCCACATCACATTGGTAGCTCATAGTCATCCTGTGATCAACCAATACTCCAATGTCCTTCTCCTCCTCCGTTACTTCTAATTGATGCGTCCCCAGCTTATAACTAAAATTTTCGTTATTAATCCCTAAATGCATGACCTTATACTTCTCACTATTAAATTTCATCCTATTAGTGTTACTCCAGTTTACAAGGTCATCCAGATCTTCCTGTATGATATCCCGGTCTCTCTCTAAATTGGCAATACCTCCCAGCTTTGTATCATCCGTAAACTTTATTAGTACACTCCCACTTTTTGTGCCAAGGTCAGTAATAAAAAGATTAAATAAGATTGGTCCCAAAACCGATCCCTGAGGAACTCCACTGGTAACCTCCCTCCAGCCTGACAGTTCACCTTTCAGTATGACCCGCTGTAGTTTCCCTGTTAACCAATTCCTTATCCACCTTTCAATTTTCATATTGATCCCCATCTTTTCCAATTTAACTAATAATTCCCTATGTGGCACAGTATCAAATGCCTTACTGAAATCTAGGTAAATTAGATCCACTGGGTTTCCTTTGTCTAAAAAATCTGTTACTTTCTCAAAGAAGGAGATCAGGTTGGTTTAATATTCTTGGATGAAGATTATCTGGGCCCCCTGATTTAGTCCCATTAAGCTGTTCGAGTTTCTCTTCTACCTCAGATATGGTAATATCTACCTCCATATCCTCATTCCCATTTGTCATGCTACCATTATCTCTAAGATCCTCATTAGCCTTATTAAAGACTGAGGCAAAGTGTTTGTTTAGATATTGGGCCATGCCTAGATTATCCTTAACCTCCACTCCATCCTCAGTGTTTAGCGGTCCCACTTCTTCTTTCTTTGTTTTCTTCTTATTTATATGGCTATAGAACCTTTTACTATTGGTTTTAATTCCCTTTTGCAAAGTCTAACTCTACTTAACTTTTAGCCTTTTTCACTTTATCCCTACATGTTCTGACCTCAATAAGGTAGCTTTCCTTGCTGATCTTTCCCATCTTCCACTCCCTGTAGGCTTTCTGCTTTTTCTTAATCACCTCTCTGAGATACTTGCTCATCCAGCTTGGTCTACAAGTCCTGCCTATGAATTTTTTCCCCTTTCTTGGGATGCAGGCTTCCGATGGCTTTTGCAGCTTTGATTTAAAGTAATCCCAGGCCTCCTCTGCCTTTTGTTCCATAAGTTCTTCAGTCCAATCCACTTCCCTAACTAATTTCCTTAATTTTTGAAAGTCGGCCCTTTTGAAATAAACCCTAGTCACAGATTTATTTTTGTTTGAACTTCCGTTCAGTTTGAACTTAATTAGCTCATGATCACTTGAACCAAGGTTGTCCCCTACAACCATTTCTTCTATGAGGTCCTCACTACTCACCAAAACCAAATCTAAAATGGCATCCCCTCTAGTCGGTTCAGCAACTACTTGCTGAAGGAATCCATCAGCTATCGCATCTAGGAAAATCTGAGCCCTATTATTATTACTAGCACTCGTCCTCCAGTCTATATCTGGGAAGTTAAAGTCTCCCATGATCACACAATTTCCATTAGTATTTACTTCATTAAGAACATTAAAGAGGGCTCTATCCATATCCAAATTAGATCTCGGCGGTCTATAGCACACCCCAAGCACTATCCCAGGGGAGGCTCTACTAGTTTTCTTCCCCAATGTGATTTTTGCCCAGACGGACTCTGTCTTATCCATTCCATCGCTTCTTATTTCTTTACATTCTACCTCATCGTTGATATACAGTGCTACTCCACCACCTTTACCTTTATTTCTGTCTTTCCTAAACAGCACATACCCTTCAATACTTGTAGTCCAGTCATGACGACTATTCCACCATGTTTCTGTTATCCCTGTAATATCTGGTTTCACTTCCTGCACCAGTAGCTCTAGTTCCTCCATTTTGTTACCTGGGCTCCTCGCATTAGTGTACAAACATCTTAATTTTTGATGTTTGGCCTCACTCACATTCTGTACCCAACTGGGCATGGTCATTCTACCAGTATGACCTATTAGACTTGTATCCTCACTGCCCTTCCTCCTTATGTCCATTCTCCTACCCATGGCTGTATCCTTTCTTACTTTGTTTTCTTCCCTCTCAGTGCTAAAATCCAGCATGGAGATTACCTGGACATCTCCCAACCATCTCCCCCAAATTCCTAGTTTAAAGGTCTCTTAATCAGTTGTGTCAGCCTCCATCCTAGAAGTCTATTTCCTTCCCTACTCCGATGAAGTCCATCCCAAGAGAACTGTCCTCTGTCCATGAATGCCTCCCAGTGGCCATACATCCCAAAGCCCTCCTTATAGCACCACTGCCTAAGCCAACTGTTGGTAGTCATAATCTTGTCACACCTTTGTTGCCCTTCTCTAGGAACAGGCAGAATCCCACTAAAGATCACCTGAGCCTTTATTTCCTTAAGCATCTTCCCCAGCCTAGCATAGTCTCCCTTGATACATTCCAGCAAGAATCTACCGGTATCATTTGTTCCCACATGAAGGATAATTAGGGGATTCTTTCCCACTCCCTTTAGGATCCTTTTCAACCTCAGGTCTACATCCCGTATCTTAGCACCTGGAAGATAGCACACCGTTCTATTCTCTGGATCAGTTCTGGTTACAGGCCTGTCTATTCTTCTCAGTAAGGAGTCCCCGATCACATAGACCTGCCTTTTCCTGGTGACTGTGCTATTCTCCAGTCTATCCCCTGTTCCTTCTGGCTACAAGTTCTTTCTATTCCTATTCTCCCTTATAATCCTCTTCAACCCATCCTGTATCTTCCTGGACTCATATTTGGTGTAGTCTCCATTGGCTCTTCCCCTTTTCCAATAGGGCTAGCTGCTCTTCTCTTCTTCCTTGCCCTTCCACCTTCAGTGACCACCTGCTGAGCCCCTTCTTCATTTTCCAACTCTGCAAACCTATTCTTGAGCTCTATTTCTCCTTCACTAGCCCGTCTTTTCCTCTGCCTGCTTCTTTTAGTCACATGCTTCCACTGTCTACTTTCCTCACCCAGCAGTCTCCCCATCTGCAAGTCTGAGCTTTTCCCTTCAGCTACCTCATGTCTTTGCTCCATAATCTGCTCGAACCCCCTTCTCAACTCAGCCAGAATTTCCACCTGCATCTCCAATCCTTGGATCTTTTCCTCAATCAGCTCTATCAGATGGCATTTCATGCAGACAAAACTCTTACCAGGTACCCCCTCCAGGATCATGTACATACCTCAGCTTTCACATCCAGTCATCTTCATTGTGTCTTCCACCACATGGGTCACTCCCACTGCTGCCTCTGTATCTGTCATTGCCTTCCCACCTAAATCCTGTTAATCTGGGAAATACAAACCACACCAAAACACCACCACCCACAGCAAAAACCAACCCCAAACAAGTACCACAATACAAAATCCCACTGAAACTCCCCTGTTTACAGCTCTGTTTGCTGGCTCCTGTGCCAGGTTAAAAACTTCCCCAAGGTACAAACTTTGCCTTGTCCTTGAACAGTATGCTGCCATCACCAAGCGTTTGTAACAAAGAACAGGGAAAGAAACCACTTGGAGATGTTTTTCCCCCAAAATATCCCCCCAAGCCCTACAACCCCTTTCCTGGGGAAGGCTTGAAAATAATTCTCTCCAATTTGTACAGGTGAACACAGACCCAAACCCTTGGATTTTAAGAACAATGAAAAATCAATTAGGTTTTTAAAAATCATTTTAATTAAAGAAAAGGTAAAAGAATTAACTCTATAAAATTAGGATGGAAAATACTTTACAGGGTATTCAGATTCAAAACACAGAAGATCCCCCTCTGGGCAAAATCTTAGTTACAGAAAAAACAGGAATAAACCTCCCCCTGAACCCAGGGAAAATTCACATAAAACAAAAGATAAACTAATCTGCCTTGCCTGGCTTACCCTATACTGGTTGCAATATTGAAGACTTGGATTAGGATGGGTTGGAGAAGATGGATTTTTGTCTATCGTCTCTCAGTCCCAAGAGAGAACAAACACGTATAAAAAAAAAAAAGAGCACAAAACAAAAGCCTTCCTTCCCCCAAGATTTGAAAGTATCTTGTTCCCTTATTGGTCCTTTGGGTCAGGTGCCAGCCAGGTCAGCTGAGCTCCTTAACCTTTCACAGGTAACAGAATGTTGCCTCTAGCCAGGAGGGATTTTATAGCACTGTATACAGAAAGGTGGTTACCCTTCCCTTTATATTTATGACAGGAGGCATTGCGACATTTTGCTTTGCTTCAATCCTTGTGCTGGAAGAAAACAAAACCAGCTTTGCTTTGCTTTGCTTTAGACATTTTGTAATTATTTTTGGTACACATATAATAAGGGTTTTATTTAAGCAGTTCTAGACAAGTGAGTAGAGGACAAAAGCTTTCTATTTTAGAAACAGGCAGACTCATGTTGCTAAGCTGCATTCTCCATTTCACTCCTCCACTCAAGGCAGAGCCCATTCACTACTACAAGCAACTCAACAGTTCAAAACTGGACTGCAGAGCACCAGAATTCTGCACTTAAAAATGTAGGGTGAAGTTGAGAGTTCAGCCTAAATAAGGGTGTCTGAACTGATGAAACTTATACCATCTTTTAGCTCCCTCTAAATGTATTTTACCCCAAGGTAGACCCCCCTCTAGAATCCCATACGCTTACTTACCTAGACTCATACTCACTTTCCAGTGGGTCACTTGCCCATCACCTTTACATATCACCTCTGAATTTAGTCCGGAGCCGAACTGAGCGTGACAGAGTGGAAGTTTAATTTGGCAGCTGCACAGGGAGGGCAAATAACTGCCATGACGATCTCCTGAGATGTTCAGCCACTCCTGATTTTTTTTTTTAACAGATTCTTTTTTCAAGCATTTTTCTTCTGTAGTTTGGATTTCACTTTAATGCAATAAGCATGTGTTATGTTGCTAGAAGTATCTGATTAAAATGGAATATCACTGAATGGTTTCATAAGCAATTATCCTTACCATGTAATTAAACACAGCTCAAGCATATAAATCAGAGGCTTTCCTGTATCGCTGAAATCTAATATGTAGTGTAGCAGGACGGTTCTAATATACAGTGTAGCAGAACCGACAATGGATGAAATTCGCTGTGTCTGTTTCTCCCCGGCACGAATTTGTTCTTTTGTCAGCTAAGAAAGCAGAGGCATTGGCCCTCACTAGCGCCAGCCGTCAGCCTCATGCAGGAAAGTGAACCCTTGGTGGTAAGCGCTTTGTGAAAGTGGGAACATTAGCTAGCATTGTCATGCTCTGTGGTATCTTACTTCACAACCAGCAATGACCTAAGGTATGTGAAGAATAGTGACAGCCCCACAACAGTAAGACCATGGCATATTATTTAAATCCTTGTATTGCATAACATCATGAAGACCTTATGCATTTTCCAGGCTGTCTGACTAGTGCAGAAAACATTTTTCTGCACTTTAAAAATCTCAACATAAAAACTGCTTAATCCTTTACTTTTCTCATAAATCTTAACACAATTCCTTCTTTAGTAGAAAGCTATGGGTAATTATACTGTACAACAAAAACATATGCTTCGAGGATCATTGGATGTGTTAATTACCATTTAGTAGGATTGATGCTTACATTGTTGAAATAGTAAGGAAGAGTGTAAAAAATTATTCTTGATTAAATCAATTCCTTTTCTCAAATGAGGGTGATTTCAGTAGTCATTTCCTTTTTTAGATGATGGATAGATAAGTCTATCATCATTCTCCTATGCACTCCCAGTCCGGAGAACAGTGTCTCAATTTAGCAAGGCCTGTTGAATATTCTTACTCTTTTAATAGAACATATTTGCAAGATTTGCACAGATGTGTTTACTAATACAGTCTGTTTTGCATATCCCTTAACCTTTTCTGAATTGGGACAAACTATTCAGTGCTTATACCAAATAAAAAGTCTATTTTGTATAATTCAGTAGCTGCTGATCTTAGTGAGCTACAGGTCATTTTGACCCAGCCAAGACTATCAATACTGTCTCCAGTCTGGCTTTGTGCAGACATGGATTGCAAAAAATGATCAAGTTGCACTGTCACTTTCTTATCAAAGTCAACTAGATTTTGAAGTAACTTCTTATTGTGTCTGCCTTTTTTAAAAAATCATTTTGTTTGTGGCAATGTAGTACAGGAACAAATCTACATGCCTGGTTTGAATATAACCAAAGCCTTGTTTTGAAAATACACAAGGTCAAATCCTGCTCTCCTTTCTCACATGAGTAGTCCTAGTGGGAGTGTAGAGCAGGATTTGCCTTATAATATATAAAACATGCATTCCTTATATACATTAAAGCCACAAAAAAGATCTGCAAGGGAAGATACTGCACCCATACAGATCCAGTGGCAGGTTAAGTCCTTGCTTTTACAAAAAATGAAACATGTGAGATCCAGCTGAGACTCATTTTTCTTTCTAAAGAGTCTTTATAATTTAGAGAGCTATTATGAAGTAACTAAGGTTCAGAATTGGATCTAATATGTATATAGGTTTATCACACACACACTGCAGATATATATAAAATTCACTCTGCTGTCAGGCAAGACTATATGATGTCTGAATGACTACTCTGGTTGGTTGCTTGGTTGCCACTCCGGCAGCCTCCTGAGAGAGAGAGCAAGTCAGCTAACAAACTGTCCTCATACTTTTAACACTGGTCAACAGAAAATTTAAACAAGCCATAGCCATGTTGCTGTTTGCAGTTCCCTAAAGGAATCATAAGAGAAATGAATGCTTGCTGGGTAAAAAAGAATAAAATACAAAACAAACATGTAATGGTGCTGAGGGAGTTGGCTGATGTGATTGCAGAGCCATTGGCCATTATCTTTGAAAATCCTTGGCGATCGGGGGATGTCCCGGACGATTGGAAAAAGGCAAATATAGTGCCCATATTTTAAAAAAGGGAAGAAAAAGAACCCAGAGAACTACAGACCGGTCAGCCTCACTTCAGTCCCCAGCAAAATCATGGAGCGGGTCCTCAAGGAATCCATTTTGAAGCACTTGGAGGAGAGGAAGGTGATCAAGAACACCCAACATGGATTCACCAAGGGCAAGTCATGCCTGACCAACCTGATTGCCTTCTATGATGAGATAACTGGTTCTGTGGATATGGGGAAAAGTGGTGGATGTGATATAGCTTGACTTTAGCAAAGCTTTTGATACGGTCTCCCACAGTATTGTGCCAGCAAGTTAAAGAAGTATGGATTGGATGAATGGACTGTAAGGTGGATAGAAATCTGGCTAGATTGTCGGGCTCAACAGGTAATGATCAACGACTCAATGTCTAGTTGGCAGCCGGTATCAAGCAGAGTGCCCCACGGGTCGGTCCTGGAGCTGGTTTTGATCACCATCTTTATGGGATGAATTGCACTCTCAGCAAGTTCGCAGCAAGCTGTGGGGAGAGGTAGGTATGCTGGAGGGTAGGGATAGGGTCCAGAATGACCTAGACAAATTGGAGGATTGGGCCAAAAGAAATCTGATGAGATTCAACAAGGACAAGTACAGAGTCCTGCACTTAGGAAGGAAGAAAGAATCCCATGCACCGCTACAGGCTGGGGACCGATTGGCCAAGCAGCAGTTCTGGAGAAAAGGCCCTGGGGATTACAGTGGACGAGAAGCTGGATATGAGTCAGCACTGTGCCCTCGTTGCCAAGAAGGCCAGTGGTACATTGGGCTGTATTAGTAGAAGCATTGCCAGCAGATCGAGGGAAGTGATTATTCCCCTCGATTCGGCACTGGTGAGGCCACGCCTGGAGTATTGTGTCCAGTTTTGGGCCCCCCACTACAGAATGGATGTGGACAAATTGGAGAGAGTCCAGTAGAGGGCAATGGAAAAGATTAGGGGGCTGGGGTACATGCCTTATGAGGAGAGGCTGAGGGAACAGAGGTTATTTAGTCTGCAGAAGAGAAGAGTGAGGGGGGATTTGATAGCAGTCTTCAACTACCCGAAGGGGGGTTCCGAAGAGGATGGAGTTAGGCTGTTCTCAGTGGTGGGAGATGACAGAACAAGAAGCAATGGTCTCAAGTTGCAGTAGGGGGAGGTCTAGATTGGATATTAGGAAACACTATTTCACTAGGAGGGTGGTGAAGCCCTGGAATCGATTACCTAAGGAGGTGGTAACCTTAGAGGCTTTTAAGGCCTGGTTTGACAAAGCCCTGGCTGGGATGATTTAGTTGGTGTTGGTCCTGCTTTGAGCTGGGGATTGGACTCGATGATCTCCTGAGGTCTCTTCCAACTCTAATATTCTATGATTATTTCTAAGTGGCTATTGAAAGCAACAGAGAAAATAACATACAGAAATTGTCACATACATTTTCGTAGTGTATGTCTACACTATGAAATTAGGTCAATTTTATAGAAGTCGATTTTTAGAAATTGATTTTATACAGTCGATTGTGTACGTCCCCACTAAGAGCATTAAGTCGGCAGAGTGTGTCCTCAATACCGTGGCTAGCATCTACTTACGGAGTGGTGCACTGTGGGTAGCTATCCCACAGTTCCCGCAGTCTCTGCTGCCCATTGGAATTCTGGGTTAAGCTCCCAATGCCCGATGAGGCAAAAACATTGTCAAGGATGGTTTTGGTTACATGTCATCAGTCTCCCTTCCCTCCGTGAAAGCAACAGCAGACAATCGTTTCGCGCCTTTTTTCCTGGGTTACCCATGCAGATGCCATACCACAGCAAGCATGGAGCCCGCTCAGCTTACCGCTGCTGTTGTGAGCATTGTAAGCACCTTGTGAATTATCCTAGAGTACATGCAGAACCGGGCTAAGAGATGCCAGCACGAGGATTATTGTGATGAGGATGTGGACACAGACTTTCCTGAAAGCACAGGCTGTGGCAATTGGGACATCATGGTGGCAGTGGGGCTGGTTGATACAGTGGAATGCCGATTCTGGGCCCGGCAAACAAGCACAGACTGGTGGGACCGCATAGTGTTGCAGGTATGGGATGGTTCACAGTGGCTGCGAAACTTTCGCATGCTTAAGGCAACTTTCCTTGAAATTTGTGAGTTGCTTTCCCCTGCCCTGAAGCGCAGGAATACCAAGATGAGAGCTGCCCTGACAGTTGAGAAGCGAGTAGTGATAGCCCTTTGGAAGCTTGCAACACCTGACTGCTACTGGTCAGTCAGCAATCAATTTGGAGTGGGCAAATCTACTGTGGGGACTGCTGTGATCCAAGTAGCCAATGCAATCACTGACGTTCTGCCATCAAGGGTAGTGACTCTGAGAAATGTGCAGGTCATACTGGATGGCTTTGCTACAACGGGGTTCCCTAACTGTGGTGGGGCGATAGACGGAACGCATATCCCTATCTTGGCACTGGACCACCTTGCCAACCAGTACATAAACCGCAAGGGGTACTTCTCAATGGTGCTTCAAGCACTGGTGGATCACAAGGGACATTTCACCGACATCAGCGTGGGATGGCCGGGAAAGGTGCATGATGCTCGCATCTTTAGGAATTCAGGGCTGTTCGAGCAATTGTAAGAAGGGACTTACTTACCAGACCAGAAAATTACCACTGGGGATGTTGAAATGCGAATAGTTATCCTTGGGGACCCAGCCTACCCCTTGCTCCCATGGCTCATGAAGCCGTACGCAGGCAGCCTGGACAGTAGTAAGAAGCAATTCAACTATAGGCTGAGCAAGTACAGAATGGTGGTAGAATGTGCCTTTGGACGTTTAAAAGCTCTCTGGCTCTGTTTGCTGACTAGATTAGACCTCAGCACAACCAATGTTCCCATTATTATTGCTGCTTGCTTTGTGCTCCATAATATCTGTGAGAGTAAGGGGGAGACTTTATGGCAGGATGGGAGGTTGAGGCAAATCGCCTGGCGGCCAGTTTTGAGCAGCCAGACACCAGGGCAATTAGAAGAGCACAGCTCAGCGCACTGCTCATCAGAGAGGCTTTGAAAACCAGTTTCATGATTGGCCAGGCTACGGTGTGACAGCTGTGTGTGTTTCTCCTTGCTGCAAATCCCCTTTGTTGATTTTAATTCCCTGTAAGCTAACCACCCTCCCACCTTCGATCACAGCTGGCAAAGGTAATAAAGTAACTATTGTTTTGAAACCATGCATTCTTTCTTTATAAAAAAGTGAGATAACTGACAAGGTAGCATGGATGGGGTGGGGTGTGGGAGGAGGGAAGGACAAGGCCACATTGCTTATTGTAGCCACACTACAAATCAAAACTGTTTGAATGACAGCCTTCTGTTGCTTGGGTCATCCTCTGGAGTGGAGTGGCTGGGTGCCCAAAGCACCTCCCCCCTGTCCCCCTTCCCCCTCCCCCCGCGTTCTTGGGCATCTGGGTGAGGAGGATATGGAACTTGGGGAGGAGGGTAGGTGGTTATACAATGGATACAGCAGGGGTTTGTGCTCTTGTTGGCTTTCCTGCAGCTCCAACAGATGCTTCATCATGTCCATTTGCTCCCCCATTAGCCTCAGCATCACCTCCTGCCTCTGCTTTTTGCACTCAGTTAATGCTTTCCTGGCCTCTGCCACTGCCATGCATTAAGCTGTGCCCTATCAGTGCAGGAGGACTGCATGAGCTCAGAAAACATGTCATTGCGAGTGCATTTTTTTCGCCTTCTAATCTGCGATAACCTCAGGGACGGAGATGATAGGGGGAGCATAGAAACATTTGCACCTGGGGAGAGATAAAAAGGGAGAGTAAAATTTAAGATGATACATTTCTGAGAACAAAAGGGAAACTCTTTCACAGTGAATCAAGCAATTCACAGCAGACAGCACATGTGCTTTAGGTACAAGATCACATTTTGCCTTTTATATTGAGTGCCTGCCAGTATGGTGACACATCACACACGGCTGGGCAACAGAATTCAGTTTCCAGGCAGCCATGGTAAGCCTTTTGGTATGCAGGGTTGGCTTCTTCCACCTTCATAACATATGGAAATGGTTTCAAACTGCAGCGCCATCCGTGCAGGCAGGCCAAACTCCGATCAAAAAGAAGAAATGCTAATATATATGCCAAAATCGCACAGGGCATGGTGGAGAGAGGCTACAACAGGGACACACAACAATGCCGCATGAAAGTTAAGGAGCTCAGGCAAGCCTACCAAAAGACAAAGGAGGCAAACGGTCGCTCCAGCTCAGAGCCCCATACATGTCGCTTCTATGATCAGCTGCATTTCATTCTGGGGGGGACCCTACCACTACCCCACCACTGTCCGTGGACACCTGCAAGGGGGGAGTCTCACGCAACAGGGAGGAGGATTTTGTGGATGAGGAAGAGGAGAAGGAGAATGCACAGCAGGCAAGTGGTGAATCCATTCTCCTCGGCAGCCAGGACCTTTTCATCACCCTGGAGCCAATACCCTCCCAAGGCGGGATCCCCTGAAGCCGGAGAAGACAGCTCTGGTGAGTGCACATTTGTAACTAAAGTGTAGGGTTTAAAAACCAAAACTGTTTAATGTTTGATTTGCCTTGAAGAATTTGGATGCATTTGCGGCCGGTACAGCTACTAGAAAATTCTGTTAACGTGTCTGGGGACGGAGCGGAAATCCTCCAGGGACATCTCCATGAAGCTGTCCTGGAGGTACTCTGAAAACCTTTGCAGAAGGTTTCTGGGGAGGGCTGCTTTATTTCGTCCTCCCCGGTAGGACACTTTACCACGCCAAGCCAATAGCAAGTAGTCTGGAATCATTGCAGCACAAAGCATGGCAGCAAATGGTCCTGGGTTTTGGTCGCATTCAAGTAACATTTGGTCTTTATCTTTCTGTGTTAGCCTCAATAGAGTGATATCATTCATGGTCACCTGGTTGAAATAGGAGAATTTTTGTATGGGAACAGTAAAAGGACCCCATTCATGCTGGGTTGTTTGCGCTTGGCTAACAGGGATCATCCTGGAGAATAGCCATGCGGTGAGGTGGGGGAAGGTGTGTGCTGCACATCCACCTGAAAACCGCAGCCCCTCCTTTTAAATGTGAAACCCAACCAGCATTGCTTGTTAAGGGAAAGGATGGCACTGCAGTTTGAAACCATTTCCACATGTTATGAAGGTGGAAGAAGCCAACCCTGCATACCAAAAGGCTTACCATGGCTGCCTGGAAACCGAATTCTGTTGCCCAGCCGTGTGTGATGTGTCACCATACTGGCAGGCACTCAATATAAAAGGCAAAATGCGAACTTGTACCTAAAGCACATGTGCTGTCTGCTGTGAATTGTTTGAATATCTGTGAAAGAGTTTCCCTTTTGTTCTCAGAAATGTATCATCTTAAATTTTACTCTCCCTTTTTATCTCTCCCCAGGTGCAAATGTTTCTTTGCTCCCCCTATCATCTCCGTCCCTGAGGTTATCGCAAGGGAGACACCTAATGCGGCTAAATTCGACTTAACCCTGTAGTGTAGACCGGGGCTTAGTCTGAATCTTCTGATTCCCCATGTGTCTCCACCAAAATCCACAATGGAAATTACAAACCTCCTTTGATTTATATTGTAGTACTGTAGTAAAATCACGTCATGATCTGCAGTTCTGCTGCTGGTCAGTATGCATTCCTGGTACACAAATTCTTTTGCAAGGGAACAAACCTAAAGGTATGCAGAATATGCATCTGTTCTCCTATTTGCAGTGCTACTGTTATAATTTCATCTGAATCTCTGGTCTAGGGTATAAGGTCTTTAAGAAAATTTCTCCCCAAAAAGAACAGTAGTAAATCTTCAAAAGGCATATCTTTTAAATTGACTTCACTGGGAGCAGGATTGGATCCAGAGTGGATAGATATTCTAAATGTATTTTGACCACTCTTGCAGATGTTTCTTCTCTCTTCATCTTGGTTTTGGTTTGGTTTTGTTGCAAGATGCAATGTATTGTGTTTATGAGCATGATTTATTTAACATAATTTATCATTCCAGAATTATTCTGATAGTAATAGTAAAAGTTTAGGGAGGTTGATGAGATTCACAGCTTTTCAATTCTAGGTTGCTGTTTGGAATCTGGCCCAGGCCAACTATAATTTAAAGTTACCAGTCATTACTGGTTGTTTTCCAGTTGCTTGGGTCGAAAAGTAATTGGAAAGTTAAGAAGTATGGCTGCCAGAGGATATTTTATAGACCAGCTGAAATAATTTCATCTTTAGTGGAAAAACAGCACACCCACTGGAACAGACACTTATACGCTCTCTTTCATACCGTTATGTGGACTTCAAAGGCTCAATGCCATCTCACGTAATTTGAAATGGTGCTATTTTGAAAATAGCTGATAGAGCAGACATCATCATCAGAATAGTTGAAAGTGTAAAACACAAAAATGGCCATACTAGGTCAGATCTGTGGTCCATCTAGCCTGGTATCCTGTCTTCCAACAATGGTGGTTGCCAGATGCTTCAGATCAAGTGAACAGATCAGGGCAATTTATTGAGTGATCCATCATCTGTCATCCAGTCCCAGCTTCCGGCAGTCAGAGGTTTAGGGATGCCCAGAGCATGGGGTTACATGCCTTGTATATCCTTATTCTTTCATGTTCCTCCTTATGGGCTTATAACTTGTGAAGCAATGTGACTACTATAGAACCCGGAGGGGGCAAGTGGAGGGTGTAGAGTGGGGCAGGAGACTGAGTATGTTAAACTACCACCATTCTGATTGGGTAGCATTTTACATCCACTTTACAATCACTTGCCACAGGTGATGACTATACAAGGTATAGGGCAACAGAAAATCAGCTCCCATTTTCTGACATAAATATGCACGTCAGCCCTGATCCTGAGGGTTCTTAAGCCCTTCCATAGCTTTACTCATATGAATAACCCACATACTTGCATGGGACTATTCACATGAATAATGCATGAATATGCTTAATATGCAGGGCTGGACCTTAGAAAAGAAAAGATGAATGCTTAATCTGAGTTGATTTTGTATTTATTTAAATGGTGCTATTTGAAGATGAAAATAACAGAAACAATTTGGTTAAGAGTAACATTACATATGTTTAAGTGTAAAGTCTGAGAGAGAGAGGTGATGTGGAGGTAAGTTTCCTATGAACTGAATGAAGCAGGGGCCCTGTGGGAAAAAATAGTATGTGATCATGTAATGTAAAGACCATATCAAAATGCATACACATAACATTATGATCGCACAGACAATCTTATTTCTGACATTTCCTGACTTTTGAGTGTTTAAGTTTGCACTGGGCTTCTTGTACCAAAAGTGTTTTTTAATGTAATGTTTTATTAAAAAGAAATATAAAATGTGTATAACTGCTAATGTGTCAGTTTCCAGAGGTAGATTTCAGGGGAAGTTAGTGACCCTTACTAACAGCCCCATCTAATATATAAGGAGCTGATAGAAGACAATCACTTAGGAAGGATGGAAGTCAAAAAAAAATGGAAATCAAATTTGACATAATCACACATAGCATTGCAGTGTTTTTAGAGGCCGAATGGTTTCATGTTCAATCTTAATCAAAGATAATTTTGACTATATGGTACTTAGTTATGAAAAATACTTCACATACTTGGTCTTTATAAAAAGATCCTGATTAAAGTACACTAAAATATCCAATTTCAATTGTTTGTTCTTAATGTAGAATAGGACTTTTCTCATTTAGTTACAGCAAAATTTTAAATTCTGCCGTTGTCGTCTTTTGTTTTTAACCTGTGGTATAATGCATACAGGTTCAGCTGCACAGACTAAGGTACAATTTGTGAACTTGTGAGGATATTTAGTATACAGGTTTTTTTTCTAAGTTGCAAAGGAGTATAGTTTCAGCCAGACCACACTCATAGAGGGCTTTTGTGATGTCCCTTAGACTTTGGAGGTTGCTCTGCTCCGTGGTTTGAAATAGTCTGAAAATGATGTTTGACAGGTCTTGGAGGGAAATTTGAGGATATGTCACTGAATGGTGCGAAAGCTGCTACTTTGATTTGTTTTGTATGCATATTTATATGTTAAAGTGGGACCACTAACACTGCCTATTATTAAGATTATCCAAACCTGTCCATTATAAGATTCAGTTTCCTAGTAGCTTATACTTTGCCAAATTTAACCCTTCGTGCTGAAACTTTCCATGCCAGGTGTCTTCTTCAGTCTGGGTTTTGGAAAATTTCAGCCAAAACGGTTCAGCCCTTACCAAGAATGAAGCTTGGGAAAAATAAGTTGTTCGTGTTTAAAAAATAAATAAATAAATAAAAAATGGTGACTTTTTTTGGGAGCAGGGACTTATATATTGGAGCAGTGACTTGAAATTTGGCAGGGCCGTGGCCATGGTGTGTCTTTTGCTGCCCCAGTAAAACTGAAGGATGCATAGTCAAGTGCTCCAAAGTTAGGAAGTACCAAAACTTAAGGTTTGCTATGCAACATTAATCCAGCTCTCATATGTGCATGTATTATGATACAGTCATTTATTACATGATTACCTACTACTTTTTCCACAGAGCCCCTTCCTCATTCGGTCCACAGGATGGACCTGCTCTGGGGAAGGATCAGTGTTGTGTTGTGAATGAGGCAGGAGATTGCAGGAAGAAAAGGATGGTCTTACGATTCAGTCAGTTGGATGCTGCCCTGGAGAACTGGTGTCTCTCGCTGTCTCTGCCATAGAGTTTCTGTGTGATGCTCATCAAGTCACTTAAACCAAACTTTTCAGAGATGGTCACTAATTGTGCGTTCTTCATTTTCTGCTGGACTGCACCAGAGGGGTGTTGAATAAGATATTTTAGTTCTGTTCTGTACTTTTCCCCTGAATGGATACATGTAAATTTTCTGTTATCTCAGAAGTAGGTAATTTTCTTGACAATTCATAAAAGATTACTATTTTATTGAACTAAACTTTAATGTGCATCTACAGTACTTCTGATTTAAAGCACTGGGATAATTGTATTTATTTATAAACTATTTCCCTATATTAATAGACTTTTTGTATTGTATTTTTGAAGAAACAAATAATTTTTAATCACTTTTGATTGTAGGGCATAGTGATCTTATAAGCAACAATTGTATTGACTGTGCCAGAAAATTTATCAAAAATTCTTGGAGCAAAGGAGGTACATGCTTTTCACTGGAACTGATCATTTCAAACAAGAAGAGGGAGGAAATATTAAAAGCAGATCCTTGCAGAGTTAGATCACCAGTACTCACCAGAACTAATTATGCATGTGGTTTTCTGAGGGAGAATTTCATTTACTGTCAGCATTTGTCAGAACCATCATCTTTCCCCCTTCAGATCTTCCCTGCCCACTCCCTTCTCATCACACTAGATAACACAACCATTGTCCCTTCTCCTGGGCTCAACTCTTCTTTGGCTTTTCTCTCCTTCATCCAAGCTGTTGCTAACTTACGTTTCTTATCATAGCACATCTCCAAAAGCAAACCTTGCTTCCAAAAGCAATCCCTGCTACCAAATCCCTTGACTGTGCACTAGTAATCTTCTGCTGGATTAGTACAGCCTGTTTCTTTCTGGCCTATTTGACTATCATGTTGCACTTCTCCCCTCTACTCAGTATGCCACCTCCATACTTACTTTTCTCTCACATTACTCTTACCAATAATCCTTCCACCTTTCGTTTCCTTTCACCTCCTGTGTATCTACATCATATTCAAACTCTTCTCCTCACCTTCAAGGCTATTTACAGTTCAGTTCCTTTCTACGTCTTGCCTCTTTTTTCCTGCTTGTATAACACCGACAGACCCTGGTAGTCGGCAGGCAGGATCGAACCAGGGACTTCTGGAGCTTAGTGCATGAGCCTCTACAGCATGAGCTAAAACCCAACTGCCTGTTAGCTAAGGCTGTAGTGCAAACTCATTTTCTCTCTCTCTTTAAGAGGTCTCAGTGCCACTAGATGCAACAGAACACCACACCCTGAAGGTGTGTGGGTTACACTTGCACCATGCACTCTGCTTCTTTTCATTCTGTCTGTGTAATCTGCTTACAAAAGGGCTTTCACACTTTCTCCCATAACATCTTTATCATCTCCCTGATCCCATATGCCATTTAATCTTGCCTCATATACTACTACTTTTGATTCTGTTTACACCAAGATTTGTTTTCTTTTTTTCAAATTATGATTATTAAAAGATCTGACAGCTAGAAAGATGAAATGTCAAGTAAAATTCAGTTTCCATTCCACTTTGGGATTATATTTTCTTAATAAAAGCAAGTGTTAGAGGGTGGAATCCTTCATAAAGCAGCTTTTCTCTACATTTTCTGAGGCAGCATGATACTCCATGGCTGAGTTCAGTGCGAAGAATCCCTTAGATTTGATGGTATTTTGCAACCTTCTGTTGCAGTGGTAACATTTTTTAGCCAATGACAATTCCACTGTCTGTTACCTAATTCCTGAAGCTCTCTCACTTGTACATTCCTTTTTCCATAGCTGCAGAATCACTCAATAGCCCTGGCATTTACCTTTTGCAGTGCACTAAGTTATACATCTTATGAAAGGGAGTTGGTGTACCTTGTAAAAAAGACAGCTAGAGAAAACAGCTTTGAGCTATGTGCTGTATCACCTTATCATGCCATTACATCTCAAGGCACTTTGCAGAAGATGTACAATCATTTAATAATACAGTCTCGAATGCTGATCAAAATGACAGAAAGCACAAAGGGGAAAGAAGTGAGTTATCAGTTCTGATTTAGAGAGTGAATATCCCTGATATAGCTGGGTGTAGAGTTCCACAAAGAATGTGATGAATGGTTAAAGCAATAGCCATTCCACCAAGCACCTACTGTTTAGATACTGGTGATGAATGTAGGATAGCATCAGATTACCTCCACTGTCAGTAGTGACTGAAAAGCAGGCTTGGTCAGAAAGTCCACTTGGACAAAGATTGAAGAGCTTGGTAGATCAAATGAAGTGTGTACTGCATTCTGAAACTAACGCAGAATCTGAGCCACCATTGTTATTAAATCAGTACTGGAGTTATGTGTCTTCTCTGTCATATAGTATTCATAATTGAAATTCAATGTTGATAAATGCAAAGTAATGGACATTGGAAAACATAATCCCAACTATACGTATAAAATGATGGGGTCTAAATTAACTGTTACCACTCAAGAAAGAGATTTTGGAGTCATTGTGGATAGTTCTCTGAAAACATCCACTGAATGTGCAGCGGCAGTCAAAAAAGCGGAGAGGCTGTTGGGAATCATTAGGAAAGGGAGAGATGATAATACAGAAAATATCATATTGCCTTTCTATAAATCCATGGTACGCCCACATCTTCAATACTGCATGCCGATATGGTCCCCCCATCTCAAAAAAAGATACATTGGAATTGGAAAACATTCAGAAAAGGGCAACAAAAATGATGAGGGGTATGGAATGGCTGACATATGAGGAGAGATTAATAAAACTGGGACTTTTCAGCTTGGAAAAGAGATGACTCAGGGGATATGATAGCTGTCTATAAAATCATGACTGGTGTGGAGAAAGGAAAAAAGGAAGTGTTATTTAATCCTTCTCCATAACATAAGAACTAGGGGTCACCCAATGAAATTAATAGGCAGCAGGTTTAAAACAAACAAAACGAAGTATTTCTTCACACAACACACAGTCAACCTGTGAACTCCTTGTCAGAGGGTGTTGTGAAGGCCAAGACTATAACAGGGTTCAAAAAAGAACTAGATAAGTTCATGGAGGAGAAGTCCATCAATGGCTTTTACCCAGCATGAACAGGGATGGTGTCCCTAGCCTCTGTTTGCCAGAAGCTCGGAATGGGCAACAGGGAATGGATCACTTGGTGATTACCTATTCTGTGTATTCCTTCTGCGGCACCTGGCATTGGCCACTGTCGAAAGATAGGATACTGGGCTACATACACCTTTGGTCTGACCCAGTATGGCCCTTCTTATGTTCTTAAGTAGGGATGGGCAAAGCCAGGGCAGAGAGAGATTGCAAGTGTCACAGTGTGTTAAAAAAATCTAGCACATTTACAAAGGAGCTCATTTTAAAAAATCTTTCTTTTTTTCTGTAAATGACGCCCTCACTCTTTTAAAGGCGATTCAGTTTTCAAATCTGTTTTACTGCTAAGGGAAGCCAGTGCTATGTAATCAGTGAAGAAAACTTTGAAAGATCACTTCACATGGGGCTGTTCCTTTAGTCAAAATCCTAAAGAAGCGCAAACAATTTCAAGCGGTTTTGGACATGGGGAATCTCAGCTGCTAGATTGTACTGAAAATTATCCTGGGACTCCAACTTACAAATTTTGATGAAATAGGCACTGAGTAAAATATTTCGGGGCATGATGGAAGCACATATGCTGTTTCAGAGAGAGACAGATTCACAGTGCCTCACAAGCAGCAGTGACACATATAGAGGGGACCCTTAACATCAGTAGAAGAAATGTACAATTTGGCAACAGCCCTGATAACGCTCCAGCAGCGCCTGGAAGGACCGAACATGTGCTGTTTGTAGAAGGGAAGACTATAGAAAGACACTTATCCCTCAGCTCTCCTCCCCATGAGAAGTGTATTCAACAATAACAGGGCCTTTAATATCAATGCCACAGCTATACAGCTTGGCAGACTCTCTATGTGGGAATGTACTGCTTCTCACAGGTGCCGACTTCTATTTTTCCCCGAGGATGCTCCACCCCTACTCTGCCCTGAGGCTCCACCCCTCCCTGATGCCCTGCCTTTGCTCCACCTCTTCCTGTCCCCACTATGCCCTCTCCCCTAGGCCCACTGCTTATTACTCTCCGCCCTGCCCCAAGTGCCCCCTGCCAGCAGCTAAACAGCTCATCGGTGGCCCCGCTGGAAAGCTGTGGCTGGTGGCTGCTGAGCACCCCCCCCTTTTTTGTTTTTCTTTTGTGAGTGCTTGCGCCCTGGAGCACCCATGGAGTTGGTGCCTATGTTGCTCGTGTTAACAAGCCAGTAGTAGCACAACATTTCAGTAATGGATTTTTACATCCATTTCTTGGCCACGCAGAGGAGTGAGGAACCCTGGCTGGGCTTCACTATTTTCTAGCTAGTGTAACTTCTTGGGTACTTTTTCAAGTGATTTTCTATAAATGTCCTTTTTGTACAATGGGCCAAATACATTTTGCACCAGGAACATTTACTGGGAGATATAATAAATGCTTCCACTGAGTGCCAAAAATTATATGTGGGATTTTTTATTTGCATCCTATTCAAATAATATGTAAAGAGAAATTTAAAATATTTCTGTGTTTTTCTTTTCTACAGAAATGTTGTTAGACCAAAAATTTTCTATAAGCAATGAGATATTAACTCAGAAGAAAAATATGGAACAGAATACAGGAACTTTTATATTCAAGCTATGGAAGGTGGTTCCCAAGTTAATGAGTTAAGTACTGCTAAAGCAGTAACGGTTTAAATAGAGTTAATAAAAAGTATGTTAATGCATACATGTGTAAGAGCTTTTAAAATCCATGTAGGTCTGACATTATCCTACCTGCTGTGATTAAATTAAAAATCCAGTGCAACCAGTAAGAAATAGGAGTCTGGATTTCATCTGTGCACCACATTGCATTAGTTTTTGTCAAAACCCTTAGCCCCTGCTGTAAATTGTTCCTACACACTCAAAACTCCTGTGAAATAACACAAAAGGTGTGGTTTGTTTCCAAACCATGTGTAGCTAGTAGTGATATCCATTCCAGAGTAGAATGTGATTTGTATCTATAGCATCCTTCCTATAGAGTATCAGAAAAAGCTCTACACAGAGAACCATAGAATATTAGGGTTGGAAGAGACCTTAGGAGATCATCTAGTCTAATCCCCTGCTCAAAGCAGGACCAACACCAACTAAATCATCCCAGCCAGGGCTTTGTCAAACCAGGCCTTAAAAACCTATAAGGATGGAGATTCCACCACCTCCCTAGGTAACCCATTCCAGGGCTTCACCACCCTCCTAGTGAAATAGTGTTTCCTAATATCCAACCTAGACCTCTCCCACTGCAACTTGAGACCATTGCTTCTTGTTCTGTCATCTCCCACCACTGAGAACAGCCTAACTCCATCCTTTTTGGAACCACCCCTTCGGGTAGTTGAAGGCTGCAATCAAATCCCCCCTCACTCTTCTCTTCTACAGACTAAATAACCCTTGTTCCCTCAGCCTCTCCTCATAAAGCATGTATCCCAGCCCCCTAATCATTTCCATTGCCCTCTGCTGGATTCTCTCCAATTTGTCCACATCCCTTCTGTAGTGGGGGGCCCAAAACTGGACACAGTACTCCAGGTGTGGCCTCACCAGTGCCGAATCGAGGGGAATAATCACTTCCCTCGATCTGCTGGCAATGCTCCTAGTAATACAGCCCAATATGCCATTGGCCTTCTTGGCAACGAGGGCATGCTGCTGACTCATATCCAGCTTCTCGTCCACTGTAATCCCCAGGGCCTTTTCTCCAGAACTACTGCTTGGCCAATCGGTCCCCAGCCTGTAGCAGTGCATGGGATTCTTTCTTCCTTCCTAAGTGCAGGACTCTGTACTTGTCCTTGCTGAACCTCATCAGATTTCTTTTGGCCCAATCCTCCAATTTGTCTAGGTCACTCTGGACCCTATCCCTACCCTCCAGCATACCTACCTTTCCCCACAGCTTGCTGCGAACTTGCTGAGAGTGCAATTCATCCCATAAAGATGGTGAACAAAACCGGCCCCAGGACTGACCCGTGGGGCACTCTGCTTGATACCGGCTGCCAACTAGACATCAAGTCGTTGATCATTACCTGTTGAGCCCGACAATCTATCCAGATTTCTATCCACCTTATAGTCCATTCATCCAATCCATACTTCTTTAACTTGCTGGCAACAGTATTGTGGGAGACCGTATCAAAAGCTTTGCTAAAGTCAAGCTATATCACATCCACCACTTTCCTCATATCCACAGAACCAGTTATCTCATCATAGAAGGCAATCAGGGTTGGTCAGGCATGACTTGCCCTTGGTGAATCCATGCTGACTGATCTCGATCACCTTCCTCTCCTCCAAGTGCTTCAAAATGGATTCCTTGAGGACCCGCTCCATGATTTTGCCGGGGACTGAAGTGAGGCTGACCGGTCTGTAGTTCTCTGGGTTCTCTTTCTTCCCTTTTTTAAAATATGGGCACTATATTTGCCTTTTTCCAGTCATCCAGGACCTCCCCTGATCGCCACGAATTTTCAAAGATAATGGTCAATGCCTCTACAATCACATCAGCCAACTCTCTCAGCACCCTTGGATGCATAGATCTGGACCCATGGACTTGTGCATGTCCAGCTTTTCTAAATAGTCCTTAACCTGTTCTTTCACCACTTAGGGCGTAAAGGAAAGTTTTATCATATGATGTATAGAAATAAAATTACTGAGTGCATGAAGATTATGTGCCAGTTGTTTAGGACAGCACAGAACAAAGAGTAACCCCCCACAACAATGGGGAATAGACAAGAAAGGACAACAGGAAGGCCACAACCAGAGTGTAGTGAATGGCTAGCAACATGAGTGGTGCGTCCAATAGGTTGGGGAAGGCTGTGCTTCCCCAAACAGCCCTGACCCTGCCCATGCTCTTCCCCGAAGCCCCTTCCTGCTTGCACTTTCCCCCTTTGCCCCAGCCCAGGCAGGCTGCTCCTCTTCGGTCCTTCTGCGGCCAGGACTTGGCGTGGCTTGGGCTGCCCAGTGTTGCTCCACCGCCCAGTTCTTGGGGAGAGTTGGGAGGGGGGGTGCTGAGGCTGCCTGCCCTGTGTCAGGGGGCCCTGGGGGCATTGGGGCCACGGGAGCCGTGTGCTGCCTGCCTGCCCGCCCACGGCTTGAGGGCTGGGGAGGGCCACGCGCTGCCTGCCAGCACTCGGTACTCTGGGCCTGGGCCTGGGACAAGGGTGGAGGCTGGTGACGGCAGGGAGAGTGGGCTGGTGGCTCCGGCGGGGGAAGGAGGGGCGGGGCCAGAAGGGGGGGTGGGACCGGCTGGGGGCTAGCCTCTGCCAGCCGGCGTTTCACCCACTGCCCACGGCTAGGAACTAGCTTTTGAACACGATTTAGGGTGGGATAGGATGCCAGTAAAGACAGAGGTGATGTGGTCTTGCTTTCTGGAATGAGAGTTCTGGCTACAGCATTCAGGAAACCCTGAGGTTTGGAGAATAGAGATTTTGGAAGACCATAGTACATAGTAAAATGGTTGAGGCAGGAAGGTAAGAGATAAATAGTGATTTAATCAGTCCATTTAGGGTGAGCTCTCACAGTGTTCTGGAGGTGTTGGGTAAATTAGCAAACTAGAGACATAAGGGAGAAAAGAGTAAGTTAGGGTTAAAAGTAAATCCTAGCATTCTGGTCTGAGACCAGGCCTGAGCATGGGAATTTCTCTTTGTTTGTATTTTCAATACTATTGTTTATTTGTCCTTGTTTTTTTAGCTTTTTCACAACTCAGGAAGCTATTTATTGGGCTACAATAATTGGGCCAGCTAGTCTTCCCATGGCATGTCAGTATCTTGATAATAGGGATAGGGCACGCACACACACGCTCCCCACAAGTATATCATACACGCATCTGCACCCATTATAGTTCAGTGTCAAGCAGGACTGAAAGCAAGAATGGACATGTAAAAACATTTATGTGGTAGCTATTGTGTATTTCTGTTCTGTATCTAACTTTAAAACAGACCTTAGAAAACCTCCCATACTATTGTTAAAACTTCTGTTTTTGCCCTTGGTCCTGTCTGCCTCTGGCTATCCTTCTTTATTATTATTTCTTCTCTCACACATTAACTTATGAGTATGTGACATTGCTATCAGTGCAGTGTGTGGAGAATGAAGTCAGTGGCTGTGTTCAATGAGCCTAAACACTAAAAACATTACACATTTGTGCACCGACACTTACATTTTTCAGTCTTATTAACTTAAAGAGGTGTGACTTTGCTGTCATTGCAGTGCAAAGGACATGAAATCTTGTCCCAGTGCCCAGGCTAGCCAAGAGAGAAGTTTCCGAAATAGTCACTGTAGGAGATTTGGTACAGTTTGCTACTAAATCAGTTGGGTTGCTGGAGCATAACCCGGGGGCTGTACAAGGAAAGAGAGCATGTTTTGGGAAATGAGTGCCAAGTCAGACTGGGATTTTTGAGAGGAACTAGTCAGGCTAGAAAGGTGAAAGAAGGCTCATTTAGAAGAGGTGACTGGTGAGGAAGGAGAGAGGAAACATCGGGATAGATATGGACGGGTCTTCTGGTTGTGGATGGTGATGGAGGGAGAAGAGGAACTGCAGACAATGAAATGTCTTTATTACTTTAGTAAAGTGCATGTAAGATGAACCTATACCAGTCTTAAAGGCTGTGAAGTGATTTATTGCAATCACTGCTACAAATTGTATATGTTGCATTAAATTCTTTAATGCCTTATATGATCATATACCAGTGTGTATCTTGTAACTATCCTCAGTGTTGCATATTTATCAAAATACATGGAGATACAAGCCTAAACATTTTATTAATATGGGCTCCACTGGAGCGGAGGGCTTTTTAACCACATAACATCCAAGAACAAGATTGGGAGTTGTACCTTGTTATGCCAGGATACAATTTGTTCCTTTATTATAATGACCAATGAGGAGACAAGATACTTTCAAAAGCTGGGAGGAGGGAGAGAAACAAAGGGTCTGTGTCTGTCTGTATGCTGCTTTTGCCAGGGACAGAACAGGAATGGAGTCTTAGAACTTTTAGTAAGTAATCTAGCTAGGTATGTGTTAGATTATGATTTCTTTAAATGGCTGAGAAAAGAATTGTGCTGAACAGAATAACTATTTCTGTCTGTGTATCTTTTTTGTAACTTAAGGTTTTGCCTAGAGGGGTTCTCTATGTTTTGGAATCTAATTACCCTGTAAGATGTCTACCATCCTAATTTTACAGGGGGGATTTCTTTATTTCTATTTACTTCTATTTTTTATTAAGAGTCTTCTTGTAAAAAACTGAATGCTTTTTCATTGTTTTCAGATCCAAGGGTTTGGGTCTGTGGTCACCTATGCAAATTGGTGAGGCTTTTTATCCAACATTTCCCAGGAAAGGGGGGGTGCAAGTGTTGGGAGGATTGTTCATTGTTCTTAAGATCCAAGGGTCTGGGTCTGTAGTCACCTAGGCAAATTGGTGAGGCTTTTTACCAAACCTTGTCCAGGAAGTGGGGTGCAAGGTTTTGGGAAGTATTTTGGGGGGAAGGACGCGTCCAAACAGCTCTTCCCCAGTAACCAGTATTAGTTTGGTGGTGGTAGCAGCCAGTCCAAGGACAACAGGTGTAATATTTTGTACCTTGGGGAAGTTTTGACCTAAGCTGGTAAAGATAAGCTTAGGAGGTTTTTCATGCAGGTCCCCACATCTGTACCCTAGAGTTCAGAGTGGGGGAGGAACCTTGACATGGTGGCATAGTGGTGGGATTAACCTGAAATCATTTTGAGATCCAGTTGAGATTTTTTTGAACTAGAAATACAGATTTTAAAAAGGAATTTTTTTTTTCCTGTGGAAAGGAAGTCCAGAAAGCAGCTTTGAAACTGAAAGCAGCTTTGTTTTCTCTGCTTTGTGGCCAAGCAGAGACAAAAGGGGATTATCTTGTGAATTGCAGGTTTTCTTTGCCTGGAGGCAGGGTACTTAACTCCTGCAGGGAAATTCACAGTCTTCCAACCCAGAGGTTTTTTTTTCTTTTCTTCCTAAAAGTAAATAGGGGGTGTGTGTTCTACCCATTTGCTTTTTCTTTGGGCTGGGTAAGCAGGTTTCCAAGTAGTTGGAGGTTTTTTGCTTTAATTTGGGCCCAGAGCAGAGACAAGGGAATTGTCTTTTTCTGTAGGCTGACAGTCACTATCAGAGAATAGGTATTCTATTCCAGCACAGCAAAATTTTACAGCCACGTTTTGTTTGTTTATTTCTAAACCTTGGGTGTAAAGTTAGTTAAAAACAGAGAGGTTACAATGACCAAATCCTCAGCTCGACTACAGCTGGAGTTAGCCAAATTTCAGGCTGAGGAAAAACAAAGGGAACATGAAAGACAGATAGAACTCATGCGGCTGGAGAAGGAGGTACAGGAGGCTGCCCACAAGAGGGAAATGGAGGCAAGAAAGCATGTGGAGGAGGAGAAGGAAAAAGAGAGGAAGCATGTGGAGGAGGTGGAGAGGATAAGGGCCCAGCAGAATATACCAACAAACCCTAGCAATCCTTCTCCAGGTACCACTTCCCATCCCAGAAAGTTCCCCACCTACAAGGCAGGTGATGATACTGAGGCCTTCTTAGAAAACTTCGAAAGGGCCTGCCTTGGGTACAACATCTCTACTGACCAATACATGGTAGAGCTGAGGCCGCAGCTCAGTGGACCCTTAGCTGAGGTGGCAGCTGAAATGCCTAAAGAACACATGAACAAGTATGAACTGTTTAAATCCAAGGCGAGAGTCAGAATGGGGATGACACCCGAGCAGTCTCGTCGGAGGTTCAGAGCCCTAAGGTGGAAACCAGACATGTCATTTACCCGACATGCCTACCACATTGTGAAACATTGGGATGCCTGGATATCAGGAGCAAGTGTTGAATCTCCAGTAAATTTGCCCTTCCTAATGCAAATGGAACAATTCTTAGAGGGTGTTCCTGAGGAAATAGAAAGATACATCCTAGACGGGAAGCCCAAACCTGTAATCGAGGCAGGAGAGATTGGAGCCAAATGGGTGGAGGTGGCAGAGAAGAAGAAAACTGGTCGCAGTTGGAGCGGAGACCAGAAGGGACCACCCCAGACCACACCCTATTACCGGGGGCCGCCCAAAGCCCCACCTACCTCCCAAAGAACCCTCCAGACCCCTTATCGTCCCACCACCCCGTTCTCCAGCAACCCACCTCGCCCCAGTGACCCGTCAGCTGGACGATGTTTTAAATGTAATGAGCTGGGGCATGTAAAGGCCAACTGCCCCAAGAACCCCAACAGATTACAGTTCATTGCACCGGAATCATACCAGAGGTCCACAGGCCCAGATACCTCCCAGATACCCTTGGAGCGGAGGGAAACTGTGAGTGTGGGCGGGAAGAAGGTCACCGCGTGGAGGGACACCGGAGCACAAGTGTCAGCTATCCATGCTTCCTTAGTGGACCCCAATTTAATCAACCCAGAGATCCAAGTGACGATTCAACCCTTCAAGTCCAACTCTTTCTATTTGCCTACAGCCAAGTTGCCTGTCCAGTATAAGGGCTGGTCAGGAATGTGGACTTTTGCAGTCTATGATGATTATCCCATCCCCATGCTGTTGGGGGAAGATTTGGCCAATCATCTGAAGCAGGCCAAGAGGGTGGGAATGATCACCCGCAGCCAGGCTAAACAAGCCGTGAGGCCTAGCTCTGTTCCGGAAACTTCTATCAGGACCCAGTCAGAGGTGATGGACCCGGACCCCAGGCCAATGTCTGCAACAGCAGTAGTGGATCCAGTCCCAGAGACCCAGACGGAACCAGTCCCAGAACCGGAACCAGCCAAACAACCAACACTAGACCCCGTGCCAGCACTGAATCCAGTACTTGCAACCTCAACACCAGAGGGCCCCACTGAACCTGAACTGGCAGCAGCCGATAACCCTACCCAAGAGGCTCAGCCAGAGCCTGAATCCCAACATAGTGCACCAGCGGAGAGCGGTTCACAGTCAACAGAAACAGCTCCATCCTCTATATCGCTTCCAGAGGGACCAAACCTAGGTCCACAATCCAATGAGGGACTGATGTCTCCAGCATCAAGGGAACAGTTCCAGACCGAACAGGAAGCAGATGAAAGCCTCCAGAGAGCTTGGACGGCGGCACGGAGCAACCCACCGCCTCTCAGCTCTTCTAATCGATCCAGGTTTGTTGTAGAAAGAGGACTTTTATACAAGGAAACTCTTTCTGGTGGACACCAGGAAGACTGGCATCCTCAGAGACAGTTGGTAGTTCCAACTAAATACCGGGCCAAGCTCTTGAGCTTAGCCCACGATCACCCTAGTGGCCATGCTGGGGTGAACAGGACCAAAGACCGTTTGGGGGGGTCATTCCACTGGGAGGGAATGGGCAAGGATGTTTCTACCTATGTCCAGTCTTGTGAGGTGTGCCAAAGAGTGGGAAAACCCCAAGACCAGGTCAAAGCTCCTCTCCAGCCACTCCCCATCATTGAAGTTCCATTTCAGCGAGTAGCTGTGGATATTCTGGGTCCTTTTCCGAAAAAGACACCCAGAGGAAAGCAGTACATACTGACTTTCATGGATTTTGCCACCCGATGGCCGGAAGCAGTAGCTCTAAGCAACACCAGGGCTAAAAGTGTGTGCCAGGCACTAGCAGACATTTTTGCCAGGGTAGGTTGGCCCTCCGACATCCTCACAGATGCAGGGACTAATTTCCTGGCAGGAACTATGAAAAACCTTTGGGAAGCTCATGGGGTAAATCACTTGGTTGCCACTCCTTACCACCATCAAACAAATGGCATGGTGGAGAAGTTTAATGGAACTTTGGGGGCCATGATACGTAAATTCGTAAATGAGCAATCCAATGATTGGGACCTAGTGTTGCAGCAGTTGCTCTTTGCCTACAGAGCTGTACCACATCCCAGTTTAGGGTTTTCCCCATTTGAACTTGTATATGGCCGTGAGGTTAAGGGGCCATTGCAGTTGGTGAAGCAGCAATGGGAGGGATTTACACCTTCTCCAGGAACTAACATTCTGGACTTTGTAACCAACCTACAAAACACCCTCCGAACCTCTTTAGCCCTTGCTAAAGAAAACTTACAGGATGCTCAAAAAGAGCAAAAAGCCTGGTATGATAAACATGCCAGAGAGCGTTCCTTCAAAGTAGGAGACCAGGTCATGGTCTTAAAGGCGCTCCAGGCCCATAAAATGGAAGCATCGTGGGAAGGGCCATTCATGGTCCAGGAGCGCCTGGGAGCTGTTAATTATCTCATAGCATTCCCCACCTCCAACCGAAAGCCTAAGGTGTACCATATTAATTCTCTAAAGCCCTTTTATTCCAGAGAATTAAAGGTTTGTCAGTTTACAGCCCAGGGAGGAGACGACGCTGAGTGGCCTGAAGGTGTTTACTACGAAGGGAAATGTGGTGGTGGTGTGGAAGAGGTGAACCTCTCCATGACCCTTGGGCGTATGCAGCGACAGCAGATCCAGGAGCTGTGCACTAGCTACGCGCCAACGTTCTCAGCCACCCCAGGACTGACTGAACGGGCATACCACTCCATTGACACAGGTAATGCTCACCCAATTAGGGTCCAACCTTACCGGGTGTCTCCTCAAGCTAAAACTGCTATAGAACGGGAGATCCAGGATATGTTACAGATGGGTGTAATCCGCCCCTCTGAAAGTGCATGGGCATCTCCAGTGGTTCTAATTCCCAAACCAGATGGGGAAATACGTTTTTGCGTGGACTACCGTAAGCTAAATGCTGTAACTCGCCCAGACAACTATCCAATGCCACGCACAGATGAACTATTAGAGAAACTGGGACGGGCCCAGTTCATCTCTACCTTGGACTTAACCAAGGGGTACTGGCAGGTACCGCTAGATGAATCTGCCAAGGAAAGGTCAGCCTTCATCACACATCTCGGGCTGTATGAATTTAATGTACTCCCTTTTGGGCTGCAAAATGCACCCGCCACTTTCCAAAGACTTGTAGATGGTCTCCTAGCGGGATTAGGAGAATATGCAGTCGCCTACCTTGAGGACGTGGCCATATTTTCGGATTCCTGGGCAGACCACCTGGAACATCTACAAAAAGTCCTTGAGCGCATAAGGGAGGCAGGACTAACTGTTAAGGCTAAGAAGTGTCAAATAGGCCTAAACAGAGTGACTTACCTTGGACACCAGGTGGGTCAAGGAACTATCAGCCCCCTACAGGCCAAAGTGGATGCTATCCAAAAGTGGCCTGTCCCAAGGTCAAAGAAACAGGTTCAATCCTTCTTAGGCTTGGCCGGTTATTACAGACGATTTGTACCGCACTACAGCCAAATCGCTGCCCCACTGACAGACCTAACCAAAAGGAAACAGCCAAATGCTGTTCAGTGGACCGAAAAGTGTCAGAAGGCCTTTAACAAGCTTAAAGCGACACTCATGTCTGACCCTGTACTAAGGGCCCCAGACTTTGACAAACCGTTCCTAGTAACCACAGATGCGTCCGAGCGTGGTGTGGGAGCAGTTTTAATGCAGAAAGGACCTGATCAAGAATTCCACCCTGTAGTGTTTCTCAGCAAAAAACTGTCTGAGAGGGAAAGCAACTGGTCAGTCACTGAAAAAGAATGTTACGCCATTGTCTATGCTCTGGAAAAGCTACGCCCATATGTTTGGGGACGGCGTTTCCACCTGCAAACCGACCATGCTGCACTGAAGTGGCTTCACACCATCAAGGAAACTAACAAAAAACTTCTTCGGTGGAGTTTAGCTCTCCAAGATTTTGATTTCGACATCCAACACATCTCAGGAGCTTCTAACAAAGTGGCTGATGCACTCTCCCGTAAAAGTTTCCCAGAATCAGCTGGTTAAAATCGTCCTTGAGATGTGGAAAATATTGTTAGTCTTTATGTACTTGGTAGTATATTTAGAGATGCATGTGTCTTATTAACTCTGTTTTTCGTAGAGCTCCAGGAAGAAATCCCAGCCAGTGTTTCACCCTAGCTGAGATTTGGGGGGCGTGTCATAAATATAAAGGGAAGGGTAAACCTCTTTGAAATCCCTCCTGGCCAGGGGAAAGCTCCTCTCACCTGTAAAGGGTTAAGAAGCTAAAGGTAACCTCGCTGGCACCTGACCAAAATGACCAATGAGGAGACAAGATACTTTCAAAAGCTGGGAGGAGGGAGAGAAACAAAGGGTCTGTGTCTGTCTGTATGCTGCTTTTGCCAGGGACAGAACAGGAATGGAGTCTTAGAACTTTTAGTAAGTAATCTAGCTAGGTATGTGTTAGATTATGATTTCTTTAAATGGCTGAGAAAAGAATTGTGCTGAATAGAATAACTATTTCTGTCTGTGTATCTTTTTTGTAACTTAAGGTTTTGCCTAGAGGGGTTCTCTATGTTTTGGAATCTAATTACCCTGTAAGATATCTACCATCCTGATTTTACAGGGGGGATTTCTTTATTTCTATTTACTTCTATTTTTTATTAAAAGTCTTCTTGTAAAAAACTGAATGCTTTTTCATTGTTTTCAGATCCAAGGGTTTGGGTCTGTGGTCACCTGTGCAAATTGGTGAGGCTTTTTATCCAACATTTCCCAGGAGAGGGGGGGTGCAAGTGTTGGGAGGATTGTTCATTGTTCTTAAGATCCAAGGGTCTGGGTCTGTAGTCACCTAGGCAAATTGGTGAGGCTTTTTACCAAACCTTGTCCAGGAAGTGGGGTGCAAGGTTTTGGGAAGTATTTTGGGGGGAAGGACGCGTCCAAACAGCTCTTCCCCAGTAACCAGTATTAGTTTGGTGGTGGTAGCGGCCAGTCCAAGGACAACGGGTGGAATATTTTGTACCTTGGGGAAGTTTTGACCTAAGCTGGTAAAGATAAGCTTAGGAGGTTTTTCATGCAGGTCCCCACATCTGTACCCTAGAGTTCAGAGTGGGGGAGGAACCTTGACACTACCTCATTACCAAGGGGAAAATTGTTCATGTTAAAGATAAACTAAAAAGACTACTAGGAACTTCCATGAAGTATGGAGACTTTACACAGTCTCTCCCTGAGATGACAAGTGGAATACTTTCTGCCTCAATCCAGCAGAGCATTTTAGCATGTGCTTAATGTTAAGCATGGAGATAGTCCTGTTGATGTCAATGGAACTACTAACATATCTAATGTTAATACCACAGTGATAGATGATATAAAAACCATCTGAACCTGTAACAGAGTCCCCTGCGGTTCTTCCCCCAGGTAGTGGGAGAACCTGACCACACCCAGTTATTTGCATTGGGAGGTTCCAACACAGGCCCCAGATCCTTGCAGGCCTTTGTAGGCCTTCTTAAGTCTCTCCAGATGGGGGATCAAAACAAAAGTCACAAACACCAATGCATTCAAGGGTACCCCCCCTTCCCAGGGCCCCTCAAAAGGATGGTAGGGGAAAATGCCAATGATACAGCACCCACATCATGGGTTTCGAGAAATCTCCCTGGCTCGGCTTCTGAGTCAAGCTCAGTCTGTCTGGTTTACCCTGAGAGTTTGCTGCACTCTCTATAGGGTCAGGGTGAAGGTCTTCTGGCTGGGAGTTCACTCTGTAACTTCAGGAGTTGCTCCTGCAGTCTGCTGTTTATGGCAATCCTAAATTCTCCCCCACGCCCCCGATGGCTACAGTTTCCTCCCTTTTATAGGCCTTCCTATACATGATTGACAGGGTTTCAGGGGAGAGGCTACCTCTGCTCCCAGGGCCTCACTGGCATCTTCCTGATCTGTATGGGATCTATACACCCCATCACAGAAACTGTATAAAAACCTAAGATATATAATGGAAAGTGTAAGGTAGCAAACATTACAAGTGATATTCTTCTGTATGCTTGATGGTTCCATTAGCTTATTGTTGTGTGTAATCATATCATGGACCAGATCCTTCAGTGATATAAATCAGTGCTGGGTCTTTGAAGTCAGTGGAGCTATGCAAGTGTACACCAGATGAGAATCAGGCCCTTTGGTTTTAACAGGAGAAGTAAATGGAAAGCGAAACTGGTTCAGTTCTGACTTTTTATTAGTTCCTCTGAATTAAGAACAATCATTTCTGCCTGAAGTGTGTACAGTAAAATCACAGTGAAATGAATGAAAAATCTGCCTTTATTGCCAGTTAAGGTGACCAGATAACACGTGAGAAAAATCAGGGCAGATGGTGGGGAGTAATAGGTGCCTATATAAGAAAAATCCCCCAAAATCGGGTCCGTCCCTATAAAATCGGGACATCTGGTCACCCTATTGCCAATAGACCCTTTGCTGGCAGAACAGTCATGTGAGGATGCAATCTATTAGAGCTCTTAAGACTGGAGAAAATTTCTTGGGAAAAGGGATGGTTTCCTTATGCTATTACAGGCTGGCATTTTCCCATCATTGCAAGGCTTTTTTTACTCCATTCCACATCCCTCTGTTAGTCTAATGCAGTGGTTCCCAAACTTGTTCCGCCGCTTGTGCAGGGAAAGCCCCTGCCAGGCCGGGCCGGTACCAGTACGTCCCTCAGCCCGCGCCGCTTCCAGCATCTCCCATTGGCCTGGAGCAGCGAACCGCAGCCACTGGGAGCCGCGATCAGCCAAACCTGCGGACGCAGCAGCTAAACAAATCGGCCCAGCCTGGCAGGACTTTCTTGCTCAAAATGGAATTATGCAATGCAATTTGCATTGATCATGAGTACAGCTAGTGTTTAAAAATGTGTTGTGGGAAAGAAAAGCAATAATCGTGCTTCCAAGCATTTCAGTGTTAAATGAATTAATATTCGCAAAAAGAAAAGGAGTACTTGTGGCACCTTAGAGACTAACCAATTTATTTGAGCATGAGCTTTCGTGAGCTACATCGGAAGTGAGCTGTAGCTCACGAAAGCTCATGCTCAAATAAATTGGTTAGTCTCTAAGGTGCCACAAGTACTCCTTTTCTTTTTGCGAATACAGACTAACACGGCTGTTACCCTGAAACCTGAATTAATATTCTGACTGTAGTCCTGTTCTTTAACACTAGACACATCACATACATGTTGAGCTCACTTGCTACCATCTTGGGCCATCTGTTGGGTCTTTCAGCTATAAAACCAATGCACAGTTGCTATTATCACTTGGTTGACTACATCTCTTGTTTTTGATAACATCTGTGTCTTTCTAAAACACAGCTATATATTTTAAACACTAAACAGTTTCCTTTACTTTTGTGGGTAGGTTTGAATTATAGGTATACTTTTGTGTAAATATTCTAAATCACAGAACTAAAAATTAATGGCAGCTTAGGTGCAAGTGGAAAGGACTTGATCACATTTATAATGTGCAAACAGAATAAAGTCCAGACCAGTAATAGATATACTTGCTGCTTTAACAGGGTCAACTGCACAAAGCTGAAAACAATTATGAACCCGATCAACTGAAAGGAAGAATTCAATCAGAAAAATTTGAATGATAATTGGGAATTGTTTAAGAACACTGCACTAGATGCCCAAAAAGCCACAGTCCCACAACTGAGGAAGAAGGTTAAAAAATAACCTGCTTTAGAGAAGAAATGAAGGTAGCTGTAAAAATAATAATAAAAAATGTAACAAGTGGAAGAAAGGGGAAGTTGATGATAATGAATATAAATCAGAAGCTGGGAATTGTAGAAAATTGATAAGGGAAGCAAGGGAACGCAATGAGAAATCTATGGCCAGCAGAATTAAGGACAATAAGAAGCAGTTGCTTAAGTATGTTAGAAACAAAAAAGAATCCTAACAATTGTATAGGTCCATTCCTAGATGGAATCAGTAGAATTATCTATAATAACCCAGAAAAGCCAGAAGTATTCAATAAATATTCGTGTTCTGTATTTGTTGGAAAAGAACAGATGATGAAGTCTTATCTTATGATGATGATAATACTCTTTCCATTCTGCTAATATCTTAGGAGGATGTTAAACAGCAGGTCCGGATAACTTGCATCCAAGAGTTTTAAAAGAGCTGACTGTGTAGCTTACTGGACCATTACTATTGATTTTCAATAAGTCTTGGAACACTGGGGAAGCTTCAAGAGACTGGAAGAATGTTAATGTCTCAATATTTTAAAAGGCCTGTCTGGGTAATTATAGGCCTGCAGTCTGACATCAATCCTGGGGAAGATAATGGAACTGTGATACAGGACTCGGTTAATAAAGAATTAACGGAGGGTAATATAATTATGCCAATTTACATGGGTTTATGGAAAATAGATCCTGTCAAATTAACGTGATATAATTGTTTGATGAGATTACAAGTTTGGTTGACAAAGATAAGAGCGTTGATGAACTTAGATGTCTTTAGGGTGCTTTGACTTGTTACCCCATGACATTTTGACGAGAAAACTAGAATGATATAAAATTAACATGGTACACATTAAATGGATTAAAAGCTGGCTAACTGATGGGTCTGTTGTAAACATTGAATCATAATTGGGCAGGTGTGTTTTCTAGCAGGGATCGGTTCTTGGCCCAATGCTATTTAACATTTTTATTAATGATCAGGAAAAAAAACATAAAATCATCAGTGATAAAGTCTGTAGATGACACAAAAATTGAGGAGTGGTAAATAATGAAGAGGACAGGTCACAGATACAGAGCTGTCTGAATCACTTGCTAAGCTGGGCACAAGCAAACAGTATGTGTTTTAATACAGCAAAATGTAAATGTATATACATCTAGGAACAAAGAATGTAGGCCATAATTACAGGATGGGGGACTCTATCCTGGGAAGCAGTGATTCTGATAGCTAATGTTGCTATTGCAGTCGTTGTTGTCTTACCCCTTCCCTTCTCCATTGGGATTTCCACCCACACCTCGCTTCTGGTCCCTATTAGACTGTAAGCTGTATGCGGGAGGAATTTTATGCTTTTACAATGCCCAGGACAATGGGGTCCCAATGCATGTCAAATACAAATAATACATAATAAGAGAGAGAGAAAGAAAAACTCCCCAACGTTCCTTCAGTGATGTCATTTCCTGGGTTTTAGTTTCAAAATTTTCTCCCCTGCTCCCTTTTCCAATTATAAGGCAAAAATAAAAAGGATGTTCTTGAAAGATAATAAATGATGACCAAGTTTGCTGGAATTAGTGCATATTTTTAAGTCCTTCAAATGACACACCAAAGCTCATAGTGAACAGGAGATTCTGCAGTGTGTGGGGTACATTATAAGTGTGTTGAGTAGTGTAGAGACATGCAGCTAAAACCTAAGTGTAAGAGAGATACTGGAGGGAGGAATGAATGTCTTTGAATAAAATTAAAATATATTTGTAAGTCACTGTGAACACATGGAATAGGCAAGAACTCTTTTCACTTTGCCATGTATTGTGCCTAGCTTTTCGATGTGTTTGAGGAATAAGCTATCAATATAATATCCAGTGAACAAACTTTTGTTTTTAGACGTGTATTATTCCTTTGATAATACCAAAATAAAATATAGTAAAGGATCTGATTTAAAGCCACTAGTGTAAGGAAGTTCAAAGGGAAGGCTGAAAATCCATTCTGACATAGGCACAATAAATAGATGCATGACAGATGGTGAAATCCTGGCCGCAGTGAAGTCAGTGAGAGTACTGCCATTCACTTTGATGAGGCCAGGGTTTCACCTGGATTTGCAGCCTTACTTTTAAATGTCCTCACTTTTGGGGGGGTTGGTGGGCCAATCAAAGTTGCACCCTGAGCACTGTGTAGTTTAGCTTTGCTACTAAAGGGAACTGTTCTGATGCATATAGGTATACTGTATATTTTACGTGGTGTAAATTCTGTTTACGTATTTTTTGGTAGACATGGCCCAAACCAAAACCCCAGATCCCTGCTGAAATCTGGACCCTCCTTTAGCATCTGGTACCTTTCCTGTCCTAGATTCAGTGAATTTTCATGGCTGATTTTTTCTGTGAGGCAGTTTATACTGTACATCTTTTGAATGCCAGCAATCTATCATGGCATGTTTTAATCTAGTTATAATATGACTCAGATCCAGGGCCGGCTCCAGGCACCAGCTTTGCAAGCAGGTCCTTGGGGCAGCATTTAGAATGGGGTGGCAGTCCATGTCCCGCGGCAGCAATTCGGCGGTGACTGCTTGGGGTGGCAAAATTGGTAGAGCCGCCCCTGCTCAGATCAGAACTGAAAATATGCAAATCTGCCCTGGCTTAAGTTTGTAAATATTCGTAAAGTTCTCAGATGCGAATAAATACATTGTTTTATAGCTCTGCAGTGCTACTCTAGCTTTTATCTGCTGCTGCTATTATTTGTATTATAATAGTACCCAGAGGCCCCAATCAGGATCAGGCCCCATTATGAGTTATATATTGCTGATTTGCAAAGAGCCTTATAATTACAAATACAGATATTAATTTTGCTAGTAGAGCTAATATCTAGAAGTAGAGGCAATTCTCTGGTTTGTTGCTTTTACATGTATAGACACAGCTTTTCTTTGTGTACCTGTATTATGTCCCTTGTGGGTTTATAGAAACTGCAGCTGCTTTTGTGTGCTGTTAATGGGACTCTTACAGAGCTATCTATTGTGTGGGAGATTGTTAGATTTTGATCAGTGGGTTGTTGTCTTTTCAATGTCTAACAGTAATAGACTACTTTGTGTTCTGTTTTGCTGCGTGATTTGTGAGCTGTACTTGGTCCTTTTTTCAAAATGCAATATTGCTGTTCGCTTTTCCTTTTTTTTTTCCAGAGGTCATTCATATTTTTTGGAGAATACCATTTGTTAGGTTATTAATATTCTTGCATTCAGTAGTATATTTCTTCAGAGTAGTTGCTCTGTTACTGCTTTGTGACAAGCCATGATCTGGAGCCAGTGGGAGACCCATTCTTCTGCATGGATGTCTGAAGTAGTACATATTCTTCCCCTGTTGTTCAAATGATTTTTGTCCTTACTGGTGATCAGTTTTGCAACAAATATGCTTCCTTTGGACCACACTGTGGCAGTTAGGCACAGCTCTGAGTAAGTAATAGTGAGTGGCTGGAGAAAAAAAGACTTTCAGGGTTCTTGGGTTTGCAGAGGCAGCTACACCTCTGCACCCCTTTATGAGATGCAATTTATTACCCTTCGTGTGGCCGGATGCATGTTGTTTAGATTGAGGGAGACTTCGGTGAGCTGACATTAAGGCCAGGCAGAACCTAACCCTTTATGACCAATAACTATTATAAGAATTAGAGCTGAGTGAACAATTTTGCAGTGAGTAATGGTTGAATTTCATAACAGGTTGAATTTCATCGATCTCTGCAAATTCTTGGTGAACAATATATTTGTCTCAAATCTATTCTTATGCAAAATCACGTGGCAAATAATTTCTTCCAAAACTTTTTACTATCTAGACTGTCCATGTGCAAGTTGTTGCATGTATTCAGTAAATTGAGTAATTGAAATTCAAGTCATATTGGACACAGAGGTCACATGATACATTTGATTCCTGATTGGATGAGCATAATTCATAGACTCAGACTTCTGATGCAAATGTTGTTGTTCTTGCCTTGTCCTGCAATAATCATATCAGGCCATGAAGTTCAAGAATGCAAATGCTAATTTTCACTAATTCATAATTTACTTTCTATTAATAATGGGCACTTGTTCCTTATAGGTGGCAGAAACACTCCTGTAAACTGCAAGTGAGTTCACTTGCTGGAATATTTCTGAACAGCAAGCCCCAATGGTAAGGCAGTGGTGGCGCCGCTTTCAGAGTTGGGTGCTCAGCCAGCAGCCGCTGTTGCTCTCCAGCCGCCCAGCTCTGAAGGCAGCGCTGCTGCCAGCAGCAGTGCAGAAGAAAAGGTTGCAATACTGTGCACGCTGCAGGGCTCTACCCCGTATCGGGGTTTTTTGGAATTTTCTGCCCCTTTTTTCTACTCTTCCCCTCCCTGGCTTTGCACCCTGAGTGGCTGCCCCACTCACCCTGCCTTGGTTATGTTCTGATCTTGTAACCCTCCTACAATAGCCTTGTCACCTAAATTCCCTCTAAGAGGTGTGGCCATGCAGCAGCCTATTACGTGCCGTGCAGGCGCTCAGGGCCCCGGCCCCGGACCTGCCACAGCAAGGAGAGGTGCCTCTCCCAACCAGCCGCAGCCCAGCCCCAGACCTGCTGCGGCTGGGGAAGAGGCACCCCTCCCCGGCCCCAATCCAGCCTCGGACCTGCCGCACCCAGGGCAGGCTGCACCCCAAGCCTCTCATCCCCAGCCCAGAGCCTGCACCCCCAGCTGGAATCCTCACCCCCCTGCACCCCAAACCTCTGCCCCAGCCCTGAGCCCCCTCCTACACTCCGAACCCCTCGGCCCCATACCCGCCACATGAATTTTGTTATGTGCACCAATATGGAGGTGATGTGTCACACATAACAAAATTTATTCTGCACATGCATGAGAAAAAATAGAGGGTACACTTCTTGTGACTCCCTTTTGGATCAGGACCCCCCAGTTTGACTGATTTTGGTATAGATTAAACATTTAAACAAGATATCAAATTTTGTATCTGATGCTCTGCATTCAACTCAAAATGCTAAGTGTCACCTTAGCTATAAAATCAGGGTAGTGTAACAGGTGCTTATTGTTTTATTCTTCCTCATTGTTTTTCAGATGTTATGTTTTGCCATATGTTAGTGACTGTCAAGGGGATATTATTGATCAGCTGAGGCATCTGCTCTGCTCACATTAATTTGACTATTCTTTCAAGATGGATGGGTTCCTTCCACTGTAGCACAGCAGTACTGACCAGGTCTTTGCAACTGGGAAATGAACATTGTATTAACTTCAGCTCCAAGTCCACAGCTTTTGTTTACTCCTAAATAAACTGCATTCTAATTGATGGAGTCATCTCTTTGCAAACTCTGTTGAGAATAAACGTCTTAAGATAAAGAGGACTAATTTTCTTCCTAAATTGCAATTTTTAATTTGCTACCATGCCTGAGGTAGAAAAACAGTAAAAATTCTTGTCACAAAACAGAAAAAGGCCTAGTCCTATTACATTCTAGGGACTAATCATTACTCAGCAAAGGATTGATTGAACTTTGAAAACAGAATGAATGTGCAGACCTAAACAATATTAAACTTTTAATGATACATCCAAAGGGATGCTTTGATTATTTTACATAGAGTGTGGAGGGACACTTGGATACAAGAATATAAAAAATTGGTTAATAGAAAAAATCAATATTCAAAACAATACTTTTAACTTTTGTTCCTTAATTATGACTCTGTGAGGTCAAATGATGCTCTTACCATCATAACTGAAAAATGTGAGCTCTTATCTTGAGTCCCAATTTTTATGAAAATCCTACAGAAGCAGAAATTCCCAGAGAGAGAAATCATCACAAAGAATAATTATCTTTACCTTCTGTTTATACTTGTAACTACTACAGTTGAATTCCACCAATTTATGGTTTCTGACTTATGGAACTGCCTTTTAAATAAAAGAACTGCCTCAATCTTACTTTGAATATTGGTTCTATATATTTGTGAAGTCATCCTTGCCCATATGCCTGACATAGATTTAAAGCAGTGAGCAGACTGTTGAAGAAATTATTTGGTTGGCTAGCTGCGCTCTGATTCTAATTCAGGCGTCAAAGTATAGGAAAAATCTGGTGTAATTCTCTTGTTCAACTTACCTTGTCATCTTCCTTGTTTGCTCATACCTTCTCATTAGTGGATGGTAAACTCCTTCTCTTCACACCTGGAAATTGTTGCCCATCTTCCTCCTCTGCTTCTGCCCCTTACCTCGTGGCACACATAGTTCTGGAGGCTAGCTAGAAGTGTGGTTATTTATTTATTATATTCAAATGCCCTAATCATTATAAGAACCTTATGGTGCTAGGTTCTGCACGGACACAGAAAAGTGCCTGTCCTGAAGAGTTTACAGTATAAAAGCAAGGTTACAGACAAAAGATTGGAGGAAGGGACAGGCCATGCAAACAAAGTGATCGGGTAACAATGGGTACCTCTTAGAATCATAGAATCATAGAATATCAGGGTTGGAAGGGACCTCAGGAGGTCATCTAGTCCAACCCCCTGCTCAAAAGCAGGACCCATCCCCAATTAAATCATCCCAGCCAGGGCTTTGTCAAGCCTGACCTTAAAAACTTCTAAGGAAGGAGATTCCACCACCACCCTAGGCAACGCATTCCAGTGTTTCACCACCCTCCTAGTGAAAAAGTTTTTCCTAATATCCAACCTAAACCTCCCCCACTGCAACTTGAGACCATTGCTCCTTGTCCTGTCCTCTTCTACCACTGAGAATAGTCTAGAACCATCCTCTCTGGAACCACCTCTCAGGTAGTTGAAAGCAGCTGTCAAATCCCCCCTCATTCTTCTCTTCCGCAGACTAAACAATCCCAGTTCCCTCAGCCTCTCCTCAAAACTCATCTGTTCCAGTCCCCTAATCATAATTTTTGTTGCCCTTCGCTGGACTCTCTCCAATTTATCCACATCCTTCTTGTAGTGTGGGGCCCAAAACTGGACACAGTACTCCAGATGAGGCCTCACCAATGTCGAATAGAGGGGGACGATCACGTCCCTCGATCTGCTCGCTATGCCCCTACTTATACATCCCAAAATGCCATTGGCCTTCTTGGCAACAAGGGCACACTGCTGACTCATATCCAGCTTCTCGTCCACTGTCACCCCAGGTCCTTTTCCGCAGAACTGCTGCCTAGCCATTCGGTCCCTAGTCTGTAGCTGTGCATTGGGTTCTTCCGTCCTAAGTGCAGGACCCTGCACTTATCCTTATTGAACCTCATCAGATTTCTTTTGGCCCAATCCTCCAATTTGTCTAGGTCCTTCTGTATCCTATCCCTGCCCTCCAGCGTATCTACCACTCCTCGCAGTTTAGTATCATCCGCAAATTTGCTGAGAGTGCAATCCACACCATCCTCCAGATCATTTATGAAGATATTGAACAAAACCGGCCCCAGGACCAACCCTTGGGGCACTCCATTTGACACCGGCTGCCAACTAGACATGGAGCCATTGATCACTACCCATTGAGCCCAACAATCTAGCCAACTTTCTACCCACCTTATAGTGCATTCATCCAGCCCATACTTCTTTAACTTGCTGACAAGAATACTGTAGGAGACCGTGTCAAAAGCTTTGCTAAAGTCAAGATACAATACATCCACTGCTTTCCCTTCATCCACAGAACCAGTAATCTCATCATAGAAGGCGATTAGATTAGTCAGGCATGACCTTCCCTTGGTGAATCCATGCTGACTGTTCCTGATCACTTTCCTCTCATGTAAATGCTTCAGGATTGATTCTTTGATGACCTGCTCCATGATTTTTCCGGGGACTGAAGTGAGGCTGACTGGCCTGTAGTTCCCAGGATCCTCCTTCTTCCCTTTTTTAAAGATTGGCACTACATTAGCCTTTTTCCAGTCATCCGGGACTTCCCCCGTTCACCACGAGTTTTCAAAGATAATGGCCAATGGCTCTGCAATCACAGCCGCCAGTTCCTTTAGCACTCTCGGATGCAACTCGTCCGGCCCCATTGACTTGTGCACGTCCAGCTTTTCTAAATAGTCCCTAACCACCTCTTTCTCCACAGAGGACTGTCCATCTATTCCCCATGTTGTGATGCCCAGCACAGCAGTCTGGGAGCTGACCTTGTTTGTGAAGACAGAGGCAAAAAAAGCATTGAGTACATTAGCTTTTTCCACATCCTCTGTCACTAGGTTGCCTCCCTCATTCATTAAGGGGCCCACACTTTCCTTGGCTTTCTTCTTGTTGCCAACATACCTGAAGAAACCCTTCTTGTTACTCTTAACATCTCTCGCTAGCTGCAGCTCCAGGTGCGATTTGGCCCTCCTGATTTCATTCCTACATGCCCGAGCAATATTTTTATACTCTTCCCTGGTCATACGTCCAATCTTCCACTTCTTGTAAGCTTCTTTTTTATGCTTAAGATCCGCTAGGATTTCACCGTTAAGCCAAGCTGGTCGCCTGCCATATTTACTATTCTTTCGACACATCGGGATGGTTTGTCCCTGTAACCTGAACAGGGATTCCTTGAAATACAGCCAGCTCTTCTGGACTCCTTTCCCCTTCATGTTAGTCCCCCAGGGGATCCTACCCATCTGTTCCCTGAGTGAGTCGAAGTCTGCTTTCCTGAAGTCCAGGGTCCGTATCCTGCAGCTTACCTTTCTTCCCTGTGTCAGGATCCTGAACTCAACCAACTCATGGTCACTGCCTCCCAGATTCCCATCCACTTTTGCTTCCCCCACTAATTCTTCCTGGTTTGTGAGCAGCAGGTCAAGAAAAGCTCCCCCCCTAGTTGGGTCCTCTAGCACTTGCACCAGGAAATTGTCCCCTATGCTTTCCAAAAACTTCCTGGATTGTCTGTGCACCGCTGTATTGCTCTCCCAGCAGATATCAGGAAAATTAAAGTCACCCATGAGAACCAGGGCATGCGATCTAGTAGCTTCCGCGAGCTGCCGGAAGAAAGCCTCATCCACCTCATCCCCCTGGTCCGGTGGTCTATAGCAGACTCCCACCACTACATCACTCCTGTTGCTCACACTTCTAAACTTAATCCAGAGACACTCAGGTTTTTCTGCAGTTTCGTACCAGAGCTCTGAGCAGTCATACTGCTCCCTTACATACAGTGCTACTCCCCCACCTTTTCTGCCCTGCCTGTCCTTCCTGAACAGTTTATAACCATCCATGACAGTACTCCAGTCATGTGAGTTATCCCACCAAGTCTCTGTTATTCCAATCACGTCATAATTCCTTGACATCACCAGGACCTCCAGTTCTCCCTGCTTGTTTCCAAGGCTTTGTGCATTTGTATATAGGCCCTTGAGATAACCTGCTGATCGCCCCTCATTCTCAGTATGAGGCAGGAGCCCTCCCCTCACAGACATTCCTGCCTGTGCTTCCTCCCGGTATTCCGCTTTCCCACTTACCTCAGGGCTTTGGTCTCCTTCCCCTGGTGAACCTAGTTTAAAGCCCTCCTCACTAGGTTAGCCAGCCTGCTCGCAAAGATGCTTGGTTGTGCTCTTTCTAAAAATATTCATTTTTCATTTTTTAGTTTTTTTAAATTGTTATGGAGACAGGGTTGAAATAAGGCAGATTACAGGAGAAAGGTGAATAAATAAAAGCAAGGGAGTGTGAAAAAAGGAGGGAGAGAATAATGCAGAGGAACAATGATGGCAGGGTGGGTGACGTGGGCAGTGGAAGAAAAGGGATGGAATTCAGAAAAATGTAGGTTGGTAAAATCAGGGACCTTCCTAACAGCGAGATCTGGGACTCTATGAAATACACCACTTCCCTTGGGAAACTGTGCGCTCATTGCGTGGACATTTGAAACTGGACTGGAAAATACACTGTTATTCTGGAAGGTGTTAACAGCTGCTAGTGGTCATGTCTTTGACCTATAGGCAATCACAGACATTTCTAAAACTGATGGATGTGGTAATCACTTTTCATTCCAGCTCAATGGAAGAAGCCATTAAGCTCTTTTATAGAGTAAAAAGCTGAAACAATAGAAGCCACCTTGTTGGGCCTGATGAAAAGGCCTGAGCAAGAAGTAACTCAAGGAGAGTAAGAGGAGTCTCCTGGGGATTGACTGTAAATGAAGGGGGATGGGCATTGACTGATTGCAACTGTGTTTGTTTTTGTGGATGTCAGAGGTTGAAAGCAAACACAAAGCAATGAGAAAGTCAAGAGAGAACAAACAGAACACTGAGTGTCCTTCAGAGGGAGAAGAGAGACCCTTCTTTGGGACAGGCAGGGTGAGGGGTGGGAGGGGCTTGGACGTTGTGTGCAAGGAAACTGCCTGCTATTGTTTGTTCTTAAAGGCCTTTGTGTACATTCTATGTAAATAAACATGACTGCACCAAAGAAATAGCTGACTCGTATCATCAATTCTTCCTTGATGTCAAGGCTTCAAATATTAAGAACATAAGAATGACCATGCTGGGTCAGACCAATGGTCCATCTAGTCCAGTATCCTATCTTCCAAAAGTGGCCAGTGCCAGATGTTTCAGAGGGAATGAACAGAACAGAGCAATTATCAAGTGATCCATCCCCTATCGTCCAGTCCCAGCATCTGGCAATCCGAGGCTTCATGGTTGCATCCCTCCCTGCCCATTTTGACTATAGACTTTGATGGACCTCTTCTCCAAGAAATTATCTCATTATTTTTTGAACCCCATTATAGTTTTGGCCTTCACAATATCCCCTTGCAATGAATTCCACAGGTTAACTGTGTGTTGTATGAAGAAGTACTTCCTTTTGTTTGTTTTACACCTGATGGCTATTTTCATTGGGTGACCCCTGATTCTTGTGTTATGTGAAGGGGTAAATAATGTTTTCTTATTCACTTTCTCCACATCATTCATGATTTTATAGACCTCTATCATATCCCCCCTATCCTCTCTTTTTCAAGCTGAAAAGTCCCAGTCTTTTTAATCTCTCCTCCTATGGAAGCTGTTCCATACCCTTCATCATTTTTGTTGCCCTTCTCTGTATCTCTTCCATTTCTAACATATCTTTTTTGAGGTGGGGTGACCAGAACTGCATGCAGTATTCAAAGTGTGGGTGTGCTATGGATTTATACAGTGGCATTATGATTTTTCTGTCTTATTATCTCTCTCTTTTTTATTGGTTCCTAACATTAATTCTTGTGACTGTTCTTTTTATTTTCTGTTTAATTAGCTTCCTCATTTTTGTGTAGTTCCCCTTTCTGAAATTAATGGTGGGCTTCTTTGGTATTCCCCTCCACCCCTCACCTGTCATCACAAAGATGTTAATATAATGAAATTTATGGTCACTATTACCAAGTGGTTCAGCTATATTCACTTCTTGGATCAGATCCTGTGTTCCACTTAGGACTAAATCAAGAATTGTCTCTCCCCTTGTGGGTTTCAGGACTAGCTGCCCCAAGAAACAGTCACTAATGGTATCTAGAAACTTTATCTCTGTATCCTGTCCCTTCTTTTGTTCTAATTTTTTCTCCTAACCTCCTAATGGAAACAACCTGGCAAGGCTCCAAATATTGGCTAACTGCTTGATTGGTAGGTCAACAATATTGTCAGGGAGTCCAGTGGCACCTTGAAGACTAACAGATTTATTTGGGTATAAGCTTTCATGGGTAAAAAACCCACTTTTTTACCCATGAAAGCTTATGCCCAAATAATATTGTCAGGAACAATCATGCAGTGGCTGGATATGATGACAATAGCCCAAATCTTTTCTGTCTTAGGTATCTGTTATATAGCATCAGTCTGGGTGGTTCATCATCTAATTAGATTAGATGTGAAATAGTTAGTTAGTCAGCACTTTACAGCTACATAAATAAGCTTTAGAATTAACTCCCCATTGATGCCTCTTCAAGAACTCCCTTCTGTTAACTCAGGAATGCATCAGGGCATCCATTCATAATCACAAGGTTTTTTTCCAGTACAAAGCTTAGGGTTTTGTTTTTTAAACAAATGTTCCAGTGGTACAGGACTGACCAGCAGAAACTTCCAGAAGAGGCATTCTGTCTTATATGTTCTAGACCAGTGGTTCTCAAAGTTTTGTACTAGTGACCCCTTTCACATAGCAAGCCTCTGAGTGCGACCCTCCCCTGCCCCCGCTTATAAATTAAAAAAAACTTTATATATTCAAAACTACTGTAAATGCTGGAGGCAAAGTGGGGTTTGAGGTGGAGGCTGACAGCTCGTGACCCCTGATGTAATAACCTAATGACCCCCTGAGGGGTCCCACCCCAGTTTAAGAACCCTTGTTCTAGACAGTCTATGTAATATAATCTCTTTCCTGTCTACATTATTTTCAGCCACCCTTACTCTTATCTCTGCTTAATTTTTGAATTATTATCACATAGTTATGAACACATTTATGTAGGGTCTGATTCTGCTTCCACTGAAGTCAATGGCAAAATTCTTATGCTCAAATAAATTGGTTAGTCTCTAAGGTGCCACAAGTACTCCTTTTCCATTTATTTCAATGGCAGCAGGATTGATAGCCCAAATGTTCTTGTTGAGCTGTTCATAGACATGCCTTTTCCATATTAATCAGTAATAAATTCTATTTGTCATTGCTGCTGCTCACTTTGTATGAAAACAATAACAAAATGATATGACAAAGTGTGCCATTTGTCATTCGTGTATTCCGTGTTGGTCCCTGGACATGAGAGAAACAAAGAGGGTGACGTAATATCTTTTATTGGACCAACTTCTGTGGTGAGAGATACAAGCTTTTGATTACACAGAGGTGTTCTTCAGGTTTAGGAAATGTACTGTGTCACAGATAAATACAAGGTGGAACAGATTGTTTAGCATAAGTAGTTAACACATATTTCAAGGAACCATTCAAGCTGAAGTGGCCTGGTAAAACCTCCCCAGTCATAGTTAGCAAAGGAGGGGAAGGAGGTGGTGGGGTGGGATAACAGGTTATAGACTGTGGTAATAAGCCATAAATCCAATGTCTCTATTCAGTCAGTGTTGCTAGACACTAACAATCATGATGACCTTAAACTTCCAGGCTCATCTTTTGAAAGAGTTGTGCAGGTTTCCTTTGAGGATGAGGACTGAGAGGCCAGTTATAGAGTGGTTGCTTTGTTAAAAGTGTTCACCTGTGCGTGAAATGGTGTTTTCATTCAAGAGCACAGTGATTGTCTCATTTCACACACATAGTTGTTATTGGGGCGTTTAGTGCACTGGTTGAGGTACACCATATGTTGTGATAGACCAGGTGGGTGAGGTAATAGCTTTTGTTGAACCAACTTCTGTTGATGAGACAGACAAGCTTTCAAGTCACACAGAGCTCTTCTTCAGATCTGGGAAAGACATTGCTAGTGTCACAGTAAAACGCAAGGTGGAACAGATTGTTTAGCATAGTTAGCACATATTGTAAGGGACCATTCAAGGTAGAGTGGCTTGTTAACACCACTGCAGACATAGGACAAAAAGAGGGGTTAATGGGTTACAGATTGTTGTAATAAGCCATAAATCTAGTATCTGTTCAGGTTGTGATTTTTAGTGTCTAGCAGAGTGATGATTTTTAAACTCTCAGGCTCATCTTTTGAAAATGTTGTGCAGGTTTCCTTTGAGGATGAGGACGGATAGGTCAGATACAGGGTGATTGCTTTGTGAAAGACAAAAACACCTCTGGGTGAACAATTTTCACTAAGTGATCACTCTGTGTCCGACCTATGAGTCCTGTGACAGAGTGCTGGCTAGGAAACCCTGAGCCAGACCTCTGTCACACCAGCGCCAATCAGGAAAGGGGAGTTGGAGCTGGCTGAGTAAGCCCAGGCCTAACTAACAAATAGGGAACATCTGCTGGCGTCGTAAGCCAGGGGCTACATAAAGGCTGGCAGGAAGAAAGCCGAGGAAGGGGAGGAACCAGGGAGTTAGAGGCTGCTCTCCCCTGTTGGCTGCAGAAGCTAGGAGTCCCTGAGACTGTCAGCAGCTACAAGGTGGTGGGAACTTGTACTGTAAATAAAGAGCACAGGAGATTGCACCAAAGCAGAGGTTTCTGGCTGGTTTGTGGGAGCAGAAGCAGCAGAAGATCGAGGGGCCCACCTGTGCACTGTTACAAGTCCTCATCTTCAAAGAAAAACTGCACAACATTTTCATGTGTGTTAAGGTGCATATCCCAGATTTTCTGCTCCAGAGCATATTCTGTGATGTCTGAGTGGCTGGCTAAGAGATTTCTTGGTGTATTTGGAGTGGTTACGGGATCTGTGAAAGTAGGTATTGCAATTATGTATAGCTGTTGTGACACTGGTAAACCAAGTGCCAGCTCTTGCCAAAGCTGCAGGCATTATCTAAGAACTGATAAACTCATAGCTGGAGACCAAACCAGCTCATCTGTATGTTAATTTTGTTCAAAATCAGTATTAGTCTTATATGAATATGTTTAGACTCTATGAAATACTTGTCTGTTGATGCATGCATTAATCTTGCTTGTAATGTCTGTATTCCATAGTATAAGGAAATATATAAGATTTGCTTAGTAACTGTGAAAATGTTTGCTCTGAACTTGTGAACCCAGGCTCAGGAATCATCCCCCTCACCCATCCGAGAGGACTTTCGAAAAGTAAGTGGGCCATTATAAGACAAAAGCCTTGTTACTTCACCATGTCTGGATGGGACAATTATGTGCCGAAGACCTTGCCCCATCCATTTGAGTGCTGGAAGAGGGAAATAAAAATAGTGGACATGAATATTTTTCATCTAAAGTTGTCTGAACTCTCACAGAGCCAGACACACTCAAGTGAAGTCAGATCCCCAAGGGTTCCCCCTGGGTCCACTCTGAAAGACATTTTGAATTGAATTGGTCACTCTTAGAATTTAGATTGCAACTCATTTGTGTGTACAGTATATGTTTGTTTGCTTTAACCTGTAAATTACTCTTATTTCTTTTTCCCAGTTAATAAACCTTTAGATAATTATTACAGGATTGGCTACAGGTGTTGTATTTAGCGTAAGATCTAGGGTACCAAATGATCTGGAATAAGTGGCTGGTCTCCTGGGACTGGAAGCAACCTGAATATTTTGTGATTGGTTTTTTTTTTTGTTTTTTTTTTAGTGTAAGTGACCATTCATCACTAAGTTCAGCTTGTCTTGGTGCAAGATTGACTGGAGAGTCTAAGGGGACTGTCTATGACTGCATGGTAAAACTGTTACAGTGATCCAGGAGTTCTTCCCTTGTCTTTTCACTGGCGTGGTGAAATCTAATTATAGAACGTACCACAGATTTGGAGTGTCTGCTTTGTTTTTGACAGCCTGCCCTCTGGCAGGCACTCACAGGCGTAAGCCATTCCAGACAACAGACAGTTGTCTGTAGGGTCAAAGGACTGTTGAAGCTGATTGTGGTGTCCAGGAAGTGGATGCCAGTGTGGGAGTTTTCTAGAGAGAGTTTAATGGATGGGTGGTAGTTGTTGAATTTGTGGTGGAAATCTGTGAGGTAATTTAGGTCATCTCTCCAGAAGATGAAAATATCATAGATATATCTAAGGTATGCCATTGATTTTTGGGGTGCATGAAATGAATGAGTTTGGTGATGTGTTTAGAGTGGATATCTGAGGGCTGGCCATGGTCTTGTAAAAGTCATCATTGTGAGGGATGCTGGTGTATAGGGAAGTGACATGCATAGTGACCAGGATGGTCTTTTGAGAGATGGTGTTTTAATGTTTCGGATTTTCTGGAGGAAGTCAGCTGTGTCCTAGACAAAGCTGGCCCTTTGTGTGGTGAGTGGTTTGATGATGGTTTCTGAGAGTCCTGATATTCCTTCAGTAAGACTGCTGTAGCCAAATATGATGGATCTGCCTTGGTTCCCTTGTTTGTGCATCTTGGGAAGCATGTAGAAAGTCCCTGGGGTAGTCAAAGTGGTACCAGACCCTGCCAGACCACAGATGAAAAACCTGTTGACATATTTCCATTGCTATGATGATTAACACCCCGCACAACATACCTTTCAAGATCTATGAATCCTTCAGATGTCTATCACAACATGTGATGTACCTCATCCAGTGGACTTGGTGCCCCAAAATAACAGCTATGTGGGAGAAATAAGATAATTACAACACTCTTGAATAAAAGGTTCTCTACTTCTCTATATCTTACTTCTCAGTCTTCATCCTCAAAGGAAACCGTCAAAAGATGAGCCTGGGAATTTAAGTTCATAATGTCGGTAGACACTAACAATCATGGACTGAATAGACACACTGAATTTATGGCTTATAACCCATTTAAGGCCCCCCCCCTCCTCCGACAACATTGTTTCCCCTTTCCCCCCTTTGACTGGAGAGGTGTTAATGGGCCACTTTACCTTGAACAACAAGGAGTCTGATGGCACCTTAAAGACTAACAGATTTATTTGAGCATAAGCTTTCGTGGGTAAAACCCCCAATTCTTCAGATGCCTGGAGTGAAAATTACAGATGCAGACATAAATATACCCGCACATGAAGAGAAGGGGGTTACCTCACAAGTAGAGAACCAGTGCTGACAGGGCCAATTTGATCAGGGTGGATGTAGTCCACTCCCAACAATAGATGAGGAGGAGTCAATTCCAGGAGAGGCAAAGCTGCTTTTGTAATGAGCCAGCCACTCCCAGTCCCTATTCAAGCTCAGATTAATGGTGTTAAATTTGCAAATGAATTTTAGTTCTACTGATTCTCTTTGAAGTCTGTATCTGATTTTTTTTGTTCAAGTGTAGCTACTTTCAAATCTGTTATAGAATGTCCAGGAAGATTGAAGTGTTCATGGCAGAGGGGCATGGCTGGCACACGTACAGCCACCAGCTAAAATCTCTCCAGCACATTATCAATGATCTACAACCTGTCCTGGAAAAGATCCCTCACTCTCCCAGACCTTGGAGGCAGGCCAGTCCCTGCTTACAGATAGCCCCGCAACCTGAAGCAAATACTCACCAGCAACCACACGCCACACCACAGAAACACTAACACTGGCCACTTTTGGAAGATAGGATACTGGACTAGATGGACCTTTGGTCTGACCTAGCATGGCCATTCTTATGGTCTTAATATTTGAAGCCTCGCCATCAAGGAAGAATTGATGATACGAGTCAGCTATTTCTTTGGTGCAGTCATGTTTATTTACATAGAATGTACACAAAGGCCTTTAAGAACAAATAATAGCAGGAAGTTTCCTTGCTCACAACATCCAAGCCCCTCTCACCCCTCACCTGCCGGTCCCAAAGAACAGTCTCTCTTCTCCCTCTGAAGGACATCCAGTGTTCTGTTTGTTCTCTCTTGGCTTTCTCATTGCTTTGTGTTTGCTTTCAACCTCTGACATCCACAAAAACAAACCCAGGAACCAATCCCTGTCCCCATATCTACTCTAGCGACACCATCAGAAGACCCAACCACATCAGCCACACCATCAGAGGCTCATTCACCTGCATGTCTACTAACGTTATATATGCCATCATGTGCCAGTAATGCCCCTCTGCCATGTACATTGGCCAAACCAGACAGTCCCTACGTAAAAGAATAAATGGACACAAATCTGACATCAGGAATGATAACATACAAAAAGCCAGTAGGAGAACACTTTGATCTTCTTGGACATTCTATAACAGATGGTGTGGGGGTGATGGTCTGCAGGAGGGAAGGGACATATATGTCTGGTGCTGTAAGATAATACATTTGTGCCTAATACATTAGAGAAATTGTTCAATAGCAGTTTCCTTGTAAAATATTTTCCCTGTAATTATATCAAAAACTTACAACCAGACTCTGCCTCTCTTATTCATGCTGTCATACTGATATAGCACCTTACTTTGCAGTTAATCTCACTGAAATCACTAGGACTATGTGCAGAGTAAATTGATACTCCGCATAAGTCGCAGAATCTGGTTCTAAATTATTTACCATATATGTGATAGCCAAATAAGGTAACATGAAGAAGTGCAATATTGACAAGCTTATAGGAAACCCACCCCTCAACCAAGCAAAATGGAAAGGGACCCTGTGGCAAGGATCCAAGTATTTTGAGATCCGACTGAGACAACAAGAAATGGAGAAACGAGGAAAGTATGCCCCTCAGCCTGATTCAACAATTCAGATCCTCTCCTTCCATTGGGAAATACCTGCTGCCCCAATTGTGACAAGATCTGTGGATCCCAGACCAGTCTCATTAGCCACCTGCAGATCCACCAGTGATAACTGGCTTTCTTTTTATAGAAGACAGTCCTCCTCAAACTCCAAGGGATTGCTGATGAACTACATATGGATGATTTTCCTACAGCCTAGTGTGGCAAATTGCTGGCACTACTACGATGGATCTTGCGCTTTCTCTTCTTGGGGGGGAGGTTCAGGGCACCATTTCTTGCCCCTGAACTGGGCTATTAACTGCCCCACTAGTGTCCTAGAGGAGAGGAGTGGAGAGGGAGGGACCTGGGCACACCCTCTACTCCGGGTCCCAGCCCAGGGGCCCTAGGGATAGTGGTAAACCACTAGAACTAGCGATTCCTTCCCCGGGCTACTTCCCTCTCCTGCCCTTCAGCTTGTGGGGCTTCCTGCCCTCCCTCTGCACAAACCAGGTGTCCCTTTACCTAGGATCTTGGTCTTCTTAGCCCACCGCAGCACTTCTCCATATTCTCTGCTTCCTTCCAAACTGCTCTCTGCTCCAATACCAATCCACTCTCCTTTAAGTCCTCCTCTTGTCTGATTGAAGCAGGGAGTTTTTATCATGTGACTGGCTTCAAGTGCTTTAATTGGCTTCAGGTGCTTTAATTAATTTATAGCAAACTTTCTTCCCTCTACAGGGAATAAGGCTCCCTTCTGACACTCTCCTGCTGCCCTCTGGCCATGCTGTATCACACTAGTCTAACTTATGCACTCAGTTTTTCAGGCAAATTCAGATCCGAAATGTTACTAGGAGAGGGTCTTGAAACCCTGGCAGCTCAGTTCAGCACCTGGATTCCTACCTCAGCAACTGGATTCCCCCTTTTGAGCTTCACTCCCAGTGTTGTCCAGATTCTTTGGTCATTTCCCAAAGAACTTAAAATGTATGGTTACAATAGAGATGTTAGTTATTTTCTTAAACAATATTTGTGAAGTTTTCTAAGTGTATTAGAACAATTTTAAAACAGAAAACTTGTCAAACTAGACCTTAAATGGTTTTTGCAAGGTTCTGTTTTCTATCACAGATCCGGTTGGGCTTCCCTTACTGACCACCCACCAGAATACTGTCGAGGGGCCCAGCTGCTGGGTCCCTGGTGTTTTAAGCCTCTGGAGCCTGAACAGAGCCCAGCCACTTCACAAGTCTTTGGTTCCCTAGGCAAACTCTCGGGGCACAGACCTTGCATCTTGCACCTCTTCCCTAACCAACCAGTTTCCTGAATAGAAACCAGCCTTTTGCCTTGCCTTTTTGAATAGGGTCCATCACAATGTAACAGCTGCCTATTGTTAGGTCTTTGCCACTACCCCTGTTGGAATTTCAGTCCAACAAAGCGGTGAAAGTATAGAGAAGACAAAAGGCTGCATCTTCAAAATGGAGTTTGCAGTTTGGCACAGATCTATTCATAGAGAGCATAACCTCACAAAGAATTCATAATTTGTACAGAGGAATTCTCTAAATTGGCACATCATCCCAAAGTCAAACTCCATCCTATCATAGGTTAAAACTCAGCTAAACAAGCCAGGAAATCAGATTGGCTCAGGTATCAATTGTTGGCATAAGATAATATGGTGTCAGAGGGTGTCATTAGAGGAGATTTTGGAACAAATCAATAAACTAAACAGTAATAAGTCACCAGAACCAGATGGTATTCACCCAAGAGTTCTGAAGGAACTCAAATGTGAAATTGCAGAACTACTAACTGTAGTTTGTAGCCTATCATTTAAAACAGCTTCTGTACCAAATGACTGGAGAATAGCTCATGTGATGCCAATTTTTAAAAAGGGCTCCACATGTGATATACTAGGCAAACTGGTTGAACCTATAGTAAAGAACAAAATTGTCAGACACATAGATTAACATAATTTGTTGGGGAATAGTCAACATGGTGTTTGTAAAGGGAAACAATGCCTAGCCAATCTACTAGAATTCTGTGAGGGGATCAACAACCATGTGGACAAGGAGGATCCAGTGGATTTAGTATACTTAGATTTTCAGAAAGCCTTTAACAAGATCCCTCACCAAAGGCTTTCAGCAAAGCAAGCTGTCATGGGATAAGAGGGAAGATCCTCTCATGGATTGGTAACTGGTTAAAAGATAGGAAACAAAGGATAGGAATTAATGGTTAGTTTTCAAAATGGAGAGAGGTAAATCCTGGTGTCCACCAAGGGTCTGTACTAGGACAAGTCCTATTCATAAATGATCTGGAAAAATGGGGTAAATAGTGTGGTGGCAAAATTTTCAAACAATACAAAACTACTCAAGATAGTTAAGTCCCAAACAGACTGCAAAAAGCTACCAAAGGATCACTCAAAACTGGGTGACTGGGCAACAAAATGGCAGATGAAATTCAGTGTTGGTAAATGCAAAGTAATGCACATTGGAAAACATAATCCCAACTGTACATATAAAATGATGGGGTCTAAATTAGCTGTTACCACTCAATTGTTCTTGGACTCATTGTGGATAGTTCTCTGAAAACATCCACTATTGTGCAGTGGCAGTCAAAAAAGTGAACAAAACATTGGGAATCCATTAAGAAAAGGATACATAATAAGACAGAAAATGTCATATTGCCTCTACATAAATCCATGGTATGCCCACATCTCGAATACTGCATGCAGATGTGGTCACCTCATCTCAAAAAAGATATATTGGAAAAGGTTCAGAAAAGAGCAACAAAAATTATTTAGGGATATAGAACGGCTGACATATGAGGAGAGATTAATACGATTGGAACTTTTCATCTTGGAAAAGAGACGACTAAGGGGGGCTATGATAGAGGTCTATAAAATCATGACTGATGTGGAGAAAGTAATGAAGGAAGTGTAATTTATTCCTTTTCATAACACATGAACTAGGGGTCACCAAATGAAAATAATAGGCAGCAGGTTTAAAACAAAAGGAATTATTTTTTCACACATCACACAGACAACCTGTGGAACTCCTTGCCAGAGGATGTTGTGAAGACCAAGACTATAATAGGGTTCAGAAAAGAACTAGATAAGTTCATGGAGGATAGGTCCATCAGAGGCTATTAGCCAGGGTTGGCAGGGATGGTGTCCCTAGCCTCTGTTTGCCAGAAGCTGAGAATGGGCGACAGGGGATGGATCACTGGCTGATTACCTGTTCTAGTCATTCTCTCTGGGGTACCTGGCATTGGCCACTGTTGGAAGACAGGATTCTGGGCTAGATGGACCTTTGGTCTGACCCTGTATGACCGTTCTTATGTTTTAATTGACTAAGTGTTGATCAGCAGCCTCTAGTTTGACACCCGTGACAGGCTAGTGTTTTTTTTTTTCTCCAGACATGGTTAAATGTTTTTTTATAAAGGCTATAAAAGATTCATAGATTTCAAGGCCAGAAAGGACAATTGTGATAATCCAATCCAACCTCCTATATAACAGGCCAGAGAACTTCCCAAAAATAATTCCTAAATCATATCTTTTAGAAAAACATCCAATCTTGATTTAAAAATCAGCGGTTATGGAGAATTCACCGTGACCCCTGGTAAATTATTCCAATGGCTAATTACTCTCATGCTTAAAATATTGTGCCTTACTTCCAGTCTGAATATGTCTAGCTTCAACTTCCAGACATTGTTTGTCTGCTAGATTGAAGAACCCATTAATAAATATTTTTCCCCATGTAGGTAATTATAGACTGTAATCAAGTTTCCCCTTAATCTTCTCTTTGTTAAGCTAAATAGATAGATTTAGAGAGTTCAATTATAAAACGTGTTTTCTAATCCTTTAATTATTGTTATGGCTCCTCTCTGAACCCTCTCCAATTTTTCAACATCCTTCTTGAATTGTGGACCAGAGACCTGGACACAGTATTCCAACAGTGGTCACACCAGTGCCAAATACAGAAGTAAATCTCTCTACTCCTTCTCAAGATTCCCCTGTTTATGCATCTCAGGATCACATTAGCTCTTTTGTCCACAGCATTATACTAGATGCTCATGTTCAGCTGATTATCTACCACAAACCCCAGATCTTTTTCAGAAGCACTGTTTTGTAGGCTAGAGTCCCCCATCCTGTAAGTATGCCTACGTTCTTTGTTCCAAGATGTATATACTTAGCCATATTAAAATGCATATGATTTGCTTGTGCCCAGATTATCAAATAATCCAGATTATTCCATATTAGTTACCATTCCCCCAAGTTTTGGTGGATCTGTGAACTTTATCACTGACAATTTTATGTTTTCTTCCTGGTTATTTATAAAAATGTTAAACAGAACCAATCCCTGTGGAACCACAGTAGAAATACACCTGATGAAGTAATTATATTAATTAAAACTTGCTTCTCATGTTCTTTCCTGTCCTGTAATAGTCACATTTTCTGTCAGAGTCAAATTTAGAAATACCAAGAACACTGAGCTGTAATACTTTGTCAATACAGGTCAGTAATAAATATTGTTCATACAAGATGGCAAATGCTGCTGAACTGCAATCTGACAACATAGTCTAAATTGTATTCTTGGGTAGGCAGGTGATGAGCTGAGAGTATTGTCTGCAACAGGGGTCGGCAACCATAAGCATGTGGTCCATCGGGGCAATCTGCTGGTGAACCATGAGACATTTTGTTTACGTTGTCCGACCGCAAGCATGGCCTCCCGCAGCTCCCAGTGGCTGCAGTTCATCGTTCCTGGCCAATGGGAGCTCTGGAAAACGATGCGGGCCGCAGGGACGTCTTGGCCACCACTTCCCGCAGCTCCCACTGCCCAGGAACGATGAACTGCGGCCAGTAGGAGCTGCGGGAGGCCATGCCTGTGGACAGTCAATGTAAACAAAATGTCTCACGGCCCCCGCAGCGGATTACCCTTATGGGCCACGTGCCGAATCCCTGGTCTGCAATATACAGTATGTTCATTTTACTGTTACCTTGATTTAGTTCCCCTTTCAACTACCTGTTACATTTTGTCAGGAGCCAAGAGTATGAACTTTCGTGGGCAGGGTCTGCTTTATTCCGTGTGTGGACAACAGCTAACACACTGGGTCCCTGTCCCTTGACTGAGGATTTAGTTGCTATTGTAATATAAATTAATAATAATTATGAATATTTAGCAATTTAGACAAGGAAGTCAGTGTAGGAATAGATTCCACATATGGTATTTTAAATTTAAAGGAATGGTGAATAATGCTAAGTGCAGTTGTACAGTAAAAGCTGTGTTATCTGGCACTTTATCAACTGGAAAGCTCTATTAACCAGCATTTCTGATGTCTCCCAATACAAATCTTCAATCTAGTAATCGGAACTAGTATACTGCCCAGGAGGTTATGCAATTGCACATTCTGCCCTCTACTTTTTTATGCAAATGTAACCCTTCTGCCAGGCCAAGTTGATAGCAGCAAGGGCCGGGTTCAGTACACAGGGGTTCCCTCTCATTAAAGCAAATGCAAAACTGGCTCGAGCCCCCACCCAGTGACCTGGGAAAATCTTACACACCCCCTGGGCGCCTCAAGGAGTCTATACTTCCCTTCTCGCAAGCACCAAGTCTTGGTGTAGTAGAGAATCTTTAATAACATGAGGCAAACAACATCAGCATTAAATTGGGGAAACACCACAACTAGTGTTCATTAACCAAACCATGAACACCGACCCACCCCAGAAAAATTGGGCCACATCCTTTCCTTCAGGCTCTTGAGTCCCAGAACCCAAACGTCTCTTGAGTCCAGCAATCCACAAATCACCCAAAGTCCAAAAAAGTCCAGCCCCGGAGTTCACCTGCAGAGTGTTACTCCTCAATCTGGCTAAAATGTGCCTGGGTGTGGGGGAAAGAGGTACGGGGCACCTTACATGTCCTGAAGCTGACTGCCCCACAGGGCTCTGCTCCGCTTCACCACGACCGGCTCCGCTCAGCTCGCCGTCTCACGAACACACCGCTGTCTCACGACCGGCCCCGCTCAGCTCGCCGTCTCACGAACACACCGCTGTCTCACGACTGGCTCTGCTCAGCTCGCCGTCTCACGAACACACCGCTGTCTCACGACCGGCTCCACTGCACACTAGATCTTCCGGCTCCCCACTACTTGACACAGTGCTCAGTGATTTCAGCTCTCAGTGATTTCAGCTCATAGTAGTGGTAGCCTTAGTGTTGGTGCACCATAAGGCTGAAGTGAATTCAGCACAGTACCTGTAACAAAACTCTTAATAGACCCAAAATTAGCTCTGACATTCCACAGTGGAGAGAGACAGAGGTGCAATTGGTGCTTCAGGCCCTCACAAAGGGGCCTACGCCACCAGGCACTAATACCTGTCTCAAGTCTCTCTCAATTCACAGAGTTTTGGAACCCATGTCCCTTGCCTAGTGAGTGCTACTCAGTTGATGGTGAGTCCTCCATCATAACAAAAAGGCCAAGTACAGTTCCAAGCACAGTTCCCATAATCAGGGTACTAACAATTTATTCTTCCCGCCCCAATAACAGAGACACTGGGGATCCCACAGCAGCCAAAGTGACCATTTTGGCAGTTATGGCCTCATTCTAGGCCGGGTGGGTGTGCCTATGCAAATGAGATCAGCCCCTGAAGTTCTTTTCCACAACTTGCCACACCTCACCACCAGATGTCAGGGTGGAGCCCACCCTGTCTCTGCTTACACAAAAAAGCAGACAAGTAAGCAAGTTGATATCGGGGATTTATTCAAAAGAACTGCTTCCAGGGTGTGTCATAGGGTCATTACAGGTTCAGCCCAAACTTCTACACCTTTTACCTCTACAATGATGAGTGATGTTGATAATGATGACCCTGAGGCACTGCAAGATCCTGACGTGCCTTCTGAATCATCAAAGAAAGATTAAATTATCTGCAGTATAGTTTTAGTGTTAAGTGTATTTTTAGTGATCTGGGCATATGCCATGTGCTGCCTGTAGTGATACTGTATTTAGTGTCATAAGATAACCTACTGTATAGAAAAATTTACCTGAATATACCTAAGTGCTTTAAGAAACCAACCACTCTGCAGTGCAGTACCATTACTGGATTGGTGAGAACCTGTATAGTATTTTATACTTTATTCATTTAATTGTATTCTAGTTCTTTGAAAATTGGTATTTCATTGGTAAGTATAACTCTTAGTTAACTGGAATTTTTGACTGACTGGCACCCCCCATTCCCGCAACATGCCAGATAACAAAGCTTTTACTGTACTATAAAGATAATGTTGCCAACTATTTCTCACTTTTGAGAGAAGCCAACTGATTTATATCAGGATTAATTATTTGGTTATTCAGAACAGCTTCTGAAAGCAGTCCCTAAAACCTCCCTTGATATTTTTTCTGACAATTTCATCCTGATGTCAAGTTTTTGGTGAGGGCGGTAGTTAGTTAGTTAGGATTAATGATAGGCTGGTTGCCTGTGCACTATAAACAGACATGTTACCTTTATCTTCTACAGTCAAAATTTACAATAGACCACAAAATTCTCAGCGATCCATATTCAAGGAACAATGGGTAGATTAAGTCAGAAGTGACTAACAAGCATTTAGAAATCATTGAGTGCTGTGTGTGTGTGTGTGTGCGGGGTGCTTACTGAGGGGTATAATTATAGTCATTGTCATGTTGAATTCAGAAGTATACATTTTTTTTTTCCTAGGGGTCCCCTGTATCTCTTCAAAGTTCTCTCCAGACCCCTCATGCTCTCCTCCATGTTTCTATCTCTCTGAATCATTATAAGTTCATTATATGCATCTTCCTGGCCAAAGGGGCCAGTTCAGAGCTCCCTCTGTAACCACTCATAGCTGCTTTTTCAGAGGTGAATTATAGAGTAACATTAGCCATGATCTGCATCTAGCAGGAGGGTGACACTTCCGCCACCCTTGTATATTCAATCCTCACTGATGTAGGAGCCTTAGTCCTGAAAGTATCTCCTGCATAGCCACGTAGTGTGTTACCAGAAGAGTTGGCCAGTCTCTGGGTTTTTAAATACAATATACCATGGCTACATAGGCATATATCTGTGTTTTTCTATGGTTTTTAACTGGGGTGCCCATAAAAACCCTGACATTTTTGAAACATGGCACATCCTTGATCCCTGTACATTATGCTACTTTTAGATATCAGATATTCACAGCTGCTAATTCTTTTCCTTCAACATTTCTTCAGTCCGAAGCACACGCACTCTCTCTCACTCTCTCTGTGTATATATGTGTGTGTGTGTATATATATGTGTGTGTGTGTGTGTGTGTGTGTGTATATATATATATATATATATATATAATAATTTATAGAGCAGGACTTGTCTAAACAGCTCTTGCATAATGTTCAAATTATTTTTTTGTGGAACCTGCTTTGTAAATTCTAATGTATGTAGTTTTGCCTAGCCATGGTGAATTAGAATTATATTCTGGGAGTTTATAGTTCCAGTGTCATATCTGAACCTTCAGATTTTCAGAACTTCTGAATCCCCAGGAGAGTAATGAATGCTTGTATCAAAAAAATCTATCATCTTCTCAGTTTTCTTTCTTTTCCCAAATACATTTATCTCAGAGTCTTCATTGCCCCCAGAATTTCCCATTCCTTCAGCCCCTCCCTAACATTACTCTTTCCTCCCTAGCAGAGTCTCCAAATATCAAATGTTTAATGAATTATTTGCATTTTTTAATTTATTTAAAATAATTACCATTAGTTTTCAGAGTTAACACCCCATTGAGATAAATGGGGAATTTAACTCCTTTCCGAGAGGGATTGTCTACCTGCAGTTTTAAGGAGAGAGCATTGCATTAGTTCTAGATTCCTAAGATTATTTCACAACTTGTAGGGCTAACGTTGCTTACATGAAAGCTTTCTTATCTCGAAGACATCAAAAAATGCTTATAGTTATGCTATAGAGTGGTATTTCCCTGGCATGTATCTACAATACTTATGTTCATTCTCCAAAAGAGACATTCAGTCCTGTATCTGCTTAACTTAACTTTTCTTATTTGGTCATATAACTGTGAAGAAAGTGGAGAACTTGTGGTAACAGTTACACAAAGCTAGGCATTTCTCCCCCCCCCCTTTTTTTTTTTTTTAAGAGAAGAGAAGTGGCAAATTTAGTAATTCAGGTCTTAGTTTTCACATGGCTGGGCTACTCCTACATGTATTTCTAGGACAAATCTCAAATATCTTTTATCTAATTAATTTTCCTTGACACAAACTTGAACCAAGAACCCTGGGGCCTAACTAGCTGGAGAGAGAGGGCAAAAATCTTACCAGCAGGCTTCATTGTGATTGCAGATCTACTAATGTAACCCATGCCCCCTTGGTGTAGAACCTACCCCAGCTAGAGACTGATGAGTCTGCTACAGCCTTGGCTAAGAGTCATGGGGCTTTTAACTAATGCAGGAGAGGCTCATACACTAAGTTCAGAGGTCACAGATCCTAACCGGGGTATGTCGATGTTATGCTTATATAGGTTACTTCATCCCCAAAAGCTGAATGTGCCTATGCAGCCCCTTAGTCTCTATTCCCTTCACTGGCTCACCGATGCCTGCCTGCCTCTGCATTCCCATTTTATTTCCTGGGGAGCCTTCACTCTCATACAGAAGAGAACTGGATTTGGTCCTTTATGTGGCAATATTTGTTATCTAACAACAAGTATTTTGTTTTGCTGCTGTATTTTCTTCGTCTTTCATCATTGATTCTGAGCCAGTACATGTGGATCTTCAGGTGAGTCAGTTTGTCTGTAGCCCTCTCAAAGCTTGGTCTGAGATACAGATCCAAATTTTCAGACTTGGTGTCTGAAGTTAGGAACTTAAACAAGTGTCCTCTTTTTCTGAGTTGCTGCTTCCAGGAACTTCAGTAGAAGCTACAAGTTTCTCAGCAACTCTTAAAACCAGACCACTATAGCTTAAGTGTCTAAATATGGATTTAGGTGTCCACCTACCTTAGGTAGGCCAGTTTGAAAGTAAAGAACTAATTTTTAATCTCCCGGTAACTGCAACTTGTTTCAGATTTGCTGGATTTCCCTATATTATTTTTAAAATAGACATAATACAAAAGCTTTCCTTTCAAATAATATAAAATTAGGAGTGATATGTGACACTGCACCCCTTTTTATTCATAGTGATATAATTCTGATATGATTATAGCAAAATTATGATGTATTGTATGCAAGATGGGTTATGTAAGGTGTATTTGGAAAAGTTATGATTTGCTGAATATTATTATCCTATTTGTATGCATGTATCATTTTTGTATCTGAAGATATAAATACTGAATATGTATCTATACTTCAGATGTAGTTACTCCTGAGTAACGCCCACTAGACAAGATGCTTTCAGTCTAGATATCTTGTTGGGAAGGGCCTATTCAAGGCAATGAGCCATTAGGATAACCAATAGGCCTTAGGAGAAGCTTATCTCCCACCTGGTGAGTCTTCCTGACAGCACTCTACACAGTGTGTAAGTAATGGCTGCTATGACTCCACAAGAACATGTGACCAGGCCACGTGATTCTGGATTCCATCTTGAGATGTCAATATTTTTCCACAAACTGGTCTGGAAACCAAGTTTTGAAACAAAGGGTTCCTGTCATATGCTAAAGCTATATAAGGCAGGGAGAGACATCACCTGGGGTTCTTCACTCCCCCCACAAGAAGACTCATGGAAACACCTGAGGAACAAAGACTGAACTGGGGGAAGTGCTGAACCCAAGCTAAAGAGATTTCTAGCCTGTGTATAAAGACCTGAGAAACCCAAGCTGTAAAGCTAATGCAGCTTGTACCTTAAGAATCTTGCCTGTACCATCAGTTAGGGTGAAAATCTGGTAATTCATATCCAATCTATCTAGTATATTAAGTTTAGGTTGCATTTTTGTTTATTTGCTAGGTAATCACTTAAAATCTCCTCCTCCCCACCGTGGGCTTTGGGGAAGAGATTGCGGGGGGAGCCAGCCAGAGACTGAAGTCAGCACAGCAGGTTTCGAAAAGTTCAAGCAGGGACTAATAGACGCTCATATCACACTGCTTTCTATAGTTTTCACTCTGAACTTCCTCTCCCCTGTGTTTAATGGCTGTTTTCTCCAACCTCTACTGCCCCTCCCTTCCTTTGCCTTTCCATCTAACTAATCCCAATCTAACATAACCTCAAAGGATTTACATCATAAAACAAAAGCAAATAAATAAAATTGTAGAATTAACAGTGACCATCCCATTGTGTGTTCTATATTTCCCCCCACTGTTTGTCTCTCTTGTCTGTTTAGATTAAGCCATTTTGGGGCAATGACTGTCCCTCATTCTGTTTTTCTGCAGTACCTAGCACAACAGCGTCCCATTCTTAGTTGGCACCCTGACACTGCCATAATAGCCATGATAAATAAATAAGTACAAACAGTGATATATATAAAAATGTCCTCTACTGTTATTTTACGACTTATATATGCTTTCCTTTTAGATACACATAATCCCTTTTGGAAATCGGGTGAGTCTTTTCTGCTGCAGTGAGTGATTCACATGCAAACTATGTTTTGCATGTGGGTGGTTAGATCTGGAAGTCTGCATACATAACATCACTGGGCTATAAGGCAAACCTGCAAAAGTAAACAATATACGCTTCCTTGTGAAGAACTACTTAAGAAACAATAGTACGTAAAGACAGATGGGTCCCTTTCTCATATGTAACATTAATTTTATAAATTCATTCGGTCCCCAGAGATGACCTGGTACAGAAGCACACATTGCTCTTTTAATTCCAGCATTACTAGAATGATTGTTTTTAAACATTACAAACCCAGTGGAGAAATTAATACAATATTGAGCTGCAAAATTTGACGTTATAGGCCTGTGAAGGGGAATGCTCACCTGCAGTGACACCTAATGGTCAGGCTGGGTGTGGCATGCTGTCCTCCTCCCAGGCATTCCCTGTTCTCACTTCAGATCCGCTATGTGGGGGATCTGTCCTTTCGGCAACTCATCCTTCTGGCCAGGTCACAAATTCAAGTCACCTCTTTCAGGGTACACATAAGGAATCCAGTTTTGTGGAAATCTTCAGAAGTCAGCAAGGGCTTCAGCACTTCCTTCTTGGGTGGGGGACTTAGGGTCCAGACCCTTGCACCTTCAGGATCTTCCCCAATTTAGATTCCCTAGGAAGGGATAGACTTTAGTCATTGTCCCCTCCTAAGGAGTTGGTAGGGTAGCCCAGGCCCACACTCTCCACTGGACTCTAATTCAGGGCCAAAAGTTAGGCAGCTAAAATCTGCACCTTGGGGTGCTATGTAGCTGCCTCCCTTGATCACTTCCTACCAGTGTCTCTTCTTGCCACAGGAAAAATAAGGAACCAAACACAAAATTAAAGTTTCTGACCTTCAAAAGTCACCTGTCCCTTCTTTGCAGGCTAGGTGGTCAGTATCGCCAAGCCTCAGGCAGCAAGTGCTCCTGGGGGGGGCTCCCTCCCAAGAGCCCAGAGCATAGGTCTGCTCCCTTCCACTGTCAGCCTCCTTTTGCAGTCTCTGCCTCCAGCTTGTGCAGGCTTTGCCCGTGCAGAAGGGCAGGGCCACTTCAAGAGCTGCTCCTTAGCTCCTTCTTCTCTAGCGTGGGATTTGTGCACCACATCACAAGGCCAGATCCTCAGCACCTGCTCTGGCCCTGTTGTGTCACTTTTGTTGCCCAAACAGATCAGAAAGATACCCTTTTAGTGCAAGTCTGAATTTTTCCTGTTTTGAATGCTGAAGTGGTGCTGTGGTCTCTGTACTAGGGTGAATTTCATCCATGTAAACATCCCAGCATGTATGGGTTTATTTATACACGTATGACTAAATTCACATGGCATTTCTTTCTTATAGGAGTTGTGTATGTAGGGCCACAAGTTCAGAAGTGCTCAGTACCCACAGTTGGGGTCAGATGTTTCAAATTTTACTTAGCACCCACCATGTGAGGTTGTATGCCATACCAAGTTGTTATTAATTCTGGAGCATTTGTGCTCTGTGATAGTAAAGTGATGTATAATAGTTATAATTGTGCTTAACATATGTAACTAAATGTAACACACTTTTTATTTAAATTGTTTGTTTGATTGTGTCAAGGTCCTAATAAGTACAATGACTCCAACATACAGTAAAACAATGACCACTCTAATATGTAATGCCTGTTTATGATTAATAGCCTATGGCCCCATTTCCCACCTGGAATTCATTGTGTGAATGGGGCATATCTAGATAGATATAGATTCTGGGATAGAACATGAAATCTCACAGTAACTCTACACCATACTTTAGAATGAGTGGTAAATAATACTATAAGCAATTGTAAACTGCAGGTGAAAATTTTAGAGAGGCAGAATTTAATTAACCAAACTGAAAAATGGCTAGGATACTGGGGATAGCAGCCTTATAACCACTACCAGATGGATGTTGAAAATTAATTTTAACCTGAACCAAAAAAATTACCACACTCATATTTCTCCTGGTGCTGTTCGAAGGGCAAACTGTTGCAAAGAGGATGACAAATATGAAAGCGATCCTTTAAGTGTCATGGTTCCAGTGATTTCTTCTGGAGCTGGGCAGTATTAAATGATTGGATACAAAATCCAGTAGTAAAATAATCGTATTCTAAAATATTCTTAATCTTTTATTACAAATTATACATTTCCCCTGCCTAGGAGTAGAGTATCATATGGCAAAAATCTATATTCATAAAAATACTGGGGGAATAAGCCTACACTGTGGTGTGTGGGATAAACTCGCAGCCTTCCTGAGAATTAAACAACAATGGGGGCCTTTTGTCCCCCAATACTATGGGGTGCTTGTTACTTTAGAATATAACAATTTATATAGGTCTTCCACTACAGAAGAGTGTGAACGTGTGTATGTATCTGCACATGTGTATTTTGCATAAGGTTTGTGTAAGATTTCTAAAGTATCCTCAATATAAAAAGTCTATTAGCTGTAAATGTACTAAAAATTAGAAGTTTATGATGAAATATTTACAAATCTTATCAAAATTAGTATCACATGCTTAGATTTTATTTATATAAGATGTTTGTGGTATGGACTGTGCCACTGTCTCTGTTCAGCATTTTAACACAATGGACGTCCTGACTTGGGTCTCTAGGCCATACCATAATAAAAGTAATACATTATATAATTTCCATCAAAAGTGTGTGTGTGTGTGTGTGTGTGTGTGTGTGTGTGTGTAATTTAGATTGTGGCTACACTAGAAACCTTACAGCGGCGCAGCTGCACCAATGTAGCTGGGCTGCTGTAAGCTCTCTAGTGTAGCCGCTGTAAACCAGGAGTTTTCCTGTCGATTTAATTAATCCACCCTCAATAAGTGGCAGTCGCTATGTTGATGAGAGAAGCTCTCATGCCGATATAGTGCTGTCCACACCGGCGCTTAGGTTAGTATAATTTATGTTGCTCAGGGGCGGAGTTTATTCACACCCCTCAGCGACATAAATTATACCGACATAAGTGACAGTGTAGACATAGCCTTTGTGATGTAAAGAGAGTAAATAGAGTAACAAGAGTAAATAGCATCTTAAAGATCTGCATTCAGGAGTAACAAGTCAATTTATTTACAATAAGCATTTTCTCGAAAAAGATCACTTGATTAGGCATTTCTGTCTAGCTGGATATGTTTAACATGTTTTAAGTAAAACCAGAAATATTTATGGTGAAAAATCATGGAGCAGGTCGTCAAGGAAACCATTTTGAAGCACTTGGAGAGGAAGGTGATCGGGAACAGTCAACACGGATTTACCAAGGGCAAGTCATGCCTGACCAACCTGATTGCCTTCTATGATGAGTTAACTGGCTCTGTGGATAAGGGGAAAGCACTGGACTCGATGTGCCCTGAATTTAGCAAAGCTTTTGATACGGTCTCCCACAGTATTCTTGCCAGCAAGTTAAAAAAGGATTGGATGAATGGATTATAAGGTGGATAGAAAGCTGGCTAGATTGTCAGGTTCAGTGGCTAGTGATCAATGGCTCCATGTCTTGTTGGCAGCTGGTATCAAGCGGAGTACCCCAGGGGTTGGTCCTGGGGCTGTTTTTGTTCAAGATCTTTATTAATGATCTGGATGATGGGATGGATTGCATCCTCAAAAAGTTTGCAGATGACACTAAGCTGGGGGGAGAGGTAGATACGCTGGAGGGTAGGGATAGGGTCCAGAGTGACCTAGACAAATTGGAGGATTGGGCGAAAAGAAATCTGATGAGGTTCAACAAGAAAAAGTGTGGAGTCCTGCACTTAGGACAGAAGAATCCCATGCACTGCTACAGGCTGGGGACCGACTGGCTAAGCAGCAGTTCTGCAGAAAAGGACCTGGGGATTACGGTGGACAAGAAGCTGGATATGAGTCAACAGTGTGCCCCTTGTTGCCAAGAAGGCTAATGGCATATTGGGCTGCATTAATAGGATAATTGCCAGCAGATCGAGGGAAGTGATTATTCCCCTTTATTCGGCACTGGTGAGGCCACATCTGGAATATTGTGTCCAGTTTTGGGCCTCCCACTTCAGAAAGGATGTGGAAAATTTGGAGAAAGTCCAGCGGAGGACAACGAAAATGATCAGGGGGCTGGGAACATGACTTACGAGGAAAGGCTGAGGGAACTGGGAATTTTTTTGTCTTCAGAAGAGAGGAGTGAGGAGGGATTTGATAGCAGCCTTCTAAAGAGGATGGAGCTCGGCTTTTTCTCAGTGGTGGGAGATGACAGAACAAGGAGCAATGGTCTCAAGTTGCAGTGCGGGAGGTCTAGATTGGATATTAGGAAACACTATTTCACTAGGAGGGTGGTGAAACACTGGAATGGGTTACGTATTGAGGTGGTGGAATCTCTGTCCATAGAGGTTTTTAAGGCCCTGCTTGACAAAGCCCTGGCTGGGATGATTTAGTTGGTGTTGCCCCTGCTTTGAGCAGGGGATTGGACTAGATGACCTCCTGAGGTCCCCTCCAGCCCTAATCTTCTATGATTCTATGAAAAGGTGAAATGTTAAAGATACAGTAATTTAAGTTATTGAAAGTTACTTAGATTCTACTTCTGGAGGGCCAGATTCAATAAAACTTGTTTCCTTCATGGCCGCGTTGCAAGAATAATGTGTTCACTTGAAAAAGCTATTTGGATTTTTTTATATGGGTTTTGCAGTTGATGCAGGCAGCTGTAGTGTGGGATGATGTATCAAGTTTTAGTACACTTGTCCTTTCAGTAAGTTAGCAAATATGAATTAATATGCTTATCATATATCCGAAACATATTATTAAACCTAATATTGTATATGAAAACTATAAAATTTCTAATAAAAATCATACCCAGTATTGCTGCTGCTTTTAGCAATGTATTATACTTGGCAAGTTCAAAAGGAAGCATTTATTTTATCTTACTATAAATCCCTCACCTCTAAGCTACATTCAACGGACAGGAAAATGCCAAAATGTATTGTAATCAGATCAATATGGTAAATACCATTTTAAGTTGCAATACTGAATATGCAATTATAAGTGAAGATGTGTATTAACTTATTTTAAAACAGACTTATAATATACATACTTTACCTTCATTTAAATATATGTATCATATCTTTAAAAAATGACCATTAGGTCACAAACCCGCAACTTCTTGGATGTGATTTGTATGACTGCGTGGAAGGTTCACACTGATAAGTGAAACTGGCAAGTTTGATTAGAATCACTTGTCGTCATGGCAGTTTTACATATATTCTATCACAAGCAAAAGGCAAGTTTCATTCGGCAAAACCTGGCTTGTGGTTTGTACAATGAAATATAATAATGGGAAATTTTTCTGAAATATGTTCGAGTTCTCAAAATTACGTGAAAATATTCAGAATAATCGCATAATTTACAAAATGGACAATTTGCAAAATTGAATAATATTTCAGACCACAATACGTGCTACCAAATTTTACTAGGGTTTGTAAAGCATAACTCAGGAATTTAGCAAAGCCCTGCTGTTTTCTACAGTACCTTTTTATTTTTTTTAACTTCATCACAAAATAGCCACATTGGGAGTTAATGGTAATGGCCATACTTACTTGTCTCCAGAAAGCAAAAAAAAAGCAATTGAGTTTCCACAGAAACATTTCTATTAACATCATTATTTTGTTGATCTAAAATCTCATTCTGGCAAACATCCTGTACATATATATAAAAACGTAGCAACAAATATGACTGCATAGAAGTAGAAGTGGCTCAAGGAATGAAATATTAGAGAATTATTGTACCCAAACAAAGAGTTTGATCCTGATCCCATTGAAGTCAATGGAAAAGCTCCCATTGAATTCAGTGGTGCAAGATTGATTCCCAAGTACCTGTTGAATCCTTCTTAGGTGTACTTAGTTAAAAGATCCAGATCAGCCCCTCCCATGGAAAAACCAGTCAAAGTGGGGCTCACTTTCAGAGGAAAGAATTCTCCAGAGGACACCCTTTGCAGAAACCTCTCCAATATTGTCCAATGTGGGGGTGGAATTTGTCACCCCTATGGAAAAGTCCTCAAGGGACACTCTAAACCTGGTGCAACCCCAGGCCATTTACATCAGCTCTAGAGCCTGACCGCCTCCACTTGGGTTCTCTGGAAGCAAGAGTCTGTTGGATCTGTACTACTAGAGCTTCTGCCTGGTTGCAGTGGCCTCTGATGAGTAGCAGGGTTCCTTGGAAAAAATAACAGGCCCAAAGTTGTATTATCTCCTTTTTACTAATTTCTGAGGAACAAGTACATGTGTAAATTGTATCCTTTCCTGCCCACCCAGCGCTCCTTTTAGTCAGTCTTATCTCCAGTTCCTTCCTCAGCAGACCATGTGGAAAGGCTTCCATAGGGCCAGAGTTAGGGTGGGAAAGGTGTCACTGCGGTGGATGGAAACTCCTTCTGTATCTAATGTGGGGGAGGGTGTAAAGGGTCCCTTCCACTGTGGATCTAGGTTGTACAGGCTTGTCCGAGGGCTCAAGTGCCTGACCATGATTCCAGATGTAGTGCATAGCTGGTGGAGTATGGTACTATTCAATGTGAGTATGAGTGGCAGAATCAGATCCAATGAAATGTATTCTGAAAAATAAATTTTATAGTTTTACTCTGAATATACATGCTGATTTAGGTCTGATAATATGAAATTATGAAGACAATGTGAGGTACCTATGCGGGACTCTAATTTTACAGTTGTAGTAACCCTGATATGGACTTCAGGCAGCTTTGAAATTGCTTTGTTTGATTCCTTAGGCTACGTCTACACTACCGCGGTAAGTCAACCTACGCTACTCAACTCCAGCTGCATTAGTAACGTAGCTGGAGTCAATGTATTTTAGGTCAAGTTACCACAGGGTCTACACCGTGGAGGATCGATGGGAGAAACTTGCCCGTTGACTTACTTTACTCTTCTCGTCGGAAGTAGAGTACAGGGGTCAACTGGAGAGTGATCTGCTATCGATTTGGCGGGTCTTCACTAGACCTGCTAAATCGACCGCCGGTGGATCGATCTCAGAGCGTGGATCCTAGCTGTAGTGTAGACATAGCTTCAAGTACTTAAATAGGTACTTAAAGTTGTAAGAGCCCCAAATTGAAATCAGATGATGTAAGAGTTTAGGACAGAAAATAGAGAGACTTTTTTTCTCTCCAGTGTTCACATTAATCCCTTGCTCCCCACTCACATTTCAGGACATTTGAATAACAGCTTGAAAACATCGTGTTCAGTTTAGAGCTAAAGGAGCCATGAATTAAATTTGGTGTCATATGACCAGCAGCCAGTAAGCATTTTCCAGCTGAGTACGCTAATAAACCTGTTTACTCTTTCTGAATGATCAAGCACAGGCTCATTAGCTGCAGATGCCTTCAGCAATATACTCTGACATATAGAAGGTCATTCTCCTTTCATTGTCTTCATATCTTTATAGTTTAATGGTTCACCAGAACAGCTGCATTAATGTATGTTGTATTGAGTAGCTAATTAGTAATATAAAACTGCAGTTGCAGCTATTGTAGGATTCTCCCCCCCCCATCCTGATGAATTAGTGCTTCATGTTCATTTACTATGAAAGCTCTTAAATTAATATGAAATCAGCACAGTCATTTAAATTGCATTAAAATATTGCAGTAAAATATCCTGCACCGCAAAATGACCCCTTTATGCCCCACTTTCCTATCTGGTATTCAGTGCTTGGGTACTTGCTTGTAAGAACTCTGTCAGTTAAGCAAGCAGGGGGCATGGATGGTTTAATTTGCCATGCCCTCTGCCACTTACATCAGACTCCCTCCCCCACACCCAGGACTAGGTGGCAAAATGGGCTCAATATTGTGGTACGTTTTTTGAGGAACATAACAATTCTCACACCAAGAAAAGGAGTACTTGTGGCACCTTAGAGACTAACCAATTTATTTGAGCATGAGCTTTCGTGAGCTTTCCGATGAAGTGAGCTGTAGCTCACGAAAGCTCATGCTCAAATAAATTGGTTAGTCTCTAAGGTGCCACAAGTACTCCTTTTCTTTTTGCGAATACAGACTAACACGGCTGTTACTCTGAAATTCTCACACCGTTTTATTGTCAGGAGGAAGCTAAAGCCCCAGTTCAGTTTCCCTTAATATTAAGGTTAGGCAGTAGTATTAGCAAAGTGAACAAGTACCATATTTATTTGCTTAAGTAATTTTAATCAGGGCTGTCATTTTACTTCCACTTTAGCCATTTTCAATGCTCTCTTCCAAACTTTTTTCCAACAGGAACAATCCTGTTTGCATGGAAGGTTCTCTTGCAGGAGAACAAAACCAGTTTTCATACTTAGTTTTTATGGGAGTGAGAAAACTCTCTGATGTTTGAGTAGCAGCCGTGTTAGTCTGTATTCGCAAAAAGAACTTGTGGCACCTTAGAAACTCCTTTTCTTTCTCTGATGTTTGACATTGAATGCGAGTAGTGTCCCTTTACAAGCATAAGAGTTGCCATACCTCGGTGTTTCTCAAATTTGGGACGCCACTTGTTCAGAGAAAGCCCCTGACGGGCCGGGACGGTTTGTTTACCTGCTGCGTCTGCAGGTTCAGCCAATGTGGCTCCCACTAGCCGCGGTTCGCTGCTGCAGGCCAATGGGAGCTGCAGGAAGCGGCGGACGGTACGTCCCACTTCCGGATGCGGCAGGTAAACAAACCGGCCTGGCCTGCCAGGGGCTTTCCCTGAACAAGCGGCTTCCCAAGTTTGGGAAACACTGCCATACCTGACCAGAAAACGCTGGTCAGGCTAATTTTCTATCCTGCCTCTGGTAGGAGCCCATATTATTTTTATTTTATTCATTGTACTATGGAAGCACCCAAAGGCCCCAACAAGGATTGGAGTAATGTTTTAAATAATTACTAAAACAAATTGCTCAATATTCTCAACTTTCTCTTAGTCCATCTGTCTCTATTTCAGGGTAACTGCACCTGTGTGCCCCCTCTGTGCTCTACTCCAGAAGTTTCCACTCAGGTATCAGGTCTTAAGCCATCACTTGTCTCTGGCAGGGACCCTGATACCTCTCCTTTCTGACTGGAGGTTTAAAGGCTGCACTGTGTTCTCTCTGAGGGCTATGAACAGCATATTGCCAGAAGTTGCAAGTTACCACACCACTCTCTCTAAGCAAGTACATTTATTCTTAAGGTAAAAATATTACAGAAGACTCATAAAAATATTAAACCGATTTAAACACACACAAAAAAACATATCAGGAATCACCCATTGGTTTATTGGGCCTTAGTAAGCCAAAGCCATTCCAACCCTTCTGCCAGGGTTGGGGCCTCCCTTGTACAGAAAGTCCTGTCCATTTGCTGGATCAGAAAGAAGGTCCTGAGTCAGTTTAAATCTACCCTTTTTGTGCCAGAATCACTTTGTCTCTTAAAAAAAAACAACCCAGTTTAAACCAGTATATGCTAGCCTCTCTGGTGGCACCCCTCTGGAGATGTTTACAACCTAAGTGAGTCACCTTAATCATCCCCCACTGTTTTTGTTTCCTGGAGGAGCTATAGGAACCCTCACCCCTGCAGTCGCTTACAGTTGCAGGCCCTCAGTAATACATACACTATTAATACACTTAATACAGTATGGTCCTGTCAAGGTTCCTTCCCCACTCTGAACTCTAGGGTACAGATGTGGGGACCTGCATGAAAGACCCCCTAAGCTTATTCTTACCAGCTTAGGTTAAAACTTCCCCAAGGTACAAACTTTTACCTTTTGTCCTTGGACATTATGCTGCCACCACCAAGTGTGTTAAATAAAGAACAGGGAAAGAGCCCACTTGGAGACGTCTTCCCCCCAAAATATCTCCCCAAGCCCTACACCCCCTTTCCTGAGGAAGGCTTGATAAAAATCCTCACCAATTGAACATAGACCCAAACCCTTGGATCTTAAGAACAATGAAAAAGCAATCAGGATCTTAAAAGAAGAATTTTAATTAAAGTAAGAGAATCACCTCTGTAAAATCAGGATGGTAAATACCTTATGGGGTAATCAGATTCAAAACATAGAGAATCCCTCTAGGCAAAACCTTAAGTTACAAAAAGACACAAAAACAGGAATATGCATTCCATTCAGCACAGCTTATTTACCAGCAATTTAAACAAAAGGAAATCTAACGCATTTGTAGCTAGATTACTTACGAACAAGTTCTAATACTCCATTCCTGTTCTGTTCCCAGCAAAAGCATCACACATACAGACAGGCCCTTTGTTCCCCCCTCACCCTCCCCCGCAACCCTCCAACTTTGAAAGTGACTTGTCTCCTCATTGGTCATTTTGGTCAGGTGCCAGCGAGGTTATCTTTAGCTTCTTAACCCTTTGCAGGTGAAAGGGTTTTGCCTCTGGTGAGGAGGGATTTTATAGTTCTGTATACAGAAAGGTGGTTACCCTTCCCTTTATATTTATGACAGGTCCCCAAAGATATTGCAGGTGATTGAAATGTCTGTCACACCACTGACTCACTTAAAGAGGGATTTAAAACAGGCATGTTACTATCAGTTTGTACAGTGCCTGGTCAAGGCCTCTAAGCTCTACTGCCATACAACTAATAAATACTAATAAAGGATAAATAAAATTTAAGACTCTTACATTCAAGTTTCAATGCCACAAAATCTATTTATTTAACTCCGCCATCTTATATTTTCTTCACAGATACACGATGTCCAGTTGTTCAAGGTTTAATAGCAGAAGCTGTTTGTTTAACTTCAAATTACAATAAAATGTAACGGTCAAAAATAAAGTTAACATAATCCTTGGCTCCACAGATGCAAGACTTTATCTCACCAAATGAAGCTTGAGGCTTGATGATGGCTTCTTGTTGAAGGACATTCTTTCTGACTGCTGGGCTCATTGCTGGTCCTTTCTTCATGCTGAGGCTTCTTGTCTGTCTGGCCTCTGCCCTGTCTCCATTTTTCTGTGTTATTTGGGCTCTGTGGCCTTCAAATGTATCTTCTGTTGTATACAGGATCTTTTTTTCCTGTTGCATAATGAGATTTTGTCACAGTTGCCTGAGATTCAAGTTTTATACCCTGAAACTTGTGCTCTCTCTGAATGCACTGAAGTGGGAGAAGTCCCCTCATTCTTATCTCCTTATTCCAGATTTCTGATTATTTATGTAATACAAAAAACAATAATAAGAGAGAGAGTTATTCCTTTTTCGGCTGAGGTAGTATTTGGGGCCTTGCAGGTTGTTGATATTAGGAGGAGAAATTGATGATGGAATCAGGTATTTCTCTGATGCAATCCTGTATTCTCACAAAAAATGTTCATGAAGTCCTGTTTTCCCAAACAGTGGGAATCAAACAAGAGGAGACTATTTACTTGCTTATAATTCCAAGTCTCTTTCCAGCCAGCGCTCTGCCCCAAAAGCTCTCTCTCAGCTTTCTTTCAGGGTCACATTATCAGCATTTCTCTTGATTTTCTGCTTTTTCTGCTAGCTTTTCTGCTTAACAGACATGTGCACAGTTCAACCAAACAATATCCAGCCCCTGCATTTCCACTCACACCCCAGGGAAAACCCCTCAGACCACATAGCTCAAAACTCCTACTAAGGCCTTGCCATGCTCATCTGTGATTTGGGCAGTGGCTTCTATTGTTTTAGCTATTCATAAACTGCTCCCTCATTTAGCTTGAATTGAAGGCTGCTATCATGCCCAGAGCTTAAAAGAGTTTTGTGACTTCCCATAGATCAAAGACACACTCCCTGGGAGGCCTCAGCTCCAGTATAACATTAATAATAATAATATAATACACCAATAAGTATAATGAGTAGAAATATTTGAAGCTGTGCATCTCTTACAGCTCATGAAAGATGAAACAATGGCTTCATACCATGCCTCTAACCCAAAAATAAATTTCAGTTGAATCATTTTAAAAAATAATCTTTTTGCATTAATACTGAGGGTTTCATTCACATAAAATACTGCGTTTTATTTTTTAGCTTACACTGATCATGTAAAATGTCTTAATGTCAAGAGACCATCACTTTCTAAGCCAATCACTAAGATGAAACCTTTTCATGCCAGTTTGCAACTCTTTGTTTGCCAGTCTGCCAATATTAACACTTAGCAAAGGATTTAATAGGTAGTTTCACCAGTTGCAAGAATATCCATTACTTTTACTGTCATATTAAGGGCCTAGTCCAGGGAGGTGCTCACTCCCCTCACATCCCAGTGATTTTAGTATGGAGTTGTAAGCATTCATCACATTGCAGGCAATAAGAGAACAATTTGGACGCAATATAAGGTAGTGCTTTGACAGCTAGGTTTTGTTATTTACAATATTCTACATTATTTTGTTCACCTATTTTTTTCTTCTACATTGGTTTGATCTGGACTGCCGTCTGAACAGATTGTTTCTCTCAGGGCTTGTGTGTATTTACACTCTGCACTCAGTCATAGAATGTACCTTTTGTATTGAATTGCACTATCCCATTGTAAGTCTTAAACTACCTGTTTGATTCAGTATTTTTTAAGATGGTTTGTTTGTAGTGCATTGCAACTTTGTATAAAGTCCTCCTGTGTTGATAGAATAAAAACTATATAGATTTATTATTGACTGGCTGACAAACTCCAATCCACTGTTTGTTCAAAATACTGCTGGCAGCTTCCTGTAATATACACAGCATGTACACATTATTCTAATTGTGTACAAATGACATGCTTGAGACAGAATTAATGAACATTGCAGTAGAAAAGGTGATACTGTATAATACTAATAATTAATAATTAATAATACTCGGCTCTTGCATAGCTCCAAAGAGCAGATAAGTCTAATGATTTCCATTTTACAGATGGGAAAACTGAGGAACAAGCATGAAGTGACTTGCATAAAGTCACCAAGCAGGCCAGCAGCAGAGCTGAAAATAGGATCAAAGTTTCCTGGGTGCCAATCTAGTGACCTATCCACTAGGTCATACTGCCTGCTAACTTAACTCTTTGTGAACTGTAGCCCAAGAGCAACTCTCCAACATAAGCTTAAAGTGCCACTGAAGTTTAAGAACTCTAACTATTGATCTCTCTTGATTGCTATTCAGTATTTTCTTATGGACTTGGGTAATCAGTGGGGGGTTGAGGGAGGAATGCTGAGTTGCACAGTTTTATACAGTTCTTGAATTTGGTAAGAATCTTTTTTTAATTTTTTTTATTCCAACTATTATGCAACACACCATAATGCATAAGTTGGAAAATTACCATAGCAGTTTGAGGTAGTGTACATCATACTTAAGGAGGTCAGTTTAGTTCTACTTTATCGAATTCCCTCTTTTATTTTTCATTGATTATGTTATTACCCAATTTTCAACACACACAGCCAGGTGATTGGAGGGGAAGTTGAAATGGAGGTTATAGTATGTGTCAAGTATGACTGAGCCATTTAGTACTGTTTTTTTTTTCTTGCTCATTTGGTTCCTGCAGGCTAAATATGGCAAGGTTCACAACATTTTTATATTCTTGAGATGAAATGTTGAGATGGTATGTGCTGCTCCACGGTTGTTGACATTAATAAGAATGGTGAGCTCTTATGAAGAGGGGAACTTGATCACATTAATAAATTATACCTAGGATCTAATTCTGCCCTTGGCTGAATCCACCAGGATCCCTTCTGATTTAGTGGGAGCCCTACGGTATGTTTCCAAGGACAAAATTTGGTCCTTAATCCTTAGAGCACTGGCTGCTTCCTGGGAGCTAGCCAGCTCGTACAGCCTGAGAGCTGTGGTTACTGCCAAACTGCTGGGAAGTAATGTGCTGTGGTGGATGGAGGGTTTCTGGCTGTTGTGGGATAGTACAGGTTAGGACTTTTTTGAGGAATGAGTCCCAGCCTACCTCTTGTCCTGATGGTGATCTGATTCTCATGCCTTGTTGTGGCCAGGAACCATCAGGAAAAGGTGAGACACGTTGGGATCTAAAGCTTGCGGAAGAGGAGAAGTGAGGTAGGACCCAGAATGGCCACATGCAGAAAGAGAGGTTGAGCAATGGAAGGGGATACATGTCGTCAATATTCAGATGTTGACCTGCTAAGAGAGGAAGCAAGGTATTTTGGTGATTGGTGCAGGAAGAAGAAAGGAGAAGTCTAAGGATTTGGGAGGGCTCTCCAAGAGAAGAGGAGAAGCAAAAAGGTAGGGATTCTAGTGGAGTGGAAAGAGTGGTACTGGAGTAGAAAATATTTATCTAGGAGCTCTTTAGGTACAGGATCTAAGAATACTTATCTTTTGGGGCCAAGAGTTAATTGAGATATTTTAGGATTCCATGTAAGAGAAGAAGAAGGTGTTGTTCATTCAAATACAGAAAGCAAACAAAAATGAAATCTATAATAGATAATCCTCTGACAATTATGTCAGAAACTATAGAACATCATCATGTTTGTTTATTTATAACACTTGTGACTCTAAGCAAGTTTCAGAAGCAATAAATAAAAATCAAAGCTTTGGATGAAACACCTTAAGGATTTAACACTTCTGCAATCACTGAAAAATATATTTGTTTAAAAACTGGAAGACTGCAGATTTACTTACAGGATAAAAATCAGCCTGAAAAGCATCCCCTGGAGTGCTGTAGTCTTGAGTAAAAATATACCTCCCAGCAAAAAGATAAAGAATGCAAAATTGTTTGAGTATGATTGTATCTTTCCCAAGATTTTGAAGGCAAATTCTGAGAACGTAACTTGCCTTGGGCTGTTGACTGCAATTCTCTCTTACCTCACTGTTATATCTTCAATCTTTCACACATTCTACATGCTACGTTCAATTGCAATAAAACAATTAAAATAATCAATGCAAAAGATGGATAAAATATTTCATGAATGTAACTCAGTGAAGATATTATGCCTAATAAATAAGCACAAAACCATTCAGTTTAACCATTAAATTTAAACTTGAGAAAAAGAACCACAAGTGGTTTGTAGCTGGAAATATTGATTTTTCTTGCAGTGTAACTCAAGTTTCTGGCAGGGATACTATAAAATAAAGTGACACAAGTAATGCTATAAAGGCAATTAACACTTTTTACTGTTACCAATGGAAACAAGAGTTTCTTTTCCTGGTAATGGGCCATTGAAAGATTTTGTGTGATAGCTCTGTAAATTGCAGAACGTATTTTGTTACAGCTGCTATGTATTCTTTACTGCTAACATGACATGAAAATTAGTATCTCATGCAAGAATGAGAGATGAGCCTGACATACAAAGGTCAATTCTAAATCCAAACTGTCCCCAAATCAGGGGGTATTCCAGAGGTCTGGTTCAATCCATTAGAGAAATAGGGACTACACAGATCCAGTTTTTGAGCACAATTACTCAGTTTATGAATATTCCATCCCATATCTAAGTAATACTCTTTATAAAATAGTGTAGAACATTCAGTATTTAGGTATGCTAAAATCATGGAAAGGAGAGGTTGTTGTTTAAATACCATTATAGAAAACTACACATTTTGGGCCCGATTCAGCTTTCAGTTACCCTAGTGTAATTCCAAAGTAGTTCCATTAACTTTACTGGAGATGCTCCAGAGTTACACAAGAGTAACAGTGCAGAATTTGGCACTCTCTGTGTTCATCTATAACCTTATGATCAGTAGCAGCTATAGAAAACTACTCTTATTCTGTGTTTAAATAAAATGCTTCATGCCAAGACATCACGTACCTTCAAGTCTTACAATGGTCCTAACTGTGTGATATGTTTTAGTGGAATCCTCTCTGATGTCGTAATTTAGGTCTCATCAAAAAGGATGCAAGGTGTCTGTCTGTGACTGAATATCAAGCCAGGGTAAAACCAACTCCCGAATGAGTGTTGTATGATGACAAGACTATTTTGCGGCTGAGACCTAGACTTTCAATTTGTCGTTATAATTTGTGCCCACAAAAATGTAAATACAGGTTTTTGCATCCAGAGGTTAAGCTGGGGGTGAAAATCTTAGTAGCTGTACATCTAACAACTTGCCCCCCATCCTGATCTATAGTTAGATATTTCATTAAGATTTTTACCAGAGATTATTTACAGGCTCAGAGGGAGACCAAGCCACTGAAAATTTGGCTTTTTAAATCAAATATGATGCTTTGTGTACTTGTTTGCATATCAGTAGCAAGATTTAATTTCCAACTCTCAGGTATGTTGTCTAGAGATTACTTAGAGTCCAACTCAACTGCTTATTCTGCCACAGCCATGAGCTTGTGTGTGTGTTTTTTTAATCTAAGCATGTTCAGAAGGACTATGTCCAGGATTAAGCCTATTAAGTGCTACTATGGCTATTCATTATTTAATACCTATAAAAGTAAGTATATTAAATGTTGGACCAAAGACAATACTGGAGTAACTCCACTGTCTCCAATGGGATTATATCATAGAAGAATGTGACCTATTCTGATCATACGTTTCGTACAAAAAACGTAAAGAATATTATAAAAGAATTCTAAGGTAGCCGAGTGAAGCAGTCAAAAGTCTGGAAATGTCAGTGCAGCCTTAGCTTTGCCCCTTGTAAATATGTAGGATGGTACAGATTTTAGTTCTGTTATCATATACTGTATTATTTTGCCCCACAAGACCTCTGCCCTGTTTAGGGCTCTCTTCTACTCCCATTGTAATCAATAGGAACAAAATCCTGATCCCACTGAAGTCAAAGGAAGTTTTGCCATTGACTTCAGTGGAGTCAGTTTTACACCCTAGGAGTTTTCCTACTGACTTCAATGGAAACATGATTGTGCCCTCAGTGCATAGGTTGGATGTTGCTCAGTGAATGAGACAGATAAGTAAGATTATTATGTTCATTATTCATTGTGTGGTGCCTTACCTCATCCATTGCATGCAGTCCGAATTCTATATCATGGGTTATCTGGAAATGACTGCCACCCTCCCGCTGCTTTGATGGCAGGAAGAGGGAAGGCAGCCACACTTGTAAGATCAGATAGGGTTATTATTTCTATAATAGAAAGGACCCTCCTCAGAGAAAATGACTTACTGTCTGACTTTGAAGGACCTGGATGAGTATACCATATCTTAACTGTGAGTAGTATCCGGATTCAGATGTCTGGGACACTTTATTATTTTGTAGAGACGAGATTGAGTTTTTTAATCGAAAACAAACAAAAATAACTTCATTTCAAAGACCGGTTAAGATTGCTAGGTAACTAGATTACAGTAATTTACCACATATTTTACAGACTCAAGCACTTAAAAATAAGGAAGTGAGTAGTCAAGCACATCAAAAATCTTTTCTTGTCCACATAAACAAATAGGATGCTTATCAAATATAAAGAAATGCATAGGTCATAACTTTACACAGAACAGCCTTCTGTCATTCTGAATGATGGTGAAGAGTACTTCATGAAAAATGATAGCACAAGAAGTGTCTAACCTAAGGCTAGAACTTATTATCTTGATTCTAGAGCCAGTGCCTGACAAAGTTGACCACAATGCCTAGCAGCTGTCACTAAACCACTCTGGCTTAGTTGCCCTATTTAAAAAAAAAAGTGGCAGCTAATTCTTTGCATTTACAATTTGTCTTGTCATCTGCGACTCTCAAAGCACTGTACAAAAGTTGAGAGGCACTACTGTTACCATTTCATATTTGGCCTCCGAGCCACTATGTGAATCACTTCTATGAGAGACACTGTGGTCTAGTGAATAAAATAGGGTCCCATCTCTGACGCAGCTGCCTGTGTCACCTATATCAAGTCACTTAAACTCTCTGAACCTCAGTTATTCCTCTGAAGACTGGACATGTACATAAGCCAAATGGGCATTTTGGTGGTGTATGCAGGATGGATTATTTTACTACATCCTGGAGCTGTTTATTTGCATATTTGAAAATTATAGTAATACCTAACTGTTATGTACTGATACCTAGCTGTTCATCCAAGCAGACCTAGCTTGCTCACAAATACAGCATTAATATATTATCTGTCATTGTTATTTTTCCTGTTTGCTTCATTGACAGAGACTCATGTTTAATTTACAGTTAATGATAGTTCCTTAAATATTTTATTATTCTTCCCTTGAAAACAGCTTCTTACACAAACCATAGTCAAAAGGTATCTACATTTCAAATGCTATGATGTAATGTAATAAAAGGACTGAAGGAAAAATTAAGACACACAAAAATTAAAAGAGGAGCTGTGTTTGTCTTTTAATCTCAAAGATTTCATCCATATAACCAAAATTTTCATAAAACATTGTAGCTGTCAATGAGACTTCACTTTAAAAATGTGAAAGCAGCAGAAATTCTATTTTTAGGAGGGTCAAAATTAGCCTTATAAATGGGATTGTGAAAGCTTAACTAATGAGAGGTTATCACCTGTCCATAATGAAATAGCACAGAGACTGTCATAGACGAGACTTGAACCTGGCATTCTAGCTAAAAATCCAACCACCGATCCCCCCGCCTTACCTCCCCCAACTAAAAATACAGGCTTCTGTTGGTTGTGTTGAGAGAACAGCTGACAGCTATTGACCTGATGCTGCTTTCACTGATCTCAGTAGGAAGAAAACTCCCATCAATATCAGTAGAAGGAGGATTGGGCCCAAAAATTAGTAATAGATTTGCTTAATTTTAATCTAATCTCTTCAAATATAGCCATGGGCATGTGGATATATATGGAAAGTTTGAAAGGATAGTAAGCTGTTTGAGCTGGAGGGAGACAGAGAAATCTAAATTTCATTTTAGGGTATATTTTTAATGTCCTGTAACTCATAGAAAATTTGACTGTTTCTGCAAAGTCTGAAGCTAACTATTCTCCTTTCCCTTCATAGTAAATCTGGACATTTTCAGATCATACTTTATTTTCCAAGCCAAGATTTGGGGTGGGGAGAGCTAAAATAGGGCTTTATAATTGGAGTTGACTGCAATCATCTCTCCATAATTAAAACAGACTTGAAAAGGGATTTTTTTTCTCCTTGAACCAGAACACCAATATGTTGATCTGACAAACCTTTGGCCTCCAAAAGAGTCCTGTCTTTAAATTAGAATATCATCCATTTAGAACTTTACCACTTTAAACTTCCTGAGACATCTTGGGAGTAGAACTAATTCCAAATAGCATTTGGTTACACACACAAAGACTATTAGTGTATTAAGGCAATTAATTAAAAGTTTCTATTTCAGATTCTAAAAATATCCCATATATAATATTGAGAATATTTTTTCTCTTTCAAGCATCACTGCCATTTTGTCAGCAATATTATATTGTTTTATTTAAATCATTTGGATTAATGCGTATCCATATTTTATTTGGCTTTCCTATTGCAATAATGGAATTAACTAACTCAGTGTATAGGTTGTTCTATACTTTCAATAACTCCCATATAATCAAGTTCAATTTTTACTTTAGCTGCTAAATCTAGAGTAAGTTTTCTTGTTGGTGGGTGGATCACTCCTGGTACTAATCTGTCAGTCTTAATCTGTGGTCTTCCTTCCAGACACCCCATGCCTTGGAAGACATCTGAGAATTCTCCCAGTATGTTGTCTGTACTCTCTGTGTTTAGTTCTGTGGCATTTACAACAAACTACTACTTATACCAGCTTCGTGCCTTGGCAGGTTTTTAATCCTAACAGAGGTCATATATCTGCATTTTCTGTATGGAAAGTCAAGTTATAGTGTTTTTTCAAATAAGCTGTATTAGTCACTTTGCATGCCTTTGCCCTGTTATTTTATATCCTCCTGATAATTAGACAAGCTTTGCTTCAGATTTCTCCTGAGACTATTAAACATCTCTCATAAGTAGCATTTTTGGAGGTTACAAAATTTATGCATAATTTATGCCAAATCCCCTTTATCTTCTGCCTCCTGTTCCTTTCCGCACGTAAAAGCATTATTAACCAGCAGCACTCTTGGGCTTGCCACATGGAACACATCATTGCCTGCACGTTGGTGATTTCTCTGCAGCCTTCACGGTGATGTGAGAAATTTCAATGTTGCTTAAGTAGGTGCCATTTTTTTCCTACAAGGTTTCTTTGCAAATCCAGTGTACTCAGAGGAAATAGTTGCTCTTTTAGTCATATAACATGACACACGTGACAAACAGAGAAAATGTCTGTTTTTATTTCATATGAACATTATGTGTGACTTGGTTTCCTTGTTGAATTGTCTACGGCTGCCTGCCTGAATGCATCAAGCTATATCAAAGGAGGCTGTAAAGGACCTGGTAAAGGGCCAAGCAGGAGAGGTAAAACAATGCCACAAACTCTGAGGTACCCAGCTTCAAAGGAGTTAAGGTAACAATGGCTGGGCCATCAGCTGCGGGGACAAGTTACCTAGCTGGCTCCATCCAGGCTAGGATATTTTACTCTTCCCAAGCCTAAACCTGAGATCTAAAAAGACACTGACCAGATAAAAAGGTGCCTCGGGCAGAAAAGGAGGGGTGTTTTTTGTGAGCTGCCAGAGGCTGCCAGGATGGTAGTGAAAAGGTGGCAGTCTGACTGAGACACTCAGAGTATGTCTACACTGCCTCTGGGACCAAGCCCCCCATCCAGGCCCACAGAGTCATGCTAGCAGGGTTTATGCTGGGGCTCTAAAAATAGTTGTGTAGACGCTGCAGCTCAGGCTGAAGCTTGAGAGCTGAAGAGTGAAGGAGAGAGAATCTGGGATATTTTTGCCCCCCACTTTTATAATGAAATGCATTTTCCAGAGGTCGAAACAGCAAACTGGACTTCTACATAGAGTGCTTCTGCTGACATGCACGGGCTGAAATTGTGGAAAAGCTGCACCACTTGCCCCATAACCTCAGCCGTGCAGAAAACACTGCCATCCAGAGCCTCAGAAACAACTCTGACATCATAATCAAAAAGGCTGACAAAGGAGGTACTGTCATCATCATGAATAGGTCGGAATATGAACGAGAGGCTGCTAGGCAGCTCTCCAACACCACATTCTACAAGCCATTACCCTCCGATCCCACTGAGGATTGCCAAAAGAAACTACACCATCTGCTCAAGAAACTCCCTGAAAAAGCACAAGAACAAATCCACAGAGACACACCCCCAGAATCCCAACCAGGGGTATTCTATCTGCTACCCAAGATCCATAAACCTGGAAATCCTGGACGCCCCATCATCTCAGGCATTGGCACCCTAACAGCAGGATTGTCTGGCTGTGTAGACCCCCTCCTCAGGCCCTAAGCTACCAGCACTCCCAGCTATCTTCGAGACACCACTGACTTCCTGAGGAAACTACAATCCATGGGTGATCTTCCAGAAAACACCATCCTGGCCACTATGGATGTAGAAGCCCTCTACACCAACATTCCACACAAAGATGGACTACAAGCCATGAGGAACAGTATCCCCGATAATGTCACAGCAAACCTGGTGGCTGAACGTTGTGACTTTGTCCTCACCCATAACTATTTCACATTTGGGGACAATGTATACCTTCAAATCAACGGCACTGCTATGGGTACCCGCATGGCCCCACAGTATGCCAACATTTTTATGGCTGACTTAGAACAACGCTTTCTCAGCTCTCTTTCCCTAATGCCCCTACTCTACTTGTGGTACATTGATGACAGCTTCATCATCTGGATCCATGGAAAAGAAGCCCTTGAGGAATTCCACCATGATTTCAACAATTTCCATTCCACCATCAACCTCAGCCTAGACCGGTCCACACAAGAGATCCACTTCCTGGACACTACAGTGCTAATAAGCGATGGTCACATAAACACCACCCTATACCGGAAACCTACTGACCGCTATACTTACCTACAGGCCTCCAGCTTTCATTCAGACCACACCACATGATCCATTTGTCTACAGTCAAGCTCTAAGATACAACCGCATTTGCTCCAACCCCTCAGACAGAGACAAACACCTACAAGATCTCTATCAAGCATTCTTACAACTACAATACCCACCTGCTGAAGTGAAGAAACAGATTGACAGAGCCAGAAGAGTACCCAGAAGTCACCTACTACAGGACACGCCCAACAAAGAAAGTAACAGAACGCCACTAGCCGTCACCTTCAGCCCCCATCTAAAACCTCTCCAGCACATCATCAAGGATCTACAACCTATCCTGAAGGATGATCCCTCACTCTCACAGATCTTGGGAGACAGGCCAGTCCTTGCTTACAGACAGCCCCCCAACCTGAAGCAAATACTCACCAGCAACCACACAACAAAAACACTAACCCAGGAACCTATCCTTGCAACAAAGCCCTTTGCCAGCTGTGTCCACATATCTATTCAGGGGGACACCAACATAAGACCTAATCACATTAGCCACACCATAAGAGGCTCGTTCACCTGCACATCTGCCAATGAGAGATATGCCATTATGTGCCAGCAATGCCCCTCTGCCATGTACATTGGCCAAATTGGACAGTCTCTACATAAAAGAATAAATGGACACAAATCAGACGTCAAGAATTATAACATTCAAAAACCAGTCAGAGAACATGTCAATCTCCCTGGTCACTCGATTACAGACCTAAAAGTCACAATACTTCAACAAAAAAACTTCAGAAACAGACTCCAATGAGAAAGTGCTGAATTGGAATTAATTTGCAAACTGGACACCATTAAATTAGACTTGAATAAAGACTGGGAGTGGATGGGTCATTACACAAAGTAAAACTATTTCCCCATGTTTATTTTCCCCCCTACTGTTACTCACACCTTCTTGTCAACTCTTGGAAATGGGCCATCCTGATTATCACTACAAAAGGTTTTTTTCTCCTGTTGATAATAGCTCACCTTAATTGATTACTCTCGTTATAGTTGGTATGGCAACACCCATTTTTCATAGTGTGTGTGTGTGTGTATATATCTTCCTACTGTATTTTCTACTGCATGCATCTGATGAAGTGGGTTTTAGCCCACGAAAGCTTCTGCTCAAATAAATTTGTTAGTCTCTAAGGTGCCACAAGTACTCCTCATTCTTTTTGCTGATACAGACTAACACAGCTACCACTCTGAAACCTGTCACCATTTTCCGGAAGGTTATCCCTAGATAAAATTCCTTTCCACTGTGAGGATGGAAACATGGAGTCTCACGGTGAAAGAGGTTCCGTGTTGTTGGTTGTTAAAATGCAAATCTGTTCCTGCCCCCCTTCATTGCCAAAAAATGGCCACTTGACAGGTGATAGCCGGTCAACTTTGATGACGCCTGGTTAGAAATTTTAGTTTGTCCTTTCTCTTTGAGGAACAGATTTACCCCCTCCTTAGACGTGTTTGGTAAACGCATTTCAGTCATCACTTCTATTTATGTCCATAACTTTATATCTAATGTTGCTACACACATTTTACTGTGATATTATTGACCAGTGAGTTATTAGTTTTCAGATGATACCTCAGAGAAGGCATATTGTACAAAGATTACTACAACAGTCTGTAGGGTGTGACTACGGGGTGCATTTAGGCACACTGTCTGAGCTGTGGATAGAGAGGTAACAGCTTAGGTAAGGGAATATGTGTACACTTCTCATTATCATTTTAAAATCTGCTTCTTTAAGCACTGCAAAAATCTTTTGGCAAAATAAATGATGCTTTATTCTGAAGAAGCTTTTTTTCTGTATCGCTGCAAACATATGCTGTCCAAGATCCCTGTCAAGGTTCCTTCCCCACTCTGAACTCTAGGGTACAGATGTGGGGACCTGTATGAAAACCTCCTAAGCTTACTTTCACCAGCTTAGGTTAAAACTTCCCCAATGTACAAATTAATTTTACCTTTTGCCCTTGGAATTTCCACTGCCACCACCAAACTTTAACTGGGTTTACTGGGAAATGTAGTTTGGACACGTCTTTCCCCCCAAAATCCTCCCAACCCTTGCACCCCACTTCCTGGGGAAGGTTTGGTAAAAATCCTCACCAATTTGCATAGGTGACCACAGACCCAAACCCTTGGATCTTAGAACAATGAAAAAGCATTCAGTTCTCTTACAAGAAGACTTTTAATAGAAGTAAAGGAATCACCTCTGTAAAATCAGGATGGTAGATACCTTACAGGGTAATTAGATTCAAAACATAGAGAATCCCTCTAGGCAAAACCTTAAGTTACAAAAAAGACACACAGACAGGGATAGTCATTCTATTCAGCACAGTTCTTTTCTCAGCCATTTAAAGAAATCATAATCTAACACATACCTAGCTAGATTACTTACTAAAAGTTCTAAGACTCCATTCCTGTTCTGTCCCTGGCAAAAGCAGCATACAGACAGACACAGACCCTTTGTTTTTCTCCCTCCTCCCAGCTTTTGAAAGTATCTTGTCTCCTCATTGGTCATTTTGGTCAGGTGCCAGCGAGGTTACCTTTAGCTTCTTAACCCTTTACAGGTGAGAGGATCTTTCCTGTGGCCAGGAGGGATTTTAAAGGGGTTTACCCTTCCCTTTATATTTATGACAATCCCAAAGTAGGATTCAACCCCAGGGGAACCTGCGGGACTAGTCGTGGTTGGTGCCAGGGGGCTGTATTCCAGGTGTGAAAGTGGATGAATTCTGGAGTTCCACCCGGGAGAGGAAAAAGCCTGAGACCTGGCAGATATGGAGAGAGCCAACAAGAGTTGACAGCAGCGCAGCTAACCCTGTGACTGGGACAGCTCCATCTACTGTCTAATAAGTAATAGTAACATTTGGGGGTTCACCCAGGCCAGTAAGAGGGTCAGTGAATATCTGCCTTGTAACCGTTGGTGGCTGTGCATATCAAACAGCTTGCCAGCAGCCCACCAGCCTCACCCTAGCTTTGCCCAACTTGGTTACTCCTTGCAGGCTGACCTTTGTACCTTTCCAATCATCCTACTGTAGAGTCCAGTCCCTTGCTGGACCCTCACAGAAAAAGTGTTAAGTTTGCTGCCTCTGCGGAGTCAGTAAAAAACTCCAACCTCTGTCAGCTTACTATAAGCACCCACGTTACTGAACTTACCCAGCACTGATGATTTACAACAAAAGCAAAACAAGTTTATTAACCAAAGAGCATGGCTTAAGTGACACCAAGTAAAAGAAATAAAGATAGATATGATTATAAACAAACAAAAGTGAAACGTGCATTTAAAATTCTAAAACTTAATCTAGCAACAGCCTGTGTTCAAGATGGTTTCTCTCACCCATGGTTGTCTTCCCAGTTTTTTACTGGCTGGCTTGGCCAGGACCCATGGCAGGGATCAAATAGCTCAGTTTCTTTGTCTCCTTAAAATGAAGGATAATTTATGAGTTCTCACCCCCTTTCTGTATAGTCCAGTGATTCATTGAAATGTATTTTTCTGAAGGGCACCCTCAGATAAATTCCTTAGTTCATGCTAACTAAAGGAGCCATGAAGTCTGGAGGATAAGCTCCATATTGGCTCTTCCCACCCTGATGGTGATTACTACTATGCAAATTATGTCTTCCTCCTTCAGCCTCCCATGCAAATGAATAGCCCATTTGGCCGCACCTGCTTTGAGTTGTCTGCCTCTTTTCTTTGTCAGGAGAAAACCTGTTTATCAACTCCCCCAGTATGGCTAGTTTAAACACCTTTTAGTCTCAGACTTTAAAGCATAATATCGCTAAATATCCATAATTTCACATACAGCACAGTTACATATATTTTACAATATTATTAACCAATGTGGTGTTAGTTTTCAAATGATACCTCACAAGGCATATTTTGTACAAAAATAATTGCAGTAGCATGTTGGGTGTGAATACAGGGGTGCCTTGAGTCACAGTAATTGAGTCCATTTTGTGACACTCAGCTCAACTGGGTTCCTCACAGGCATTGGAAAACATCCAGTTCACAGAGGATATGCTCAGAGGCTTAATATAATTATTAGCATGGTCATTCCCATACTAGTGTCTAGAAGATGATCAGGCATAAGCTTTCATGGGGTAAAAAACCCGCTTCTTCAGATGCATGGCGTGAAAATCTGTAATTTTGACTCCATGCATCTGAGGAAGTGTTTTGTTTTACCCATGAAAGCTTATGCCCAAATAAATCTGTTAGTCGTTAAGGTGCCACTGGACTCATTGTTTTTGTGACTACAGACTAACACGGCTACCCCTCAGGTAGAAGATGATCTCTACCCTTACAGAGAAGAGCTAGGAGAGCACAGAGTCACTAAAACCCACAGAGGAGAGAGTGTTCAATGGTATCTAATAAAAGCAAAAGCTCAAGTAGGATGAAGACAGAAAAAGCCCTTTGATGGTGAGGGCGATTTTATCAATGATGTTAGTGAGAGTCGTTTCAGCTGAGTGGAGGGTTGCAGCCCAAATTGGAGAGTGCTCTGAAAAGAATTAGAGGAAAGGAAGCTGATGCAGTGGGAGGAGATAGCACACTCAAAGATTCTAGATGTAAAAGATGAGGAAATTGGTGTTGTGCTTGCAGATGTTGGTTGTGCCAAGAGAGTATTATTATTTCAGGATAAGTATTTACTATAGTGTACTTGAGCAAAGCAGGAAAAGTCAGAGGAGAGGAATGGAGTAGTTAAGAAAAAAAGAGCAGGGTTAAGACAGAATGAAAGAATTAGGAGACAGGAAGGAATGGTCTCAAAGGAATATGTTGGTATGTTTGACATGAATGGTAGCATTAAATGGGACAATTGCATTCTGCATTTTTCTGCCCATATTTTATGCAGAGTTAGGTTAGTTAAAATAAAACTTAGCAAATAAATTAAATTAACACAGTCAGCTTTAAACTTTTGGGGAATAACATTCTGCATATTTTAAGTATATTCTTAGGTCTGACTGCATGCAACTGTGCACTTTTAATGAAATAAATGTGTACAACTAGGCATGATGGGCCAAATGAAACCTAGTGTAAGCATCTCTGGCCAGATTCCATGATGACCGAAACACTCTTGGATGTTACATATTGGGTGTTGTTGAGGGACACAGAGATGCCATGTGTGAAGGGCTGGTGTAGTTTGTATTATATCTTTGTTAGTTGCTTGGCCTGCTACCACTTTCTGCATGTAAGGTAATTTGTACATACACTAATTTTTGCATTCAGTCTATATTAAACAAGTTTACCATTTAGACCTAATATGCAATGAGCTCTCATGTAACACAAGCCTTTGTTTACATCACTATTGAATCTAATCTGGCACTTGTGCCCAATGCCCACACCCATAATTTGAGCAGTAGACTTCCGTTGCTAGTCCACAAATCTCTCTACATTGAGATTTGCATAAAGTACTAGATACAAATCTGTTTTATACTCTATTTAATCTATCATCCTGCCTTAAAATGCAGGGATGTGTCAAGATTCCTCCCCCACTCTGAACTCTAGGGTACAGATGAGGGGACCTGCATGAAAACCCCCCTAAGCTTATTTTTACCAGCTTAGGTTAAAACTTCCCCAAGGTACAAACTATTTTACCTTTTGTCCCTGGACTTTATTGCTGCCACCACCAAGGGTCTAACAAATATAACAGGGAAAGAGCCTACTTGGAAACGTCTTTCTCCCCCAAATCCCTACACCCCCCTTCCTGGGGAAGGCTTGATAAAAATCCTCACCAATTTGCATAGGTGAACACAGACCCAAACCCTTGGATCTTAAGAACAATGAAAAAGCAATCAGGTTCTTAAAAAGAATTTTAATTGAAGAAAAAGTAAAAGAATCACCTCTGTAAAATAGGATGGTAAATACCTTACAGGGTAATCAGGTTCAAAACATAGAGAATCCCTTTAGGCAAAACCGTATGTTACAAAAAGACACAAAAACAGGAATATACATTCCATTCAGCACAACTTATTTTATCAGCCATTTAAACAAAACAGAATCTAACACATATCTAACTAGATTGCTTATTAACCCTTTACAGGAGTTCTGACCTGCATTCCTGCTCTGGCCCCGGCAAAAGACACACACAGAGCGAACCCTTTGTGTCGTCCCCCCCTCCAGCTTTGAAAGTATCTTGTTTTCTCTTTGGTCATTTTGGTCAGGTGCCAGTAAGGTTATCTTTAGCTTCTTAACCCTTTACAGGTGAAAGGGTTTTTCCTCTGGCCAGGAGGGATTTAAAGGTGGTTAGCCTTCCCTTTATATTTATGACAGATGCAAATTGTGATGGCATGATGTTGCAATATTATCAGTAATGATATGAAGTACAGAAATTAACATTGCCTGTCCTGTGTTTTGGCATGCATGTGTTTTACACTAACTCATGCAAAACAGTCATTGCTTTATAAAGCAATGATTTATAAATGTATGCAGGTAGGGAGTGAATGCAATTTAATGGTTATGTGGCCATTAGGAGTCAGAATGCCTGTTTTTTATTCCCATCATTGCTGTATGATCTTAAGTCACTTAAGGCACATTTCTCCTATGCAGCCTTTGGAAAAAAAAGCCATTTGGATGCCTATATACCCATATCTAGTTGATTTTCAAATTAAGTTGTTGGTGGGCATGTCCAAATCACTTGAAGTTCTGGACTCATAGAAAATTGCTTTAAAATGTTATCTGGGGAATTGTAGGGATGAAAGGGGCATTTCAGTTTAAGAGCCAAGTAATTTTATCTCAAACTACTAAAATTCATAGTCTAGAGAAGCAAGAAGTGGTATAATTTTCTCTCTTAATGCTTGTTTGGGTACTTGACACGCTATTTCAGTCACATAGGGTTCTTATGCTTAAAAAGATCTTGTGAGCTTTTTATATAGGGGAGAAGGCAACACGCCACATTTATTGAGAATACAGTAGTTAGCATATGCTTTTCAGTGTCTCACACACACACAGTCCCACCAGTTGATGGTCATGGTATTTTGGGTTGCTCTTCAGCTGGTATCAGCTTTTCCTGATTTTCTGAAAGACAAAAAATATGTTTCTACCCCTGTTGGGGTGGCAGATTGCTTAAAATATCCCTTTCTTTTACAAATACCCTTGCTGATTGAGGGCAAAACAGAGGAATTACCTGCATACTTTTCTGTATTTGTTCTATAGGCAGGCCAAGTGTCAAGGTTCCTCCCCCACTCTGAACTCTAGGGTACAGATGTGGGGACCTGCATGAAAAACCTCCTAAGCTTATCTTTACCAGCTTAGGTCAAAACTTCCCCAAGGTACAAAATATTCCCCCCCGTTGTCCTTGGACTGGCCGCTACCACCACCAAACTAATACTGGTTACTGGGGAAGAGCTGTTTGGACGCGTCTTTCCCCCCAAAATACTTCCCAAAACCTTGCACCCCACTTCCTGGACAAGGTTTGGTAAAAAGCCTCACCAATTTGCATAGGTGACCACAGACCCAAACCCTTGGATCTGAGAACAATGAAAAAGCATTCAGTTTTTTACAAGAAGACTTTTAATAAAAAAATAGAAGTAAATAGAAATAAAGAAATCCCCCCTGTAAAATCAGGATGGTAGATATCTTACAGGGTAATTAGATTCAAAAACAGAGAACCCCTCTAGGCAAAACCTTAAGTTACAAAAAAGATACACAGACAAATAGTTATTCTATTCAGCACAATTCTTTTCTCAGCCATTTAAAGAAATCATAATCTAACACATACCTAGCTAGCTTACTTACTAAAAGTTCTAAGACTCCATTCCTGTTCTGTCCCTGGCAAAGACGACTACAGACAGACCCAGACCCTTTGTTTCTCTCCCTCCTCCCAGCTTTTGAAAGTATCTTGTCTCCTCATTGGTCATTTTGGTCAGGTGCCAGCGAGGTTACCTTTAGCTTCTTAACCCTTTACAGGTGAGAGGAGCTTTCCCCTGGCCAGGAGGGATTACAAAGGGGTTTACCCTTCCCTTTATATTTATGACACCAAGTTTTAATGGCTTCTACCTTTTAGGGGTTTAGGGGAAATTGTTCCACTGTTCAGTTATTAAATTCATGAGGTGGTGTACCTCAGTTTCCCTTTTCATACAGCAGACCACGTTTGTAATGTTTTTCCTGCTGTGTTAAGCTCTAAGTTTATTTATAGGTAATAGTGAGAAGCATCATTACCAAATGACCTGAAAGGATTTTCCAAAAATCACACACACTATACATTGTTACAGGGGTACTTATTAACATTAATAGATTTAATGCTATTATTGTTATTAAACATTGAAATAAATTTAAAGGTATCTTGTTATACTATACCTTTTATTTAGACAATTTGTTTGCTGACCAGGTATTTCCTTTATCTGCAGCTTTATTTATTTATGGGCAGTTTTTTTTTTTAAATCAGTTAGGTAATTTGCATCAACACAGATGCTTTCTGGCTTGCTTTTGGCTTCAAAGCCATCAGCAGCTCAGAGATTCTGTTTTTAAAAAGGGACACAATCAACTTTCAGAGTTCTGATTACTTTTCACTTTTAACTCCCGCTTTCAAAACATACAGCGATCTGAAAAAGAAAACACAACCTATTGTGGCTCCCTTTGGAGCCCTAATAGGATTTTAATTAAGTAGCATGGTATGTTTGCATTTCTTTTACCCCTTCTACAATATACACTACACATGTCCTGGGGAAAATGCACATTCCTTCTGTAGTTTAGCTTCTATAATATTATATTAGTCATATCAATTTTTACTTAAGGTGTAACTGTTTCTTTTGTGCTTAGAGTTTTCATGTACCCTTATCAAAGTGACAGTCTGATTACACAGAGCCATCTTAAGGCTCAGAGTTTCTACCACTGCTTATTTTTGTTTTGTGCACCTCACCCCTGCTGTTGCTTCAGAGGGGTACTGTCTTTTTTTAAATTTTATTCTTTTACTACAGCTCTCATCTGCTAGTTTGTTACCAAAAACAACCAAACAAAAGGAATCCAGAATCTCTTCCTGTTCTCCTGATTTTTACTGCTTTGCTGCAGCCACGACTTTGGTCTGTATTTAAAAACATTTTAAATTTTGTAAAGTATCGAGTTACTCCTTAAGGGTTAAATGCCAATTTCCAAAGCCAAACAACACTATACCTGTGTCTGGCAAAAAGGTCGGACAGTTTTGCAACTTAGAATTAAGGAGTCAAATGGATTTTTAGTGGCATTATTTAAAACAAAATCAGTTGGTCCTTAGAACCTTACATATTTACACACAGAGACATACACATTTTCTTTACATCTCTTCTACACTGCTCCGTTTTTACATAGCTGTACATAGATTACATTCCCTTTACACATTTGGGGGCAGTTAAGTTCTAATAGAAACTCCTTATGTTCTTTTAGCAAATGAAAATTTGACTAAATTGTCCATAGTCAAATTATTTAAATCAGGTTGTCTCTTTTTGCCTGGCTTATTTACAAACATTCCTTTGGAAAAGGGCCCATTTTTCCTTCAGAATAGCTGCAAGGAAACCAAGAATGCTTTTTCTCTAACACTTTTCCTTTAACATTTTTAAAAGTTTGACTGCTTAATTCCCTGCAGTCTCTGTAGAGTTAACTTTTCACTCTTTCCTTAAATCACTTGCTTATCTCCCAAAAGGAGACCTTAATCAAATCAGATTTTACCATTCCAAGTATTGTTTCAGGGATCTGAATTCCCCATGCCTGCACTTACTCCATTTCTTACTCCTGCTACTATGTCCTCAGGGTTTCCAACCTGTTTTCCCAATTTCTTTATCTGTTGCCTGCCTGCTTGTCTGGGCCCAATCCTGCTTTCCTCGTTTAACCATCCCTTTCCATGGGCACATACTTTGGTCCAGTACCAATTTAGCAAGGAGGGTGGGCTCCTCAACTAGCCCCTACCACTCCTGGTCTCTTTCCTTAAAGATTTCTTTCAAAATTGTGAAATCACCACAATATCACTGACAAAAAAATACTATACTGCCCAAACTCCTATATCCTCCAGAGTTTGGTTTAACAGAACAAGATTTGTTTAAAAGGAGTAATCTTTGGATTGCTTCCTTTTAAACATTTCTTACACAAGTGCTAACACTATTTGCCCACACTCCTATATCCTTCAGTTGGGTCTCACATAGAAAATACCACCTGAACATATTTCTTTATGAATCTCTTTTACCTTTATAACTCTTCCATGCCCACACTTGTGCTGGGACTTATAAAACACAGAAGTCTATACCCACTAAAAAAGAAATCTTCCTGACGGAACTGGAGGGGGAAACTCTAAGCCCCCTACCTTTTGGGTTCAATCCTGCTACAACTGAGGGTATATTCACCTGTGCAATTTTCTCCAACAGATGGGTAGGAGTGAGAACTCTAATCCTCCCCCTTATAACCCCCTGGTTGCAGGGGTGTCGGGTCATATACCTAGACAGTTTGTGTATATATCTTACAGATATAGTTTTGCCATACAGACAGGTCAGAGCGAGGACTCTAATCCTCCCCCTATTGCCTGGCACTTCTCTGACTGGGGGTGTGCACACCTGAATTATCAATCCCTTTATACATATGGTATACCTTTTAGTAATATTTGGCAGTATTTTCAACTATTACAAAGCATATTCTTCCCCCTTTGCATTCTCCACCAAAAAGGTTATGCTTATAAAAAGCACATGGGATCTTTTCAGGGAAAAGAGACAATACGCCACATTTATTGAAAATACAACAGTTAGCATAGCTATTCTATTACACAACACATACACCATGCATACAGTCCCCCCAGTCTATGTTTATAGTTACCAATCCAGAATCTGGATCAATCTAGTGGCCAGCTCAATTGGTTGCAGAGGGGAGCCAGCCTCTGTCGGTCGCGATCCGATGCTCCTGGAGTTGTGGCAAGACGAACCCAAAGTTCCATGGCAAAGCACACTGTACTTATAATCCTTTTTTTCCACTGAAGTCTGTGGATTTTGCTGTGTTATTTATGACCTTAATTGGTGTTATCTTTTGATGTTAACACTCCAAAGCACTTCCGAGAGGGTCATCCTGTCCTGGTTTCGATTTAATCAATTACCTTGTCTTTAGGGGTGCCAGCCTCTACCACAGGGTCATCAATCTGCCCTTCCTCAAATATGGATGTGCTCTGATGGTTCTCTGGTGTCTAAGTCTCTTCACTCCTCCTTCCTTGACCATCTGACTTTAACAATGGCTTTCACACCTTATCTTTTCCTGATGCATACACTCCTCATTCACACAGTCTTGTACAGAGACCTTCAAAAGGTCTACAAACAGCCATGTTTTACATTGAGCAAAAGACATTGTAAATTAAACCTTACTAAATCTTGTGACCAGAACAGTTCACATTGCGGCCTGGGCCTTCAACATGCTAAATATTTACATAGTAAACATTATGACTTATCATACATTAATACATGCTACATCATTATAACTGTCAATCATAATCTCTAATACAAATATAAAATCCTACTCCTACATTCTTTGCCATGCCTTAGTGGACGCCACAATTAAAAACCAGCAAAATCACAATTATTAATGCTGACTCTTATAAAAGAAAGGAAAAGGAAAAACCCACAAACAGAAAACGATGGGTTATTTCAGTGGTTGCTACAATCTCTTCTGGAGAGCCTTATGTGTAGATTACACCTTTGAGAGTGGGCCTAACCTTGAAGGGGACTGAAGTATTATATTCCCAAAACTAATAGAGGGTCCTGTCTTTGTGTATCATAGATAAACAAAACAGTTTGTAGATGGGCAAACAAATTTCATTTAAGGATATAGTGAGTCCTGTTTGGTATACCATAGATAACATTCAGGTTATAAATGGGCAAAAGTGAGTAATCTTAATTAAGTCCTATGCAAAGAAAGTATTTACATCAGTTACTCAAAAGAAAAAAAAAATCTTTCATTCTTCTGCACAGATCTCAAGAAGAGCTCTTTGCAGCCTGAAAGCTTGTCTTTCACCCAACAGAAGTTGGTCCAATAAAAGATATTACCTCACCCACCTTGTTACTCAAAAGAATTCATGCAAGGATCTCAAGACCAAAATTAAATCCCACTGTTTCCTTATGTTTACAAAAGGTTAGCCTGTATCTCCTCTCTACGAATACATGGTCTAAACAATTTGGAGTCTATCAAGAGAAGCTTTTAGTATTTTAAATTACATTTGCATTTCAGTTTCTCCTTAAAATAATCATAGGAAAGTAGAAATCAGATTCCTTGGCAGTGCTTTACAACTTCATCTCACCAATTCATATTGAAGTTTTGGTGGTGGTGTCTTCTGAAATGAAAGGTTGCTGCTTCTTGATGGCGCTTTGTGACTATCTTCTTAGTAGCCTTGCTTCTAGAGACAGGCTGAGCAAAGATGTGTGGCTGTGATGAGTGGATGAAGATCTGAGTGCATTGGTTGTTCAATCTAGAGAGTTTTATAACCTCATACAAGAAGGAAAACACACCTTTTTCAGGCTTGGCTGTTGTTATCCTGTCATTGGCTCAGCATCTTCATGGGTTGCTTATTAGCAGTTTCAGCTGATAAATAGGTGATCTGCTACTACATATGTGGTGGAGTTGTAATTTTTCCTCAGCTGATGGTTATACTGCCTTTGTCTCTGTAACAGGTTATTCTCAGGTTTCAGAGTGGTACCCATGTTAGTCTGATCAGCAGAAAGAACCAGGAGTACTTGTGGCACCTTAGAGACTAACAAATTTATTTGGGCATAAGCTTTTGTGGGCTAAAACCCACTTCAGATGCATGCTGTGGAAAATACAGTAGGAAGGTGTGTGTGTACACACACACACACACACACAGAGAACATGAAAAAATGAGGGATGCCATACCAACTCTAACAAGACTAATCAATTAAGATGGGCTATTATCAGCAGGAGAAAAAAAAACTTTTGTTGTGATTGTAGCAAGGTTGAGACTCTCAGGTGCCACACCTCCTGTTGGTTGTCTTGGGAATTAATTCATCCAGCTTGGAGCACCCCTTCCGGCCAGTGTCTCACCTTCCACTGGCCCTGTGTTCCTCCGTGACCCCAGTGCCCCTTTACCTTGGGGTACTTCCCCCAGCAGTGCCCCTGCATTCTAGGTCTCCCCTCCCAGGGGAACCCTCAACCCTCTATCCCCTCCTTGCTTCAGTCACCCTCTAGCCCCCACTCACTGGGACAGACTGCTGTCTGTAAAACACTATCATTGGCAAGGGGGTTGGACAAGCTGCCTCTGCCTATTCCCAGGCTACACCTCTGTAGCCTCCATACCTTTCCTGGCCTTTAGTAAGGCCTGCAGCCTGGGGGTTTTCCAGGCTAGAGCTCCCCAGCTCCTTGGGCCCTTCCCCAGCCCTGCTTCGCTTCAGGTACTCTTTTCTCCCAGGCAGCCAGTCCTTCTCTCTCAAAAGCTAAAAAGAGTCTCTCTGAGCACCTGGCTCACAGCCCTTTTATAGGCCTGCTGTGGCCTGATTGGGGCGTGGCCCCAGCTGTGGCTGTTTCCCCAATCAGCCTAGCCTTTTCTCTCAGCCCTGGCCCTCTCCAAGGGCTGGCTTTTAACCCCTTCTGAGCCGAAGTGGGGTGACCGCCCCACTACAGTGATAAGCAGGATGGCCCATTTCAAACAGTGGAAGAGAAGGTGTGAGTAACAGTAGGGGGAAAATTAGCATGGGGAAATAGTTTTTAGTTTGTGTAATATTTCCCCATGCTAATTTTCCTCCTACTGTTACTCACACCTTCTTGTCCACTGTTTGAAATGGGCCATCCTGATTATCACTGCAAACGTTTTTTTTCTCTTGCTGATAATAGCCCACCTTAATTGATTAATCGCATTAGAGTTGGTATGGCAACTCCCATTTTTTTATGTTCTCTGTGTGTATGTATATATATCTTCCTACTGTATTTTCCACTGCATGCATCTGATGAAGTGGGTTTTAGCCCACGAAAGCTTATGCCCAAATAAATTTGTTAGTGTCTAAGGTGCCACAAGTACTCCTCATTCCTTTTTAGGAAATCCTCAGAACATCTTTAAAGTTAGAGTTAGCTTTTTCTCTAATTCAGTCCACTTTCTGAGAGACCTGGTCAGTTTCATTAGGGGCCAATACCAACTGAAATTCTATTTCAAATAAGTCCCGACCTTTACTTTCTATGTAAAAGTTTTTCAGTTCTAAAACAGTCTTTTAAAACTCTTTTTAGTGTCTTTTAAATAGCCATCCAAGAATGCATCATCTCTTCTAAACGGTCTTTAGAGAGAGAGCTCTTGTCTATCTCTGCTTGGTAAGGAAATTGCTTAAGCATTGCCAGATAACTAATTAATTCCCCAATTAATATAAATAGTCTATACTCAAATGGCTTCTTTCATTAGTAATCAGTTAAAATGAGGTCACTGAACGCCATATCAGTACATAAAATATCTTACCATTGCATTGATAGGAAGTTATTGCATTAGATGCTTGCATTTAAATGCAAAATGTTTGCAAACATACATCTCAAAAGAGGCTCATGCCATCTTTAAGAATCTAAGGAATTAGAAAGATTTCACCTTTATGCAGAAACAGTAGTTTAGAAGAAAGGTCTTCCACAAAACATTTCCCAACCATAAGACTTCATTTTTCCAACTGTAAGAAATTATTTTCAGTATTTCTATAATTTTTTTGGAGGCTTTGAAACTGAGGTTTTTTTCTTGCAAAGGAGGATGGGGTAAAGAGAAGCCTGCTTTTATGACTTAGGTTTGTAGCTTTTGGTAACATTCCTTATGAATCACTTCTTTGTGAATCCTTATATTCTTTTAAAGTCAGGAATCTTTCTCACAACTAAATATTTTGTAAAGCCTGTTTAGATAAAACCTTATCTGAATCAGATGATATTTTCTACAAGAGACATGTCCTGTTCTTTAATAAGACAATTCATTGGTTGTTTGTCTTTTGACCAAAATGGTTCTTGGATTTATGTCCTGCCATTTGCAGTATATTTACAATGTTCAACTAAAGATTTCTAATATAGATTTTATACACAGCACAGGTCACTGTAACTAATGCTTAAATACACCTTCCAAATCATAGCAGAAAAGAATATAGTATTGAAAGTTAAACCAAGATTGATGTTATAAAAACTGCATTTTAGAGTCTGTATAAACATACTTGGGTTTAACGAATATGGTTTTTAGTCAAAAAGGTGCTCTCTTTCCTGATGCTCGGCTTGTCTTTTGGCAAAAATCTCCTGAATTTCTATAGTTAACCTAAACTTCTTATTTAATAAAACAATCAAAAATGTCATCATGTAAATTATTATATTCTCCAAGACTCATGTAGAAAAACATGTATCTCTTAAATTCAGTAACAGTGCAGGCAAGTTTATAAGGACCTAACATAAGAATAAATTATAATTTTGATAGCCATTTTGCAGCAATATTGAGGGAATACCCCTTACAGAATTATCACCTAACTAGTATTTTCAAAAGAACTCAGTGCTCATAAGCGCGGCTTCACTTAGTTAGAAATAAGCCAGTTTTCAGGCATGACTAAACCAGGGGTAAAAGTAAAGGGCTTGTAAAGAATATATAGATATCTGTATTCATAGAACCATAGGGTTAGAAGGGATGGTAAGGGTCATCTAATCTAACCCCCTGCCAACATGGAGGATTCCTGTGGGTTTGGTCATTACTGTGTTGCTGGCTAAATGTTAACTCGGGGTTAAATCAGTCTTCGTTAGACCTCAGTCTGTAGGAACAAAAGTCAATGGCTATAGACAACATCAGCTGCTGATATTCAAATGGACAATGTAGATGTTAATTCAGTGATACTCAGACCTCAGTGGCTCAGGTGCCAAATTAGTGATCAACATTACCCAAAAGAGCCACAATAGTGTGAATTCATGGTTTCCTATACAATTCATATAGATAGATCCTTACAGCAAAATGACTGAAATATTATTTTATCAACTACAATTGGTTAAAAGCATAACAAAAGCATCCTGATTGGTTAATAACTTAGATTTGTTAAGAGTTAAATATAACAGTGTTTTAATATCATGTGCTACAAAGAGCCACAAAAGACACATTAAAGATTCACTTGCGACTTGTAAGCCTCAGTCTGAGCATCACTGTGTTAATTCCTTTGACATTTACCTTCACTAGTGTGGAATCAGGAGTCAGACTGAGAGGAGGGAGACCCTTGCAGTTTGTAGCCTCAAGGGGATCCAGGTGAGAAATCCAAAACACAGAGACTGAAAGCAGTTAAAAGCCGAGCCTCTGGTAGGAAAGAAAGAGATATAAGGTCTGCAGAGTAATAGTAGTTTGGCCCACTTAAGCCATGAGGGAAATGCTAGGCTTTTGAGTTTTAACCTTTGCTATCCTATAGGTATTTTCCTATGGACAAATAAATATTACTTCGTTTTGAAGAAGCTGTCTAGTGTCATGGCTCCCGGGTGGAGGTCTATGGCAGTGGTCAAACCCAGTTGGACCTGCTGAGGAAACTTGGTTGATAAACAGAGGTGCTGTAGCCTGTTGATTCTATCTCAAAGTGGATGAATTGTGGGATTCCACAGTATGAGAAGGGTAGATATAAGATTGTCACATGAGGGACTGAGAGAGAAATTAAAGGTACAGCATTCCCTAGAATCATGAGAGTGGTCAAAAAGCAGCCTTTCATTTGAGTCTCCTTAAAAGAAAGAAAAGGCTATGGTGAAAATCGGTTTATTTTTAATAATATTGCAAGTGAGGACTCAGGAGTTTAATAGCTAGACAAGAGATTTTCAGAACACAAGAACTATCCATGTTCTGCTTTAAGATTTCACCTTGCTTTCTCAGAGCCCTTTAGTGCTTGCTTCCATCCACTGCAGAATGACCAGCTTCGGATCTTGTATACCTCTGTGTCTTAGTTTGTCCATCAGTAAATCAATATAAATCAAACAAAAACTTAGTTTCATTGCAGTTTAGGTTACTTAAGTGTTAAATCTCCAACACAATCCCTTAAAAGGGATCACTCAGGGTCGAGCGTGCCCACATACTCGGGGTCCAACTGGTTGCTGCATTTGGGGTAGGGAAGAAATTTTCTTCCAGGGCAGATTGACAGAGACGCTGGGGATTTTTCTGCAGCATAGTGTCCAGTTCACTTGTGAAACTAGTGAAAATGGTGGATTCTCTGTAACTTGAAGTCTTTAAATAATGATTTGAGGACTTCAGTAACTCAGCCACAGGTTATGGGTCTATCACAGACGTAGGTGGACAAGGTTCTGTAGCCTGCAATGTGCAGGAGGTCAGACTAGATGATCATGATGATCCCTTCTGACCTTAAAGTCTATGAATCTAAGACCTAAACCTCACAGTAATGGTCCTTCATAAGAATCTGCCTTGCATTGGCAACATTTAAATAATACAATACACACACCATATTTCTCTGACACTCTTAACACAAAACCTTATTACCAATTTTAGACTTTTCTCATTTACTTTTAATGCATCAGGTGTGCATTTATGTATTATGTACGTGGGGACCTTGCTGAGTTACAGTGTTTTGTCAGAGTGTGAATTAGAGGAATGTGGTGTAATGTTCTTTGAATTGCTGTGATGAAAGGCAGTAAGACAAGTACAAAGCATTAGTATTTCAAACTTGAGGCACTTGTATGTGGCTGAATGTTCTGTAGGATATTAAAGAATAGGGTTGGTTTTTTTACTCTATTGAGTTTAGATAAATCAGTCTCAAGACTGTGGTTACGCTCAGAAACATTAAGCAAGCAGCTTGCTTGGGATCAACAGAAGGAAAAAGATGGACCAATGAACACTACCTAAATATATAGAAAATGTAATTTTTCAGTCAGCAGAGTTTAAAAAAAAAGGGGGGGGGGGAAGGAAAACAGAAGGAATGTGGGAGGACAATATAAAGTGCAATCCAGTTAAGATGGCTGGTTTCAATAGATCCCAAGTTTTTCTCTCTTGAAAAAATGTTTCTGGGTATGCTCATCAAAGGCTGCCTTAATGGGACTCCGTCGATTCAAAGTTGACCTGGAGCTTAGCTTTACATTTTTGAGGAAGTTAAATCTAAAACCTAAAACCATTTTTAAAAAAGTCCATGCAAGAGTTATTTATTTTACAAATACACATTCCACTGAAGTTTCTATAGTACCAAGAATGATGAGGTGAAACTAATTAAACTAAAGATAATTGATTTAATTGGTTTTCATTGTCCAAGCTGAAATAAATGCAAGAGTCAACAGTATTTTTTACAGTTCTTTCTGTGTTAATAAGGTGTTTCTAGTAAGATAGGTACAGAAATTTTATAATATTATGTAAGTTGACAATGTCCCGGGAATAATGTAGCTTTGGAGGTAGTGTACATTTTACAACATTACCAGTTCTTGGGATTTTATCACAAATCTTTCAATATTTGGTGGTTTTTTTATAGCCCCAGCTCCTGAAAATCCCAACTTTAGTTTTTAATAAAGTGTGTTTCTAGCCCTCGTTGCAGTGAAAGGCTTGAAAGTTCAAGCCTAAAGACTCAAAAATCAGAATACAAATAAAAAGAACCCAACCTTCATTATATTTTGTCATCTCGTGATTTTTTTAAACCAGTGTCATGATTCTGAGGGCCTGACTCATGAATTTTGAATGCTTTGGTTTGGCTATACTAAGTTCATTTTCGTCCTGACACTTTAACTTGTGCTTTTTAGAGATGTCTGACTATCAGATTTATTAACAGTAAGATACTTAATTTTCCATACAACCATTTATCCCAAACAGTTCTTGCATTGTTCATGTGGTTATACTCAGAATAGATAAAAATGAATTTAGTGTCTTTAGAAAACAAGTGACAGCACTGGATTGAAAGCTGACAGAACCAATACATGATTGCCCCTGTGGATTTGATTTGAATGGCCCATTTTGATGTGTAGTTTAATCACTACTATGCCTGTACCTAGAAAAAAAACAAGAAATAAATAGCTTTACATAGTGCATTGTTGGACAGTTTTCATAACTATCTAACCAAACTATTATTTTTCTTCTTGCATTATTGCTGAGATGGTAAAAAAACAGAGTTCAGACAACCAGTGCAAATGATTTATGGGGTTCTTAAGCTGACTACTGTAACATTATGAATGTCTGTGTAATCTACAAACTCATTTTTCTCCATTTTTATCAGATGGATCATTATAGAAAACATAAATTCACATTAAAAATCATAATTGCACTGTTAACAGAAATAATGACAGACAAGTGTGATAATGTAGCAATGACCATGAGAAAGAGTCTGAAAACTGAGTCTTATTAATTGAGATAGGGGCAAGAGGATAAAATAACAATAATTACTGAAGATCTAGGTCTAGAAATGAGAATTGTTTGGGAATTGTCTTTACAGCAACAACAGTCTTTTAATTAATAATGTATATTGTTTCTGCAGCGGAAGCAAATTTCCATTATAGTGCCATCATACAGAGGCACGGATGCCGTTCTGTCTTACCTACTAGTTTTATTTAAGGATGGTCCCCAAACCTAAAAGGTATATCCACTAGTGGCCATCTTCTTCTAGGGAGTGCAGACTTGTCAACTCTTGAGATGTTTTTCACAAGAGTCTCAGCTAGATCCCAGGGAGGGAAGAAGGTGCTGAGCTCCCAACATCCCAAATCTAAGAAGGATGAGGGGACCGAAAGAAAATCAGGAGAGGCTTGGGGAGATGGAACACAAGAGAGAAAAGACAACAAAGTAAGGGAAGAGATAGAGAATGGAAGAGATGGAGAAAATGCATCCTGCCAAAAACAGCCCACTTTGTCTGCCAGATCGGACATGCAAGAGAAGAGCTTGAGATTCATGTCTCACTTCTCCAAAATCAGGGGAAAAAATAATGGGACTAAAACACAAAAGCTCTCATCAACTTTTAATAGATAACTTTAGAACTCAGATACTTTCCAACTGCTGCTCCACCACTGCTTCTGCTCCCTCCCCCATCCCCACACTGGCTGACATAGATTTTTATTTCCCATGTCCTGGCTGGAAGAGCTGCAACTGCAGCTTCTGACCTGTGCAAGTCATCCCAGTTCTCCAGCCACTGCAGCTCTGCTGTCCACCCCCATTCCACTTCTCCTGCTTCTGTGAGGCCCTGACCAGTCTTTCACATCTCTTCATATCCCTTCTTCATGTCCCAAACTTTTGTAGGGCAGTTCTTCTGGATCCAGCCCTCGGCCCTTGACTGCACCCCCTTTTTCTTTCTAAAGGACCACTATAAAATGCACTGTTCCCAGGTCCTCTGAGCTATTTTACAGTACACACCCAGAATGACTCTTGGTCCCTTATTTCTACTGCTGCTTTCTTGTTCTCCTGCCCAGAGTAAATTAGGATCCAGCCTTCTTGTAATATTTTTTTGCCTACCACAAAGAATTAGAGGAGAAAATATAATTCCTGGCAGGGAAGTTATTGAACATTTAGAACCAAGGAACATATATTTGCAAAGAAGCATAGTTTAGAGTTTCTTTGGCTTCTCTTCACTCTGCTATGAATGAATCAGTGCACAGATATTAAATTTGGCATTTCAGTATGTCACTGATATTCCAGGGAAGGATTCCTAACATTACAATTACTTACATGTGTTCTACACCTGAAATACATTTCCCAGTGTGGCATCACGACTGTGCTTCCAGAGTAGGTGTCAGTGTTCTTTCAATACAATGCAGCAGCAGTACAAACCTGGGATGGGTTTCAGAGGAACAGCCGTGTTAGTCTGTATTCGCAAAAAGAAAAGGAGTACTTGTGGCACCTTAGAGACTAACCAATTTATTTGAGCATGAGCTTTCGTGAGCTACAGCTCACTTCATCAGATGTTTACCGTGGAAACTGCAGCAGACTTTATATACACACAGAAATCATGAAACAATACCTCCTCCCACCCCACTGTCCTGCTGGTAATAGCTTATGTTAATCCAGGAAGAAGATATATTGTACATCACTATTTTAGTGCAAATCCTGCTTTAGAGGAACCACCCAGGTGAAAGATGAAGCTCTGCATATGGCAGTGTACAATATGTGCTATTATTCAAATGTGAAGAATTGTGCCCTGGAGACAGGAAATAGAGAAGACTTCATCTTTGTGATGCTGGAAATCCTAATCAAATCAATGCTAAGAAATAAACAATGATCTTATCTATATAAAAAGCCTGTACTCTCTCTAATGCCTGTTCTGCACTGAGCTAATGAAATGATTGCAGCGTACTAAAGAACAGTATATCCCCATTCCCCTTCTAAAATCATCTACATTTTCTACAGTGTAAATAGAAGTCAGTACTAACTTCAAATCAGTCTTTTTTCTCTTCTATTTAAATGAATGAATTACTGTCTCAATCAGGTATGCATTTTGTGAATATAATTTATTGCTAATTGCTACTGTGGACATAGTAGTTATGCTGTTTGGAAATGTGTTTCATCTGCATGTACATCACTTTAATCAATGTTCCTATTTTTTGTTTGGGAAATCTTGTGTGAATCAAACTGAAAACCACCACATCAGAGCAACAGATATGATAAATGGAATCCAAGAAACTTTTATTCCACCTGATCCCGTATAGTTAGTTGAAAATCAGTCCAGGGAATACAAAGTCTTTTTGATAATAAGGACTATTGCTTTTCTTCTTGTTATCCCAAGAACAGACTCAGGGATCCCCGAGTATCCCTCCTGTATCTTACTTCCAGGTTCCCAAGATGTTGACCTGTTAATCAGTTCCTGCAAGGAGAAAGGAGGCGGCCTGCCCTAGTAGAATTGCCAGGCTTAACCAGGGATCTCCCTATGTCCTTCAGGAAACTCCCCAGAACAGACTAGATTTGTTCACTGCTGGGAGAACATGGATACAGCCCTCTGGTCAAAAGATTGACACCCAGGCAATACTTTTCCAAAAGTATTTTCTTTATTTAGTGTAAGCAGCCTTTCCTAATGCAATTCATCTAAACATCAGTTAAAACATAAATCCCTTATCACAGGTATACAAGCTAAAGTACCCAATATTGTAATGTTATACAGTTGGAATGGCTTAAGTGATTATGTTCTGCACATGGTGATCAGTCATACGTAGGACACTGCCAGCAATTTTAATGAACTCTAAACTTTATACATGGTAACATAAACATACACACTACAGACACTCATCTTTAGTATCCTAGCCATACATATTCATTAACCCTACTTCTGTTTTATATCCTACACTATACCTAGCATGCTTACTCTCCATAGGTTATTCTTCCTCTGTTTTGTCAGGATCCTTCTGCTCTGCACTAGAAGCACTGCTGCTGCTTCTTCTGATGTTCTTTTGGTTCTCCTTCTTTATCTCCTGCTCCTTACTTGACTGACCTTTGCCTGCTCGCTCTGTATTTTATAAAATTTTTGGCCTGTTCTGATTGGCTTGTCTCCCAATCCTAGCATTAGCATACCTATCCTCTAATCACCTTCAGACCCTCTCTGATTGGTCCATACTTACATTTAGCAGTTGTGGTTGGTCTATAACTGTCAATTAAAGCTGTTACACAATAAGTTGTAGTATTATGGGATATTTGCTATTATGGGATGGTGACCCTAACCTAGTTTTGGACTGACCTCTCCTTGCAGCGTTGGAGTGACCTTTACTTGACCTCAGTCCATATCCACCTACCAATGCACTAGCCATAGACCAAAACTGCCATCTCTCTGTCTTTGGCTGTGTGCCAACATTGTATGCACGCTTAAATTACCAACCGTTTGAACTATAAACCATCTTCTTATTTCTTTAATATATGCTTAATGGTAACATATGGACCTTAATGTTATGATCTATCACTGCCACCCTGTTTCTTACCAATTTAGTTAATTTTAGTTCAGTTCTTCCCATTTTCAGTTCTGTGCATAAGAAACAAAACAGAGCAGCTCAAAACCCTTCCTATCATCCTGGCCTTTAATTGGTGTAACAGAGTTGTAGAATCCCTATGGCAGAGACTGGAAACCCCAGTTGTTCCAGGCACAGCAAAGATTTCATTCCATTATTAACTGTAATAATTGCATGTACTTAAGTTTTTAGCAAGGAAGAGCAGCAGACTGTATTTGTCTGCATTTGGGAAACCTTTACACTGCTCGCCTTCTTTAGTTCATATCACTTATTGTGGGAAAGTAATGATGGAAGCGGGGCTTGTGGATCATGATTTGTGAGTTCAATGTATCCTAAAATTCAGTGGTTTCAACTAGCAAAGGAGGACTTACTTTATTCAAAACTTCACACAGTAGAGTTGTAAGAGGGTGACGAACTACCTTATTTTCATCTCATGTAGGTCTAGTTGCAAGGAAATAAACACATGCTATTCATGTAGTACAACAAACTAGTGTTGATTTATTTTGAGACAGATGCATTATGTGCATTGCCTGCAGAGTATCCAGTTTTGCAGTCATTCTACCCAGAGTCCCAGTGGATGTACACATGTATTTCATAGGTAACAGTCTACGTCCATGTTTTTATTTTTATTTTATTTTATATAAACAAGCAATTACTCAAGCCCCAGATCCACCAAAGGATTTAGGCGCCTAACTTGGGGGAAGGTGAGTGTTAGCACTTGTGTATAATCTGTAACACATGGATGGTCAAGGGGTCATGAACAGGTACTGAAAGTAGTCATGACCATGATCCCTTTCTTATGGGAGAGGGAGATCTAAAAATGTGTTTTTCTGTCGTAACTCAGATGGTAAAAGTTGAGAACCACTGATCTAACATGCATGTAGAATATGTGTAGTGTGCAGTGTCTTTGTATGATTTTTGGAAAGCCGTATTTTCTAGGGCAGGAATCATGTTTTCTTTGTTCTTTTATAGCATTGAGCATGTTATTGGTACTCAGTAAATTTCTCTCATTTGGACATTTATATATCATCACAGTCAGGAATGTTTTCCTTCTACCTTCTAATGGGAGAAGCTGTGTGTCAGCCTATCCAGCAGAAGATATATTTTTTCACCACAACTATTTTTTAAAAAAATAAAAACTGTACTGTAGGAGGCTCAACATTTGAGCTGCATCAACAAATATTCAAATCACATCCGCTTTTTTTTATGTTTGTTACAAACAGGAAGGAAAATCCTTTTTCAAGGCTGTGTTTATTTAAAACTCCTACTGCACATTTCTAATAAATTTACTCAGATCCTTGAGCAACCCATCTCCAGGTAAAAATAAAGACTAAATTAATTTCAGAATAACACCAAGTGAACTCACATAGGGGAGTAAGCACATAGGGGAGTAAACTCGCCACTGAGCTTTTCTCCTCCAATTCCTCCTCCAACACCTTTTCTCTTCTTCTCTTTTAATGGGAAGCACAGAACTCCCCTGCTCTGCTGTCCTGGGGAACACACAGCTGCTTACTTTTATCTCACAATCTGAGTGGAGGGAGGAAGGAACTCTTGATGGTGGCATATCTTTTATAATACCATTGTGAGGGTGATAGTCGTAATTGGGATGGGGTGCTATTGACCTATGAGGCTTTGCTGTATGATCAAAAGGTCTGCACACCCCATTCCATATTACATTAGGTAGGAAGACTTCTTTGGCCAATCAAATATATTTTACTTTTGTCTTCCTAATACAAAAGGAGCCCTTGCTAGTCTTGTTAAATAGTCATGATTCTGTGACCCTGTTTTACAAAGCAGAGCTTGGGTTCAATTCCATCTACAGACCTAAATATGAACACAAGTGTGTGAGTTATAGAGCATCTTTCATAAGTTACCAAATGGGTCTCTGTTAAAAATATAGAATTGTAAATGGCAGGGTACTACTCCTGACAGCTACAATTCTAGATTCTTGTCCTACCAGTAGGAAAAAGCCTGAAGGATTTGCTGTGTTGGTATCATTGTCTGCTTTCCCTCAAAGTGAATTCTCCTGGGATACGGGAGTAATTTACACTTCCCTGCTCCTGCAGTAGTATATCAGGCTTATCATCTTTTGAACGTAGATCTTTAAAGAATCTTTTTTTTTATATTTGCAAGAAAAAGAAAAATATTACTATGGGCTAAAAATTCATATGTACAACTTCAGAACGCATGTTCACATTCAAGGAATAAACCTCTGAAAACAGTGGTTTGTAAAGGAATTACTTGCGAAACCCAACCTAACTATAGTGAAGCATGATTAAAGTTGTTATAACAAAGCAAGTGAACTTGTTAAATTGTACAAGAGTTTCATATTTACATACTGCTTTTTCTATGTCATACGGACCCAAATTTATACACACTACCTAATGAGGTTTTTATCTTTGCTGCCTGTGACAAATTTTATATTAATGATACGTGATCTTGGTACCAATTAAATTAGTGTTAAAGATTTTTTTTCACTGTTTTAATTTCAGGTTTGGATTCTCTAACAGGGCATGCATTTCCAGGTAAAGTTTCAGTTAGATATTGTGTAACCTTGTGCGTTTTATATTTATTTTGTTTATATGCTTTTTTCTTTGTTTGTTTTTTTGTCAAATTGTGTGGTTTCCCCCACATGCCATTTCATGTGAAGGCTATGCCTTAAGATTTTTAGTCCAGGTACATGAAGAGGAGATACCAATATCAATCTTAAAAAAATATAACTGAAAATCTGTTTGCAATGGGAATAACACCATCTTTAAAAAGTAAAAGCAAACCAAAGGAAAAAGATTGTGGAACTAAAAATTTCAGATCCAAATTAGAATAATTGAAATGAGTTCAAAGTGGAGATCAGTTTAATAATCTGGTAACATTAACAAGCCTATGCCTGGATAATGATTTAGGAAGTGTAAGATTCTGTTTCCACCCTGCTGAAGTTTTGAACAGTCACGGGATGGTGTCCTGTAGAGAGACAAACCAGGGTGGGGTACACCATTATAGTAATTCTCACAACTTTCCTGCATACAATTATATCTAATATGACATGACCAACATGATTTAAAATAAAAATAGTCTCTGTGATGGCTGGATTAGCATTATTATATCCTCAGAGCCATAATTTGCTTAACCAATGTAAACATTTTGGGTTGGGAATTTTCCAGTCAGGAGCTAGATTTGATGCTCATTGATCAAGTGAATTTCTACATTGTGCCTGGAATGTAGTTTTTACGTAATCAATCAAAATTCTGATGCAATAGTCCATTTAAATAAGCAGTCTCCATAATGCTGCAAGCTTTCTCTGTTTTACAAATGTCCAGATGTCTACCTCTACTCAAAATCTCCCTTCATGGTAGAGCAATGAGTCCAATAAAATGAAACAGGTGGTGAAATCCAAGTCATAACATGTTAGGTATCCAAGGAGCTGTTGACCCAAAGGTAGAGATTGTATGTCTCCGTTTTATTAGAACAGTCTTGGTCTTTCATATGATATCTAAGTGCCCAAATGTCTTTTGGGACACATCAAGTTTATCTTTGTTTTCATGCAATCAATAAATGTGTTGTTTTAAATAACTACAGAAGGGGGACGGTTTTGTGCTGGGCTTTTCAGATGCTTATGTGGGGGCAAGATTTCGCCATCCTTACTCATTAAGTACTTTGAGTAGTCCCACTGGTATAAATGAGAATACTCCTGGAGTAATGTACCCCCAGTCAATCTAAGGGTTCTGTAAATCTGTTTCTTAAGACAGGAATAAAATCACTGTTGAGTCAGAAGTTGGCAGAAGTAGCATCAGTACACATTCATTAAAAACAACAAAAAACAGCCTTTTTAGTTTGAAAATATGGCCACTTTAACAGAAGGAGATTACTCAAGCAGACTAACAGTAGGGCTTCAGTATTATTTTGTGTGAAGCAAAGTAGTGGGAAGGAGACTCCATGTTTGTTCTGCTAAGAAAACATCCAGTGTAAAGGCCAAATGCATCCTAAGTGTAAGCACATGCAACTCTATCAAGTGGCCCTTTGCATAGCAGGGACACATATATCCTGTGCATAGTCGACCGTCAAAGAGATGCAGATTGATAATATCTGTGTCCATGAGGAGTAAAAGCCTGGAAATGGGGATTTGATTTATATAGGTTCAAAATGGAGATCTATTTAACCCAGAGAAACAATTTCCTCAGTTTCAGTGCTGCTTGATATTGCTCAGTTGGCTGCTGTTTCTTCATCATAGCTTAGTTTAGCCAAGGCACCAGCTTTTGGTTTGTTAGCATTTGTTATGGAAAGAGATGTCATTCCCTGGCAAATGCAGCAAATAACCTGTCCCCTGCGCGCACACAATTTTTCTGGCAGAGCTGGGACACTTTTTTTCCTCACAGAGAGATTTATCCCCAGTGTGGGATGTTTTACAATGCCCCCGAGGCGAAGACTGTATGCTTATCTTTGGTCATTAGTTATTAATTGGCTCCTACTGTGGTAGTTCAGCTAGTCACATGTGTAACTATGTTAGCTTTGCTGACTTAGGCCCTTGTCCTGTTTATATTCATATGGATCCCCACTGACTTCACACAGATACTATGGGGGTGTAAGGGTCTAAAGCTGTGGATCTTTAAGTGGATTCACACCCCTAGCATAAAATCACTATGTTGTATGGACATGTTAGTTATGAGATTTAAGGCTCTTCATCGGAGGAAACTCTAGCCACCCAAAATGTATGGGTCTTTGTATTTTTGTTGCTCTCCCCTAGACTCTCTAGTTTGTCCACATCTTTCTTAAAGTGAGGTGCCCAAACCAGGATGCAATATTCCAGCTGAGGTCTTACCCTTGCTGAGCAGAATGGAACAGTTACTTCCTGCGTCTTACTGTCAGTACACGCAATAATTATGTTAGCCTTTTTCACAATAGCATCACATAATTGGCTCATGTTCAATTTGTGATCTACTATAAACCTCAGATCCTTTTTGGTGGATATAGTGTACTTGGACTTTCAGAAAGCCTTTGACAAAGGTTCTTAAGCAAAGTAAGCAGTCATGGGATAAGAGGGAAGGTCCTCTCATGGATCAGTAACTGGTGAAAAGTTAGGAAACAAAGGGTAGGAATAAATGGTCGGTTTTCAGAATGGAGAGAGGTAAATAGTGGTGTCCCCCAGGAATCTGTACTGGAACCAGTGCTGTTCAGCCTATTCATAAATGAGCCAGAAAAAGGAGTACACAGTGAGGTGGAAAAATTTATAGATGATACAAAATTATTCAAGATAGTTAAATCCAAAGCAGACGGCAAAGAGCTACAAAGGGATCTCACTAAACTGGGTGACTGGGCAATAAAATGGCTAATGAAATTCAGTGTTGATAAATGCAAAGTAATGCACATTGGAAAACATAATCCCAACTCTACATACAAAATGATGATATCTAAATTAGTTGTTACCACTCAAGAAAGAGATCTTGGAGTCATTGTGGATAATTCTCTGAAAACATCTGCTCAGTGTGTAGCAGCAGTCAAAAAAGCTAACAGAATGTTAGGAACCACTGGGAAATGGATAGATAATAAGACAGAAAATATCATTATGTCACTATATAAATCCATGGTATGCCTAAACCTTGAATTCTCTGTGAAGTTCTGCTCACCTCATCTCAAAAAAGATAAATTAAAATTGGAAAAGGTACAGAAAAGAGCAACAACTATGATTAAGAGTATGGAACAGAGCCCATATGAGGGGAGATTAATACGACTAGGACTTTTCAGGCTTGGAAAAGAGATGACTAAGGGGGGATATAAAATCATGAAAGGTGTGGAGAAAGTGAATAAAAGTGTTACTCCTTCACATAACACAAGAACCAGGGGTCACCCAATGAAATTAATAGGCACCAGGTTTAAAACAAAAGAAAGTACTTCTTCACATGACGCACAGTCAATCTGTCTAACCTGTGGCCAGTGGATGTTGTGAAAGCCAAAAGGATAATAGGGTTCAAAAAAGAATTAGATAAGTTCATGGAGGATAGATCCATCAATGGCTATTAGCCAAGATGGTCAGGGATGCAACCTAAGTTCCCTGTAAGGTGGCTGCACAGCAGGCTATCAAAAGCCATGCAGGCAGGGAGGGGCGCCCCTTCCCTGGCCCGGCCCAGCCCAGCCCCACCGGAGCTTCCAGGGAGAGGTGCCCCTCCCCCAGCCCAGCCCTGCCAGAGCTGCTAGGAAGAGGCGTCTCTCCGATGGCCTGGCCCAATCAGCCCCACAGGAGCTGCCGGGGAGAGAAGCCCCTTCCCCGGCCTGGCCCAGCCCAGCCCAGGCCCCCGGAGTTGCCAGGGAGAGGAGCCCCTCCCCCAGCCCAGCGCAGCCCAGCCCCGCCAGAACTGCTGCAGCCCAGGAGAGGTGCCTCTTCCCTGGCCCCCAGCTGCTATGGCAAGAGAGGGCTGAGGGACTCCTCTGTCTCCCTACCACAGCCCTGGGGCAGCCTGCACCCCAGACCCCTCATCACCATCCACACCCCCAGCCAGAGCACTCACTCTCCTGCACCCCAAGCCTCTGCCCCAGCCCTGAGCCACCTCCCACACGCCGAACCCCTCAGCTCCACCCTCACCACACATCACCTCCATAGTGGTGCACGTAACAAAATTAATTCCGCACATGGAAGGGAACACTGGATGCAACCCCATACTCTGGGTGTCCCTAGCCTCTGACTGCCAGAAGTTAGGAATGGATGACAGGGGATGGATCACTTGAAGATTACCTGTTCTGTTCATTCCCTCTGGGGCACCTGGCATTGGCCACTGTCAGTAGACAGGATCCTGGGCTCGATGGACCTTTGGTCTGACCCAATATGGCCGTTCTTATGGGTTCCCAGGTTGAAAGGAAACCATTGGTAACTCTCTCTGAGTACTATTTTTCAACCGGCAATGCACCCATCTTGCAGTAATTTCAAATAGACCACACTCCCCTAGTTTACTTATAAGACTGTCATGTTGGATAGTGTCAACAGCCTTATTAAAATCAAGATATATCGCTATACCAGCTGCTTCCCTGCCCCCATCCTCTAGGCCAGTAACCCTGTCAAAGAAGGAAATGAGGTTGGTTTGGCATGATTTGTTCTTGACAAATCCATTAGGGGCTCTCTCCATTCCCTCAATACATACATTAGCTCCCCAACAGCTCCTGGGCTATAACTCGCACCATCATTCCACTGCTTCTCCTGACAATGAGAGAGTAGCTAGCCCCTTTTGCTTGCTTCCCTCCCTCCCTTTCTCTAGGTGACAGCCCTCTGTTTCCACTTTTATCTACCCCACTTACCTTGCCAGGGCATAGCACCCTTCCTCTTCCTTTCCTCCCAAGTACAGGCTCCGACCTTCTGCCCTCTTGAAATCATGGGCTGGCTAGCTCCTCCTTTCTTCTTCTTCAGCTTTCCTTTGGTCCCTGTTGCTGCTGCTGGGGGGTGGGGGGGACAGCGTGGAGCTCTGCATCTAAGTCACAAACCTTTGGAGTACCCTGATTCTGCCCAGAGGGGCTACAAAGGCAGCCTGCAAGCATGTGCAGCTCTTAGCTCTGCACCCTTTCAATGAACGAAGTAGCTCACTTGAGGGGCAAGACCTTAACAAGCCCGCTCTGCCCCTTGCTCCCCTGGGTGCACTCTGGTGCTGCTGTATTGATGGGACTGGATGCTACTAGTCCCTCTTTCCCTGACTGCGCTCTACGGTGCTGCATTAAAGGGACAGATTGTATCAGCCTCTTCTTTCCTCCCTCATATACTCCTTGTGTTTTCTCCATTGTGATGCTGGAGAGAAGGGAAAAAAGAAGGGCAACTGCCACTAATGCTTTTAGTCTTTAAAGGAAGGAATTAAGTGGGTCTGATGCCAGTAATCCCTTACTGGCAGCTTTCACTATATAGATTCACTTTCCCCAGAAGTCCAATGTGACTCTCCCAGTCAGAAGCAAAGCAGACAGAAAACTAGAAGGGTTTTTGGACTCGACATTCATAGATTCATATGCCAGAATAGGAATCTCAAATAGGAGTAAAGAGGTTATTTTACCTCTTTTTTTTTTTTTTTTTTTGTCAGTGATGCAACCACTGCTGGAATGGTGTGTCCAGTTCTGGTGACCACAATTCTAGAAGGACATTAATAAATTGGAGAGAGTTCAGAGAAGAGCCACAAGAACAAATAACAGGTTTCAGAGTAGCAGCCGTGTTAGTCTGTATTCGCAAAAAGAAAAGGAGTACTTGTGGCACCTTAGAGACTAACAGATTTATTTGAGCATAAGCTTTCGTGAGCTACAGCTCACTTCAAAGGGTTAGAAAACATGCCTTACAGTGGTAGATGCTGGAAGCTCAATCTATTTAGCTTAACAAAGAGAAGGTTAAGGAGTGACTTGATCACAGTCTATAAGTACCTACATGGGGAACAAATATTTGATAACAGGCTCTTCTATCTGGCAGACAAAGGTATAATATGAAGCTAGATAAATTCAGACGGGATATAAGGCATATATATTTTACAGAAAGGAAATAACCCCCAGAGCAATTTGCCAAAGGTTTTGATGGATTCTCCATGGTGATTTTTAAATCAAGGTTAGATCTGTTTCTAAAAGATGTGCTCTAGTTGAAACAGGAATTGATTCGGGGAAGTTTTTGCCTGTCTTATTCACAAGGTTGGACTAGATAATCACAATGGACCCTTCTGGCGTTTGAATCTGTTAATGAATTATGATTATCTAGTCTGACCTCCTGCAGACCACAGGCCATTGGATCTCCCTCAGTAATTTCTGCCTCAGGCCTATATGTTAGACTCTTGTAAATTGGGACAGATATAGGACTGTTTGTATTATTTACATAGTGCCTTAGGTTAAAGGTGGTTATTAATAACAATCTGTTTTATGTTGTGCAGGTCTTAAAATATGGAGAAGAAACACTTAAGATAGAAAAACACATTTAAAAACACGAAGTCAACTATTTTAACTCTGCTGTACATATGGTCTGAATTTTCTACATGACTATTGTAGAAATTTTGAAATGATTCAACAATATAGTTATTTCCTGCAGTACCAGTATTACAAATGTTAATCTGTTCAGTGCTTAAACATAATAATAGCAATATAAAGTTCATACAAAATATGTTCTACAAGCCTTTGGCATTCTTTTCACATGAATCATTAGGCAAACTTAGTAATATAATTTTAAAATTGATGTGATTTTAGGAATCTATAATGTATAGAAATCTTTTCCACTGTAAGATTCAAATCCTGTATTGTAACTTGTGTCTTGAGTACAGCATGCCGAAGTAGAATTAGAGATAGGTAGAATAGTGTCTATTAGAAATTTCTGATAGATTTTTACCAGGTGGAAAATGTCACTTGTTTTAAGTAGAGAAAGTGATGTATCACAAGCATATCTCACTTCCAGGTAGACCCTGTTCTTTTTGTGTTTGTCATCCACAGGACTTGCCAAATACATATCAATACACATCCTCGTGGATGAAAAAAAGGGTCTATTCATAATGCCAGATTCTCAGCTGATATAAATTGACATAGTTGCATAGAAGTTACTAGAGACTTCAGGATGTCCAGATGCTTGATTTTTCTCCCTTCGGCTGATAAATAGGTTGTATAATTGTTCTGTAGTAGTTTAGCTTTTTGTTATATCTTCTTCAAATTCCATTCCAACACCAGCTCTGGAATGTTTTCTCCTTTCTTTACTAACTTCCCAAATTGATAAAAGCTTCCTGATAGGCCCTTTTCAATAAGATCCAAAGGCTAAGCTTTTGCACATCTTTTGCGTAGCTCACAGTTTATGAAGCCCAAACCTCTTTCAGGATTAAGATTGTGGGTGAATACTTGTTCCAACAGTTCTTCATTCATTTTGGGTAATGAAGCCAAACTTTAAAATGCCTTATTTTTTATTCTGATAGCTTTTCACCAATGCTGGCAAAAGAATCTTCAGGGTTTGTGGTACTTGAGGTTTCAGCATTGTACTCAGAACTCAAAAATCTATCCTTAGATACAGATTTGCATGGTAACTCAGGGACTTTCAAGAGGCAAACAGGATATGTCTCGAATCTTCATACAGCTGTTGTAGTATATTGTCTTACAGGAAGAATTAGGGGAGGGATGGCTAAAAAATGCCAATAAGAATACATTCTAACTCCTTGAATGCACCTGACAATGAAAGATAGTTGGTTTGTGACTACTTTTATACCTGAAGAAATAGCACTTTGTCCTTTTAGAGAGTGTGTGTTATTCCACGGGTTACAGCTAGTAAGTAATCTGTTGAACTGTTTGTATTCCAGACTAACCATCCTGTTAAGTTTAGATGTTATGTGAACATTGTATTCTTTTCCATTGCTTGTGGTTGAAATCATAGTTTACCAGCCCAGTGCCTGCTCAATCATGCTGTTGGCAACTGTGGCATTCAGTAATAAGTTAGAGTAAATCTTACATTGTCTAACTACATTCTCTAAATTTTCCGTGTGGTTTTTCAGAATTCTTTGGAACATTAGGGAGAGGTGGACATTGTAAAACAGATGATCAGGGGCTGTGTTTAATCCAAGATTCTCAGCATCAAAAATCTGTGACATCTAAAGTCATTACCATTTGGATGACAAATCAATCTGTTCAAAGACATTGTTGGAGATATTATATTATAAAGATGCTACTTTCTAACTATCCTCTTGAAGACTGATTCAATTCCAATCTCACACTTAAAGTGAAGTTAATTGGGATTAATCCTGATTTACACCACACTAAATTAGAGCAGAGGACCCAAGCTGAGGAACAAACAGTGCAATCTTGATAGATAACACAAAAAGTAAAGACATCAAATCACCGATGTACAGGGAATGGTGTGATAACAAAACAAAAAGAACTATTGTGACTCATTGACTATTCCTGGTATTTCCCATATTTTGCAGAAATCTGTGGGTATGGTCAGAAATGAGTGAATATTCTCATAAATTGCACTTGTCTTGGTGGGCGCCACTGGTCCATGGTTCAGCAGTAATTTTAAAGTTGCATTAATTCTGGATACTTTTTGCATGGCCTTTCGCAGCTCAACTTGGATGAAATTTTCACCTGAGCAGAATGCTAGTAAAAGGCCTATACACCAAATAAATTTCACGTAAGCCCTCAACATCTGAAGTGGAATTTAAGTGGTTCATGTGCTTTTTGCTGACCGTAACTCTCAGTCTGCCAAGCAGAGCTGAAAATTTTGCGGAAAATTTTGCAGTTCCAAAAAAAAAAAACATTCGGAATCAGAACAAAAAGACACAGATACAGAATTTTTCATGGAAGGAATATAAAAAAAATCAGTTTCAGAAGAACTAATATGAAATTTTTCAAAAAGTTCCAGTCCCACCTCCCAGGGGCTTTTCAGTTTTTTGGATCTGCAGCAGCCTGCTGGGAAAGCTGTCAAGGAGCCTGAGAGCTGGAGCTCCCAGGACTTTCTGAGTTCTCAGCAGCCTGCCTATTGAGCCACTTGGAAGCCTGGGAGCCTGAGCTCCCCAGGAGCTTGCTAGATGAGCTGCTGAGGTGCTGAGAGGCTGGAAGCCCTGAGATCCCCGGCTCTGTGGCAGTCCACCAGGTGAGCTGCTGAGGAGCCTGGAAGGCCAAGGAGCTTGATCTATCTGGTAGCCAGAAAGGCATTCTGCTGAGGAGGCAGGAAACAAGGCAGGCATCTGTTGGAAACATGACTGTTTTTTGTCAAAATGAAAACATTCCCAGTGGAATGTTTCAATTTCAATTAAAAATGGTTTGTTAGAAAATTGCCAATAGCTCTGTTGCCAAACATGGAACGCAGTGTGTGTTAAAGACCCAAAATGAGGGACACAGAAAATTACTCATGCAGGAATCTGAAAATGATGTGGGGTTCTTTCCTTTGGTGAAAATAACTCTTTCTATAATCTCAGTTTCATGATACTTTATTTTGGATGTAAATAAATACTTTTCAACAAGAAAAACCAAGAGGGCACTGGAGTTAAGATAACTTTGGAACCAAAATGAGTAACATTCTTTGAAAAGAGGTACCTGTGAGAAGTAAGGTGGTGACCCTCTGCAGAGGAGTATATTTCTCGCCAAATGATTAGTCGGAGTATATTTCTCGCCACATGATTAGTCGGCTTCCATCTCCTTTGTCTATCGCCACGCTTTTCTTTTCTTTTCTTTTCTTTTCTTTTCTTTTCTTTTCTTTTCTTTTCTTTTCTTTGATAACAGTTGAATATAGCTGAAGTGCGAGAGATTTTATCTCTTGCTTCCCAGTCATTTGTGAAACTTGCTGTCCTTCTAGATAAAGTCTGGTGAACTCCTGACTGTATATAATGTTAAGTTAATGACTTATTTTTTCAGTTGTGCTTTTAATTAATTTTGTTGTCATTTTATTAATTAATTGTTCTTGTTGTAAAGTGCTCTGGGGGTGCTTGATATTAAGGCTGCAATATAAAAACAGTGTGATTATATGTTTCATTCTTTACGTTAAAACAGAATTGAAGGAAAAGAAAATGAAAATTTCATCTGGACCATAGTTATTGCAGGATGATGTATCTTTGATTTACAAAATAAATTAATTCATTACTTGATCTCTATTCAATTAAACATTTTCTTCCTTGAAAATCTGAAACATAATTATTTGAGAGCAGCAGAGGCAGCAGTAATTCTGATGTTGGGCATGTCAAGTTATTCTGAACATTCTACTAAGGCAGTGATTTTTCTGCATTGTCAGTCATCCGTTCTTGCTCTACATTAGTCTGGGACGCAGCTCGAAATGACATTGTCAAAAGCCTGTTAAATTGCAATACATCTTAAATAGCTCCAATGCATCAGTATGTTGAAGGAAACAGGTCAGAATGAAGAATCTATTCCATTCTTTCAAAAGAATGATATTCAGATGTTGTAAGCTAATTCTATATTCTATGGGAACTCATGTGAAGGAAGGTGTAAAATTGGAATTATAGCCAAGGGCAAATCCTAAAGGAAATTAATTTGGACTAAGGGTTGCAGAAGTGGTCAATTAGGTTGGCTTGTGTCATTAATCTGCCAACATGATATTTTAAAATATAGGTTCTGGCAGTTCTCTGAATTATTGTGTATAAAATTATTGTAGCTGTTAGACGCATGCAGAAAATGTAAAAGTACTGTTCTGATATTGCATTAAATCCTACATTTGCTTGAAAAGAAACTAACTACTTTGCATAACATACTGTCTGGAGTAGAAAGAATGGTCTGTTGTTAAGGTCTGTGGTCTAAGAGTCAGAAGTTATAGTTCTAAGTAGATTCTTATGTGATCTTCGGCAAGTCACTTAGTTTCCTTATCTTAAAAATATGGATAAAAAATCTCCAAGGCTAAATTCATTAACATGTATCATATGCTTTGAAACCTTCATCTAGGAGGTGCTCTAAAATACAGAGGTGGTATTATTAAATATTTGGTAACATTTCTAACTAACCTTGCTAACATACCATATAGCTGTAGCTCACGAAATCTTATGCTCAGATAAATTTGTTAGTCTCTAAGGTGCCACAAGTCCTCCTTTTCTTTTTGCGGATACAGACTAACACGGCTGCTGCTCTGAAACATACCATATAGATGTTGCTCCGTAGTTCAGAGTTCATGACTTCAGTGGAGCAATTCCAATTTACACCAGCTGTAGATTATTCCCAGAACACTTTACAAAATGACAGCTTCATTTAGTATCATACACTTTTCTATACCACAGTATGCTTTTTGTCAGGGTTACAAGAACATTCATAATCTTTATGACCCCAGACAGCTCAATATTAAGTAAGGTTCCTCTATGAATTTTGGCTCTTTATATATCCAGCACAGTGGAATATGGGAGAGCAACCTATATTTTAAAATAGTTTTAAGCTATTAGTTAATCATTATTATTATACATAAAGGACAGCATCCTCAAAATAATGTGACACCAGTACACTTTTTGTTTTTTTCTAAGTACATTTTTAACATTTACATTTTTTACTGTGACAAAGCCATGACTTCTACTTAGTTCATGACGTGATAAGCAACCAGCCTTGCCCACATGTTACCAAGGCTGTGAAGGGAAGGAATTGGCAGCTAACCAACTTACTGAAAACTGAATGGATACTAAGACAAGTTTAATGTATTGCATAGAATAAAATTCTGATACCTTTTCCTGTTGCAAAGATTTTAACAAGAATAAGTAGTGGTATGACATGAAACTACTCTCCAGACAGTTACTATAATAAGAATGTTAAAAGTAGAAATATAAACCATAGTATTTACTGTTTTAAGATTAGACTGATGGATGGTATGATTTTAGTGTAATTCTTGAAAGCTTGCATTTGCCATTTTTCTTTTTTAGTTAGTCCAGTAAATGCTGCCTGACTGATCTTACTCCAGTGTAAATCAGAGGAGAATCAGGTTTACTGCAGACAATATATTTTAAAAATTGGATTTTTCCCCCTCTTACCTAACGTGGTCATGAGTCCTGTGTCCAGAAATTTTGGAAAATTCTGTAATTTTGTAGTTGTCTTTGATGTCCTAGAGTTGAGATTTGTTTATTAAAAATCAGTGATTTTTCTGGGTTTCTAATATTGGAGTTTGTGCGCTGCTGGTACACTATGGAGACAGCCAGTTCCTGGCTTGGTGGCTAGTACTTTGTCACTGTGCAGATGCAGGAAATTTGCTGCTTATCCTATCCTCTAGGAGCAGATAACCTGCCCTGTGACTCAAGAGCAGACTACTGTGTTGAAATCTGTATGGGAGGAAGTACTTTATCATGAGGGTGAAATTCATGCCTGTGCTGTGGGTCAGTAGAAAGCAAATGCACTCTTTAAGTTCCACTTGAGCGTTATGGCTTTGTGCTGACCCTTAGTATAGGGGTTAATTTGCTATTTATCATATGTGAGCAAGTAGAGTAGCCTGTGTGTGGAGTAAAAATGCATAGAGCAAATTACTGTGGAAATAATAATTACTATTTTTTTGTAGTGGTAATTTTCCTTCTCTACCTGGTAGGCCTAATTCTGGTTTTGCATCAGTTTAATTCTCTTTACTTAATTAGACTTGTTCCTGATTGATACTGGAGTAAATGAGATCAGAGGCAGGCCATGTATGTTCAGAAGAAGGGTCGATAGGAGGAGTTAAGACAAAATTAAAAAAAAGGATTACTACTTTGTGTGGGTGCACAAAACAGAGAGATGCTGTACTGCAGATGGAAAAATACTAGTTGCCAGGATTTAATTTTTAAATGCATCTTTTAGTTTAGTTTCATCAGCATTAGAAGCTGTACTTCAGATGTTCATCCTTGAACTGTAATATTGTCTCCTCGTTTTGTTTCACGTTTCCCGTACTTACCCACAATGCTGGGTATTTGTATTCTAGCGCCACATTTGCTTGTCCAAGTAACTGTCAGTTTTGCCTTTGAGGCACTGTCCAAGACAAAAATATGAGAAAATAAATTGAAAGTCAAAAAAATTATCTTTATCCCCAAAACATGCATAATAATTGACAGCTGTTAAGCTAACAGTGTTGCACTTTCACCATCCAAATATTGTGGGTTGGGGGAAAGATTCATGATGGGTGTCAGGCTCAGTGGTGGTCTTAAGATCACTTTCAAATGTACCATTAATGATAAGGGGACAGATTGTGGTACTCTTACTCATAATGAGACTCAATGATTGAGTAGTTCTGCAGAAAGAGTCCTTTTGCCTTCATTGGAACCACTTTTGGCAAAAGACGCTACTCAGGATAGGATAAACTTCTCACTGTGAGCCAGGGCATTTCAATCTGGCTCTGAGCATATGTAAAGATTATGGTGCTCCAAACTTCTGACTTAGGCCACAACTACCTGGGTATGGAAATCAAGCATCACTTTAGTGAGAATATGCTTTGGCATCATGCTACATCAGCTGTTTAAAATTTTCACAGCCACTTTTTGCTGATTATGAAGTATTGAAAAAAAACAGGGTTTTTCTAATGCAACATTGAAAGTGCTTCAAGCCTGATAACAAGATCCATTTTGGAACTTGGGACTGTGTATATCTGACTTGAGTGCATTTAGGGTGGAGTAAGCACAAGAGACTTAAGCAGTTCAGCGTACTTGTTGTGCTGGCCTTCCTGCAACAAGACAGGGTGAATGTTACCCATACTGTCTGACTGGTGGGGGGGAAGATGGAGCCCACGGGAGTAGCTCCAGCTTGTTCCTCAAGTTCCAGTCAGTTCCTGAGTTGGAAATGCCTGTTTTCCCCCTGGACACTGTTTTATGAAGTTGTGCACCCAGTAAGAAACTGAGGTTTATCTACCTGTACTCAAGAGACTGGAAATAAATTGATTTGAGGCTGCCTTGGGTGGAACTTGAGGAGTCAGATTAATTCAGAGTTTGACAAACTTTAAGTGCCTGGTGAAAGGCTCTCATTTGGACCTTCCCCATCATAACCAACTAATGGAAGATGGGAAACCATGTAGATGAGTATCATAACTAGTGCCTTCTCTATCAATTAATAGAGAAAAGCAGAAGATTAGGAACCTTGCCTGGCATATTTAACTTAAAACACTGCAGTGATGGGCACCCTAGAAAATCCTATGAAAGTCAGGTGGGTAGAGAGGGGAACAATTTGTCAAGCTCCCTCTGAAATGAGGGCTATACCGCCATCAGATGTTTTCTGGTGTTTTATCTGTCACAATATGAGCTTCTTAGAAGAATCACTTTTGTATTTGTGATGACAATGAAGGTCTTAGAATGGAAAGCACCTGTGTTAGCTCAAGTATGTTGCCTGTTGCTATGGGAACTGTAGAATGTTTTATATAAGAACTTTATCTAGAATTTATATGGCATCTTATGCTAACATAATAATATTAATACTTCCTGCAGTTTTAGATTTTTATTTTTATTGGCAATATGGAGCAATAATTCTACTGGAGAAAATAATATACTATCCCCTGGAAACATCCCTCATAAAGATAGACTTAGCAATTTTCAATACAATGGGGAGATAGCATCCTGACTTAAGTTAGATATTACTGATGTTTTAAAATACATAAAGGTATAGAAGAATGTGATTTTTGAAGTCTGAGCTTTGAACAAGGCTACCACACACTATGTATTCAGGACATTGCAATCATGCGCTAGACTTCATCTCACCCTTCTCTTCTGCACAGTCTCTTTACCACTAAATTATTATTTGTGGAGGTAACAACAAATAGCAGCAAAATATGAGCTTTCATCCTAAGTATTTCTTTTAAAAAACTGCATTGTACCCCCTGTACTCAAGATTCACCTGTCACCCACTTTTATGTAGAAAGGCAATGTTGTTTATCGATATTAGTCCACGATAAAATATTAGAAACCCTGAGGAATTTTAGTCAGAGCCCAATTTCAAATACTTTCTATTAAACAAATTATTACATTGAACTAAACTATAAAAAAAATCCAAATTGCGTGAAATCTAACACTATATGAAATTTCACACCAATGCATCCATAATAATTTTTTGTCTCTGCAAACATTCAGTACAAATTGGTACCATGCATGCTATACCATAGTAGGAGGCAGCTGTTATAACTGTTCATTTCTTATTTAGTACCAAGTACTATAGTTTTCTCAAAGACAAACTATTTATTTTCATGTTTGAAACTGTTTTGTGTTGTCTTTTTTTTTAAATTGGAATACACACATTTTATATGCTTGAGTTGGAAATGCCTGTTTTCCCCCTGGACACTGTTTTATGAAGTTGTGCACCCAGTAAGAAACTGAGGTTTATCTACCTGTACTCAAGAGACTGGAAATAAATTGATTTGAGGCTGTCTTGGGTGGAAAAACTGCATTTATAGTGCTGATCCATGTAAAAAAAAATAAAAGAGGAAAGCAATTAATAATTAATGCAGCTCTATATTCATAAATAAAATTAATGTAAAAATGTTCCAAACAGTATTTCTCCCTCAAGCAGGATAATACTTTTCATTCATCTAATAGCATGGAATAGTCACTTTGAACAGTATAGGCAACTTTTTTTAAGTGAGGGAACTTTCTCCTACTTTAAATTATTTTAAGTATGGAATGGCCTCATGTTTTCATTACAATAAACAAAACATCCTATTTCAAAGCATTATTAAAATAAGCAGCTTTTGGAAAACTAAAGATCCAACACTACATATGGATTGTGATAGGTGAGATTTCAGATTTCTTTTTAAATAATGCCCAGATGTCATAGTAATCCTTTACTTTTCATATACCTGTAGTTAGGGTGACCAGGGGTCTCGATTTTATAGGGACAGTCCTGATATTCAGGGCTTTGTCTTAAGTAGGTGCCTATTACTCCGTACTCCTTGTCCTGAATTTCCATATTTGCTATCTGGTCACCCTGGTCATCAGTTGAAAAAAGCAAAGTGATTTTGTCTTGGTTTATTATAAAATAACATTTGTCACAGATCCACAGGATCTGTGCTACACCTCCAGCTTTTGAACAGTCTCTAGAAGGAACCCCTCGTGTGTGCCAGACCCAAGGGATAACACTCTTCCTTCAGGGTAGGCCACTCAAACTCTCAGCCTCCCAGTTTCAGCCTCTGGGACTTTAGCACTCTTATTTCAGCACTCTGCCCAGTGAGAAGATAGACTCCTGGTAGGCACTTGTACACTCTTCAGGGACTAATGCCCCGCAACAATTGTTTGCAAGTACCCCAAACCATGCTTTCAAAACAGAGTGGGATTTATTAGTCAGCTGGAACACAGCATAGGAAGTCCTTAGGTTAGCATAGTTCATTCTGGCCAAGCCACAATTCACCGGCCAAGTCACAATTCACCAGCCAAGCTGCAATGAACTCTGTTTTCAGGCTCTGTCTCTCTCTGATTTTCCTTCCTTCCTTCAGTCAGTTCCCAGGTGACAGCCCATGCTTCCTCCAGAGCTCAAAGACCACACTTATTTCCCAACTGCATATCTCTCAGTCCTTTGTTCTTGAGTTCTCTGCTCATAGTCCTTGCTGAGAGTGTCAATCCATTGGAGCTTGCATTGTATCTCTGGACCCCTTGTTGGACTGGGTCAGTTTCAGCCAGTTTCTTAACAACTCTATTTATTCCCTCCAGACAAGGAAGTGACATACACAGACTTATGTCTCCTAGTCTACTCTGAGAGCAAACTTAATCCCTCCCCCACCAACCACTAGGTAGCAGTGCAAAGTATAGGGGGAAACTGAGGCACACATAGGCATCATGAAAATATTACAGAAAATTCCCACTTTGTTGTAATGTGTGATTATCATTCCTTCCAAATAGTATTCTCATATCCTGTTTCACCTTAGCCATCAATAACAAAGGTATCATTTTTAGCCCTTTGGCCTTTTATCTGCATTTTGTCTCTTCATTTTCTTCTACTCTAACATTAACTTCCACTTTTACAGTTATTCAGCTGCATACAGATCTTCCAACACTTTTATGACTCTTATCTGCCTGTTTTGATCAAGTGAACTTGTTGGTTCATCTGAGCTTCCTTCATCTCCAATCACTTTGAGAGAATGCTTTGCTGGGCCAAGAGAAGCATCCTCAGCCACAGCTCTGTACCTTCTATCTCCCTTCTTGACTCAGTTATTCAGTTTCCCTCTACTTTCCTTATGCCACTTTGACCCCTCAGCTCTTCTTTTCCTACATCTGTCTATGATTCTATCATTCCCTCTGTATGGCCTGCTCCCAGATCCATTTAAATCAAAGGAAAGGCTCCCATCAACTTCAGCGGACCTTTGGTTCAGCCCCATATTGTTGACAATGCCTGTACCTGGACTGAAATCCTCATCCATACCTTAGTTTGCTTTCACCTGGGCCATTGCAACTGCCTTCTCTAAAGTCTTCTTATGATTGAGCTTTCCAGACTCCAGCCAGCGCAGAAGTCTGGGGGGCAGATCCTGATCTGGTGTAAACTATCATAGCTCCATTGACATTAACAGAGCTATGCCCATTTACATCCATGGAGGAGCTATGACACCAATCAGTGGAGTTTGGACAGTTAACATCATCTGAGAATCTGCCCCCTGCTGTTTGTGTTCTGACCTGCACAAAGAAGATTAACTGTGTCATCCCTGCTCTCCAAGCAGTGGCTCATGGGGATACATTTCATGATCCTTTCAAAATTGACTGTTTGTTTTCAAATTTCTCTGAACTTACCTCACCCTGTCTCACAGACCATGTTCCAGAACATTATCTTGCTACTTTTGTTAAGGGAGCCTTTCCTTCTGTTATCAGCAATAGATTTCCAGCAGTTGTCTCTGTTTTCAAATCTGATCGGAAACTTTTCTCCTTTGTCTCATTTTTTAAATTTCTGTCTTCTCTTGGTATCAATTAACCTGATAAAGGTTTATGGGTCTTACTATGAGAGAAAATAAAGTTATTGGGTGAAATCCTGACCCCACTCAAGTCAGTGGTAAAACTTCAGTAACCAATGCAAAGAGTTAGATTGGAGTGGGGCTGTATTAATTGACTATTGCATATATTTTCTGTGTTAATGAACATTATGCTTTGAATAAATGTTGACTTATTCAGTCTCGACAAAGTATAAAAAGTTGATGTAAAATGTTTGTTTTGTTGTTTAAGTTTTTAGCTTTTATTGGTTGACTTTTTTGAATTCTCATACAATATGTGTGTGTATGGGGGTGGGGGGAATGTGAGAAAACCTGGATTTGTGCTGGAAATGGCCCACCTTAATTATGCACATTGTAGGGAGAATGGTCACTTTGGATGAGCTATTACCAGCAGGATAGTGAGTTTGTGTGTGTGGTTTTTGGGAGGGGGGTGAGGGGGTGAGAGAACCTGGATTTGTGCAGGAAATGGCCCAACTTTATTATCATGCACATTGTGTAAAGAGTTGTCACTTTAGATGGGCTATCACCAGCAGGAGAGTGAATTTGTGTGGGGGGGTGGAGGGTGAGAAAACCTGGATTTGTGCTGGAAGTGGCCCACCTGATGATCACTTTAGATAAGCTATTACCAGCTGGACAATGGGGTGGGAGGAGGTATTTTTTCATATTCTCTGTGTATATATAAAGTCTGCTGCAGTTTCCACGGTATGCATCCGATGAAGTGAGCTGTAGCTCACGAAAGCTCATGCTCAAATAAATTGGTTAGTCTCTAAGGTGCCACAAGTACTCCTTTTCTTTTTTCATACAATATTGCAATCCTCAGTCTTTAAAATAACACATGTAGTACCTGTTCAACATCTTTTGCGGTTCATTTTCAAATACAGAGTGTACTATGATATGAAGCAGAGTGAAGTGAGAATGTATTGAGATGATAATGTGAATTATTAAAACTACAGTTTCTTTAAGTCTCTCTGCAGGCTTTTTTTTATGACCAGCAAGAAAAAAGTCTGATCACAAACAGAAACTTCTAAAATTAAAAAGAAATCTATTACTCTGTTTTCATGAGAAATGCAGTGGCATTAAAAAGTGGCATGTCTCTGTTTCAAGCAAGGATGAATAATAAATTTTGTTTTTATTCTTTATTTTTATAGTTACATGGTTAAAGTCTAATCCATCTTTCCTTCCTCCAGAGAGCTTCCACTGGGAGTGTTGGGTGCACAAGGAGTACTGGATTGGATTTTAGCACAGTTATGTAGTGCAAGATGCAGACCATAGGCCCTTCAGGATTGGAACTGTTTGATGATACCCTATATGTTCCAAAACTCTTAAAAAAATAACAAAGTAAAATCATTCTTACCCATTTGCAGAAATATCACACCAGCCCCTCTGGTCTCTCCCATCAGCTCTTCAGAAAAGGAGCTGATGGCTATTCTCAAGCACTAAATTAGTACCCTATTAATTTATAAATCCCATACTGTTATACAGTAGATAAGCACATATATGTAGGATCAGACTATCCACAACTTTTTCACTAGTGTACAAATGAGAGAGGGCACAGTGAGGACCCTCCCCTCTTGTACTTCTATACAGCAAACAAGCATAGCTGTAGTGAAAAAGGCATGGAGAAAGTGGGGCCATGTCATTGTCCACTCCCTCCACCACTCTCATGGGAGTATGCACCTCCTGAGCCTGCAGAATACCCCCTTAGATCCCATGTGATATGGTGGCTGCACACCAACTCACCACAGGGCTTGTGAGTACAGTTGGGCCCTTGATAGCTTAATAGTCAGATCCAGACTAACATGGCTACCCCTCTGATGCTTAATAATTGAAGAATCTTTTAGAGATAGAATTAATATAATAGAAAAAGCACTCAGGTTTATTTAGGTAGTAAGAAAGTGAAAGCATATCCATTAGTAAGTGACCTTAATCTCGGGCTGTATATGTACATTTTGGATAGATGGATACTGTAAGATCCAAAGGGGAGATATGTCTTTGAGTACATTTTGGTATTGTAAGGACATTGGATTCTATCATTCTCTCTGTATGGCCTGTATGGCCTGCTCCCAGGTCCATTTAAATCAATGGAAAGGCTCCTGGTAAAACAGGAACTGAGGTTGGTCTAAATGTTAATATCACCTTAACTGTTGATTTCTTTGACTAGAGAATATTTACAGTTGAGCACACTTAGGCTGTTCTCCACTATGTGCAGGGAGGTAATACGTAAAAAAAAGGGACAAGCTATGTTAAAACCATGAAAGGGGAAAGCAGTAACAATGCAGCATATTTCCCCCACCTTCACAACCCATGCATGCCCAGTAACCAGTGTTTCTGTCCAATCTCCCCCCCCCCCAACTCCCGCCATATACACATATACTGTATACACATGAACTTTATGTATCAACAGGGCTGATGGGGGTGTGGAGGAAGGGGGCAATTGTACTGGGCCCCTGAGCTCAGGATGCTCCCCAAAACATCTGCAAGTGGGATGAAATGGGAGGGTGGAGGTGCCAGCAAATATGATGTCCTGGGCCCTAAATTTCTCTCGACAGGCCTGTATATCAGCCTAATTGCTTTTAGGATTGTGGTTCTGTATCTAATATGTTGCAAAGGGTTCCTCTTCAGCTAGGAAGGTGTTTAAACTGACTTACTCTTTAAAATAGTGCATTTAAAATTATAGGACAAAAGTATTTATAAACTCATCTAAGTAATTAGTTTGAAAGTTTTACCTCGTATTCCATAAGCTTCATCCATCTTTCACTATTATGCAATTGCATATGAGTTATCAGTGGAATCTTGACGTACTGTAATGGTGTAAAACTTTTATTTATTAAGCACCCAATTCTTCATTCATGTGCACCCAAAGCTTTCATTGATTCAAATGGAAGTTTAGATATGCAAGGAATTAAAGATTATACCCATTCTAAGGTGACTATAAATTTATCTGTCATTTCAGGCATTTAAACCTAGACCTTATGATGTATTATAAAATTGCCAATTGAGTTCTAGTGAGGAATAAGCCAAGTCATTCTCCACGAGCTATTCTGCAGTAACAACGTTGGTACTACACTAAGGTAGTTGGAAAGTGTATCACTTGTGTACACTGCCAGTAAAGAACGATAATATACGGTACTAGTAGTGCAGAATAGAACCATAAATAAAACAAGGCTATGGAGAAGAGGTGGTGCAAGGAGGCAGCTGTGGCTCTTCAATTCAGAGCCACATGGCTCTGGTGCAAGTCAGGGTTGAACAGGAGCAGCACTAATTTACACCATTAGAATAAGTGGAGGAACAGTGGTTGGAGCTGAGGTCAAAGCTGGACATCTGGTCGGGACTGGGAAAAGGTGGTTCCTTGAAGGAACAAGCCAGGATCAGAACAGAAATTGGAGTACATAGTCAAGCCAGAAACAGTACCGTAGCCGGAGTCCAGGTGAAACCAGAGGTTGAACCTGGGTGGTCAGAGTCTAGGGACAAGCCAAGTCAGTGTTGTAGCTGGGGTCCAGATACAGGCCAAAGGTTGATGCTGGGCAGTCAGAGTCTGAGGGTCCAGGGAGAGTGAGGAAGCAGAAGCAAGGCTGGAGTAGGTCAGCAACAGGGCTGGAACTAGATTAGGATAGGGCAAGGACAAGACTGGAATAGGGCTCAGGCAAGTGTGAGCAGGAACAGGAAGAGGGTCAAGAGCAGTCTGGGAGTCTCAAGAATCTGATACACTGTGAGGTACCAAGAGAATTCCTGGCAGGGTTGTGCTATTGCACAGACTGATCTGTAGCTCTGGCATGGTGGGGGAAATACCTTAGCCTGTGCAACATCTAACCTAGACTCTGCCCCTGGATAGGCTGCTGCCACATGCATGAAGAATGAGTCACTGCAGGAAGAATAAAGAAAAGGAGTACTTGTGGCACCTTAGAGACTAACCAATTTATTTGAGCATAAGCTTTCGTGAGCTACAGCTCACTTCATCGGATGCATACTGTGGAAAGTACAGAAGATCTTTTTATACGCACAAACCATGAAAAAATGGGTGTTTACCACTACAAAAGGTTTTCTCTCCCCCCACCCCACTCTCCTGCTGGTAATAGCTTATCTAAAGTGACCACTCTCCTTACAATGTGTATGATAATCAAGGTGGGCCATCTCCAGCACAAATCCAGGGTTTAACAAGAACGTCTGTGGGGAGGGAGGGGTCGGAAAAAAAAGGGGAAATAGGTTACCTTGCATAATGACTTAGCCACTCCCAGTCTCTATTCAAGACTAAGTTAATAGTATCCAATTTGCAAATGAATTGCAATTCAACAGTTTCTCGCTGGAGTCTGGTTTTGAAGTTTTTCTGTTGTAATATCGCAATTTTCATGTCTGTAATCACGTGACCAGAGAGATTGAAGTGTTCTCCAACTGGTTTATGAATCTTATAATTCTTGACATCTGATTTGTGTCCATTTATACTTTTACGTAGAGACTGTCCAGTTTGACCAATGTACATGGCAGAGGGGCATTGCTGGCACATGATGGCATATATCACATTGGTGGATGTGCAGGTGAACGAGCCTCTGATAGTGTGGCTTCCTACCCCCAACCCCCTCAGACATTCTTGTTAAACCCTGGATTTGTGCTGGAGATGGCCCACCTTGATTTTCATACACATTGTAAGGAGAGTGGTCACTTTAGATAAGCTATTACCAGCAGGAGAGTGGGGTGGGGGGAGAGAAAACCTTTTGTAGTGGTAAACACCCATTTTTTCATGGTTTGTGCGTATAAAAAGATCTTCTGTACTTTTCACAGTATGCATCCGATGAAGTGAGCTGTAGCTCACGAAAACTTATGCTCAAATAAATTGGTTAGTCTCTAAGGTGCCACAAGTACTCCTTTTCTTTTTGCGAATACAGACTAACATGGCTGTTACTCTGAAACCTGCAGGAAGAATAAGTTAGTGCGGCTGAGTTGGTGCCTCATACCTGATTGGTGACTCACTACAACTCTGTTGGAGAGGCAGTTATTAAGTGTCAAAAGGAATAGGTGGATGCAAGCCTGCCCCAGGGGTGAAAGTAAGTTGAGTGACTTACCAGTACGCTGGGGCCAGCTCTGGGCCCCGGAAAGGGTGGGACCTAGGATGGAAGGGGCGGGGCTGAGGGGGTCAGAGCCAGCCCCAGCCCACCCTGTAAGGTAAGTGCCCCCCATTCTCCTCCTCCTCCCCCCCCCAACCGGGGCAGCAGCAGCCCGGGGCTCCGGGGGCTATTTAAAGGGCCCGGGGCTCCCCTGCTTCTACTGCCCTGGTCCTTTAATTAGCTGCTGGAGCCCTGGGGAAGCAGCGGGGCTCCAGCAGCTATTTAAAGGACCGGGGCAGCAAAGGCAGCTGGAGCCCCGACCCTTTAAATAGCCCCCGGAGCCCCCGTTACCCCAGGGCTCTGGGGGCTATTTAAAGGGTCTGCGGCTCCCCTGCTTCTACTGCCCTGGTCCTTTAAATAGTCCCTGGAGTAGCGGTGGCGGGGCTCCGGTGGCTATTTAAAGGGCTGGGGTAATAGAAACAGGGGAGCCCCGGGCCCTTTAAATAGCCTCCGGAGCCCTGCAGCTGCTACCCCAGGGCTCCAGCAGCGAGGCTCTGGAGGCAATTTAAAGGGCCTGGGGCTCCAGCCACTGCTGAGAGCCCCAGGCCCTTTAAATTGGCCCCTGGGGAAGCCGGGCTGCCCCAGTACAGTGCACCGGCTCTTGCCAGTACGCCGTACCAGGGCATACCGGCTTATTTTCACCTCTGGCCTGCCCACATATAACGGCCCCCCTCCAGCCTAAGGGGAGGAGCTTCTGAACCCAGGTCTCAAATTAATACAGGCTGTGTGAGGACAGCTGAGTGAACAGCCCTGGTTTGGCTTCAAGTTTGCCTCACAGCCTCCTCCAGTCACTTTTAAGCAACTTTGTTCCATTTTTGTACAAACTGAGCTTAGTGAACCAGAGAATCAACTCTTTATAACAAAACAAACCAGGCCAGATCCGTAGCTGGTGCAAACAGGCATATCAGCATGGAAATCAGTGGAGCTATGTTGAGATTCTGGCCCTCTAGATGGATTCCATATTTATATATGTTGAATCTTGTATGTTTACACGATTTATGTCTATTCTATAATCTCAATAAAATTTACCTGCAGCATATTCAAAATAAAAGTTGGCAGATATGTTAGGCTAGCTAATGAGCCTTAAAGAAGCACAAAAATCAGGAAAACACTGTTAATGCTGATGATCACTTTGAACAGGATCTTTTAAATTATTATCTTTAAGACTGAATGGCGTGCCAATTAAAATGGATTTTTTTTAAGCTGGTCTCTGTACCAGCTGTCAGCTAGAAGTCTCATGAGTACTGCTACAACTCTAATCACAATGCTGTGCTTTTCAGGAATTTTTTGCTGATACTGAATAAAAAGGTCAGACAGTTCATGTAGCATTCATTACTCTGTGCCAACAGCATCAGACATCCTAGAGCTGCTTACTCTTATGGATGGCAACCATGATTCTCTAATTCTTTGGGGGTAAACAGTAGAGTTCTCAGAGCCTGACCTCTGAAATTCATCACATGTTCTGACTAATTTTGGTATTGAAAATTACATGAAATACCCTAAATGAAGAAGGTGGGGTAGGGTGAGGTTGGAATAACTGTCAGCAGTAATTCTTATGTAACTAGAACACATGGTTGCATATCAGAAAAATTCTTTTTTGGAATAATAACTGTCCCTAAGGCATTGTGAAGTACTCTAATCTATGGAACATCAGGCAGAATAAGAACTACATTAGACATTTTACTTTTATTTCAGTCTCCATAGAAACTGAATGTTCAAATGTGTTATTTTTGTCTTTTGAGTCTTTATGTGCCACAAAATTTGGATATGTGCTGGTGTGGGGGGGGGGAAACCTGTGAAATCCCAATTAAATGGTGTTGCCATATGTACTGTCAGCAGGCTAGTGAGATCTTTCTGAATGACTGGCGTGGCAAAAATGATCTCTTTGAAGGGATAAATACAGGTCTCCCGCAGTATGGTACACACGATGTCTATTTTTTTACTTGATTGTAAAAATTCTGTCCAGTGAACTATATTGTCCAATGTTTAGAATATGCATGGTCAGCACACTGCTGCTGGACCCCTTCTCCTCCCCCCGATTCAGTTGAAATGGTGGAAGGCCTGAAACAGACAATTATCAGTATGGGCAGTGTCACATTCCACTTCAACTGGTTCTTTGTATTCCAGCAGAAACAGGAAAAGGAAGAGGAAAAACCACTACAGTTAAATCAAAGCTATTTTTTCTTGGCTCTTGAGAATCGTCTTTTAATGAAGAAGCACTGTATTACTTAATTCCAAATCAAGTAAAGCAATCTCTGGTAGCCTCACAAAGAGTAACATTCTGGTACCTCACTAACTCAAGAGCAAGGTGAACAGTTACTTTATCCCTGAAAGAGGAAATGGCAGTATCGGTTATTTTTGCTGTTATTCCTTCACAGCGCTGTTACTGGGATGTTGATAATATCTGATATTAAATTACAGGAAGGTGGAGTAGTGGGTATTTTGTGATTACTTAGTGGTGTATTCAGAGTAGCAGTTGTGTTAGTCTGTATTCGCAAAAAGAAAAGGAGTACTTGTGACACCTTAGAGACTAACCAATGTATTCACTAGTACTCCTTTTCTTTTTAGTGGGGTATGTTAGTACTAAACAAAACACCCCTCATCCCAATAAATAACATGAAAGGACATTAGTAGCTCTCTCTCTCTCCCCTTATGGCTTTCTTCTTCATCAAGTATTTGCTTGCTCTGATTTTTTTAATTAAATATATTTTCATTGTATGAAGAACTACAACAGTTACAATGAAATAAGGGAGAATAGAAACCCAAATCAAAGGGGGTTACAATATAAGCCACATGCATCAATATTACATTTGTTCAGTGCTTTATGTTCTAGGAAAAGTCAGGAAGGAGAAAATAGCCAAAGTAAGGAGAAATGAGAAACCACAGGAAACGAGAAAAATGACACCCGGAACCTAGCAATTCAGACAGGCAGAGCTAGAAAATTATCAACATACAACAGAGAACAAGCTTGATACTTATACCGATGCTGTGACAAGAACATGAGCATATAATATATCTCAGCAGTAAAGAACTTTGCTGCCTCCAAGCTACTAAACAGAACAGTCTCTAATTTCTCTTCAAAGGCTGCCAGCTAACTCCATCCAGCCATTTCTTCAGTTTGCTAGTAATGAAAATCCACAGGCTTCTAAAAAGACATTTCAAGGAAAGCAAGTTAAGTAAAGTTCAAGGAAAGATACAAAATAGGTCAGTTGTCAAAAAGGAAATTAGTACATTTAACTTCCATATGACAGGTTGTTATGGATACTCAAAGATAAGCCTTTTAACTACCCAACATTGTTTGCAATCGAATGGCACGTTTTATGCAATATATCCACAGTGCTACATAGTTGCTGCCTCACAGTATATACAAAGTTATTAAATCTCTTTTTTTACCCTTTTTATGCTGAGAAAAATTGGTTTACCAGAGATAGGAAGAAAAATTGTTCATTAGATTTATCAGGCAAAAAGTGAATGCTACAAATAGAATGCAGACTTAGTGTGGTCACTAAACCATATAAACCAGACTCCAGCAAATATCTTGTTAGATAGAAAATAGCCAGCTTGTGAGCAAGCTTTACTTTAATCTCTTGATCTTGCAGCCTTGGTTTGCAAAAATATTTTTCTTTTAATTAAATCAAAAGTGCCCCCATCTTCTGCTGAACTGAGCATTATACTAAATATGGTGTCCAAAGAAAGCTCTGAAACACAAATCTATTCATTCAATAGAAAAATGGGCAGAGAATGATTGATAAAATATCTACCATATTTAAACTTTTTGTAATTTACTATAAAATATACATGCACTATTTGTGTTTTATAAACCTATTTGTCTATACATTTTATAGAAAATGTTAATGATGTTCCTTAATCCTAATTAATTGATTTTTGTTGTTGTTCTGTCCTAGAAAGTGTAAAGTGTAAAGACACTTCAATACATGATTAAATATATAGTCACTAAATGCAGTGAGCTGTTTCTAGCTGTTGAGTTGTTCCTACTTCAAGTCCCCAAAGGCCTTTAGTGATGGGTTTTTTGGGAGGTTGGGAGGGGGGGATGAGGGCAGACTGTGGGGTTTTTTATCCTGTGTTTGAGTGCTATTCCTAATGAATTGATAAGGGAATATTTCAAAAGTAGTCATTGGGGCCAAATGATGACGTTGGCTCTATATGAGCCTAATCTAAAGGCCACTGAAGTCAATGAAAAGATTCCCATTGATTTCAGTGGACTTTGAATCAGACTTTTTGCTTAATTCCAAGAGGTTGATTCTTCTCACACATGAGTGAAGTGAATGGAGTAACACCACTGAAAAATTGGTGGAAGTATGAGCAGAATAAGACCTCAAGAAAGTGTCTCAATGTGTGTTGAGGACTATGTTGGAATTGCAAGCTATCACTTTAAGAGTGGGGGTTTTCTGGTCCTGCTTACAGGGTAGGTGGCTCTGTGGGGAAACGTGCAATCTGAACCTAGCAGTTTGCAGCCAGACAGCCTACAGTGAGGTGGGAGAGTTGTGCCTCCTTGTTTAAGGAGCAACCTGCTCTGTTTCTGGTTACTGTGTGTGTTAACATTCTGGATTCTAAGAAATAAATTAATGTTAGGTTGCAACCTTCCAGCAAAAGTATATATCTTTTTATCTAGCTTCTCTGTGTGTATGCTATCAACATAACACTCAAGTGTGAATACAGTGTAGTTGTAATTTAAAACACCTAACTTGATCTTCAGGACTCTACCATACTTTCAGAAGTGCTTTGCTACAAGTACTCATGTCTCATGCAGAATGGTTTGCCACACAGGAAGGGCATTTTCCAAAAAGGGACAATGCTCTTTACTGAGTTTTGGAAATGCAAGAAATGCAGGATCACGTCCTCATAGTGGTAAAATAGCAGCATTTTATAGCCACATTCTGGCCAACTCTAGACTCCTGCACAGCCTCCAGCATAGGTTCCTCAAGACAGAAACAAAAACATTTGAAGCCAGCATGCTCTATAGTGTCTGCAAGGCCCTTACCGTGAAATGGCCACTCATGTCTCAGTACATGAGGCATGTGTGGATGGCTGGTGACATGTTAGGGGCCAAGATGTTACGGTGAAAAACACCATATAATAACAAATAAACAACAAAATAATTTTACAAGTTAGGGAGGAGCCAGCATTGGAGCATAACAGTTTTGCCTTATGGCTCTCTCAGCGATTGCTTTTTGGATGTATTTGTATTAGAACACCAGTCCAGAAATTATCCCCAGATTTCTATTCTGATTTCTGAAAAGCATGTAACTTTCCTACTCTTAGAATAACTTGCACTCTCTCCATGAGTAGTCTAGAGAAATGCCTGACTGGCTGCATTTTCAAACGTGTACATGTCCCTATACTAACTTTAGCACTCACAAACATACAGATCTGAGATGCTCCCTGGAAATTTTTGCTTCCATGTCTGAGCAGTTACTTGTATGTGTTTGGAGAAATATAATCCTGCTCCCGAAGGTGTGATGGCATTTTGAAGGAGGGTTTACAGCCATTATTTTTAGGTCAGTATTCTGAAATTTCAAAGAAGATGATGCTCCCAGCTTGATTATACTCATAAATAAATTAAAACAACAAAGTACACTTCTCCCATAAGGCAGATCTATGCATACATGAATTTGTCTACTTGGTATTGGGGCCTAAGAGACCCTGATCCCTCATATTGTGTCTGTAGTTGGCATAAAATAATAGAGGGAGGAAATCTATAGCATAATTCCAATATAGAAGTTAAAGATAAAATGAGATAAGATTTAAAGGAGGCCAAGGGGAATATTATGGTATTTCAACCATCTTTTTCTAAAACAAGTACCATTGTTTTACACATTATTTAAAATATAATTACATCAAGGAGTTTCCCTAGAGAAGGCCTATTATTTATTCAGACATCCTTTTATGCTCTTTTTTTAGCTGGCTTTAATAAACCTTTTCATTAACAATTTGAATCCTACCGCATGTCTTAGACAGAGGCAGTCTAAGCAGCCAAGTGAAAACCTCACTAGTAATTGCTGATAAGACAAGGTAGGTGATTCCTTTTGACCACATTTTGTAGTAAAACGAAATGCCTCCTTTCATTCATTCACTTTCTGCTCTAAAAACCAAATGACCCAAATGAAAGCAGAGTTATATATATATCCTAGAATAGTAAGTAATGTATATTTGGCAAATCAAAAAACTTAATTTTGGGTCAAACAAAATGTATTTTGCAGGGTTTTTTTAAATAAAATTCTAAATGAAACATTGTTTTGTATTGACTGACACAATTTAGCAAATGCAGCACAAATTTATGAATGTTTTGGTCTGAATCTGCATTTTCTGGCAAAAATGTTGTCTGAAAAATTTCACCCAGCACTAGCCGGCAGTTCAAATATACATTGAATAGGATCAGTAACTTTCATTCCAAGTATCTCCCATGTTGTTTTGCAGTATATTATTTTATTCCACTATATCCTTTGCATTGTTGCAGTTACTCTATTCCTTATCTCCCAGAGATTGCCTTCAGGATGATAATGTTTGTTTAGATTACAGTAGTACCTACAGAAGTAAGGAATTAGGGTTCCATTGTGGCAGGAGGATAAAACAGTGATAAGGTAACTAATAAGAGCATGTTTTTGCATAGACTAGCCCAGCATACAATTTGTATTTACTGTGCTATATCTGAAAATACATCTATGCATATCATAAAAGCTGAAATTTGAGTTATTTACTTCCTTGATATTATACTTCTGTTGTACAGGCTGTTAGAATATAGATATTCAAGCCTGCCTGTAAAGCCTATACTTTAAGAACTTAGGTGTATTTTTATCACTTAGCTAGTTACAGGGGTATAAAAACAGACTCAAAATCACAGTCCATCTGTGTAAAGGCTTTCTCTCACTAGGATAGTCTGAGGCCTTGTTCTTAGGCTAAGGCCTTTGGCTAAGCAGCAGGGGAAGCCATAAACTGGGAAGTGTACAGTCACATCCTCACATTCCAAACCAGTCACACTGAAATAAGGTGCTATTGGGCTGTTAGGAATACAATCCTGTCCTGATAATACCCATCACCACCAGATAAAGAAACGGATCTTAAGATAGCATCCTGTCTGGCAAGAAATCACTTATCAATGGTTGTGGCTGTGAAACCCTCATTATTGTATGTTTTATCTTTATGGCCCCCACTTTTCTATTGTTAATCTGTCTGGTTCTCTAATTGTTTCTGTCTGCTGTATAATTAATTTTGCTAGGTGTAAGTTAATTAGGGTAGTGGGATATAATTGGTTCGAGAATTATGTTACAATATGTTAGGATTGGTTAGTTAAATTTCAGTAAAATGATTGGTTAAGGTACAGCTGAGAATATTACTCTGTAAACTGGGGTCAAACAGGAAGTGGGGGGAAGGGAAATTGGAATCATGCTTGCTAGGGCGGGACAGGAAACGGGAATAGGGAATGGGGAACAGGGACACAGGCAAGGTTCTGCGTTGTCAGAGCTGGGAAGGGGGACATAGCGTAAACGCTCTGCGGCGTCAGAGCTGGGAACAGAACACTGGGGAACAGACTCTGTTGGTGTATAGAGATAAGCCCAACTGGTGTGAAGGGCTTCGGAATATGCTTGCTTAGAAACTAACTTCAGTAAACATCACATTGTCTGCACTTTGGACTTCCGGTCTTTTGCTGCTTGCTGTCTGCGTGACAAAAACCAGGGAAGTGGGAGGGTTGAGGAAAAGCCCTCTAACACAGGCTATGCATTAAAACATTACACTGTTCATGGGACTTTTAAAGGCTTGATCTCATATCCAAATGAAAATGTACATCTCTGTAAGTAAGTCTTATGAGACTAGGCTAAAGCTTTCATGAGCAATTACTTAGAACATCGCAAAATAAAGAAAAGCTATGTATGACATATTTTTGTTTTGTAGTTGTTAATATTCTTTATACATTTATTATTAATAAAGCTAGAGAATGTTTTTGCAGATATTTGTGTCAGGCAAGTATACTCTTTTGCTTTATTCTGTCACAATTGCTTTAATCTGCATAGGTTTCTCTTTTTACATGAAATCTGAATGTAAACTAAAATGTATGTTTTTTTATGGAAACTGATACGTTACACAAGGTCTGATCCTGAGATATACTTACCTCCTTCACGACTCTGAGCTGCTGAGGGCCCTCAGCTCCCACTGAAGTAAATGCAAGTTTTAAACCATAGAGGGCTGTGTGAAATGACCTTTGTGCAAATATTTCCTTTTGTTTCAATCCACATGGATTCTCATGCCTCTCCACTCAGTTTTGCTTTCTGTTTCAAAGATTTGTCCTGAAATCGTCACTTTTCACATGCCTACCTTCATGCAAGCTCACTGACTTCAATAGGGCTCCTCAGCATTATGTGGGGGCTTACACTGTGAGTACTTTAGGGCAGAGACTGTGGCTGAAATCTTGTTCCTATTGAAGTCAAGGGGACTTTTGCCATTGACTGCAGTGGGCCAAAGTTTTACTCTGTGTCTTCCACAGCATCACTCACAACAGGGCCCTGATCATGAAATAATTTCCAGAGTAACTTCTTGTTCTGTTAGCTCAGACCTTCCAGAAACTTTAACCATTAAGGCTGCAATTTTTTGAGTGATTTTTTTGTCCAGAGGTGAATTATTCTGTTAAGTTTGAGGAAGAACAGTTTAGCTGTTTGGAAATAGACGGAATGGGGGGAAATAAGCATAGAGGGTTGAGTTCCAGATGCTGTTGAGTTCTTGTGGCTTAGTCAAAGATGGTGGGAGCTGTTGTGCCAGAAGAGTTTCAAAACCATGAAGGGTGTAGCTCCTTCTGTGGATTTCCCCAGACCTCTTTTTTTCCTTTTAAAGGAAGCCTAAGAAATTCCACATAAATATTTAAGAGAATAATAAGATGAATTCAAATGTCTGGAAATGCTGAAGCTGAGGCTTGTGCTTCCCGGACTATTTATCTTAGCCAGTTACCCAAATATTTCATGTTTGTTAGGTCTGGCTGACAGCCGAGTTTTAATCCAAGTTGTCAGTATAGTACTTGTGCCTACCCTCTATTTTATCCATCAGTTTCTTATGTGACGCTTTATCAACTGCATTGCTGAAATTCTGATAGATTGCTTCTATCACCTTCCCATCATCTACTTCCTTGATCATCTTTTTAAAAAACTTATTCATATTTCACTGACAAGATACATTCATAGGAAATCTATTTTGATGTTTGTTTTTTAGCCCATAGTCCTCTAATTACATTGGGCTAGTCTACACTACCACGCTACACTGGCGCAGCTGCAGCATGTCTGGTGAAGATGCACTATGCCAACAGGAGAGTGCTCTCCCATCGGCATAATTACTTCACCTCAGCGAAAGGCAGAAGCTATGTCGGTGGGAGAGCATCTCCTGCTGACTTAGTGCTGGTGTGGACAGCGCTTAGGTCGATGTAAGTTGCATTGCTCAGGAGATGGGTTTTTCGCGTTCGTGAGCAACATAAGTTACATTGACCAAAGCGGTAGTGTAGGCAAGCCCATAATCTTTCTCTTAATGATTAACTGAGTATGTTATTTGAGGGTGGGTTAAACTAAATGGTCTGTAGTTGCCATTGTGACGGTTCGGTCACAGAGACCGCCTTGGGACTGTCACTTGATGTGCTGAAATAACCTCTGAGTCCATTTTCCCTGCCGGCTTGGGACTCCAGAACCCTGCCTTGTTGAGCCAGACATGCTAGCCTGCTGCAACACAGACTCAGGGTCTGGGCCACGCCCCCAAAGCTGTAGCCTTTAACCAAAAACAGCTCAGCAGATTACTTCTCCAGCACCCAGACACCTAGTTCCCAATGGGATCCAAACCCCAAATAAATCCATTTTACTCTGTATAAAGCTTATACAGGGTAAATCCATAAATTGTCTGCCCTCTATAACACCGATAGAGAGCTATGCACAGCTGTTTGCTCCCCCAGGTATTGATCACTTACTCTGGGTTTATTAATAAACAAAAGTGATTTTATTAAGTATAACAAGTAGGATTTAAGTGGTTTCAAGTAATAACAGACAGAACAAAGCAAGTCACCTAGCAAAATGAGGCAAAAACACGCAAGCCTAAACCTAATACATTAAGAAACTGATTACAGGTAATATCTCACTCTCAGAGATGTTCCAATAAGCTTCTTTCACAGACTAGACATCTTCTTAGTCTGGGCTCAATCCTGTCCCCTGTTACAGTCCTTGTTAGTTCCAGCAGGATTTAGATGGATTCCAGGATCATGTGACATGGTCTGTAAGACCCCTAGTCTTCATTCTTCCTGGGTTGACCCACACCACAGGAAGGTTTGCAGGTAAATAAACCATTTACAATGAATTGTCCTAGTCAATGGGAGCCATTAAGATTCTAAACCACCATTGATGGCCCACACTTTGCATAATTACAATAGGACCTCAGAGTTATACTTCATATTTCTAGCTTCAGATACAAGAATGATACATGCATACAAATAGGAGGAATATATTCAGAAGGTTATAACTTTTGTTATGTTAGCTTACAAGAGACCTTTTGCATAAAGCATATTCCAGTTACATCATATTCACACTCATAAGCATATTTCCATAAAACAAATGGAGTGCAGCTGTCATCACCTGTTTTTTTTAAAAATATAGGCATTAATGTCCATTAGCCTTTTCTCAAGTTCTGCTACCCTGTGAATAATCAATAACAATGTAGTTTTGATGAGACGGTCACTTTTTCAAGCCCCAAGTGGATACCAGGATAGCAGAAAGTGGCATTAAATGAATGTCTATTTGTATTTTCTCTTGTTCTTGTTATCGAACCAGCATCACTTGATGTTGTAACCTGCAAAAGGGAATGCCTGTAGTCTTCTTCTTTGGGACTTCAGAATGTTCATGATGTCCTGGAGTTGGTTCCACATAGGCAGCCTTAGAAAGCATAATCTAGGGAAATTAAATGTTAGTTTCTAATTTGGCAAGTTTCAAGTTAATAATAAAAACTAAAACCTGGTTAGTTTCATGAGATTTTGGTTTTAACAGAAAACATTTTCTGTTACTGAGTTTTAGATATGGGACTGATTCTTGAGTGATAACCACCAACAGGGAGCATAACCAGTTCCTATACCTCCCTTGTTAACCCTTCTGGTACAAGAAGTGTGGAAGGGGTCAGTGGAGATGTGTCAGGTTCAGAGAATGAGGAGTGTCCAGACTATGCTTTGACTTGGCTAAACCCAGCTGGTCTATGATCATTAGACTGTTAGCTAGCTCTAACGTATATCAGAAATAGACTGAGAATCAGGGAGCCATAAGTCTGTTATAAGAAACTGAACCACTATTACAGTTGTTCAGGAGAGCATATTATTTTATAGCTCTTACACTGAAAGACTAAGAGACAGCTCCCGATCATCTTAATTACCTAGATAGTCTCTTTGCAACTAAATACTCATGTTGGGCTGCACTAACTATACAGCATTTGTGAACTCCTGAATGACTGAGACAATTTCATTTTATTATAATGCCAGTTAGTCCAGTAAAATTTAGGATGACTGAGATATTACACCTCTGGTAGCACAATGGAAAAACACTTTAATAGTAAAAAACTACTGTATTGCAATATAACGTAAAGAATACGTTCACAGTACAGCAGCAATTATAAATCTTCTTACAGTTTATCTGTGTCAGTGTGTTGAATGGCTATATTGTTGTTTTAAGATGTTTTTAGTCTGCTGCATTTAAGTAATTTTCTGAGCAAAGTAAGGCCTAACACTCAAATCAATGACAGGTTTCAGAGTAACAGCCGTGTTAGTCTGTATTCGCAAAAAGAAAAGGAGTACTTGTGGCACCTTAGAGACTAACCAATTTATTAGAGCATAAGCTTTCGTGAGCTACAGCTCACTTCCTCAGATGCATATCGTGGAAACTGCAGCAGGCTTTATATATACACAGAGAATATGAAACAATACCTACTCCCACCCCACTGTCCTGCTGGTAATAGCTTATCTAAAGTGATCATCAGGTGGGCCATTTCCAGCACAAATCCAGGTTTTCAAATCCAGACTCCAGCGAGAAACTGCTGAATTGGAATTCATTTGCAAATTGGATACTATTAATTTAGGCTTAAATAGAGACTTGGAGTGGCTAAGTCATTATGCAAGGTAGCCTGTTTCCTCTTGTTTTTTCCTACCCCCCTCTCCCCCAGATGTTCTGGTTTAACTTGGATTTTAACTTGAAGAGTGGTCAGTTTGGATGAGCTATTACCAGCAGGAGAGTGAGTTTGTGTGTGTATGGGGGTGGGGGGGATGTGAGAAAACCTGGATTTGTGCAGGAAATAGCCCAACTTGATTGTCATGCACATTGTGTAAAGAGTTGTCACTTTGGATGGGCTATCACCAGCAGGAGAGTGAATTTGTGTGGGGGGGTGGAGGGTGAGAAAACCTGGATTTGTGCTGGAAATGGCCCACCTGATGATCACTTTAGATAAGCTATTACCAGCAGGACAGTGGGGTGGGAGTAGGTATTGTTTCATATTCTCTGTGTATATATAAAGCCTGCTGCAGTTTCCACGATATGCATCTGAGGAAGTGAGCTGTAGCTCACGAAAGCTTATGCTCTAATAAATTGGTTAGTCTCTAAGGTGCCACAAGTACTCCTTTTCTTTTTACTCAAATCAATGACATTTCTCTATTTGACTGTCTGTGAATGCAGCTGTTTTTAAGTAATATTATAGACAACTTGTGTCTTGTACTCAATCTGCTAAACTGTCATTTTACTATTACCTCTTTCTCCCAGCCCATTCCTAGACTTTTTTTCTGTTTTGTCTGTCAGCAGGGACTGTTGCATTACTTTTTTTTAATACCAATATGAATTTGAGGATTACTCCCCAGTTCAGGTTTGTCTCAGGCCTGTAATTCCCAACCAGACATTAATCCCCACATAAAATCAAATCAAATCCTGCAAGTCCAATGTGTGTGACTCCTGTGAAGTTCATACTGAAGGTTTACAGTATTGGGCTCAAACCCACTAGCAATGACGTCTTTCCTAACTACCCTAGCCCAGGACATCATGAGGTAAATAAATCACAACCAATTATCTCATAATATTCAATGCCTGGAATCACCTCATTGACACTGTGGAACCACATAGTTCATGTTAATGAAAGGTTATTAAATTATTCAATGTGGTTTCAAGTGTGTGGTTCACAAACAAACTTTCACAGTGGAGAACAGCCAATCAGAATGATCAATGAATTTCATCCTTATTATAATTAAGTACAAGAATACTTTTCTGCATTTTATCCTTCGATGAAATATTTCTTTTGTATCTCCTAGGAAAAAAGATAATAAGTATTTCTCTTTAGATCCGATTATAAATACAGATATGAGCTGGCTTCATCACTAATCAGCACATGTGACTCAACTGTATAATCAGTACTGATCTAATTAAAAGCTATAGCACTGGCAAAGTGACCTGAGAACATGCAACAAGTAAAAATAGGAACCTATGTGTCGGCTTTGGGCCACATGGTCCATATTAGTCTTTTTCCTCTAAGACAGCAGTGGGTCAACTTGAAGTCCTGATAAGATACCAGAGGAGGCAGTGAGCATGCTTGTACATCCCCATTTGTCATCTAGTAGAATAACAGACTTCACTCCATAAGAGGATGAGAGTTTGGGTGAATTCATAAATATCTATTCAGCCACCATGTAGGAAACATTCTCTATTGTTGTTGAGCCAGAAAGAATCATGGAGCTTCTGCATAAGAACAGCCGTATTGAGTCAGACCAAAGATCCATCTAGCTTAGTGTCCTCTCTCCCAACAATAGCTGATGCCAGGTGCCCCAGAGGGAATGAATAGAACAGGTGATCATCAAGTGATCTCTCCCCTGTTGCCCATTCCCAGTTTCTGGCAAACAAAGGCTAGGGACACCATCTGTGTCCATCCTGGCTAATAGCCATTGATGGGCCTATCCTCCCTGAATTTATCTAGTTCTTTTTTGAACCCTATTATAGTCTTGGTCTTCACAACATCCTCTGGCAAGGAGTTCCACAGGTTGACTGTGCATCATGTGAAGAAATACTTCCTTTTGTTTGTTTTAAACCTGCTACCTATTAATTTCATTGGGTGACCCCTAGTTCTTGTGTTATTAGAAGGAGTAAATAACACTTCCTTATTTACTTTCTCCACATCAGTCATGATTTTATAGACCTCTATCATATCCCCCCTTAGTCGTCTTTTTTCCAAGCTGAAAATTTCCAGTTTTATTAATCTCTCCTCATATGTCAGCCATTCCATACTCCTAATCATTTTTGTTGCCCTTTTCTGAACCTTTTCCAATTCCAATATATCTTTTTTGAGATGGGGCGACCACATCTGCATGCAGTATTCAAGATGCAGAATCGTGTTTGTTTGACTAATCCATAGAAAGGGACAACTCACAAAATTTTCAAAGTGACTGAATGAGCTGTAGCTCATGAAAGCTTATGCTCAAATAAATTTGTTAGTCTCTAAGGTGCCACAAGTACTCCTTTTCTTTTTGTGGATACAAACTAACACGGCTGCTACTCTGAAACCTGACGATCTTTGGATGCCTCTGTTCGGGGTTCACAACTTGAGACACCTTATTGAGCCAGATTTTTTGAAAGCTGAGCACCTTCAGTTAGGCACTCAAAATCATTAGTCGCATTTGAAAACATGTATCTGTACCTATATCTTATGCTCTCCTTTTCTGGAAATAGTTTAAATTAATAGATTTTAAAAGGAAGCTCTGCCTAAGTGTTTTTATGCGTTGTCAATACAAATCAGAATCTGACCAGTAATGTACAATACTGGCCAAAGTCAGCCTAATGCCATCCTGTCCTTAAGTTGAGTCATAGCCCAAACATTTCCAAGGAACTTTGTAGCTGGACCACTCTCACCCCCTGAAAGAGGGTTCTTATTAGGCCCACTTATACACATCGAAACTTTCATTTCAAATTATAACCTCTGCAAAAAGTTAAAGTTTAAAGTTTTTAGCTAAAATTAAAATATTAACTGGCAGGGATCATAGGTGAGTGAAGTGCAGAAATACTGTAAGAATAAGCTTTGCTGAAGTATTCCCAACCTTACATGAAATCTATTCTAGTATAAGACTTGCAGCTCAGTTGTAAGATGAAGCATCCAAGCTGTTGGGTGTGTGGATAATGGTAAGCAGCTAAACTCTGGGAAACTTTTCTGAACATAAACACCAAACCTTTTGATCAGCAGCCGCTTATGTGGAAGTTCTTCCCAATTCTAGCCTCCCCTTCATTAGCACACACCTTCTAGTAAGAGAGAGAGAGAGAGTGTGTGTGTGTGTGAAAGAGAGCAATCGGCCATGGTTTAGGGGACTCCCCCTCCCAGGCTAGGTGGGGACCAATCACAGGACAGGGTACCTTACTGGGGAGAGAGAAGGAAGCAGTCCTGAGATCAAGAGTGATTGTGGGGCATGGCAAGAGGCAAGTAGACAGGAGTTCGGGCTAGAATAGTGCCTTACTCAGGGGACATGTGTGAAATGTACTCATATCTCTCCCCCAGATGTGGAAGAGCGTGTAACTGAACTTGAACAAAACCTTTTATCATGCCAGGGAAAGGTTTTTTTCCTCCCCTATTTCACACAAGTATGGGGTCAGGCAATGGCGCTGGAGCAGTTTTTAGAGTGGGGGTGCTGAGCTGTGCTCTCCCCTTACTTCTGTCCACACCCCTCACTGCCCCTTAGAGCTGTGGCTGGGAGCAGGGCTATGGCTTCAGGAATGGGGAACATGGACGGAGTAAGGGGACCAAGTCTGGGGCCACAGCCAGGACCCCACACAAAAGTAGGAGGTACTGCAGCACCCCCACACACACCCCTAATTCCTGCACCTATGGGGTCAGGTTGCCTGCTCCTGTCTTTTCTGGTGGCAAATGGAGAAAAAGGTGACAGAGTGGCCCAGTTTTCCTCTCCATATTCAGGGGATCTGCACAGATTGTACTTCCTGCCAAAGTGTGGTACGATCTATGGTCTTATGTGAGGCTGTCTGGGTAAAGAAGGACAAAGCAGACAGAATCAGAGGTTCAGATAAGCATTTGAACTTTAGGATCCTTATGAACTGAGTCTCCATAAAACAAATAATAGATGTGGTCATATTAGTGTAAGCTCTCCCAATGTGAAGGTAGACTATATCTTTTCATCATTAAAAAACACAAAACTCAGGTATCTGTTCCATTTCTTTGTTATAAAATGTGAACATCAAAGAGATCAATTACACCATTCACCAGCACTGCATGTAGCTCTTTTGGCTACAGATGTAGTAAACAGAGATGAAAGTGAGCTCAGCATCTTTATGCATGTAACTCCTTTGTGTCTTTGACATAACAGGATTTACTGTACTCGTGAAGTGCCAAAACTTAGGGGCATCTTTAACCATTAATTAATAGTAAATGTTTACCTGGATACTTTCTATGGAGGCAGAAAGGCTTCTGTGTGACTGGAGGCCTAATTCCTAAATAAATATATACAAAGATAAAAAAGAGCATGCTCTGTGTCCCTGTGAAAGTCACATTGCATATGCAACAGAACCAATTTAGGGTGTGCTTGTATCATGTAAAAATTGTAATTAATGTGCCTGATTTGAATTCTGCCTCAGTGGATGTTTCAGTTGTGCACCCAAGGGGGCACTCAGCCCCAAAAGAAATAGCCGCAACTGAAAATGAAGCACAGCTTCATACTCTGCTTTTCAAAAGACAGGCTACGTGTTACTGCAGCCCCAGGATGGCGGTAACCTATGTGCTAACAAGGTATGCAGATTTTATGTATTGCAGCACTTTGCCATTCAGTTAAAAAATCTCCTCACCATGGCAACCATTGCATCACTTGGTACTTCTGCCACTTCTGAAGTGCAAAGCATCTTCCTGAAAGACTACATAGAGGAAAACAAACCTAGTAAAAAACAAGACAGGAAACTTCATAAAATCTACATGAGGTATTGGTTGAGACTCTCCCCAGTTTTTCCAGGATTGGGGTTTGTTTGGTTTTTTTTTGTTTTTGGGTTTTTTTTGGGGGGGGGGTGTTACATTATTTCAGTGCATTATGATGAGCATTTACAAATTTGCACATAGTTATATTCCTAAATTGAGTAATTGCAGTGTTAGTTTTTCTTTACAAAGGTATAAACAGTTATACTCAGGCAAAAGTAGCTCAATAAAGCAGTGGCTAAGCAGTCTCTTTGAACTGCCTCTACAGCAACAGATGGGCAACACAGGCCCCAGTCCTGCATTCAGCTCCACACAGGGGTGTGCTCATCACCTTCAACAAGAGTAGCACTAGTGCCTACAAAGGTACAGCATAAGCGTGTTCTGGCTGTAGCTCTACAAATGATGCGTTGTACACAGACTTTTTATATTGAATCTCTTTTCTTTAACTAAGATTACATCATCATTTTAGGAGACTGAATAACGCAGTTATCCTCCTATGACACTTAGACACTATGATTACGGTTGTGTTAGAAAAGCACGTGCAAAGATAATATATTGTTTTTAAATAGGAAATGACCACCTATAATGGTTGTCACTCCATGATTTAGTCAGCCAGGGCAAAACTGCCATTAGAAAGTTGAAATGATATATAATCAGCACCCCCAAAGGGTAATTAAAGGTATTGTGGGTTACGCACTCAATTGGAGGCTGTTTCCAAACAGTAATGTAATATTATGTCATCTTGGAGAGACCCTTTGTTTTAAGCTGCTGGAAATAGTGTTGAGTTGGAGGTCTGAGTGAGCCCTGACAGAGAAACAGTTGCAGTGTGACCCTGAAAAGAAGCGGAGACTGACCGACAGGCTTCTTGAGCACAGGGCTGGAGTGTGTAGCTTGGATTTTCTGCAAAGGCTGTTTGCCCTAGAGTTCTACTGCGGTTCAGGGAATCAGGATTGGTGTATATTTCTACAAATAAATGGATCACATCAAAGGTTAACCTGACTGCATATCACGAATTTCTCATCCAAACAGAAACCACCCCATAAGGCCCTGAATCTCAGCTTTCTCCTCGGCCAAAGGGGTAACAGTATGCTCTTAATTTTACCATGTTTTCTGCATTGCAATGGAAAACTGAGTAAAGGGTAATCATTAGTCTGTGAAAATGACTGGCATTTCTGCTGCCTCTGTCTTTTCTATTTCCCGGACTTTATTTATTGCTTGACTTTACTCAAGGTAGGGATCAAAGAGAGGTGTCATACATTCTGTCCAGTTCTACGTGCACTTTACACTACAAATAGGAAATTTGTAAGGAGCTTTGAGCTGCCTGTTCATCTTGGAATCTGTAGGCACAGAGAGGATGTTGTGAGCGAAAAGATGATAGGCAAGGGTATATATAATAGGTTGGTTTGTCAAATTTCCTCTCCCCTATAAAACTACTTTAACTAAGAAGCATACCCATTCCTTTAAACTTCTCTATCTATGGTAGATATATGCCCTTGCCCCCTTGTGATGTGATGTGAGTATCTCACAATTGTTAATATATTTGTCCTTACAATACCCCTGTACGGTTTTAACCTTGTTTTACAGATGAGGAATTGAATCCCAGAGTGACTGTGACGTACCCAAATTCACACAGGAAGTCTGTGGCAGGCCAAGGAACTTAAGTCTCCCAAGTTCTGAGCTAACCACCAGACCATCCTTCCTCTCAAGAAAATATAGCCAACATCCCTTAAATAAAAAACAAACAAATGTGAACTTCAAGGGAGTAATACATGTACACAGAATATTTCCCACAGATAAAGCAGTGACAGGATCAAGAGAACTAGATGCTGGGGCTGCAGGGCTCCTTATGACTGACACGTCTATGCCACTACCCATGGGACAGACATGATCTATGCACTATCAAGCCTGTGGAGCTAAGCATCACACGAAATACTACCTATGGGAGACCTGGTTGGCAGCCCCCTGTGACCTCTGATTGGTCTAGGTGCACTATTTAAGCATGAAGGGATTAATGGCTTTACTTCTGATCCTTGACTCCAGTTCTGATCCCTGGCTAGACTCCTGACTCTGGCTCTGACCTTAGGCCTGACTCCTGCTCCAACCACCAGGCCCTAGTCCTACTGTGACCAGTAGACATGATCCCCGGTCCTATCTGGTAGACCAGAGCGCCCACATCCCAGTCATGACAAGTAGGCTGCAATTACATAGATTCATCCATTTCTACAAAGATGTGGACAACGTTTTTCCTTTTTTCCATTAACTACAATTTTATAATACTAGGAAACAACAGAGTGTAAAGGACAAAAATAAGAAAGAAAGTGGAGGATATGTGCTAATACAAAATGCAGTATAGGATGGAATCACATTTATCAGAACCTTCAGTATGTTTGTCATGGGCCCAACATGTCCGAAATGATTTTGCTGCAAAAACCACAAGGAAATTCTATTAAAGCACCATCTTCTTGGCACATTCGAAGAGACCAAAAAAAAAGGTTGCTTATTCATATCGTTTGATTTCCTTAGCAACAGGTTAGTATCAGCTGTGGTACAGCTGAGGGCTTGTAAACATGGCGGGGAAAAGCTACAGCATTAATGGTTGGGTATTTATGTTCTGTTGTTTTTCCAGCCTGTGAATAATATTTAAGTGCTTTGTGCCAAACGGAATGAAATTGCCAGGATTCTCATTGTTGAAAAGAGAAATAATTGAAGGCAAATATATTTTCAGAGAAGCTGTCAGTGTGATAATCATGCACTTGTGTCGCTAAATTACATAAAAATACATGCATTTATGCAGTTGCTAACCCTGTGAAACATTAACAGAAGGAATACCTGGAAGAGTCGCTGTGGGAATCTTTCTGTTCTTTTGTTACTGTTATCATTGCTAGGTAACCCACAGACATCAGCCATCACATTGTGTTTGAAAATATTGTAGTTGGCCAAGATGCCACTGTTTGCCAATCACAGTTTCTGGTAACAATATCATGTCAAGATTTACAAAATCAGTTCAGCAAAAAATTAATCTGAAATTCAAGGGACGAGGAAAATCAATAGAAGTAAGTAAGGTGCTTGTTAACTATTGTGAGGTTGTATGGTTTTATGAATAACATACTGTAGTTTTTTATGCTTTAATGTGATAGGACACCTTGGACAATAGTCCTCAAGGGAATAACGGGTAGACCTATAGAATTTCATTAATTTTAACAAATAACTTTCCTGTATGTTGAAATTCAGAAGTATTTTTCAGTGAAAATCACCAAATTTCAATTTTTAGAGCACTCTTTAGTACTTTAAAAAGTTGTGCAGTTTGATATTCCTGAGGTGCACGCTGATGTAAATACAGAAATTCCAAAGCAGTCAGCCACTTGATTCATCAACTTCAGGATTGTTGAAAAAAAGAATGTTAAAATGGTTCTGACTAAAATTCTCGTAAGTAAGGGAATTCTGGGTTAAGAATGAATATGGATGTAAATGGCCATTTAGACACTGAAAGACTGCTCAAGGCCTCCATTCTGCACATTGATGTCAATGGAAGTATTGTTGTTGATTTAAATAGGAGCAAGATCAGGGCCCATGTTACTAAGGGCTGAGTCCTGCCAGGTACTGAGCACTGTGACCCCAATCCAGCAAAGCAACATGCGTTACTTTTTAAGGATGTGTGTAGTCCCATTGTAGCTAATGGACAGACCTATACCCATTGTGAAGAATGTATGAGATGCCTGTATTATTTTTAATGATTATTATATGTACCACTGTCCATCTGATTGCTATCATGATGTCTGCTGCATGGGTGCAAAGTGATAACTTAAGTCTGGCCTGTTTTATAAGTTTTAACAGCATAACTGTCAGTCAGAGGTGTGATTTTTTTTTTCCTCTCACCCCCGACTAACAGCTATGCTGCTGCAAGCACAGTTACACCTGCAAAAAAGTCATTTTGCAGCTATAACGCAATCCGTTCAGGGAACTGGTTTAAGCTATATCGCAAAATAACTCTTTTTTTGCCAGGCCTGGTCTACACCTAAAAATTAGATCAACCTATCTACATTGCTCAGGGCTGTGAAAAATTTTGCATCCTGAGCGATGGAACTAATGCTCCCTGTAGGTGCAGCTAGGTCGATGGAACAATTCTTCCGTTGAGCTAGTTAATGCCTCTTGAAGAGATGGATTAATTATATCGATGGAAAAACCCCTTCCATCGATGTAGGAACTGTGTATACTGCAGCACTATTCTGGGGCTGTGCCTCTGTAGCCATTGTAATGTAGATATATCCCTTGTATAAGCTGTGTCTTTGCCATAGGTTTACTTCTATAGCAAGGCTAGCAAATCCTTTCCAGCACAGATGAGGCAGAGTCCTGCAGCATGGCAGACATGGTTGTAGACAGCACAATCATGGATACTTAACAAACAATACAGGTGCCATGACCTGTTGTTGTTTTGCCCCGTCCAGAAGGAAAACAACCAACCCCATCTTATGGCAGAGCCAGCAGCCCTAGCATGACCATGTAGATTACTAGTCAGAGACTATTGACTTGTTTTTATCTACAGTAACAAACGCAGAGGATGGGCAAATATAAAAACCCCAGTGGAGTGAAGGAATACACATGACATGAGAAAGAGCTGTTAAAAGGACCAGACCAGAATGAAAAGAGAAGGCCAGGCAGGAGGAGAGGGGGTGCAGAATATTTTGGACCACTTTTTTAATATAGAGATTGTTTCCCAGACCACTTCTCCATCTAGTTACATAATATCCCTGTAGCAACTACAACAATTGCTTTCATGGGAAAGTAGTCTTGGAAAACTATTCTAACATTTTAATGCCATTTAGCATGTGGAAATAGGGAGGAGAAGACTGCTCGCTGTAGACTACCAGAGGTTCATGGACCTAGGAACCTTTGCCCTAGAACAGGGGTGGCCAAACTGCAGTATGCGAGCTGCATGGGCTCTTTTACAGTTAAAGTGCATCTTGCAGAACCGCTTCCAACCCCACCATTCTCCACCTACCAGATGTGGTGGGGAGCCTGGGGCTTCTGCCCTGTGGTGGGGGTAGGGGCTTCTTTCTGTTCAGCAGGGAAGGGAGTCTCGGGGCTTCAGCCACAGAGGGCTGCCGGGGTGCAGCTTTCGAACTTCTGAAGATTTTCAGATATGGCTCAGAGGGTCAGTGAGTTTCACCACCTCTGCCCTAGAACATGAACAGATCACATGATACAGGTCTCATCTTCAAAGTGTATGATGGCATCTGGGGCACTGTAATGCACTGATGACAATGGCTCTGCAGCACTGCCTTCCACTGGATAAAATCAAGAAATTAAACATTTGTGAACGTCTCCCCATCTGGCAGCTGATTTGAAAAGCTTATAAAAACCTTCAAAAGTGGTTACAACTAATAGAGATTCTCCTAAGCTTAACTGGTAGAAGCCTGTATTTCGGGAGGAGCAGAAGATCGACAATTCTGAATATTATTCCCCAGGCCATCATACCAGTTAGCAGATGGACTCTGGTGGATGGTTTATTGCTGATTTGATGAGGATTTGCTCATGCTTGGTGCTGACCAAGGCATGATCCATGTCCTTACTATCACCTTTAGGACCTTAAGGAGGAAGGATGGTGTTTTTTACAAACAACAAAGTTTAGAAATGCCAAGCTATTTTGGGTGCTTCAGTTTTTGGCTGCCCAACTTGAGACCCCTTAAAGAAGCATGATTTTGCAAAGGGTTGGTGCTCAGCACTAGTCACTTTCAAAAATCTGAATTGTAATCTTTTAGTTTCCCTATTTTCTATCTACAAAATGGGGATATTAAATACTTCTCTACTTTATGGGGAATTGTGAGGCTAAATCTATCACTGTTTGAAAGGCACTTAGATTACTATGGTGACTGCCATATAAATGCCTCTTTAAAATAAAGAAAAGCTTAGTCTTCTCTGGGGAACATCAGTTATTCCTCCACTGCAGAGTTAGCCTGGGTTCTTCCTCAGGTGCTGCCCTGATCTACCTCCCATGCTTTCAGCCTACATGGCTGAAGATGTTCTGCTTTCACTCACGCTGGTAGTCCCTGGTCACCACTCATAAGGGAGAGCTCAGTCAGGGTTGTAATAAGGGTGACCAGTGTGAAAAATCGGGATGGGGTTGGGGTAATAGGTGCCTATAGAAGAGAAAGTCCCAAATATTGGGACTGTCCCTATAAAATTGGAGCTGCAGGTGACAGGGGTATCCCGCAGCCCCCAGCTACTGCAGGCAACTCCTAGTCACTGTGCAGCTGCCCCCTTTTAGGCAGCCTGGGGATCCGCAGATCCCCATTTTCTCCTGGACATTTTTAGTAAAAGTCACTGAATGGTCACGGCTTCCATGAATTTTTCTTTTTTGTTTGTGACCTTTCTGTGATTTTTACTGAAAATATCTGTGACAAAATCTTAGCCTTAAATATAGTTAAAACCTAAAGCAATACAGTAATGGTGCGTGTAAACCGGAGTGCCTTGGTCCTTCCTGTAGTATAAAGGTAGGCTCAAGCTGAATTTTTTTTTTAAAGGCAGTGACCTGTGGGATATGGAGAAGGTGGAGGAAGAAGTCCAGTGATTTTTTTTATAACTTGTGTTACTTTGTTTCCTCCTTCCCTCAGCTTATGATGACTCAGTACAGAGAAATATTTCGCGTTTCATAAGGCTTTTAAATAATGTACACAGTACATCTAAAAGTAAAGGATGCCGTGGAAACAGGCTTTACACATAGTCCAGGGCAGCATAGTCTAGGACTAACAGAGTCATGTATAATATTTACAGATGATGCATTCCAAATGTGGCAATTCCAGGTGTGTGCCTCCTTTCAAATGATTATAAAATGTCTAACTCACGTGGCATTGAAATATGGGACCATAATCATATTAGGGGTTTGACCCCTCTTCTGAAGATTTCATTAGTAACTGTGACACAGAAGCCTAGTGGTGGTTCACTATTCTGTCTCAGCAACTCATGTCAGGCCTGACATACTCACTACACCTCACACACTGTTCTCATGATATTTATCCAAATGTTGGCATGTAATATATCATTAGAAAACTAATAACTCACTGATAATTAATATTCTTGTATGTTATATGTGTTGTTAACCTTCAAAGAATTATACAGATATGCTGGAAATATGTGACTAAAATGTGCTTAAACCAGAAATGTCAGTCAAAGTTGATAAACAGGTTTTTCCAGACAAAGAAAAGGGACTAACACCTCAAGCCAGGTATGCCCAAGGACAGTGTGTCAGAAATACCAAGACCTTCATTGGCATTGTAAAAATCACAAGTGTAGGAGAGGCCAGTTTGGCGTCTACATCAGACAGCATGGCATCTACACTTCGAGGGATGCACTTCAGAAGGATATATTTCATAGGCTTACTAGACTGTAGAGAGAGGGGGAGAGAACTCCTAACTGATCCCTCACGTAAGGAGTCAAAGCGCTTTGAGCTCTGTGTATTGGGTTCTGGCTAAAAAACAGGCCAGCCATGATGAAAGAATGACTTTGGGGAGAAAAACTTCTTTAGGCTTAGAAGTTATTTTTACTTTAGTTTGTTTCCAACCATCTCCATCCTTATTCCTTATACTTAGTATCACTTAATCCTATGTCATTTTGTTAGTAAACATGTTTTACTTTTACCACAAACAAACTCAGTGCTTTGACTGAAACAGAAGGTTTTCCAATCCCAGTTAAGTAATAAACTGCCGTGTATAGTTTGTTTAAAGGAACAGTGAATTTGTTAAGGTTTTGTGGATGCTACGGTAAGAAAGGCTGAGCATGGTAGAGAAAGACATTTTTGGGGTGAAGCTGGGACTGGGAGGGTGTTGGTGTCACCCTGGAAGGAGTAACCAGGTTGGTGGAAGCCTGGGTTGAGGCTGTGGTGCTGTAAACATGCTCCTGGTGTCAGGGCTCTGAACCAAAGCTGCATGACACAGAGGCACCCAGGTTACAGGGCAGGTGGTGACACAACCCCTTACTGGTCTGAGTTGAACCCCAGAGTGTCACAGTAACTACCATGTATTTTATAGTTTATTTGCCATATTGTTGTAGCGATGTTGGTCCAAGGATATGAGAGCGACAAAGTGGGTGAGGTAATATATTTTATTGCGCCAAAGTCTGTTAGTAGAAGAGACAAGGTTTTGAGGTTCACAGAGCTCTTCTTCAGGTCTGGAGAAGGTAACCAGAATGTCACAGCTAAATATGTGTGTTAGCCCCCTATGTGTAACAATCTGTCCTACCTTGTATTTAGCTGTGACTTCCACCAACAGAAGTTGGTTGAATAAAAACCATTACCTTACCCATCTTCTCTCTCTCGGGTATCATATATAGCCTCTGAATACATACTCAAGTCTGATTTCTTCCCCTTAGTTTTACTGTAAAAATAATAAAATACAATTACTTTTAAACACACTGAAAATTTCTACCATCATCAGCATCTACACAACCTGAAGTTATATTATCAAATTGAAAAGAAAACTCAAATGTATATGACACTAGGCAGATAGTCTAGCTGCCAAAATACAAAATTAAAATGTAGTTGAGGTGAATAAGGACACTTTTTATATTTCATGTTAACACTTGCCCTTTATATGACATGAGTTTAAAGGACAAGGAAAAATTGTTCCCCTTATTTTTTTTTCTTATTGTTGTTTTGTTAACTCCCTGTTTCCTTCTTCCTCCCTTCATGGGATGAGGTCATACTCTGAAATCATCTGTCTAACTACTCCGAGTGAAATCGGTGTGTGCAGGATCAAGCCCGTAAATCGTAAGCTCCCTGTAGCAGGGACCCTCTCTTCTCATAAGATTGGAAAACCTCCCCCGCATATATCTGTTCTGCTGTATAAAAAATAGCATGTGAGTGAAATTAAATTTTTCACCCAAAAGAAAGCCATTCAATAGGTTTTGTGTTCTCTTCTTCAGTTATTTTGAATGAAAAACCATGGAAGACTAGAATGCCAGGAAGAAAACCAGTTATCTTCATATCCAAAAAATAAAACACTTTATATATCACATATCTACCTGGTAACATACTTCGCTGGACTTAGGGAAGGTCAACAGATCTATGTTCTGAATTTGGAGGGAACCCAAGGTCACCCTAAATCTAGGTTTATGTAAGCGTACTCTTCCCAGAACAACCCCCCACTCTGAAGGATGACTAGTGGTGGCACCAGCTTCTGTCTCATCCAGGTTTCAGTAAGGTTGTTTTCAGAGGGTCATTGCAGACACGCTGGCTGAGGAGCGAGCATTCCCGCTTTGCAAAACTTATATTGCTGAGTAAAACTTAAGACAGACACTCAGGATTTGGCCCTTTGATAGTGCAATTATTCTTAGCAATTGTATGGTGCTTTGTAAGTGCTGTGCACCGTGAATTAATCTTCACAATATGTGTTGGGCACATAAGTAAATTGTACAGATGGAGAAGTTGAGGCGGAATGATTGTGTGAATTGCTCACGGTCACACAGCAAGTCAGTAGCAGAACAGTGATTTGGACCCAGGAATTCCTGACTCCCAACGCTGACCTTATTCCCCGAGATATGTTTGTGTTTCTGCTTCATTAATATTTAGCATAAAGTCTCTGATCTTAATTTTTCTGTTTTCAAAAGAGCCAGGCATTAGACCTACTTCCGTTTTCCCCTTGAAAATTGAAATGGGGAATTTGACATGAATTTTGCCTGTTGGCAGGTAAAATATGTATCATAGAAATATTGGGAAAATTTTTTTTTACTCTTATAGCCTGAATCTCTGTTGAAAAGGTAAATTTTCCCATTATGGCATGGTAACAAAGAAGTTGGCAGAAAGTTGTTAAGATCTCCAATGAATACCTGAAGTGAAAGCAGCTCTTTATCTACCTCCAGGCTTCAATTCAGTCTCTCCACTTATCTCACCAAGCTTTGGCCCATTGCCATTCATCTAAGAGAGTTATGCTTCTGGATTCTTATATACTGTTCTTTTCTCCTTTATCCCTCCAGTGCCTGCAGTTGCTGCTGCACCGTGTTCTCCACAGTTAAAAGTGGTTCTGCAGAGCCAAAATCTATTTAAAATGATTCATGATAATCAATAGCTTTATCTAGGGCCTGATTCATTATCTGCAAATGATCTACAAGTAGGAAATTACTTGGAAATCCTGGATCCTCTCCTAGCTGACAAAAGTCTTTATATGCAGTCTGCATATGACCTGCAAGGTTTACTTTTGCAGCCTGCTGGTAGCCCCATCAGTAGCTGCAGAACTTTTTATCTTGTTTCAGACGTGCTCCCAGTGTTGTATTTGACTCCTTTCTCTCTTAGTCTCTGAAACCTGGTTGTCGTCATCATCTCTTTAAAATCCTTTTTCAAAACTACCCCTTCTTGTCTCTAAAACATGTTCTCTGTCATGATATGCTGCACTATTAACCACAGCAATATCATCCTCTCTCTGCTCTCCTCTCTTTCCCATCCAGTGTATCCAAAAAGCCATAGGTAACGTCATTTTCCTTTTCTATTACTTTGACTGTGTGATTCCCTGTCACTTGTTTTCCCATTATCTTCCATAGTAAGTTCAAGCTCCTTACCGTCACTTTAAAGGCTCTTTGTTCTTACTGTTGTTTGTATTGACCCAAAATATTGTAACACCCAAAGTCTCTATTCTTGGCTTCATTTTGTTACTTGCTGTACAAACACAACGTGACAAGGTTCCTGCCCCAAGCAGTTTACAATATAAATAGAAAACTGACAAGAGTAGCTAAAAGAGATAGCATAAAAATAAAGTGGTCAGAGTGGTGCTTCGCAAATGCCATGCTTGTTCCAGACAAGGTCAGTGTGGAAAGGATGAGTCAACAGGGATAAGAGGGTAGCAAAAGGATGAGGGATATTGACGGGAAGGAGCGGGGAAAAGTGAGGGAGTAAGTATGGAAAGGCTGTGAACTGATGGGAGACCTTAACATTCCAGATATATATTAGCGAACAAATGCTACTAGTAATGGTACCATCTGTGGGCTTTCTGATGTAATAGCTGGCAGATTTCTTCAGCAAATAGTCACTGAACAGCAATAGGTGATGCTATTTTAGGCTGCTTTGCCTAAGTAGTGAGGATGTTATAGACGAGCTGGTTGTAGACAATAAGTCATCTTTAAGTCAAAAGTGCAAAAGCTATCTGGAATTTGTATCCTAAGTAAGGCGTGGGGGGGGACATAGGGAAGAGCTCCAGACATAACTCAATGATAGTAAGAGTAAGCAGAGAGCCTACCTAGAATGGAGGAGGGACTGATCAGCAAATAAAGCTACGTCTTGGAAGTCAGAAATTGTAGAGATAAAGTGAGACTGGCCAAAAGTCAAGCTGAGTTAGACCTTGTAAAGGAAATTCAAATCCATAGTAAAAGGGTTTTTTCCCCATGTAAGTATAAAAAGAAACAAGAAAAGAAGAACTGGAGTTGCCGTGCGGCAAGGATGGGATAGAGATTGAGGATAATCTAGGTATGGCCCAAAAACTAAATGAATACTTTGCCTCAGTTTTCAGTAAGGATGACAATGTAGAACATGAGGGACAAGGCAGGATGACTAATGGGAATGAGAACACAGAAATAGAAATTACCACGTCTGAAGTGGAAGCAAAACTCTCAAAGAGTTTAATGCACTCAAGTCAGGGTGGCGGGGGGACACACACACAATAATCTCCATCCCAGAATACTGAAAGAACTGGCACATGAAATTGCAAGTTTGGTAGCAAGGATTTTAAAAATATCTATCAAATCAGGGTGTCACTGTATGACTGGAGAATAGCAAACAAAGGAGAAAAAAAGTCACAGAGAAATATTTTGAAACTTAGTTTCATTTCAATTCAGATTTGAAACCAAAAATTTCAAAAAATCTCTGTGAAAGGGAAAGTCTCACTTGCATGACTCTGGGACAGTTCGCATGACAGGCTGCACTGAGGGCACGGACATTAAGCCCGGGATCCAGGTTCTTCAGCAGTCTGCCTGAATGGCTGTTCTGGAATGACAGATCCTGAAAGTCCCTAGGGTCCCCAACTCTGAGGCAGTACACCTGGCTGGGTGCCCTAGAGCTGTGGACCATGGAAGGCCCAGCAGCCCTCCAGGTGGGCCGGCCAGGCAAGCTGGCAAGAAACCAGGCAGGTTTCAAAAGTTGCCTGGCAAGCAGTGTTCTGGAGGAAATAGTCAAAATCAAACCATCTATGTGGAACATTTTGATGAATCCATGAATTCCGATGAAAACATTTTGTTGGATTTTTTTCTGACTCCTTTGGTTTCTTGTGAGAAAGTTACAAATGGTCTTGTTTTATATAAACATATTCCTATCAGTATACACCATGGTTTTTTGGCATGGCAAGCTCATAATTTTGTCAAACTGACCACAGGGTTGCATCAGTTTCAGCTAATATAGCTAAAATAATATTTAATTCTCATTTCACCAGCGTTAACATTTTTTTGTCAATGTTATGCATTTATGCCTACGTTTTGGTGTCTTAGAAATTAGTGACAGAAAAGGTCTAGAAACATATTCCTCAACTAATGGAGAATGTTTTCAAATGACATATTTTCCACAGTTTTGTCTAGTCTATTGTCAAACAACAAGCAATGGGGCTTCTGTCACTGCCCTTAGAAGAATATTATTCCATTAATAAATCTCTCTGTGGATAGCTTTTATTTTTCATGTTTACATTTTCTTTTTCATAAATTCTTCACATGGCTCCTAGTTGTATGCCAGGGAGACGAAACAAAGCCACCAAGAGAAAAAGGGAGTCAGTAGGCACCAGTGGAAAGGGACCCAGAAATAGTTTACAATAGCGTAATTATAGTACCTTACATATCATAAAATATAAACCACTTACAGTACTACAGTGCTTTTGAAGAAGCTATATTAATGTGGGATGTAATGTTACAATTATTTTAATTCATGCTACGTTTTGTTTATTTTTGGATTCATCACTGGGGGCAATTCAGAGTCATGTAAATTAAAGTAAATATATATGCAAGTTATTCATGGCCCTCAGGTTGAGACAAGTTGCCAATGCAGGCTCCATGCTACAAGGGTAAAGGTACACTGCTAATCCATTCATAGGTACTTTTGTATTAGTATTACCGTAGGCTGATGAGTTTAAAAATCTGGAAGTCTATTGTGTTTCCATATTTTGTCATGATATTTACTTGCCATTTATTTTATTCCAGTCTTTGTCAGCAACTGAAGTTAAATGCCTTAATTTCATCTTCCTACTTACCACTCTCAAGCATTTGTTTTCTTGATGTTTTATATTGTTCTTCCTGATCTTGTCTCTCATCTTCACTCTTATTGTCTTCCACGAAATGAGGAGGGAGGGAAATGCCATTGTTAAAGTGCTTTCAGTCTAGTTGGAGCTGTCTGAATTTCTTTTCAGTGTTGCACCGCACTGTAATGATTCTGTCGTAAGTGCATTATATGCAGCACCGTAATTTTGTGGCCAATCATACATATTTATTTCATTATGATTATGTATGTATTATGTTTGTTATGGTACTGCCTATGGGCTAACTGAGAATGGGGCCCCCTTGTGCAAGGCATTGTGTAAACACAAGATAAGAGACAGTCCTTTCCCCAAAGAGCTTGCACTCTAAATAGCCAAGACAAAATAGAGAGGAAAGGGATACAACACACAAGCAGAGGGAGTCATGATGGTTTGTAAACTTTAAATTCTCTGATTGTGCATTTTATTGGTTTGTGTTTGTTGTGAACTCTTTTGGATGGGGTTTTGTTAGGAGGGAAGTGGCTAAATGGAAAGACAAAGGAAGAAAGCATGCTAGCAAGAGCTGGAGCCTGTGAGGAAGGAGATGGGAGGGGGTTGGAGCGAAGAGCCAATCAGTACAGTGGAGAAGAACATTCAGAGTGAAGACTGCAGAAAGCAGCCTGATGACATCACTATCCGGCATGCTTGCTTACACTCCTTCACAGCTGCTCCTGCCAGTTTAAGGCCACATCCACACTAATAACTTTTGCTGGTATAATTATGTAAGTTGGGAGTGTAAATTTTTTTTTACATTTCTATACCAGAAAAACCCCTACTGTTGTTTTAGTTAAATCAGCAAGAAAGTTTATTTTGATTGGGAAACCATGGGTATAAGCTACACCAGCAAAAGTACTTTTTTGCCCGCATAAGATCTGACTACACTAAGAGGGTTTTCTGGTATCGCTATATTAGAAAACCTTTTCTAGTGTAGACCTAGCTTAAGTCTCTGGCTGGTTCCTTCCTGCAATTTCTTGCCCCAAGGCCACATGCATGGCTTGTGGGAGGAGTGGGACCACATAGCCCTAGTGCTTCCAGAAGAGAGGATCTCTTCTGCATGGTTCCGAGTTGAGAGCTGTGGGTGGCTTACGCATTATTCTTATCAGCTTTTGATAAGTGCCTCTTGCTCGCATGCCGTAACGATAAGATTGGAATTTTCACAAAAGATGCCTAATTTCCATGTCCTGAGGCTCCCTGTGTTCTTAGAGGATACCATAATGTCAGATGGAACTTTCCTCTGGAATTGGATAATTTCATTTCCCCTTTCTTCCATAACTGAAAACTTCAGAGAATGGGTATCAGCAACTACATCAGTGATTATGACATTTCTCCCAAATGTAATGAAATGAATCCTCATCCAATACCCCCAAACTCTTATGCATCTTGTGAAGTCATTTGCAGCTGTGCGAAGCAAGCACAAAATGCTACTACTCTCATTAGGAGTGTCTTACACATGTTTGGCCCACACTTTGCCCAGAAATAAATAACTACACAAGATGCAAGGCAGTTGAAAAATAGCCCCATTGGTTCTAAATGCTCCACAGACATAACTCTAGCTAGATCAGTGGTTCTCAACTCTGGTCCACCGCTTGTTCACAGAAAGCCCCTGACACGCCGGGCTGGTTTGTTTATCTGCCGTGTCTACAGGTTCGGCCGATGGCGGCTCCCACTGGCTGCGGTTCGCCGCTCCAGGCCAGTGGGGGCTGCAGAAAGCGGTGCGGGCTGAGGGATGTGCTGGCCACCCTTCCCACAGCCCCCATTGGCTTGGAGCAGCGAACTGCAGCCAGTGCGAGCCGCGATTGGCCGAACCTGTGGACGTGGCAGATAAACAAACCAGCCTGGTGCGCCAGGGACTTTCCCTGAACAAGCAGTGGACCAGAGTTGAGAACCACTGAGCTAGATGATCCTCCCATTCTGTGAACAACGAAAAGTCCCACTGAAATCCAGGAATGCAGGATCTCTCCCCAGAATGGGATTGAAAAATTTGTTCTGATGAAGAGACTGCTATTGTGTGTACAGTATAGCATGTATCCAGCTGTACTGTAGACAGGTTTCATACACAGAGTACATATACATGAATTATAATTTTGGCATGTTGCACAACACTAGAAAACAGTAGGTGTGCCCTAGCATTATAGTTTAGAACAAAATGTGTGAAATAAATCCCTGGATTGGGATGATAAATACATTTCCTTCCCACACGTTTCCTCACCTTCCTGGAATAGTTCTGTGTAAGAAATGAGTTTAGCTCCATTAACCTGTGGGATTTCTCATGCCTTTCATCCCAAAAACCAGGAGTCAGAAGTGGCCTTAGACAGTAAATCAGACAATCTGCATAGGTATGAGAGGACAAGATATAACATATTTCTGTTACCAATGATACATCTGTGCATTACTAACCAAAAGAAAACCTCTCGTGATGTTTTAACACATTTCCTCAGAAATCTTACAGAAGTTTTTAAACAGACACATTTTGTTTGCTGATTAAGCCTGGGAATATCTAAAGGACTATAACTGTTGATAAATGTCAGTATATTGACATTAGAACATAGTCATCTTATAAAATAAGATACTCATGTCCATGCGGAAGTCCATGCGGAAGTTTTAACATAGAGCCTAATGCAGTTATAGTGGTAGAATGAAGACTTCAGCTTTGCATTCAGGTCAGACTTGTATTTAAATTAGATTAGGATATAATGAATACTGCTTTTAGTATGGATGATGCTTAGACTGACTGCCTTACTCAACACAGATAGCACTTAAAAATGAAAACCTCACTAGTTCATGGTGAAGATTTTACAGTATTTAAATGGAAGCCATTTTAGTGCTTCACAAATGGATCCTTTTTATGCATTCCCTGGCTATGCACATCTTTTTGGAATTAAGGTGTTTTATCTTATAGTCATAGCTGACTTCTTTTAGGAGATGACTTCATAACCTGCATGAGAAACCTGTGGTGGCAGTGGTTGGCTTTAACATGATAAGGCCTTCTAGGCTAGAGAAGAAGGGTTGTAGAATTGATTTGTGTATGCTGTTTATCTGAATGTGACTTTGCTGTAATTAATTTTAACTGCTGTCCACTTTCACACAATCGTGTTCGTTCTGTCATACATTAATACGTGGTGTGGTTTTGGTGACTTTGAATTTCCCTCTGGTCTGTTTCAGATGTGAAGGTTGTGGGTAGACAGGCTGTATAATTTCATTCAGATTATTTTTTTACCCTGAATCCAGAGTGCAAATGCAAAAATTGTATTCCTCTCCAAGTAAAGCCATTAGTAATTGTTAGAGCAGTGGTGGAATGTGGACTGGTTGTACACAAACTGGAGCTGGAAGTCCAACATTAAAACTAATCACTGCCATTGTCCTAACAGAGCAGCAATGAAGCATTAATTAAGCACATTGGAAATCCCGTCCTTGGGGAACCAACTGGCTGAAAACATATGGGTCTTATTCATGGCTGTCATAAATATAAAGGGAAGGGTAAACCCCTTTGAAATCCCTCCTGGCCAGGGGAAAGCTCCTCTCACCTGTAAAGGGTTAAGAAGCTAAAGGTAACCTCGCTGGCACCTGACCAAAATGACCAATGAGGAGACAAGATACTTTCAAAAGCTGGGAGGAGGGAGAGAAACAAAGGGTCTGTGTCTGTCTATATGCTGGTCTTTACCGGGGATAGACCAGGAATGGAGTCTTAGAACTTTTAGTAAGTAATCTAGCTAGGTATGTGTTAGATTATGATTTCTTTAAATGGCTGAGAAAAGAATTGTGCTGAATAGAATAACTATTTCTGTCTGTGTATCTTTTTTGTAACTTAAGGTTTTGCCTAGAGGGGTTCTCTATGTTTTGGAATCTAATTACCCTGTAAGATATCTACCATCCTGATTTTACAGGGGGGATTTCTTTATTTCTATTTACTTCTATTTTTTATTAAAAGTCTTCTTGTAAAAAACTGAATGCTTTTTCATTGTTCTCAGATCCAAGGGTTTGGGTCTGTGGTCACCTATGCAAATTGGTGAGGCTTTTTATCCAACATTTCCCAGGAAAGGGGGGGTGCAAGTGTTGGGAGGATTGTTCATTGTTCTTAAGATCCAAGGGTCTGGGTCTGTAGTCACCTAGGCAAATTGGTGAGGCTTTTTACCAAACCTTGTCCAGGAAGTGGGGTGCAAGGTTTTGGGAAGTATTTTGGGGGGAAGGACGTGTCCAAACAGCTCTTCCCCAGTAACCAGTATTAGTTTGGTGGTGGTAGCGGCCAGTCCAAGGACAACGGGTGGAATATTTTGTACCTTGGGGAAGTTTTGACCTAAGCTGGTAAAGATAAGCTTAGGAGGTTTTTCATGCAGGTCCCCACATCTGTACCCTAGAGTTCAGAGTGGGGGAGGAACCTTGACAATGGCTTTCTGGAAAATAAAACAAACTCTAAATTTTAAAGCAATTGCAGTATCTTTTTAAAATGCCAGAGGGACAGCCCTGGAATTTGTCTAATTAGATGTAAATAATGTTCATGTGGAGGCAAAATTCCCCACATTGCCATGCTGATGTGACTCGACCTTGACCAAGAGGGCATCTAAATGGTTGAGAGCTTAGTTTATTCTCCTTGCCCCTTTCTTCCTGAGACAGCTAATTGTGAGTGTTGGTTTTTGAGATGTAGACACCTTTCCCTTGGGAATTGTACAGACCCTACCGATTCATTTTCAGCCAATGAGTTTGCCACTACCATTTCAGTCTTGAACTAAGCACTGAAGCAGAAGTGATAATGTTAATATTCTAGTTCCACTTCCCTGACCCACTCTATGCCCCTATTTATATCTTTCAGTAAACAAAGACATGGAGCAGAAAATATGGTTTCGAAGGCCAGTAATTGGTTTTACTTTTTCAATGTGAACTTTAAGACTACCACACAATTCTCCTTCCAGTCCCCCAGAATTGAATAACACAATAGCAAATGTATAATGCTATACCTAAAGATTATTAAAACAAATACACTTCAAAAAGAAATCACTGAATACAAATATACTATATTTAATATTTAAGCATGTCAGAATACATGCAATAAAAGTGAAATTATTTTCTGCTAAGTGACTCTGTAAAAATAAAATTGTGAAGTTACGTGTTTACAGGGGCTCCGTCATTTCCAGTTCAAATATTTTCAGTTTACAAATAGATACATAGTTTTTCTTCTAACTGCAAACTCATCCTAAGAGCCGAGACTCAGGCGGGGTTCTTTCCTGATCATGCATTGTTACAAGTCGGGGGAAAAGGCCAATTTATTCTCCAGTGACATTTATCTTATGCCAGTGCCTTTAGTGGGTTAGCTAAGGTGTACGTGATTGCCTTTGTAAGCTGTACTGTGTAAGTGAACCCCTGTGCTTCTGTGGAATGCCATTGACTTCAGCTCTGCATGGTTGCAGGTGTCTGCCCATGTACAATAGCTTGCAGGATCAGGAACTTAGTGAGTGATTCTGTTGATGAACTGGAAAGAATAGAATCTGGCTTATTCTTTTTTAGCTGTGTTATCTTAGCTGGATTACCACATGTGAATGGTGGTACATACTTTTGTTCCCAGATTAAGAAATTATGACTCTGAATGCACACAGGATGCAGATCTGTGAAAAAAGGTGTCATTATTCTAAGAAAGAAATGAGTCCTTGTGGCACCTTAGAGACTAACCGATTTATTTGAGCATAAACTTTCGTGAGCTACAGCTCACTTCATCAGATGCATACTGTGGAAAAAACAGAAGGTGTTTGTTTTTATACATACAAATCATGAAAAAATGGGTGTTTATCACTACAAAAGGTTTTCTCTCCCCCCCACTCCACTCTCCTGTTGGTAATAGCTTATGTAAAGTGATCACTCTCCTTACAATGTGTATGATAATCAAAGTGGGCCATTTCCAGCACAAATCCAGGGTTTAACAAGAACATCTGGGGCGGGGGGGGCGGTTAGGAAAACAAGGGGAAATAGGTTACCTTGCATAATGACTTAGCCACTCCCAAATAACAGAACGCCACTAGCCGTCACCTTCAGCCCCCAACTAAAACCCCTCCAACGCATTATCAAGGATCTACAACCTATCCTGAAGGATGACCCAACACTCTCACAAATCTTGGGAGACAGGCCAGTCCTTGCCTACAGACAGCCCCCCAACCTGAAGCGAATATTCACCAGCAACCATATACCACACAACAGAACCACTAACCCAGGAACCTATCCTTGCAACAAAGCCCGTTGCCAACTGTGCCCACATATCTATTCAGGGGACACCATCACAGGGCCTAATAACATCAGCCACACTATCAGAGGCTCGTTCACCTGCACATCTACCAATGTGATATATGCCATCATGTGCCAGCAATGCTCCTCTGCCATGTACATTGGTCAAACTGGACAGTCTCTACGTAAAAGAATAAATGGACACAAATCAGATGTCAAGAATTATAACATTCATAAACCAGTCAGAGAACACTTCAATCTCTCTGGTTACGTGATTACAGACATGAAAATTGCGATATTACAACAGAAAAACTTCAAATCCAGACTCCAGCGAGAGACTGCTGAATTGGAATTCATTTGCAAATCGGATACAATTAACTTAGGCTTGAATAGAGACTGGGAGTGGCTAAGTCATTATGCAAGGTAAACTATTTCCCCTTGTTTTCCTAACCCCCCCTCCCCCAGACGTTCTTGTTAAACCCTGGATTTGTGCTGGAAATGGCCCACCTTGATTATCATACACATTGTAAGGAGAGTGATCACTTTAGATAAGCTATTACCAACAGGAGAGTGGGTTTGTGTGGGGGGGGGGAGAAAACCTGGATTTATGCTGGAAATGGCCCACCTTGATTATCATACACATTGTAAGGAAAGTGATCACTTTACATAAGCTATTACCAGCAGGAGAGTGGAGTGGGGGAGAGAAAACTTTTGTAGTGATAAACACCCATTTTTTCATTATTTGTGTGTATAAAAACAAACATCTTCTGTTTTTTCCACAGTATGCAGCCGATGAAGTGAGCTGTAGCTCACGAAAGCTTATGCTCAAATAAATTGGTTAGTGTCTAAGGTGCCACAATTACTCCTTTTCTTTTTGCGAATACAGATTAACACAGCTGTTACTCCTATCATTATTCTAAGAGCAGAAATAGACATTAAGAACCCTGTCAAGTTTTTGATTTGTCCTTTACTCTTTGTTCAGTGTTTAGGAAATGAACAAAATACATTTGTACACATTTTTAAATAAAATCCTATACATTGATTCTCCCCTTTCCCCTCTTTCCACACACACATCTTGAGACTGCCCTATATTTTTCTTTATGCATCAACATCATCATTATTATTAATTATTTGTACTGGAGTATGTGATGGGGTATAGAAATCACACATTGGAGAGCAAGGGGTTAAGGAGCAGCTTTGGGCCCAGGCAGCCCTGTCCAGTTGCACCTGCAAAGCCTGCACCAGCTGGAGGTGGGGTTTTAAAGGGGATGCAGAGTAGCTCAGAAGGGGTCAGGCAGGGAGGGAGCAGACCTCTGCTCTGAGCTATGAGGAAGTACTTCCCAGGAGCTCTCATGGCCAGAGACCTAGAAAAACAGACCCGATAGAAACCTACAAAGGAGGACTGGTGACTGACTGGAAGGTCAGAGATTTTATGTGTAATTCTGTAATTTACTCCATGGGGAAAAGGGAAACTTGGGTAGGAAGTGGTCCTGGGGTCAGCTACGTAGCACCTCAAAGTGTAGAATGTAGCTGCCTGCCATCAGACCCTGGATTGGAGCCTGGTGGAGACAGTGAGCCTGGGCTCCACTGCCCCCTTCCCAACGACCGGACAACAGAAGCCTTTAACTTCGTAGGGGGTGCAGCTGGGGAAGACCTTGACTCTTCAAGGGCCCAGACCCCAAAGTCCCTGTACTAAAGTGAAAGCCCTGAAGTGCTCATGGGAGCTGAGGGACAGGACTATATCTGAAAAGGGGCAACTGATCTCTGGCTCCTTGTTTTGGTTACTCTTATATCTGAGGGGGAATGGTGCATTGTTTACAATCGATACTTAAATTCCCCACTTGGTTAGAAAAATGCTAAAGGAGATCAGATCATAGAATCATAGAATATCAGGGTTGGAACGGACCTCAGGAGGTCATCTAGTTCAACCCCCTGCTCAAAGCAGGACCAATCCCCAACTAAATCATCCCAGCCAGGGCTTTGTCAATCCTGACCTTAAAAATATCTAAGGAAGGAGAGTCCACCACCTCCCTAGGTAACACATTCCAGTGTTTCACCACCCTCCTAGTGAAAAAGTTTTTCCTAATATCCAACTTAAACCTCCCCCACTGCAAGCTGAGATCATTACTCCTTGTTCTGTCATCAGCTCCCACTGAGAACAGTCTAGATCCATCCTCTTTGGAACCCCCTTTCAGGTAGTTGAAAGCAGCTATCAAATCCCCCCTCATTCTTCTCTTCCGCAGACTAAACAATCCCAGTTCTCTCAGCCTCTCCTCATAAGTCATGTGTTCCAGTCCCCTAATCATTTTTGTTGCCCTCCACTAGACTCTTTCCAATTTTTCCACATCCTTCTTGTAGTGTGGGGCCCAAAACTGGACACAGTGCTCCAGATGAGACCTCACCAATGTCGAATGAGGGGAACAATTTTGAGTCTCTTCTAATTGAATCTTCTCTCTCCTCACGAGGCATGTGTATTCAGAAGAAGCTTCATTGTGTTGGTTTGGAGCTTACAAAATATGAGTGCGGATTTGCAAAAAACAAACTACCCAAACTTGTCACATCTCTACAAATATATGGTGGCCTTGTGATCTAGTGCCAAAAGGCTTTATTTTAAGTGATCAAAGCTACAATTGACACTAATTACTGTTTTCTTTTAGTTCCAGAAGGAGAACTCCTGCTTTTGCTCATATTCCATACCTCATCAGGGACAGATCCTTCTCATATTAAATGTCTTCAGTATTCATAAACCAGTGAATACTATGATTAATCCAATATTTCTTGTTCAGCAAATTCAGTTTGTCTCTGTTGTTAGAGGTTATATTGACAGCACATCTGGAAAACTGGGACAAACCTGGCAGTGACTCAAAGTACATGTGGGCTTCTTGCAATCCAGTCAAAGTTATAAAAGTAGAATGCCATGATTTCCTAGGTAATAATTACAATAAAGCTGTATATATTTCTTACAGCCAAGTAATACATATTGGACGCAAATGTAGTAAGGGCACATTGCTTGTCTATCTTTCCATTTGCAGCTACAATGCTACAAAAATTGTGTTGTGCCTAATAGAATTTGACATAATGTTCTTAATCATTTAAAGCAAGAAGTTATTGGATTTTAAAACGCTGACTTAAAGTGCATTCTAGATGGACTCATACTGCACTTACAATGATGTCTTAGATCTCAAAATGTTTTACAAATGATCAATGCCTATCTCTATTTCCCAGGTAGATATGCTGAGATACAGAGGGGTATAGTAGCTGGTCAATGTAACCTGAAAATCAGTGAATAAAACCCAGGCACCAGATTCTTCTTCCACAAACATGATCAACTCAACTGAAAGCAATGGAAATTTGTCTTGCCTGAGGAGATTCCAGGCCTATAATGTCTGACTCACCACTAGTACATTCTCACAACTAGAATTACCATAAGTTCCACACTAATCATTAGTCTGTGCATTGACCCACAGTTTGATCTCATTTCTAGTAAGATTTCAAGTAAATTAACACACTAAACAAGCATTCTGACACCAAGATGCAGCATTCGTTTTGAAATGACAAGCACACAATGATGCCAGAGTTACTCAACATAGTTTCCTGACATGGCTTCCCCATTTACCATTCAGTGTACAGCAAGGACGTATGAAGAATGTATAAACATCAGCAGAAGATCATTGTGAAAGCACCCTCTACATGCTCTCATCTGAGGGAGGGTACAATAGGCACAGAAAACATATACAGCAGATTCCGATTAATAGGAAGTCGGATATTGACAACTTCTGCTTAATAGCACCATTTTGCCGGAACCAATCCCATCCACTTTCAAGTCAGTGGGATTCAGATATCAGCAATGGCATGCTGCTTATTAACAACATTTTTGGAAGAGAGGCCCCAGCTTCAGGCAGGTTTGCGAGGCTGCAGCCAGGGAAGAAAGTGGTGAAGGGTCCTGAGCACCCACCTCAGGCCGGTTTCCAGGGCTCTAGCCAAGGAAGGATGTGCTGGAACGTGTCTCCCCTGCCTGCAGGCTTGCACACCCGCTTGCGGCTGGTTCTCAGCTCGTCCCAGCACTTCCTTTTGGGGCTGCAGCTCCGCAAACCTGTCTGCATAGAGGGACTACACAGGAGGCAAGGGGCTGCAGGCTGGGAGGGGAGCAGCAGCCTGGATGTTGGAGGTGCATGGTACCTCTTTCTGTGCTCTTTGGACTATGTCCTGCTGGGGAACTGCACCCAGTGAAGGAAGCACTAGGACGTACTGAGCCCCGACCACTGGAGAGTGCACAGAGACATACAGCTCCACATGTGCCCAGCATGATCCCTACTCCCTGTAAAAAGCCCCAGCCTCGGGTGTAGCTCTGCCTACAGGCAGGGTTGCAGCCATACAGCCAGGGAAGGCGTATCCCAGTGCTTCCTTCCCTGGCTTCTGCCCTGTAAACCTGCCTTCTGCTTATTAGCAGCTGCTGGATAATGTTGGCAGCTGTGGGGTTGCCAACAAATGCAATCTACTGTACAACATTTTTACCATATTGATTTTATTGAGGAAGTCTTGGAGGATGGAGCCAAAGCCCTGAGATCAGCCCAGAAGGAAGTCAAAGGACTGGAGATTTAGTCAGGAGATTCAGAAATATTTGGCTTGCTGAATAAGGACATCATCCGTGCTGCTTAGCTAATGAATTTTATTTAGTAACGAATTGTTATTTAACAGTGTACATTTTTGGTTGTCCACCATGGAGCCTGAAATGGGACTCAAACCCTTCTAGTTTTGAAAAGTCAGCAGAAATTTTTAGGATCTATGAAGCACACTGTCTCACAGAACTAAGGGTTTTTCTCTACAGGGCCATTATTGCAGGTTTCCTCTTTTCGTTACAAGATCATTGCTGATTTCGGTAAGGACAAATCAGCTTTTTAAGGAAGTAGGCTGTTGAAATTCTGCAGTGACTGAAAGTGTATCTGCTGTGACAATCTTTAAAACTCCTTAATACTTCTTGGGGCAGAGGTGGGCATGCAAACGTTTTGCACAAAATAAATGGAGGAGCTTGGAAAGGAGTCCAAGCAATGTAGCTATTCTGGCTGGCTCTGTGAACACCCACTAATTGGCTAGCTTGAAAGGGCTACCCTCTGGATCCATGACCTCAGAGTGCAATCACTAGAGCAGTGCCAAGGCATCCTGGGCTCTATGTATGCTTTCCAGCTAAAAGGGAGGATATGCTGCACCCAGATGGATCCAGCGATCCCCAACAGCATATTTCGTTTAGGCTTCCTGGGAAATAGAACCATACAGACACAGGCAACTTCTTCAGCTTTATTTAACAGGCTCCATGACTGACTAGCATTTTCAAACAGCCAGATTGTGTAGTCAGGTTTCAGCTGGCTGGAACTATGTTGTATGTACAAAGTGGAAGGATTAGACTGGAAAGAGAGATCTAGGCTTCATCAATCCTTCTTTCTTATCTGCTGCACTGATAGTAGCAAATGGGACTAAATTAAATACAAGGACTTATTCAACATTTACTAACATAACCTATCAGAAAACTTTGCCTGTATAAGGAGAAAAGACAAACTAATCATTATCTTAATTTACATGTGCAATGAATTCTCCAGTTTGTGAAGTGGCCAGATGGGATGTAAAAGGAAATGGGATAAAACCAATAGTGGTGTTAATAGGAAAAATAAGAGCAACTTGGCAAAGTGACAAAATTTCTTTTTTTATTCCCATTACCCAAGGAGGGCACCCAAAAAAGTGGCCCCCAAGAGTTTAAACCTTTTCATGTAATCTTTAATTTTTGTTACAATCATGGTTTCCAATTTAAATCCACTGCTTCCCCTGCTCTGTGTATCTGCCACACACTGGTATACTGTCAAAACAACGTACAAGGGTAGTCTGTTATTTGCTAAGCACTGGCAGTATGCCAGGTGCTATACAAAACACAAAAAAGAACAGTACCTGCCTAAGGAGTTTACAGGCTAAAAGAGAGACATAGCTAAGGCAAGATGCACTAGGAGACCCAGAGGAGGCTGATAACTCAGTTCATCGATTTTTAATTTATTTATGAATTTTAATATCAATTTTAGCTCAGTCTGTCTCCTATGCAGCATTGTGGTGGTGAAGGCAGATAACTGATTGAGAGCCTTGCTGAAGAGCACCTTTGGAAGGGATGTCAATGAGCAGAGGGTGAGCCCTTACTGCACTTGGATTGGGAGCTTGTTCCCCGGAAGGTTACAGGGGATTGACAATGTGGGAGGAGGCTATTATTAGTAGAAGTATGCTATATGAACAGGGTGGGTATGGTGTGGGAATCGGTGCTGCCTAAGAGGAGGCAGTTGCTGTTATAAAGGTAGGATGGGACCAGGGCTCAATCATGTTCACTAAAATATTATTTTACAATTTATGCTCTGAGCAACAGTAAAGAGCATATGTTTTAATTCAGATAAAAAAAATTGAAGTGTAGATGAAGTGTTTCATCAGGCTGAGGCTCTTCCTGGTTGCCAGCAGAGTTCCTTGGAGAACAGATAAACAGTGGGGAGGTAGTTAGAGTTGACCTGAGACTGCTTTAAACCTGTACTGGAGGCTGAAACTTCTGCTGACTGGCCCCAGAATATGAGGAACAAAAGTGACCACCTCGACTCGCTGAACCTCAGTTCAGGCTAGGACTATATGTAAGCGGGGGAATAGTCCCGCTATTGTGGGGAACTTTCCTGGCTTCTCCACTACCCCAGTGAAGTGGGCTAGCAAAAGGATCTGAGTCCTCGCTCCCACTTCCTTTACCCAGTGGCCTCCCTGCCCTTGAGGACTCCCCTTCCACTCTCCTGTCTGGCAGAGTCCTCGTAACCCCAATAAGGCTAGGTCCAGGATTCCTGGGGGGCTCGATCCCCAACCCTGCTGTGGTCACCTAGGACAGGGACTAGGGTGTCCCCACTCCGGGGTACTCTCTCTCTCTGCACTGGACACTTCTCTGACCCACTGACTATTACATACAATTTAAAGCAAATGCAAGTTATTTAATCAACAATTAATTTTAAAAAGAATAAGGAAAAATGGGAAAGGTTAAAGGAAACACATCAACCCGCTCTCTGGCAGGGAACATCACAAACGGTGTCTCTGGAATGTCAGGGCAGTTCACAGTCTGTTCCTTGTAAGTCCCAGGCATTCTTCTCAGGCCCTGGCTGTGCTGCAGGGATGCCGTGGGTTGGATGCTTGCTCTGGTGGTGGCCACACGCTCTCAGGCTCTAAGTGGTAGGAACCCTCCTTCCCCATGTCGCCCCCGCCCTTTCGGGGTTACGATCCAAGCCTGGCCTGCAGAGCCTCTTGGCTGAGGTGTCTCCCTCTGCTGGGCCCGCTGCCCAGGGTCCCCCTCGCTCTTCCCAGCTGCTCACCGCACCCAGCTCCGGACTGCTCCAGCCCCAGCTCCACCACTCTGTCTCAGCGCTGCTGCTGCTCTGCCTCCAGCTCCCTGGGCTGCTTCTTTGGCCCCTCTGCCTCTGGTTGCTACAGCTCTGCTCCCAGGACAAGTCTGCTCTCTCTGGGCTGTGCCTCTGGCTTTGGGGCTGCAGCTCTGCTCCCAGGACAGGGTCTGCTCTCTCTGGATCTGGCACAGCTCTGCTCCCCAGCGCAGCTTGCGCCCCTGCTTTCCCCTAGCTCGGCCCCACTCTGTCTGACCCAGGCAATTCCAGCTAACACGGAGGGCGGGACCTCCCTGGCCTCCTGACTCGCTGATTAGCCTGCCCGCCCTGTCATTCAGGCTGACCTGGAGCATTGGCCTCTCCCCATTGTTCCTGGAGACTATCAGTTTCGGGGTCCTGATTTCCCATAGACCCTTCGCTTTTTAGTACTGGGAGCTAGCCAACCAAAACACCCCCACTGAATGTTAGTAAGGGGGCAACAGTCCCCTTACATATAACAGTGTTTAAAAGAGAACTGGATAAATTCATGGAGGTTAAGACCATTAATGGCTATTAGCCAGGATGGGTAAGGAATGGTGTCCCTACCCTCTGTTTGTCAGAGGGTGGAGATGGATGGCAGGAGAGAGATCACGAGATCACTTGATCATCACCTGTTAAGTTCACTCCCTCTGGGGCGCCTGGCATTGGCCATTCTTGGTAGACAGGATACTGGGCTGCATGGATCTTTGGTCTGACCCAGTATGGCCATTCTTATGTTCTTATTCCTGCACCAAGCAGAGTTCAGCCAGAACAGAAAATTGGGGCCTGAGGCATGGCTGCTTTCATAGATGAGTGCATCACCGCATCGCTTTCGTAGAAATTCAGCTTTCACAAAAGCAAATAGATATCCAGGCATTTTTTAGCCTGTTCATTTTCCCCATGAGACTTGCATACAACTCCTATTGAAGTCAACAGGAGTGTTATGTTCTTCTGAGGACAGATTTTGGACTTCACTTTATATTAATCTGTAATGTGAGAATGTGTGCACTTGAAGGAGACTTAACTAGTAATTGTATCTGTTGTCTGCAGAATGTGAGTTCTTTATATTATTCAAATCCTTAAAATGTAAATCATCCTATTTTCATAATCTCACCTTTATTGTCAATGTCTTTTTTTTTCTAAGCCCTTGCACTTTATCCCTCATCGAGTAGTTTCACGTTAAGGTTAGCATTATCATGTAAAGCAGCTGCTTTCAAATCCTCTGGAGTTAGTGCCACTGCAGGCGGTGGGGCAGCGGGCACAATTTGGATCTGTGTTCTAGGATGAGGAAAGTAACAGATGATCCATGCATGTAAGTATTTTAGAATGTTAGAAGAATGCTAGAATGACACAAGAATGCTATGAGCATGCCACACAATGTGCCCTGCTGCATTACCATTACATAGGGAAAACACTAATGACTGACAGATTATTTTAATTTTGTTAGTCGGTAATAAAAATGATTATTCATAGGAAAAAATGTAACCAGACCAAACAAAAGCTATCCATGCCTTTGTTAAAGGAATTACAGTATGTTGGAGTAATCGTTTAAGAACCTCAGACAAAGATTATCCTTGTAATGCCACATCAGTCACTGAGACCTTTGATTAACTTGGGCTTCATCAGTGCAGAAGGCATGAACTGAATTTATTCAAAGGCTGACTGAACTGACACTAGCCATTTGGGGAAAAAAAATCTAAGCAGTGAGGTTACATGTGAATAGTTATAAATTTATGATAAAAAATATAAGGAGAATTACTCTTCATGCCTGGAACATAAACTGGAAGTAATTCTCTCCCCCACAGCAGAGTTATAGATCAAGGTGTTTTACATGAGTATTATGCCTTGCTCTGAAGCATTTGGCCACCATTCAAGGCAGAAGACTACTCTGCAGTATGGCAGGTCTTACATCCTTATGCAATTTAACTGTCTACCTACTGCCATACATTATACTAGTGGAACGCATCTCAAGCAGTAAGGAATTTATTCTTACAAGGGACCTATAAGGTAGGGAAGGATTATCTTCATTTTACAGATGGGGAACTGAGGCACAGAGAGAGTAAATGACTTGTTCAAGGTCACACAGGAAATCATGTGTCAGAGCCAGAATCACAGTCATGGTCTCCTGAATCTTGATCCTGTGCTGTAACCACAGACCATCCTTCCTTGATTGTTTGTGCTAATATCCCATTTCTACATCTTTTCTCTGACCTCTTTTGGGTTTATTCATCCATTTTCTTCATCTCCCTTTGCTTGTGTAGCAGCCATTCTCTCCTCTCCCCTCCCACGCCCCCGCTCCTTAGCAGCAAGGGCAGTTGAAAAGAATTAAGTTAGACAGAAGAGTTATATTCCTCTTCTGTCTAAAATATGTCAAACGTATGCAGGGTATTTTCAGAAATTTTCTTACAATCTTAGTGTAGTTTGGGGTTGAGTAAATATGAATTTTACAGACTTCTAGCGTGGGAGGAGTTACTGCATACATTTCTGTTTTCCTTTTTGTTTTCTTTTGATGATGGTTTAGGTGTTTTGGATGGATACATCATTTGTGATTTCAAAATACAGCTACTTGCACAAAATTACTGTCTTAAAGGAAAACTTCCTTTTCACTAAGTTTCCTGTGATATTTGCTAACTATTTGCAAGAATTTAAAGGATCTTCTGGGTTTTGGGGGGACTCTATTTTTCTCATGCCTTCCTCTTGATTCCAGACTCCAATGCAGCAGAATTAGAGGCTTCACTTATGAGTTACAGTATATGCAGATCACATGGACACAGTCTCCATGGAAACTGTCTAATTTGTGCTTATATTCAATTAGAATTGTCCATTACCTCTCCAAATGAAATTTAATTTGAATACATGTGCCAGTCATTTTTTAAAATCGTATGATATTCCTTTTCTGTCATTTGACTGACTAGATTTCTAGGAGGTTGAACGTGAATGAAAAAGTTTATTTAACTATGATAAGTGTAGGAATACATGTTACTTTTTCTGAAACTTTTAAAATATTTTCTGATTCTTTTTTCCATACACTATCTGGATTCTACTTCCCACTCTTATAAAATCAGTTATATTAGCTGAAGCCTAGAGTGAAGCATGACCAGGAACAAACATCTGTAAATGTCTAAATTAACATTTGCAACCATGTTATTTAATTTGAGTTAATTGGAAATCAGTTAATTCACATTACAACACAACTAAAAACACCAGACTAGAAAATTTACTAGGCCAAGAAATATACAAGGTGTATACATTTATTAAATACAGCATTGAAATCTGCAAAAACTGTAATTTTGTTTTCATTATAAGTCAAACCACACAAACTACATACCTGATGTGGTAATTATATAATCTTGGTACCTGAAAAGAAAAGCAGGTGTGGCCTAATTTGTAGCCTATTTCAAATGTTGAATGTCCACCTCAGAATAACAGTTGTATTCATGAATGTGAGTTAATTGGAAATCAGCTACTCGGGTTACAACTCAACAAAAAGAGAAGCCCAATATGTCACTGTGTTTGTTCTCTGAAAATGTGTGCCCCGTTTCCCAGTTACCTAAGCAGTGGTAGACAGGAAGTACCTCCCCCTTCACTTTCACTCACTCTTCTACTTTGGACCACTTGCACTTTTGATTAAAAAACAGGGTATGGGGAGAAATACTATGAAAGACCGTTTTGACTTAAAGAATTTCCTGGGAACTGTATCAGAAAAAAAAGTGAAGAAAGGACCAAAAAAGGGACATGACAAAAAATAGAGAATGTAAGGATAAGGATAATTTTAGGTACTTATATGCCCTTTGTTACTGTAGTTTCTGACCAAGTAAAGTTATTCTAAGGCACAGTGAGGCTAAGTGACTCGCCTAAGGTCACAAGGAAATCTGTGGTGAAGAGAACTAAAATGGCAAAACTAAAATGAACTAAAATGGCAGAAGAGTCACAAACAGAAAATTACTGGACCTTATACATCCAGACTTCAAAAGATTAAGTCGTGAGTGAAAGAAAATAGGCTGAAAAGCATTTATAGCAGTAAAATAAGCAGAGAGAAATGGGAAGTATTTACGACACAACTGGAGAAGTTACAATAAGAATTCTTTCCAAAGTAACTAAAAAAGGAAAACCTAAAAGGGCACCAGAAATCAATGGGACTAAGCAGAGATGGAAAAAGCAACATGCAAGCTAAAACAAAAGGCATTTATTGATACAAAGGATCTGCCCAGGTGGGAAAGTTACAAAACCAAACAAAAAGCATGAAAATAAATTTAGAAAAGCAAGAAGGGCAACAAATATTTGAGAATTTAAGATCCCTTTCCCCTCACTCTGGCCACATCATTCAGCACATACAGTATGGTGAGTCATTTAAAAATGAATGGAGAGCTTATAGCCAGGAATATGGAAATATCAGAGTTATTAAATAGTTACTTTGTTTCTGTCTTTACAGAGGAAGAGGGTGGCGATCTGCTCAAGTCGGGGATCAGTTTTCCGGGGACAACAGAGGAGGAGCTAGGTACAGATATTCTCTCTCAGATAACTTTATGCTAAGCAAGGTTAGAGGCACTTGAAATAGACTAAGAATCAGGTCTGGATAATATGCAACCAAGCAGTGAGCAAGGAAATTGATGGAGCTTTAATTTTTCCTAAGCTATCTAGATTCAATTCCCAATTATTTGGGAAGTACTACAGAAAACCTTTTTAAAAAAAAAAAAAGACCCGAAAGGAAAATAAACTAAAAAGGTATATAGTCTTTATCAAAATGTTAATGTACCTTAGTAAAGGTCTTCACCCATATGTGCATATTTTCAAATTAATTAAAATCTTAGGGGTGTGGTTTATCTGTTTGTTTTTCTTATTGAGTAGTTTTGCATTTTGTTAGGAATATTTAGCATTTCTGTCTAGACCACTACATTGTAAACTGAAAGTAAATCTTGATCATTATCCTAAAGGGTCTGGTTAAGAAAAAACCCCAGAAGACCACAGTTCGATTAAGGAGTAGTGATTCAGGGACAGGAGGCCATTGTGTTTAGCTCATCTCTTGGGGTGGGATTTTCAAAAGCAATCAGTGCTGGCCTAACTCTGCACCTACTGAAGTCAGTGAGAGTTTTGTAGATATCACTAGAAGAATATATGAGTTTTGAAAAATGTGCATTTACCAAGATTGCACATTAGAGATTAAAGGTTAAGGGAAAGAGTTATGGGATATGGCATTAATAGTGCTGGATAGAAGATTGTACTAAGAAGTGATGAAAACTATTCAGTTTAGTAAGGGGTCACAAATTAAATATTTCCACCTCCGGCCTCTGTGTGTTCTCATACTGTATGGGGTAGGTATGGTTTAAAATTCTGGCTCAGTAGTCCCTATCGATGGACGCAACTCCGGATTGCTATCAATGGAGGCAACACTGCGCCTCCTTTTTATGCCGCTCTGGCTCCCAGCTGTCCCCTTCCCTAGCACGTGGGAGTTGTAGACACATTGTGCCACTGCAGCCTACCTACTGGGAACTTTCCCCTGCAGCATTTCTGAAGACAAAGCAAATAATATATAGGTCAATGCAAGCTGGTGCAGAAATATGCGGCTCCTTTAGGTGATGGGGTAGGCAGTAGTTAGTGGAGTTCCATGTAAGCTAATGGAAAATAATTAATCAAGGAATAAGGAACCAGCCTCGGGAATATGTGCTAAATTGATCTATCATCCAGCATCCTGATTAGGAAAAGATTGTGGGGTTATTGTATAAAAGTCATTAAAACCAGTAGCAAATGTAAAGAACAGTCAATCAGAAAAAAAGCTGCATCAGGAAAGGAGCAGAAGACACAAAGAGAGGTGATATTGTTACAGTATAAGAATTCACTAAATACTGTGTGCTGTCATACCAGTCATACCACACAAAGGTATTTGTGTTGGGTTGGACCCCCCTTTTGGTGTGCCACCGGATGTGCTGGGGTCCCACTGAGCCTGCCTGTCCTACCAGCCTGGGTTTACCTTACTCTGTGCTGCTGTGACAGGCTCTCAAGCCCCTTTCCAGCACACACAGAGGCAGGAACACATCCAGCTGTAGAATCACACAGAGTCTGGGATTAACTCTCTGTGGGAGGGCTCAGCTAGGGGAATGCCGAGCTCTCCTGTGCACACACCCTCTGGAGTGTAAACCCAAAATGATATTGTCTTGCACTGAATAGAGATCTGTATAGCGTAAGCTCATAAAAATCGCCCCCTCCCTCAAAGTGGAGGGAGATATGCACAGCTCTTTGCCCTCTTCCGCCACAGTTATGAATTGCACAAACTGGGTTTTGGAATAAACAAAAAATAAGTTTATTAACTAAAAAAGATAAATTTTAAGTGATTATAAGGGATAGCAAACAGAATAAAGTAGATTACTGAGCAAATAAAACAAAACACGCAACCTAAGCTTAATTCACTAAAGAAACAGGTTAAAAATAGTAATTTCTCACCCTAAATGTTGTTTAAGGCAGGTTGCAGAGTTTCTGCTGCTTAGAGTTCCAGTTATTTCTCTTCAGAAGCTAGAGCCCGTCTCAGCCTGGACTTAGCCCTTGCCTTTCCCCAGCTTAGTTCCTTTGTTTCTTCTGGTGCTTTCAGCAGTCTTCCTTCTTGTGTGGAGAGGCAGTGGAGAAGAGCCCTGATTGACTCACTTTCCAGCCCCAAATAGGATGTACATAAGGCAGGAATCCTTTGTTTCCAATGGAAAAAATACCAGCAGTGTCCAAGGTGGTACTCCCTACCAGGTAACGTTATCCCATGACCTTGCAGTGTTAAAGCCACCAAGAGACAAGGTTTATTTGTAAGGTCCACAGGAAGGAACTCCAGGATGATGAGAGATCAACATCTTCAAAGACACATTCTGTTGTCTTTTCTAATGGCCCATTCAGGCTGATCGCCTACTGGTAGGCGTTCCCCAAGTGTACACACAGTTGTAATTGTTACATAGTCAATATTCCTAACTTCAGATACAGAACTGATACATGCATACAAAGTGGATAATCACATTCAGCAAATCATAACCTTTCCAATGATACCTCACATGTCACATCTTGCATAAAACATATGCAAAGTTATGTCATATTCATATTACAACAATATTTTTATGAATATGGGGTGCAGCATCACAGTATTGTTCTCTTGGATTCTAAGTCCAAAGAATCTGAGGTCCCCATTCTTCCCATATAGGAGAATAACCTATGTAGGGGTAGGAAGTTCTGTGAGTTTCAATTTAAGCTTCCAATTAATTCTTTCCTCATGGACCTGTTGTGCATCCTCCCACCTTACTTCTGCAGAAGAAACCAGGGATTCTGCTTCCTTAACTGACAGATCACCAAGATACGTGATAGACAAGAGGCACCCTCATGGCAATTTTATGTAAAGCCTCGGTATGCATGACTGGGGGTGGAGGATTCCATAGAATTTGTTCCATTATTTCCAATTCATTATTATGTGAACCAGAGTAAGATGTCTCTGATAAGGCGTTTGGTCTTGTGCTCATTGAAATCAGTGGGAACCAGATCAGATCCTAAAAGGGAAGCTTGCTTTTATCACTTGTACTCTAACCCAAACAACAGTTAGTACAGGAGAAGTGTAGGCACCTATTGTCCCCAGCAGGATATGGATAATTCCAATTGAAATCAGTGGAAGTCTCCTATTGGCAGAGAACAGGGCCCCTGTTTTCTAATATTAAAATTATATTAGAAACAGTCTGCAGTAGAGAAAAAATACATGATGTCTTTGATGAACTCCAACCCCATAGGTGTGGGCTTTTGATCTGGGCATAGAATGCTGACCCGAGAAGTCCTGGTTTTGACACAGATTTGCCCCTAATCTAGGGCAAATCACTTAATCTCTCTGCCTCCATTCTCCTGTTTCTAAAATTTGGATAATATTACCTGCCTAGCTTTCAGGGATATTGTCAGGATTAACTAATGTGTGTACAGTATTTCACAAATTTTAAAGCACTGTGTAAGTGCCAAATAGAATTATTTATAATCCCCTGCATAAAGTGAGAGAAGCTATCAAGGGACAGGACCGAGATCAACTCTGGCATAGTATTGATTCTGCAAAACAGCTCATCAGTTTATACAGCCAAAAGCTTATTGGATTCTTTTAAAAAGGCTTACCAAAGCTTTTGAACCCACTTTATTCTGTAGAGTAATATTTCAAAGGTTTCTACATTGTTGTTTGTTTAATGGAGATCACAATATGGAAAGAGCTTTCGTTATTATGAAATCTACTATCCAGCTTGATCCAGCATTCCTCCCATACCCAAATCCCCATTGTTTCCATTGGGAACATCCACTGAGAGGCAACATGGTCAACAAGGAAGGGCCTCAGAGTGGGAGTCATAAAGTCTGACATGCTGCATGACCTTGAACAAGTCACTTTAAATCTCTGGATCTGCAAAACTTCAGTTATTAAAACTTGCCGGCCGCAATGCAATATGTTGAGATCTATGATGATGTGTGATCTCTAAATACACAGTTTTATTAATATTATTATTAATGTAGGATGGGCCCATAGAGAGTAGCATTCTGTGAAGCTATGCTTTATGCTAGTATTTAAATTCTAAAGTCCTAGATCAGAGACCTCATCTCGTTTTGGCCTGTAAAGTGACTGTTCACTTTGGACACCACAGAAATAATGCTAGCCTAAGGTCACTGAGAGAAATAAGGAAAATGTATTATATTTCAAGGGACCAAATTGTAAAAGAAAAGTTTGGGGTGGTGGGTGGGAGGAGAGGCTGCATTTCAAAAAAGTTTTAATGGGTGATTTTCATACTGGAATAAATAGGGAAAAGATAACCATTATTAAAAATGTATTGAGACAGTTGTTTTTTTAATTCCCATTTGTAGCAATAAAGATATTTGTGTTTTACAAGTCTTCACTACTCGTCGGGCAGCGTCTTGTGTTTGACTCTATTCATATGAGGAATTGCTGTAAAAATGGTTTTAATGTCACAAATTGAACATTATGACTTAAGGCAGTATTGATAGGAAAGAAAGCTAGGATGGATACAACTTTTTCTGAAATAAACATTTAAACCCTGATCCTTCAATTTGATATGTCTCGCTAGGTACAACTAGCTAGATACAACCCTTATCACTGAGCATCTCTCAGTTATTAAATGATTTTACACTCATAACTGCCTGGTGAAGTAGGGGGAAGTATGATCCCCATTTTACAGACTTGCCTAAGGTGTCACAAAAAGTGTGAATAAAACTCAAAACTTCTGTATCCCAGTCCAGTATCCTATCCACTAGGCCATCTCTCTTCTTAATGATTCCTGATGGCAGACCATTAGAGCATCATGGAATGTAATGGGAGTCAATGAGACTCAGAGGCCTTCCCCCCACACACCCCAGATTGCCGGAGTGGTATGTAAATTTGTAATTAGTAAACACACTAAGAAAAAATAGATCTTAGGTACTTATATGGCCCCCATTAGGATCTGAGGACCTCAGAATCTTTAATGTATTTATCCTAAAAATAGCCCCGACAGGGAGGGAAATGCTATTATTCCCATTTTACGTATGGAAACTGAGGCACAAAGAGCCAAAGTGACTTGCATAAGGTCACACAGGAAGTCTGTGGCAGGATAGGGAATTGAAGCCAGGTCTCACAAGTCCCAAGGACAATACTTCCTCCTTATATGCTGAAAAAGATATAAAATTATGCTTTTATATTTAGGCATGAAAGTCCCTCTTAAGCCTAAAATTTATCTGCTGCCTCTTAAATAGAAGGTGTGCTAATATTTCTTTACATATCTGTGTTATGTACTTTATACCTGTGCAAATTCTAAGAAGAAAAATAGTTCTATGAACACGTATTCATATTTTTAAATATAGCTACTATGTGCCCTTTCTGTTCCCCAGCTGCAAATATTTTAGTGGAGCATTTACTGTCAGGAATGGCCATAAACACAGAGAATTTTAATCAAATATTGGAGAATATTTTTGGAAAACAAATTTGAACTTGAAATTGCATATATTCTTACCTGAAATCTGATTCTAAGTGTTACCCATCCAACCAGGGAACAGAACCATGCCACGTGACCTAAATATCCAATGAAAACTGATTAAACAGCCTGGATTTTAATTACTGACCCCTGGCAATTAACTGCTTACCTATGTCTATTGACCAATAATTATGATGCAGCTCATAATTCCAAATAATTCATTTAGAAAATGAAAACAGTGGGGCAAGTGCTATTCTCCTCTGCTTTAGCGCCACTTCATCTCGCAGTCAATTTTCAAACAGGAAAAGAGCTAATATTCATAATGAATTATTTGCCCATTTCTGCTATTGAATAGACAGTGGTTTTATTTATTCATTTGTTTGTCAAGAAGTAAAGTTGGTTTTTGGTACAAATGATTTTTGCCCTCTTACCTGGCCAGCTTGCTAGAGATGCACAAGTACTTTCAGTGTGATGTTACATCTAGAATATCAGGGTTGGAAGGGACCTCAGGAGGTCATCCAGTCCAGCCCCCTGCTCAAAGCAGGACCAATCCCCAATTTTTGCCCCAGATCCCTAAATGGCCCCCCTCAAGGATTGAACTCACAACCCTGGGTTTAGCAGGCCAAGGCTCAAACCACTGAGCTATCCCTCCTTCCATCTTTATGTCTTTACATCTTGCAAAGACATATTGTATGTTTTAAATTTACTCTCATTACAGACAGCTAATATGCTGGGGTTTCTTATTCCTTAAAAACAAAATAATTATCCTGATTTGCACTCAGTGTCCTTTCCTCCACTTGCTGCTCTTCCGTAGTAAGCCTTAGACCCTATCTTTACTGGAATTTTTGAACTGATATAGCTATGCCAGTGCAAGCCCCAGTGTGGATATAAGTGACCATGGGAAATCTCACAAAGTACCAGTCACAGTTGGCACTGGTGCAGTGTGTCTCCATCAGGGGTTTACACCAGTGTAATTAAATCAGCATAATTATACCAGGTCAAATTTCCCAACTCTAGCCAAGCCCTTATACAGATGCTCAGAAACTTCAATTCTGAGTTCATTTGCTATCTCGAAGATTTTAAAACTGAGAGTTTCACACACAGTTCCCTTTCCTTTGTGCAGTTCATTACTGCCAAAAGTAACTTTGTCTTCATCAGTAATCAGACAACGGCAGAATTAGACCATTCACTCTCAGGGCTATAGCTCAGCACTTTGGAGACTGTCATGTAGCACATACACAGTCACACCTTCTCATGGGCTGAGTCTATGACGGTCCTCCTTGCCTGCCATATAGGTGCACTAGGTCCCAATGAAAATTAGGGGAGGCATTGAGAACTTGCATTATCTCCCAAACACTCAGAATGGAGCTGTCAGCCTAGTAGAAAAGAGAGAGTGACACTGGTTAAAAAATCTCAGTCTGAAGATAGCAGAGAAAAGGGTATTTTCCACCTGCCTACCATGGTAGTATATTTGAAAATAATTTTTTCCCAGTCTAGACTCTCTCCCTGCTCTCTGTAGGAACTCATTAAGGATGAAGAAAGCTCTTCAGTTCTGGTGGCTTGAGTGGGAGAGAAAATTCATTATACGTGGTAGAGCTGTTAGAGGTTGTGGCAAGCAGTAGCTCCTGAAAATCCCTGATTAGCTATACAGTTTCAACAGTGGAACAGGTGCTATTCTCCTCTGCTTACCTTTAGCCCCAAGTCAACCAATGCACAGGCTCAGCTGACCCTGAGTTCAGCCTGTTTATGCAGCTGTCTGGTCATGCTCTACTCCTTACAGACACATAAACCAGCCTGGGCATTACTTCCAGATTTGTTAAAACAGTATCACTTTCTACAGCTCTACAAACATAAGGTTAAAATGTAACATAGCACTAATAACCAATATGATAGCTCAGTCATGAAGCCAGTTAGGTTTTGCTACCAGCACTCCCCTTGCAAGTCTGTTCCAGAATGTCACTCATCTGAGTGTTAGAAAATTTCATCTAATTTCAATCCTAAACTTGTTGATGGCCAGTTTATAGCCATTTGTTCTTGTGTCAACACTGACACTTAACTTAAATAACTTCTCTCCCTCCCTGGTATTTATCCCTCTGCTGTATTTATAGAGAGCAGTCATATCTCCCCTCAGCCTTCATTTGATTTGGCTAAATGTGCCAAGCTTTTTGAGTCTCCTCTCGTAATGTAGGGTTTCCATTCCTCTGATCATCCTAGTAGACCTTCTCTGCATCTGTTCCAGTTTAAATTCATTTTTCTTAAACATGGGAAACTAAATTTCACACAGTATTCCAGATGACGTCTCACCAGTGCTTTTTATAACGGTGCTAACACTTCCCTATCTCTATTGGAAATCCTAGGTTTGAATTAGCCTTTTTCATAGCCATATCACATTGGTCGCTCATAGTCATCCTGTGATCAACCAGTACACCCTGGTCTTTTTCCTTCTCCATCACTTCCAACTGATAAGTCCCCAGCTTGTAGCAAAAATTCTTGTAGTTAGTCCCTAAATGCATGACTTTGCACTATTAAATTTCATCCCAATTCTATTACTCCAGTTTTCAAGGTTGTCTAGATGTTCTTGTATGGTATTTCCAGTCCTCCCAACTTTGTGTCATCCACAAATTTTATTAGCATGCTCTCACTTTTTGTGCCAAGGTCATTAATAGAAATGTTAATTAAGATTGGTCCCAAGACCAATTCCTGAGGAACTCCACTGGTAACCTCTCTCCAGCCTGACAGTTCACCTTTCAGTATTACCCATTGTAGTCTCCCCTTTAACCAGTTCCTTATCCATCTTTCAATTTTCATGTTAATCCCTGTCTTCTCCAATTTAATTAATAATTTCCCAAGTGGAACTGTATCAGATGCCTTACTGAAATCCAGGTAGATTAGATCTACTGCATTTCCTTTGTGTAAAATATAACTTATCTAAGCGGGTTTCAGACTTCTGAGTGCCAATCTACGAAGGGCAGTGTACGTACAGGGCAGCGCGTGTCTCTCTCTCTCTCTCTGTCACAGACACACACACACATACACTGTGTGTGTCTCTCTGTCGCACACACACACACACACACACTCTCTGTCTTTCACACTCACCTCCCAACACATACTTGTATTATTGTTGTTGTTATTACTTGATACTTCTTTCAAAGTGTGTTGTTTTAGTTTTTTGACTGGTCTATGCATTTCATAATTTTTATTTCTCTCTTACGCTTAAATTTAATTCTTTGAGTAGTGAGTTCTAAAATGCCCAGCCTGTCCTGGCTGGAGTAATTATCCCTATGGTAACTTTAAAAATATATATATTATATCTAGGTTTCTTTCTACTGGTGGCATACGTCCAAGTAATTCCAAGCCTCCTGTACATTCAGATCCTTGAGTTTTTCGATTCAATTGCTTATCACTTGAGGTTCAGTCCCCCTGTGTTTATCGATCAGTAAACCTCTGAAATGGATTCTTCTGAGGGTCAACTCTCAAAGTAAAGTTTATTCAAACTGTGAGGAATGTGAAGTGGAGTCTAGTGGTGGAGGAAGCTCCATGCTCTTTCTTCCCCTGCTGGTACCTGCTAAAATGCAAATTGTTCTATTTCCTGCAATCTCCCCCATTCTCCTTGTTAGTTTGATGGCCCTATTTACTGTTTACATTTAAATGTGCCTTCATTGTCTGCCTGATGACTGGGTTGATCAGAGAAGTAAACTCATTTCTTTGCCAGGGCAGATCTGTTTATCATCTGCCCCTGACATGCCTGGTTAAATACATTTTAGTCATAATCCCAGCATATATCCATAACTCTTAATACACGCTATTTTCATACATCACACATGAATATTAATGATCAGTGAGTTATTAGTTTTCAAATTATACCAAACTGGGCATATTTTTTACAAAGATTATTACAACAGTATGTAGGATGTGAATACAGCCACCCTAAATCTCTCCACATGCCCAGGTAGACAAAGAAGGGAATGGAACTGGGGAAGGCAGGGAAGAAAATAGGGAAGGACAGGGGCGGTTCACATTCAGTACCAAAAGTTACTAAAAAGGTTAAAAGAACAAGGAGTACTTGTGGCACCTTAGAGACTAACAAATTTATTTGGGCATAAGCTTTTGTGGACTAAAGCCACTTCATCAGATGCATGCAGTGGAAAATACAGTAGGAAGATATATATATATATATATACACACACAGAGAACATGAAAAAATGGGGGTTGCCATACCAACTCTAATGAGAGTAATCAATTAAGGGTATCAATTCTCAAACGAGAAACTGCAGAACTGGAATTAATTTGCAAACTGGACACCATTAAATTAGACTTGAATAAAGACTGGGAGTGGATGAGTCATTATACAAACTAAAAACTATTTCCCCATGCTAATTTTTCCCCTACTGTTACTCACACCTTCTTGTCAACTGTTTGAAATGGGACATCCTGATTATCACCACAAAAGTTTTTTTTTCTCCTGCTGATAATAGCCCACCTTAATTGATTACTCTCATTAGAGTTGGTATGGCAACCCCCATTTTTTCATGTTCTCTCTAACTTCCTACTGTATTTTCCACTGCATACATCTGATTAAGTGGGTTTAGCCCATGAAAGCTTATGCCCAAATAAATTTGTTAGTCTCTAAGGTGCCACAAGTATTCTTTGTTCTTTTTGCTGATACAGATTAACATAGCTACAACTCTAAAACCTCTCAAAAAAGTTAGTACAGCCCTGGGTCCCTGGGAGCAAATGGAGCCAGGAGCCAGAGTGGCGCTAGCTTCCCATGGATCAAAGGGATCTGCCAGTTTTGGAGGGCTTTTTAATGAGAAATCCTTCAAAGTCTCTGTGTGTAACTTTAACCATAGCAAGGGACAACTGGAGACCTTGAAAAGGCCTATACAAGATCGCAGATAGACATTTCCCTTCTCATTTAAGTTTACTGCCGTTCAGTGATGGTTATTAATAGGTATCAAGTTTCTTTGTTCTGGTTAAGGCATCTCTATTTTCTTCTTTTGGGGGCCATTTTGGAATCTCAGTATTTGCACAGAGAATAGTCATTGGCTGATAAAGACAGTCTTTAAATAAAGAAACAATTTATTAGAACACCCTCTGCTTAGGTACATGAAGATGTTACAGACAAATAGACAGATTATCAGAATATACTTTTCTAGGAACAGTATCTACAATATATAAAACTTGCCTTGGAATGTCCAGGCATTAAATTAGTTCCTACTGTCAAACATGAGGAACCATTGTTTTGATGTGCTGGCATATTTAAGAGCCATTAAAGGTAACAAGTTCTACTACTTTGTAGCAAATGTCCACGGTGCAATTCTCTCCCAAAGCAGATCAAAGTGCTTAAAAAGACAATCCACCAGCTGTGTTGATACTTTCATATGTAAAAGAACTAGGCTTGAATGGCAGTTTCTCTTGCTGTTTTCCTAACACTCAAACTCCATCCAAATGAAAAGTTTCAAATAACAAAGGAAAATCATAGCAATTACAGTCCAACTTTCTTTTACTCATATTCAGCACTGTAGCGTTGTGTTTATCCAGGCTGCTGTGCTCTTGCTGCATATTCAAGGGGCCAATACAGATTTCAGAGTTTGAAGTGTGTTTGGAAGAATATATATTTGTATTCTGGGCTATTATCCAATATTTTCTCACTAACCCTTATATTAGACAATATCTTGTCAGAATATCTGCATAATACAGCATTCAAATGAGGCACTGATTTGTTCAACTGTACAGCCATATCCGAGGCAGAACATAAGAATGCTGAGTGACACAGGTTTAATTTTAGCTGTGCCCCCTCATGAACTGCTCAGTTGTCATATTGTATTAGACTCTGTGTACTTGTTCCCATTCTTTTGACTGGATATTTACTGTCTTTTTATGATAAAACTATATTTTAATTTATTATTTGTATTACAGTAACACCTATGGCCCCAAATTAGATTGGAACCTCATTGTGAGAGGCCTTATATAGCATACAGTGAGAGATAATCCCTTATACTTGCTCTGAAGAGTGAACAAACTAAATAGGATTATTTCAGTCATTTTACATGTGGGGAACTGAGGTACAGAGTGATTAAGTGACTTCTCCAAAACTGTATAAGATGTCTGTAGGTCTCCTGAGTTCTGCTCTGCTGCCCTAACCAGACCATCTCAGATGTTGTCTTTTAATTCTGAATGTCCACCTGGGATTTAAGGCTCAGTGAGGCTGGGAAATGTTCAGTTAGTTCTTCCCTTTCAGGACTTGGATTTGGTGAGAGATTTTGAGGGCACCAACCAGAAACCCAGACTATGTGTGTGCTTCCAGCCACCTGGTTACCTCCATTGCAATGCCAGCTCCACCCCCTTGCCTATCTTTTATCATCTCTTCTCAACTGTTCAAGGAGCATCTGCTCTTGCTGAAGTTAAGAGGCTCTATGCTGTTGCTGAGTGCAGCTCAAACATAGGAATTTGCCATATTGGCTCAGAGCTGTGGTCCATGTACTACAGTATCCTGTATCTGGCAGTGGACAGTGATAGACACTTCAGAGGAAGGTACAAGAAATCCTGCAATAGGCAAAGGTGGTATAATCTGGCCTCTAGGGGAGTTTCCACCTAACCCTTAATATTTAGAGATTGGCTTAAACTCTGAAGCATGAGCTTTAGATCCACTGTAAAACTTCTCGTTGTAGTTCTTACTATTATAGCTGTGGATGTTCTTGCTATTCATGTATGTGTGCAATTTCTCTTTGAATCTTGCTAAGCTCTTGACTTCAGTGACATCCTGAGGCAATGAGTTCCACAGTCTGTGAAAGAGTATTTTCTTTTATCAATTTTCAATTTGCTGCCTTTCAGTTTTATTGAATGTCCCTTTGGTTTTGAGTTATGAAACAGTGAGAATAGAAGTTCTTTAACCACTTTCTCAATACCATTCATTATTTTTGTATACTTTTATTGTCTCTTCTTAATCATTTCCTTGCTAGTCCTTATCTTTTCCATTTTTCTTCAGATGAGAGCTTTCCTATCCCCTAATGATTTTTTCATGCTCATCTCTGAACCCCTTTTAATCTGAAAAGCTTTTTGAGATGGGGTGACCAGTATTGCATGTAGTATTCCAGAGGAGGATGAACCATTGATTTATATAACATCTTCATAATATTTTCCATATTTTTCTCCATCCCATTTCTTATGTAGTCTAGCATTTTGTTAGCTTTTTGACTTCAGCTCTATGTTGAATAGAGGTCTTCATTGAGCGGGTTGCCAGATCCTTTTCCTGAGATGATTAGAGTTACTTTAGAACCCAGTTAGATGTATGAATGATTCAGATTTTTCCATGAACCATGCATTACTTTGCATTTATTAACAGAAAATTTCATCTGCTGTCATGTTGCCTGAGCTTGGTTGCCTGAGCTTGGTTAAGAATTATGAATATAGCATATTTATAAACTACATGAGAAAAATGAAATATATTATTATTTAATAATATTATTATTATACCATTTAAAAAGTCAACATTTATAGGTGTCTAAGTATAGGGGAGACTTGTGATATATATTTCAGATACCATTGCATTATAACTGTTGGCAAATGCTTGCCTCTAAATGGTATCCACTATATCTAAGGCCAGAAGAGCTTTATGAAAGCACTTATGTGCTGTGAAAGGTACATTATTGTAATATACAATAGAGTTGGAAATGGTAGATCATGCTTACCCAGTGAACTGACATAGAAGTAATTTAAGTGAGCCTGCATTTTATTTTCTCTTACATCAGGCTCTCATATTTCTGAAATCAGACAGAGGAGCACTGCCAGGACAAGGTTCAGAAATGCAGATTTTATTTTTCCAATGCAGTTTATTAAAGGTGAGAAATGGGAAGAATCCAAAAGGGATTGGTGGTTCAGTTCTGATGAACAGTGAAAGGTTTGGATCCTTGAGGTGAAATCCTTGCCCCACTGGAATCAATGGCAAAACTCCCATTTATTTCAGAAGAGTCAAGATTTCACTACTGAACTTTCTGCCTTGGCTCAGAAAAATCATACTATTTTCTGATAGTCCTCCAGCTTGATCCTCACCTTCCATCCTCAATTAGTGGCCACCCTCAGTTTTCCTCCTTTTCAGCAACTCCCTAGGAACTCCTCTCCTGTACTTTCCATTTCCATCATAACTCTCCCACTCCAACAAAATGAGGTTAAATCTTTAGATTTATTTAACGTAAGGGGAAAAAAGAGGAAAAATTTGTCTTTAACTTGAAATCGTAAATAGCCCTGGGACTAGTTATTCAACCAGACATAGATTGTAGGACTAGGGAACATCATTGGGAGAATGTTGTAAAAAAATAGGGAATCTGAAAGATTATCATGGTCTACATTTTCTTAAATAAACCACATTAAAATAGTGAAATGGGAACACTTTGAGAATTAATCAGTCAATGATGCCTTTAGGTTCTTTGACCAAAATGGCCATTTTCTGTACCTGCGGGAATATTTGCATAAATGTCTATCAACTACAGCAACCTCCCGGTAACTCAATTCCACTTTAAGCAAATCTGCTCCCTATTAGGCTTGAAATGGCACCTGACAGAAATTTTAAAACTGATTAAAACGGATAGCCATTGCTAAATGATTTGGCCTGGTAAATGTCAAACAATGCTTACTTGGAATTGTACCATGTAAATGTCTAGTTTGTTGAGTGTTACTTTCTTGTGCTGTGTGATTTGTCAAGGCTTCTAATGTACTTGTACCAATCAGGCTCAAATTGCAATTTGATAATATTCAACCCTAGCTAAAGCTGATCCAGTAAGCATTTAGGGTGAAATCCTGGCTCCACTGAAGTCAATGGGAAGTTTGCCCTTGATTTTAATGGGACCAGGATTTCATCTGTACATGGAGAATAGTGGACAAATTCGTATGGGTCTTTGAATTAGACTAACAGATTGATTTTGCTGTCCTTTCTTACTGAGTTTCATGGTGAACTGGTGAGTTTCCCAGACTCAGCCCTGGAATAAGCAGTTGCAATTCCAGTGATGTCAGTGGAGTTTGAGGTGTTACTTCCAGGCTGTTTTTGGCCTACTAACTACAAAGTATTCATCTTTCAATTCCAAACAGCTCTGTCTCTAAAAAGTGGCAGGAAATAACTGATATGATAAGTTAGTTTAGCTCTTTCTAAGATGACACTTAATGGGTCAGCAAAAGCCAGTGCTTTATGTTCTTGTCAAGCTCTGATCTTCATATTTTTTCACTAGATTCCACATATGGACAGATTCTGTGAAAAATGATGGGTTAAAACATCATTTTGCTCACTTACCTCCTCCCTCACAGTGATATTGTGACTAATAATGAAATGTGTGTTCAGCACTTTGAAACTGTAAAGCACTGTGAAGTGCTAAGTATTAAGTATTATTATTACTTTCACAGATTTTGTTGTATTCTATGGAATCCAAATTTTCATGTAAAAAAATGAAGTTTTGGGGCCTCTTCTTTGAAAAGGTAACCTTTCTTCTGTGGCTAAATGTACTGTAGATTTAAATGCAGTCAGCTTTGCAGAAAAATGTCAGTAAAAATACCAACATATGGTACCATCCTACAATTCCTGCACATGCAGAGCTCTTATTGACTTAGGATCCAGTCCTGCATGCATTTATGCACATGAGTTGTCCCATTAAACTCAGTGGGATTGTTCATGTGTGTAAAGTTACTTATATGCATAAGGATTTACAGGGGCCAGTCTTAAATGGGAGTTCTGCAAGTGGCAGGCTTGCAGGATCAGACCCCATAGCATTTGCAAGCCTGTGAATTCCAATTATTTTACTTATATAAGATAGCAAGTTCTAAGTCTACTTGAAACCATAACATCAGATTCATGCTTGGAGTTTCTGATGCCCATAAATTTGTGAACCTACTTGGACATTGTGCAAGGTCCATCTTTTTTTTCCAGGTATCTGGGAGCAGGTTGTCTGAAGGGCTTGGGAGCTTCATTTGTGTATGTGCCAAATATTTTTTTTATTGTGGTACAATGAACAGGCAGTTAAGTTATATAATTTATACAAGAATTTCTGTGGGAATGTACATTTTAACGACAATGTTGTAATACGTCTTCTAGCATAGGATGAGTGACAACTGAATGTCCAATATCTTTATGAATGGATGTAAATAACTTAAATTGATATGAAATTCTGTGTATAAGAAGATGAGGAGGTAAACTTACATCTGAAGGGCTTTGTCTTGCATCCTTGACTTATGCAAATAGTTCCACTCAAGTCAGTGGGATAAGAAAGCTCCAGGATTGGGCCCAAAATGAGAGGTATCCTTTAGATAATGATTAGGGCTGTCGATTAACTCCAGCGATTAACTCAAAAAAATTAAGCGCAATTAATTGCAGTTTTAATTGCATTGTTAAACAGAATTCCAATTTAAATTTATTAAATATTTTGGATGTTTTTCTACATTTTCAAATATATTTATTTCAGTTACAACACAGAATACAAAGTGTACACTGCTCATTTTATATTATTTTTGATTACAAATATTTGCACTGTAAAAATAATAAACAAAAGAAACTGTATTTTTCAATTCACCTCATCCAAGTACTGTAATGCAATCTCTCTATCGTGAAAGTGCAATTTACAAGTATAGATTTTTTTTTGTTACATACTGCACTCAAAAACAAAACAACGCAAAAAATTTAGAGCCTACAAGTCTACTCAATCCTACTTCTCGTTCAGCAAATCGCTAAGACAAACAAGTTTGTTTGCATTTACAGAAAATAATACGGCCCACTTCTTATTTACAATGTCACCAGAAAGAACAGGCATTCACACAGGGCTTTTGTAGCCAGCATTGCAAGGTATTTATGTGCCAGATATGCTAGACATTCGTATGCCCCTTCATGCTTCGGCCGCCATTCCAGAGGACATGCTGATGAAGCTCGTTAAAAAAATAATGTGTTAATTAAATTTGTGACTGAACTCCTTGGGGGGAGAATTGTATGTCTCTGCTTTGTTTTACCCGCATTCTGACATATATTTCATGTTATAGTAGTCTTGAATGATGACTCAGCACATGTTCATTTTAAGAACACTGTCGCTGCAGATTTGACAAAATGCAAAGAAGGTACCAATGTGAGATTTCTAAGGATAGCTACAGCACTTAACCCAAGGTTTAAGAATCTGAAGTGCTTTCCAAAATCTGAGAGGGACAATGTGTGGAGATTGCTTTCAGAAGTTTTAAAAGAGCCTCGGATGTGGAAACTACAGAACCCAAACCACCAAAAAAAAAAAATCAACCTTTTGACTCAGATGATGAAAATGAACATGCATTCGTCTGCACTGCTTTGGATCATATCAAGCAGAATCCATCATCAGCATGGACGCATGTCCTCTGGAATGGTTTTTAAAACATTCAGGGCCATATGAATCTTTAGCGCATCTGGCATGTAAATATCTTGCAACGCCGGCTACAACAGGGCCATGAGAACACCTTTCAGGTGACATTGTGAACAAGAAATGGGCAGCATTATCTCCTGCAAAAGTAAACAAACTTGTTTGAGTGATTGGCTGAACAAGAAATAGGACTGAGTGGACTTTTAGGCTCTAAAGTTTTACATCATTTTATTTTTGAATGCAGTTATTTTTTTACATAATTCTACATTTGTAAGTTCAACTTTTATGATAAAGAGATTGCACTACAGTACTTGTATTAGGTGAATTGAAAAATACTATTTATTTTGTTTTTTACAATGCAAATATTTGTAATAAAAATAAATATAAAGTGAGCACTGTACACTTTGTATTATATGTTATAATTGAAATCAATATATTTGAAAATGTAGAAAACATCTAAATATTTAAATAAATGGTATTCTATTATTAACAGTACGATTAATCACAAAATTAATTTTTTAATCGCTTGACAGCCCTAATTATGGTGATTGCCTAAAATTGAAACATGAGGTAAAATTTTGAAAACACCCAAGTGACTTAGATACTTAAAACCCAATTTTAAAAATGGCTCAGGCACTTCAGACAGAGCCCTAGTCTCATTGAATTTCAATGGGATGTACGTTTCTAAATACTGAAATCATTTTTGAAAATGGGATTTAGCCTCCCATGTCACAGAAGCACTTTTCAAAAATTTATTCTTGGTCCCTTCACTGGAGCAAAAGCAATTCAGTGCTTTATCTTTAGTCTAGAGGTAGGATGTGTGGCCCTCTTCCATCACTGCAGCTTCACAGTCATCTAGCAGAGGTGTTACCCTATCCGTAGACATCTTTTTTATTGTGCCTCCCACCGTTATCTTGGGTTATCAAAGCTTTTATACAGATTTAATATTAGGTATCCCTTCCCTGAAACATCTTTATCATACCACAGAGCAATTCAAAGAGCTTGAATTTCCTTTCTATTAAAATATACTCCAGAGTAACAAAGGCCTTGATTCTGTAGTTCACTGTGCATCAGTCACCCACTGCACCGATACCCAGCCCCATTCACTACATTTATCTCACTGGGGTTCCGTGCAGGACAAGAGATGCCCCCATGCAGGATGAATAGCAAAATTGGGGCCTTAGTGCATAAATGCTTGGTTCAGATAAAATTGCAATTGTGTTATGCCTGGATCCATACATATGGTATATTGTATACACATCCTCATTTGCAAATGCAGCTGCAGAGTGAGTATATAGGTAGTAAAAAGCCAACCTCTGAAATTCAGAGGTTCAGATCAGGTAAGCATCCAAATGATTTGGATGCTTATGTAAATGTTATTTGAACCTGGAAATCTCATGAGACTAGACTAGCTCCTTGAGACTAGAAAATCTAGTGGAAATCTCATGAGACTAGAATAGCTCCTTTCCAGTATTTGTTCCTTCCAGTTAGGGTGACCAGATAGCAAGTGTAAAAAATCGGGACTGGGGTGGGTGGCAATAGGTGCCTGTATAAGAAAAAGCCCCAAAATCAGGACTGTCCCTATAAAATTGGGACATCTGGTCACTCTACTTCCAGTTGGCCAATTAGTCAACCACTGCAACCAACAAAAGGTTCAATTTCAGTGCTGGAATAAGTTATAAGCAATTAAACAATAAGTTATAAACAATTTAAGTGTTGTTATGCAGGCAAAATTCCCTTTAAAGCCACAATGTCTGTAGGAATGGGCCCTACGGCCTGTTCCTGCTCCCATTGAAACCTATGGCAAGATTTCAGAGGTGCTGAGCAGTTGCAGCTCCATTAAATACAACTGGAAGTGTGGTTGCTCAACACCTCTTCAGTTCAGGACCATTGGCTCAGGCCCTAAGTGACAGAGGTCCTCAAAATTTTGCAAAAACAGAGGAATTCTTTTAAATTCCCTCTGTATATTGGCAAAACATCCATGCAAGCTTTTTTTAAATTATTAGTTCTTTTTCCTCCTACTAGTGTGCCAGAGCCCCTGCAATGGGCTGTAGTTAGGCTCCTAAGTTATTTGCATGGCATACTTAGAAATAAAGAACTAGTCTACTTAAAATGTGAGCAGTTAAGTGTGTTTATTCATCGATACTAAGGTCAGAAGGGACCATTATGATCATCTAGTCTGACCTCCTGCACAACGCAGGCCACAGAATTTCACCCACCCACTCCTGCGAAAAAACTCTCACCTATGTCTGAGCTATTGAAGTCCTCAAATCGTGGTTTAAATACTTCAAGGAGCAGAGAATCCTCCAGCAAGTGACCCGTGCCCCATGCTACAGAGGAAGGCGAAAAACCTTCAGGGCCTCTTTCAATCTGCCCTGGAGGAAAATTCCTTCCCGACCCCAAATATGGCGATCAGCTAAACCCTAAGCATATGGGCAAGATTCAACAGCCAGATACGTGTTGCTTTACTGATGAAACATTTGCAAATATAAATTAATTTTTCAATAAAAATCAGAGCAATTTTCCAATACAAGTGGGTATGGTTCATTACTTACAGGCATTATCATTTTTTATGCTTTCTCAGTTTGCATTCAATATGAGACATACAGACAGATTTGTAGAGCTAAATTTGCAGTGATAGATACTTGCTTTGAATATCTGAGAAATTTCCAGTTCTTTTCACACTGATTCCCTTTAGCAAAGAGCAGAGTTCCAGGAAGTTACAGATGCAGATCCTTGATTTTTCATTGCTTAAAGGTTTTCAGGTCTCTTGCCCTAGCACACTAATGTTAACAGAGCTACTTCACAATTTCAAGCAATGCTTTCAGTAATTAAAGCTGATGCTAGCTGCCTCCCCTCCCTTGATGCTGACACAAGGTAGAGAAACTGGCATGTTCTCAAGAATTATGGTCAGTGCTTAGAGAGAAGAGAACAGCCTAGCAGCTACTTGAAATAGAAGAGCAGCATTTTTAAAATTGGAAAGTGCAAAGGAGTACCCAGGAGAAGGTGGAAGAAGGAAGAGGAGGGGACAGATGCTGGGGGAATAGAGGAAATGGATGGGAAAGGATGCAATTCTGACATCCATCAGAGTTTAAGTTTGGTGCAGTGTTCCATAGCATAGAAAGGGAAGCTTTAAAGAGTTTTACAGGATTTTAAAAATTGTTAATAAGTCTTCAAACTAAGGGTCAAGTGCCATCCTTATACGCTATCCATGTATGCCAACATATATCTGGGTCATTGCCATGAAAGGAATAAATCGTATATATGGACTAGTCCTGTTGTCTCTAATGGCCTCGTCCCTTGAAGTCAATGAAAGATTCCTCTCTTTCTCCAATAGAACCCCAGTAAAAGCCACAGCTCTTGTTGCAGGATTAATATGATATATTTCCTCAGCCCCTAGTTAATTTGGCCAAACTGGTCTGGATTACTCTAATTTGCTATGTTCAAAGCTTCCTTAGTTTTGTATATTAACTGGCAGTGCAACTTTATTTGTAGGAGACATTAGTGTCCTCAATTATGAAAAAATGTAAAATATTGTTATAAGAAAATATAAGGCCTGCTCTTGTAGAAAAGTGACTGAATAAGATCATTCTGTCATTTTTATTGTGTCCTTTAAGAAACAGGGCAAAAATTCTGCCACATTCTGGCTTGTTTATATTATATTTTTTAAGCTTGCTCTGACATTGATATTCAAATTAGGCCAGGTACTGGGATCCTCAGGAGTAGGGCAGATAGTGAGGAGAGGAAATGTACAGGACAAACCCCAAGAATTTGATAAATTCATAATGAAAGTAAATAAGTAAATGAAATTCTTTAGAAGACTGGTAATGGGACACGAGTGATGCCCAAGAACATTCTGTTTTGTGTCCAAAGTAGAGTCCTTAGCTGAGTGATTTGGGACCTTGCTGCAGGTGATTGTTGGCATATCAATGTAATTATGAATTTTATTTATTATAAGATATTTTTCCTTGGAAAAAAATCTCCTTTTTGTTTTGATTTTTAATTTTTTAAAATATGCTTTGTAATAAAGTTGCACAATAGTCAATGAGAACACAATTAATGGTGACAAAAATACATAAATCCCACCCAAGTATGTGAAAGATGTGATTTTATATAACAGTATACAGGCAATTATACCCAATCATTGTGCAATCTAACTGTGCAAGAATCATAGACGTTAGAGATGGAAAAGTTGCTCTTAGATCACCCATTCTAACATGATTACACCCCTAGAGCTATAGCCAGCTGAAAATATTTGCAACCTACTGCGGTGCAGGCTCTGGCTGGGCAGCGCTTACCTCAGGCGGCTCTCAGAAGCGACTCGCGTGTCCAGCTCATAGGCTCAGGGTCACCCAGGGTGGCTTGATGCTCTGCCCCTGCCTGCAGGCACTGCCCCCGCAGCTCCCATTGGCTGTGGTTCCCGGCCAATGGGAGCTGTGGAGTTAGCATTCGGGCTGGGGCCAGCACGTAGAGACCTGTTGGCCGCCCCTGTGCCTAGGGGATGCAGGCACCTGTCGGTCACTTCTGGGAGCCACCCGGAGCAAGGACAGGTAGGGAGCCTGCCTTAGCCCTGCTGCGCTGCCAACCGGACTTTGGCCTATTAAAATCTCCCGTATTGCCTTTAATAATCACAGGGAGACTCCCAGCCAATCCGGGAGGGTTGGCAACCCTAACCGGTGCTGGAGAGTTGACTTTTGCTGGTTCCTTGATTTGACTGAGGGGCCTTCTTTCGCTGCTCTTGGGCTGTCAACTAAAAGTACTGGCCACTTTGGAAAAAGTTGCCATAAGTTTGTGTGTATTTCAGTTTCTCCATCTTTAAAAAAGAGGTCAGTAATACCTTCTCTATCTCACAGAGATGTTGTGAGGACTAATTCAGTAATGTTTGTTAGGTTCTATGAGATCCTTTAATGGGAGATGCTTTGTAAATGCAAAGCATGGAGTATTACTATTTTCATGATACTTCTTGGTGATATAGTGAGTTAACTACCATTAAATACTGTGCTAGTGTTGTGACTAAATCCAAATGGACTGTTATAATAATTAACTGCTTTGTCTATATAATAGTTCTGCTTTTCATTGGATAATCAAAATTAGGTCATTCCAGTGGAACATTTCTATTTTTGTTTCTTTTGTGTAGCCATATTTGTGCTGGAGATTCTGGGCTAACCACCACAATAGACTAGAATCTGTGTATAGAACAATGAGTTTTCATTTTAATATGATAACAGGCCAGAAATAGGTAAAATAGATTGATACAAGCAAAACAGAAGTAGAAAAGAGTAGAGAAAGATTAATTTAATACCACAGTAAAGCCGGGGGATGAGATCTTGATCCCATTTAAGTCAGTTTAGACTTTTGTGAGGTCAGGATTTCACCCAAGATACAGAATAAGATTTTGTTGTTTTAATTGAATATTGAATTTCCTCTAAAACCTTACTTAAAAGTCTATTAAATATAATAAATTATTACTTAAGTATCCAACAATATACCAGACTGCTCTGGTTATAACTTTGCTCTTGCCAAAGAATATCAATGAATTGCTATTTTATCATGGGTATTGTATTATTTGCAAAGAGGAAGATACCCATTTGCACTGTAGCCAGAGCCAGGCTTTGATTTTTAGACAACCAATGGGGACCTGAGAGGGGAGAGAGACTTTTCACAGGTGTATAAAGATCACTCCAGCTGCTCCTTCACTATTGTGTTGCCTTTGAAAGCTGGTTGCTGATGTCAGGTTATGACAAGCAGCATATTCTCCGGCTTCCATTTCTGTTGAAGTCTCTACTTGTTTGTAGCATGCACCTGCAGTAACTTACCCACTACTGCGTTCTCAAGAGCAAGTTTGCAAAAAGATGGTGCTGAAGTGAGTTGGAAGTGTAAATTCTTAAATGCATAGATGATCCTCTAAAGGATTGGTTTAAATAGCCTAGATATTTATCGGCTTTTGAAAAGTTTGCCTTCATAAGCTGAATTTTGAGGAGGAATATGAATGCCGAAATTAAACTGAAATATTCCTTGAGTTTTCAAATTTTTGTTTGCAGAATTTGACAGCTGCAAGGACTTGCATAAGAAAAGGAGATGAATTAATCAAAAACTGAATACCATATACCTTCATTTACAAGCCACCCTTGATTAGTAATCACTCCTGTTTAGTAGCCACAACTTTACTACAAAAACTACAGGAGCAAATAATTAACTATAATAGAAGCGATAGCTTCTACATGTATATATTTGGTATCTGCTGTCACCAGCAATAACACAGAGTGGTTGAAAGAAATGTTATCTTATTACAGTACTCTGGGACAAATGTATAATTGAGACAAATAGTATGTTTTGGAGATGACTGTACAGTATAAGAAAGTGACTGCTATGGGAGTGCATCTGAGTAGCTGATGAGTAAGGCTCCGTGTTTGTCACAGAAGTCACGGAAGTCATGGATTATGTGACTTTCCGTGACCTCTGTATCTTCTGCAGCGGCTGGTGCACCTGGACTGGGGGCAGCCTGAGCAGCTCGGGCAGCCCCTGGGCCAGGCGCATTGGCTGCTGCTGGGGCAGTCTCAGGCCCCCACACCTCGCAGCAGCAGGAGCTCAGGGGCTTAGGGCTGGGGGTTGGGGTGTGGGGCGGTGCTTACTTTGGGGGGTCGCCTCAGAGGGGTGACAGCAACTCCCATCCCTCAGATCTTATCTCCACATGCTGCCTGCGCCTGCAAACACCGCTCCCGCAGCTCTCATTGGCCGCTGTTCCCAGCCAATGGGAGCTGCCAAACCGGGGCTTGGGGTGGAGCGGAAGCTGCATGTGAAGCTAGGAGCTGGGGTAGCCGCTTCTCAGAAGCCAGGTAAGGAACCTGCCCCAGCCCTGCCAACCCCTCCCTCCAGTACCCGCAGTGCCCCCCCCGAGCACCCGTGGTGCCCCTGGGCTGTGCCTTCCCCCAAGTACCCACAGATCCCCCTGGGGCTGCCCTCCTGAGCTGCCCCTCCCCCCAAAATTTTGTCAGGGGTATATAATAAAAGTCATGGACAGGTCACAGGCTGTGAATTTTTGTTTACTGCCCATGACCTGTCCATGACTTCCACTAAAAATACTTGTGACTAAAACATAGCCTTACTGATGAGAGATGCTCAAATAATGTCAGACACCTGCTAATGAAAAGTTTAGGGAAATGGAAACCAGGTTGAATTCAGTGTGTTCATAGTCCTTTATTATTTGCTGTTTCTTACTTGTAGTTTAGTTTGTATATATGTTTTTGAATAGCAAATTCGGGGGCTTTTGTTGAGATTCACTTAATCAAAAATGAAGTTCAGTTTGTGACAAAACAGTTTATAAGGGTTAGGTCATCCAATTGGGGAACAGAAACAATACCACATGACTTAGGTGACCAGTCACAAAGCTTGAGTAGTGAAGTCAAAATATCAATTAATTAACTAAATGCTCATAATGTATCCATCAAAATTATTTGAATGGATTTGCATAATGAACACATTCAGAAGAATCTAGATCTGTTTGTAGACAACTTGTAAACAGGAAAAAAGGTCTAAATTCACCAAATAAATTGTTCACAGCAAATATTTAACCAGCTTTAATTTGGAGATTGAAGTCTCTGATTGAAGTCCCTGAGACCTTCTATGAAAAAAAGGCTTTATTTTCATATTTGTACTTTTAAAATTAATATTTTAATTAGCTACAATACTGAACTGTGTGTGTTCTGTCAACAGACCAGCAGTACTCCTGGTCACCTTCTCAGCACTTCAATGAAGAAAGATTCTCGCCTGCTCCGAGGAACATGAAAGGATTATCTGGTAGTCGTAACCAACCACAATTATGTTCTGCTCATACTTGTGGCTTAGCATCCCCTGAAGATTGTGAACATACCCACGATCATATCCACCATGGGCAGGAGCCAAGGCAATCCTATCTTCTCAGCCCTACAGAGAGCTGCCCACTGGACCATCATCGCTGCTCACCACGAAGCTCCATCCATTCAGAGTGCATGATGATGCCCATGGTTATGGGCGATCACATGTCAAGTAGCACTTTCCCCAGAATGCACTACAGCTCACATTACGAAACGAGGGACGATTGCGCCATGTCTCACGCTAACCCTAAGATTAACCGAATTCCTGCCAATCTCCTGGATCAGTTTGAGAAACAACTTCCTCTCCACAGGGATGGATTTCACACTTTACAATATCAGAGGACCTCAACAGCTGCAGAACAACGCAGTGAAAGCCCAGGAAGAATACGCCATCTTGTTCATTCAGTCCAGAAACTTTTCACTAAGTCTCATTCTTTGGAAGGATCATCCAAGGGCAATGTCAATGGGACAAAGGGAGACAGTCGAGGGGACGACCATCATCATGGACATCATTCCAAGCATAGCAAAAGGAGTAAAAGTAAGGAGCGAAAACCAGAGACCAAGCATAAATCTGGAATGAGTAGCTGGTGGAGTTCTGATGATAATTTGGACAGCGATAGCACTTATCGCACACCTAGCGTGATTAATAGGCATCATGTAGATCATATTTCCCACTGCTACCCTGAAGCTCTCCAGGGGCACTTTGGGGATCTCTCACTAAAGACTTCCAAAAGTAACAATGATGTGAAATGTTCTGCTTGTGAAGGGCTAGCAATGACCCCTGATGGTAAATACATGAAAAGGAGTTCTTGGTCTACACTTACAGTAAGCCAGGCTAAAGAAGCGTATCGCAAGTCATCCCTTAACCTAGATAAGCCTCTGGTTCATCAGGAAATCAAACCTTCCTTGAGGCCGTGCCATTACCTTCAGGTAAAAGCCAGATTTGGTTAATATTTGTAATAGAAAAGCAATTAGTTATAATTTATGCCAGAAAGTCATTGTAAAACTACATGGATGCCCTGTAAATGTCTCTCAAACATTATGGTATTCACCTACTGCAGATATCTTGGAGGTGAGAAATCTGCAGTATTTATTCTTTATTAAGAGGATTCAGATTGAAATGTGAATAAAATTGACGTAATGTTAACTAGTCTAATTTTAATGAATTTGTTTTCAGTACCTGGGTTTATACTGTATTTAAATCTTAATGAAGTCTGTGTTTCAGATTACAGAAAGGGGCACTTTGCACAGCAGTTTTTGTCTAGAATAAATGTATAGAAGACCATTATAAATTAAAGATATTAAGCTAGTCAGGGTGAGAGCTTTCCTTCTGTTCTGTCACTCCCACGTCTCCTCCCAAAACTTCTTAACAACACAGGGCTAAATTTACTGGTAAGCTCAGTTGCTTTTGCTGCTCTGATGTCGTGATGCAAAGTAGTTTAATTGGCTGGAGAAACTGGGTTTATGGTTGCTTTGCATCCCTGAAGTGGTGCAAAGCAGCTGAGGGTACCAGTGAATCTGGTCCTGTCTCTTTAAGGCTTTGTCTGAAAAACTCAGGTGCTGAGCAGCATGACATTTAGTGTATCTAACATGAGGATGAAGGTGTGAGCCATTCCTGTTGAAATTTGAATAGATGGCCTTAGGGAGAGTAAATATTTCAAATCTTGATATTTAGACAACTTAACTAGCCTGAAAACTCCATTGCTGTTGTGAGTGCCTTCACTCTCATTTTCTTTTAAAATCAGATTTTCTCTCTATAGAAATTGTTTGTCCCATACGTTAACCCACTCTATCCCTTCTCACCTTTTGTGTCTTGAGTATCTCCAAATCTCTTTGGTTTCTGTGGAAGCCAATAAATGTAGAATAAAGGGAGGAATGTTTGTTCTAGTCCTGTGCAGTGCTTTTGGTCTCTCCAAGCTGAACGGGACTGTAACAGGGTGGTCTGGCCCCTTGAAGGAAGTGGGATTTCATGCAGCCAACCCTATGCCACAACATGGCCCTTTTAAGGACCAGGTATTTAAGGGAGCAGCAGACAAACAGGGGAATAGGGCCAAGGTGTTAATCAGAGAGCTATCTCCTGAATAGGATAAAAACCCAGCTGTTAATGGAGGAGAGAGAAAGGAGAGTCTGTGAAACAGCCCTGGAACCCAGCTACTGATGCTCTGGGGAAACTGGCTTGAAGCACTGCACAGCCTCATGAAGGAGGGCTGTGGACTCCCTTAACCAGGGGATAGGGTTTGGGCCAGCTATGCCCAGGGAGACTGTATTTTTGTAAAGACTAGGCCCTAAGAAAGTGAATATAACTTGATTGCAGTTAAATATTACTTAAAGTAATTTGGGAGAAGCAGGAGGGAACGAGGACGGCATGTCAGCAGGGCCAAACCCATGCCGCCAGGGGGTCGGCTGTGAAATAGCACGCTCCCCCAACAACCAATGCTGCAAGAGCTGTATCTTGTCAAACATCTGTAGAAACATTCCATATCTTTCCAATTTCTGTCCTTTATTTCACTTTCTTTTTCTCCGTCCTTTCTGTGTTGAGCTCTCTCTCTCTCACTCAATTCTGTCTTTGTGTCTCCTTCTTTCTCCCCCGAGCAACTCTCAGTTCTTAACCCAGTTAGCCTCACTCCCCCACACTTCATTCTGCTCAAATGATCAGTAGTGAAACAGTTAATGCTGAAATTGGAAGCGTTATCATTAAGCTTTAGAGCCAACAGCCCAGTGAGATGAGTGGGACGCAGGAGACTTCATTCTTCTCAAAATCATTATTTTAGGCTGTTTGCAAATTCAGGAAAATATTAGAAAGGAAGGACAGTCCAAAGATTAGGATTCTAAACTAGGATTTGGGAGGCCCAGTTCAAGCTTGTACTTTGCCAGAGACTTTCCTTTGTGACGCTGGGCAAATCATTTAGCCTCTCCCTCAGATCTGCATCTGTAAAATGGAGATAATAGAACTTTCCTAACTCATGGGATATTTCAAGGATAAATTCATTAAAGATTGTGAGGTGCTTAGATGCCACAATAATAGGAGCCACAGATGTTCCAATAAAGAGTACTGCACGTAGCTCTATATTAGAGAGAGTTTTTTCAGAAATATGATGGTTAATTTTTGTATTGAAGTTTGTATTCTGTGGACTCTGAACATGACATGTAGGTCACATAAATCCATCAAGCTGGCTGGGTGTTAGACACCTCTGCACTAGACCTAGTTGGGTAAGCAAGTATGAGAAATCCCATTCTACAGATGACGTAATTAAAAAGATAGCTTTGAGGCATTTTCTTTGAGATGTACTATCTATTAGATGAGACATGAATCATTCATATAAGAGAGTTGGGCTGTGTTAGCAGCTCTGTCACATATTTCCTATCAGAAGTGGATTAAATCATTTGTTAATCTCCCTAGCTTCAGTTACATCATGTGTAAAATTGGAGAATATTTTCCTACCTTACATGGGAGTGCCTACTAAATGATAAGATTTACTCAGGCTGGTCAATCAGAAAGGTAGAGACAGTTCTCAGGATCCCGTGGTAAAAGTAAAGGCACTGCTAGCACCTCTTTTTGACAGACATATTTGGAAATGGATCCTGGCTAGTTCAGAATAATTGAAGATATTAAGGTGTTGATTATTCAGCTAAATCAGCCATGCAAAGCATTTACCTGAGGTGTCCACATGATCAGTTTTGCAGGAAAAAAAAATCCATGTAAAACCTCTCTGGGTATAGCGTTAAAAGTATGTGACATTCAAAGGTTCAAAGACAAGGGTGTTTTCCATACCAAATTTAAACATCGAACTGTCCATTTAGATCGTGGCCATGTAACTATGGAATCCTAGGCAGATATTTTTTTTCACACAGAGGAAGTGTATATTTTTAACTCCTTTCTGTTTATCTTGGGTATTTATATGGCCTGAATCACTTTTGGTATCGGAGCACCTCACAATTGTCCATCTATTTATCCTCACAACACGCCTATGAGGTAGGGAAATGCTACTGCCCCCCATTACAGGTGATGATCTGGGGCGCAGAGAGACCAGTGACTTGCCTGAGGTCACTTAGGAACTCTGTGGCAGAGCCTGAGGTCTGGCGCTTAAATCTAGGTGTCCCAAGTCCCAGGCTACCCCCTAATCACTGTCTCATCCTTACTCTTCCTCTTGCCGAGAAACAGCTGAACTGTGTGTACTCAGATTTTCATCTTTGGGGAGTGACCAAGCCAGGAAAATTTCAGTGTGAAAGATGACAATTTTGAAAAAATATGAATAACTGAAAACAGAGGGTTAGAATGGAAACTCTTGTGCAGCTTTAACTATAGTGGTTGCTGCTGCTCCCCAAAGAATTTATCCCTTTATGTAGGAAGATGTTGGGAGCAAGGAAATGTCTATAATCTTCAATTATTGGATTCTTTGGCTAATTAGGTACAACACATTTGAAGCTGAAGCCTATTATTTGATTTATTTTACTGTTTGACATGAATCCCTAGGTGTGACAAGGATTTTCAGGGAGAAAGCTGGAAGTGAACTAAGTATCAATAGTAAAATTATAAACTTAAAAGGATTTTACAGTTTCCAGTATTCAAATATCTCTGAGCACAGCTGGAAGAGAAAAGGAAAGTACTTCAGGCAAAAATGAACAACTAACAATCAGTACAGTTTGGGAGCGTAGCATTATGTGCCATTGATTGATATTCCGTCCTCAGCCATTCAACAGTAGTTGAAGCAGCAGCATAAAATCGAGGTAAACACATCAATGGTACAGCGAATGAGTCAGCACTTAAAAAAGAAACTAGCATGTTGTGCTAAAAATGGCTACCGCCCCCTTCTGCCTTCCTGATGCATTGAAGTGCTAGCGTCATCCGTTATCTGCATTGACATTGCTAGCACGCAGGTAATAATAGCAGCAGTGGACTCTGTAGCATGAAGGGAAAACACTGGGTTTATCTCTCCTTCCGTTTCATGTTATCTTGAAAAAACAGAGCCAGTGTCAGTTGGGCTGCACTCTGGATTTAGGTGCGCCGATGTGGAGAAGAGCGCTGAGGAGGGGCCAGCGGAGGGGACCACTGAATTGTCACTTACACAGGTCCTAGTTTTGGAACCCCGCTGAGGCCACTGTTGCTTCAATACTGTAGAGTTACAGTCTCAGAAGGTCTGTGCCACAGCTGTGTGCTGTCTCATGGCTGGGAGGGTGGAATTCATCCTAACCCAACTCTATATGCACTACACTGTCACAAAGGCAGATTACAAGCTCCAGGTTTTGTCACATGAAACCCTATATTCCAACTATACACAACTACTTCCAGTGCTGAATAACTATTGAGTATAAATTACTCCTAATGTGTGTTACAATGAACTACTCATATGCATTCATTTCATAATGTTCCCAGTATCCATTATATATCTCTGTATAATTCTGTACTTGCTCCCTGAACAGCTTTAAAGATCTAGGGACTTTACACTAAACTGACACTCCTTCTTCCCAGTCTCTACATGGCCAAGGCTGAAGTGCTGCTCTTTGCAAAAGAAAAGTGAAATAATTATATGGACTCCACCATTGGTCAAGGTTATGACTAAAACCACTGAGCATCTCCAGTAATTACAGTGATTAATGACATGATAGCGTGCTGCCTCTAAGTGCTAAGAAGCCACTTACCATTTCTGATTAAAATACTGCTGCAGATGTGCTGTAGCTGGTTTTCCAAACAAAGTAACAAAAATATTCATAGTTTCATATCCTTCTAACAGCCAGTGCAAGTTGACATTATTGCACAAGTGGTGTCACCAGGATGGGAGAGAGGCTGTATTCCTACCAATATTTTATTAAGAATGATTCTCCTTTATATTTCCAGCGTGTTTTTGTTGTCAAAATAAGGTTCAACATTAAACAGAGAGGTAGGCTGAAAGTTGGTCTTTGCCACATTTGTCCAGGGCTACCCGCAGGGGCCCAAGAAGCCTGCAGCCACAAGTAACTTGATATTCTAGAGCCCTGGACCAATTCACACATGTGCTGGGGGTGCTTGCTCAGATTACTGCCACTGAGGCTAGATAACCACACACTCCCCTTGGCTGCCTAGGACTGAGCTGATCAGATAGTGCAGTTTTCGGTCATGGAGGTCACAGCACTCACTTTAAAAACATCTTTTAAAGAATGGACTCTGACCCCAAATGGTCACGATTTTACCACCCTTTCTGGGTCATCTTATAGTCCCATCTTTAAAGGATGTTTTTGAAGTTAGTTGCTTATGTGCTTAAATATCTTAGTGGCAATGTATTCACGGTCCCTGTTACTTCAAGTAAGGGAATAAATATACCCCCCTTTAGAATTGTACAGACAGTAAAATGTCTCCTAACAGCTGCAAAGTAACAAAAATACTGACTTTTCTCTGGCGGCTAAATAATTGCCAATGGAGTTTTGAGTCAGCTGATCAGAACCATAAAACTCATTTGTTAGGATGAGAAGAGTAGATGAGAGAGAAAATATATGTGCATTTCTATATAGCCCTTTTAAAAAGAGGGGTTTTAAAAGACATTTGTGCTATCATTTCAGTAATGCCCACATAATGACTGAGGGAAAAGCCCATGGAGGAAAAATGTGTCTTGCTTGGAATAAATAGGTGGCTTGAAACAGCAGTAAGTCAATGTGCTCTATGGAACGTCTAGTGCACAGTAGCAGGGTTCACCCCAACAGTTAGCACACAGCATGCTGCAGCAATGCAGATTTACACCCCAGTTTGCTGTGCAGTAAGTGTTGGTGCCCGGAAATGCAGTCAGAGAACTTCTCTTTTTCTATTATTACTTTACTCAATCACAAAATAGGCTTTCTGTTACAACTCCTACAATCAACAACCTTCTGCATGTACCTCAGTGATTATAAACTGATGCACTCTTGTAGATTTTACAGTTGTTTAACAGCTAAGATTTTTGGAGTCCTGAAAGTGAATATTTTTAAAAAGTGGGCTACACTTTTTGGTTCATGCAGCAAGGGCACATTAGGCCAGCTAGGTTATCTATAAATAATGCCCTGGATGTCACTTGCTCCTTATGGGCCAAATCCTCTTGCCTCCCATCAAGTCTGAATAGCCAAAGTTGGTGTGCGGATTTCCAGGGCAGCAGAAAATAAAGGCTTTTCTCTTCTCCCCAGACTCCAGAGCAACAGCAGAGCTTCTCCTTGACTACTACTGTAGGCTGTGCTGTGTCCTCACTATTTGAAGTAGTGGTCAGTGATTGATCTTCCAACTCACCCTTCTCACACACCAAACCCATCTGTGGAAGATGCAGAGGGAGCCCCATAGTCTTTGCTCTGTCGTCTGCAGAGGGCTTGAATCCAGCATGTGGGATTTCTTTCCTCTGTACATCAGAACGACACCACTTGTACTTCAGGCAGGGCCTTTTGTGGCCACAGAGAGGGAAGACGCATGATTATCCTTAGGTGAGGTAGAGTGACTGGAGAAATGCAAAGGTAGAATGATGTAGCTCCTCAGAAGGGGTTAGTTACCAATAATTCCAAAAGAGTCAGCTTTTACTCAGCCTTTCTTGCCTGAGAAGACTTGTAGCAAAAAAGATATGCCCAGAGCTCCATCTACTTCTGTGGCACAATGAAAACAAATTACACAACCACCACCCTTAAATTCCAGAGCAATGTAATTTTGTCTGTCACTATGAAATACCCTTCATTCCCACCTCCTCATATAAACACCTTTATTTGCACCTCTTCATATAAAGATGCACAACTATGGTTCCTGGTTTAAAATACTAATGGATGCAAAATTCATCTGAGTATTCTTACAGTGATTCTTTTTATAGTGAATGGATGAGGATTTTTTTTTGTTTCCATTATATCCTCTAGGTAGCCTGGCTCCACACTCCAGGCAAAGGTCCCGGAATCATTCAAAGCCTTTTTCCTCCCATATGTGCCAGGGAAGCTTGTGGTCAGGTTCATTTGGTCATCTTCCTAGTCCTCTGGGCCTTGTCCCATCATCCAGGCAGCCCAGCTGGCTAGCCTACATTTTCCAGATCCCCCTGGTTACAAGCTGGACTCCAGCTCTAGCTCCCTACGCCCTGTTTCTTTGCTCCCTATAACTTGCTCTGTAATTCAATTAACTCAGCTTTTGGGGAAAGCTGGAGAACAAGGTGCATCTACAGGCAGGTCCTGGTAAGGGTAGGGAAACAGAAGGCTGGGTGTGTGGCTACAACAAAATAGCAACTACCATATCAGAAAGGCTGGATTCTGTGGCAACTTGGAAAAGTCCCTCTATTTATCTGTGCCACAGTGTGGCCCCATTACCATGGTATGTATCTGAGCACTTCACCATCTAGAATGTATTTATCCTCCCAACACTCCTGTGAGGTAGGGAAGTTCTGTTGTCCCTGTTTTACAGATGGGGACCTGAGGCACAAAGAGACTTGGACAAGGTCACACAAGAAGTCTGTGGAAAAGCAGGGACGCAAACCCAGATCTCCAGAGTCTCATGCTAGTACCTTAGCCACTAAACCATTCTTCATCTCTGGCTATGGAGTCCTTTGCCATGGAATCACAGAGACTATGGGGCCCTGTCACGGTTCCTCCCCCACTCTGAACTCTAGGGTACAGATGTGGGGACCTGCATGAAAAACCTCCTAAGCTTATCTTTACCAGCTTAGGTCAAAACTTCCCCAAGGTACAAAATATTACACCTTGGACTGGCCGCTACCACCACCAAACTAATACTGGTTACTGGGGAAGAGCTGTTTGGACGCGTCCTTCCCCCCAAAATACTTCCCAAAACCTTGCACCCCACTTCCTGGACAAGGTTTGGTAAAAAGCCTCACCAATTTGCTTAGGTGACTACAGATCCAGACCCTTGGATCTTAAGAACAATGAACAATCCTCCCAACACTTGCACCCCCCCTTTCCTGGGAAATGTTGGATAAAAAGCCTCACCAATTTGCATAGGTGACCACAGACCCAAACCCTTGGATCTGAGAACAATGAAAAAGCATTCAGTGTTTTACAAGAAGACTTTTAATAAAAAATAGAAGTAAATAGAAATAAAGGAATCCCCCCTGTAAAATCAGGATGGTAGATATCTTACAGGGTAATTAGATTCAAAAACATAGAGAACCCCTCTAGGCAAAACCTTAAGTTACAAAAAAGATACACAGACAGAAATAGTTATTCTATTCAGCACAATTCTTTTCTCAGCCATTTAAAGAAATCATAATCTAACACATACCTAGCTAGATTACTTACTAAAAGTTCTAAGACTCCATTCCTGTTCTGTCCCCGGCCAAGACGACTACAGACAGACACAGACCCTTTGTTTCTCTCCCTCCTCCCAGCTTTTGAAAGTATCTTGTCTCCTCATTGGTCATTTTGGTCAGGTGCCAGCGAGGTTACCTTTAGCTTCTTAACCCTTTACAGGTGAGAGGAGCTTTCCCCTGGCCAGGAGGGATTTCAAAGGGGTTTACCCTTCCCTTTATATTTATGACACGCCCCCCAAATCTCAGCTAGGGTGAAACACTGGCTGGGATTTCTTCCTGGAGCTCTAGGAAAACAGAGTTAATAAGACACATGCATCTCTAAATATACTACCAAGTACATAAAGACTAACAATATTTTCCACATCTCAAGGACGATTTTAACCAGTTGATTCTGGGAAACTTTCACGGGAGAGTGCATCAGCCACTTTGTTAGAAGCTCCTGAGATGTGTTGGATGTCGAAATCAAAATCTTGGAGAGCTAAACTCCACCGAAGAAGTTTTTTGTTAGTTTCTTTGACGGTGTGAAGCCACTTTAGTGCAGCATGGTCGGTTTGCAGGTGGAAACGCCGTCCCCAAACATATGGGCGTAGCTTTTCCAGAGCGTAGACAATGGCATAACATTCTTTTTCAGTGACTGACCAGTTGCTTTCCCTCTCAGACAGTTTTTTGCTGAGAAACACTACAGGGTGGAATTCTTGATCAGGTCCTTTCTGCATTAAAACTGCTCCCACACCACGCTCGGATGCATCTGTGGTTACTAGGAACGGTTTGTCAAAGTCTGGGGCCCTTAGTACAGGGTCAGACATGAGTGTCGCTTTAAGCTTGTTAAAGGCCTTCTGACACTTTCCGGTCCACTGAACAGCATTTGGCTGTTTCTTTTTGGTTAGGTCTGTCAGTGGGGCAGCGATTTGGCTGTAGTGCGGTACAAATCGTCTGTAATAACCGGCCAAGCCTAAGAAGGATTGAACCTGTTTCTTTGACTTTGGGACAGGCCACTTTTGGATAGCATCCACTTTGGCCTGTAGGGGGCTGATAGTTCCTTGACCCACCTGGTGTCCAAGGTAAGTCACTCTGTTTAGGCCTATTTGACACTTCTTAGCCTTAACAGTTAGTCCTGCCTCCCTTATGCGCTCAAGGACTTTTTGTAGATGTTCCAGGTGGTCTGCCCAGGAATCCGAAAATATGGCCACATCGTCAAGGTAGGCGACTGCATATTCTCCTAATCCCGCTAGGAGACCATCTACAAGTCTTTGGAAAGTGGCGGGTGCATTTCGCAGCCCGAAAGGGAGTACATTAAATTCATACAGCCCGAGATGTGTGATGAAGGCTGACCTTTCCTTGGCAGATTCATCTAGCGGTACCAGCCAGTACCCCTTGGTTAAGTCCAAGGTAGAGATGAACTGGGCCCGTCCCAGTTTCTCTAATAGTTCATCAGTGCGTGGCATTGGATAGTTGTCTGGGCGAGTTACAGCATTTAGCATACGGTAGTCCACGCAAAAACGTATTTCCCCATCTGGTTTGGGAACTAGAACCACTGGAGATGCCCATGCACTTTCAGAGGGGCGGATTACACCCATCTGTAACATATCCTGGATCTCCCGTTCTATAGCAGTTTTAGCTTGAGGAGACACCCGGTAAGGGTGGACCCTAATTGGGTGAGCATTACCTGTGTCAATGGAGTGGTATGCCCGTTCAGTCAGTCCTGGGGTGGCTGAGAACGTTGGCGCGTAGCTAGTGCACAGCTCCTGGATCTGCTGTCGCTGCATACGCCCAAGGGTCATGGAGAGGTTCACCTCTTCCACACCACCAGCACATTTCCCTTCGTAATAGACACCTTCAGGCCACTCAGCGTCGTCTCCTCCCTGGGCTGTAAACTGACAAACCTTTAATTCTCTGGAATAAAAGGGCTTTAGAGAATTAATATGATACACCTTAGGCTTTCGGTTGGAGGTGGGGAATGCTATGAGATAATTAACAGCTCCCAGGCGCTCCTGGACCACGAATGGCCCTTCCCACGATGCTTCCATTTTATGGGCCTGGAGCGCCTTTAAGACCATGACCTGGTCTCCTACTTTGAAGGAACGCTCTCTGGCATGTTTATCATACCAGGCTTTTTGCTCTTTTTGAGCATCCTGTAAGTTTTCTCTAGCAAGGGCTAAAGAGGTTCGGAGGGTGTTTTGTAGGTTGGTTACAAAGTCCAGAATGTTAGTTCCTGGAGAAGGTGTAAATCCCTCCCATTGCTGCTTCACCAACTGCAATGGCCCCTTAACCTCACGGCCATATACAAGTTCAAATGGGGAAAACCCTAAACTGGGATGTGGTACAGCTCTGTAGGCAAAGAGCAACTGCTGCAATACTAGGTCCCAATCATTGGAGTGCTCATTTACGAATTTACGTATCATGGCCCCCAAAGTTCCATTAAACTTCTCCACCATGCCATTTGTTTGATGATGGTAAGGAGTGGCAACCAAGTGATTTACCCCATGAGCTTCCCAAAGGTTTTTCATAGTTCCTGCCAGGAAATTAGTCCCTGCATCTGTGAGGATGTCGGAGGGCCAACCTACCCTGGCAAAAATGTCTGCTAGTGCCTGGCACACACTTTTAGCCCTGGTGTTGCTTAGAGCTACTGCTTCCGGCCATCGGGTGGCAAAATCCATGAAAGTCAGTATATACTGCTTTCCTCTGGGTGTCTTTTTCGGAAAAGGACCCAGAATATCCACAGCTACTCGCTGAAATGGAACTTCAATGATGGGGAGTGGCTGGAGAGGAGCTTTGACCTGGTCTTGGGGTTTTCCCACTCTTTGGCACACCTCACAAGACTGGACATAGGTAGAAACATCCTTGCCCATTCCCTCCCAGTGGAATGACCCCCCCAAACGGTCTTTGGTCCTGTTCACCCCAGCATGGCCACTAGGGTGATCATGGGCTAAGCTCAAGAGCTTGGCCCGGTATTTAGTTGGAACTACCAACTGTCTCTGAGGATGCCAGTCTTCCTGGTGTCCCCCAGAAAGAGTTTCCTTGTATAAAAGTCCTCTTTCTACAACAAACCTGGATCGATTAGAAGAGCTGAGAGGCGGTGGGTTGCTCCGTGCCGCCGTCCACGCTCTCTGGAGGCTTTCATCTGCTTCCTGTTCGGTCTGGAACTGTTCCCTTGATGCTGGAGACATCAGTTCCTCATTGGATTGGGGACATAGGCTTGGTCCCTCTGGAAGCGATATAGGGGATGGAGCGGTTTCTGTTGACTGTGAACCGCTCTCCGCTGGTGCACTATGTTGGGATTCAGGCTCCGGCTGAGCCTCTTGTGTAGGGTTATCGGCTGCTGCCAGTTCAGGTTCGGTGGGGCCCTCTGGTGTTGAGGTTGCAAGTACTGGATTCAGTGCTGGCACGGGGTCTGGTGTTGGTTGTTTGGCTGGTTCCGGTTCTGGGACTGGTTCCGTCTGGGTCTCTGGGACTGGATCCACTACTGCTGTTGCAGACATTGGCCTGGGGTCCGGGTCCATCACCTCTGACCGGGCCCTGATAGAAGTTTCCGGAACAGAGCTAGGCCCCACGGCTTGTTTAGCCTGGCTGCGGGTGACCGTTCCCACCCTCTTGGCCTGCTTCACGTGATTGGCCAAGTCTTCCCCCAACAGCATGGGGATGGGATAATCATCATAGACTGCAAAAGTCCACATTCCTGACCAGCCCTTGTACTGGACAGGCAACTTGGCTGTAGGCAAATTGAAAGAGTTGGACTTGAAGGGTTGAATCGTCACTTGGATCTCTGGGTTGATTAAATTGGGGTCCACTAAGGAAGCATGGATAGCTGACACTTGTGCTCCGGTGTCCCTCCACGCGGTGACCTTCTTCCCGCCCACACTCACAGTTTCCCTCCGCTCCAAGGGTATCTGGGAGGTATCTGGGCCTGTGGACCTCTGGTGTGATTCCGGTGCAATGAACTGTAATCTGTTGGGGTTCTTGGGGCAGTTGGCCTTTACATGCCCCAGCTCGTTACATTTAAAACATCGTCCAGCTGACGGGTCACCGGGGCGAGGTGGGTTGCTGGAGAACGGGGTGGTGGGATGATAAGGGGTCTGGAGGGTTCTTTGGGAGGTAGGTGGGGCTTTGGGCGGCCCCCGGTAATAGGGTGTGGTCTGGGGTGGTCCCTTCTGGTCTCCGCTCCAACTGCGACCAGTTTTCTTCTTCTCTGCCACCTCCACCCATCTGGCTCCAATCTCTCCTGCCTCGATTACAGTTTTGGGTTTCCCATCTAGGATGTATCTTTCTATTTCCTCAGGAACACCCTCTAAGAATTGTTCCATTTGCATTAGGAAGGGCAAATTTACTGGAGATTCAACACTTGCTCCTGATATCCAGGCATCCCAATGTTTCACAATGTGGTAGGCATGTCAGGTAAATGACATGTCTGGTTTCCACCTTAGGGCTCGGAACCTCCGACGAGACTGCTCGGGTGTTATCCCCATTCTGACTCTCGCCTTGGATTTAAACAGTTCATACTTGTTCATATGTTCTTTAGGCATTTCAGCTGCCACCTCAGCTAAGGGTCCACTGAGCTGCGGCCTCAGCTCTACCATGTATTGGTCAGTAGAGATGTTGTACCCAAGGCAGGCCCTTTCAAAGTTTTCTAAGAAGGCCTCAGTATCATCACCTGCCTTGTAGGTGGGGAACTTTCTGGGATGGGAAGTGGTACCTGGAGAAGGATTGCTAGGGTTTGTTGGTATATTCTGCTGGGCCTTTATCCTCTCCATCTCCTCCACATGCTTCCTTGCCTCCATTTCCCTCTTGTGGGCAGCCTCCTGTACCTCCTTCTCCAGCCGCATGAGTTCTATCTGTCTTTCATGTTCCCTTTGTTTTTCCTCAGCCTGAAATTTGGCTAATTCCAGCTGTAGTCGAGCCGAGGATTTGGCCATTCTAACCTCTCTGTTTTTAACTAACTTTACACCCGAGGTTTAGAACTAAACAAACAAAACTTGGCTGTAAAATTTTGCTGTGCTGGAATAGAATACCTATTCTCTGATAGTGATTGTCAGCCTACAGAAAAAGACAATTCCCTTGTCTCTGCTCTGGGCCCAAATTAAAGCAAAAAACCTCCAACTACTTGGAAACCTGCTTACCCAGCCCAAAGAAAAAAAAATTTCTTTTCAAACCTGTGCTCCTTGTAAAACAAAAAAAAAATCAAAATCCTAAAAAAAACCCTGCCACTTTTGTCTCCAGGCAAATGGGTAGAGCACACACCCCCTATTTACTTTTAGGAAGAAAAGAAAAAAAAAACCTCTGGGTTGGAAGACTGGGAATTTCCCTGCAGGAGTTAAGTACCCTGCCTCCAGGCAAAGAAAACCTGCAATTCACAAGATAATCCCCTTTTGTCTCTGCTTGGCCACAAAGCAGAGAGAAACCAAGCTGCTTTCAGTTTCAAAGCTGCTTCTGGACTTCCTAAAAATTCCTTTTTAAAATCTGTATTTCTAGTTCAAAAAATCTCAACTGGATCTCAAAATGATTTCAGGTTAATCCCACCACTGTGCCACCATGTCACGGTTCCTCCCCCACTCTGAACTCTAGGGTACAGATGTGGGGACCTGCATGAAAAACCTCCTAAGCTTATCTTTACCAGCTTAGGTCAAAACTTCCCCAAGGTACAAAATATTACACCTTGGACTGGCCGCTACCACCACCAAACTAATACTGGTTACTGGGGAAGAGCTGTTTGGACGCGTCCTTCCCCCCAAAATACTTCCCAAAACCTTGCACCCCACTTCCTGGACAAGGTTTGGTAAAAAGCCTCACCAATTTGCTTAGGTGACTACAGATCCAGACCCTTGGATCTTAAGAACAATGAACAATCCTCCCAACACTTGCACCCCCCCTTTCCTGGGAAATGTTGGATAAAAAGCCTCACCAATTTGCATAGGTGACCACAGACCCAAACCCTTGGATCTGAGAACAATGAAAAAGCATTCAGTGTTTTACAAGAAGACTTTTAATAAAAAATAGAAGTAAATAGAAATAAAGGAATCCCCCCTGTAAAATCAGGATGGTAGATATCTTACAGGGTAATTAGATTCAAAAACATAGAGAACCCCTCTAGGCAAAACCTTAAGTTACAAAAAAGATACACAGACAGAAATAGTTATTCTATTCAGCACAATTCTTTTCTCAGCCATTTAAAGAAATCATAATCTAACACATACCTAGCTAGATTACTTACTAAAAGTTCTAAGACTCCATTCCTGTTCTGTCCCCGGCCAAGACTACTACAGACAGACACAGACCCTTTGTTTCTCTCCCTCCTCCCAGCTTTTGAAAGTATCTTGTCTCCTCATTGGTCATTTTGGTCAGGTGCCAGCGAGGTTACCTTTAGCTTCTTAACCCTTTACAGGTGAGAGGAGCTTTCCCCTGGCCAGGAGGGATTTCAAAGGGGTTTACCCTTCCCTTTATATTTATGACAGGCCCTGACTGGGGCATTTCACACCTCTTTGAGCTTTTGCTTCAAGGCTCTCTGAAGAGTAAGGCAGAGGATCATATATTTATACTAGATTCATGTCTTTCAGTTTAAGCTGAGATTTTGGAGCACAGTTCTGTAGCAAGTGGATATTCTGTGGATACAGAATCCCTGAATACATGGGACCCATGTCTTCTTCACCTCAAATTTCAGTTCCTGCAGTTGTGCTCTGCTTGGAGCTACTCTTGAAAAAAAAGTTTGGTAATGGCAGCTAATACAGAATGTATCGGCTGACTTTCTTCATGAAGTGTCTCACACACAGCATATTACGCTTGTGCTTTGTGATCTGCATTGGCTTCCAGGTCATTTCCAGGTGCAATTGAAGGTGTGATTTTGACCTATAAAAGCCCTAAATGGTTTGGGATCTATCTGACCACCTCCTTCTGCATGTGATACCATGACAGATTATATCAGGTGAGGTTCTCACGATGATGTCCTCCTGGTTTAAATGGGAGAGTTGTTGGTAAGACATTCCCAGCAAGGGGTCCTCAGCTCTGAAATTAACTACCCACTTGTTTGACAGTGTCAGTTGACCTTCAGGGCATGCTGCAAGATCTCTCTGTTCTCCCACATGTTCAGGGATGGGGGCGGCTTATGAAATTTGAAGGGAATGGAGGGGGTGGCTTTCATTGATGTTGAGGAGGAATTCCTGGTACATTTTATAAAGCATTTTGAATGTTTTTAATTATATAATACATGTACGTAGAGCAATGAATCAGCACTTTAAAAAAAATCAGAATAACTAAATAACATGTGCATTGAGAAAGATATGTGCACTGAAAATGGTGTTGAGGAGATAAAAGGTTATGTATTTAAGGAAACAAGGCCTTCTTTATAGGTACAGATTCATCCTATAACTCCTCCCTACTTCCAAAATCTTGAGAGTCATAGTCAATAGGGCTGGAGGAGATAGAGCCAGTCAAATTTGTATGGGGTTAGAGACATCTGATTCTAGAATTTGTGACAATAAAGTTATTTGCATTTTTATGTTTATGGAAAATTGCATATATATTTTTCATAGAATTTCTCTCCTTTTTTTTTTTTTTGGCCCAGTAACTGGTTCAAAAAACATTTACTCACAGGGTTTTGTGTCTTCTCAGGAAAAAAATATTTCCTTCAAAACTGGGACCAAATTCTCAAATCCACAATCTAAGGTGAAAAGACTTTCAATTGTACCATTTCAAATTTTGCTGCAAATATTTCATATGCCAACAGGAGCTTGCCACAATGCCAAGCATGACATTGTGGCATTTACCCTCTAAGAACACAGTAAATCAAGGAAAACAGTCAATACCTAATGAATCTCTTATTTTTATTTTCTTTTTAAAATGCAGCAATAGAATATTGTCTTTAGATGCTTATTGAACAGGTGCTGCTTGAGGAGAAAACAAAAAGCATAGCCCTCTATATTCAGAGAAAAGTCACAAAGCAAAGGAGAAGCTTCAGGAAAAAAAGCAACCAACAGAGAGAGAAGCTATTAAGAATCCAAGTCTCAGTGTAACTATCAGTCAGGCTCACAGTATTCTTCTTGTCCTTTCACATATAATTCCAGGAATAGTCTACTCAGTTTGGGTTTTATAGAGCCATCACCACCACCCCAGGAAGAAAACATTTAGACCAGGGTAGTATTTTTGTCCTTTTCGATTTTCTGAACAGCGATTCAGGTGTCTTCCAAAAAAACAGCATGACTGAGCTCCCTCTTGTTCCAGAATTTTCTCTAGTTTAGTTTCTTCTGATTGGATAGGCCTCCAAAGTGGGTTCTCTGAGAAAACAAAATGGAGAAATCAAAGAGCAAAACAAGAGCAAGGACTAGCAAATAAGTTCCAGACTAGTCCTGGCAGTTTTCCATGGAGAAACTGCTAGCTCTGTGCAAACCTCTAAGGTTCTCCTAAGCCTTCTTCATAGGAATGCTGGGTTCTTCCTATTAACTCTCAAGAGAATAAGCTCATCAGTGTTCATGCTTCCCACACAGCAGACCAAAAACTAGTAAACATTCAGGCAAGCATCAATATCTACTTTAATATATACACTTTTTCCTCCAAATTATACATGTTATACTCATGACAAAATCAGAGTGTGGGCACTAGCCTTAATGTAGATTCTGTAGTGGATGGTTATGCTAGGAAGAATTGCTTACCCTCACCTATAGGGACCCTCTGAAGAAGCATGTGGGTCTTTCAAAAAAGCTAGCACTCTAGTTGAATGGTTCCTCTATCATCTTGGGAAGTTTTCTTCATGGCTGCAGAGACATTTTCTACACATCTAGAAGTAGTTTCTAGTGCATCCATTTCATAGTATCATAGAATCATAGAATATCAGGGTTGGAAGGGACCTCAGGAGGTCATCTAGTCCAACCCCCTGCTCAAAAGCAGGACCCATCCCCAATTAAATCATCCCAGCCAGGGCTTTGTCAAGCCTGACCTTAAAAACTTCTAAGGAAGGAGATTCCACCACCTCCCTAGGCAACGCATTCCAGTGTTTCACCACCCTCCTAGTGAAAAAGTTTTTCCTAATATCCAACCTAAACCTCCCCCACTGCAACTTGAGACCATTACTCCTTGTCCTGTCCTCTTCCACCACTGAGAATAGTCTAGAACCATCCTCTCTGGAACCACCTCTCAGGTAGTTGAAAGCAGCTATCAAATCCCCGCTCATTCTTCTCTTCCGCAGACTAAACAATCCCAGTTCCCTCAGCCTCTCCTCATAAGTCATGTGTTCCAGACCCCTAATCATTTTTGTTGCCCTTCGCTGGACTCTCTCCAATTTATCCACATCCTTCTTGTAGTGTGGGGCCCAAAACATGACACAGTACTCCAGATGAGGCCTCACCAATGTCGAATAGAGGGGGACGATCACGTCCCTTGATCTGCTCGCTATGCCCCTACTTCTATATCCCAAAATGCCATTGGCCTTCTTGGCAACAAGGGCACACTGCTGACTCATATCCAGCTTCTCGTCCACTGTCACCCCTAGGTCCTTTTCCGCAGAACTGCTGCCTACCCATTCGGTCCCCAGTCTGTAGCTGTGCATTGGGTTCTTCCGTCCTAAGTGCAGGACCCTGCACTTATCCTTATTGAACCTCATCAGATTTCTTTTGGCCCAATCCTCCAATTTGTCTAGGTCCTCTGTATCCTATCCCTGCCCTCCAGCGTATCTACCACTCCTCCCAGTTTAGTATCATCTGCAGATTTGCTGAGAGTGCAATCCACACCATCCTCCAGATCATTTATGAAGATATTGAACAAAACCGGCCCCAGGACTGACCCCTGGGGCACTCCACTTGACACCGGCTGCCAACTAGACACGGAGCCATTGATCACTACCCGTTGAGCCCGACAATCTAGCCAACTTTCAACCCACCTTATAGTGCATTCATCCAGCCCATACTTCTTTAACTTGCTGACAAGAATACTGTGGGAGACAGTGTCAAAAGCTTTGCGGAAGTCAAGATACAATACATCCACTGCTTTCCCTTCATCCACAGAACCAGTAATCTCATCATAGAAGGCGATTAGATTAGTCAGGCATGACCTTCCCTTGGTGAATCCATGCTAACTGTTCCTGATCACTTTCCTCGCATGTAAGTGCTTCAGGATTGATTCTTTGAGGACCTGCTCCATGATTTTTCCAGGGACTGAGGTGAGGCTGACTGGCCTGTAGTTCCCAGGATTCTCCTTCTTCCCTTTTTTAAAGATTGGCACTACATTAGCCTTTTTCCATTTATCTGTCCATCTATAGCTATATACAATGACATGCTGGGTACTCTTGAAGAAATCTTAGATTGGGGGTGAGGAAAGGAATCTGTCATCTAAATTTTAGTTCTTGCCCTCTCCTTTTTGTTGGGGCATCTTCTTGATCAGGCTTAGAAAGTTTTAAATGAAAACAAGAATTGCATGTGTAGCCTTATCTATAGTAATGAGTTACTTAGTTTAACCAGTTACCCATCCCAAAGTGAGGGTTTACCTCTACTGTAATCTGTGAGAGTTTAGCCCCCAAGATTGACTACAGTAGAGTGGTTATCAATAGAAGGGGGAACCCCATGGTGCCCAGCAGAGACTACAAAGTGCTCTTTCTATAATGATTATAATTTTTAGCCATCAAAACAATACGTACTGCAATCTGGTAAAGTAGAGAGGCCAGTACAAAATGCACAATGTTTGCATTACTTACATCATCCCTTGTGGAAAAACCTGAAGTGTTAGTCCTCACAGTCACCATCATCATCACCACCAGTGGTTGCCATCCTACAGTCTCCCACCCCAAGACACACAGACTGTGATACAGCCTTTATAATGTCTTATGCTGACGCTGAGTGGGGTTCATACATATTTATAAAGGTTTTAACCCCTTTTCCTTATTTGAACTTCCACACCCCACTAATACTCATGAACATTTATGTCATGTTGTCACCATAGGAACAGGCAATTAAGGAAGTCTCCAACATTTCACTCTACCTACCTCATCTTGTGGTGTCTACAGATCTCTTGTAGGTATAGTACAGCAGTTATTTTCAAACTCAGCAGTTATTTTCAAAACATCAGCATATCACAAACATAAACAGAAGCTCAGCAGGTTTACTACTGACTTACTTATGGTAATTTATCCTAACTCCTAAAGTCTAATTTGGCTAAACTAAATATTTTACAAGCCTGGGGACTATGGGTCTTGTGTTACAGCATTAATTTCATCTCTATATCCTAAATATACCTGATACTTTTATCCTTGGCTACAGCTTCAACTCTTGTTCTTATATTTCTAGCCTAATTTCATGTATAGATTGTGTATGATGATAAGATTTTAGATTTATCTTAATAAAGTAAGATTTTGATGGTAATTTTAACTTATATAGCTCCATTCATCTGAAAATTTCAAAGCATTTTACATTTACATGATAATTAAACATCACAGTGTTTCTGTGAGGTAGGTAATGCTCATTTTAACCTTGGATCAACAAAGATTTCAGTCAGATTTCCAAAGGAGCTCAGAACCCACAACTGAGGCCAGATTTTCAAAAGCCATCAGCTCCTGTTTAAACACCAAAATAAGCAGCCTGATTTGTATGAGTCCAGCGCTATGGAACACTTCTGAAACTCAGGAAATTAGCTACATACCTAAATGGAAGCTGAGCCTGATGTGAAAATCTGATCTCAAATGCTGGGGTTGGGCTCTTTGGAAAATCTGACCCTAAGTGATTAGCCTAAGATCCCACAGTGGAACAGGAACACAAGAATGAAGAGATTCCCTAACTCCTGCACTCCCTTCTCTTCCTCACACCACAAGAGCACAGAATTTGTTAAAGAAAACTCATCATTGTCCATAATTGTTATAACCAAATCAGCAGCAAATGACAGATTAAATGAAAAGATCTTGACCTTATCAGCTTATTGTTCTTTTGAAGGAAAATGCATATGGTAATATGCAGTCCTATTGCTTTGTGGATAAAAACTTCAAATACAAGTTTTTATGGGAACATCTAGAACAGGAAGAAGGCTCGTTTGAAATTATAAATATCAGCACTCATCACTATATGCAAGTAGGTAATTAGGGTAATTATTCCCAATTAGCAGTTGCAAACTCTGCAGATGGGAATTTCAGGGGCTGATAACTATTGTAAAAGGCATTTTTGCAAGCTGTAAAACCACTTTAACGTTTTGGAATGCATACATTTAATACCCCCTACACGATCTGTAACAGATTTTTGTTAGTGTTTCAAAATAATAAAAAAGGAGAACTATGTTCATGCTGTGCTGTGCTGTGCTGTGGTTCAGGAAAATGTTGGCATCTGAGATGGGCTGAATTTTAAAAAAAAATGAAGGTCTTTAACCTACAGTATAATGACTGTACAAAGAGCCGAAGTGAATCTTTAACCTGCTCATACTGAAGCTGAGCTTTAGTATTGCCATGTTTTTCAAATCTTGTAGGAAGAAGTTCACAGGGGCTGATGCAGGGTCCTTTGAAGTCAATGGAAAGACTCCAATTATCTTCTCTGGGGCTTGGATCTTGTCCCATGTGAAGAAATGTGTACCCCACTAAAACATGTTTCCATTGAGCCACTATGCAACATCCCTCCTTCTACCCAGGATCTGGAAAATCCCACTCACAGTTACCATTTGCTATGGGGTTAGTAGCCTTTTCTCTCTTCTGGATCTTCCAGAAGGTTTTTTTCCTTTTTGAGGACTGGACTACCAATCACCTTCTTTCAATCACAGGGGTCTTTTGTTAGCCAGTAAGGGCTCTTAAAGTAAAAGGGGCAGAGTGGTTTTGGGTGTACCTGTGTTCTCTCTGTTATATTACATGCAAGAATAATTCGGTGGAGGGCTTTTCCTGATTCCAGTGTCCTTGTGAACTTATTTGCAAAACCAACTTTACCTGTATCAGGTCACTTAGCCATACAAATCTAATCAGCCCAAACAGGATGTGATTAATGTGTCCATGGTGGAAAACTTGTCCTGGAAAAGCTGTTTACCAGCTTTCTAGCTAGAACTGCTGTTAGGATGAAATTGCAAACTTTAAACATTCATAACTTTACAAACAAGGCTTGAGTTGAGCTTGAGTCGCAAATAAGAATCTCAAAATATAAACTTGTTTTTAACATGTTTAGCTTTCAGCCATTTTTGAGTTACAGAAGTACAGAATTTCAGATTGGAGCATATGGGGAAAGTAGGCTTTTTCTTACTTGAATAACTCAAAAACAACTGACCTGATTTTTCTCACACTTTTTTTTTTTTAAAAAAAATCATCTTAGAGTTGAGACAAAGCAGTGAAAATCTCAGAGCAAAATCAAGTTGTTACAATAAGTTATGGACATTTGGAAAAGTGTGTTTAGACCAGAGGCTGCAATTCATCCTTAATGTTGGAAATTGAGAAATGAAATAAAGCACATAGGAACCCACTTCTATGCCAGTAACCAGAATGCTTTTCAGTTACTTGAACCTTGTTCGTAGCCATGCCGGCATCAGAACACGAGCAACAAAACAAAAGGTATAAATAAGTTTGTTTGGTATCAAGTATTTCATCATAATGAATTTACTGATCTAATTCTTTAGCAGTATATCGTTCAGTCTTTGGCAGTCAAGAGAATTGCCAGATGTGTTGTAATAAAGTTTAAGAAAAAGTATTGATTTTTCAAAATGTTAAAGATTTCCATCTGTTACCCTAACACTGCTCGCAGATATTCTTGAGTTCTCAGCAAACCTTGAAAATCCTTCCCCACAGAGAACTTCCATATGTGTTTAGTTTTAAAAGGAAAATGTGGGTGATTTATTGTATCTAGAGATCTCAAGCTTGGGGAGAAATAATCACCCTCTTCTCTTAGCTTCCCATCACCTCCTTCCAAAATCCAAATCTGGCTAACTTTAAGATTTGTTCCTGTGCTTCAGATGGCAACTTTTTTGTTTATTTGTTATTCTTCCTTCTTGTTGCATCTTTTCTTTCCTCTCTCCTGCCGGTGTTTTCCCTATGTTTTTTCTTCTTTTAAAATACTTCAGAGTATATTTTTCTCTAATACAATTTCTCTTTTCAAGCTGTTTTTCTTTTCTGATTTGCGCTTGCTCTCCCTATCAAGTGTTACCGTTAGTGTTTAGAGTGTGTGTGTCTCTCTCTCTGTCTTTGGTTCAGCGTCTCCCTCCCACTCACTCTCTGTCTCTCTCTCTCCCCCTCCCCTTGTTCCTCCTCTTTTTTCATTTCCCCCTTGACCCTCTTTGGATGGGGTCCACAGCACAAGTCCTGCTCACCTACATTTGGGGTATGAGTGCATTTTGGAGAGTGAGGAGCTTAGAGAATAAGTTAGTGTCACTCTCCATGGATCTGATGCAAGGCCTGTTGAAGTCAATGGGAGCCTTTCTATTGAGCTGAATGGACTTTGGATCAGCCCCAAATATATTTAGTTTGACAGACTTGACTAGACCTTCTGACTTTTCAGAATCTCCACTATAGATTCTTACCTCGCAGTCCTCCAGCTTTATAGGGTATATATATATATATATTAATGGTTCTATATAATATGTGAAGGCATTATGCTGATAAAGGGCTTGATCTTCCAAGGTGCTGAGATCTATGGCCCAGATCTAGCAAAGCACCAATGTATGCCCTTAATTTTAACCATGTGAGTTTCTGCATGCCTATATCATAGCTTGAAACAGCACTGCTTCCAATTCTGAGTTTATGTTGGGTAGAGACTTCATCTCATGCTGAATTACTTGGAAGATTTGTGATGCAGACAGTTATGAGCATGTAGCCATCAAACTCATTTTCACTTGTTTCCTAAGTCAGAATTTGAACCTAGATCTCCTGATGTATAAAGCTAGTGAGGAGTGATGGATTGTCTAGTAACTAAACATAATGAGCATTTCAAAAACTGCCTAAAATGTATGTATTAATAATTAATTGCCTGTTTTGCTGGTATAGAATGAGATTATACTACAGCCTTCTCTGAATTATTTATTTATCGTTCTTTACAAAAATTACTGTAGAAAACTCCTGCCATTACGCTTGTTTCATAAGAGTCTGAATCATGAACAACAGTAGTCATCTCTCTGAATTCCATCAGGTTGTGACAGAACTACATCTTAATGTTGTTTAAATGCAGTTTTTTTATATTTCATTAGCGATGGTATGTCTGAAAGGCTACAGAATCACAATATGAGGATAATGGGTAAAGTATTCAGAAGTGCTTGACTCTCGATGAGTTTTAGGCTCCTATGCACATAAGCCACTTTCAAAAGTGTGACTTAGGCTCTTATGTCACTTAGGAACTTTTGAAAATTTTACCCAGTGTCATTGTGCCTGAAGAGTCAAACCTAAATGACTATGTCTTGAAGTGTGGAATATCTAAGGCTGTCTCTTAAAATATGATGAGATTCCTGCATATTTTGTGTTTGGTACCAGGTGCCTCAAGATGAATGGGGAGGGTACCCTGTTGGCGGTAAAGACGAGGAGATCCCCTGCAGGAGAATGAGAAGTGGGAGTTATATTAAAGCCATGGGAGATGAGGAAAGCGGAGATTCTGACACTAGCCCAAAAACATCACCAAAGGTAGCAGTTCGACCAGAGTCATTATTAAAATCCATTGGACAGAGACCACTTGGAGATCACCCAAAGTAAGCTTCACCAAACTTTGTCACATATCTTACTAAAAGCCACAATGACTCAGGTCATTTTTTTATGATGTTTTGATGTGATTACAACAAACGGGTTTCATGAAATATATATATTTAATATATAAATAGATAAATACACACAGCAAAAAATACAGCAATACTACATTTGTGTCATCTATAACTTTTAGTTATAACATGATTCTTTCCATATTGCAACTTTCCCATGTATCAAGTATATTGTATCACACTCATTTAAAAAACAGTATAACATGTTTTTCTGAGCATCCATAATGGGTGGTCTGTCAAATAAGTAATGTACATAGCTCAGTGGTTTGAGCCTTGGCCTGCTAAACCCAGGGTTGTGAGTTCAATCCTTGAGGGAGCCATTTAGGGATCTGGGGCAAAAATTGGGGGTTGGTCCTGCTTTGAGCAGGGGGCTGGGCTAGATGACCTCCTGAGGTCCCTTCCAACCCTGATATTCTATGATTTTACATATTATAATTGTCTGGATGTGTATTTACATAATGGAGCCATCCTTGTGCTTCTAGTAGGTTTTTATTTTTGTCTTTTTTTAAAAATGTACCATTACAACACTACACATTTGAGTATTTTGGAGCGGTAAATGTTCAAAGCAGTAGCATCGCTCCAGTTCTGCAACTTCCATTAATGGACATTCCACATAGCTTCGGAATTCTGTGAGAAATGCACCAAGCAAAGAAACTGAGGCTGAGGCTGGTTGACTATTTGACCTTTATCCACCAACTGTGCTGTAGATATTACCATATATGCAGTACCTTAGTGATGCACACTTTTATAATAATAATAGTAATAATAAAAAACCTCAACTAAATTATCATCTGTTTGGCTTCATTAAATAAAAGAATTTAGTTAGCAGATTGGAGGAAAAATAATGTTCACAGTACCAACAATAACCAATGTCATAAAAGCAACATGGAATCTAAAAACTTGCTTCAGAAGACAGTTCTAAGAGTGTAGTGTGCTATTTATTTATGCAACGTAAAGGACGTTCTGTTCTCTTCGTAGAAATCAAAAATTACACATTTAAATAAGATATATGTTATAAAGGGCAGCTTTTTATAATCCACAGTATTCATAACGCAGGAGCTTATCAGTAGGTCATTGTGAAAATAGTCTATCGATTTTGCCATGTTTTGCAAATATACTGTACAAAACCAAAATATTAAAAACAAAGAACAGTACTAATGCAGTATACTACAAATGACGGAAATCAATGGCAGATTTGCTGCTGATTTCAATTGTAGCAGGATCAGGTTCATTTTAGCATTGTAGAAAATGATTAAAGGCTTATTTGTGGCTTTGCCACAAGCCCTGAGCCAAGGGCAGCACGTATGTGAACTGTTTCAGGACCAGACCATGAACAAGATTGTGACTGAGAGCCACTTTCTGATTCCTGGTTATCAACTTGCCCAATACCAGATACAGGTTATGTCCCCTGATGCACCAGCTCAGCTGCATTGATTGGCTTGTCCACAGTGATCAGGTAGCTTGTACAGAGAAGTAAGTAGGTACTTATACTCCTTACTCCCTTGTTCCGGTACATAAAATGGTTCAGAATTGAGCTCTACAAGAGCACTAATGTCTTTGACTCAAAAAAAAAACTGCACTGACATTTTAAATGTAGACAAGCCCTAAGGAAGAGGTTTTTTAAGTATTTAGGTGGCTAAAGATGCAGGTAGGTTCCGATAGTGGCTTTTTCAAAAGATAGCATACCTTTAAATCCCTTTAAAAATCTGTCCCTTAGTCTCTCATCTGACAGATGCATTTTCTTTTAATAGTATCATGATACACAAAGCAAACACTAGAATAGTGCAAATCCTACTGCTATAACGTTGTGTGAAAGACTTACCAGTATAATTTACTGCATTTAAGTAAAATATAATATAATAAAGCCTTCTGTGTTGGAGACAGAAGCGGATTCAAATATCTGTCCTATTTCATGTTTGTTCCTTCTTGGAATAGTGCCAATGCTCATATTTGTCTTGGAAATTGTCTTGACTTCCTTTGGTCAGGAGTGGAAAAATTCAACATTTTTTGCTTTGTGGTTAGGTTTGCAAGGGGGCTGCCTGATATATAATCTGGGATCCTACATCAAAATATGGACTTTAGGAAGTAAAACACCAACTTTTTCCATTCAGTCCACTGTTTGCTGGTAGAAAAGCATTTAACCTCAAGTTATAGAATTTCTGATCTTATTGGCAACAGTCATGCAGATGAATAATCATGTGGTGCTAGAGTTTTCCATTATGCTTTTGAAGCACCTCAAGAGAAACTTACCTTTGTAAATATGAAGAGTGAAGTGAAAATGAGCTAGGTCAGGTAACAATAAAAATGACAATGTGTTGTGTATATTTTGCCTACTGCTTCTCTAAATAACAGACTTTACTATAGCAATAGATCCTCCATATGCATTGGATATATATGGTATGTGTTGTGATATTTAATTTATGAATCTGACAGGTATTTAGGACAAATTATGTATTTGGCTAACAACAAGAAATAAGCACAGTATTGATACTGCTATAATTTAGCCTGGCTGTACTCAGTATTCTGTATTCAGGAGAGACTCTCCTGTCTATGTGTGTGAGTGAGTCCATTGGAGTGAACAGGAAGTATGACATTGCATGGTGTCATTTAAAACATTTGAACTTCCTGCTGAAGCTTAACCCTTTATAGCCCAAGTATAACATAAGAACAAAAAAGAAATATAGAATTTGTTGTACTGGATCTGTTCTGCAATCATCTGCCTCTGACAGTGGCCAGCACCCCATGCTTGCAGGGTGGTGGCAGTTATGGTGAGTTTAGATATAGCATCCTTCTCATGAAATACTGCTTGGTAAGCATGCAGACAGGAAGCTTGTCTTTGTATAGTCTTGTGAAGGATCATGCAGGGGCCAAATTTAATCCTGCTTCCATGCTATATTAATTAATACACTATTTCACTGTCACCCTTTGCTGCATGTAGCTGATCCATCCCTGTTTAAATTGTTAAGTTTAAAACTTATTTTTTTAAAAATATGTTCTGTATTTATTTTAGACATGGCTTCTGTAGAGTGTGGTGCTGATGGAATAATTTCAGTTGAGGAGATGGGAAGAATAATTAGCTGCAGAAAAATTATGTTAATCTTGTATTTGCTCTTTTTATTAATCTTTGCTTTTTTTCATCCTCCTGACAGTAGAAGTCCAGCTGCACACTTCATTAGCAGCTTTCCAAGTTTCTGCAGTGAACTAGCAGCCAGCTAGGAGTCTCAGACGGTACATCTATACAGGAACAAAAAATCCACAGCTCCCCCGGGTCAGTTGACTCGGACTTGCAGGGCTGAGGCTCTGGAGCTGAAAATTGCTGTGTAGATATTCAGGCTCAGGCTGGGGTTGCAGGGTCCCAGAGCTTGGTCTCCAGCCCAAGTCTGAACATCTACAAAGCAATTTTTAGCCCTGCAGCCCGAGCCCCAAGTCAGCTGACTCAGGCCAGCCCTGGCAGTCATACTGCGAGTTTTTTATCCCCATGTAGACTTACCCAAAGGGCTGAAAGCGGAGATTTACCAAGAACAAGATAGCTTTTTACAAAGTCTTATCAAACTAACAGGGCAATTGCCAGGCCAATGGTATAGCTGCTTCCTCTACTGTCATTCAGGAGATGTGGGTTAGACTGCTCCCTGGGTTGGGAGAGAATGCTTGAGGGGTAACAGGCTTAGCCCCTGGGAAAAGAGATGTTTTGCAGTGCTGAAGAGCAAGCCATCTGGCTAATGGCTGGACGTTGAAACTGGACAAATTCAGACTGGAAAGAAGGTGTGATTTTTTTAAGTGAGAATAATTAGCCCTTGGAACAGTTTACCAGGGTTATGGTGGATTCACCATCACTGTAAATTTTTAAATCAAGATTGGATGTTTGTCTGAAAGATATACTTTAACCATTATTTTGAGGAAGTTAAGTGGCCTGTGCTATACAGGAGGTCACAATCATTCATTCTGGCCTTGGAATCCATGAGCCTGTAAAGTAAAAAGTATCTTTTATGCCAGTGATACTCAATTAGATCTACCCATGGACCCATTTGAGAATTTTATGACAAGAGGCAGGCCATTTGCGCAGAAGGCTGGCAAAAAAACAAAAACAAAAAAAACTTCAGCTGCCAATACATAAAGACCTTAATTGCAACATACGTGTTACTGTTCTATCTTCTAACAAAGTTTATAAATCAACATTATTACCTTTGTTTCTGGCAATTTCTAATGGGAGATGTGACATCGACAATCTCTGGCAAACTTTGTGAAGAGTGATTTGTAGGAGGTCAGGAGAAGGCGCGTGCATTAGTGAAGATACTTACCTGTCAAATTATTGTGATGTTGGTTTTTTATAATGTTCCTGGTAAAAAATCCAGATTTGCAGAGGTACGTTGATTTGAACATCATTAAAAGACTAGATTCTGGCTATTCTGAAACTGGTCAGCCTACTGAGTCCAGAAATTACAAAGTCTCACTTCTTTCAGTTTTGCTTTGAAGACAACTGAGCTCTGGAGCTTTACAATTTCTAATTGAAAGACATCTTCATCAACTGAATCAAGAACGTTCTTTGCATCAGAAGGGCAAGGTCCATTGGCAGAGCCAGCAAACCGTTCATGAACAAATAAAAGCAAATCCTTGGGAATTTTAAGATTCTCAAATCACATTTTAAAATTTTCAGTCAGATTGTTTAGAATTTCGTGCATTGTTTTTGTCATCAGTTGTTTGTTTCGTGTGTGTTCTCTGCGTGCTACTGGCTCTGGCCAGATAACCTGTACAGCGGGCTCTGATTGAACTGCCCAAGAAGACCACAGACTCTGATCAGTAGCGAAAACGCTTGGCCAGGTTTATTGTCAACAAAGCATGTTCCTGGTTTCCTGGATCAATGTATGCCCATTACAATGGACTCAGCTCAGTGAACAGTGGTACTTTCTGTTCCCCTCTCAGCTGGACAAAGACACACCTTCTGTGACCCCTCTTTTATATACTGTTACAAGTAAGTTACTTGTTGCCCCTCTGACGTGGTTAGTTACCACTCTTTGCATTGTACATGTTGGTTCAATTTGATTAAAATGTCTCTATCCATTAGCTGTCACCCTAATCTTATCTTCAGGAGGAGTCAGTGTGTCTCTATTATCTTCGGAAAGTGTGTTTAGACTTTACTTGATATCAGGGTGTTCTGGTACCACCCTTCTGGAATGTGTTTACGTGAGTGTCCTGTGCCTAGCACTTCTTAGGAACATTTGCATTTTTGAAATACCAGCCCTGTTCTTGCCTGTTCTGGGAACCTGCAAGTAGGCATGTTTTGTAACAGGACCTGAGTTCGGCTCACAGCCTGATTTTGCTTTATATCAGCAGGTCCTGACTACTTTAGTTCAGGCCTTAGGCTTCATACCAGGCCTCATGTGTCAAGCTTTCTCATTCTACTTCAGTTTTCAACTAAATTTCATCTGTAGAAACAACACAACAAGTGCAACATCTTTCCTGTTAAGCTTGTCTGAAAGATTTCAAGATTCCTCTGAAAGGCACACACTTTTTCAAACAGATTCCCCAACTCTGCTTGCACAGCCTTGTAGCTGCAAGTTGAGGGAATTGAAGTGACCAGTAATATCCCATAGAAAAGCTACCTGTGACATAGAGGGGGCATAATTCATAAATTCCAAGAACTTGCAACCCTTGTTGGTCTCGTGGTTTGAAGGAAATTATATTATTTCTTTTTGAAGTTCAAAAAACCTTTGTAACATGTATCCCCCCTTAACCAACTAACATTGTTGTGCTGCTACAGGTCATTATATTCGTCTGAAACGTCAAGTAAAAGAGCTTTAAAAAGATGATGTTGCAAGCTAGAAGTTGAGCATATGTAGTTCACCAATCTGATTACAAGACCCATTATTTTTTTAAAGTCCCCAGACAAATTACTGCCCAGGTCAGTCTGGTGAATGATGGGTATATTGCTGCCAAATGTGAAGCAAAGCCCTTCTCTTTCCCTGTCCTGGAGGGACCTCCATGTGTAACAAGTAAGTTTACTTTCTGCAGATCTAAACTGTTTTATTCAAAAATGCCTTTTACCTTTTCAAATATGATCTCTCCTGTTGTGTAGGTTTCTAATGGTATTAAGCACAAAACTTCTTCCTTGAAAATTTTACCCTCATAAAATGTAACAAACAGTGATAGCTGGGCAGTGTCACTTAAATCACTTGATTCGTCCACTGCAAGAGACATGTATTTGGCTTTTTTTTTTTATTGGAAAGGAGGGCTGACAAATCATCCTCATAAATTACTTCCAATCTTCACATTGCCATGGAATCAGAGAGGGATCTTGCTTCACATGGTTCACAATGTCAATGAAATGTCATCTTTGTTTTTGTCTCCATGAAAAAGCTCCTCCAGCATTTCCAACATGCACTCCTTCGCAGACTTGGCATCCAGGAAAGGCTTTTTCTTTTTAGCTAGTACCAACATTATCCAAAGAGAACCAGCTGCAAAGGCAATGCATGGGAGACGGGGACATGCAGGGTCATGTGCCTTCCCCCCGGATTTGCTGCTTTGCTTGTACTGAGCATGGTCACACAGACTGATCTCAGTAACAAAAAACTGCTGAAGCCAGCCACCCTCACTCTGCTTCCCCACTATCAGTAGGCACAGGATGTCTCTGAGCAGCTGTTGCTTTTCCCTGCACAGTCACTGATGTTGTGAGAATGACATTTGAAGTGTGATATGAAGACTTCAGATTTTCAGGTTTGTCACACCTTGCAACACTGCCAGGAGAATAAGCCATGTTGAAGTTACTTTGCTTTGATTCAAAGTGGTGCTCATGTTGACCATCTTATAGATGGAGATGGTGGTTTGGCATATTAAATACAAAGGTTTTGTGTTTAAATGAGGTGGCATAATAAAAAGAAAATCTGCTGTCCAGTTTGGGTTAAAAGCTTGTTTTTTGCTGTCGACTTTATGACGTTTACTCCCACTCACATTCATTTTTGGCTCCATTTCCATCACTAATGAAAAATGAGTGGTGTCCTAGCTCAATCATAGCCAATGTGATCTTGAGAACTTAAGATCCAGTAAGCAATGCTTCATTTGTTCCAGGGCTGAATTTGTCCCGGCACCTCTAAGCTTGGCAGTTCATAACCCCAGCACCCGGCCATTCTCCAGCCACCCAGCCAGTGCTTAATTTGTGCCGGGGCTTGCCAGGACTGAGCCCGGCACTTCTTTCATTACAAATTAAGCACTGCCAGTAAGTTACTAAGGAAGTCATAGGCAAATGATAGGCCGATCATCACTGTTTGGGAATTTAATTATAAATATTTTTAAGGTGAGCTGGTGGGCCACACAGGAAGCCTTGATAGGTCATATTTGGCCCACGGGCCACCTGTTGAGTATCACTGTTTTATGGGTTCAGAAGGAAGTCCCATCCATTCTTCCTTGCAGAAAGAAGAGTCGTTGGTCTTGAACAATGCAAGATATCTTTGTTCCCCCAGTTGCTGAGCATGTTGCCCTTTACCAGCATTCGTTCCAAACCCCGGAAATTCGTTCCAAACCCCAAACGCCTGACCAGTAGAGAACACTACCACTATGTTATTGGCTTGAAATACAAGGCCACCAGATTAGGATGGGAACGTCAGTGGGTGATGGGGGTAAATCTTCAGGCTCTGACAAGAGTGTGTGAAGCTTCACAGACCTGTAATTCATCCCAATGATGTACAGAAACAATCATGTACAAGGGCAAGTATCACAACCATGAATTTACAACTTCTGATGACAAAGCCTTTTTTTCCCCAAAGTTGCCTGTTCACTTCTGCTCTCAACTTGTGTCTTACTTTTACTTTTCTTTTAATTTAAAAGGCTGAGTTAAGAGGCGTTTTTGTTTTTGTTTTTCTTATTTAATCTCCTACCATAAAAAGTCAATGCATATAAATGCTCTCTGCCAGAGGCAAGAATTTGAAAAATAAGATGTTTTTAGTTAGAGAAGCAGAAAAAAATGCATAAATTAAATTCTGGTTTTCCTGATGTGACTTTTATTTCATTTTTTAGGTTACATGAAGTCATCTTGTGAGGGCCCTATTCAGTACAGTACTTGTGTGCTTCGTCCCATCAACTATAATCCCATCAACTAAATCCCATCAACTATAATGGAACTTAAGCACCTGCTTACATGCCTTGTTCAGTACAGATGGACTTTAGCCCATGTTTAAGTGTTTTGCTGAATTAGGGCCTGTTACAAAAATATAGATATGTACATAATGGAAAAATAAATCAAGTAAAAGCAGAAGAATATAAGAAGCAGCCTGTCAGAGAAAACGGGTAAAGTTTTCAAAAGTACCTAAGTGACGTAGAAGCCTAAGTTTAATTGAAAGTTAATGGGACTTAGGTGCCTAAGTCATATAGAGGCTTTTGACAATTTTACCCTGTATCTCTGATTTCTGTAGGCCACCGTTTTGGGAAGCAAAGCATGAAGTGAGGGTAATGATTAGAAAATTGCTACAATAAAAATATTCTGCATACTGAATTATGATATAAATCACAGTGTTGGTCATGCTCCTGCCTAAATACATTAATCACAGCTAAACACAACCAACTTTAAAAAAAAAATTTCAAAATTTTACATCATAAATCGTTCACCATAACAACCAGCCATTAAATCATCTTTAAGTGTTCCTTTAAAGATAATATTACAGAATTAAGAAGGCATTAAATTTCTCTGACATAAAAAAGAGGACCTCTGTTTCCTTCCAATAATTAATAGAAATTTCACAGGGAAAGAAACAGCATCCTATGCCCTGTTCCTAACACGGTCTCACTTTAATAAATGGAATGTGCAATATCTAAGATGAGTTTGTCAAAAAGGGAAAATAGATGGCTACTTTCCTATGCAGAAAACCTTTTTAATTTCATTTGGCCCAAAACCTGATCTCTATCATAGTCAGACCAAAAAGAAAGTATTATAGTTTGGCAAAGCATATAAAGTAAATTTTCCACTATACAGAAATTAACTAGATTTATAGGCACCTGCTATATTTCAAGGAACCCAAAATAGCTATTCTATCCTTAAGGGAAAGTCAAACTTAGTATCTACAGTCCTGGGTTTGCAACTGACTGAAGGTGGGCACTTCCACTCTCCCATGCAGAAAGCCCCATTGACGTCAGCAGGGCTCCACAATTACTGTGTGAATCTCAGCTTCTACAGAATGGCACTGTTCATTTGTAAGATCCAGGTTTCTGAGCTATTTTATGCATATCCAAACACTGAATTAAGATACATCTGGGTAGAGAAATGAATATCCATTGAAATGCAAATCCCTCAATAAAATAGGTTATGATGACTGATGAAACACTGCTAATATTAATATACCTGCTTGTTAAGTGTGAAGCCTCAGGTCTTTAACAAATTTTATGTAACCTTTTTATCACAGAATAATGCTTCTGCATCTCACTTACTGACAGTTAAAGGTGGTTGTATTTTCTTTAACGTTATCATTCATTCTTAGATTTTGTACTAATACGGTGGTGATCCTGGACATTTTTTTAAAAAGTCAGAAATACAGTGTTGGAACATTACAGTTACCTATGTCCTACAGGGCATGTTTTGCCCTCAGAGTGAATTCCATTGAATGATATTTGGTTCCTGTAAATCAGACACACCCTTCATAAACTTGGTGGAATTTTAAGAACTCAACAGTGAGATTCTGTGCTTCGCCTCTAAGCACGGAACTCACAGCCCTGGAGAGTGCAACTAACATGGTTTTAACATACCGTTTGCACCCTTCTAGCCCTGGGCTGCTCCAGAGGCTGAACCAACTCCCAGTGTAACTTTAGAGAGGTGTCCAAGGGCTTGTCTTCACTACCGGGGTAAGTCGACCTAAGTTACGCTACTCCAGCTATGTGAACAATGTAGCTGGAGTCGACACAGCTTAGGTCGACTTACCCCTGTGTCTTCCCTGTGCTGCATCAATGGGAGACGCTCTCCAGTCGACTTCCCTTACTCTTTTCGGAGAGGTGGAGTACTGGTGTCAACTGGAGAGTGCTCTGCCATTGATTTAGCAGGTCTTTACTAGATTGATCCCTGCTGCATCGATTGCAGCATCAATCTCCCTATAGTGAAGACCAGCCCTAAGTTAAAACAGCCTGTTCCCAGTGAGTAGCACTGCCTAAAATCTGCTGAAGCCCAGGATTGGACTGTACCAATGTGAATATATTTTGTGTCCATTGTATCTGTTTAACAGCCACATAAAAAGTAAAGGAAGGCAGATTTCTGAAAATAAAAGTGCTTGCTGTTAACTTAACAGAAGACCCTTTTGTGATGATAGTCTGAAGAGATACAGCCATTTATAAATCATATGAAGTTAGCACCTCGCTCTCCTCAGAAATGCATACTTTAAAAATAATGATTAAAATTATTGATTTCAAATTAGCTTTGCAATAAATATAGCAATAGACCATAGCAGACACAAAGGTTCAAACTAATTGTTATTTTCTCTGGCAGCAGAGAAAACCAGCGGTTACTTTTGAAAATTCAGCTGTAAAGTACGAAGCTAGATATGTAATGCTGGAGGAAATGGATCCCTAGGCACAGCATGATATTTGATCATCCATGATATTAGCTTATCTTGCCTAACTGCAGATGTTATTAGTAATTCCAGTCTTTTAAAATTCAGCCACACTAGTTTTTATGTTTACTCCTCGGTTCAATGAATTCCACAGGTTGACGAGATATTATGCTACCTTAAAAATGTCAAAACAATAAAACAAAAAATCCTTCCTTTCTTTGGTTCTAAACATACAGTACTGCTCTTTAATTTCCTTGAGCATCTCCTTTTTCTTCTTCTAAAATTGGGTAGGAGGAAAAGATGGACAGATTACATTTCACTAAGTCTTCCATAATTTTCTCAAATCTCCTCTTTTTTTCCTTTTCAGGATAAATAAAATTAGACCTGGTTCCTAAATACAGTAACTCTTCACTTAACGTTGTAGTTATGTTCCTGAAAAATGTGACTTTAAGTGAAACAATGTTAAGAGAATCCAATTTCCCCATAAGAATTAATGTAAATGGGGGGGTTAGGTTTCAGGGAAATTTTTTTTTGCCAGACAAAAGGACTAGGCACGCCTCCCCCCTTGCCCTTCCCCCCCCCCTCGGTGGCAATCAGCTGGCTTGCAGCGTTTTGGAGGTGGGGGGGGAGAGGAGTGAGGACTTGATGCACAGGCTCTGCCTCCTTCCCTACCCTCCCTCCCTTCTAAATGCCAGAAGCCAGCTGATTGCCGTGGGCAGGAGGCAGGGGAGGGAGGGGGAAGGCACACTGAGTCCTCACTCCTCCCCCTCCCTCCTGCCCGGGGCAATCAGCTGGCTTGCCGCATTCAGGAGGCAAGGGGAGCCTGTGCGCCAAGTCCTCGCTCCTCCCTCCTGCCTCCAAAACGCCGCAAGCCAGCTGATTGCTGCCTGTCCATTGCCGCCTGAGTATATACTCACTTAGACCCACTGGATACATACTCGGGTGGCTAGCCCAAGCCACCATCAGTACCCCAGCTACGCTGTTATTTCTAGTGCACTAGCTTGAGTAGAGCTAGTGCAGGTACATCTACACAAGATGGAAATCACACCCTGAGCTCCAAGCATAAATAAAGCCTGAGATAAATACAGTGTCCAGTGGTTGCCCTTAAATGGGAAAAAAGATAAAAGAAAAAAATTAAGGGCATCTACAAAGGTAAATGAATAGTTTTTGCTAGCTCTTAAATTTTTTCTTGCTGTGTCTCTATCCTTCTTGTCCTTCTTTGGACTTGTTCAAAATCCAGTGTATCTTCAAGGTGAAATGACCAAATCTGTTCGCAGTACTCCAGAAGATGCCATGCCATGCCATGGTTCAGTTATATCATCATAACACAGCATGTTGCCCTCTTTAGTTGCACTTGAGCAACCAGTTTAGTATGCTAAGTGCTGTGGCAGAATAGGAAATCTGCACTGAGCAATTCTCAATAACCCCTAAGCCTTTCTTCTTAGGGCAGTGGTTCTCACACTGTGCTCTGCAGGGCAGTTGCTGGTGGTCTAGGCAGAGCTAGATGTTCCTTGTTTCCAGTTCCTGTTATGGATGCTGGGCTATCTATTGGGAAAAGAGCCTGGATTCCTGGGAAAGCAACTGAAGAGGCAAAGAGCTGGTAGCCAAATCTCATCCATTAACATCCACCACTACAACAGGGGAAGAGGAAAGGAAATGGCTGCAACCCTCATGACTGGAATGTGTGTATATGTACTATAGTGCTCTGCTGTATGGAATGTTAGACCTTCTCCAGCATTTAGCAGTGTCTTGGCCTCTGCTATTGGTCTGTGAGGAGAATATAAGATCTTCTGGTACTAAGAATAAATTACAGTTATCTTCTCGATCAAGTGGTAGAACTGTGACCTTTGGCTATCACAGTTGCACAATTTTAGTCCATAAATAATATTGGTCAATCATATTTCACATTCTGATCAGCAGGAAAATGACATAAAAAGTTTATTAATTGAACCCCATATCTACAAATACATTTCCAGTGAGGACAAATTAGAAACCAAACTTTGACGCTTATTTTGACGCTTATTTTATTTTAAAAAATGATTTTTATTTTAATTTATTTTAACACTATTTGCAATAATATATGTAGAGCATTCAGCAGCCTGCTGAGAAGCAGACACTGGGATCAGAAAAGTGATTTTTCCTTGGCAAAAAGGCAATCTTTGACTTTAATCCACTGCTACAATGGCGCGGTGAGGATGTACAGTGGTGCAAACACAGTATGTTGGATGATGAGGCAGACCGTGCCTCCAGCACCGTTGGGTCCGAGCACAGAGCAGCTGCTGCTACATGCTATATGTTGTAACAGAGTGCATGCAATATGTGCTGTCCCCATGACATACCAACACAGGGGAAAAGGAACCATATTGCAGCCCATTTTGAGTTTCCTAACACTGTTGGGGTTTGTTGGTACTAGGGTATTTTTTTAACCCTCAAATGAATTAATTGCCCAACTGCCATGGGTAAAGAACAAACCTAGCATTCCATTTTTGTGTTCTTGTTTATACAGTGCCTAGCACAGTACAGTCTTGGTCCATGATTGAGGCTCCTAGCTGCTACTATAATACAAATAATAATGATGATAAGATTCTGCTAACTTGGGACAAAGAACTTTACTTCACCTGGGGTAAAGAAAAAATATTTGTAGTTTGCCTCAAATGTTTGTGGAGTGTTCACACTGGCACCAATGTGCTAACGACCTCAAATTAATTGCCAATTAACTCAAGATAAAAGAAGTCTAGTGTTGCCATGTCTTGTTGGCGTTAGAGTTCCCTGTTCCTAGCGTGCCTAGACTGTGCATGGTGCTTGAGCATGCTGTAAATGGATGCGGAGGCTCCCTGCTCTTTTTCCTGCACCCTGTGAACATGCACAGATCTCGTCCCAGGCCTGGAATGCAAGTGCAGGTTGCTTTAGTGCCCATGCTAGTGCATGAGGTGTAAGAGAGAGGGAGCAATGAGCATCCTTGTCCCAGAAGCAGGGAAGGAAAGACAAGATGTGAGGGATGTGGTTTAAGTGGGCAGCAAATGTATTAAATTATCTAGGAACTACAGCTTGTACCATGCATGATTCCTTTCTCAGTCATTCGGTGGAAATGAGTCAGACCCTAAGCCCTCCACAGCTCATCCCAGCCCGTTGCTGGGATACCACGGCCCTCCTCCCATCTGAGGGTTAAGGGGCTGAGGAAAGGGTGTTATCCCTTTGCTGTACCATACATTGGGACCCCCAACCCCATTCCTCAGCTTCCTTAGGTGATGCTTTCCCTGAGTCCCCTTCCAATGCCAGCTATCACGGAACTGGACCCACTACAGAACAACTGCCTGGACACCTGTTAAGATGAGACAACTTGAACCTTAAAACTCCTGACCTACCCACTGGGTATGTGAGCTCCTGTGGGAAAGGCAAAAAATCCCACCCTGATCAATCCAGCAGTGAGGGGAACATTCCTTCCCAGTCCCATAAGTCAGTTACAGCAATGGGCATAGCAGACCAGGCTTATGTAGTAAAACTGCAGACATTGGCAAGGGGAGAATTGAGGGCAGCTGCTTTTAACTCAAGCTGCCTAAAAACCTATGACTTTACAGTGAGAAAATGACATGCAGTATCCTGCTGTAAAATCCTACTGGAGACACGGCTCTGTAGTTTTTAATGTGATGTAGCTAGGGCAGGTCAGCTGCCGCTGGGAATATAGTGTTGACCTTGCTTAGCTACATCATAGTAAACCCTATTTATGTCTTTTCTCCACTAGGAGAGCAAGAGAACTTAATGCAGGTTAGTTATCATGTTTAAAGAAAAAAGAAAACTTTTTTGGCAGGGAAGACATAGCCAGTGTCTCTTTAAACAAGACCATCCTCTGGGACAGGAGGTGATGGTGGTGGTGTAAGCTCTGGACACTCAGGGAAAAGTACCTTGAGAGGTGTGTTGTAAAAAGACCGGTTCAGGAGATTTATGCGGTTGTGCTGTGTGCCATTACAAATCATGTTCTTTAGCTGATCCACAGGATATTTTGATCTTCTGTAAATGTATTGATACTTTTAACCTATAAGGCATCTTGAAATCCAGCACCTTGATGAAACAAGATGACAGAGAAGAGTGATTTTTATCCCTGTAGATACATTTCCATTCCTGCAGTAGTTGTTGTTCATATTGATGTTCACATTTTATTTTAGTAAAATGTAACATTTGTAGCCAGGGGAATATTAGTGATATTAATTTACAGTAAAAATGCTGAATGCTTCAAATCATTTTGGTAGTAAACTTAAGGCCAAATTCTCTGCTTATATTAAATGATGCAGCTCTCCTGACTTCAGTAGCACTGTTCCTTTTACGTTGATCAAGAATTTGGCCCCAGGGAGTGCATTTATGATGCTAATACCAATTGCTGTTTTCAGTGTCATAACTGATTCCATCTGGAGTTTTTTTTATAGCCTCCTCTTTTTTCCCCTTTCTTTTATAGTCAGAGCTACCTTCAAGCTGCAAGTGATGTCCCTGGGGGCCACAACATGGATCCCTCCGCAAACTACAATTCCCCAAAGTTCCGATCAAGGAATCAGAGCTATATGAGAGCAGTGAGCACACTCAGTCAGGCCAGCTGTGTTAGTCAGGTGGGAATCTATTGTTAAATCTTTTACTGTGAGCTATTTACATATACAGGACTAGCTACTAAAAATGGAAAATTTGTTTTTCTTGATTAATATTAGAGGAGTGAGGATGTAAGTAGTCACAAAGTAATTCAAGCTTCAAGTAATTTAATATTGAAGGAAGATGGTATGATTAAAAAGAGACAGTCAAATTGCAAATTATGCCAAAAAACTGCAAAATCAGAATTTCCCTTTTAAGAAATCCACCCTACATATAAATATATACAGTGTTGCCTTTTAGTTTCACTGGGTTCCCACTTCGTCTTGTACAGGAAGAGGGCATGAACAGGAACGCTCAGAGGCTGTTCTCTAGACCATTCATTATTATGTATACCTCTCTCATGTCACCTTTTCATCTTCATACCTCTCTAAATTAAACAAACCTAACCTTTTCAATGTCCCTTCATGTGGAAGTCTGTCCAGGCTTTTAAAAAATGTCATTGCCCCTGTCTGGACATTTACCATTTCTGCTTCATCCTTGTCGAGATGGGATGACCAGAATTCAGTGAGGTATACCATCACTTTATATAATGATATTATGTTAAGTAGTATTCTGTTTCTTCCTTAATATACATTAATATTGTTTGCCTTATTTGACAATCACTATGCACGGAGAAAGTGTTTTTCATTGAGCTGTTCCTAATAATAATTAGGATCTTTTTCTAACTCATTAGAGTAGTGTATATGATGGTTCATATTCTTTCAGGATTCGCAACCTTGCTGTTGTCCACAGTGAATTTCATTTGCCATCCTTTGCTCAATTATCTTGCTTAATTAGATCCTACTGAAGTTCCTCAGTATGTCCTTCGGTCTTGACCAACGTAAATAATTTTGTGTCATCTACATATTTTGCCATTTCACTGTTCAATCTTTTCCAACTCAGAAACATATATATTAAATAACACAGAATATAAACTAAATACATTCAGTTAACAAGTTCTGAGCCTTTGCTATTTCCTGGTCCCTTCCTATGACATCGCACTCTGCATGTTCCATCAATATGATAGCAGTTCAGTGTTTTTATTTCTGTTATATCAATGGGTTCCCTTCCCACCCTCTACTGCTCAGGACTGAATTGAGGGATACTGATGGACTATATATTTAAGAAGTATATATTCACTCTTGCAATTTGTATTTTAAAATTATTATTTTGCAAGTGTCAACAAACTTTGTTTGAAAAAAGTAGTAAGGAATTTCATCATGTAATTATTGACTGAGGCCAAGGTTTTCAAATGTTACAGGTGATTCTGGGTGCCTCCATTTGTGGGTGCCCAACCTGAGATGCCTTCAAGGACCCTGATTTTCACAAAGTGATGAATGTTAATACTTTGAATTAAGCACTGTTAAAGTATCTCAAATTGGGAGGCTCCAAAAATTACTAGTCACTTTTGAAAATCTTGGCATAAGTTATCATAACTCTCTTGGTCAATCGTGTAAGCAAAAGATGATTTAGAATAAGTTTTCTTTTCCCTTCCCAGACTTCATTTATTAGAAATATAAAAATGATAATTTTATGAAGGACAAAATAATTCATTTCACAGTGGACTTAATTGCCAAGATGCCTTTCTAGAAAATTAGAATAACAGCCTTTCATGGGGCTCAGAGGTTCTGTAAGAAATTTCTATATGCTTGATTAATGAAAACTATGGAAAATTTGCAGTGATTTTTCCCCCAAAAATGAATAAGAGTTATTGACCACAATATATAATAAAAAGCAATATCATCCAGATGTGGAGGCTGGTGAGGTTATGAGGTTGACTAGATATTTATATGATTTTGTTTCTTTCATTCTGCTTTAATAAATGATTATATAAAATACATATTATTGTCATTTACTGCTCTCTCCATTATTCAGCTTCTAAATTCTCTTTGGACGAATATTATTTCCACTTATCCAGCCAAATGCTACAATTTGATATTTAGTACATTCCTAATAATTATCCGAGAATGTCTCCAAAATGAATCATACAAATTCATGGTGAAATTAACAATTGTCCAGTGTAAAAAGAGATAGTAAATGGACATAGTAAAACTAAGTAAAACTAAATGGCCCAACTTGATGATCACTTTAGATAAGCTATTACCAGCAGGACAGTGGGGTGGGAGGAGGTATTGTTTCATATTCTCTGTGTGTATATAAAGTCTGCTGCAGTTTCCACGGTATGCATCCGATGAAGTGAGCTGTAGCTCACGAAAGCTCATGCTCAAATAAATTGGTTAGTCTCTAAGGTGCCACAAGTACTCCTTTTCTTTAAGCTCTTTTTTAACACCAAGCACTTGACATTAATATATTTCAGTCCATGTTGTGATTGGCTAAATAAAAATAATAAAAAAGAAAAATATGATGTGAATAGGGCTAGAAAGAGTGTTTAAAAATGAAATCAGTATGTGGGAACTGATGCTCAGCTGATTTAAATCAGCCTAATTCACTATATTTAATAGAGCAACACCAGTTAACACTATTTATGGCTGTGACACATGGTATTTACATAGTTTCTGTCAGTACAGAGCAGATTATTTCTGTTGGGGTTTCCCCAAGATCTCTTCTACTGCGTTTCCTAAGAATTCAGTGTAATTCCAGTTTCATCACTTAAACTTCTTTATTTGGCATACAGCAAACCTACACTGAGTTAATCAGACTGAACCATAAGGGGTGGGCATAGGGTATACCTATGGTACACAGAAACCCCCCTTCTATATATACATACATTCACTTTACATTGCATCACTCATTTTGGCATTGGCTAGGTTGCTTTGTAGGAATCACTGCCTGTACACCATGCTCTGTCCACTCACTGTCCATGTACAACTTACTCTTTTCCCCATGACAACAGTAGTTTTAGTAATTTGAACCAACATTAATAATAGGCTCGGTGTATGAACTGGGGTGTGCAAACTTGCCTCCTCTGGTATAGTCCACTAGAGTGTAATTCTACATAGAATCCTAGAAATGTAGGACTGGAAGCTACCTCAATAGGTCATCTAGTCCAGTACCTTGCACTCAAGGAAGGACTAAGTAACAACTAGACAATTCCTGACAGGTGTTTTTCTAACCTGTTCTTAAAACCCTCCAATGACAGAGATTCCACAACCTCCCTAGGCAATTTGTTCCAGTGCTTAACTACCCGCACGCTGAGGAAGTTTTTCCTAATGTCCAACCTAATCCTCTCTTGCTTCAATTTAAGCCTATTGCTTGTTCTGTCCTCAGAAGTTAAGGAATACAATTTTTCACCCTCCTCCTTGAAACAACCCCACTCGTTCTGCCCTGCCAGCTTGACTGTAAACCATTGATACTACTCTGTGGGAATGGTTTTTCCAACCAGCTATGCACTCAACTTTAGGTAGCTCCATCTAGGCTATATTTCCCTAGTTTGTTTATGAGAAGGTCATGCAAGATAGTATCAAAAGCCTTACTAAAGTAAAGGTATACCACATCTACCACTTCCCCACATCCACAAGGCTTGTTACCCTCTCGAAGAAAGCTATTAGGTTGGTTTGACATGATTGGTTCTTGACAAATCCATGTTGACAGTTACTTATCATCTTATTATCTTTTAGGTGTTTGCAAATTGATTGCTTGATTATTTGCTCCATTATCTTTTCAGGTACTCAAAGGTAAGCTGACTGGCCTGTAATTCCCCAGGTTGTCCTTATTCCCCATTTTATAGATTGGCACTATATTTGCCCTCTTCTAGTCCTCTGGAATCTCTCCCATCTTCCATGAGTTTTCAAAAATAATCACTAATGGCTCAGATATCTCTTCAGTCAGATCTCTGAGAATTCTAGAATGTATTGCATCAGGCCCTGCCAACTTGAAGACATCTAACTTGTCTAAGTAACTTTTAACTTGTTCTTTTCTTATTTTAACCTCAGATCCTACCTCATTTTCACTGGCATTCACTTGTTAGACGTCCAATTGCTATTAACCGTTTTGGTGAAAACTGAAACACAAAAGGCATTTAGGACTTCTGCCATTTCCATATTTTCTATTATTGTCTTTCCCCCTCATTGAGTAATGGGCCTACCCTGTCCTTGATTTTCTTCTTGCTTTTTAATGTATTTGTAGAATGCTTTCTTGTTTCCCTTTATGTCTCTAGCTAGTTTAATCTCATTTTGTGCCTTGGCCTTTCTAATTTTGTCCCTACATGCTTGTGTTGTTTTTTATATTCATCCTTTGTAATTTGACCTAGTTTCCACTTTTTGTAGGACTCTTTTTTGAGTTTCAGATCACTGAAGATCTCCTGGCTAAGCCAGGGTGGTCTCTTGCCATACTTCTTATCTTTCTTACATAGTGAGATAGTTTGTTCTTGTGCCCTAAATAATATCACTTTCAAAAACTGCCAACTCTCTTGAACTGTTTGCTTCCCTTGGTATCTTACCTACCAACACCCTGAGTTTGCTAAAGTCTAACTTCTTGAAATCCATTATCTTTATTCTGCTGTTTTCCCTCCTACTATTCCTTAGAATCATGAACTCTATCATTTCATGATGACTTTCACCCAAGCTGCCTTCCACTTTCAAATTCTCAACCAGTTCCTCCCTATTTGTCAAAATCAAATCTAGAACAGTCTGTCTCCTAGTTGCTTTCTCTACCTTCTGAAAGAAAAAATAGTTTCCAATGCATTCCAAGAACTTGCTGGATAATCTGCCTTGCTGTATTATTTTCCAAATGGATATCTGGGTAGTTGAAGTTCCCCATCACCACCAAACCCTGTATTTTGGATTATATTGTTCTTTTTTAAAAAAGCCTCGTCCACTTCTTCTTCCTGGTTTGGTGGTCTATCCTACCATGACATTATAGGCTTGCTCTGCCTTTAAAGCCTCCTTCTGTAATTTTAACTTTGCTTTTATTTTAATTACATTATAAAAACTGGTACTTTTTCATTTATTAATACAGGAAATGTAGGTATGAAACAAAATATAGGCCAATTAAAATAACATTTCCTGGGTCTGTACCAGGAGTGGTCTTCTTCAGCCACCACACAATACTTATTACCTCCATGAGCAGTTTTTACTTCACCAGTGTCCCAGCATCTCAACTGTACTGTGAAATTTAGAGACTGTTCCCCCAGAATGAACATACATGCTGACAACTCTGTCTGTAAACCAGTACACCTGCACCCATAAGTGTCTCCTAGATGCCAACAGCAGGACAAGTCTGGGGCTTTCCAGATCTTGCATGGTCTTTCCACAGTATTTGAGGAGGGAAAATAAATTTCTTCCACACTGTATGGGTTACAGTGGTTTTACATTTAACTTCATGGTATTGGACCCCAGTTAATTTTCGTGCCCTTCTCCAACTGGTGTTACCTATCTTGTGCCAAATTTTTAACTTTTATGTGGTGATAAAAGAGGGCAAGTTTTTCTTGATCCATATCACTCGAGGCTGCTTTTACTTTGTATAGCATGTATCCCTCATATATTACACAAGATATTATTATTAGAACACATTGACTTAATGCCAAACTTCTTTAAAAGCAATTACAGCAATATGTATACTATATAGAGTGTAACATAAACTTACTAAAATCTCAAATAGCTAAAATACAAAAACCGCTGTATTTTAGCAACATTTTGTTTTACTGTTGTTACTTCCTTTTTTCTTTCTCTTTTTTTCTTGGCATTTTAGCTACTTGAGGTTTTAGTAAGTTGACTGTTACACTTCACTTTTTTTGACAGGAAGTTTTTTTAAAACATTTTTTTCTTTTTTCACAGTTTGCTGTTTGAGCTGATCAATGCCCCTTGCATTGCTTTAAATTATTTTTTTACACAGGTTACATTTCCACTACTTTGCTGTACCCAGGTTGCATTTCCCCTACTACATTCAGAAGCAGTTAAGCCATAGAGAAATCCCTAATTTCTTCAGTGATTTTAACTAACTCATCCATAGTCAGACAATTTAAATCAGATTGTCCCTATACCTGCAGCAGCCAGCACAATTAATTTATTACAGACACAAAGTGCCCCACCCCCCTTTTTTAGAGTGGCCGTAAGTCATGTTGGAGAGAAAAGCATAGTGGTGGTAGTTGTCACCACTTGACCTTCCTTTGCATAATTTGATTACTAAGAATTTCACTAGGCATGAATGCACTGAGTTATATTGCCATAACTGGGTTTCATTATTAAACCAAGTATTCTTTTTTCTTTCTTTCTTTTTCTTAACACTTTAAAGTCCCTTTTAACATTTTATACACTAAAGTCCTTTTTAACACTTTTACTTTTACTGCCCCTGACTATTTATTCCCCTCCAAGATCTCCAGTGTTAATCTGTGCAAAAATTTAGCTGCATGTACTTTTTTTTAAAGTAGTCACTTCAGTTTTTCACTGTTTAATAAGACATTTCCCTAGACCTTACTAGCTGCCAAATTCTGGGACTATAACTCTTCTATTTTATTTCCTAGAATAACACATTTCTCAGCTGACTTTTCCTCAGTGGTCTAAGCTTATTTTTTATGACTTTTGCTCTTATTTCTTAAGTTAGTATACTTTGCCTGCACAACTGTACTCTCTAAATTGAATGGCTGCTTTTTACTTCGGATTTTTTTTTTAACTTTTTAAGGAATCTTTTCCATTTAGTTTCTTTCCTCCTCTTACAACTTTCATTTGCTTTTTATGCTTTTAGCATTCATTTTTCAAAGTAGTACATTTTGTTTGTAATGTTTTAGCCACTAGAAATAATCCTTGTAAAGCTGCTGCTTTGATCTGGGCTTTCTTTACATTAATATAAAAACAAACAAACTAGATGCTATTTTTATGGCTGCCAATGGATCCTATTTTTTGAAAATGTCAGTGACATTCAATAGACCTCTGCTGTGCTTTGCCAAATATTCTTTTTTAAAAAAAATTGAATACGACTCCCTGGAGTTCCTTTTTCACCTGGATCCAGTCTCCCTCTAATCTTTCTCTATAGGGTCCTCCCTTAGATTTAATCCACTTCTCCAGCATGATGCTAACTTCCTCATATTTAAACCCTTAAACCCTACCAATGCCATTTCTCTTAATGCTAGGTTGCGACCCTCATACTAAGGGTATAAGGGTATATATGTTACCAGCTCTAGACGAGCGTATCCAAGTCATGGCACCGCTATGTTAGGGTTCCTCTGTGGCCTCTTCCACTTGGTTCCCCATGAATTCAGTCTCACTCCAGTCTTGTCAGTTTGGTTCCTTTATTTGGCATGCATCAAAGCTATGGTGAGTTGATCCGACTCAACCGTAAGGGGTGGGTATGGGGTGTACCACACATCCAAAGTCACACAAAAAAACCCTTCCTTTATATACATGTACACATCACATTTCATTCACTAGACATTCCAACATGTGTTTGGGGTTTGACTTAGTTACCATACTTTATAGAAACCAATCCCTGCCCCCTGCACTGTCCATGTACAGCTTACTGTTTACCTCATCTTTATGGTCCCAACTTATCTTATCCATTGTTATTTTGTCCATGGTAAATGGTTTCCTTGGTGCCCCTAGCTAAATACAGACATTCTGTTTCCAGCTTGCTGGTCCATTTACCTCCCTAATCCTGTCTCTAGAGAAAAAAATAAGGCCTCGCCCATGTCCAGTTACTCATGGACCAGGTACTGATTTGTGTTGACAATTTTTAATAAAAAAAGGTCCAGAGTGTGGTGTTAGCTCTCAATCACAGACAGACACTTCACCATCCCAATCGAGGGCAACGCATACAGCTGCAGACGCATCTGTTCTGTTGCAATGCAAGTGGCAAGTGATTCTTTTCTTCTGTCAGTTAGCACACTTTGGGCTTAAATTGTGGCACTGGGTGACATAGATAGCTCCTGGAGCTCCCGCATAGCAAGGGGAAAAGAACAATCTGCAACATCCCCTTTAAAGGGTGCTGTACACACAAAGCTATGTGGCCAGTAAATTTGTTGAGTTGTGCACAGAAGGTACTATTCAGCCCACTTCTCCACTATGCTTGCAGGCTAGGGTAAATATAACTCAAGAGTCTGAAAATTCAGACTCGTTTGATTCAATGTCTCAGGTAAAAGACCAGATATAATTAAATGGTATTGAATGGGTCTTCTCTCTCCAGTTGTGATAGTGGATAGATTTCCTAATCAGTGTATAGAGATTTGGATTGTTGGATGTATCTGTTAGTGTTCTTCATATTTATTAAATATAAATAAACCAAATGGAAACTAACGATGGTCATCTAAAACATACTATATATGGCTAATGTAAAGTGCTAAAATGTGAATGTGTTCAGAAGGGTTTCCTAATCTTTAATTATTTGCTAAACAGTTCTTCATCAATGCACAGGTGTCCACTTGACAGACGTTGAAGCCATGATGATCACAAACAAAGCAAGTCAAAAATCAAATGCATTGTTGTTATTTATTCAGATGAGTGAAGCAGAGGTCAATGGGCAATTTGAGTCGGTGTGTGAATCAGTGTTTAGTGAAGTTGAAGCTCAGGCAATGGATGCCCTTGACCTCCCTGGATGCTTCCGAACAAGAAGCCACAGTTACCTGAGGGCCATTCAGGCAGGTTACTCCCAAGATGATGAATGTATCCCTGCTATGGGATCTTCCAACATCACCTCAACTGTCAGGTCAACAACAGGTAAGAAAATCTATTCTGGCCTCCTTCACATGTAAAAATAATCAGGATGGAAAATGGTGCATGAGACTGAAAGCCTGTTTTTCCCTGTGTAATTATCATAATTGATATTGTCTTTTATGTTGATATAGTACCTTGAGAATCAGGCCTTCCTTTAATATTGTACTGTAGTGCCTGCATGTTTGAATGTGTAGTTATGAATAATTTCATTTTCATTAGAACTTGTAAGTGGGCCTGGACTATAATGGGCCTGAATTTGAGCATAGACTTAACTTCACCTGCTTTGCTCACCTGCACAGTTTTGCAAGTGCAAATAATTGCAGGCAAAAAATGGTGTTATTTAGATATTTAAATAACTGATTGCACCTGCCTGTCTTGAAATTAAACATCTAAAAGAGATCAGTTACATTCACAATCAGTTAGGCCCTTAAATTGCAGGTACAAGAAGGGAAGATGGGGTTTAAATATCTGGTCCAAACTCTTAGGGATAGGGCAGGGTGTAACTTACTTAACTCTGGAAAGGGTATGACAGATAAGGATCATATACAGTGGCATATTTCACGTATCTTCACTGTTACTCATCAGTAATCATTATCATTCATTATTATTCAACTCATTTTTAGGATTCTTTCACACCTTTAGAGCTACTTTTTTTCTTTTAAGTTGCTTAACAAAGAGATTGATTTTATTATTTTATTATTTTTAACTGTCATTTATAGAGAAAGGTGAGCAAATATTGTACAGATAAGTTAGAAAACTAAACTGAATCCATTATAACATTTGTGAAGTTATCCAAATCTATTTTTACATTCCCAAATATATTCCTGTCACACTCAGTGATACTGACCTATCCTCATATTGCTGAAATGAGATTCCACATTCACAGAAAGTAAAAATATAGCCCAAACAAAAAATGAAACAAGCCTACTTAAATTGATTTTTGACATATTTACTATACAGCAGAGCAGTAGGAGCTATTGAGCAGAAAGCAATTGTTGTCTTTCATTATCATCAGCATACAGTACTACCAAGAGCATTCTGTGTTATTTTATCTTCAATGTATCATTTTATACAACACAGCTTAATGAGATATTGTAAGCAACTCCTAAAATACAAATAGTTATTGTTACTTCCCTCACCACATGTATACACATTTCCATCCCACGTTTAGAAGCTTTAATAACTCTGTCATCAAGGGATAAAATATATAAAGCAATAAAACTTTTAATAGCCACCAATGGGACTACATTCTTCCCAGCTGTTGTATAGCACCGTATGATGAATATGAAGATACTGTTGCATGGACTGAGACCAAAGCAGTCAAACGTGGGTGCCTAAATATGGGTTTTTATACCTGACTTTAGGCACCGAAGTTAGAACATTTCTAGATCTAACTTAGAAGACAAGTTGGTTGACTTATCTACCTGAGATACTGTGACTTTGCATTCCAGCTTAAACACAGCCTTCCCATTCAGGAGAGCACTTTCTTTTTCCTGGAGTCATAAAGTTGAATAGAATATGATATGTTTGGCAAAATCATCAGATTAGACAATAAATATGACTGCGTCCCATTGTTCTTTCCTCATGAAAAATGCTATACATTGATTAGCAGTCTGCTGGTTAAATTATGTGGTTTTGAAAACTCTAACCTTCATTTCACGCATGATTTCCTTCCTATTTCTGGAATGATTTATCAGATAGATTTTGTTGTCTAAATACATAATATTTCTTATTAGTCAAGGTCAGGAAATAGTGACACCATAGCAAAAAAAAGACTATAGGAAAACTGGTAATTAGAAATGGGGCCCTAAAGAGAACTCTGTTTCCAAATCCCATAGACTTTAGAAGGTTCCGAATCTGGATCTGTATTCAGATTTTTCAGTTTGTGACATTCTCTAATAAAAATTATTATCCCTGTGCCACGGAACAAGTTTGTTCGTAACTTTTACGGGGTTACTGACCTAAGACAAATATTCAAATCAGAAATATTTATTAGATTTGCAAGGGAGAGCACTGATTATGTGGTTCAATATTAATTGAAATTTCCAGTTTCCAAACAAGTCATTAGCTGTAAAACCATGGAATAACTGTTTCATATTTCTCTCTTCAGCATTTAGCACTTTAGAGACAGATGCTTCTTTTCATATTATTGCTACATTTCAAATAACCCCTTACTTCCTCCTTTACTTATCTGAAAATTGTAAAAGAAGTTATTAGATACAATACAATGTAAGAGGCTGGCCGATATTTAACATGCCCATAGGCTTCTTTCAAATAAAAGCGACAAAGGTTAAAGTTCCATTTCAACCTTCAGTGCAAATTCACCCTTTTGAATCTTTAGGAAGATTAATTTTGGTCAGATTTTTTCCCCGCTGCTGCTATTATAAGCCCTTCTTGGCAAAGTCATTAAGGCCATTTCTTAGAAAATTAACAGGAAACACAATTTCATTATTAGTTTAAATATTAGTAATAGGAGCCGTGGCTGCCTTTTATCAATGTTGTAAAGAAATGAAATTGTAGCACAGACTAGAAATTGTAGCATTAGACTTAGCTAAAAGATTTAATAATGTAAGAGAAAATGTAAATATTTCATCTCTGAATTTAATTATGGAACTATCTATTTTGGATGTATATTTATATATACATTTATAAAACTTAGTTTGTCAAAAGATGCTTACAAATGTGGACAGACACATAGGTTTCATTCAGAATGGCAGGAAAGCTACCGCTTTATTCAATAGTACGTGGGACATATTTGCTCATCCTGTTAGAAGCATTAGGATGTCCTCATAACATTTGGAAAGAGGGTTACCATAGTCAACTCTTCCAATATTTAAACCACTTTCCAGAGACATACGTGATCCCAGGACATGCTCTTGAGTACTGATGATTACTATGGGTTAGCTTTTTGTGCCGGTAAACTGGGCTATCCATTGGACGAATCCCTATCCACCCTTACTTGTCAGATTGATTTTTTTCTTCTGTGGGAGGAAGCAAAACTCTCCCCTAACCTCAGCCAGGTTGTAAAACAGGGTTATTTTTTGCAATACCACCTAAACAGTGAACTGAGGCTACTTACTTGGTAGAATTCAAAATGATGTAATCTTACTCCAAGAAAGGAAACACCAGATTGGCGATGAATGTGAACATGAAGACTCAGGGACAGTACCTATACTTTTGGCCTTATCTAAATCAGGAAGAAGCCAGTGCCCCACTCATCCTTATGGTCCAGTGAGAATAAGTGACAATGACCCAAAGCAGTCCACATTGTTGGAGACCAATGGTAAATCCCACTCGTCTGTATGACTCTTGCCAAGACTAATTATGATTCACTGTGGTTAAGAACTTTCTGTCCATCTTCTATAAGAATGGTCAGAAGTTGGGAATGGATGGATCACTTGATGATTATCTGTTCTGTTCATTCCCTCTGGGGCACCAGGCACTGGCCACTGTTGGAAGACTGGATACTGGGCTAGATGGACCTTTAGTCTGACCCAGTATGGCTGTTCTTATGTTCCATTGTTTTGTTAAGTGGATAATGTTGTAACCTTTCTGCCAAGTGGTGGCAATAGCAGGAAAGGCTGAATTCAATTTTTAAACAAAACCAGCTCAAGCCCCCACCCAGAAATCTGGGAAAACTAAACACCACCCCTGGGCACCTGTGATAGGCATTACTTTCCTACTTACAAGCATTGAGTCTGTGTATAACAAAAGAAAATTTTATTAAGGGGAGCATTAATGCTGTGTTGTCCAGCATTAATCTGGGAAAACAATGACTCGGCAATATGCAGACAATAAGTAAAACACTTGCCCCCTTGTATCTTGGGCAACACTTTGCCTCAGTTTCCCATCTTGTGCTGTGATAGTTCAGTGGACAAATGTCCCTTTAACATTCCACTCCCCACTGTTGCACCTCACTCACAGTTTGTTGCTTGAGCTCAATGAAGTCCCTGAGTCCAGGGGTGTGCTCAAGTGGGTTAACCTCCATCCCCAGGGGAGTGGGGAGAGTGAACAAGTGATCTCTTTGCCACTGTAGATATACTGTCACTGAAGCTGCTCACCCTTGTCGCTGCTGCTAGTAGTGATGCCATATTCTGAGATTCCACTGCCCAGCCCCGTTCTTATTTTGGTTAAGAGGGTATATGGCAAAGTCCAAAGCAAACACCAAGAATTCCCATTCCCAAAGATGCCTTTTTCCCCACTCTTGTTTACATATCACAAACTCTTCTTTATAGCTAAGTTCAAAATCATACATGCATACCCCCAAACTTTTCCCAGGGCAACACTGGCCTGAAAGGAAAAATATAGCTTAAACTGACAGCTTACTTTCCTGTCTCAGTGTCAAGGTTCCTCCCCCACTCTGAACTCTAGGGTACAGATGTGGGGACCTGCATGAAAAACCTCCTAAGCTTATCTTTACCAGCTTAGGTCAAAACTTCCCCAAGGTACAAAATATTCCACCCGTTGTCCTTGGATTGGCCGCTACCACCACCAAACTAATACTGGTTACTGGGGAAGAGCTGTTTGGATGTGTCTTTCCCCCCAAAATGCTTCCCAAAACCTTGCACCCCACTTCCTGGACAAGGTTTGGTAAAAAGCCTCACCAATTTGCATAGGTGACCACAGACCCAAACCCTTGGATCTGAGAACAATGAAAAAGCATTCAGTTTTCTTACAAGAAGACTTTTAATAAAAATAGAAGTAAATAGAAATAAAGAAATCCCCCCTGTAAAATCAGGATGGTAGATATCTTACAGGGTAATTAGATTCAAAAACATAGAGAACCCCTCTAGGCAAAACCTTAAGTTACAAAAAAGATACACAGACAGAAATAGTTATTCTATTCAGCACAATTCTTTTCTCAGCCATTTAAAGAAATCATAATCTAACACATACCTAGCTAGATTACTTACTAAAAGTTCTAAGACTCCATTCCTGGTCTATCCCCGACAAAGACCAGTATAAGACAGACACACAGACCCTTTGTTTCTCTCCCTCCTCCCAGCTTTTGAAAGTATCTTGTCTCCTCATTGGTCATTTTGGTCAGGTGCCAGCGAGGTTACCTTTAGCTTCTTAACCCTTTACAGGTGAGAGGAGCTTTCCCCTGGCCAGGAGGGATTTCAAAGGGGTTTACCCTTCCCTTTATATTTATGACACTCAGCGAGAGACCCTTAGTATTTCTGGATCTCTGCAGGTCTGTCAAATTCTCCTTATGAGGGAAGAAAGCTACTAATATACAAAATCTGCTTCCCAGCATGCCGTGCTGAAATCCTGCTCTATGACTCTCAGCATTGCCAGGAAACTACAATGCTCAGTGTGTCCTCATTACTGCAGGAATATGGAGTTTGTACCCACCTACACTCTGAAACTGTGGCCTCAGGCTCTAAACAGAGTTAGCAGCCTGGATTTTTCTTCCAAACTGCACACTGCAACCCTGAGACCACTTCTTCTTCCTTGTTAGCTGCCTTCCTTGTTGCTCTGGTATGTTCCCAGAGTAAAAACCTAGAATGCAACACTGCTGAGCCCAGTGGATTTTTTTCAACAGTTTAAAAGGCCAGTATACTCCATTTCCAACCACTTACATTCTTTTTTTCAGGCAGCAGGAAGTGGAATTACTTCAGACCAGGTTATTCAACAGTTTATTCCATCCAATTCACACTCTGCAGTCTCCTAACCTTCCCTTCCTAATACTTCTTCAATGATCCCTATCAGGAGAAAGCACTAAAGAATTAAATTATCTGTCTCCTCCAAATGCTTGCTATAGAGGAGGTCCCTCAGCAGCAAAGGAGAGGGTTTCTATTCCTGTTACTTTCTTATTTCCAAGATAAAAGGTGGATCAAAGTAACCTGAACAAGTACATCAAATGGTGATACTAGCATCCATAGTCCCATCTCTAAGGCAAGCCGGGTGTCTGCTGCTTCCCCCTTGCCATTCAGTAGTGTTCCGGGTGTGTGCTGCCCACTAAAGGTTTGGATAGAGGATTTGTGCGTGTGTGTAAGAGAGAGAGAGAGATGATTTGATCCTAATGCCTTAATAGGAAAAAAAATCCCCAAACTATCAATTAAAATAAAACCAAAAGAGGAAAAAAAAAACACAACCACATTCAAACAGAGCTGATCTGCATAGTAACCATCTTCCTGTGTGCCCTGAAGCTCATTAAACTGGTCTTGGAGCACCACCAAAGGGAATGAGGTCCAAAGCCAGGGATTCTTAAATGAAAAAAAGACCCAACTCTGGACTATGAGAATTTTACCCCAAAGGAATGAATAACGAGTGCACTGCAGTTGATCTTCACTGAGTCACTGGGATGTAAGGTGAGAGGCTGTCTCTCAGAAGGAATCCCAGACCCATTTAGGTTTTAACAACTGGAGGGAAGGGTTATATTGGTACAGCAGAAAACTCTTGCTCTAGAGGGTGGTAAAGTGACCAATAACCAGTTCTGGAACTTGTAAGGTACCTGTTCCTTGGAATCATTCACCATAATTTGAACCAGTATTTGACCCTTTTCTGTCAGCTGGTAGCTGGGAGAATCTATGGATTAGCAAATAGCCACTGGTGAATAATGGGGAATTTGTTTAGTTAAATGAACCTATCTCAACCAGTTGCACTCAGACTAGTAAAGGGTTGTGAAAAATAAATAGAATTCCATATTTATTAAACGATTGAACTGTAATTCCAAATCCAGTTGGTCACATAGCACGAGATAGTTTCAGTTATAGCTAGGGCTCTACCAAATTCATGGCCATGAAAAATACATCATGGACCATGAAATCTGGTCTCCCACAATGAAATCTGGCCTTTTGTGTCCTTTTACCCTATACTATATAGATTTCACAAGGAGACCAGCGTTTCTCAAATTGGGGGTCCTCACCCAAAAAGGAGTTGTGGGGGGGGTCGCCAGGCTATTTTAGGGGGGTCGCAGTATTGCCAGCCTTACTTCTGCGCTGCTGCCTTCAGAGCTGGGCAGCCAGAGAGCAGCGGCTGTTAGCCGGGTGCCCAGCTCTGAAGGCTGCTCTCCGCCAGCAGCAGCGCAGAAGAGTGGCAATACCATACCAGGCCACCCTTATTTCTGTGCTGCTACCTTCAGAGCTGGGCGGCCGGAGCATGGTGGCTGCAGATTGAGGGCCCAGCTCTGCAGGCAGCAGCGCAGAAGTCAGGGTAGCAATACCACAACCCCACCTACAATAACCCCCCCCCACTACTGTTTGGGGGGTTAGGACCCTACTATTACAACATCATGAAATTTCAGATTTAAATAGCTGAAATAATGAAATTTACTATTTTTAAAATCCTATGACTATGAAATTGACCAAAATGAACCGTGAATTTGGTAGGGCCCGAGTTATAGTTCACTCCACCAGTCAATAATAAAATATCCTCGGACTTTCAGATTTCCTTTCTCTTGCCGAAAATTATTTTCAGTTCTGTCATTATAAAACTATCTCTAATAACTAGATCCAAATGGGGAAGTTTTGAGTGTGATCTGTAGGTATTTAGTCACAGAAGTCCTGTTAATGAAAATGAGACTTGTGAGGTTATGTTCCAACAACCATGCTTCAGGACTCCCCTGATGCCTGATATTTCATTTAGCTGGTGAGCTGCAGTTCAGCACAGTGCCTGTTACTAAACCAGCAAGCATTCTTCTTGCCATCTGAACCATAAAGATGAGTTATACTTCCTCTTCAAGGCTATGGAGATACTGAATATAGGGAAATGTATCAGTCATGCTGTGCACAAAAGAGTCAGATGTTTGGTCTGAACACAGGACTGGAAGCCACTCTATTTTTGGCTCTGATAGTGACTCCTGTATCCTTGGGTAAGTGGGTTTCCCCATCTGTACACACAGGATATGATTATCCATCTCACTTGGGTATTGTGTGGGTTAGCTGTTTGTAGAGCCCTTTAAAATGAAAGGCACCATATAAAATGAATTGTTGTATTATTTTTATTATTCAAGTTGGTTTAGTAATTTATAATTATCATTAATCTAGGAGAACTGTCATCTTGCACCATCTTGTACCATTTCATTGCATGATACTTCTTTTAAGGTTAATTGATTATACCAGTATTTCTCAGCTTTTTCAGGTTGGTGACTCCTTAATGAAAGTCAAACATTTTCACAACCACCTATAAAAGTAAGAGTAAAAACGTATCAACAATCATAATGATAACCCTGGGTGTCTGTGTGTGTATGTGTGTGTTTAGAGATTGGCAGAAATACTTGACGTTGAAGGAAAAAGGTGTGTGGGAAGGCGGGCTGGGGGACAAGATTTTCTTGGCTGTAGATTGTAATAATATATTCAATAGCCTGTGACTCCCCTGATCATACTTCATGACCCTCCTTGGGCCAGGGAAGGGGTTGAGAAACACTGAATTATACTAATATGGGGACTGATCCTACTTCACTTAAAGCCAATGGCAAAACTCCCATTGACTTTAATAGGAGCAGGATTACCCAGTAGTTCCTTTTCCTCTCTGCTGCCCTTTGATAAGTGAAGAACATACTTTCAATGCTTGTAATATATTTTTAAATGCCGCATTATTAAATTCACATTTTTCCCACCTCCTTCCTGCTGCTGAAAATCTAAGATCATGTTTTGTAGTGCAATTTAAATATTTTAGAAGAACAAAGAAATTGTCTAGAACGGTGAAACAGCTGTCAACACTACTTTGCTGTCTACAGGATGCTAAATTCTGGTTAGACTATAATTTCTTACTAATTAACTGATCTAAAATAGAACCCTTCGTAACTAGTCCATCAACGATTCCACAACGTTGGTGTTGCCCACATCTCTCTTTTAACTTTAGTACACGCTTACAGTGTGTGACCTTGATGTCTTGCTTGACTTACATTTCTGTTCTGAGATTAACATTAATTACACTGTCAAAATAGATTTTACCGTCTATGTAGAATGAGCTGCCTTCAGAGCTAGATTCTTCCAATATGGAGGCAATGATTTACACACTGAATGACTTGAATATTGTAATTCCTTTTATATTGTTCTCCTTCAAGTTCTAATTAGGAGATTGCTGTGTGTTAAAATGCTACTCTTTAGACTTCAACATTTTCAAAATTTAGTGGTCACATTTCCCAGTTTATTTGTTTTGTTGGTTTCCTGTACGATGTCACATAGATTCATCGATTTTACAGCTAGAAGGGTCTGTTGTGATCATCAAGTAAGCCACAGAATTGTAACTAGTCATTTCTGCACCACACCCAATGGCTTGTAATTCATCTTGCGTATCGCATGAACAATAAATCTTTTGTATTGTCTCAAATGGCTTCATGGATTCGATTCAGTGCTGAGATGTCAAGAACAGATGATACATCACATGCTGCGTTAAAAGTATCATTGGTATAAGACTTGTCCAGCAGCAGTGACCTGGTGTTTCAGAAAATAGTCCTATATTTTTTTAAATACAAACACAATAGACACTAACCTAGCCCATCTGTACTGCACACAGTGATAATGATAATGTGCCAGATCCTCTCCTGGTGCAAATTGGCCTAGCTCCATTGACTTCCATGTTGGTGACTTCATTGGAGCTACACTGATTTATGCCAGCTGAGGATCTGGCCCAATGTTTAATACTTTACAAGCAAATTCAAAACTACAGAAATATATAGGATTTGGTCCCATCCATTAACATTTCTATACAGCAGGTCTTCAGACAAGACTTTGGACCAGATTATTACGATTTGCTGTGTGGCTGTGCATGGGGAAAGAGATCGTGGAGCGATCTCCTCTCTTCCTGCAGAAACCAATCACAACCAGCAACCCTTGCCCTGGACCAGCAAAGTTGGTTGACTGCAGAGAGTAACACACAGTGCAGTTGCTTTGCTCTGCTGCATGCCAGAGTGCTCCAGATGAGCTGCCACTGAGGGTATGTCTATACTGCAGTCAGGGGGGTGAGGGGGTATGATTGCAGCACAACCAAACTATCTTAACTCTAGCTAGCACAAGTACCAGTAACATTGAAACTGCAGCAGCCCGGGCTTCAGCATGAGCTGTACAAACCTGCCCAGCGTGTTGGGTACTTCCTTGGGCAGCTAGCCCACACTGAAGTCTGTCCTGCCGCAGCTTCACTGCTATTGGTACTTGTGTTATCTAGATGAAAGCTAGCTTGGGTACATCTGTACACGGTGCATCTGCACCTCTGATGGCCGTATAGATATACCCTGAGATGAAGCATGTATGTACTGCCCCCCACGTAAGGCCGGTGCCTCAAAGGCATGATAGAATTCTTTGTAACTAAACTGCTCCATCAAAAAACCTGAGCACATGGTTAATTGCAGCTTTTTAATCTTAAGGATTGTGCCAGAATGTGGTAATATGTGGCCAATTCTTAATTATATATTAGATGTGTGACAGATGTGTACTCCTATCCTTGATTTCTAAACATTGTATTTTGTGATCAGTTAAATCTGATCTCTGACAACCAATCTACCTTTGAGTGACCCAGCCGGGAAAATGAATAGGAACTATTACAACACAATGGCCCAACAACCAAACTATGTAAGAAGCTATTTAACTTTAAATATTTAGCTAGATTTCACTCTAGTCTGTGATAAAAACAGATAAAAGTTCTGGTAGAACTGAAGTGCAGGGAAAGCAGAGTACTCCCCGAGGAAGTACCAGCACACAAAGGTCACTGTGACTATATTAACGGTTTCCCATCTGCCCATCTCTGGAAAGCAGCAAGAATGATTCTTTTTAAAGAGACAGAGAGAGAGAGACAAGAGAAACTCCCTGGCAATAGGCAGGAGGGCATGCTAGTGGGCCAAACTAGGGGCTTGATTACACTTACAGCGCTGCTCTACTGTAGTGCTTAGTGAAGAGGCTACCTAAGCCAATAGGAGAGCTTCTCCCATTGGTGTGGGGACTCCATCTCCATGAGAGACGATGACTATGTCAATGGGAGAGACTCTCTCATCAACATATTGCTTTCTACACCAGGGGTTAGGTCGGCATAACTATGTCACTGAAGGGGGTGGATTTTGCATACCCCTGAGCGACATAGTTATCCCGACATAAGTTGGTGGCATAGCCCAAGCCTCAGATTTGATCTCTGGAAACATGTGAGCATGTAAGCCTCTTTGTCCTGGAATGGTGATTAAGATCACCAATCTGATTAGCTTTTGGGGAAAAGTAAAAATGTAGCTATGATAAGAAAATCATTAATTTTTGTTTAAAATATACTTTTTCCTTAATTTCCAAAATAACTTGTTTTTTAAAGAATTTGGTTGTAAGTTTGCAATATCCAATTCTGTCCTAGAAGTAAAACACCCAGAAATATTCCAAAAGAGAAGGGCTCTGGAGTCTGGGGCACTCTGGTCCCAGGATAAGGATGAAAAGATCCTTTTCCAGTAGAACAAAAGGCCGAAGTGGGCACCCAGGCAGGAAATGACTGAGAAACCAAAGAGCAGACCAGCAGGGTGGAAGGGCCAGTGGATAACAAGGATATATTCTTGAAGCCTGATTTGCCACCACTCTGCACCTTGTGTAGTCATTTACACTTGTCCAGTGTAAATGCAAAGTGTCTGTGAAACACTGCCATTCTGATATGGTAGCATTTTACATTCACTTTGCGCACATACTATTGATTTCACCAGGTGCAAGTGTTGTGTCTCCTTCTATTTTGTGTCTTAAATAGTGTTCTATAAATTACAAGTTTCCCTGCAATTTAACTTTCTTTGGCCCAGATTAATTGACTTTCATGTGCTTTTTGCTCTCTGATCAGTTTTGATTTTAAATAATAATAATTGCATGGAGTAATTAAATTGGATGGCAAGGAATGGGCATTGTAACAGTTGTCTGTGGAGAAGTGCAAAAATGTATTTTCCTCTATTCAGATCATGAAAAATTCCTATGAATTGGAATATTTCCCTAAGATCTATACCCAGAAGACTCATTTTTGTTTGAGATGTTTCAGAATCCTCCCAGTTTCTTGTGGCTCTCCTTTTTAAATGCCCTACATCATGGTGATGTCCTTTCCCTCGGGAGCCCGTCAGCACTCATGTCAGGTAGTGGGGAGGGTCACAGCAAGGGGAGGCATTTTTTCCTTGTGGTCCATACTGAGTACATACTGTTTCTGCATGTAAGAGAGGGACCAAGCTCAAGACTGTAAATGTGGATCCTGTGCATTACAGGTGCTACTAGACTCTCTGGCTAGCCCCAAGTGACTAATTTATGTTAACTTTTGCCCATTCCTTCAGTTGATCCATCTTTGTTTACCCAAAGCCACATATGCATTATATCTAATCGCAAAAAGAAAAGGAGGACTAGTGGCACCTTAGAGACTAACCAATTTATTTATTAAATTGGTTAGTCTCTAAGGTGCCACTAGTCCTCCTTTTCTTTTTGCGAATACAGACTAACACGGCTGCTACTCTGAAACCTGTCATTATATCTAATCATTTCTAAAGCATCTCATTATTATTGAGCGCAGAAATGTATTGATGCAGGTAAGAAACCACTGGCTAGATCTCACACTTCTACTTTCCTTTTGTCTATGTACATATGAAATGAACCTATGTGACATTCTCCTAATCTCTGAAAGTTGTTTTACATGGCCATTAGAGACCAGATTGTGAAGTCGATTGATGACCTGCTTATTAAATATAAAAACCATGTCTCAGACACCTCTTTTTTAAAGGAAGGGCTTTTATCCTTCAAATGGGGCATGGATTTATAGGAAATCCCTCAAAGGGGTCATCCTTTGATCAGCAAATAAAATCATTTAAGTGCTCAAGATATCATAATTCAAAAGCTCCATTTGCTTTCTGCAGTCAGTAGTCTTTTAATGTTCATTATTCTTTGTTTTTAAAAGTGATTTTTTTTTGCAGCCATGAGTACTTAAAAAAAAAAAGTTCCATATTTCTGCTGCATGCGAAAGCATTTCTAACAAAGCAAGGCGGTGCTTTAAGGACACTTTATAGGTGACCATTTTCAATGATGTAAATGAATTTGATTATAAGAATTCTCATAATGATCAGAAGATCACACAATGAATTTAGTACTCTCTATGTTTGGGTCCAAATTTTGTCACGCCCTTAAACTGGCTGGCACAAGGAAACTTTCCTCTTGCACAGTTGCAGGTTTTGCACTCTGGCAGAGCAAAGGAAGCTCCAAGGGAGTACTAGCCTCACCTTCCTTCTGCACTAGTCAAGAGAACAGGAGAAAACATAGTGCATTCTTTCCAACAGCAGCTCAGTTGTCTTGCTCCTCTGAAATCTGGGGCACATTGTATCTTCCTGAAGCAAGTAACCAGACCCAGGATGAATAAAGCTTGTTACTCAGGAAATCTGTTGTGCTTTCCCCTGGATAATGGCATCTTCCCCTTGAGTTAGTGTTTAATGTCATTAAATTAATGGTTATGTTGATTCATAAGAAAAGGGTGATCACATTGTGCACATGCACTGACAACTGTGGGTGAATTAGAAAGCTGCATCTCTTGAAGGTGGCTGAACTGTGACCTCATGAAATTCGATGTCCGATCCAAAATACTAGGTCTCACCTCTTGCCTTTCGTCTTGAAATCTTCTGATTCACTTAGATAATCCTAGGCCTAGTTATTTGTAATAATCTCAGTCTGAAGAGCATTTCATTTCTAGTAGAAATTATATTTGCATTGAAAAAAATTGGTTAGACTGAGTAACTGAATTATTCCTAGAACTGTTTCTACAATACTCAGAAAATTCAGCAAAATGCAACGAGGTCTAAGGGAGAAAATCTGCTTTCAGTTATACCAGTTACATCTAAAAATGCCTTTCATTGAAGAGATAAATCAGTAGAAATACTTCGGATTTATACCAGTTTTTTCCCGTCTGAAACCTAAACTGTAAGCTTTCTGGGGCAGAGATTGTCTTCTGTACAACGTATCTGTACAGTGCCTACCATACTGATTTCTGATTATGCTTCATAAGAGATATCATAATGCAAATATTAATGAAAGTTGAACATGGTTCAGAGGATGCATCATTAATGGGCATATTTGGGCCAAACTCAGTGGTGATAGAGAGTTATATATATATTATACGTGATGTAATAAGTGACTATATAGTGTGCCAATTTGGCACTGTGTGGGTGTGCAAACCACATGTAACTTGAGGGAAGATAGCACCTCCCACACTGCAACTTGAGACCATTGCTTCTTGTTCTGTCATCTGCGACCACTGAGAACAGCCTAGCTCCATCCTCTTTGGAATCCCCCTTCAGGTAGTTGAAGGCTGCTGTCAAATCCCCCCTCACTCTTCTCTTCTGCAGACTAAATAACCCCAGTTCCCTCAGCCTCTCCTAGTAAGTCATGTGCCCCAGCTCCCTAATCATTTTTGTTGCCCTCCGCTGGACTCTCTCCAATTTGTCCACATCCCTTCTGTAGTTGGGGAACCAAAACTGGACACAATACTCCAGGCGTGGCCTCACCAGTGCCGAATAGATGGGAATAATCACTTCCCTCGATCTGCAGGCAATGCTTCTACTAATACAGCCCAATATGCCTTTGGCCTTCTTGGCAACAAGGGCACACTGTTGACTCATATCCAGCTTTTCGTCCACTGTAATCCCCAGGTCCTTTTCTGCAGAACTGCTTCTTAACCAGTCGGTCTCCAGCCCGTAGCAGTGTATGGGATTCTTCCTTCCTAAGTGCAGGACTCTGCACTTGTCCTTGTTGAACGTCATCAGATTTCTTTTCGCCCAATCCTCCAATTTGTCTAGGTCACGCTGGACCCTATCCCTACCCTCCAGCGTATCTACCTCGCCCCCCAGCTTAGTGTCATCTGCGAATTTGCTGAGGGTGCAATTAATCCCATCATCCAAATAATTAATAAAGATCTTGAACAAAACCGGCCCCAGGACCAACCCCTGGGGCACTTTGCTTGATACCGGCTGCCAGCTAGACATCGAGTCCACTGTGAATAAACATAGAAGCATTTTATTGTCCTGACATAAATTTGCCTAAAAATTTATTTTCTAATAGGAAAACACAAGGGAATTGCTTGTATATGTTTGTAATAACAATGGGCAAGTATCTAAATAGCCCATACTGTTATTCAAAAGGGCCTATAAGACATCTGTATAATTTAGCATAAGGAGGGAGGTTTTTGTGTATCTTGACCTGTACACTTCATTTCCTTGCTTTGGGATGATCAGTAACTAACTGATGAAGACAAGTTGTAAATTCTGATTTCCAGAAAAAGGTTTTTCCTGTTTATAAATTTAAAACTATCTTTGCTGAGGTAACCTACAAATGTAAAAGGAAAGACAGTCTCAACCTCTTTCATTCGTACTTCTTTACGTGTTCAGGTTAAAACTATCCCATAATATGTCTTGACTACTGGTGCCAACTCATTTTTCTGTTTGTGCTTCAGAGCTGCTGCAGATGTCACAGATCAATTGTCAGTGTGGAACCAATCTGTCATTTTTGCTTTGTATGTGCCTCTGTGTTCAACAGCAAGATTGTTGCACAGCGTATTGAAAATGGCCAGCGATTAAACACCAAAATCATTCATGCAAAATAGGGAAATAAAAAACTCACATCAAATTTTGCATGTTTCACAATATATTGGGCATTTTCTGTGTTATCCAAGAATGCTGTTTTACATTGAAAATAAGCTTTTACGTAAACACGGAATCGGGGCATTTCTAAGGAAGCTTGGGCATGCCTCTGCTCAACTCGCACTATGTATTCAGTGGCCGCACTGACTTGCTCCAGGCCTCCTCACACTTGTGTGTGAATTGTTCCACTGAAGGGCAGGATTTCGGAGCTAATAGAACATTATAGGGAAAAACTGAGTTAAGCAGAGATTGAAAAGACTGGAATTGTTTATGTTAGAAAGGAAACAAATAAAAGGAGGCTTGATAATAGTGTACAAAATAGTGAATGGTAAAGAGCAGGTAGACTGAGAGCTTCTGTTCTCCCCAAGTCAGAACATAAGAACAAGGGGGAAATTTAATGAAATTAAAAGGTGGCAAATTCAAAATTGAGAAAAGGAAATATTTTTTTACACAACATGCAATTAGAACTCATTGCCACAGGGGACTCTGGAACTCATTGCCGCAGGGGACTCTGGAACTCATTGCCACAGGGGACTCTGGAACTCATTGCCGCAGGGGACTCTGGAACTCATTGCCGCAGGGGATCACTGAGGCAAGGAACTTTGCAAGATTCAGAAGGAATTGGACACTTTTATAGATAAGAATATCCAGAGGCATAATAGTTAATGCTGAGAAAAGTTTTGGAAGGGATACTAACCCTGATGCTTCAGGTTTTAGCAAATCTATAAATATTAGAGATCAAGATGAGGCCTAATGTAGGGGACAGCTCCCACATCTGCCTACTGCAGGGTTCTTTTGCCCCCATCACCTTCTATTTAGTTATCACTTAGCTAAGCAATACATTTTGTGTTCATTTAGAGCAAAATCCTGCTCATCTTGTTCATACAAATAATCCCATTGGCTTCACTGGAACTACTTAAGTGATTAAACCACTGGGATTGGCCCTTTAATCTTTCCCAATAAATCAGCCCCTCCAGTATTTTAACAATTTTTGTTAGTGCCTCCAAGTTTCTATTTCTCTCTGGCAGTAAAGCAGCCCTTATAGAACACAGATCCAGGTGTGCTCTCACCAGCTGTGTAGCTATGGATTTTAACTTCCCTGCCTAATGATCTGATCTCTGTGTAGGGTTGCCAGGCATCCAGTTTTCAACCGTTCTAGTTGAAAAGGGACCCTGGCGGCACCAGTTGGCACTGCAGACCGGGCCATTAAAAGTCAATGCAGTGGGGGCCGGGGTCTAAGGCAGGCTCACTGCCTGCCCTAGCTCTGCATGGCTCCCAGAAGTGGCCGCCAGGTCCCTGCAGCCCCTAGATGCATGGGCGACCAGGGAAGTTCTGCAGCTCCCATTGGCCAGGAACTGCCCATCCATCTAGGGGCTGCAGGGACCTGGCTGCCGCTTCTCAGGAGCTGCGGTAAGCGCCGCCAGGACCGTGCACCCCGAACCCTCTCCTGCACCCCAACCCCTTGCCCCAGACTGGAGTCCCCTCCTTCACCCTAAACCCCTCATCCCTGCTCCACCCCAGAGTCTACACCCCCAGCCGGAGCCCACAGCCCCTCCTGAACCCCAAACCCCTCATCCCTAGCAGAGAGCCTGCACCCCCAGCCGGAGTCCTCACCCCTGTCCCACACCCCAACCCCCTGCCCCAGCCCAGTGAAAGTGAGTGAGGGTGGTGGAGAGAGCGCGACGGTGGGAGGTGGGGCCTTGGAGATGAGGCAGGGCTTCAGAGAAGGGGCGGGGCAAGGGTGTTCGTTTTTGTGCGATTAGAAAGTTGGAAACCCTGTCTCTGTGTCTGCAACCTGGAAATTCATTGGACTTTTTTGCTGCTATGTCTCACTGTAAATATATATTAAGATTGCTTATGTGCTTAGATCTTTTTTCATCATTACCTCTTTCCTGGTTTCTCCCTCTCATTGCACATCTAGGGGTGCAGGGGGGGTAAATTATGACGCAAATGCTTTCCAGTGTTTTGCAGAAATAAGTCATAAAATGTATTTGTAAGACAGCTCACTCAGCAGAAGGCCAAAAGCAATATTAAGTTCACAGAAGTAACTCTTAAATCTTACCCCCAAAAAGTAATATTCAAACAACCACACTAATTCTTCTAAGAGAGGACCTTTAGACAAGCTAGATAGAAATTAAGCTAACAGTGGAAATATATTGAACAAGTTCAATATTTACATTGGTTAGGTAGAAATGGGACCTATTGCCTGTATATTAGGATTATGCTTGCCCATGAGGTTTCACTGTCACATTCACCATATGCTTCATTGCTCACTGCTGTTCTCTGGGATGAAGACAGCTGGTGAAATAAAATAAATTAGTTATAACACAGATAACCTGTCTTAGTTTAATCTCCTTATCTGGATTTCACCCACTTCATTTCATCCCAGTAGCCCTATTTCTAATGCTTTCCAGCACTGTGACCACCTGCATCTACCTTTTCTAGCACCATCATTAATTTGAGCTATAGTTTAAGCTTTGCAGATACTATCATAATTTTCAAATACTGTGGTCATCTCCATCTCTGAGAGGACAACTATATTCTGAAAAGCTGCCCTCTTACTTGGCATTTGAAAAGTGTTTTTGTTTTGTTTTTAGTTGGTTTTGTCTTCTCAACCAGTAGTTACAAATCTGATAGGAGATAAGTTTGGTGATGGAACAGCACAACCATGCTTTAAAAAAATGCATCAACTCTCAGAATCTGGACTGTCTCTTCAGTCTCATTTTCTCAAATAAACTCTTTTATTAAAGTCTGTTCTTATTATAGTCTATTCTGATTTTTATGAATAGTTGCCCTAGTGTTTACAGACAAGGATGGCTTAAGGGAAATTGATGAGACAGGCATTCCATTGTTTTAAGGAGAAGTGAAAATATTCATAGTTGATTAAAATTATAAATCAAGATATTTGTAATTATTGATTAAAGATAAATGTTTTATGTTTTTCTAGATCGTTCAGTGTTGTTTCAGTATTCCTGAACAGCCATTTCGGTCCGGTAACCTTAATGTTTACTGTCTAGAATCTAGTTACCTGGGCATACAATCCACTAAAGAATGACCACCAGACCTAGATGGTAGCACCACACTTGGAACAGCTATGTTTTTGAGCCCCATGTTCAGATTTACACTCAGGACCCCTTCCCAGTTTTGCAGTTTCCCTTCCATGTCAAGGAAGCAAGACAAGGCAAAACCAGAATTAGGCAGAAAAATCATAATCTGATTTCTGAATAGTATGTAAGGATGTATAATGATGAACTTTCCAGTTTTATAATTCAACATTTTAAACATATTTCCTCTTTATTCAAACACTTTACACATTAACCTGTCATTTGCCCATTCCCACTCGCTATAATCAGTTTAAGATTGCTATGTCTACATGTCACCACAAGTGCCCTTTAAGTAAAGTAGCAATAGTCAGTGCAGTGACAAACAAGAACTGTTTGTCCTGTGTCTAGAATTTGGTCACCAATGTCCACTCAGCCCACCACTAATACCACAACACCTTCTGTATTTCAAACATTTGATGGTCTGGTCTGTGAGGTCTTTGACATCTCTTGAATCTGATGGCACTATCTATTGACCCTGTTCCTTTAAACTTCTTTAACTCAAAGGCAAGAGCCTCCTCAAATTTCCACCAGAATTGGAGCAGTTTAAATAAGTGGTAGGTTCAAACTGGGCTCCTACTGAAGGGTTTTCTTCCCCAGTACTCACTCTTTTTCTTATTTCATCTGTGATTACCAATGATAAAAAGAAAATGGAAGAATGGCGGTTTTCTCCTGGCTCTACTTTCCCTATGTGGTAACCCTCTCATTCTTGCTCAGCAGAAGTTACAATGGCTAGCAGCTTCTTAGCCAGCCCCTCCTCTCTCTAACTGTAACATAGACCTCATACTAGCTGGAAAAAACTGGATCGTCCTATTTCTTCGCTTATCATGTGACCTCTCTACAGCGGGAGGCACTCTTTGCCTGAGGCCCTGGCTTACCTGGGTCACCTTTACGAAATCCTGCAAAACGCAAAGCCTTGCTGTTAATAGTAGATTTATTAGGCTGTATCTGCACTCACAAGTTGTGCCGCTAACTACATTGGTATAGTTAAAGTAGTACAACTCCGCTCATGTGGGCACAAGTATATCAGTGTAAAAGTGCCATAGCTATTCCTGTATGGGAAGGGGAGTAAGTTATACTGCTATAAGGCACTATTGTATCCATATAATTGCATCCACCCTAGGAGTTGTACTGGTCTAACTATTTCAGTAACAAATCACTCCTCTACCAAAACAGTACGAACTGGTGAATGGACCTGTCGCTAGTGCAGCCCCTTTCGAGTCAGGTGGGTTGGATTTAAAAATTCAGATTGTTTATGGTATGATAGTGATCACAAAATAAATAAAGTGTTTTCTACCACTCTGCAAACTGTTATTTTTCTGTTCCCTGAAATACCAAAAAGCAAGAGATTTCTCCTGGTCGGGATTCTCCCTTTTTTAGTCTCTCCTGGATGCACCTGATGCTTTGTCAAACTCTCTACTGTGTGATGGGATTAGAGTCAAACCAGAAGCAAACCTGATTCATCCTGTTGATATTAGTTCTCTGTCCCTCTGATGTGTAGCCCGTTCTTTCAGCATCAATTTCATCCTACTTTTTAGATCTGTACTTTTGCTGGTTCTGTCTATTTCAAAATAGTACCCTTCAATATACTCTCACTGCATTTAAAATTTACTACAAGAATAGGGATAAAATGTCACTGTAGATTAAAGTATTTTAGTCTGTTTTGGTTTTAAAGGTCATTCTTAGCCTTTGCATTTTAGAAACATTTGTATGTACAGAATTTCCTGCTTGACTAATATTTGTAGCTTGTTTTAATCATATATATTTTAATCCTTATTCCCATTTAAGTAGTCATATTATTGTCAGATAGTAAATCTATATCCAACAGTAAACCTAAAATTAGTATTAAAAAGATCAAAAGTGTAATGAGCTGCTGCTCAGTGGAAGAGTCTGTCGAAGAATTTCTTGTTTCAATATATTGCTGTCATTTTCTTAAATCCCCACTGAATCAGTGAAGAGTCCAGAGTTCAAATGATTACATAAGGTGAAAAAATCATCCCTCATTCCTGTTATCAGCTTTATCCCATGCAGAACCAACCCATGGGCACTAACGGGTGCAAATCTGAACATCACTCTCAGTACTCAGACACACACACACAAATCCGTGCTAACTCCTTTCATCTTCACTGTAATCAAGGGTTCTTATTTTAGTATGAGGAGCGTTTTCAATCCTTGCTTCCCTGATGAAATAAAATAAACCTGTTGCTATGGATACCCATCTTAGGATGAGAAAGAGTTTGTGCTGATAGCGAGCTTTGCAGATGAACACTATTTTGCAATTGTCTTTGGTTTTTAAGTAGCATAGTCTCTGTTTTACATTTTTCTCCAATAAAGCACAATATTGCCATTAACAAATTAATCTTGATTTCTTTTTTTCTTTATTCCTTCTGTAGCTGTAACTTATACAAGTTACAAAAAAACGCCACCACCGGTACCCCCACGTACCACTTCCAAGCCACTCATCTCAATTACAGCACAGAGCAGCACAGAATCCACCCAGGATGCATATCATGATAGCCGGACTCAGAGGATTTCCCCATGGCCACAAGATGGTCGAGGGATGTACAACTCTACAGACAGTTTGGACAGTAACAAGGCCATGAATCTTGCCATGGAAACTGCCGCGGCACAGCGCCATGCTTCTGAGAGTCAAATCACTTCAGTACGAACCAGTGACAAGGCCATTTTAGTGACAAAAGCTGAGGAGTTTCTTAAGAGTCGACGGTCCTCTATAGGGATTCAGGTAGCCTATCATTAACATCTGTTCTGTGATGAATTGCTTGCCTTGGTTCTGTAAATAGCATAGAATGAGTCATTGAGCTTCACTGACTCTAATAATTTAACAAACAACCCCTGGCTGCTTAGCATTAATTGTAATTCGCATCATGGCAAAGTGGCTGTGCAATAACCTGGAAGTGAAATGAATGAATAAATCTCTAGGGAGGTTACCTGTCATTCACACTTGATATGAAATGATATTGAGGATCTACAGGTGAACAGAATGTTCATCTCCTTCACTCTATGAATTCATAGTCTTTTTTATAGAAATATGTCAGCTTTAAAATCCTGGACTGCATTTTTTCATTATCTTTCCTTTTTGACCATGGGGGATAGGTACTGATGCTGCTTCGTGTTTATTGTTTGGTTGTTTGGTTTGGGTTTTTTTTAATTATTACTTAATAATAACTTCTTCAACTCACCCAAAGCAAACCAGAACCAGGAGCTTTGTTGGGGATAAAAAGATAAAAAATGTGTCAGTATAGATGAACAGGGAATTGTAAACTGAACAGACATTATGTAGAATTAATAAGAAAGTCCTTTGAGTAAATTTGTGTGACACAAAAAATATGTTTTTGGTTACAAAATGTCTGCCAGTCTATAGAACATACTGTCACACTGTAGTTTCAGGTGAATGACATATGATGATCTAGAATGCAAATTTTAAATCATATTTCTTCTGCTGACTGGCAGACACTAGGTGCTGGTTGTCATTTAGTTATATCCCTAGCAAATGTTGATTATTAATAAATATACTGCAGGTAACCATGCAAACAGTTCAGGAACTTTTGAGGAGGGAGGAGCAGGCTCTGTGCCTGCAAACACTTAAGGCATAAACTTAACTTTAGGCATGCAAATGTTCCCATTAACTGCAGTGGGACTACTCATCTGTTTAAATTCCTCTGCCTTTCATTACACACAAAGTAATTGCCATGGGTTTTTACACCACTCCTGGAATAAGGGTACATGTGACAGTGACTGTACTGATATTGCAGCATCATTCCAGAGGACAGTGCAATGGAATCTAGTAAATCGAGACATCCCAGTGGATGGCCTGTAGTCCCCATTAAGAGGCAAGCCCATTAAGTGGATCTACTGTTCTTTTTATACAGCAGTTCTTCCATTGCCATTAGGCTTAAATATGTTCCCTGAAAAAATACTGATTAACCAACCAAGATGAAGAACTTTCGTAACTGACATCACAGTATGATAACATTTTGGTGTTACACAGCTCAGGTGTTGGACGTATGAAAAGGCACAGGATTAGGGTAACATTGCCTGCTCACTTCTCAGTGTAAAGGTTCTTTGCCACAGCTGGTTATATTAAAGACTAGAATCCAATTTGACATTAGCAGCAAAATACTCAGGTATCACTTTTCAAATGCTTTAGGAAGGAATTAAGTCTTGCCACTATCCATTACAGTAGTGCATCCTATGAGGTTGTTCAAAAAGGGGGCTAAGTGGATAATGATGGAAAGCTGAAAAGAGGTAATTTTGGTACTTTTAGACTTTTAACCCAGAATTCACAGTTCAAACAGGAAAGGTACGTGTGGTGGTTCTCGTCTGTTCTTGACAGCCGCTGGAACTAAAGGTATATAACAATAGTGGTGCCTCCCTTCAACTCCTGTCTTTGAACAATTAATTCAGAAGCTTTGATTACATCAGTCTCTTCCTACAGCTGATGACCAACATTTTTAGTAGGGTTCTGTTGATTCTTTGTGTGCAGTATTTTTGGTAATGTGTGCTCATAATCCCTTAATACATCCATGCAGTGATTTACACAGGCACAGTGGAATACCTGCAGCCACACAGCATTTGGTGCTTGGCTCCTAATTCTGGTTTTCAGGTTTGATCCCTGTAAATGATAAAAGCTGTTTGTGAAAGGTCAGAGTCTAAAAAGGCTGAAGCACAATATTTTCAGAAGTGCAGATACCTCCTGGGCATCTTTTGGAGGATTTTGTATATAAGATTAAAGTTACAAAATTATCCCAGGACACAATATATTTGTACTGGTGATTTCTCCAGTAGGTTCCAAATGTTACATCTGTGTGAAAAATATTCATTGGCAACATTTCTTAGCAGAAAATACATTTTGTCATATTCCCGTTGCTTTGTTTGCTATGAATAATAAAGCAGAGTAGAATAATTTTATTTCAAAATACAGAAAAAATTTAGTTCCTGCCTCAGAAATAAGACTAAACTACTTCAGTTACGTTAGCCTTCTGCATCAAAGCACCTAAGATAAGGATGGTTTTTTTTACATATTACCTTGATAGACTGCATTATTAGCTTTCTCATTAGAATGCAATGCAGTGCTGTTATGTTGCATCTGAATATATTTGCATTAATAAATTTTGCATCTTCCAGGATGGATAATTAGTGCATTATTAATGTTGCACTGATTTAACAAATTGGTGTGAAAATGACTGCTATTACGGTTCTAGACAATATGAGACCGTCTGAAACATAAGGCAGTCTGCTACTATGAAAGTCTTGCTACCATACAGGCTGTGAAGATGATAGATTACTAACATTAACACCAATCTAGCAATGCTGCTGCATGTGGAACTGTGGAGTTCCTGTATGTGGAACAGCTACCGAGCCTGGCCCTTTATATGAAAAAGAAACATTTTCTGTCCTTAATCCTGGACCATTCAAGCCAGGGAGTTTTGTCATTGACTTCAATAGCCCTCTATTCCCAAAGATGGGCAAACTGTAAAATGTTAAACTTGGGTTAAAATTTAGACACTGTTCTATTACATTGATTGCAGTTAAATCTGCAGTTTTGTCATTGCTGTAGTGAGAGTCATGAAAGTCCCAGAAAGTCATGGGAGCACAAGAAAGCACTTTGATATAAAAACAAACCCAATGTATGCCAAGACCAAATCATGATTACATTATTGGAGAAAGTTGTGATAGGTAGTATAGAAAAATGGACTCTTTTCCCTTCATTTGTCATGTACAGGGACCCTTCAAAACGGGTAATTTGTATTTATTTTTTGCAGGACCCTCTCTATAGTAATTGTTACAAATCCAAAACCTATTTTGCTTTAGTCTGCACTAAAAATGTTAATGGTGACCGGATACTCAACATAATTAATATTAACAACAAGGGGGAAGGAATGCAAGCCAAAATAGGAAGGGAATGGGCTAAAGATTATGTAGATAAGTTGGATGTATTCAAGTCAGCAGGGCCTGATGAAATTCATCCTAGGATACTTAAGGAAGTAGATGAAGCAATCTCGAAACTGTTGGCATTTATATTTGGGAACTCCTGGAGGGTGGGTGAAGTCCCAGAGGACTGGGCAGAGGTGACATGGGGGGGGGTACCACACAGGGTCATATGCCCTCCCAGATTTGCTGCTTTGCTTGTACTGAGCATGCTCACATGGACTGTTGAAGCTGCTGCTCTTACTCTGCGCTCCCACTATCAGCAGGTACGGGTCATCTGGGACTGGGGAAGAGGACAGTACTGGAGACAGTACCTGTCTTTAAAGAAGGGGAACAAAAAGAACCTGATGAATTATGGAACAGTCATTTTAACTTTGATACCTGGAAAGATAATGGAACAAATTATTAAGCAACGAGTTAGTAAGCACCTGGAGGATAATAGGATTATAAGGAATAGTCAGCATGGACTTGTCAAGAACAAATCATGCCAAACCAGCTAGTTTCCTTCTTTGACAGGGTTACTGGCCTAGTGAATGGGGGGAAGCAGTAGATGTGATATATCTTGTTTTTGGTAAGGCTCTTGACACTCTCCGGCATGACATTCTCATAAGCAAACTAGGGAAATACGACATAGGTGAAAGTACTGTAAGGTAGGTGCAAAACTGGTTGAAAGACTGTACTCACAGACCAGTTATCAATGGTTTGCTCTTAATCTGAGAGGATGTATCTAGTGGGGTCATGCGGGGATCTGTCCTGGGTCTGGTACTATTCACCATCCTCATTAATGACTTGGATAATGGAGTGGATAGTATGCTTTTAAAATTTTCAGATTGCCCCAAGATGGGAAGGTTACAAGCACGTTGGAGGACAGCACCTGTCAGGGATGGTCTGTGTATACTTAATCCTGCTTCATCACAGGGAAATGACCTAGATGACCTCTTGAGGTCATTTCCAGCCCTACATTTCTATGATGTTATGCCAATCCACTGTATGATTGCTGTAATATGAAGCTTCATGGGCTGCAGTGGTACAATTAGTCTCAGCTGTACTCCATGAGTTTTTTACATTATGACACGATGTAACTGAATACGTGCCTTGGATGAAAGGCGAAGTGGATTCCACTATTTTTGTATATATTGAATGGAAAACATTAGAGATTATTAGAAATTTCTTGTTTTATTTTTCTCCTTTCTCTCATAGTAGCATTCTGTGAGACAAGAACCTATCAAGTGCCACTTTCCTGAGTCACAGTCACGATACAGGCATTTAATTAGAAGACCCTACTGTGGTATCAACCTTTCTTGGGCAACTCTAAAATGCAGATTTCTGCAGCACTACCTTAAGAGCAAGAGTTGCATTCATGGCACCTCCCAAGTGGTAATGTTTGTACCTATGCCCTTGCTTTACTTTTTAAACAGGTATAGCAAACAGTCCTCTAAATGCAGCCTTGTCACCATGGAGGTGAGCAAATTCAAAAAGTAATTGTAGATGGAGAATCATCATCCAGTGAGGGTGTTTCTGTTGGAGGCACATCAAGATCTGTTCTTGGTCAAGTGCTGTTCAATATTGTTATCCATGATCTGGGAGGAAACATAAAATTGTTGCTATTAAAGTTTGTGGATGAGACAAAAATTGGTGGAGTGGCAAATAACGATAAGGCCAGGTCACTTCTACAGAGCTATCTGTATTGCATGATAAGCTTGAACAACATGCAGTTTACTACAGCTAAATCCAAGGTCATACTCCAGGAGCTAAGAATGTTGGTCACGCGCAGAAGCTGGGGAACTGTACTTTGGAAAGAAGTGACTCAAAAAAGGAGTTAGGGCTGTGGTGAACGACCAGCTGAGCATGAGCTGCATTAGTCTGATGCTAAAGACTGGTCTAAACACGATGTTGCACTATCAAGTGTGATTATTTTGTTCTTTTCTTTTTTTCCCTGAAACAGCAATACTGGCTCGAGCCCTAACATGCAGTTATGCCTGTATAAAGCACCTTTACCAGTATAACTGCATGCACGCTAGGGGGTTGTACTGCTTTAACTATACAGCTATACTTAAAGCAGCACAACTTTTGTGTGTAGACGCATCCTAAGACAGCAAATACAAACCTTGGCTGTATAAGCGGGGGGATATTTACTAGAAGTAGGGAGGCATTACTGCCTCTGTATATTCATTAGGAGACCACTACTGGAATACTAATGTCCACACTTTTAAAAAGATGTAAACAAATTGGAAAGGGTTCAGAAAAGATCTACACGAATTAGTGGAGGTCTGGAAAATCTGCCTTATAACAAAAGACTTATGAAGTTTAGTCGACGTAGTTTATTCAAGTAGAGCTTTAATGGTGACTTAATCATGGTCTGTAAGTTCCTACATGGAGAGAAGGTTTCTGATAGCAGAGGGCTCTTCAGTCTAGCAGACAGAGGCATAACAAGAGCCAGTGGTTGGAAACTCAATCCAGACGAGAAATAAAGTGCACATTTTTAATAGTGGGTATGTGTATACTGTAATCAAACACCTGCGGCTGGCCCGTGTCAGCCAAATTGGGATCATGGGGCTTGAGCTAAGGGCTGTTTAATTGCAGCATAGAAGGTTGGGCCCGGGCTCGGGCTGGTCCCTCTCCCCACAGGATCCCATATCCGAGCTCAAATGTTTGCATCGAGTCAGCTGACAGAGGCCAGCCAGGGGTTCTTAATTGAAGTGTAGACACACCCAGTGCAGGTAATAACCATTGACACAACTTATCCTCTCTCACTTGACATCTTTAAGATATGACTGGATGGCTTTCTAAAGAATATGCTGTAGCCCAACCAGAAGTTATGGGCTTGATGCAGGAATCACTTGGTGAATTATATGAGCTATGCTGTGCCTTCTGGCCCTAAAAATCTCTGAATCATAATCACTCCTTATACCACCCCTACACACACCTTCTCTGAGCAGGAAACCAGCGTTGGCCACACTAGCATTCCCACCTTCACCCTCACTCCCCCTCACCCTCATCACACATACACACTCACTAGGTACTTGAAGAGCACTGGCTATCAAATGATGATACTAAATATGGGAGCAATGAGGGCAGAGCACAGGGAAGGATCTCCCTGTGCGCCCTATCCCCCACCAGCACATCCATTGTGAAGCAGCCATAATTTGACCCCTAACATTGTTCTTTGCCCATATGTGCACATAAAATAATGGATGTAACCAATTAATGGATTTGCCTCATCCAAAAGCTATTTCTTCCCTTGCTAAAAAGCTTAGCAGAAGTGGTTGTAGTTGAAACAAAACGACTTTTTTTTAAAAAAAGCTTGTAATAATGTAATCTTCTTTCACAAATTATCCTATTGATTTTCTTAATTGTCATGTAACATAATGAAAAGTTCATATTACTAAAGATCCAGGATGTTGTCATGCAGACTGTCTGCTCATTTAGTTTGTTACGGAAGAATTGCCATTTAGCCTCTGAATGCATAAAGGATGTTGAAAATAGTCACCGTTCTGTTATGTATTAGAATTTGTTGTTGGTAATCTAACTTTAGTTTAATATGAATCCTGTTTTCTAAATTTTCTGAATTATTTCTTTTATCCAATAGAACTCACTTAAAAGAACCATGAAAGTTTCCAACCTGCTTCATGCATTTATCTGATAATTAGCACTTATTTTGTCACCCACCATATTCAGCAACCTGGACTTCCTGCTGAGAAGTATTATAGCAGTAAAATGCTCCCCCTCTACAAAACACAGAAATCATTCACAGATACAGAGAGAGAGAATCCCTGATGTGCATTTCTAAAAAGTGTTTTGAAAATTGAAACATATGCATCTGTTAGTTGTAAATATTCCTTCAGTTAATTAAAGCAGTGGAAGTTCTCACTGCAGTTTTACTTTAAGCTATTATTCTACTTTGAAAAGTGACTATGTACAAATGAAACTTTCTCATACATCAGATTAGTGTGTGTAAGTGCTAATCCTTGTGTGTTTAGAGTCAGATTTGCTTGTTATTGTGTCAAAAGTAAGGTTTTCTTACTCTTGTTAGCTCTGAAAAGCCAATAGGGGTAAGGGAGAGTGAGCTGAACTCTTTTCCATCAACAGAAATGTTTATTAAATTATAATTGCACACAGAGCCAAGCAGTTATAGCAGGGCAAAGCCACTGCGGGCAATGAGGTTGCATGGGGTCATGAGAGGCATAATGTGGCCTGCAAAAATTTTTATTGCTGGTGGTGATAAGGGAAAAGGGAAAAGCCCGGCTTTACTTTCAGATAGTAGGTTGAGGTCTGTTTTCTTCAAAACTGAGCATATTTGGTTTGGAATTCATTGACAGACAGTAAATCTGAAACTCCATTATGCGATTTTCACAGAGTCAATGTTCAGAGCAGACAAATAATGCTGAAATAAGCGGTGCCATTTATTGGCTAAACATAAATAGCTAAAAGAGCTGAGCAAATAATTTGCAAAAAATAGTTTAGTCAATTAATGTATCTTTTTTTCAGTTTGTTGAGTGGCTGCAAAACAAATCAAGCTATACTCTAATTTATGCTCTGCGTTTATTCAGTTTTGTGAAATTCCTTTGTAACTCTTCTCAGTCTGCTTTCAACTTAACTCTCTTGAGTAATGGTGTATTGTCTGCAAACTTTGCCATCCCATTGTTTACCCTTTTTTCAAAATCATTTATGAATATGTTGAACAGCACTGGTCCCAGTACAGATCACAGGTCACTGGGGGACACCACTATTTACCTCTCTCCACTCTGAAAACTGACCATTTACTTCTGCCCTTTGTTTCCTGCCTTTTAACGAGTTACTGATCCATGAGAGGACCTTCCCTCTTATCCCATGACTGCTTACTTTGTTTAAGAGACTGTTGTGATGGACCTTGTCAAAGGCTTTCTGAAAGTCCACATATGCTTATAAAATTTTGGATGATACCGACCTTGGTTGCAAGCACATTGGAGGAGAGCACCTGTCAGGGATGCTCTAGATATACATGGTCCTGCCTCAGCACAGGGGGATGGACTAGATAACTCTCAAGGTCCCTTCCAGCCCTACATTTCTATGATTCTAACTACATAAGAAGGGTGGATGTTTAAAGGTGGTTTAGCACACCATCCTCTCCTCTGCATCTCCCATTTCTTACTTTAGGTGGCACCCCACATAGTGTGCTGGATTTTGTGAATCTCATTTTAGGCACCTGTCTCTCCCTGTTCATCATATAGGGAATGTAGGTACCTAACTTAGGCTTTGTGGATACCAGTGTTGTTCCAGTGATTTTCTGGGTGCCTAAAAGTTAGGCGTTGTGATGCTCAGTGTTGCAACACCTAAGTCACTTTGTGGAGCTGGGGCTACATGACTGTCTTTCACCATATATCATATTGCTGATGGCATGGCCAGGGTTTCAAATATTAAACTATTTGGAATGCATGCTAGTGAGTAATAAAATATTCAAGGATCACGGAGAATAAATCTACTTCGGTAAGATTCATCCAAGTTTTGGGAGCCACATGACAAAACCAAACGTGTTACCTTTTCCCCTGTGCTGAGTTGAACTTGAGTTGATACCAAGCAAATAACTTGAACTGAGTTGATACCAGGCAAATAATTTCAGTACCAGACAAATTGGTTGAAACTATAGTAAAGAACATGATTACCAGACATGTAGATGAACATGATATGCTGTAAAGGGAAGTCATGCCTCACCAATCTATTAGAATTCTTTGAGGGGGGTCAACAAACAGGTGGACAAGGGTGATCCAGTTGACATAGTATACTGCGACTTTCAGAAAGCCTTTGACAAGGCCCCACACCAAAAATTCTTAAGCAAAGTAAGCAGTCATTGGATAAGAAGGGAAGGTCCTATTATTGATTAGTAACAGGTTAAAAAACGGGGGGGAAAGAGTAGGAATAAATGGTCAGTTTTCACAATGGAAAGTGGTAAATAACGGGCTCCTCCAAGTATCTGTACTAGGACCCATGTTGTTCAACATATTCATAAATGAACTGGAAAATTATGTAAACAGTAAGGTTATAAAGTTTGCAGATGATACAAAGTTACTCAAGATAGTGAAGTCCAAAGCAGACTGCAAAGAGTTACAAAGGGATCTCACAAAACTGGGTGACTGGGCAAAAAAATGTAAGATGAAATTCAGTGTTGATAAATGCAAAGTAATGCACTTTGGAAAACATAATTCCAGCTATACATACGAAATGACAGGGTCTCAGTTTGCTGTTACCACTCAAGAAAGAGATCTTGGAGTCATTGTGGATAGTTCTCTGAAAACATCTGCTCAATGTACATCAGTTAAAAAGGCTAACAATGTTAGAAACTGTTAGGAAAGGGATAGATAATAAGACAGAAATTATCACAATGCTACTATATAAATCTCTGGTATGCCCACACCTTGAATGCTGCATGCAGTTCTTGTTGCCCCAACTCAAAAACATATATTAGAATTGGAAAAGGTAAAGAGAAGGGCAGCAAAAATGCAAGGAGAGATTAAAAAGACTGGGACTCTTAAGCTTAGAAAAGAGACGACTAAAGGGGGATCTGATAGAGGTCTATAAAATCATGACTTTGGTGTGAAGAAAGTAAATAAGGAAGTGTTATTTACCCCTTTACATAACACAAGAAACAGGGTCACCCAATGAAATTAATAGGTAGCAGGTTTAAAACAAACATAAGGAAGTACCTCTTCACACAGTGCACAGTCAACATGTGGAACTCTTTGTCAGGGGATGTTATGAAGGCCAAAAGTATAACTGGGTTAAAAAAAAGACCTAGATAAGTTTGTGGAAGATAGGTACCTCAATAGCTATTAGCCAAGATCATCAGGGCACAGCCTCATGCTCTGGGTGTCCCTAATCCTCTGACTGCCAGAAGCTGAGACTGGATGATAGGGGATAGATCACTCGATAATTACCCTGCTCTTCTAATTCACTCTGAAGCATCTGGCACTAGCCACTGTCAGAAGACAGGATGTTGGGCTAATTGGATCATTGGTGTCTATGCCCGATCTTATGTAAATTAAGCTGAGGCTGGCTGGAAGACAAGAATTCTGTTTTGCAAAATATTTCAAGATCTCTACATTTGTTTTTTGTTCTGCATCAAGATGAAACTAAGACCTTTCAAAATATTTCACAAAAAACAGGGAAACCCACCTCAGGATGGCCATGAGCCTAGTAGTTAGGGCCCTTACCTGGGATGTGGGAGATTCATGGTCAAGTTCCTGCTTCAAATCAAATAGAGAGAGATTTGAACCTGGGTTTCTGCATCCCTGGGGAGTGCCCCAACCACTGGGCTATTAGCTATTCTGGAGTGGGTCTCTGTTTTTGACCAGACATTTCATCCTGAGAAACCTTCCTTGAAGGTTTTGTTGAAATGGATACGTTTCCACAAAAAGTCTGTTTTTTGTTTGTTTTTTTTTAGAAAGAAACATTTAGTTGAAAAATTATCGACCAGCTCTAAATGAAGCCTGGCCAATCTGATCAAATTTGAATTATCTCCCTTTTTTTGCAGAAGGTGACCTTACACTGCCTATGTTTCGCAGAAATTGTTCACCACTCCCCCCCCCCCCGCATTGTTACATGAAACTGATGTTTTCCTGCTTTTACTTGTTTCAGCCTTTGCTTCCATTTTGCAGGTTTGTTTTCTGTTTGTCAGGTGTTACAATATTTGCTCTCCAAATTACATCAAAAGTCCTTATTTGGCATCCTCCTCCTGCTGCAGGGCACAGCAAGCAAATGAAAGGTATTAAAATGTGAAAGCAATCATCAGAGCATTTACTTAGTGTCAGCTTTGGCAAGCTGGATGGGAGGATAATTTGGCAGAGTTTCCTGTTTAGAAGGAACTCGTGCCAAAGCCATTTTGACACCTGGACTGTAATTTTACTGATAACTGTGTTTTCAGTCATATAAAAGTTCAGTGTAGATCAACTATATATACATTCCTATAAATTCCTGTGTCAGTTACATATTAGGTAAATTATAGTCATCCAGAGCTCCTGCAGAAATGCCCATAGGAGGGCACTTTGGAAGAGGAACTCTCTGAAATGCTCTCTCCATGGAGATGTTCCCAAATCATTCCATTAGTGCAAAGATTTAGCCCACATTGAACACATAGGGAAATCGTCTCTGATGTTGCTGAGGCACTGGGCAATCCACATGGAGGCTAAATATCTGGCTAAATTGCCATGAGCTTACCTTTGTCTTCAGATGATTCTCCTAGTGAGATCTGTGCAACATCATTATCTTCAGTATATTTATGCAGGTTTAATTTATTGCTTCTTAAATGTAATTTAGTGAATAATTCTGTTGATGATGGACTAGAACAGGGGCTCTCAACTGTGGTCCACCGCTTGTTCAGGGAAAGCCCCTGGCGCGCCGGGCCGGTTTGTTTACCCGCCAGGTCCGCAGGTTCGGCCAGTCACGGCTTCCAGTGGCCGTGGTTCACCGCTCCAGGCCAATGGGGGCTGCAGAAAGTGGCACAGGCCGAGGGAGGTGCTGGACGCCCTTCTCGCAGCTCCCTTGGTCTGGAGTGGCAAACCGTGGCCAGTGGGAGCCGCAATCAGCCGAACCTGCGGACGCAGCAGGTAAACAAACCAGCCCGGCGCGTCAGGGGCTTTCCCTGAACAGTCGGTGGACCACAGTTGAGAACCACTGGACTAGAAGGAATAGAAACCAGTTTACTCTACCTTAGCTGTGTTGGCTCAACATGATTAACTAACAGGAGTAAAAGCTACTAGAAATATATGTTTGTTACTAAGTCAGCAGATGTGACTCTGAATGCACAGAGAGAGACCTAGTGAATAAATGGTTGCCAGTTTTATACAGTCCCATTTCAAAGTAACACTGTATCTTAAGTTAACAATTATTTCTAATATATAATGGAATATATATATTTCCAATATATTATGGAAACATATTTTTGTAATGTTAACTATACGTATGGGTAACTGCCATTCATTTTGTTTAACAAACAAAATATCCTCCAAAAGAGAAAAACGTTCTATTTTAATTATTTTTTCTTTGACTCGCCTTAGATTCCACATAATTTTCATGCTGCAACATATGTGTGTGTGTGCGTGTGTGTGCGTGTGTGTGTTTATAGTAAAGCCTGCAGTAATTTTTATTGTAGTAGTAGTAGTTGGTTTTTTGATGTGTAGTACCAATAAAGGTGAAAACTCTATTGTGAATATATTTTGTAAGAGTATTGCAGAGGGGAATACTATTTAAAAATTCTTGACTTAGTTGATACAGTATTCTCAAGATTATGTTGTTAAGAAAGGTGAGCTATGGTATTATGCTGTATCTTCTTTATCACTTAAATATTTCTTTATTTGTCGGCACAGTTGTCAATAGAATCCATTCATTGTAACATTTCTTTTTATGACTTGCAATTTTTATGGGGCTATTTTCTTTATTTTATTTTGTAAATCCTGGGAAATAATGAGGTTGTATGCTAATAATATATAAAGGGGCTAAACTATGGGTTCCCAGTTCTAATAATAGAATAGTCGAGCCAATCTTACTTTCTGCCTGCATTAAACTGAGTAATTGTATCTGTATACATTTAAGAAAGGGAATTACAGAGCAGAGCAGAAGTGGTTATGCACAGTTTTATAAAACACAGCACCAAAACAATAATGCCAGACTGAATGCTTATTTAAATGATTTTACTGGGCTAGGTGTTTCTTTGAAGTGATTAGAGAAATATATAATTAATTGATATAAAGGTAGGTAGATATAATGTTGGATTGTCAATGTTCACTTCTGCAGATGTATCTTTTGTGTTGAATTAGGTGGAAACGGCAACCGATTCAGATACCGAGAGCAGAGGCCTACGGGAATACCATTCCGTTGGCGTGCAAGTGGAAGATGACAAACGGTAACTCATGCAAAATAAAAGTGTAACCTTTCAGAAGACAAAACACTTCTGTGAACAAACTGCTAGCAAACACGTAGATGATGCTGTCTAGAAATAATTCACAAGGCCAGGCTTATATGTGCATGTTGGCCAACTGCTAATGTTGTAAGAGATGCTTTAGCTCTCCCTTCATATTTACTCAGAGTTTCCAGGGTTTTTTTTCTTTGATTGGGAGGAAGTTAATGTTTGTAAGGTGAACTTAGTGCTCCTACTTAATGAGAGGAATCACAGAACAGGTGCAAGCACACTGACGCGCCAGCCCTGCAAAGGGATCCCCATGGCTGAATCTTTATGCTATACAGTCCATTTGCAGGATGGGGCCTACCTCAACCCTGACCTAAAGGGACTACTTCTAGGAGTCAGTTTCCATGGTCAATCAATCCTTGTCCAGGATTGTCCTGAGACTGCTGACAAATGTGCTAATTCTGGTGGTGGTAGGTGTTTTTATTTAGACACTTGTCCACCTGGCTTTGGACTGGGACTACTATCTAATTTCACAGAAGCCATCAAACAGCCTTTGAGGATAGTAATCACCTTTGCTTACAACTGACATGAGCTAAATTTGAACAATTGACCTGTATATTTCATGAACAATCCTTTGAGCCTCTGTTACAACTATTGAACATGAATTTATTCTAATATTTCAGTATCCAAGGTAAGTATATCACGACACACTCACCATTTCATAATAGTTCTATACAGTGTTTAAACGCGAACAAACATAAAACCACACCAGCCTCCTACCACTTTTTACATTTATTACAAAATTCTTGACAGCCTTAACTCAGAATGTCTTTGAGTAAGACACTTAGTACTTGAAATAATTGTAAATATTTATTTGATAGTCTTCATTTCAACAGTACATGCAGCACTGCAGGTCTTTGGTGCGATTTCTAGTTCTGTTTATTAATGTTGTGCAATATAATGTAATGTGAGAAAAGATCAATATTCGCTTCCAAAGGTGGTTTAAATCATTTTCATTTATATCTTTGTTCAGATCAATAATGACACCAGATAGACGACATATAGATTTTTTGTGTTGTCATTCACTCTCTTACGTTAAGTAACTAAATCAGTTGTAGGGTAGATTTTGACAAAGATTAATTGAAAAATATCCTGTATGCCAGCAAAAATATTTTTTACTATTAGATGCAGAAAGAAAATCAGATGTGTGTTGCCAGTACATTATTCCCTCTCAACGTACGTATTTTTCTTTCTTTTTTTTCCTTGCCCAAGACATGGACGGTTTAAACGTTCAAATAGTGTAACAGCAGCTGTTCAGGCTGACCTGGAACTGGAGGGCTTTCCAGGACACATAACAATGGAGGACAAGGGACTTCAGTTTGGTTCATCATTCCAGAGGCATTCAGAGCCTAGCACTCCTACCCAATATGGTGCAGTAAGAACAGTACGGACACAGGGACTGTTCAGTTACAGAGAAGATTACAGGACCCAGGTTGACACCTCAAATCTTCCACCACCAGAACCCTGGCTGGAGCCAGCCATTGAGACAGTTGAAACTGGTCGGATGTCCCCATGTCGACGGGATGGGTCTTGGTTTATGAAGTTGCTACATACTGAAACGAAGAGGATGGAAGGATGGTGTAAAGAGATGGAGAGAGAAGCAGAAGAAAATGATCTTTCTGAAGAAAGTAAGAACACCTCAGTATCTTTTGTTACATACATTTGACAGAGAATGTGAAGCTGTGGTTTATATTTATCATTAATTGTATATATTAATTTTATATATTAATCAATTTCTATACCACTTGGAAATGTCTTAGACCCTCTACAAGACAAACAGAGAGAAGGTTTCCACTCTGAGGCGCTTACAGTTAAAGCCCCCAATCCCGCAGTTGACTGTGCAGGCAAACTGCTGTATCTGAATGGAGCCCCACTGAAGTCAAAGAGGGTCCATCTGTACAGTCAGTTCCAGGATCAGCCATGGTTTTTGACATCATGAGTGAGATTCTGTGCTCTGCCTCTAAGAGAGAGAGGAGGAGCTAATGTCACAATAAGTCACTCTTGTGCTCACCTGATTCTGAATTGCTCCAGGGGTCATAGCAGGCCTTGGTGTAATTTAGTCCTGAGGAGCTTCTATCTTATGGCAACCTGCCCATGCCTAAGTATGGCAGGAGCATTGCCCAGAATCTCTTTAGTGCTACATGCTTGAGCCCCACCCCTGACACAACCTTTCTGGCAATCCTGTGCCAGGGCATGTGAGAGGATTCTTGAGAGACAGCCTCCAACAGTCTTCTTCAGTTCCGCACCGCAAAACTTTTCTCCCAGCTGGATCCAGGCCTTTTAGAACCCTTTTACTCTACTCCAGCCCTTTTCCTGGCATAAAGGGGCGGGAGCGATGATGGGGGAAACAAAGATTGGAGAGGAAATAGAGTGAGGAAAGACAATGGTTACAGCAACAGGATTCTGTAGTTATTTGGGCATGTGTCCTTTTAGATGGTTCAGTTACATTTTGTTGTTGCATTTTTAGAGAGAATCATTATTATTTGCTCGCTTCTTGTGGAGACCATGAGAGAAGTGATGGAGTGAACTAAAAAGTGATCCAGGTTTCTTGGAGCCAGAGCCATGTTGGCATGAATGATGCTGATAAATAAAACTGCTCCTACCAATCTGTTAGATGCCTCCCCACAACTCTATCCATTGCCATGTATATTTTAGCCTTTGTCGACAGGCTTTTTGGCCAGTTTTCAGTTTGCATGACAATGTTCCTATCGCAGCCAATTTGAGTTGTTTTTTTTCAGTTCAGACTTCCTCAGGCACAGGATCAATTCATTTAGACTTTTGCTGCCCACATATTTCCTCTTCAAGCCCTGCCTGACTCTGAATGTTCTTGTTTGACTGCTTCCTCTCTTCTATGTCAGATTCATGTTTTACCCTCACATCTCTGGACAGTCGCACAGTCCACTGTCCCATTTCTATTTCTTGACTCCTCTTTTTCAGAGGAAAGACAGGCTGTTCTGTTATTAATTCATTTTTATTTACCCTTAATTATTTTGCTCCACCATGCTGTGCAAAAGCCTTTGCTGAGTAACTGCATTATCATACTGCTGCAAGGCCAGTCTTTCCACCTCAACCCCCTCCTTTTCTCTTTTGTCATTCCTTTCATTGTGTTATGTCTGAGATTGGATTGTAAGCAATTCAGATGAGGAAGTTTATCTTCATACTGTGAACTTCTTAGTACACTCTTAGGTGCTATTAAATAATAATAATAATAATTTTATAATATTGTGCTTTTGTTAGAGTGGCTTTTAAGACTCCCTAGACTTCTTCCATAATAGTGGATTTTAATATCCCCTCTCATGTACCTTATTCATCAGATTTCTCAGTTCCCCCAAATCGAATGCCCTTGTACTATTGCAATCTGTAAATCATTTGCTTTGATGAAATCAAGTAGCTCAAAGACACAGATTCCAAGGTTCTCTGTTGTTCTCAGTCACTGTTCAGTCCTCAACTGGTAGATACAGCTACATTTGGTTGGGGTCATTACTTTCCGGAACATAAAACAGTCTTCTAAATACCTTAGGAAGCTTTGATTATGTCATGTTGTATTAATATTGATATCTGGATCCTTAACATCCCCTGTGCTTATAGCATCCTGCAGTTTAGATTACCATAAAGTACAGTGCTGCACCAGTGTAACCATACTTTTCAGATAGTTGTGTGGGACAGATGTCCATGAGGACATCATTTGGCTTGCTGCATTTTTATTGCTGTTTAGATCTGGTGAGACAATTTCAACAAAAAATAAATGTGGAAGAAATGAGAATTGAAATGTCATGACTTTATTTTTCTCCCATTTGCTGAACAACTCTATTACTGGTGGTGGTGCAAGAGAAGGAGAAAAGCCAGCCTCTTGTTGCTGAGATGGAGTCACTGAGATAAAATAAACATGGACTCCCTGTGATGTTGTTTTTACAGGATTATGTTTCAGAGAGCTGCACTTTGGCGGAGATTCTGCTGTTGCTGACACTGAAGTCAATTGAGTTATTACAGGTTTACGTGGTGTAATTGAGAGCAGATTTTGGCTCCAACTAATTGTAACATGTGGCATTCATACTGCTGCTTTATATAGCTATATGTCTCAAAGGTCCCTCATTTCAATGAACATCCCTCCTTTTACTCCCAAATTTACATGCATTAACTACAAACAAATTTGCATTGATATGATTTGCTTCAGGAAAAAAAAGAATCATGAAGTTATCAACAGAGTTACTTATATTAAAGGAATGAATTCCACAGCATTTTGAGTCTTCTGCATGAATAATTTTATTCATTTTGGGGTCTTTTTCACACACTGCATCCCACATTTAGGCCTTGGCAGACTGAGTGCTATTCTATCTACCATACCCCAGGTTTAGTGATAACCCAGCATGAAATTTATCTTGATGTATTTAAACATTTGGCAGATCCATGAAGAAAATAATCAGAAGTGCCTGGGCCAGAGGCAGCCAAGTGTATTTTTTCATCTTCCACTGGAACATACTATACCCAAGAAACTTCACAGCAGAGTTTGCCCATTCAAAATGTCACTGTTAATGCTGAATCCCTTATTTGAGTGTCAGATCTATTAATTGTACCACAAGTGCAGATATAGATGTATATCCCATAGGCGAACCTCGTACTTTACACAACCATTTATATTTCACAGATAATCTTGAAAAAGAGGGCTTAAAATAGAGTTATGTTTTAAAAAGCAATTTCACTTTGTGTGTTAGGACAATAGCCTTGAGATCTTAGAAAACTGTTTGATTGCCCTATTGATTTTTTTCTTTTACTGTAGCCTTTCTCCCATAATGTTGTTTTAAGATCTTCACTCATTGAGAAGGAAAGAATAATCACTGCACCAAAAATAACCTTTCATGTCTCAAAGTCCCTCTCTTTATTTATCTATTTACTTATTTATTTGCTCAGTTAACAGTAAATTATACGAGTGCATTTATTTCTGTAAATGTCATTTATTATTTATGTGGGTAGATATTGGTGTTTTTATAGTTAGGAAATTCTGGCTGTTTCCAGGGTAAGTCATTTGACCATGTTCACTGGAAAAGTGGCCCACGCTATTTTGCAAAGATATGTGTTTCTAAACAACAGCAATTAGAGTCTCAGTTTTGCATTCAGGAAACTACGTTAGGCTTACTACTGTTGGAGGGGTGGTAATGAGAAGATCGCTATCCATGTTCCAGAGCTCCACAGCACAAGGAGAGTGAGGAGCCATGTGGTCCTCAGAGTGCAGCAGGGGAGTGATTTCTAATGGCAGCTGGGAGACTTGCAAAATAAGGCAGTGAGTAAGTAAGCTATGCAGGGCACTGAGAGTTGTGGGAGCTAAAGACACCACACCACAACATAGGGAGAGGCATGGGAGCCAGGAATACTGTGGTACTCTTAAGTTCCACATTTGTCCTGTTTCTTCAGAACCTGGAAATTAACGAGCAGACACTACCTATGTGCATTGTTATGCCTGAGGGAATTCTGCAGTAAAAAATTTAAAATGATGTGCACAATATTTTAAAGTTCTGCAAAATTCTGCATATGTTATGTGTCAAAATAACACAATATGATCATGCCAGTTTCAGTTATTTTGGTAATTTATTTCAAAATACTTGTCAACAAGTATGTCTGTAACAATACAGATGATAAAAAAGATTCGGGATTTTTTTTTTTACAAATAGATTCCTTACTAGGCATATTAATACAGAACTTTGAATAATACTTCATTTAAACTACAATACAGAAAAGAGTTTCCTGCACCCCTAAGAAGCAGTGCAAAGGCTTGGGGGAGTCAGGGGTAACAGAGGAGCTGACGGAGGGGGAAATAATTTCTGGAAAGGAGCCTGGGAGTGAACCAGGAGGGTTGTTCGGTGTGAGAGAAGTATGGAACAGATTTTTTGGGTTTTTTTGGAGGGAAGGGATTGTTAGGGAGTTGGGGAGCCTCCCCCATGCAGAGCCTGGCTGACCCCTAGCCTCTCCCAATCAGTCAGGCACATCTGCCTGTGTCCTCATGTGTCCCTGCATCCCTCTCCCCACTCCCATTCAGCCCCCACCCCAGGTTATGACACTCCACTAGCCCTTCTGAACCCCAGTCTATGTGACCCCCCCAACAACCCCACGTACCCTGCTCTGTCTATCCCCCCACCCATATGTGCCTCCTGACCTGGCCCCAGGAGCAGGGCGCTGTGAAGAACACAGCCTCCTCTTCCTTCCTTCCTCCATAGCTCACTGCTACGGCCAGTGAGCCGGTTGCCCTCTGTTCTGGTGCTACAGAGGCCCCTGATGGGCAAAAGGCATAACTGCAGTGACTCTTTGTCAGAATGTATTTTCTGTGGAGAAAAAAAAAATCTGTGGGGGGACATGAATTCTACACACACACAGAGGCACAGAATACCTCCAGGAGTAGCACAACAAGGAATGTTACAGTGGAAAGCCAAACCAACAGCCAAAGCACCCAAACATTCAAATATATGGAAATTAAGAGATGAGGGAAAGTAGATAAACACTCAGATACATTTACAGTTCATACAGTACCCTAAATAAGTATGCCTAGTCCAAAAGCATTTTCATTCTGCCTCAGTGTAGTCACCCAACCTAGTCTAGATACTGTACCCAATTCCCAAGTACTATGGTGAATTACACGCAGTGAATGCCTAAGACAGCCCAAATGTCACTGCACTCTGATTCCAGATGTTCAGGGCTTTGGGTGAAAATTACTTGTCAGTGGCAATGCGTTTCTTGGGCAAAATTCTCCATATCACAAAGTACCTCAACCATTGGCTCGCTTGTTGCTGATGTGAGAGGCCACTGAATGGGTATGGCAACTATGATACCCTTTGGCCCCTGAGGCAGTGTCTCTAGGTTAGATGGGAGAGGCATATTAGCAGAGCACTGTGGAGAAGATCTACATTGCTACTACCTGAGCTGGATCTATTGAATTGCTAAATATACTGGCAGGAGTTAAATTCTAGTGTTGTGAATCTGGCAGCTTTCAAGACCCACTAAAGGCTTGTCTGTATATCAGTTTGCACCAAGTTAGTTAAATTGGTTAATTAAACTAGTGAAAACTCCTGAGTGGACAGACTTATATCAGCTTAGCTTGGCCCTGTAAATTTGCAGGGCCAGCTAAATGGATATAAACCAACTTTAAATTAATTTAAGTGTCCACACACAAAGTTTTACTGAATTAACTAAACTGATTTAAAATCACACCTTTACATATATCAGGGCAACTTGTGTGTGTAGGCCTAAAATGCAAACTTTTAAAAAATAGTCTACTATTTGTGGAATTCTGTATGAAAAAAAAACAAGACTTGGAAAGATTTGGAATGAAATTTACTGTTCAAACTACCTTGATTCATTTTGTAACCACTTCAGTCCATAAGACAGTAGATTCCTCCAGGTGGAAGGTATATATTTGGATTTCTCGTGGTAGGTCCTATTGCACTGCAATCCTGATTCTTACACAGCCAGAAAGCAGCATCTCCTCCTCTCTTGCAGACTATCCCTCTTTTACAGTGTTGCGTCTCCTCCTAGCTTCTCTGATCAGTTCCCCCACCTTCTTGATATGTTCCTGACTCATCATCTCGACACATTCGCTTCACCCACGACCACCTGTTTTGCTCCCATGACCCTTATTCCACCTCATGCCTACCTTTTCCTCACTACTTTTTTCCCATCCTGCTTGCATGCCTCTGTTCCGATTCTCCAGCTTTCCCTCTTGCCTTCCCTCACCTGTTTCTGCTACTATTCCTTCTACTTTCCAGGTCTTGGTGGAGCCCCTTTTCTGTGGTTACCTGTTACTCTTTCTCCCTTCCCATGCTGCTGTTCCTTCCAAGTTTCTCCAGAATCCACACAAAGACCTATATACCAGACGCTCCACCTACCTTGCAGCACCCATAGATTTGCACCACTCTGGATTTTCAGGGACGAGATGGTTATCTGCAGCAAAATACTGTGACCCTAGGCACACCTGTAGTCACACCCTACATACAACTGCAATGATATTTGTACAAAGTATGCCTTGTAAGGTATCATGTGAAAGCTAGGAACCTGCTGATTATTAATACTATTATAAAATGCATGTGTTAACCTTATATGTGAAGTTAGAAATTCCCTCTGTATGATGTTACTAGAGCATGTTTAAGACAAGACAGCCTAATCTAGGTAAAGGCGATAAACAGGTCTATGCTAGACAAAGGAATGTGGATTGACCTCAATTTACATATTAGCAGTAAACAAAGCCATTGCTAAACTAGCAGGGGTTATCCTGGTCCTGAACTCGAGAGAGCAGACTGAGCCCCCAGGAGGCCGTCCTGACTTGTAAGACAGAGACATCCCTTTGGGATATAAGGAACACAGAGATACTCCATCTTGATCCTTCACCTTAGGAGACAAAGAAACCAAGTGATTTGATATCTGTGATGTGTCCTGGCCAGTAAAAAGTTGGGTAAGAGACTGGGGGTAAAATAAACCTTTTTGAACAAAGACTGTAACTTGCTACATTAAAGTTTAGACTTTCAGATGCATGTTTTCACTTTTATTTGCTTGTAACTATCTCTACTTTTTATCTCTTTTAGTTGGTATCACTTAATCCATGCTCTTTTGTTAGTAAACTTGTTTTACATTTATTATAAGCCAGTTCTGTGCTGTGTTTGAAGGGAAGGGTGTATCTACCCCAGTTAAATTAATAAGATGTGATGTACTGACTAATTAACAGAGCAGCAATCTTAATATTGTCTGTGGATGCACAGTGGTAGGGGCTGTGCATTGCAGAGAAACATCTCTGAGGCACTCGGGCTGAAGTTTATTGATCGTTACCTGCTAGGCAAGATCTGGGCCAGGCAAGCCTGGAGCAGTTTGCTGGTGAAGGAGACAGATTAGGGTGACCGGGAGCTGACACACAGTCTAACTGCCAGCAAAGCTCACTCTTGCTGAGGAAGAGAGGTAACACAGTGTCTCACAATTCTGGGTATCCCCAGCAGCATGTTACAAATACTAACAGTAGCAAAGCAAGATTCTCATTAGAAATGAACAAGTTTACTTTGCCTTCCCTTCTCACCACAGCAGTCTTGGGCCACAGTGAAGTGACCCTTCCCCACAATGATGAAAATTGGATGCAGCCCTCTAGAGCTTTTAAAAGCTAACACTGCCCAGTGGAGGGGAAAATTGCTTTCCCAATGAAGGGATTAGCATAATATTTGATGCCTGGACAGGAGGGGAGCAAGCTCAGTCTGCAACTGGGCTCTTGTTCATCTTGAATCCATGCTTTGGAGACACATTTCCTAAATGAAATGGTTCACATTTCCCAAGCAGTGCAGGAAATTTAGCAATATATATTAAAATTAATTAAAGAGGTGTGGCTAAATCCCCTATACTGCTCTGAAAATCTCAATTAGTATATTTTGTTATGTCCACCAATTAATAAGAAAGCTTTCCAGGTGTCTTATTCTAAGTAAAAGTTATACTTTTATTTTAACTAAAAAGCTTACTTACATATTTTCCCTTTCCTGTTCAGGTATCCAGTCCATCAGCATCTGTTGGAATTTAAATAAAAAATTAAATGGCTAAAGAATATCTTTGTTTCCCCAAAACAGTATTTTAAAGCCAATAAAACACTGTGTAAGGAATCTAAGAATCTCTCTTAGCACATTAAGTGTTCTGCCCCTCTTTGAATCCTCCTTCAGTTAGCTGGAAAGTGGATCTACATATATTCTCATTCTGTTCACAAGGATTCCATTGTGCAACTTTTGTGACAGTAGACATAATGTAAGATTAATTCCATGGAAATTTGTCAGTTAGGTAACATCTCAATAGCATGAAAAGCTGTGGGATTACTCACGCTAAAATTAAGTGTGTCGTGCTTTTGAGCGTGCCCTGTAAGATTTCACTGCAGATTTGAGACAGCGGCTCCCCACTTTCATTTTTAAAAAGCAGCTAGAATGTCAATGGTTTGGTGTGTAGTCAAGACTCTGTAGTGTACTTTATCAATTATGTAAGATTCATGGCATAGGCCTGATTCTGTGCTTGTTAAAGTCAATGGCAAAACTCCCACTGACTCAGTAGAGGAAGGTTTAGTTCTGATTTCCAAACCACCCCACTGACATATGTCATATATTTTTAATCTTCCATTCTCATGGTTATACAACTTATTGAACTAAAATAGACATATTTGACAGTTACACTATTTGACATTTTTAACTGACACAACTTGTGCTGCAATAAAATGCCATCCCAGACTAACAAACCTATACATAGTGCTAAAAAACATGTGTGTTGTGAACGAGGTTTGCAGTTCAGTAAGAAGATTTAAGTTTAAAAAAAATTTATATAGTAAGTACTAAATATAATTTACTCACAAGCACAAAAAATTAGAAGTAGATTACAATCAAAATGACAACTTTCATATAGAATTATGATTTCATATATATGTATTATATATAACTTAGATGTTAATGCCTGAGAATTAAAAAACGATAGTGTTTTAAGAGGTTCAGTAACACATTTATTATGTGTAGTTTCCTCATTATTATCATATCGACTGCAACTGAGCAGAACTATTTTAACCTACGGGGAGTAGCGCTTAAGCAGAATCATGGTTACTTTTGTGTAAATCTGTATAACCTTTATCTACCCCTTTGTGCACATGTGATATAGAACTGTATTCGATTGTATGATTACATCATATATCCCAAATAATATGATCTAGCATCACACAGGATTTTTTTCTGCAGTATTATAACATGCTTGGTCCATGTGGAAAAGTTTCTGTGGCATTATTTGTGCATCTTGTATACAAATAACTTTCACAATCTCTCTATAAGACCTGAACCTATTCCTGTTGAAGTCAGTGATACAATTCCCATTCTCTTCAGATGGAGCACGAGCAGGGTCCTAAATAGTGGTACTCAATGGGAGAAGATTAGTTAATTAATTAAAGAGTGTATTGTAATTCACACTCATGAGGGAACAGAGCTAAAGTTGCATGACCATTTCCTGACTTTTGAGTGGTTAACTGTACAACCTTGATTTTCTCTTAGTAGGTTTTTCTTATATGGAATTGATAGATATGTTGGTTAATTTCATCATCGTTCATTGATTAGCAAAATTCTTTCTAAGGATTACAAACATCTCAACCTCTACAGTCTCTAACATTCATCATCCCTTCATGGAGATAATCAATCTGCACTCATCAGAATAACTCCCCAATGCATGAAATTAATAACAAGGTTTTGGCTGTGTATTAATTCTGTGCTAAAGATTATGAACTGAAGTATTTCAATACTTAATTTAATTACAGTAAAGCTGAGAAACATGAATAAGAGAGATTCTCACTTGTTATAACTTTCTAAGTATGATTTACTTATTTAAATGTAAATAAAGTTAAGAAAGACTGTAGCAAAAGGTAGGCTCTTAATAATACATATTGGTTCACCAATCCCAGTGCTATAACATGTTACCCCCTGCTAAGAGCTAACTTTTGAAAGGTGATGTGTTGCAGTGTACTTCTGATATAGTATCTGCTTCAGTCCTTTGTTTCTAGCACTGCTGAAATATCATTCTAGACCTCTACAAGACTGGCACAAATCAGTATAGTAGGGTTTACTGAATTTGGTAGAAAGAAAAGGAGTACTTGTGGCTCCTTAGAAACTAACAAATTTATTTGATCATAAGCTTTCGTGAGCTACACATAAATTTGCTAGTCTCTAAGGTAAGCTCATATGCTTTGTTAGTCTCTAAGGTAAGCTCATATGCTTAGGTGCTCTGTTTAATTTGGGCCTTTATGGATAGTCCTAAGTATGGGTCAACATGTACCTGCACCATTCCAGGAAGATCTCTGGGAGGCATTCAGGCTCAGGTTCCTCTGAGGTTCTTGTAGTAGGGTACTGGGTTCTGATCAGGGTCGGGGCAGCATCCACAGAATTGTTAGTGTAGTTCCAAGTGAAGGATCTTTATCATTTGAGCTTTCAGAGGTAGAGGGTGAAATCCTGGCTTCATTGAAATCAATGGCAAAACTCCAGTGGGGGTTGGATTTCACCAGGAGAGAGAACATTTTGATTGTGAGATTCCCAGACTGGGTTTACAAGGCAGGCATCATCTTTTTACCCATAAACTGGGCAAATTTAGTATTAACATCATTCAAAGACAATTAACAAAGAAGTCCAGAATGCATTTCCAGGCATCTGAAGAAGTGGGGTTTTTACCCACGAAAGCTTATGCTCAAATAAATCTGTTAGTCTTTAAGATGCCACCGGACTCCTTGTTGTTTTTGTGAATGCCATTTTACAAAGTCTCTTTTCAGTATAAAACAATGTTTTAAGGAAAACTAATACAATATTGTTCTTGATTCATAATTATTTTATATTAAGATATTAACACATGAGCTAGCACTTAATATTTTATAGAGACTGTGCTTTAGAAAGATGTAGTACTTTAATTAGTTACTAGAATGTTAATGCATGGAATAAGCCCTGGCTAGTTAACAGAGCCCTGCTGCCTACGATGTGCTCTTAGGCCCTGATCCCAAGCCTGTTAGCATCATCAATAAATCATATTCCACTGTGGAGTAAAGATATTATTGGGTTGAGCTCCAGATTGTTAGTTGTGCCTGATGATGCTTGTGAGATAAGGTTAGAAAAACTGATGGACTGTGGAGTTGAATAACAATTTAGAACAGTGCTTGTGACAATCCACTGGTCTTATTGACTTTCATGGGCTGCTGAAGTATTTAAAGTTAAGTGCATACTTAAGTGCTTTGCTGGATAGGGACTAAAGCATTTGCTAAAATAACTTCAGGATGATGACCCTTGGGACTGAGCTTTGGTTTTGTCATTTACTGTATAAATCAAGGTTTGCCTTAAAACTAAAATCTGAGTGCCTGCCTCAGCAAGTTATTTAATATTTTCTCAAATCTTTGATTTCCTAGGAAGTGGAGACAGTGTTAGGCTTGCCCTCTTTTCCTACGTTAACCGTCCCTGCATTCTTTCCAATTAGTAATGTATTGTTTATTATTGCCAGGGGAGCAGGGAGGTTGGGTATAATGCTATACACAGCCTCAGAGTCTTCTGATAACTGCATCTTCCTCAGAAGTAGTTTGTCTACATAGTCTCTAAAACATAACAAAATAGTTACTAATATTCTGAAATAATAGGAGTTCAACTCAGTACTTGTATCTCATCACAGTTTTGCATTAACATTGCTTCAAAGACACCGGTTGGCAAAAACCTGTCTACTTGTTCAGTTCTAGGTAAGATCCGAAGTGCTGTTGGAAGTGCTCAGCTCCTTATGTCTCAGAAATTCCAGCAGTTTTATTGGCTTTGTCAACAGAATCTGGTAAGTCAATATCCCTACCCACCTCTCTCTAATCCCTCCAATATCCTGGGACTGGCAGCTACAACTGCATGGCATACATATTACTGGATAGTTTAAGCAAGTTGATACCTACATTGATCCACAAAAAATTGGTTTTAACATTCCAGTTCAGAGCCAAATTTAACCATCTAGTTACTGCACCTGCATAAAGTTGTACAAGTCCTGCCGTTTCACTTTGGAGGGTTCCCAGGGCCCTTATTTGTCCTAGAACTCTCTTTTTTTCTTCTTAAGCTGAGTCTGGCCATAAAAATATAGAATGGAGCTTCTTATTTTTCCCACAGAGTAAACGTAATTTCAGGCTAGGCAACTTTTATTTCAGATTAAAGAAAATAAACAAATATAAACTCTCTGTGAGACAGAAAACACAGTGACTTCATTTTGTAATATTCTGTATCTAAACTGAGAATGGCAGCCACCTTAGTAGTAGGGAAGAGAAGACTTCCCTTGATTTAAAGTTGCAGTACAAAGAGAACAGAATTGGCATGTGTTTTGGTTATATAATTACATATATACAGGTCTGATCCTGTCAAGTCAATGGGAAATGAACGCATTTGACTTTGGCATTTGGCATTCACAAGCCATTGACTCCCCACAGACTGGGCTACAGTGTGTGTGGAGGCTGCTGCAGGCAAAGGTCTAATGTGGTGGTTGTAGATTGTCTCCACGGCTGCTCTGAGGCCTAGAGGGAAAGATTCCTTACTGCTGTCTTCACAGAGATCCTTACCACTCAGGCCATCTCTCTCTAAAGTTGTCCAGCTGGTCCCTACCTGGAATAGCACTCTCAAGAAAATGCCTACACAGCAAAGGATTATGTCCCCATAATAGCTTTTCTTATATAATTTCCCTTTAGTACCCAAATGGATTCATAATGAGATGAAGGTCTTCAGGCCAATTCATTACCACTATTATTGGCTGTCCATTAAGTCATACTGCCTGCCCTTGGCACAGAAACTACCTAATCAAAATATCTTGAGGGAAGAGCTTGCCCAGCCCTTTTGGGACCAACCAATAGAACTTTTAAAATGTCTTAGATAAGATATTTGTGCTGTACATAAACCCTAAGACCTGAGAAAATGTAATAGCAACAGTAAGCATAAGCTCGAAATTAATTCATAACATGATTATTTTTGTCTTCTACTCAGATATCACTAGTGGGATAAAAAAAATTGGTTTCTCATGTTCTCCTTCCTCTGTAATGATCCGCAAACATAGTCTGTATGACAGCTTACTACATTTTAAAAGTGCAGGTCAGCTTTGCACAAGAATCTGCACAAGCTACAAGAATCAGTGTATAATGTATAACTCATAGATTTTGGGGTTGTATGCGAGGCACATATTTTCAGTCACAGTTCCCAGCCTCATAATTTACATTGCCTTAGCACTGTGTATCACTGTAACAATAGAAACGGTCACCAGGCATTTTCAACTGTATACAAAGGTGCTTTAAAGAACGTTGTTCAGTGGCTTCCGGTCTATTTATATTTTCTCTATTGTGCATATGTCAGGACCCCAGTGCCATGCCAAGGCCAACTTCCCAGGACCTAGCAGGATTCTGGGACTTATTGCAGCTTTCAATTGAAGACGTCAGCATGAAGTTTGATGAACTGCACCAGCTGAAACTCAATGAATGGAAACTAACAGAATCACCTGAAAGGAAGGTAAGCAGGCCAGATACAATAAAATTTCCCTTCAGATTATAGTGATAAGGCCTCCTGGTGTTACAGTCAGTCCAGAAAGTGATTGGTTTCAAACCTGAAAATAGAAAGTGACTATTTTCCATTGCCTCATTAACAGACAACACTGTCCAGAATCAGGGCCTTGAGGTTTATTTTTACTTTCTTCTCCCATTTTTGGTTTAAATTGTAAGATATAAATAATAAAGGTATAAATATCCCTACCAGCCCTGTGCCTAGTCACTGTCATTTGGCCCCTTGAATTCTGATAACAAATGATTGGAATTGAAAGATGCTCTGATTCATTCAGATTGAAAATGCAACTGAAATAAAGTCCCTCATGCTGTCACACTGTGAGCAGTTAATATCTGGGGACTGCATCCTCTACTTCCTTCCTAATGGGGAGATCTGACTCCCCAAGATCTCTGGCTCTCTGGGGCTGTGCACCATCCCCTCTGAGAATCTCGAGGACTGCAGATCAGCCTGTGAACCTTGTGTGGATAGAGGTTGCATCCTTGTGAATTTCATGCTGTCTGCACTTGGGCTCTCAGGCTCCACATCCCTGCGGCCCCCCTTGTTCACACCAGTAGCAGCACAGATTGCAAATGAGCCACAGTGGCAATATTGCTGTGTATCTGCTTTCTTCTTTACGCTCCTGGCTGCATCTCTGCTGATTACAATATTGTACAAACAGGGAGGGTGTCTTTAGCTTAGAGTCAGTGAAGCTGGCCCCAACTGAATACTTATTTGGTTTTGGAATGCGACTGGAGGCATCTTGTCAGAAGTTGATGTGCTCTTTCACTTCTTCAGGCATTTAGTATAACTGCCTGCTCCTCATCTTGAGTTGCTTGGCCAGGTAGCTGGTGGGTAGGGAGTTTCGCTTTTGCTGATGGTGGGGGTGAAAGTAAAAGATGATTATAGTGGCAGCATTGGTGATTGTCTAAGGAGGAAACTAAATCCTAGTAAAGAGAGAGAAGATGGGAGGAAGGGCACTGGGATGTAGTGCTCCTGGCTGAAAATAGCAAATAAAAACAAAGCACTCTGGCAGAACGTGCTTTCAGGAAGAACGGTGCCTGTGTCCCCTCTCAGGACTCTGCAATAAGTCCTTTAATTTGGAAAGTTGGAACAAGACTGCCAAATACTGTAAAATCTAACCAGTGATAAGTGCATTTGACTATTAGGTTCACCAGTTGCAATAAGAAAACCTACACAATTCATGCCCCTCAAAAGATCTTTATGACATAGGTCTTGCAGTGGATTAAATTAACAATTTACCAGTGTGTCCTATGTAAATAGTGACCCACTGTATCGATAATTATTGCAGCATTAACATGTACCAATGGCGGAAAGCTGCATCATGATAACAATGCCACTGATGCAGGAGGATACATATCATCCAAAGCTTTCAGTTCACAGCCCCACTCAGCAAATGAGTCAAAATAGGAGATCCAAATTTTGAAATAAAATCTGCATTTCATTTTTCAAAACAATATCAGGCTTAATAGCTGCAGAATTGAGCTACCACAAGCATTATACAAACATGTATTAAGAATCACTTTATATTCTAATAATTTCTCAATATGATTTTTTAAGGTATTCTGGGCTGATGTATGGAACAATTAGCCCTACATTTCAATCTGTCTAGTTTGTTTTTGTACGTTACCTTTTTGCAATTCAGAGAGGAGACTAAACTAATAGAGATATATACACAGCTGCTATCTCATACCCAGCTGAGGCTAAACTCAGTATGATTAATTTAATTAAAATCCTGTCCTGCTAATCTTAGACAGGCTTTTCATTGGACCAGAACATCCAGATACACTGAGTTCTTATCAGCCTGTGCTTCTGAACATAATGGATATAATGATGTGCCAGGTAAAATAAAATTATCACAAACATGAAAGTGAGGTTTGCAGCATGCATGTGTACAGTACCTGCAATGAGAGTAAATGGAGATTCACTCTTTATACTGTGCTATTGTACTGCAATGCAATGCATTGGAATTTGCACTGGATTCTGCAATAGCTGGTCCCTCCTGCCCCCTCCCCCCCCGGAGTCCCCAGAACTGATGGTGATTAATGTTTTACATTAATTAGCTCATCTCAGAGTATAAATTGAGCATGTTTATTAGTTGTGTGACAAGTATTTTTTCAATTGACATTTCTCTAATGTGCATGTTTTATTGATATGGTGCCTTTCACATTTAACTCACTTTTCAATTTTCAATAACCATTGTAGGAAGAAAGGAAGGTTCCTCCTCCAGTACCAAAGAAGCCCCCAAAAGGAAAATTCCCTATAACGAGAGAAAAGTCTCTTGACCTACCTGACAGACAACGTCAAGAAGCCAGAAGACGACTAATGGCTGCTAAGAGAGCAGCCTCCTTTCGGCAGAATTCAGCCACAGAGCGGGCAGACAGCATTGAGATCTATATCCCAGAAGCCCAAACCCGGCTTTAAAGACAGAGCGCTGCAGAGTGTCCTTTTTTAAAACAAATGCTTGTACAGTTTGTCACTTACCTGGTAATTTTTTCTCATTCTCTCCACTGAATATGCCCTTGCTGTTGTGTTCTTTGTGCCATAAGCACAGTGGAATGCTTTTGATTTCCTCAGAGTTTGCTGAGCTCCTTGCAAGAACTACTTCTTTTTGTATTTATTGTCTGACTTACAATCAGCTACAATGGATAGGGCTTGTTGAGACCTGACTTATCCAATATGTTCTCAGAGGACAACAAGAAACACCTCTTGAGATGGAACCCAGCTTACTTTTTTGTTATTTATATTTTTATAAATTGTGTGATAATTAAGGATAAGAATAACAAACTATAAATGGGTGCATCTCACCATTCACTAGAGGCATTAGCTAATACAAGTAGAAGGTGCTACAAATGTGAAGTGCAGGAAAGAAAGAACCCATTTATCTCTCTGACCTCCAGTTTCTTTTCCTTGAACCCAGCTAAAATATTTGCCCATGTGCTCTGCCATTCTACCCATCTTTGTTACTGCAGAATAACATTAGGCCTCTCATGTCAAGTCAAGTTTCTGGAGATGAACAGGAATATCCAGCCACTAAAACTCCGAAGTTCATCAGGAACCAAGGTCCTATTGGGAATGCCCACTGAGAAATGTTTGTGATAGCAGTATAACGACATTCAGAAATCAAAGCAAAATTATAATGCAAGAAAACTTGAGTGATGGGGAAAGGAAAGTGGAAGCCTTAAAAAGTTAGATCTTCTGTAGCAAGATGTGTAAAGAGAACAGTTATACTTACTCCTTTGGAACACTCATTGCATTTTAACAGTTCTTTTATGTGTTAACTTTTTATTTTACAACAATCTTCTCTCTTTAATTTCAAAAGCTATGCTACATGTGATATTTTAAACTCTCAAAATGCTATATCAATTGAGTTTCCAGGGTATCCTTGAAAAAAATATTTGCTTGTTTAAAATGCCAGTTGTGATGTTGTAACCAATTTAAGAAATATGAATGTGAGTGGTAAGTATATCTAAGTTTAAATGGTTATCTTAAGGTAAAGGTGAACTGTGGTTTACATTTTTTTTCCAGAAATCTTTTTCCTATGCAGTATCAGTTAAGGCAAGATGATTCTCTTGCTTGTGTCAGACTTAAAGGAATGATTTGATTGTAAAATGACTTCCAGACATGGAATATAAGGAAAGTAATTTTTTCAAGCCTCTGATTATTACAAGAGAAAAGTAGGAACCATGACAATCAAGAGGCTTTAAATGTTCATTTGAAATAAATTTAGATTGTATTATTCCACTTCATCTACCTTCCCAAACATAATTGAGCATCCCAGCTCTTAGACATCTTCAGATAAAGATGTAATAAAAGATATAACCCACAGATCCTGATACCAGGGTTCTGATTCCTGCTCTAGGTCAAAAGAGTATTACAACTATGGTTAGTCTCTAAGGTGCCACAAGTACTCCTTTTCTTTTTGCGAATACAGACTAACACGGCTGCTACTCTGAATACTATGGCACAGATCATCCCAACTAACTCATTTTTTGTTTACTGCTTTAACAAATACTATGTACTTCACCATAGGCAGAATAGCTACTTAATTATACTCCAGCACTTTGGTTTGTTCACCTTGATGAGCACTTTAAATATGTACTTGGTACACCCTGCAGCCTGCCACATGACTGAGAACATTAAGTAACACAGGTTACATAGATCTGACATTGCTTCAAATCTGGGGATAGTTTCTTTGTTTTTTTTCCTTCTGAGCATTTTGTTAAGCATGAGTTCTGGTTTTGGAGCAAAGCTGATATAAGCATGTTTAGCTTCAAGATATGAATCTTTAGAGTTGAATAGCTGAGAAGTTTCTATAAGGAGAAAACTCTGTAAATTGAGCCTGATATCTGGTATATATTTTACCAAATAGCCTTAAACTATATTTGGAAGCAAAAACCAAGATGAATGTATATCCTTCCAAAAACAACAACAACAAAAAACCCCTCCCTAAAATATTCTTATATAAATGAAAACTTAGTATACCCTCACCCCCCAGGGTGTTCAAAGCGTTTTCTGTATACGGAAAGAGCTGAATCCTGGGTAGTGTACAATATTGATGCTGCTTCCTATATTTGTTGTACTATTTTAAATACAAATGTTAAATACCTATTGGCATCTTTAGTCTTTAAAAGTGATATTTAATGTTAAGTGGAGCTGCGAATTAGAACTATCCACATGAAAATAAAGCCAGTGTATTTCCTAGATGTAGGAAATTTAAAATAGACCTATATATATATTTATGGCACCTGATATGTTTTATCTCATTTCCTTGGATACTTCCAGGCTAAATCACACTTGTTTTATTCACTTCAGTAATCCCACATAAGACAAAGGGATCACATGATTAAGGCAAACAGCATTTGACCTGTCAGTATTCAGAACTTGTAAAGTCCAATTGTAAAAATTAGACTAGCTGTTAAATTTAGATACCAGATTATGTTATAATGTTGACTTGGAGCAGTCCATAAAGGTTTTAATTACACATCAGATTTTGGTAAATATTTTGGGGTATTTTATGTTAGTATGTCATCAGTAAATTGGACTCTAAATGTCTGGCTAAAACAGACCTGTGTGAGCAAATCAGACCCTAAATTTTACAATGTCCATGCAATGATGGGAATATGCTCACCGTGAGTCTTTGGATATGTATGATTCCCTGTCTGTTCCACCTCTTTGTTCCAAAGAAGAAGAATTAAAAGTAAAATAGATGCCTACTGCTAAATCTGATAAAATATTATCTGTGCATGTTACATTTTTAAGTGCAATATATTCAACTTGTTGTGCAGGTAACATTCTATCAATAAAGGCAGATGATAAGCCATGTTTACCTATGTATTGTACATCTAATTAGTTGGAAAAAATAAAATTATGTTTATAATACTTGTGTTGAAAGTCAGTCACACCCGATCTGCTTGAATCATTGCTATAAGATACACAGTATTCAGTAACTATCGCTTATAGAGAGGTCCTGTCAAATCTGGAAATTGCATTCATTTCATGCATAGGAATGGATTACAGGACCATGTAGGAGAAAATTCAGTAACTTACAATGTTCTATTAGCATAATACACTTCTACCCCAATATAATGCGGTCCGCAGGAGCCAAAAAAATCTTATCGCGTTATATGTGAAACCGCGTTATGTCGAACTTGCTTTGGCCCCCCTTCTCCTTGTCCCCTGGCGCCCCCTCCAGAGACCTCCCCGTCCCTAATCACCCCCAGGATCCCACACCCTACACAATCTCCCTGTCCCCTGACTGCCCCGACACCATCCACACCCCTGCCCCCTGACAGTCACTCACCGCCGGCAGTGGGAAGCTCCACTCCGCGGGCTGGGGCTGGGCTGCTTCACTTCCGCCACGCCGATGAGTGCGGGGGGGAGGGGGAATCCCTTCCACCAAGTCCCTCCCCTGAGCGACACGGCTGGGGCCGCGGTGAGGGAAGCGAAGCAGGCTGCTCCTGGCCCCCCGCTAATCACCCGGGCCACTCTGGGCCTGCAGGTCCCCCAGAAGTGCCCCTGCACAGCTCCTGCCTCCCAGACCTTGGAGGGGGGGAGGGCCTGCTTTACCGCGTTGTATGCGAACCTGTGTTATATCAGGTCACGTTATATCAGGGTAGAGGTGTAGCTGAATATCTCTTTCTTAGCGACTTCATGCTCTACAGATACTTAGAACATCTTTAAAAGTCAGAATTCTCATAACAACAAAATATTTCATTAACTAGGCCATTTGTATACTAGATTTTATCCCTAAAGGATGAAAGATACAGAAAGCCACCATTTGTTATTTCATTGTCCGTAAAACACAAGTATAATAAACAGAATTCTCAAGAGTATTATATTTGATGTAGGAACAAGACCTGACCGGTTTAAGGTTCGATACGTGTTATACTTATTTTTTGCTTTGTATATTTTTTTAGATTTAAAGTTCATTGTAAATTGCTGAAATAAGTTAAAATGCATTTTATTGTTTCTTGACAGCTTGGATCAGAATGGCCCTTGGCAGTGTGTAAAAACTGAAAATGTTGTACAGTTTAATACCAAAAATTACATTTTAGTTCATGCTTAAACTTTGTCACTGTATGTCAAATTTGAGGTCAATTAGAAAAGAATTGAAGCATAAATAGGAAGGTGTGTGGATTTCATACAGATAATGCACTTCATATAACACAAGTTATTTTTTTTAAATCATAACTCCTGCTGTATCAGTAAATCAGTGCCCTAATTTTCACTACGTTAACACTGTTGATTCAACAAATTGGGGAAACTTCCACTCAGCTGGTGATATTGAAAGGGATAGAATTTACTACTAAGAGACTATGCACTGTAGTTTAGCTATCGGCCATAAATGTACCAGGAATCTCACCGAATCCTTCTTTGACTTTTGCTTCTCAACAGCCTCTCTTTCTTCCTAGGCTTCTTTTGTTCATTCCTCTCTCACAACACACATTATCCAGTTCTACTGCTCATTGCCAACTCTTCTGAACGTCAACTTTGTGTTAGGTCCCTGTACTGTTTTATTCCGGTACGTATTTAGAATACTTGGTAGCTATATTAGCAAACTAAGGACCAGATTTATCTCAGTCATTTGCATGCAGCACATTCTGAGACAAATTCTGTTCCTGTTTACACCTGGACTACAGAATTAATGTCAGTGGAGGAGGCCAGAGTTTGGCCTGTCTGACTGCATTGTGTGTTGTGCATGTTAATCTGAAGGCTGAATTTATCCAATAGGAAATTACGTACAGCTGCCTCCTTTAATATTGTATAAAAGCATAAAGTCCACTGTGAGAGGGGCTTTAGAAATGCTGATTGATAGTTGAGTTAAAATGCTCAACAGTCGTCAGTTATTCCTCCGCACTGCTTTCAGAGCAAATCACTAGACAATGCTGTCACACATAAATTGAAATTCAGGTGACAAATATCAGTAACTCCTTTAATATTCAGAGTGGTGCTTCTCTGGTGTATGGGAGGTCAACACTTACATTTATATAGTGCCTTTCATCCAGAAGGATCTCAAAGCACTTTACTAGCTGGTTTGCAAAGGGTTGGCAAAATTCTGGCTCATGCAGGGAAAGTGGTTTAACTGGTATAGGGCTAGACCATGTCCTCTTTCCCTCTACACCAAAAGGGAGTTTTATAATCCCCTCAGAACAGTATGGAGGCCTCTTTGCATAGTCCAGGGTCTGGGCTGGAGGAGGAAGAGGTAGAAATTGGATGAGTCAAGAGAAAGGAATGACCATAACAGGGGTGGGGGCAATGCACATGGTCGTCCCTCAAGAAATTAGGCAGAAGAGAGAGTACATCCTCAGGTTATGGCCTCTCCTTCATACTTGATAGTCTTTAGGGCCACTGTGGCCAAGGGAGAGTCTATTAGGAGCTATGCTATCAGGGAACTGGATAATGATTCACGAAGGAGCCACAACCGGCGCTGAAGGCACAGAGTATGTGGGTAGTACAAGTTTGCCAGGTTTTTTTCTATCTCGCCTCTCAGTCTTTTCCATTGAGGCAAACCATCCCTCTCCCACAAGGGATGATATGGAGGGATCTCCATTAGGGATCTTCAGCAGATATCTCCTCCACCAGAACTCCTTCCCATGGGTTTTTTCAGCAGAGGATGATCTGGACTATCTGCTGCAAAAGCAGTCAATGTATGCCTGTATTATAGGAGAAACCTGCTCTATTCGCTGCCCCCTTGTGGACTGTAGTAAGGCCACAAGTAGAAGTAAAAAGAAATAAAATATTCTGAAACTGTATGTAGAGAGCAGGCATTTGCACGTGTGTGGACCAGGCTCTTTGATTACACCTTTTATGACCCTAACAGTTCATTTTATGAAAGATTGATAAGACAACCTCTATGCAATATTTGGGTGGGGGCAGATTAGGGGCAGCCATCATCCGTCATAAGTGATGCCACATTTTTGTGGCATGCTCATGTGCACACCCAAATTCCTAGCTAGAATTAAGTTCTCTAGACGCATAGGGATCACTTAGTCCATCACTGAAATGCACCCATCTCTGAGGTGAAATATAGGAGCTGAAACACTACACAACAGTATGTTCAGGACACTATGTGTAAAAGTGAAAGTAAAAAGGAAACTTGCCCAACGTTGAATTTCTCTAGGATACTGAGATTAACACACCTCCTTGTATTTACAAAATAAACAAATAAATGTAATTATTAATGACTGTATGTGGCCAGTACAATGTTTTCATTACATATGAAAGACACATCCCAGAACCTCTGTTACTAAACATGTACCACCATTCATAGAAGGTAATTACTAGGGGACGACATTATGGTCCTAATTTTGCCCTTGGTGATACGGGTGTTGTAACCTTTACCATTCGCTGAGGTCAGAATTGAGCTTTATGGGTCAGAGTCTCAGCAGGTGTAAATCCCTGTAGCTCCACTGACATTAATGCCTATATATGCCAGATGAGAATCTAGCCTTATATCTGCAGTTAACGATCATTGGTAGTCACATTTCTAAATTGGTAATTTGTTGCAAAACAGTCTTGCACTCTTTTAACACTGAGCTGACAGACAAGACAGTATTTAAACGAGGAACGAATGGGAGTTTATTTGAAGACATGCTCATTAGTTTTGCCACAGAGATGTTTAAAATCCACAAATCAGTATAGCCCATTCTGAGAATTTTCTCTTTCTAGTTAGTCATTCTACACAAAGCTGTTTCCATCTTTGGGGCTGAACTGCAATCAAAGCTCCAACTCTATGTGATAAATATTCTTTAGCTTTGGGACTAGATTCTGATCTCAGTTACGTTAATGTAAACACTGATAAACACCACTGAAGTCCATAGAGTTTATGCCAGATTTGTACCAGTACAACCGAGATCAGAATCTGATGCAGCATGTCCTATTGAAGTGGAAATCACTTACTGGGGAAGTTAGCGCATGCAAATCTTTTTGTAGTAGATCTTCCCTTTCAACTAGGTCATAGTCACCACAGAGTGCTTGAAACTGGGCTCAAGTCTATGAAAACTGTCATTACATAGAAAACTACTAGCTTTGTTTATAGTTACCTGTGGAATCCACATCCTCATTCCATCTTTGATTTTCCCCTTGGAGGTTTAAATAGTATGGCCATCTCACTTTAAAAGGGCTCAGCATGTATGTATTCTTTACTCCATTTTATATAGCGATTTTTCTCAATTAACAAAATTTCCCTTTGAAGTCATGTGACTTCTACTGCTCTAGAACTGTTCTTTCTTGAAGAAAAGACACTATAACTGTGCAGTTTCTTCTGTACAGAGATGAAACTCCTACATCCATTTACCATGTAACATGCCAAAATATTTAAGTGTGGCCTAAGGACTAAATTAAATGCCTCCTATAAAATTTCAAGGAATGTTAGAACCAGGAAACTAGCTGTTTAGTTAACATTAAAATATATATAAATATATATATATATATATAAATATATATACATAAGAAATCATATCAACAATGAGGATGAACTGAGTGCCAAATATTCACCATCTGTACAAAGCTACACTTCACTAGAATTAAACTATTTTATGTAATTCTCTTTTCATGCTTTTATGGTTCTTTTGATAAATTCTATTTAGTAGCATGCAGGATACCTAAATTGAATGTACAGTATGCTGTTTCATTGCTACAATAATTTCTTGCTTCTAGGTAATATCTTCTTTACCAGAATGTTACTTGTTATTTTGAAGACATATTTGAGAATTGTTTTATTCTTGAGTTACTCCTTTTCATGATTCTCTACTCACCTCCAGCTGATTGTAAGAAAATGTGCTTCACTCTTTTGCCCCAGGCTCTTTTATGAAGTTGCCTCTTTCAACTGGTTTATGTATTGTTTATGTTCATCTCCTGTACATAATTCTGCAATTAAATTTTTTGAGAAAACTGGAATTTACTCTTTAATGAATTCAACAGTTTGCATTAGTTGAAAATACACAGGAAAATGAATATCCGCCCCAATCAGGAAACTCGTAGACCCCCCTACTATTATAGTGTAACAAATCATATGATAACTGTGAAAGAACTTTACAGATGCAAAGTTTCATGTACCTGCAATTTCAACTTAAATGTAATAGTTTTAACAAATAGTTGTTTGAATGCCAAAGCAATGCATACTTAATATCTGAAGGAATGTGGTAAATCAATTTGGAATCGAGCAATACTAACAGTTACACTGTTTGATTAATATTCATACAAGAGATATAGAATCTAATCTGCATACATTTTGAATCAATTCATTGTTCTTCATTAACAGAGAAAATAATGGCCTTGTACAGATTTAAAATAATTGAAACTGAATTGTTTGCAATTAGTTTGTACTGGAATGTAAAAAAACAACAGAAGATCATATTGGTTGTACAAGATGGATCCCAGTGTTTCTTCATGTATGTATTTGACCTTTTAGCAACTAATTAGCCAATAAGAACTTTAGTGTGTCATGTTTTTGCAGCTCCTTCCAGAGCAAATGGTCAAAGTTGTCTCAGAAGAAAACCTGAGTAGTGCTTTGCACTGCCCACACTTCTTGATATGCCAGTCGGAGTGCATGAAGATGAGTTTGGAATCTCTGAGAATAGAAGAAGGCGGTACAAGAGACACTGTGAGAATCATGAATTTATTGGGGGCAGGCAGACGTATTAGGGGGAAATTACTTAGCTGGCTTAGTATCTGTTTGAAACTCAGTAGTCTGCCTGCCCACAATTTGGATGAGAGGATTTTTGCTTTTAATATTAAGATGGGGGAAATCCCAAGAATTTTTTTCTCGGTGCTAAAAGTCTGTGATTTTCTTATAAGAACTGAAATTCAGGGAGAGGGCCTAAGGCAGCCTAGCTTTTCTTTCTGTCTGTATCTGTCTCCAGTCCAAGTTCTGTTTTGGCAGAAAGAGGCATTAGTAGCAGTTCTGCATTGATATTCTGCAACCAAGATGTGCCTTGATCACAAGCAGTGGCCATTCCAATACCCATTTCCTTAATCAACTTTTGGGGGTTCTCTAAAATCAAGGATCCTTTCTGGAAATGCATTCTCTCAGAATTGTTAATGTTGTTTTTCTTAAAAAGTATACTGTTTCTTGCACAGTAGTTTTAGGGCTGGCCTGCACTTACATAGTTTTACTGACATGTACATATATGGGGTTGAGATGTGTGTGCTTATTTGCCAATATAAATATGCCAGCTGCTAAAAGCCCTAGTTGTGGCCACAGTTATCCAGGTATACAGTTATTTCAGTATAGCTTAGGTCAGTTCCAGAACTGGAATAAGCAAAGCTATCCTGATATAAGCACTTTTATACTACTATAATTGTGTACACACTCGGAGGTGGAGAGGGAGTTGCTGCTTTAACTATGCCAGCATAGTTATACTTTTAAGCGTAGAGAAGGGTAGGCCATTACTGTGAGCTGTGTTTCTGTCCAATCTAAAGAAAAGCAACATGAGGCAAGGTTAGTGCTTCGATAAAGGCCTTCAAGGTAAATGTAGGTGCCACTGGAGTGCTAGTGACTTATTTGGTGATGTTCTTCTCCCCGAGTCCGTACTGGGCTAATGTCCCAGCACGGTATTAGCAGGAAATGGGACTCTAGAGGTGCAGTCTTTAGACAGAGACATAAAAGAAAGGTCCTGACTACTGGTGATCATTAAAGATCCCTTAGCTTTTCCCATGTGAACAAAGCTGGTAAGCCTGGTGTCCTGACCAAGTTCCAGTTTGAGTAATAATATTGTGCCTGTCTAAAGTCTCTTTGAAATTTCCCATGGATGCAGTATTTTTCATTAACAGAGAATAATGGCCCCTTACAGATTGCAAATACTTGAAACTGAATAGTTTGTAGTCAGTTAAACTGTTTAGTGTTGCTGTGTGCTAATGTTATTTATTACTAGCTACAAATACCTAACGACAGTCTTCTGCAGGGGTCCCAAGGACCCGATTTTCAGAGGTGCTGAGCATCCATAACTTTAACTGGAGCTGTGACACTCAGCAGTTCTGAAAATCAGACCCTAAAATGCTACAAGAACTCAGTGCCACTGCGGCTGAACCCCATCACACTTGATGCAGAACCTGGCACTGAAATGCTTCAGAAATCTCCGTATTTAGGGCGGTGATGTGTGATATGATGGCCACCAATTGCAATACAGCTCTAGAGGGAATCTGGGAACTCAATATAATAAACTCCTTTAAATGAAAGGCTATAAAAAGGAAATTAACCTGTAATGCAATGAATACATAACTATTAATAATATGGTAAAGATCAATGACGTATTACAAATGACATCAGAAATCATATTAGAGATGTGACATAATATACTTTTGACAGTTCAGGAAACAAACTCCAAATGAGGAGTGAAGAAGACACATAAATATTATCTGGTATTGGAATATGTCCAAATAAATTTGATCAAATGCATCTAAACTAGAAAGAAATTGACAACACCTTAGAAAAAACTGACCTGATTTTTAAAGTGTATCTATACATACAATTAAACTGATAGATATGATGGACCGCACCACTTGCTGGTGAAAGGCAGCGTGGTTCCACTGGGGCTAATGATTTACACCAGCAGAGGAACTGATTCAAAGTGTTTACATGCACAGCTGCTCAGTGAGTACTGCTGAAAGGAACACAGAAAGGGGAAGCTGAAAAGGAAGCTAAAGAGAAAGCTGCTGGGGAAAGGAAATGTACAGATTAATACAGCTAGAAATTCTACATTTCTTATGATCAAATCAGGAATGTAAGCTTAATTCTGGGGATGTAAAAATTTATTTCACCATATCTTGCTTAAAGTACATATGTGAAGAAGCAACTTTTGATTAGTCCCTATTATGAACCTGTCTGTAAGGCTCCTGCCTCCAGCGGTTGCCAATAATCTGACTTTAGAGCTGTGGTTATCAACCATGGGTATGCAAAGGTCTTCTGAGGGGGTACATCAACTCGTCTAGATATTTGCCTACTTTTACAAATGGCTACATAAAAAGCACTAGCAAAGTCAGTACAAACTAAAATTTCACACAGACAGCTGCTCTATATAGTATACACTGAAATAATATTTATATTCCAATTGATTTATTTTGGAATTATATGGTAAAAATGAGAAAGTCAGCAATTTTTTCAGTAATAATGTGCTGTGACACTTTTGTGTTTTTTATGTCTGATTTGGTAAGCAAGTACTTTTTAAGTGAGGTGAAACTTGGGGGTACACAAGACAAATCAGACTCCTGAATGGGATACAGTAGCCTGGAAAGGTTGAGAGCCCTGCTTTAGATGACTACTTCACAGCATCCTGGCATCCTGCAGGCTGTGAATTAGGACAGCTACCTACTTCTTTGTAGGAGGGATAGAATGCCACAATGTTTGGTCAAAATCAAGACCTCTTATTCATCATTTATTCTCATGACTTTCCTCAAGCAGACATATCAGCAAGAAATCTCAATTAACTTATTCTATGTGCAGGTGGAATAAACAATGTACAGATATCCTTTGTAATAATCCATAGGAAGCTGTACAACTATATCTGATTTTACTTTCTGATCATAATCATAATCGAAGAGCAAAGAATCCAACACTTGGGGATAGTATGGATTTGTATCCTCATAGCCAAAGAGGGGACCTTAAGGATCATGAATAAATGACTGAAGTGAATATGATGCTATATGTAGGTATTTTCTCCTTATCTTTGATATTTTATATGGATGTTTTTCATTTGTGAAATAAACCAAGCATAATCAAAACAGTTTGTTATGTTCAGAGTTAAAGTATTCTCTTTAATTAACCACTTCAGAACATATTGAAATAGTACAACAAAAGAGAAATTGCTTCCACAACTGGAATGGCAGTTTGCACTATTTCATTGCATGAGGCATGCCACTTGGCAATTCGAAAGACTTGTCATATGAAGCAATTTCCATTGAGCCTTTGACAACTAGGACAAGTATTTCACTTCAGTGCCATTTGACCCGCATGCCCTAAAATGTTGCAACCATTTCTCATTTTTCTGAGACCTAGCATCTCACTGTCAGGAAGTATGACAGTATGTCTAGCCCATAAGTTGCATGATATTTGACTTTATTGTCACAAGTGACACATTTGTAGATGTTTTCTGGGATGATCCATCATGGAATATTGTGTCAGATAGTACACTGGGACCCTGGTCTCTCTGCAGAAAGTTTTAATGCTTCTGATTACGCTGATGCTGTATTTCCAGTTGTGCTAGGAAAAGATTATGGGGGGCAAGATGAGGCAACAACTCTGAGTCAGGATGGAAGGAAGAAAAAGGTGTGGTATGCATAGAAAATACCTAGGGGAAATTACATAGGGAGCAAAAATGGGTGGGAACCATATTGTCACAGATGGTAACAGAGAACAAGGAAATTCACAAACATTTTTGCAGTAGCTGAAAATCAAATACATTACTTGGAATATGTTCTCAGTTGTTTCTGCCCAGGCCTCTGGGGTTGTTCTAATTTTCACCCTCCAGCCAGGTCCAAAATTCAGACAACATAAAGAAAGGTTAATGCCACCTTATTCCCAGCGCACATGGGCTGTGCCGGCTGATTTGAGCAGCTCATAATCTGATCCCCCATATTTAGATTTCAAAAGTTCTGTTTTCCTGAACACAGTAGGAATCAACCGGGAGACAGGTTCCTTGCTCAATATCTCAGGACTCTCTCCAGCCAGCACTCTCCCCAAAAAGTTCTTTGTTTTAGATTGCTCTCAGCTTCAGTGCTTCCCTAGCTGTTCTTGGGCTTTCTGCTTTGTCTGCTTCTGTGGTGTTTTTAGTGCTGTCTGCTCTTGCTCTCTCTCATGCTCAAACTCTTACACACAGCTCCACCGACACAATACACAGCCCTCTGCACTGTACTCCTGCGCAAAAAAATTAAAAATTCTGCGCACAATATTTTAAAATTCTGCAAATTTTAATTATCAAAATAATACTATATAATCAAACCAATTTCAATTATTTTGGTTATTTATTTCAAAAACCTGTCAGCAAGTATGTCTGTAACAGTAGCAGAGAGTTAAAGAAACTCCTATGACAACCTGTTTCTCTGCCCCTCCCCTCCAGAGCCCAACCGGGGGTGGGGGAGCAGACACTCACACCCACTACTTCCCAAAGCCCAGCCATGGGGCCCTCCCCAGCCCAGACACTCACACCGCCTCCCTCACAGAGCCCAGCCGTACCCCCCCATCCCAGACACTCACACCTCCTATCCCCCAAGGCCAGCTTCAGGGCGCCTCCCCCACCACAGAAACTCTCCCACCTCATCCCCCCACGAGCCCAGCCATGCCCCCCCAGCCCAGACACTAACATTCTCTACTCCCCAGAGGCCAACTGCACCCTCCCGCCAAGTGCAGAAACTCCCTCCCCCACATTCCAGACACTCACACTCCTCCCCACCAGCACCTAGCCACAAGCCCAGACACTCACATCCTCTACTCTCCAGAGGTCCACTGCCAGGTCCCCCATGACCCAGACACTCTCACCCTGTCCCTGCAGAGCCCAGCCACAGCCTTGCCCAGCCCAGACACTCACACCCTCTACCCTCCAGAGCCCAGGCAGCCAGCGGGAGAAACAGCCTGATGCTCGGTCCTGGGCTTGCACAGAGTTTCCTGCGTATCACCTCCTCCTTCCTTCAGGGCATGCTGAGAACTACAGCCTCTGGGACCCCTCCAGTTCCTTCCCCTCCCCCGGCCTTGTCTTCTACTTGCAAGCTGGGTTCTGTCAGGTCCAGCGGCCCCTAATGGCAGCCAACAGCTCTGCAGCCCATTACTGGAATGAAAAAAGGAAATTCTGCATACACAGCATTAATTTCTGCAAAATTCTGCATTGTGCAGTGGCACAGAATAGCACTGTCATTCAGCTCGTCCCTCCCCCCAGCTCAGCTCCTGATTGGCTTAGCGTGCGACCTTTGTTTTGGGCCGTAGCTCCTATTATTTCAGCTATTTTACTCCAGTCGCTTTACCATGGGGCCCAATTTTTCTTAACTAGCTGAAGCCTTAAAGGTATATGAAGATGGATTAATTACATATAACTAGCTAGCTCCAGCTGGTGGGACAATAAAGCATTTCCCATGGGGAGGATGTAGTTGCTTCCTTGCTTGTCCATGTAGTTTTTTTGGGAGGGCAGTGGAGGGCAACAGACTTTATTTAGTGTGTCTGTCAATTGTACTGAATGTATATTGTAGCCGACAACATTTTTCATGTGTCTATATGCTTTTGAACAAAAAATGCCCTATGCAACAAGCTATTCATAAGATTAAATGTGGGTCTATTTATATTTCTCCAGTTCTATGACGGATTCCATACCATCGCAATCAGGACCTTTATTTCAATTTTGCGTTTCTTTTAACCCTTTGGAAACGTTCAGTATAATCTCCTCTCCCTTCCCACCCGCCACGCGCACCCACACTCACACCCACACCCACAAAGAGTCACCATTGAAAGTGACTGTACTTGCAGGCAGAGTGGGTAGTGCCACCGAGAGTTAATAGCATAAGACTCTGGTTTTAATTGCTTATTATTTTGCCATACTTTAACCTGAAAATTTTCATGCCAGGTGTCAGCTTCGGGCTGAAGTTTTTGCAATATGTCAACAAAAATAGTTTAGCCTGTTGCAAAAACAAGATCAGGGAAAAATACATTGTTTTGCCCATTTTAAAAATTCTTGCACCCATCTTACTGAGGTGCTCTAACAGCTCCATTTTAGAATCAGGCAAATGTCACCACTAGAAAAATCTCAGCTTCCTTCAGAGCCCACTAGTCACAAAGAAAGTCCTGGGCCGCAGAGTGTGAGTTACATTTCTTTTGCATTCTGTTTGCATGTCCTTCTTATTCCAATATCAGTGCTCTTGTGTTGCATGTAAGCAAGAGGATGCTACAAGCAAATTCAAGAATTTATAGTCAAGCAAGCAGAGTTCTACACTATGGCATTAAGATAAGTTCCTACCTGAACACAGGAGAACTTCACTAATTTTAATTAATGACTTGGAGACCCATTGTAAATTACTGGACAAGCAAAAAGGCGTAGGGGGAGTTAAAAAAAGAAGCAAGGATGCTGCATCACAAAATATATGGTGTTCATTTATTTTATTTATTGTTTTTTTATTCAAATTACAAAAACATCTAAGCAGAGCTCTAGGTGATGTATAATCCTTGTTAGTGCATGAAAAACTCAATAGATCAAAAATAGCACAGAACAACAAAAAAGGGCATCTAATTTCAATAATGTATAATAAGTCACAGTCTCCCAGTTGCGGTATATTTTGTAAATATAACGGAGTGTCAGCTACATGAAACCATACTACAATAGATGGCCATTAAATCTTTGCTTTAGCAAACAGGCTGCCATTCTGTGTGTGGAAAATTGTGGGATATGTAGACTGGTGGCCTGAGAATTAGTGATATTTTACAAAGTTCTTTAAAAATTAATTTTGTGATTTGGAAAGAAAAAATGGAATCTGGAGATGAAAAGAGAACTCAGAACAGCAAGTTAAAAGCAGACTGATTTTTTCACAGTGGATGGAAGGCTGACTTGAGAAAAACAATTGTCCATTATGACAGGTTTCAGAGTAACAGCCGTGTTAGTCTGTATTCGCAAAAAGAAAAGGAGTACTTGTGGCACCTTAGAGACTAACAAATTTATTTGAGCATAAGCTTTCGTGAGCTACAGCTCTCTTCATCGTATGCATCCGATGAAGTGAGCTGTAGCTCACAAAAGCTTATGCTCAAATAAATTGATTAGTCTCTAAGGTGCCACAAATTGTCCATTAGTATCCCTCGCTTTTTTCTTTGTAACTATAGGCTCTCAATATATGAGTCCTGAGAGGATTTCAGCTATCCCTCTTCAAGTACTCCTGAGGGCATTCTGCGCCAAAAAATTAAAAATTTTGCACACAATATTTTAAAATTCTGCATGTTCTATTTGTCAATCAATAAATGCAGAGGCTCTCGCATGACAGTGGGAAGCACAGGCCACTGGCTGCACAAAGGTGGGAGATCACCCTGCAGCCTTCCCACCCCACAGACACTGAGTCGGTGGTGAGGCTGCACCTATCTCAGCACAAGGCCTGGGCCTGCCCCAGAAACACTCCGGGGCCCTGCCCCTCTACACCAGGTATGGGTGGGCAGGCTTAAGCAGGCAGGATCCAAGTGTAGAGGGATTCAATATGGGGGTGATCCAGGTGTGGGGTGAGAGGATTCTGTGTAGGACAATCTGGGTGCAGGCAGCTCAGTAGGTGGGTCTAGGTGTGGGGGAATCTGGATGCAGAGAGGCTTGTTCGGGGGGGCGGGTTCCAGGTGCAGGGGCACTGGGACTCTGCAGAGGATTCCGTATAGTGACCCCCTTCCCCGCACAGCTAAGCATCGATGCGGGCAGGAAGCAGGGGAGGATGCTGAGTTTCCTGCAGCTGGGGGAGGTTTCTGGGGATGGGTTGGACACCACCTCAGCCACTTCTTGCAGGGGAAGAGGAAGTCCCATCCTCTCCTGACTCCAACCCAGCTAGGACTAGCAGCTGATCCTGGCTCAGGGTAGGAGCCATTGGCTGGGGTGTCCCCAGCCCTGCAGTGATTCACCTCTCTGATGGATGTTCCAGGTGCCTGAAACAATGTGCCCATGCAGCTGAGAATGGTGTGTGACTGCTCTTGCAGTTTCCCTGTCAGAACGTCATTTTTCTGTGGGGAAGCAAAGAAATCTGCAGGGGACATGAATTCTGCGCACGTGCAATGGTGCAGAATTCCCCCAGGAGTATCCAACATCTTCTGTGGCTGAGAAGAACAGTCAGTAAAGGAAATCTAGCTTCCAGATGGCACTGTGCCATGCCCAGTAACCTTTCTCTGATGAGGATTGTAACATAACTTCCAGGTAGGATGTGGAAAAGACCTTGCAGGTATCTCCATTTTCATCCTCTGAAGTTTAAATATGTGTTCTGTTTACCTCTCTAGAAAAGAGTTCAGAGATGAGTTAGGCCTTACTTTTGTGGACTTTCAAAGCATCAGTAAGGGATCAATTCCCAGAGGCTACTAATAGTCACTGTTTGAGGAGAGAATCAAGGCAGAGAAGCAAAAGGAACTGTTAGAGATCCTAGTTGGAATTCCAGCAGAGTATGGAGGACAGTGGCTGCTCCCTGTCATCTGTACCTTCTGTCTCAAGTTCTTTTGACATCAGTTTCCTGTTAGAAATAGACACTCCATCCACTAGGCTGCATCAATAACATGCCTGTGATGACCATCTCTTTCTTACTTTGATTTAGTAATCTCTGTGCTGAGTAATGTTATAGAGATAAGTAACGAGTTAAAGAGGAACAACAGTTGAAGTTTACAGTGTGGATTTAGTGTCACATACTAAAAATAAAATAAAAGTCATTGGCAATGGCTACAAAAGTGAACTAAGGCTACGTCTTCATTAGAAATGCTACAGCTGTGCTACAATAGCAGTTCAGTGTAGACACTCACTACAGAAATGGGAGGAGTTGTCTCTGTCGCTGTGGTTAATCCACCTCCCAGAGAGACAGTAGCAACGCTGATGGAAGAATTCTTCCATCAACCTAGTACCGTCTTCACCAGGGCTTAGCTACATTGCTCAGGGGTATGGATTTTTCACATCTCCAAGCAACGTAGCTGGGTTGACATAACTTTTTAGTAGAGGCCTGGCCTATGTCACAGGTTCTAGCCACAGGAGTACAAATGTATGTTGGAAATTCATATAGAATCATAAAAATATAGGGCTAGAAGGGAAAAAGCATCACATTGTTGGCTCATATTGGATTGGGTGGATTTTTATTGACTCTGACAGACAAGGCCTGAATGTTACAGGATTGACCTGCTCGATGATCTTGAACAACTTCACATACTGGTGATCTAACCTGGCTACAGATTGGGGAGACCAGATGTTGGCACCGAGACCTTGTCCCTGATAGCTATGTTAGGCGTGGTTTGACAGCTCTTATCTTCATACTGCTGATAGAGCATTTTAGCAGCTTCTAGATAGTCTATGAGCTCTTGTGGTATGTGATGCAGCCAGGTGACCAGATCAGCAGGTTCAGCGACTGAGAAGCTCTTAGGAAGTGCTGGATGGAAGTGAGGGTGCAAGCTGTAATTGGCATAGAACAGGCTCTGCTGCATGGAGGCATAGATCATTTTGCTATAAGGAAATTTGCTAAAAGGGAGCATGGAGACCCAGTCACCCTGATGGTAATTCAGGATGCATAAGAGGTGCTCTTCAAGAATCCATTTTACCTGCTCCATCTGCCAGTTAAGCAGTGGATAATATGCAGACAAGGTGAGGCATTCTACAATCCAGAGTTTGAAGAGCTCTTGCCAGAAACAGGCAACAAACTGTGGGCCTTGGACCAATACAATGTCAGTCAGTATCCACCGAGACAGAAGACATATTCAAGAAAGAGGTTGGAGATTCCCAGGGCAGTAGGAACCACACAAAAGTGTGCCATCTTGGTCAGGAGAGTGACCAATACAACTGTACATCCATGGGAACAGAGTAGTTCTACTGTGAAACCCAGGGACACAGTTGACCAGGGCTGTGATGGGGAGGGTCAGGGCTCAAAGAGACTGAATGCCCTTCTGTGAGGGTTTTTGGTCCAGGAACACAGGTCACAGAGTCAATGTATTTTCTAAAAACCAACGAGGAGTCCTTGTGGCACCTTAGAGACTAACAAATTTATTTGGGCATAAGCTTTCATGGGCTAAAACCCACTTCATTAGATGCATGGAGTGGAAAATACAGTAGGCGGGTATAAATACACAGCACATGAAAAGATGGGAGTTGCCTTACCAAGTGTGTGTGTGGGGGGGGGGGGTCTAGCACTTATATATATATATATATATATTATATATATATATATATATATATACGGGGCTAGCACGTCAGCAACACAGGGCTGCCCATCTGCGTGGCAAAGTGCTGGTACTGCTGCTATCTACCTCGAAAGGGGAATATCGCGGTGCTGTGTTTACCTCAGGTGTGCAGGCCTGAGCATCGTGCTGTAGGGTTGTGGGAGGGTTTATCATACTTGCACGCGAGGGTGAGCTGCCAACTGCCATCCTTGTTCGGGATTTTACTTATGCCCATGATGTCGCAGGGGAAGAACAGAAGAGGCATCAACATTGAACAGAGCCAACACCTGCCTGTATCCGGAGGTCCACTCTTCACCTGCTCGTCCACCTGAACAGAATCTGGAGCCGGTCCCCATCTTGAGGTCCTCAGATAAAGCTGCAAGAAGATGGTAGAGACCTTTTAGTCCTCCATACCCCTGCCTGGGACCTGTTCTGGGGAGGGAGTAAACGCTTTTTGGTCACAGCTAGAATCGCAGTCTCACCCTTATCTGTTTTCCTTGTTATCTGCATTGGGAGTCCTTATAGTTTACACCTGTTTATCCTTACCTGATTAACTGTTGCTTTATTAATAAACATACCTGGTGTTTTGCACCCACAAATTTTGTTAATTTTACATTGGGGCATATAAACCCTGTCGATAGATGTGGGACAAGGGAGACGAATCTCTAGGACTGGTCCCCGGTTGATTAAAACCAGTCAACAGCCCTTCTTATTCCAATAACACAGTTCCTGTTGCAGTCCAAATACAAGACAGAACAAGGCTTTAAGCAAGCAAGCAGGCTGGTCTGCCGACGGGCTGGTCTGCCTGTCAGCTTTCCACCCTCTCCTTTATTTCTCTCCCTCCTCCTGTGCATTACATACTCCAACAGATAAAAGGAATACATTGGCTTTGTTTAATATTCTTATTTACCAATATCTATCTACCGCATTCCTTGCTCTCGGGCCTTGAGCCCAGTCCTGGGAGGCTTCCCACGGTTCATGTCATCTGGGCGAGATTCCAAGGTTCATGCCCTTGAGAGGAGCCGTGTGTGCACTGCTCCTACACAACACTCCGGGTGTGCCCTGAATGTTGCCAAGTGCATGAACCCTGCATGAATCCTACACACTTCCTATAGCAAAGTTTGATGCATCAGTCTCCACTATGAAAACTCTGGTAGGGTCAGGATAGACAAGGATGGGAGAAATAGTAAAAGTCTTCCTCAGCTGGTCAAAGGTGGACTGGGCCTCAGGGGACCAGATGTATAGGCTCCTCTTCTGAAGGAGTGCTGTAATTGGAACTACCAGGTGAGAAAACCCTTTGATGAAATGCAGATAGAAGTTGGTGAAGCCAAGGAACCATTATACCCCACATATGTCGATGGGAGCAGGCCACTTGGAGATGCCAGACACTTTGCATTGATCCATAGTTAACCTGTCTGAGGACACTACCTATCCAAGGAACTTGACTGTGCTACAATCAAATTAGCATTTCTCTAATTTACAACAGAGGTAGTTTTGGTGGAGCCTTTCCAGAACATGGAGTGCACGTTGGTCAGGAAGGGTCTGGTTCTCAAAAAAGATAAGAATGTCATCAAGATAAATAACTACAAACTAGTCCAACTTATCCCTACATGTGTTGTTCATAAAGTCCTGAAAGGTTGTGGGAGCACTGCATAGCGAGAAGGGAATGGCTAGGTATTCGAAGACCCTGTAGTGAGTGCAGAACATCATTTTCCATTCATTCCCTGCCTGGACACAGACCAGGTTGTAGACCCTGTAGAGGTTCAAGCTGGTGAAAATGTTTGTGGAATGAAGTCTCTCAAGAAATACATTCATGAGTGGCCAAAGGCATCAGTTCAGAATGGTAACCTTGTTCAGAGCCTGATAGTCCGCACAAGGGCCCAGGAAGCCATCCTTCTTAGCCACAAAGAAAATTGGGGTGCCTGCTGAGGATAAATGAATCCCTTTCCCTGGTCCTCTGAAAGGTACTCAAAGCTCAGGCTCTGAGAGGGACTAAATATGGCCAAATGTTTAAATTGCAGATTTTATTATAACCCCTCCTGCACCCACCCCATTTTTCCTTCTGACTCTTGTTAGTATATTTTAAGGGTACCTTTTCTTAGTGATACATAGAAAATAAACTCATGTAGTGTTTCTGCTTTCACACAAGATGGCAGTAAAGTGACATGGTGAAGCAGCATTTATCTAGACCTGTAAGTATAAGGTGGTTTTTACTTTCTTTTTTGTTGTTATTTTTTAGGGCTGTTAATTAATTGCAGTTAACTCATGCGATTAACTCAAAAAAATTAATCTTGATTAAAAAATTAATTGTGATTAATCACACTGTTAAACAATAGAATACCAATTGATATTTATTAAAAATATTTTTGGATGTTTTTCTACATTTTCAAATATATTGATTTCAGTTATAACACAGAATACAAAATGTACAGTGCTCACTTTATATTACTTTTGATTACAAATATCTGCACTGTAAAAATGATAAACAAAAGAAATAGTGTTTTTCAATTCACCTCATACAAGTATTGTAGTGCAATCTATCGTGAAAGTGTAACTTACAAATGTAGATTTTTTGGTGTTACATATCTGCACTCAAAAACAAAACAATGTAAAACTTTTGAGCCTACAAGTCCACTCAATGGTACTTCTTGTTCAGCCAATCGCTCAGACAAACAAGTTTATTTACATTTACGGAAGATAATGCTGCCTGCTTCTTATTTACAATGTCACCTGAGAGTGAGAACAGGTGTTTGCATGGCACTTCCATAGCCGGCATTGCAAGGTATTTATGTGCCAGATATGCTAAACATTCGTATACCCCTTCATGCTTCAGCTACCATTCCAGAGGTCATGCTTCCATGATAATGATGCTCATTAAAAAAAATAATGCGTTAATTAAATTTGTGACTGAATTCCTTGGGGGAGAATTGTATGTCTCCTGATCTGTTTTACCTGCATTCTGCCATATATTTCATGTTACAGCAGTCTCGGATGATGACCCAGAATGTTGTTTGTTTTAAGAACACTTTCACGGCAGACTTGATAAAACGCAAAGAAGGTACCAATGTGAGATTTCTAAGGATAGCTACAGCACTCAACCCAAGGTTTAAGAATCTGAAGTGCCATGCATAATTTGAGAGGGACGAGGTGTGGAGCATGCTCTCATAAGTCTAAAAAGAGCAACTCTCTGATGCGTAAACTACAGAACCCGAATCACCAAAAAAGAAAATCAACCTTCTGCTGGTGGCACCTGACTCAGATGATGAAAATGAGTCTGCTCTGCCTTGGATCATTATTGAGCAGAACCCGTCATAAGCATGGACGGATGTCCTCTGGAATAGTGGCTGAAGCATGAAGGGACATGAATCTTTAGCGAATCTGGAATGTAAATATCTTGTTACACCGGCTATACCAGTGCCATGCGAACGCCTGTTCTCACTTTCAGGTGACATTGTCAACAAGAAGCGGGTAGCATTATCTCCTGCAAATTGTAACCAAACTTCTTTGTCTGAGCAATTGACTGAAGTAGGACTGAGTGGACTTATAGGCTCTAAAGTTTTACATTGTTTTGTCTTTGAATGCAGGTTTTTTGGTACCTAATTCTACATTTGTAAGTTCAACTTTCATGATAAAGAGATTGCACTACAGTACTTGTATTGATGAATTGTTTCTTATAGTGCAGATATTTATAATAAAAAATATAAAGTGAGCACTGTACACTTTGTATTCTGTGTTGTAATTAAAATCAATATATTTGAAAATGTAGAAAACACCCAAAAATATTTAAATAAATGGTATTCCATTATTGTTTAACAGCGCAATGAATCACGATTAATTTTTTGAATCGCTTGACAGCCCTATTATTTTTTACAGTGCTTTTAGTGTTACCGGAAATATGGCTATAAGACTTTGGAAAACAACTTTATGGTTATTTTAAGGAAATCAAATTACAATTAATTTTATATTTGTTTTAGTAGTTTGAAATCAAAGGGGTAAAATAGCTAAATGGTAGGAATACAGGCCAAGATTTCAAAGAGTGACGAGTAATTTTGGGTGACCAATATGAGGCACCTTAGAGGGGCCTGATTTTCAGAGGTGTTCCAAATTGGGCCCCCAAAATTACTAATCCCTTCTGAAAAACTTGGCCGTACCGTATGACCATGTTCTCCAGCATACAGTCCAATCTCTACGGAAGGCAAGGGCACTGAGTATGATGCTGGCAGACCAGATGCCTGCTCTTGGCAAGGCTTTAGGCCTCAACCAAGCACAGATAAATTCATTGCTCAAACTAGTCGTTTTTACCTGTGGATTAGTACAGTTGAGATGGCTGCCTTTGTACTTGTTTTACCTCAGGATCAGAGAACTGTTTCACTTGGCAGGGCATGAAAATGGATACACATACATTAATAAATAACGCCCAGAGGCAGGCCTTTTGTTAGACTGAGAGGGACAACATTCCTTTCCTGGGTGGGTTTGATGGCTGCTGCTCTGTGGCAGAAACTAAGGATGGGCCTTGGTTGGATCTGAGGACTGAAGAAGGGAAAACTGACTCAGGGGGAGCTGTCACGCCATGGTCAGCTGTTTGAGGGTACCCGGTAGGATGGGCCACTGTCAGGGAGTCCTGCCCCTGCAAGTATTGCTCCATCCCTATGTGGTCTGCCCGGGAGATGCTGGAGGATGGCCTACAAGAGTCAGCCTTCTCAGGTAGCAGCATTATATTATAATGTTCATGGTCAGGTGTTATTTGTTCAGGCTGCCAACGTGTGGCTCACAGCACATGTGACAGAAGGGAAATGAGAGTCTTCTAAAGCTTATATTTCCATCTAACCTGACTGGAATTTCAGTAGAAAAAGAAAAGGCATTTCTCTGGCCCCAAAGCTTTATCTCAGCCTAACTTCAAAAGCCTGCTTCAAACAGTGGAGGTGCTAAAGTCTCTCAAAAATGTTGCAAATCTTTTATAATGGAAAGTGTTAGGCAAACTAGATATAGGAGCTGCTACCAGTGCCCCCTCTAATAATGTTAAAGAACAGATACAGTATTGGTGACAGATCTGGATTCCACCAGATTTTCTTTTCTTTTTTTAACAAAATGTTTTTTTTTTCAAAATTGCATTTCTGGCCATGCCAAGAAAGATATTGACAAATTGGGAGGACTTCTCAGAACAGCAACAAAAATGATTTGAAGGGGTGGAGTGATTGATTTGAGGGAAGACTAAAGGCATCTTCGATCTGAGATGTCTAAAAAGAGTCTTGAAGGTTGACAAATGGTGTAAGTGTAAATGTAACACCGACACACCCTGGTTCTCGGTGGGCGGGATCAAACCAGGGACCTCTGGAGTCTAGTGCATGAGCCTCCACTGCGTGAGCTAAAAGCCAACTGGCTGTTAGCTAAGGCTGTAGAGCAGACTCATTTTATCTCTCTCGCTAAGTGGTCTCAGTGCTACTAGATGGGACAGAACACCGCACCCAGAAGGTGTGTGGGTTACTTAAACACCCAGGGGGAAATCCTGGGCCCACTGAAATCAGTGACAAAACTTGCCTTCAGCAGGGCCAGAATGAACCCAAGAATGGAGGGAAAGCAAACTGAACCTTCTCACTGTCACAGTGTGTCTGGAATGGGTCTATGATACTGAACAAGATGCATACAGAAGTATTTACACAATATTGCATTAAGTCTCTGTCACAGGGAACCTCCAACGCTGGAGCAAGTGAGTGGAGACGGGATGCAGATGTTCCGAGCTGACATAAAAATAAACACATACCAGATTTGATATGATGAGAATCAGTGTACATTTCAGTATGGCCAAATGTAAGGTCATCCATATAGGAACAAAGAATATAGGCCATATGTGGGCCTGATGTATACCTAAAAAATATCAGATTCTTCCTTTGACCTGGCGACCACCTCTCAGAGGGATGGATTAACACCAGCAACAGGAAAAACCCTTCTGTCAGTGTAGGACACATCTATAGCACCATAGCTGTGCCACTGGAGCTGCTGTAATGTAGACATGCACTCACTGAATGAGAGGTTCTGTCCTGGAAAGCAAGAATCCTGAAAAAGAATCTGGGCTCATGGTGGATAATCAGCTGAATGTGAGCCCCCAGTGTGATGCTGTGGCTAAAAGGGCTAATGTGACCCTTGGATGTCTGAACAGAGTGAATCTTCAATTGGAGAAGGGAGGTTATTTTACCTCTGTGTTTGGCATTGCTGTGACCGCTGATGGAATACTGTGTCCGTAGGCTGGCAGGGCCATCCCTCCACGTCTGCATCTGAGGGGACCATGCCTCCTCACTACAGTGAGTTGGGTCTGCTAGAGCCTTCTCCAATCCGAAGAAAAGTGTGGGGGAGGGGAGAATTAGCAATTCACAGCAGGTCGCGTCCTTCAAGTGGGGCGGGCTGTACACAATCTGGGCTCTGGCTGGTGACCTAGCCTTTAGGAAGGGCAGGGCAGCTGCCAGTTAAGGCTAAGGCCTGCAATACGGCCTAACTGTAGCCCCAGTCCAGTCTATGGGGCTCGGGTTTGGGGCAAGTGCCACACACACATGCAGTCCATGGGACTCGGGTTTGGGGCGTGCTGAGGAGTACAGGCCTCCTGGCCTACTGAGGGGGGAGTACTGCCACCCCAGGGGTAGGGTGGCGGGGGGACACAGGCCCACCCAACTCCATCATGTCCCAACCCAGGGCCCCGTCTACTATTGGGTTAGCGAGGATCCACCCACAACACACTGACCTGGTTTCAGGCTTGCTCTCCACCAGACTACTGCCTGGTTCCCCTGGGTTGCTTCCTTCTCTCCCCCTCGGGCGTACCTGGATCCAGGGGTCATCCTCAACCTCCTCTGGGTACACGGCCAAGGGTAGTGGTAGCAGCTCCTCTGCCTTGAGAGCAACAGGGCTCCCTGGAAGCTCCTGCTGGTCCCTGGGGCAACAGCAGTTCTCCTTGGTGCTCACCTCCAGCAGTGAGGAAGAAGCATCTATTGCCTCCAGCAGCTTCTCCCCAACTGTGCAGCTGAGCTGACCTTTTATAATTCCCCTTCCTGTCCTGCCCCTCTGCTTCCGGCGTGCATGGTGTGGCCCTCCTGACTCCTCCCACCAGGCAGCTTGTAGCGTTCCCTCTGCGTCTGCATCTGAGGGGGCCACTCCTCCTCACTACAGTGTCCTTTTCTGGTGTTCACAATTCAAGAACAATGTTGGCAAAACTGGAAGAGAGTCATGAGAATGATTAAAGGAACAGAAGACATGTCTCAATGATAGATTCAAGGAGATCAATTTATTTTTCTTACCAAAGGGAAGGTAAGGGGTGACTTGATCATAGTCTGTAAGTACCTACATGACAAAGGTATAAAAAGATCCCATGGTTGGATGCTAAAGCTAGACAAATTCAGACTAGAAATAAGATACAAATTTTAACAGTGAGGATAATTGTTAACCACTGGAACAATTTACCAACAGTTGTGGTGCATTCTCCATCACTGGGAATTTTTAAATCTAGCCATGCTGTAGTACAACCGATCTGAAGAAGGAATTAATTCAGGGAAGTCCCATGGCCTGTGTTATGCAGGATGTCAGACTAGAATTATCATAACAAAGGTCCTTTCGAGCCACAAAAGCTGTGAATCTATGTACAGTAGATTATAATTAATAGCAATCCTGATATTAGCAACTTCTGTTAATGGGAACCTATTGCTCAGAGCCAATCCCATTAACATCAGTATTAATTGGATTCAGATACAGGCAATGGTGTGCTGCTTACCAGCAATTTTTTTTTAAAGAAAGGCCCCACCTGCAGGCAGGCTTGCAAAGCTGCAGCCGGGAAGGAAGTGCGGGGAAGTGCCTTCCCTGGTGGCAGCCCTACACACCTGCCTATGACCAGTGCTTCCTACTGGGGCTGCAATCCAGCAAACCTGCCTGCCCGAGGGGATGTGAGGCTGTGGAAAAAGATTTCTTTTCTATACAGACTTGGGGCACGTCTACACTTACTTCCGGAGCGATTGATCCAGTGGGGGTCGATTCATCACGTCTAGTGAAGACACAATAAATCGACCACCGAGCGCTCTCACGTCAACTCCGGTACTCTACTCCAGTAGGCGGAGTCTGTGGGGGAGCATCAGCAGTCGACCTGCTGCAGTGAAGACACCGTGGTAAGTAGCTTTAAGTACATCGACTTCAGCTACGTTTTTTTTGTAGCTGAAGTTGCGTAACTTAGACCGACTTAGCTCACCCCCAGCCCCCCAGTGGAGACCAGGCCTCAGTGTTTGCGAGAGGGGAAGTATTGCCTCTTAGAGGTACCCAAGGGTGGTGTGTAATTTTCCCAGGTTGCTGGGTGGGGCCCGAGCTGGTTCTGTGTTGTATGAGCAAAAGGAACCCCTGGGATATTGCACCTGGCCCTTGTTGCCAACAACTCCACCTGGCAGAAGGGTTTCATAAATAATAACATTTCCAGTCTCTGCCCAGGCACCCGATGTACCAGCTTTGCATGTGGTAGTGGCAACGTGGACAAATGGGCATTGAAATAGGTCTGGCTGGGTCATAAGTAAACGTGCAGGATTCTAGACTAAACTTCTAGTCCTCCATGTTTGTTTACTTATGTGCCAGTTGCAAATCTATTATACATCTCTTGCGCAGATGTAAGCAGTGTCAGGATGAGCTCCACCCTGACATCTGGTGGTGAGGTGTGGCAAGTTGTGGAAAAGAACTTCAGGGGCCGATCTCATTTGCATAGGCACACCCACCACGCCTAGAATGAGACCATAGCTGCCCAAATGGTCACTTTGGCTGCTGTGGGATCCCCAGTGTCTCTGTTATTGGGGCAGGAAGAATAAATTGTTATTACCCTGATTATGGGAACTGTGCTTGGAACTGTACGTGGCCTTTTGTTATGATGGAGGGATTCACCATCAACTAAGTAGCACTCGCTAGGCAAGGGTCATGGGTTCCAAAACTGTGTGAACGGAGAGAGGCTGAGGACAAGTATTAATACTTGGTGGCATAGGCCCCTTGGTGAGGGCCTTACATGCTGATTGCACTTCCTCCTCTCTCCACTGTGGAATATCAGAGCTAATTTTGATTTCATTAGAAGTCTAGTTATAGGCTGCTGAGCTCACTTTGGACTGACAGTGCACTAGCACTGGGGCTCCCCTACTATAAGCTGAATTCACCTAAGAGCTGAAATCACTGAGTGTTGTGTTAAGTAGTGGGGGAGCCTGAAGATATATTGTGGAGCAGTTCGACGCGGAGCAGTGTGTGTATGGCAGGAGCTGCTTGTGGGCCGTGGAGCTGAGTGAAGGAGTTCGTGGGGCGGCTAGCGGAGCAGAGCGCAGCTGAGCGAAGGAGTTCGTGGGGCGGCTGGCGGAGCGGAGCGCAGCTGAGCGAAGGAGTTTGTGGGGCGGCTGGCGGAGCGGAGCGTCGCTATGGAGCTATGGGGCGGTCAGCTTCCGATCACGTAAGGTGCCTCTTACCCCCGTCCCATTTCCACCCAGGTTGGGAGGTAAAGCTCCGCAGATAAACTTTCGAACTCTGGGGCTGCCCTGACCAGGGACAGAGACTTTTGGGGCATTGGACTTTTGGGACTTTGGGTGATTTGGGGTTGCTGGACTCAAGAACCAAAGGGAAAAGGGCATGCCCCAATTTGCCTGGGGTGGGGTTGTTTTTGCTCATGGGTTGTGTTATGAATCCTGTTGGTGGTGTTTCCCCAACATAATGCCACATTGTTTCTCTCTGTTATTAAAAGACTTTTGCTACACTCAGACTATGTGCTTGCGAGAGGGGAAGTATTGCCTCTTGGAGGCGCCCAGCGGGGGTGGTATATATTTGTCCCAGGTCACTGGGTGGGGGCTCGAGCCGGTTTGCATTGTGTTATTGGAATGGATCCCCTAGATATTGAACCCGGCCCTTGTTGCTGCCAACTCTGACGGGCAGAAGGGTTACACAATATACAAATCAGTATAGGACTCTGATGCTTTTAAAGTGTGTATTAATGTTTCAATTTCAATTCAAATTTCCAAACAATCACTAAATTGGCAACATTGCATGTAACTGGTTCACAAAACTGGGGCGGGGGTAGGGAAATCCCTGCTTGCAAGTATGTCATAAGACTGGGAAACATTTTGTACAGTGAATAAAATCATCTGAATATTGTTTTAATACAACACTAGGAATAAAAAATACATGCAGGAGAATTTAGCAATTTATGAAAAACTCTAGCAATCTTTTGTAAAATAAAAACTGCTCATGTACTGAAAAATTACAGAATAATTTACATTTACTCTATCTGGTTAATAGATGGACCCTGTTCTAAATGCGATGTATCAAAGCTAGTTTAAGCTTGTTCAACAGGGCTGAAATTCACTTTGCCTACTTAAAGGCTGAGTACTCATCACTGTTAGCTAGAGCCTTATTTGTACCCCTGTACGAGGTGAATTTCACGCTGTAGGTGTCCTGAGATTGAAAGTGTGCTCTTGGAAACTATTGATCAGGACCATCTCAGTGTCACACAGACATGTTGGCTTCTAAAATTTCCTAATAATTAAAAGGACAGTGTTTAAGCCCCAAAATTAAGTTCCGTTAGCAGAAATAAATAAACAAAACCTAATATTAACAGAATTATTAGGATTTTTTTAAAAAAAGCAAGAACCCGAACACTGCATCATTTGCTAGGCCATAAGATACGCAAAGTGAAACTGAAAGGAGACTAACCGGGGCTGTGGAGACTAACACAGCCCACTGTGCAATGTTTTGTTAGGACTCGCTAGTGGAGTTGATCGCCCTTTTACTCAGTGCAACACAAAACCTGGCTGCAGCACCAGGGCAGACTGTGGTCTGACCCCACTCCTGCCACTGCAAATTAAGTTCCAAGGGGAACTGTGAACAACCACAAAGTCCCGCTTGCCAAAGCGGGGTATTTGGTGCGCTCCACTTTCCCCTCCGGGGAGGGAGCGATGGTTTACGTCAGGCCGAAACAAAGGGTGGGGCAGGAGGAAGCGAAAAGCAATATTGGCTGTTTACTGTAGTGAGGAGCTGAGGCGCCAAGCTATTGCATTGCAGCTGCTTCTGCAAAGGTGGAAGAAGCAGCCCTGACTTCATTATCTTGCAGTCGGCTGATCGCTGCTGCAGTTGGAAGCACAGCAGAAACGAGCCAGTAAGTACCATGCAGTGGGTGCTGTGTGGAGAAGGGGTTTATTAACTACAGCACTCATTTTAGGGTGAGCCTAGGAGAACCTGCATATGGTTATTTCGTTGTTGTTCTTTCCCCCTCCTTTATTGATTCTTTTGCAAATATTTTCTGTGTGTTGTACGGTGCTGTTCCTTCTTGTGAGGAGGAGGAAATGGGGATGAGATAACGTTAACTGAGTGCTGGTTTTGGTTAAATGCTGCAAAATATCAAACTTCCAGGAGAGACTATTGTATGAAGTCAGGGGAATTTCATGCAGCCTGTTAACCACTGTATTTAGAGGGCTGTACGTAACAGTGGTGGTGCTGCGGCGGAGGGCGTTTTGCTTTCGTTCTCGTTTTTTGTGGAGATATGAGAGGAAGATTTCTGGGGCTTTCCCAGTGTAACTATGCTGATATGAATGGACTGATTCTCCACTTCCTTGTACATTCTCTAGTTGTCTACATCTGTGCAGGATGAGTGCGAAATGCTACCAAATGAGAATTCTTAACTCTCCCCCTGATGCAGGATGCAAGGTGGTGGTAAGGAAAGGCCAGTGGAGTTGTTCAGGAGAGCAGAATCACACCCTCTCAGAATATAAATAAGCAATATTCCTTTGCTGTGTACCTATAAGGAGCGGAGAGGCAAAGCATCTCTGTAGAATCTGTTTACTTATGCTGCTAAATCCATATGTCTTCCTCTTCTGCCTCCCCCTAGAGCTCCCAGTCAAACTGTGTGAAATGAGATACACTCTGGGCAGTTCTCCCCCTGCCCATATTCACAGGATGTGCTGTCTGGCAGTCTCAGCAATCTAGTCTAATGCTTCAGCAAAATGGAACTGTGATCATGGATATTTTCAAACAAAAGTGAAAGAAAACATTGAGCTTCTTTTAACCACTACATGTGGAGGAAGTTTTAGTTAACTTTATGCCCCCAAGCTTGAAAATTCTGGACTATATAGTTAATGATGACAGGCTTCAGAGGGGTAATTGTGTTAGTCTGTGTCAGTAAAAACAACGAGGAATCCTTGTGACACCTTACAGACTAACAAACAAATTTATTTGGGCATAAGCTTTTGTGGACTCTAACCCACAAAAGCTTATACCCAAATAAATTTGTTAGTCTCTAAGGTACCACAAGGACTCCTTGTTGTTTTTATAGTTAATAATATTAACTGTGATGCTGGCTGAGGAAATATGCAGGTTGTGTCTCTATGTCCTATCCGCTTAGTTAGCTTCAGGAATAACAGACCTTTTAGAATGTGGTCCAGTTCTGGTCAGAAGCTGACCGTGCAATTTTGTTCACAAGATGATCCTGCAAGCTCTTTCTCATGGAAGTAGTCTCGTTTACTAGACTAAGGCTTTGTAGAATTATGCCCTTTGGTGTCTGATATTCCAAATTGCAAGCAAAACAACATTGTTGGGATTCCCTTCAAAACCTTTTCCACTCAACTGATCCAGAACACTTCAGTTCTGCGAGAACACTTCTATCCCGTTCTCTGGAACCCAAAAACTCAGTTCAAAGCTGGGCTTGTCACTGAGGTTTCTTTACTGGCATTTTAGAAAGCTGCACCTGAGGCGATCAGGTCAGGTGTAGTGGGGTAGGTTAGGGTGCACAACTCCAAAGTACATAGTTTTAAATCAGATTATACACCTATTCTAAAAGAGACTAACACATGCAGATTACATTTTACATTGTATCACAGGCATTATGATTGGCTTACCAATTTTGTGAACCAGGCCCTGTATAGATCATCATGAGCTATCCATGTGCTACAAACTGTGCTGGTAAGCAAAGCGGCAGAGGCAACCTTATCACGCATCTTCCATTTCTTTATCTACTAGCTACATGTTATTCACAAGGCCCCTTGTCAATTCATGCTTTGTCCATTGTCCATTTGTCCTGTGTTCTTACTTCTAATTTTCATTGTCCATACAAGGCTTACAAACCTGCAGACCTGTGATGCTGCATACATAATTAAAACACCTCACAGAACAGGGCTGTCTTTTCTTTAAACTTTGAAAAGTTGTATTTATTTTTTCATAATATGACTTAATACAGAAAAAGATAAAACAGTTCTGATTACAACAAAGTACATATTTGTGTGTATCAAAGGTCTGTTAATGTAAACATATAATGAATAATTTCTTTTTTTTTTTTCTAGACAAAATTAAATGTGTTCACATGAACCTTAGATATTGGGCTCAATTTTCATGTAGGTCACATAATTCCGCTCCAGCAGTTCAAAGCTCTTTTATACTTCCAGTCAGTGTAAAGTGGCCTTAGTGTAAATGAGAATAAGGCCCATAGTGGCTGGTTTGTTGAAGCTTTAATCTGTACCTTGTAAACTTTTAAAAATAATTCCAGCTATGTATAGGGTGACCGTATTTCCCTATGCTGAATATGGAACACCTTGTAAAATTGCTTGTATTCCACAGCAATCAATCAGAACTATGCAGAACCCCCCCCCCCCCCCCAACATGCTATAAAAACTCCAGAGTCCAGCAGGGAAAGGGGGGGCTCAGGGGTCTGGGGGAGGGGGTGGCCTCGGGCATAGGCGTAGTATGACTTCTATTTTGGGGGTCAGGGGCCAGCAGGGCTCAAGCCAGGACACGGCTGGGGCTGCGCTGACTGACCACTGACTGAGCAGCAGGGGGATCAGGAAATATGGGACCATTTGCCCATTTTTTTAAAAGAAGGCGGGACACCTGCAATAAGACTTAAATACAGGACTGTCCTGTTAAAAATGGGATGGATGGTCACCCGAACTATGTACAAAAATTAGGTCAAATCCTTCCCTTGTGTGATTGAATTGAAGGCAGTCTAGATACACTAGGGATGAATTTAGGGGGTGGAGGTGATGCCCTCTCCTTGGGCACCACCATGTGGAGCTGGCCCGAGACCCGCCAGGCCCTGCCCCCTCCTCCAAAATATCAGTCAAACTTTGCCTATGCCCGAGCTTCCCCGCCTCCTGGTGGCTGAAGCCTGGAGCCTCTCCCATTGCATCCTGGAGTTTTTATAGCATGTCGGAGGGAGCCTCGGCAAGAAAAAGATTGAGAACTCCTTCTCTACAACATTTGCAAATGGTAGCTGTGATCCTAAATAAAGAAGTGACTAGCCTAAGGATGAGGAAAGAAGAATTAGAAGAAGAAGAATTAGTGAACAATCTGAGGGCAGAAATGTAGGCATTAAAAGACAAGGACAAGGAATTGGCTAGTCTAAGAGTGGAGGCTAATATGTGGAAAGCATAGCATATGTTAGCGCTAGAGTCATACCTCACAGAAGGAATCAGAGGAGAAAGAAAAGAAAGTAGCTAATGCAAAGGCCGAAACAGCTAACTTAAAAGCAGACACTAATATGCTGAAAGTAGAGGCTGACACTCTAAGAGCAACTATCTTAACACAAGGAGCTCAGATTGTAGCTGTGCAGAAAGAAGCGAATGATGCACTGCTAGAATAGGGCAAGTTAAGGCAGGAAGTGACAGCATGGAAACAAAAAGCATCAGATGGGCAAGCTGCAGTAAGAGCTGTGCCCACCGATACGAAAGAGAAGAATGGTTGGTCCGTGCCAGAAATGTGCTCTGAAAAGTGCGTTGCAAGCGAGAAAAGAGGTGTAAAGCGAGTAAAGGGGCAAAGGAAGAAACTTTGATGGTGATTTCCCTAAATTGTGCAACGAAGAGGAAGGGACCAACCCTTGGGACAAGGACTCCTCTGATTTGTACTATGAGAGGGACAACCCCTCTTTCTCAGAGACTTTACACCCCAGAACCAATTAGGGCAGTGGGCAAGTTCAAGGGTCCCCTGAATAAGGAGTACAGTTTAAGAATGCAGAAGTTAGAGGCACAGGTGCCGACTTTCCAAAGTGCCGGGGGTGCTTGAGCCCCCGGTCTGCCCCAAGGCCCCACCCCCGCCTCTTCCCACTCAGCTCCACCCTTGCCCTGCCTCTTCCCAGCCCCTCTCTACCCCGCCCCACCTCTTCCTGCCCAGTTCCACCCCCTCCCGTGAGCGTGCCACATCCTTCCTCCTCCCCCCTCCCTCCCAGCCTCCTGCATGCCACGAAACAGCTGATCGCAGTGGGCGGGAGGCGCAGGGAGGGAGGGAGAAGTGCTGATCTGTGGGGCCCACCGACGGGCCGCAGGTGCTAGGGGCGTGGGGGGAAGCTGATGGGGGGCTGCCGGTGGGTGCTCAGCACTCACCATTTTTTCTCTGTGGGTGCTCCAGCCCCAGAGCACCCATGGAGTTGGCGCCTATGGTTAGAGGAATCAAAAATGTTGGAAGAGTCCTTAAATCAGATTCAGCAGCAACTGGAGTTTTGCCTTAGGGAGAAGACTCAGTGCAAGACTGAGAATTCCACACTGCAAGTAAAAGCGGTAAAGGAAGCACTAGAGATTGAAAAGCTGCAGCACACTTGTGACAAGCAGCAGCAGATAATTATGATGTTAAGGGAGCAAAATTGCTGCTTGGGGAAAGTATTCTGCCGCACAGGGAGCAGTAGCTGCAGCTCTGGATTCCCAGAGTCCGCAGACTGTGACTGACCACACACTTTGCTGGTATAGTGCGAGAAACTGCTGTCTGTAGGAATTTGCTCCATTAGATAGCAGTTTTTTATAATCCCTTTCATATGAGTAACTGCTACAGGTAGCAAGCACCAGGCAGTGCGGGGGGAGGAGACAGCGGGGCTAAGGCAGGCTCCATGCCCAGCTCCGCACAGCTCCCAGGAAACGGCAGCACATCTGACTCCTAGGCGGAGGGGCGGCCTGGGGTAGGGGAGCTATGCATGCTGCCGCCTCCTGCCAGCGCCACCCCGAGCGCTGGCTCCGCAGCTCCCATTGGCTGGGAATCTGCGGTGGGAGTGAATCCTGGACACATCCAGCTTCCTTCATCCCCAGGAAATGCTGGGGAAGAACTGGTAAGGCTGCTATTTAAGGGGCCATCTGAGGTCAGCATGTCATGGAGCCCCTGCGAACTGCACCAGCCAGAGCTGCCCAGAGCCCGCCCCCTAAGCCCCAATGCCCTGCCCCAGTTTGGAACCCCCCTCCCGCTCCATCCCGGAGCACGCATCTCACACCCCCGTCCTGCACCCCAACCCCTTGTCCAGCCCTGAGCCCTTTCTGCACTCTGAATCTCGGTCCCACCCACCCCCAGTCCAGTGCCCCCTCCTGCACCCCAAACCCATCATCCCTGACCTCACCCTGGAGCCTGTACCCCTGAGCCCATACCCCAGAGCTCATACCCCCTCCCACAACCCAACCCTCTGCCCCTGCCCGGAGCCCCCTCTCACACGTCGAACCCCTCGGCCCCACCCCCTAGCCTGGAGCCCCCTCCTGCACCCCAAACCCCTCATCCTCAGCCCCACCCCAGAGCCTGCACCCTAACCCAGGAGCCCATACCCCCTCTCTGCCCCCTAGCTCCCTCCCCTACCCCCAGCCCCAAGCATGGGGCATGGGGTCACTTGCAGGTTTAAACTAATGTAAATGGTGAATTCTCTGTAACTTGCAGTTTTTAAATCATGATTTGAGGACTTCAGTAACTCAGCCAGAGGTTCTGGCTCTATGACAGGAGTGAGTGGGTGAGGTTCTGGGGCCTGCAATATGCAGGAGGTCAGACTAGATGATCATAATGGTCCCTTCTGACTTTAGTAAAAGTATCTGAGTAAGAATATACATTACAATTTTAAACCTAACCAGTGACCCTTAAGTGGCTTGCCACAAGATGTCAGAACATATTAGTGTTAGAGCTGAGTGGGTCTAATATTTATTTAATTTTCTTTCTTGATATAAGAATTAGATACAGTGCTCCTGTCAGATATTGCTAAGTTATTATCTGGAAAAATGTTAGCGTTTTCAGTTGCCTAAGTAGCCCCTGGAGTCACGGTTAAAATTGTGCCCCCTGTCCAATCTGAAATGACACCCCTGTGGGCAGGTCCAGAATTTGCCTGTCTCGCTACGCACACCGCACTGGCCTATCTGGAGCCAGCCTCCCAAATATAGAAGTCAGACTATACCTAGCTGACTCTGCAAAGGTGGAAGAAGCAGGCCTGACTTCACTGAATTCACTGCTGTTGAGCACATGACAGGAAAACACTGAAGCTGCGGGGAGAAACTGTAGAACAACCGAAACAGACTAGCCGGTAAGTAGCATGCAAAGGGTGGTGCCTGGAGAAGGGCTTAATTAACTACAGCACTCACTTTACTGAATGTAAAGGGTGGACCTAGGAGAACCTGCATATTGGTATTTTGTTGTTGTTTTCCCCTCCTGTACTGATTCTTTTGCAAATATTTTCTGTCTGTTGTACTGTTCCTTCTTGTGGGAGGAGGAAGTGGGGATTAGACGGTGTTAACTACCTGCTGGTTTTAGTTAAATACTGAGAAAACATCATACTTCCAGAATAGCGTTGCCAACTTTCTAATTGCAGAAAGCCAAATACCCCTGCTCTGCCCCTTCTCCGATGCCCTGTCCCCACTCCCTCTGTCCCTCCTGTGCTTTCCCCCCACCCTAGCTCACTTGCTCATTTTCAGGGGGCTGAGGCAGGGGCTTAGGGTGCGGAAAAGGGTGAGGGCTCCGGCTGGTGGTGCGAGCTCTGGGGTGGAACTGAGGATGAGGGGTTTGGCGTGCAGGAGGGGGCTCCAGCCTGGGGAGTGGGGCTGAGGATTTTGGAGTGTGGGAGGGGGCTCCGGGCTGGGGCAGGGGGTTGGGGTGTGGGAGGGCTGAGGGCTCCGGCTGGGGGTGTGGGCTGTGTGGTGGGGCCAGGGATAAGGGGTTTGGAGTGCAGGAGGGGGTTCACGGCTGGGGCAGGAGGTTGGGGTGTGTGGGGGGTGCGGAGTCTGAGCAGCACTGACCTTGGGCAGCCCCGGCATTTCCCGGGATGGAGGAAGTCCATGCGACTCCCAGGAAGCAGCTGGCATGTTCCTCTGGCTTCTGTGCGGGGGGAGCTGCAGAGCTGGCACTTGGGACGGTGTTTGTGGGCAGGGGCAGCACACAGAGTCCCCCTGGCCGCCCCTTCACCTAGGAGCCAGAGGGACATGCCATTGCTTCCCAGGAGCTGTGTAGAGCTGCATGGAGCCTGCCTGCCCCACTGTGGCCAACAGGACTTTTAGCAGCCTGGTCAGCTGTGCTGACTGGAGGTGCCGGGATCCCTTTTCGACCAGGCGTTCCGGCTGAAAACTGGACGCCTGGCAACCCTATTTCCAGGAGAGAGGCTGTTTCTTGAAATCAGGGGAATTTCACACAGCCTGTGAATCACTGTATTTAGAGAGCTGTAGGTAACTGTGCTGGGCAGGGGGAGGGCAGGGAAGGGGCATTTTGCTTTCTTTGTCTTTTATATGGAGAGTTGAGATATGAAGGTTTTCAGGGCTTTCTCGTCACACCAATGTAACTATGATGATGTTAATGGCCTGATTCTCCACTTTCTTGTATGTTGCATAGTTGTGTACATCTGTGCAGTGTGAATGTAAAATGCTATCAAATTAGAATTCTTAACTCTTCTTAACTGGTCCAAGATGCAAGGCAGTGGGAAGGAAGGGCCAGTGGAGTTACTGTGGTTTAAAGTAGAGCAGAATCAGGCCCTCTGAGAATATAAATAAGCAATATTCCTTTGCTCTCTAGCTATTAGGCTGCCATCCTCTTTTTCTGTTATTTATTCTATTGAGGAGTAGAGAAGGAAAGCATCTCTGTAGAAGCTTTTTACTTGTTTTGCTAACAATCCATATTGCTTCCTCTTCTATCTCCTACCAGAGGTCCCAGTCAGACCATGTTAAATTAGTTCTTCCCCTGGTCATATTGACGGGATGTGCTATGTGCAGCAGTCACAGCGATCTAGTCTAATTCATCAGCAAAATAGACCTGGGGCATGGATGTTTTAAAACAAAGAAACAAAACGTTCATCTTCTTTGAAACACCTCATGTGGAGAAAGTTTTAATTAACTTTGTGCCCCCAAGCTTGAAAATTCTGGGCTATACAATTAATAATAACTGTGATGCTGACGAAGCAATAGAGAGGTTACTTCTGTATGTCCTACCCTCTTAGTTAGCTTCAGGAAAAATAAAACTTTTAGAAAGTGGTCTAATTTTGTTCAGAAGTTGACCATGCAATTGTATTCACAAGATGATCCTGCAAGCCCTTTCTCATGCAAGTAGTCCTGTTTACTAGAATAAGATTTTGTAGTATTATGCCCTATTTATTTTTTTTTGGTGTCTGATGTTCCAATTTGCTAGCAAAACAACATTGTTGAGATTCCATCTGAGATCTTTTCCATTCGGCTTATCCAAAATGCTTTGTCCAGTTCTGGGAAAACACTTCACCCAGTTCTCTGGAATCCAAAAACTCAGTTCAAATCTAGGTGTGTCACTGAGGTTTCTTTACTGGTATTTCATAAAGCTGCATCTCCAGTGATCAGGTCAGGTATAGTGGGGTAGGTTAGGGAGCATCACAGCTCCAAAGTCCATAGTTATAAATCAGATTATATACAGGTTCTAAACCAGACTAACACGTGTATTACATTCTACACTGTGTCACAGGCTTTATGATTGGCTTGCTAATTGTATGAACCAGGCCCTGTATAGATCATGAGTATGGATATGATTTTGTCACAGTAGAATTAAGCCGAATTCACAGTCATGGTAAAAATGTACAAAATCAGGTATGGTCACGGTGGGACTGAAGTTGAAGCCTGAGCCATACCGCAAAGGATTGACAGACGAAGCCTGAACCCCGCCACATTGAGGGCGGAGAGGGGGACATGCACAGACAGAGCCCTGCCAAAGTCACGGAGATCTGTTAAAGTCATGGAATCCATGACCTCCATGACCAAATTGTATCCTTCATCATGAACTATCCATACACTACAAACTGTGCTAGTAAGCAAAGCTGCACCTGCAAGCTTATCATACTTTACTAGTTTTCTGACTATTTCTTCATCTACTTCCTGTTTATTATTTACAGGGCACTTGTGAATTCATGCTTTGTCCATTGTCCATTTGTCCTGTTTCCTTATTTCTGGTTTTATTTTGTGCATGCAAGGCATACAAATGTGCTTACCTGTGATGCTACATACATAGTTAAAACACCTCACAGAAGAGAGAACTGTAAGAAGCAGGGTTACCTTTTTGTACTCTTTGAAAAGTTTTAATTATTTTTCATAATATGAATTAATACAGAAAAAGATTAAAAAGTTCTAATTATAACAGACAAAAACTATGCACTTGCATGTATCAAAAGTTCTGTTAATGTAAACATATAATAAAGAAAAATATTTACACTATTACTGATATTATTTTGTCTTAAAAAAAAAAGTGTGTGTACATGTACTATAGAGATAGGGCTCAGTTCTCATTTACATTTAGCCCACATTATTCTGCTTCAACAGTTCCAGGCTCCTTCATACTTCCACGCAGTGTAAAGTGGCCTTAGTGTAACTGAGAATGAGGCCCATAGTGGCTGGTTTGTTGCAGCTTTAATCTGTACCCTGTAAACTGGGCGTGTACGTTTGTTCCTAAAGACTCATAGATTCCTAAAACCTCATGTCTATGTTGCCTTGTAAAATCAGTGGCAGAGAGGCTCAGAGCCCAAAGCTTATGCTATGGCACTAACCCAGTGGTGGGCAACCTGCAGCCCACGGGCCGCTCGCGGCCCATCAGGGTAATCCACTGGTGGGCCGCGAGACAGTGTTTACATTGACTGTTGACTACATTGACTGCAGGCACAGCCATCTGCAGCTCCCAGTGGCCATGGTTCGCCATTCCTGGCCAATGGTTACTGCAGGAAGCTCTCAAACTCACCCCTTCCATGGATTTCAGAACCCAAGATCCAACTGGAGCCCAAACATCTACACAGCTGTTTTTAGCGCCGTAGCAGGAGCCTGAGTCTGTAGCACAATAGCGCAAACCTGACTCTGTACATCAGGGCTCAGAGACTCACTGCTGTGGATTTTAAGATACAGTGTAGACCTATCCAGAGGGCTCTACAGGTGAAAAATGAAGGTTCAGTGGTGCTTAAACATGCTGCTAAAGAATTGTAAGCCTCAGCTGTGGTTGTGTTTTTCTCCCTTTAACACTAGCCTCCTTTGTTTATGTTTATGTAGGAGTTGTTTCTGTTCACACCTGGAGTGTTAACTTTGTTAGAAGTAAAAAACATTGGTCATAAAGCAGATTTCAACTGTTACGTGAGGAAGGTGTGGGGGGAATGATTTTGGCATATAAGCTGTTTTACAAATGTGTTGTCAGTAGTGTTAGCAAAACACTTCAGCCAGACGGACTTCTTGTGGAATGATTTATAAAGGCAATGGAAATCTTGAAGAAGACAAAGAACAGTATGCAGTCTACATAAAAACCAGTAAGGAAAATGATAAGGAAAAGGTATTATATTTTTACATAACTAGGGAACAAAAGGTGAATGTTTTGTGACTGTAACATCCATTGGCATGAATAGTTCTGCAAGTAAGGAAACAGGGAGTCTCTCTCTATAGCTCATCTTCTCTTTTATGTACCTCGTTGAGACCCTGAAGGTTAATTATCAGCCTTGACCAAGGTTTTTTTATGTCAGTTCTAAACTGTTGGGAAATACTAGTGGAAACAGTAACAAATGCTAAACTGTAGTGAAACTAGCGAGCTTTCATAAATGGGGAGATCACATATAGACACACATACAACCATTCTCTGCAAGTATTGAGTTATTTATTTTATTTTATTTTATTTATTTGCAGATGGGTTTCTGCTCTGTGTAACAGCCCAGGCTCAGTAGTCTTATAGTAGACCAACGTGTGAGTAAGACACTTCAGACTCCTTCCAGATATTTTGAATAATAGAAGAAGAAATGAATCTTGCAAATGATGGTGCAACGTTCAGTGCCATTTATGACTGGAACTATGTTCTGTGGGAAGTTCGTTTGAAGTTACTAGCAGCTGGTTTTTTCAGTTACCTGGGAGTATTTCTTATAGCTCACTGGCTGTCCTCATGGATCAGTGCCACTTATTGCACTTTGTCAACAAAGCAGAAGATCTTCTGGAATATGAATATCACACGTGGCCTATTTGCAGTTCAGAGTTGTGGAGCTGGCTTGTGGGCCTTGCTTATAGATCCAGTTTTTCAAGTTGACCAAGTGTATTCACAGCAAAAATGGAGCTGGTTTCATTGCTTAATAGCCGCTGGCTACTTCTTGCTTGAAAATATCGTTTTTAATGTGTCTAACATTGTTTTCAGGGTATTTGATGTGTTCGAAGGAGTTCATCATTTATTTGCCTTTGGTGGGCTTCTTGGTCTGATAATTAACATAAAGTCTGGACACTATCTACCCCTGATGGGTCTGCTACTTGAGATGAACACTCCTTCATACTGCATATCCTCTATTCTTGCAAGGGTAAGAACTTGCTGTATTAATTATGGGTGAGAGAAGTTACCATCATAGTCCTCATAGTTCCTCCTCCTCAAAACAAATCAGCAAACAAAGAAATATTGGCCTCTAAAATGGCAGATTAGTTCTGGGGTCAAGAAAGAAATTTTTCTTCCAAACTTGAAGTGATGTGTCCATTGGAATCGTTAATTATAACACCCTAACAATAATTAAATATTTTCTGGAAAATCTTTTAACTTTTTTTTTTACCCATTTTGTAGCAAAGAAACAAAAAGAAAGAAATTTTAAGAAATTAGTTTACAGACTCACTAGTTGGGATCTAGTGCACAGGAGCAAAGATTAGGTGATTAAACTCTATTTTTAAAAGATTTTTTTTTTTAAGATTGAAAATAGTAACATGAGAATGTGTGATCACCTCCAACAAGCTTAATGCAGACCATTACATATCTGCTGGAGATTAAAAATATGTCCATGTGTGCTCACACACAAACAAGTGTTTATGTACATTATGTATATTCTGTGGATGCAGAGAGGGAGTACAGCCTTGAGAAGAGCTGCCATGCTTGTAGGGAGAGAGGAAATCGGCCCTGCTTCCCAAACCATAATCTGTTCCAAAGAGTGTGTCTTAGAGCAGTGGTTTCCAAACTTGTTCCGCTGCTTGTGCAAGGAAAGCCCCTGGCGGGCCGGGCCAGGCCAGTTTGTTTACCTGCCGCGTCTGTAGGTTCGGCTGAACCTGCAGACGCGGCAGGTAAACAAACTGGTCTGGCCTGGGCCGCTAGTGGCTTTCCCTGCACAAGCGGCGGAACAAGTTTGGGAACCACTGTCTTAGAGGTTTAAACTTAAATCCTAAAATATCCTGACTCTTTAGAACTACAGCCACAAGTCCTGGCACGATCACCTCAACCCTTCTGCATGTGTAGATGCTAGAGCAATTTGAGAGTCATGGTCTACCTGAGTGGTGTTGGCCAAAACTTCCAAGATCCTGCTAGTCCTTGCACACTTTTGTGACATGTGTTTTGTTTTGATCATTTTCCTCCATCATCAGCTGGCTGCATCTGACTGATGCGGTATTATGCAAAGTGATTTAGAATTCTGCTAGACAAAAGGTGCCATATATATGTGCAATCTTTTAGCAGTCTAGAGAAAAATAATTGAGAGAATGTTTGTATGGCAGTTTACACTAAACAAAACAGGAAAACTAAATATGTGTGTCTCTTATTTCTAGAAAATTCTGACTGCCTTAACATGAAGGTGCAATCTCATTTCTTTCTCTTTGTTGTTGTCTCTTCCAGATTGGCTGCGCTAATACCCTTTTTTGGAAGGCAAACCAATGGATAAATATCCATATGCTTCACTGCCGCATGGTCCTTATTTATCACATGTGGTGGGTGTGTATTTCCCATTGGAATGATGTGGTGGAAAATCTGGGACTTCCATATTTTATTGTTTTTTTCATGGGTTTAAGTACACTTACGTTAATACTTAATCCATACTGGATATTCAAATCGACTCAGCGGCTCTTTAGTCCAGTTGACAGGAAATTTCCAAAAACCGCAGTGAAAAATGCATCCTATGAAAATTTAAATAGTGAAACATTCCAAAAGAAGAGGATATAGTTCTGCAACAGCTATTCGGGTTACAGTAAAATATGTCCAGGAAAAAATGGTGCAGGTTTACTAGCCAGTCCATGAAAATAGAATTGCTTACAAGAAGTCTATGAATGTATTGATCTGTTTGCAGTTTGCTATCAGTGTATTATACTCATTTGTCAAAAGTGTTTTAAAATTGTTGCTGTCCATCTTTAAAATACACACACACTCTTTGACTCAGTCAGGATTTATGCCAGTAATTTTAGTCTGGGAGCATAATGTAATAAAATCTCATTCTGGGGGGGAGGGGCAAATTAATGATAGAAATGTAAGGGAGGTGTCATTTGATTCATAAAAATCTACAGAATCATAATTTCAATGATGTTACTGTCTGTAGCATGGCAGGAGGGATTCACTGACTTTCCTCTCCCCTGCTCCCCATCTCCAGGTCCTCCCAGTTGGTGGAAATTTTATGATAGAACTTTGTCAGAAATGGGTCAAATTACCTATTATTCAAAGCCCTTTCTCCCATGAACACAATGGTACCAAACATGACAAACCCAAAAAAGTTAGGTAGATATATATTGGAGAAAATATTGAAATATCAACTTTTAAAATTGTTCTTTAACACAAGGAAGCATTGCTTGCATGAAAAAGACACTGACCTTTGGCAATCCTAACAAGTTTAGTCTTGACATGGAGGATTGAAAATATTTATTGGTCAACATTGTCATCAGTGTCATTACTGTCTAGGGCTAGTGATAGACACGTTATCACATTGATACTCATCCATTCCACTCTCACACATTTCTGTATAAGGCAGACAGCTGGCCAGACATCTGCAAGATGTTGAGAATCTTGTCTTTGTGCATGAGATTTTGATTAGCTGAAGGATTGATTTAGGAGTGCATGGTATTTCATGCATAACTGGTACAATCAGTGCATCCTCCAAGACCTATCTGTCCCCAATAAGAGAGGGTAAGTTTTAGATGCACGCAGTCATTCTGGAGCCATTCCATTGCTTGATAATTTGCCCTCTTGATAGCAGACATAAATGCATCTCTTGTCAATGGCAATTTTTCTCCATTTTTCTGCTTTTTTTTTAAACATCTACCATGAATCTCTGTAAGTGTCATAATGTTCATCTTCAAATGGTAAATTGAGCATATGTATGCCTCTAGTGCATTTACGTCCTCATCTGTGACTGTCTCAGCCATTGTGAGCACCTTCAGTGCAAGGACAGAGTCTTCGGAGGCTGAATGAAATGCCTTCCTGTAAAATCATCTGGTCTTTCTAGCCAGCCTCCTAGCAGTGTCACATTCCAAAAAGGGTCTGGAAACCTGGCAATGCGGCTGTTGAACAGGTCTATAAAGACCCAGGTCTAGTGACACAACACATTTTGATTCAATTTTGAAGATGTACTTGTTCATATATTCCAGCTCCATAAGGAATGTTTACTGAACTGAGTGATGAGTGGGGAATAGCATTGTTGGGATGGTGCCAAATTGGTGTGGCCATATGGAATGAACGGTGAGAGCATAACCTGCCATAACTTAAACATGGCTGAAGGGCTGCAGAGGATCCTGGGAGCAGGTTCCCTTTAAGCAGAAGCAAATTTGATAAAAAACTGGAAAAGTCTGCGTGTACAATCAATATTGAACCTATTGGTCAGCAAATATGGACCCATGCAAAAATAAATATCACATGTATAAAGTTCTAGCATGGAGCACAGGTCGACCTGATTATAGTGACCCTATCGCAAGGACTCACACAGAGAGCCAGAGTGAATGACTGATGAGTAAAAGTGGGGTGATCTTCGTTTGGTACCACCACCCCCAGCTCCTTCTAAAACACTAATTAGGTAAAAATTAGTCACCACACACCCACTGGGCATGCTTTTAAGGCATGTGACTCCTCTGAGGAAAAAGAGTATAAGAGTCAAACAAAGTAAATTACTGTGTTTGGGATTCCTTAATTGATGTTTGAAGAAGCACCGCTGCTCGACAGAGTAGTCAAAACTCTGTTCCGTGGGCTCGAGTAGGACTGTGAACCAGAGGGGCCTCAAGGCAACCAAGACCTTGCCTCGAGGGAATCCGAGACAGACCAGAGGGCTGAGAAAAACAGACCAGGAGAGAAGAAGCCGTCTATAAAATTGGCAACCACCTTCTCTGTTTGCCAAGCAGGAACTGTGTGGGACCAGCGCAGGGCCTTTTTATGTATGTTTGTGAAAGAGAGACTCATTAAGAGGAATGTATAGCTCTTAATGTATAGCTCTTAATGTCTCACATAGGAGTTATGTGTTTAATATAACCCTTTACCACTTCTGTAATTCGTTCTCAATAAACTGCTGTGTATTGAAGATAATTACTGTGGACCTTTTTCACTGGTATGACCGTAATCTGCTCCACCGGGAGCCAGTTAAGATCCATTTCAGGGGTAGTAGAGCCCCCTGTTGTCAACATAGTGTGACGTTCCCCTGGTGAAATCTGGACTGGTGATCTGCTCGGTCACTCCAATTCTCAACTCTGGGAGCCAGCCTTACCCTGCTCTGCTGTGAGAATCCCCACTCCCAGGCTGTTCACACATAGCCTCTAGCCTGGAAGCTGCTCCCAGCTACGTGAGTTAGCACTTTTGGTGAGCCACTACTTGGATTGTGCAACTGAATGACACTAGCCAATATCTCCGGTCCCAGGCACAACCCTAGGAACCTTCAGTTATGCCCACTGGACACTGCAAGCTTATATGAGTTTGTCAATTTAACAAAGAAATTGATATGTACCAGGCTTGTTATCGCAAATACATTTATTAACTACAAAAGATAGATTTTAAGTGATTATAAATCAAAGCATAACAAGTCAGATTTAGTCAAATGAAATAAAAGCAAAACACATTCTAAGCTGATTTTAACATTTTCAGTGCCCTTACAAACATAGATGCTTCTCACCATAGGCTGTCTGGTTGCCCTTCAGCCAGGCTCTCCCCTTTGATCAGCACTTCAGTTGCTTGGTGGTAGTGTCTGAAGATGGAGGTGGAAGAGAGAGGAAGAGCATGGCAATTGTCTCTCCCTTTTATCATGTCCTTTCTTCCCTCTTGGCTTTGCCCCCCCCTTCAGAGTCAGGTGAGCATTACCTCATTGTAGTCCCAAACTGTTATTGCATGTAGTCAGGGGAATTTCACACTGCAAACCACTATATTTAGAGGTCTGTCTGTAACTGTGCTGGTGCTGGGTGAAAGGGAGGTGTTTTGCTTTCTTTTTTTGTGGGGAGTTGAGCAAGGAAGGTTTCTGGGTGTTTCTCTTCACCCCAGTGCAGGGTGCTAGAACAGAGTGTGCTGTGATCCACTGAACCAAACTGTAAACCATGTGTATAATGGAAATCACTTCAAACCAGGGGTGCTGCAGCACACCTTGCACCTATGCCCCAATGTAAATATGTTGACGTTAATGAGACTGATTCTCCACTTCCTTGTACTTTGCCAAGGTGTATAATAAGAACATAAGTGCAGAGTGAGTGTAAAATGCTACCAAATGAGCATCCTTAACTCTCAGTGGTCCAAGATGCAAGGCAGTGGGAAATAAGGCCCTGTGGATTTCCTCTGGTGTAACTGAGACTATAAATAAGCAACATTCTTTTGCTCTATAGCTAGGGGGATAATATCTTCATTTGTGTGATTTATTATAGGAGCAGGAAGGCAAAGCATCTCTGTAGGATTGTTTTATTTATGCTGCTAACAATCCCCATGGTTCCTCTTCTAACTCCCACTAGAGTTTCCAGTTAGGTTATGTGAAATTAGAAGATATTCTCTGGGCAGCTATTTTTCTGGCCATATTCACAGGATATGCTGTGTCCAGCGGTCATGGCAATCTAGTCTAATGCATCATCAAAATGGATCTGTGATTATGGATATTTTGAAATAAAAATGAAAGAAAATGTTCAGCTTCTTTTAACCACATCATGTGGAGGAAGTTTTTATTAATTTTATGCCCCCAAGCTTGAAAATTCTGGGCTATACAATTAATAATAATTGTGATGCTGGGAGAGACAATAAAGAGGTTGTTTCTCTCAGTCCTACCCTCTTAGTTAGCTTCAGGAATAACAGACCTTTTAGAATGTGGTCTAATTCTTTTCAGAAGTTGACGGTGCAATTCTCTTCACAAGATGATTCTGTAAGCACTTACTCATGCAAGTAGTCCCATTCACTAGACTATGGTTTTGTAGAATTATGCTCTGTTTTGGTGTCTGATATGACAAATAACAATCAAAATAGCATTGTTGGGATTTCCCCCGTCACCCCGCATGACCTTTTCCATTCCACTTATCCAGAACATTTGGTCCAGTTCTGGGAGAACACTTTATCCAATTCTGTGGAATCCAAAAACTCAGTTCAAGTTGGGATTCATCATTAAGGTTCCTTGATTGGCTTTTCAGAAATCTGCACCTGAGGTGATCAGGCTCAAGTGTAGGAGGTAGGTTAGGGTGCATCACAACTCCAAAGTACATAGCTATAAATCAGATTTTATACCTATCTATTCAAAAACAGACTAACACATGCATTACATTCTACATCAGTGGTTCTCAAACTGCGGGTCGCGACCCTGTTTTAATGGAGTCGCCAGGACTGGCATTAGACTTGCTGGAGCCAGGAGTGAAGCCCGAGCCCAACTGGGGCCAAAGCCTGAGCCCCAGCACCCAAGGCGAAACATGAGTGCTTCAGCCCTGGGTGGCGGGGCTCAGGTTACAGGCCCCCTGCCTGGGGCTGAAGACTTGGGCTTTGGCTTTGTGGCCCCCCACTCCCCAAGGCAGCAGGGCTTGGGCTTTGTCTCCCCCCACACACCCCGGGGTCATGTAGTAATTTTTGTTGTCAAAAGGGGGTCGTGACGCAATAAAGTTTGAGAACGCTTGTTCTACATTGTATCACACGTTTTATGTTTGGCTTACTAATTGTGTGAACCAGGCCCTGTTTAGATCATTAGTTATCCTTGTACTACAAACGGTGCTAGTAAGCAAAGCTGCAGCTGCAAGCTTATCACACTTTACTCTTCTATTTCTTTATGTACTAGCTACATATTATTTACAAATAGGGTTGCCAGGTGTCTGGTTTTGACCGGAACACCCCATCGAAAAGGGACCCTGGCGGCTTCAGTCATCACTGCTGACCAGGCGGTTAAAAGTCCAGTCGGCGGTGCAGCGGGGCTAAGGCAGGTTCTCTGCCTGCCATGCTCCACGTGGCTCCCAGATGCAGCGGCATGCCCCCCCTCTGGCTCCTACACATAGGGGCAGCCAGGGAGCTCCGTGCACTGCCCCCACCCCAAGCGCTGGCTTTGCAGCTCCCTTTGGCCAGGAACCGTGTCCAGTGGGAGCTGCGGGGGCGGTGCCTACGGACGGGGCAGTGCACAGAGCCGCCTGGCTGTTTCTGGGAGCTGCTTGAGGTAAGCGCTGCCCGGAGCCTGCACCTCTCCCCTGTCCCCCCGCAACCTCCTGCCCCAGCTCTGCTCCACCTCCAAACCCCTCGATCACAGCCCGGAGCCCCCTCCTACATCCCAAACCCCTCATCCCCAGCCCCACTCCAGAGCCCACACCCCCAGCTTCACATCCCCTGCACCCCAACCCCCTGCCCCAGCCTGGAGCCCCCTCACACACTCTGAAACCCTCATTTCTGGCCCCACCCTGGAACCCGCATCCCCAGCCCAGAGCCCGTACCCCCTCCCACACCCCAACCCCCTGCCCCAGCCTGGAGCCCCCTCACACACTCTGAAACCCTCATTTCTGGCCCCACCCTGGAACCCGCATCCCCAGCCCAGAGCCCGTACCCCCTCCCACACCCCAACCTTCTGCCTCAGCCTGGAGCCCCCTTCCATACTCTTAACCCCTCGGCTCCACCCCCCCCCCCATCCCCAGCCCCACTCCAGAGCCTGCACCACCCAGCCAGAGCCTTCACCCTCTCTCACATCCCAACCCACTGCCTCAGCCCGGAGCCCTCTCCTACACCTGTACAGACCAAAAGTACACACTTGTGTGTATCAAGGGTCCATTTATGTAAACATCTAATAAAGAAGAATATTTACAATAGTACTGATTTTCTTTTTTCGTAGACAAAATAATAAAGTGTGTGTACTATAGAGATAGGGATTGAGGCCATGTTATTCTTCTCCAGCAGTTCAAGGCTCCTTCATACTTAGAATCATAGAATCATAGAATATCAGGGTTGGAAGGGACCCCAGAAGGTCATCTAGTCCAACCCCCTGCTCAAAGCAGGACCAATTCCCAGTTAAATCATCCCAGCCAGGGCTTTGTCAAGCCTGACCTTAAAAACCTCTAAGGAAGGAGATTCTACCACCTCCCTAGGTAACGCATTCCAGTGTTTCACCACCCTCTTAGTGAAAAAGTTTTTCCTAATATCCAATCTAAACCTCCCCCACTGCAACTTGAGACCATTACTCCTCGTTCTGTCATCTGCTACCATTGAGAACAGTCTAGAGCCATCCTCTTTGGAACCCCCTTTCAGGTAGTTGAAAGCAGCTATCAAATCCCCCCTCATTCTTCTCTTCTGCAGGCTAAACAATCCCAGCTCCCTCAGCCTCTCCTCATAACTCATGTGTTCCAGTCCCCTAATCATTTTTGTTGCCCTTCGCTGGACTCTCTCCAATTTATCCACATCCTTCTTGAAGTGTGGGGCCCAAAACTGGACACAGTACTCCAGATGAGGCCTCACCAATGTCGAATAGAGGGGAACGATCACGTCCCTCGATCTGCTCGCTATGCCCCTACTTATACATCCCAAAATGCCGTTGGCCTTCTTGGCAACAAGGGCACACTGCTGACTCATATCCAGCTTCTCGTCCACTGTCACCCCTAGGTCCTTTTCTGCAGAACTGCTGCCTAGCCATTCGGTCCCTAGTCTGTAGCTGTGCATTGGGTTCTTCCGTCCTAAGTGCAGGACCCTGCACTTATCCTTATTGAACCTCATCAGATTCCTTTTGGCCCAATCTTCCAATTGGTCTAGGTCCTTCTGTATCCTATCCCTCCCCTCCAGCGTATCTACCACTCCTCCCAGTTTAGTATCATCTGCAAATTTGCTGAGAGTGCAATCCACACCATCCTCCAGATCATTTATGAAGATATTGAATAAAACCGGCCCCAGGACCGACCCTTGGGGCACTCCACTTGATACCGGCTGCCAACTAGACATGGAGCCATTGATCACTACCCGTTGAGCCCGACAATTTAGCCAGCTTTCTACCCACCTTATAGTGCATTCATCCAGCCCATACTTCCTTAACTTGCTGACAAGAATACTATGGGAGACCGTGTCAAAAGCTTTGCTAAAGTCAAGAAACAATACATCCACTGCTTTCCCTTCATCCACAGAACCAGTAATCTCATCATAAAAGGCGATTAGATTAGTCAGGCATGACCTTCCCTTGGTGAATCCATGCTGGCTGTTCCTGATCACTTTCCTCTCATGCAAGTGCTTCAGGATTGATTATTTGAGGACCTGCTCCATGATTTTTCCAGGGACTGAGGTGAGGCTGACTGGCCTGTAGTTCCCAGGATCTTCCTTCTTCCCTTTTTTAAAGATTTTACACTTCCAGGCAGTGTAAAGTGGTCTTAGTGTAACTGAGAAGGAGGCCAATAGTGGCTGGTTTGCTGCAGCTTTGATCTGTACCCTGTAAATTGTGTTCACACGTTTGATTCCTAATGACTCTTAGGATGTGTCTGTGTTGAGTTTTAAAACCAGTGGCAGCAAGTCTCTGAGACCAAGTTTACAGATTCCAGCTAACGCTATGGCACTAAACAGGGCTGTAAATGTTGCGGCTCAGGCTCTCAAACTCACCCCCTTCCTGCATTTCAGAACCCAACCTCCAGCCTGAGCCTGAACATTTACACAGTTGTTTTAGCACCATAGCGCAAGCCCGAGTCTGTAGATCGGGGCACAAAGACTCACTGTTGTGGGTTTTAAAATGCAGTGTAGGTGTATCCAGAGGGCTCTACAGCTGAAAAAAATGAGGGTTCAGTGATGCTTAAACATGGTGCTAAAGGATTGTAAGCCTCTGTTGTTGTTGTGTTTTTATTCCTTTAGCACTGGCCCCCTTCTTTTATGTCCATAGGAGTCGTTTCTGTTCACACCTGGAATGTTAACTTTGTCAGAAGTAAAAAAAAATTGGTCATAAAACAATTGTGTTCTGTTAGGAAGGTGGTCTACTTAAATTGCAGAGAAATCACATATTTTTCCCGGGTTGGTCATGGCATAAGGAGCAAATTTCATGAATGTGTTACATAATTTACTAAGTTGCAAAATACATCTTAAAAGCTCATAACTGAAATCTGTTTTTAAACTGAATTTCTCAACCCTGCTTACACGTTTTGCCATCCTTTTTACTACGGCTGTCAAGCGATTAAAAAAATTAATCGCGATTAATTGCATTGTTAAGCAATAATGGAATACCATTTATTTAAATATTTTTGGATGTTTTCTACATTTTCAAATATATTGATTTCAATTACAACAGTACAGTGCTCACTTTATATGATTTTTATTACAAATATTTGCAGTGTAAAAAACAAAAGAAATAGTGTTTTTCAATTCAATTCACCTAATACAAGTACTGTAGTGCAATCTTTTTATCATGAAAGTGCAACTTACAAATGTAGATTTTGTTTTGTTACATAACTGCTCTGAAAAATAAAAAAATGTAACACTTTAGAGCCTACAAGCCCACTCAGTCCTACTTCAGCCAATTGCTCAGACAAACAAGATTGGTTACAAGGCAGGCAACAGCATCTCCTGTAAATGTGAACAAATTTGTTTGTCTTAGCGATTGGCTGAACAAGAAGTAGGACTCAGTGGACTTGTAGGCTCTAAAGTTTTACACTGTTTTGTTTTTCAGAGCAGTTATGTAACCAAAAAAAATCTACATTTGTTAGTTGCACTTTCATGATAAAGAGATTGCACTACAATACTTGTATGAGGTGAATTAAAAAATACTATTTCTTTTGTTTATCATTTTTACAGTGCAAATATTTGTAACAAAAATAATATAAAGTGAGCACTGTATATTTGAAAATGTAGAAAACATCTGAAAAATATTTAATAAATTTCAATTGGTATTCTATTGTTTAACAGTGCAATTAATCGTGATTAATTTTTGTAATTGTGCTTAATTTTTTTTAGGTAATTGTGTGAGTTTACTGTGATTAATTGACAGCCCTGCTTTCTACTTGTTGCTATACTTGAGCCTTAGGTATCTCAATCCCTCATTCATGTACTCTTGGAGAATTTGTCAAGAAAAGATACTGTGAGAAGTCCAATCATACTTGGTAAATAGAGTCAGATCCTCAGGGATGTGGAAGCTGTGCTTGGTGCAGAGGAGGTGAGGGGCAAAGATGACTTTCAGCCATTTTCCTTCCCCCAATCCTGGGTTTGACTGGGGATAGCACATGTTAAAGCACCCTTGAAGCTATTATAATGTGCACTAGTTCATACCAGCTTCTTAGGAACCGTTTCATCAATGGTTGATGAAATTCCTGGAAGACACCATACTCCAGCCACAATCCCTCCTATCTGACATCAGGAGTTACTTATTCTCTTTCCATGGCCATATGTCTATCCCAGAGATGTCCTTTTCCATATGCTTTATGTTCAAGGGTTCTATTTGTTTAATTGACACCAGTTCTTTGGGCAGTGAATGAACTGAGTGAACCATATAAAAATGGCTTCCTGTTTGTACTACTGCTAAATGCAATCTGGCAGGCCTAAATCTGGAAGGCCATATTGGGGTCCTTTGATCTCAGGTAAGGAAGTCTCTGTTGTGTGTCCAAGGAGGATTCCATCTTGGACAAATGTACAGCATCCTCACTCCATGCATTTAAAAAACCCTGTTTCTTGGTTTCAGGCTTTAGAGGGGAGAGGGAATCCCACTTCACAAGCCCAGTCTCTCTCACCCATTAGGGTTTATTTCTTTTGAATGTCCCCTAATTTAAGTTGGCCACATTGCTGTGTTTTGGATACACCATACAGGTTAAGAGTTAGCTCCCAAAAAGAACATGAGACCTGTCATCCTCTTCCTCACATTGCTTGCATTGGCCTAGTTCTTGCTGACAACATTTAGTGTTGTTGTTTAGGTTTTGTGGTATTCCTCAGCTGCTTACTCCCTATCTTGAGAATCCTAGCTAGATGCTCTCTTTAGACAAATTACCTGCTGATTCTGATTCTCTGAAAGTATCTTCTTGATAGATCCTCATCTGTTCACTCCTCTCCATCAGAGGTTGGAGGGAGATCTGTTTGAGGTGGTGTCTATCTCTCCAGTTTCAGGCTGTTATTTTTCTGTTCATTTAAGGTCTTGATTGTTCAGTTTTTTGTTGCTTGATTTATTGTTCTTTGGGGAACCTTTGCTTTCAGCTCTAACTAGGAGGAGAAGGGAAAGTTTCAAGAGCAGCAGTTAAGCTCAGGGGTAGTGTTTCAACCATCAGTGGGAGGGAAGGAAGGAAAGTACACACTTCTACATGCCACTGCTACCCTTAGGAAGCTCAGAAATCTTGAGAGACTGGAAAGTTCTGCCTGTCTCTCTCCCTTGAGTGCCATGACCCAGGACTGAGAATCCTGACAAAGGAAGATCTTCAGAGAATCAGAAGAAAAATGTTTCTCTTCTCTATACACCTAAACATAGTAACTCAGGTTTCAGAGTAGCAGCCGTGTTAGTCTGTATTCAGTTATAATTCATGGAAATGTTTCTTTAGAACGTCCTAAACTTTCTAGTTATTTCTTGTTACAGTCAGACTCTGTGTGTGTGTGTGTGTGTGTGCATGTGCAGGGCCCAGCCAGGTGGAAATGCCACCAAGGTTAATTTCCATAGAAATAGAAGGATTCTCATCTATGCAACATCACCATTGGGATACTCAGGATCTCCTCTACTGTTGACAGCATCAGACCTTCTGGCATACATGCGAGTGTTGCCTGCTCCCGAGCAACCTGGGAAGCAAAGAGGAGTTATGTTCCTATATCTCTTTCTCCCACCCTGTCTCTTTTGTCTTTTTTAATTCTAAGTTCTTCAGGGCAAGCATGTTGAATCCCCTGAGACCCTCTTTCACTCGGTTCCCAAAAACTCAGTTTGACTTCAGAATTTTTCATTCAGGTACCTTTTATTGGACATATAGCAACACTATGCACACTCTGGCCAGGCTTAAATGCAGGGGTGGATGCAGGATTCACTACAAATCCAAAGTTACATGACAAAACTTTTCCTTATATACGTCATTACTAAGACCTGCATTCCTTACTGTACATTGCATTATGCATTTCATGATTGGCTTGGCTACCTTTTAGGAACCAATCCCTGTACAGCATGCTCTATATGCTGTTCACTTATAACCTGATCTCTACATTACAAGATTAGTTGGTCCATTTGTCCCTACTACCCGGGTGTTCCTGCTTACCATAACCAAACTGAATCTATTCTAATGCTAGTTAAACTCTTACTTACAAGTTAGTCTTCCATTCACTTGTTCAGTCAGGCCCACTGAGAAATAAGGTCTTACTTATGTCAAGTTAGTCCAATAAAGGACTGTCTGTGATTCTGTTTGTACAGCACCTAGCGCACTGGGGCACCATTCTCCATTGGTCTCTAGGCATTGCAATAATACAGATAATTCATAATAAAGTGTAAATGGTGGTGTGGGCTCTGCCTAAGAGTCTAGACACCATTTGACTTTGCCCCACTCCACTGTTTAAAGACAGACCTAATTAAACTCAGAGTCTTTTGTTTCCTTATGGCTCACTGGAGTTGAAATCACATATAATCAGGACTAAGCCTTAGACCTGCTGTGGGACAGCGTCACAAGCGAAAGAGGCTGCCCCACTAACAAGCTGAAATCACTTAGAGCTGTGTTGAGAGGTGGTACCTCAAGATATTGCAGAGGTTGCAGTAGAGGGACAGCAGCGGCGTGAATGACTACACTGGCACAGTGCTTGAGTGACAATGCAGTAGCTTACAGCACAGCAGCAGAGCGAATGGCAACGCAGTGGCAGAGTGGACAACAGCGGAGCACCCAGCAGTGGAGTGAACACCGGCATGGCAGCAGGCAGCGACACAAAGTGGCATGGCAGCAACAGCTGAGGCATTGCTTGATGCATTCTCTTCTGCAGGTTGGGAGGCGAACTCATGTGAACACACCTCTGCATTCTGGGCCTTCACTAACCAAGGACAACATCTGTGAGCAAGGTGCAAGTGGAGGGAGGGATAGCTCAGTGGCCTGCTAAACCTAAGGTTGTGAGCTCAGTCCTTGAGGGGGCCATTTAGGGATCTGGGGAAAAAATTGGGGATTGGTCCTGCTTTGAGCAGGGGGTTGGACTAGATGACCTCCTGAAGTCCCTTCCAACCCTGTGATTCTGTGAGAGGGGAGTGGTGTGTTAAAGGAACATTTGTTTGACTTTCATGCCACAAGGTGAGAAACTGAGGAAAAGGATGCTGCACAATGTACGCTGGCATTTTACTCGTGGTCATATGTTTTCCAATCATGCGCTGTACTGGAGGGTGAACGCCCTTTTGCTCAGTGCAATGCAAAACTTGGCTACAGCACCAGGGCAGTGTGTGGAGAACTGTGAACAACCCCAGAGTCTGGCTTGTCAAACTTATTTGTTGCCTGTACTCCCTCCTCCTGTCAGGGCGTGATGGTTTAGTTCAGGCAGAAACAAAGAGTGGATGGGGCAGGAGGATGTAATAGGCAATATTACCCGGTGTGCAAGTATCTCTAACCGCTACAGGCTGTTTCATTTTTTTTCTAGTTGCCTCTGCAAAGGTGGAAAAAGCGGCTCTGACTTCTGGTCATTGGTGTTGAGCACATGACAGGAAAGCACAGAGTTAAAAACAGAGGCTGAGAGCAGAAAAACTGAAGCAGACCAGCCAGTCAGTAGCATGCAAAGGATGCTACATTAGAACCTCAGAGTTAGGAACACCTCAGGAATGGAAGGTGTTTATAAGTCTGAACAAAATGTATTGTTGTTCTTTCAAAAGTTTACAACGGAACATTGACTTAACACAGCTTTGAAACTTTACTGTGCAGAAGAAAAATGCTGCTTTTAACCATCTTGATTTAAATGAAACAAGCCCACGAAAGTTTATGCTCAAATAAATTGGTTAGTCTCTAAGGTGCCACAAGTACTCCTGTTCTTTTTGTGGATACAGACTAACAAGGCTGCTACTCTGAAACCAAACACAAAAACAGTTACTTTACCTTGTCAAATCTTTTGGTTTAATTATTCCCTTTATTTTTCTAGTAGTTTATGTTTAACACAGTACTGTACTGTATTTGCTTTTCTTTTTTTTTTGTCTCTGTTGTTGCCTGATTGCGTACTTCTGGTTCCAAATGAGGTGTGTGGTTAACCAGTCACTTTGTAACTCTGGTGTTCATAACTCCGAGGTTCTACTATTAAACACTCATGCTGAATGTAAAGGGTGGGCCTCAACGAACTTGCATATTCTTATTTTGTTGTTGTTTTTCCCTTCTGTACTGATTCTTTTGCAAATATTTTCCATATGTCTTACTGTTCCTTCTTGTGAGGAGGGGGAAATGGGGAGTTAACATTGTCTAATAACTGCTTGTTTTGGTTAAATGCTGAGAAAACGTCATACTTCCAGGAGAGAGGTTACTGCATGAAGTCAGGGAATGTCACACAGCCTGTGAACTACTGTATTTAGAGGGCTGTATGTAGCTGTGCTGGTACTGGAAAGGGGTGTTTTGCTTTCTTTGTCTTTTTTATGGGGAGGTGGGAGAGGAAGGTTTCTGGGGCTTTCTCTTCACACCAGAGTAAATATGCTGACACTAATGGCCTGATTCTCCACTTCCTTGTATGGTGCACAGGTGTATACATCTGTGCAGAGTGAGTGTAAAATGCTACCAAATGAGGATCCTTATCTCTCAGTTATCCAAGATGCAAGGCAGTGGGAAAAATAAGGGTCAATACAGTTGAGTTTCTCTGGTGTAAATTATAATATAGTTAAGTGTCATAAATATAAAGGGAAGGGTAAACACCTTTAAAATCCCTCCTGGCCAGAGGAAAAATCCTTTCACCTGTAAAGGGTTAAGAAGCTAGGATAACCTCGCTGGCACCTGACCAAAATGACCAATGAGGAGACAAGATACTTTCAAAAGCTGGGAGGAGGGAGAAAAACAAAGGGTCTGAGTCTGTCTGTGTGATGCTTTTGCCGGGGACAGAACAGGAATGGAGTCTTAGAACTTAGTAAGTAATCTAGCTAGATATGCTTTAGATTATGATTTCTTTAAATGGCTGAGAAATTAAGTTGTGCTGAATAGAATGAATATTCCTGTCTGTGTGTCTTTTTGTAATTTAAGATTTTGCCTAGAGGGATTCTCTGTGTTTTGAATCTAATTACCCTGTAAGGTATTTACCATCCTGATTTTACAGAGGTGATTCTTTTTACTGTTTCTTCTATTAAAATGTTTCTTTTTAAGAACTGAATGCTTTTTTCATTGTTCTAAGATCCAAGGGTTTGGGTCTGTGGTCCCTTATGCAAATTGGTGAGGATTTTTACCAAACCTTCCCCAGGAAGTGGGGTGCAAGGGTTGGGAGGATTTGGGGGGGAAAAACATTTCCAAACAACGTTTTCCCAATAAACCCAGATAAACGTTTGGTGGTGGCAGTGGAAGTCCAAGGGCAAGGGATAAAATAGTTTGTACCTTGGGGAAGTTTTAACCTAAGCTGGTAAAAGTAAGCTTAGGAGGTTTTCATGCAGGTCCCCACATCTGTACCCTAGAGTTCAGAGTGGGGAAGGAACCTTGACATGTCTTTGCTTTGTACCTATAAGAATGCCATCCTCCTTTTCTGTTATTTACTGGGGAGCAGGGAGGGAAAACTTATCAGAAGAATCTTTTTATTTATGCTGCTAGTGATCCACATGGCTTCCTCTTCTGCCTCCCACCAGAGCTCCCAATCAAAGTGTGTTAAATTAGATATTCTCTGGGAATATCTCAAATTCTTCTTTTGCCCACTTTGATAAAATGTGCTGTGTCCTGCAGTTCCAGCGATCTAGTCTAATGGATCAGGAAAATGGACCTGTGATCATGGATATGTTAGAACAAAAATGAAAGATAACGTTCAGCTTCTTTTAATCACCTCCTGTGGAGGACGTTTTAATCAACTTTTTGCCCCCAAGCTTGAAAATTCTGGACTATATAGTTAATATTAACTATGATGCTGGAGAGGCAATAGGGAGGTTGTTTCTGTACATCCTATCGTCTTAGCTAGCTTCAGGAATAAAAAAAATGGTCTAATTAGAAAGTGGTCGAATTCTGTTCAGAAGTTGACTGAGCAGTTCTGTTCACAAGATGATCCTGCAAGCCCATACTCATGCAAATTCTCCCGTTTACTAGAATAAGGTTTTGTAGAATTATCCCCTATTTCATTTTATTTTTTTGGTGTCTAATACTCCAATTTGCAAGTAAAACAACATTGTCAGGATTCTCTCTGAGACCTTTTCCACTTGGCTTATCCAGAACACTTCATCCAGTTCCCTGGAATCGAAAAACTCATCAAATTTGGACGTTCACAAAGGTTTATTTACTGGCATTTCAGAAAGCTGCACCTGTGATCATATTTTAAAACAGACTCGGATATGTGCATTACATTCTACATAGTATCACAAGCTTCATGACTGGAGTACTAGTTTTGTGAACCAGGCCCTATGTCAATCATGAGCTATTCATGTACTACAAACTGTGCCAGTAAGTAAAGCTGCAGCAACAAGCTTATTACACTTTACTTTTCTTACTATTTCTTCATCTACTTGCTATATATTATTTACAAGGCCCCTTGTGAATTCATGTTCTGTACATTGTTAACCTCTGTTTCCTTCTGTTTTTCTTTGTGCATGCAAGGCCTACAAACATGCACACCTGTGATGCTGAATACTGTGACAGGGTCGGGCCAGATGGCTACAGGAGAGTAATAGAAGGCAGATATATTAGCCCTAGGTTAAGTAGGTCCCTTTTCCCTGGGTAAGGTAACAGGGAAGGGTTTTTTTTGTTTTTTTTGTTTGTTTTTTTTTTAAAACAGAAAGAAAGTTTATTGGTAACGCTTACAGAATTACCAAAGGAAACAAAACAACTATGCAACAAAACAACGCAATCAGAAGGTATAACACAGCAGTGTTCAGGAGGGAGAAGTGTTCAGGCTAGCCTGGGCCCAGAGCGGGGGGGCTTCCTCGACACTCGTGGTCTTCCACCCTCCTGAGTTACCTGGTGGCCTAGAGCGGGGGGGCTTCCTCGACACTCGTGGTCTTCAACCCCCTCGAGTTACCCAGTGCCGCGCCCAGTGTCACCGATCCTCCCTCTCCTGAGAGTGCCCGGTAAGATGGGCACGGCTGCGGGGTGGGCGGTTTAGGGAGGCGGGGGGTAGACACCCATGTATTATAGGACCCCTCCTAGATGACAGGAATGATGGTATCCACAGCGGCAATGGCTGGGGCTGGCGTCTCTCGCTCTTCCCCTCAATCAAAGGGTCAGACGGAGGGAACCGGACGGGGTCACCGAGCAGAGAACCCCAGACAGCGCCCACCGCTCCTCGAAGGCTTCAAGGGAGTCGGTGGACGCCGCCCAGAGGAACTCCGCTCGGATACGTGAGTGTACTGAGGATCGGAAAACGGCCCCACAATCGCAGGACGTTTCATGGGCCAACCTCCTCTCTCTGGTTTTATAAATGGCTGTTTTAGCCAAAGCTAGGAGGAGGTTGACCAGAAGATCCCGCGACTTTGTGGGGCCGTGGATGGGAAGTGTATAGATAAAGAGGTGGGGGGAAAAATGAAGCCAGAAGCGTAATAGAATATTTGTGAGGACCCGGAAAAGGGGCTGCAATCTGGCACACTCTAAATACACGTGCGCCAGGGTTTCCCTCACATTACAAAAAGGACAAGTGTCCGGAATGGGGGTAAACCGTGTCAAAAACACGCCCGTGCTCACAGCTCCGTGAAGGAGCCGCCAACTGATGTCCCCGACGGGCCTTGGGACCAGGGTGGAATACAGGCTGGCCCACCGAGGTTGCTCACCCTCCAAAGGTGGCAGGAGATCCCGCCACTTTGTATCGGGGCGGGACACCAGGGTGTGGGCATGAAGGGTGTGAAGCGTAAGTGTATATAAGTATTTCCGTGAAGCAATTTGAAAGCTAACCGGCTGCAATTCGTGCAGCCGGCTTGCAGTGAAAGGGTGAGGGGTGTGTTGGGATCTACGGGGTGGGGGCCCGATGGAAAGGTCCGGCGGGCCTGGGGTAAGGGATGGGCGGGGTGCGCCCTCGCACAAGGCTCGGCTAACATAAGCCCGAGCAGCGGGGGTCAAGGCGGCCTTCACCTCCTGAAGTACGCGCCGGGGGGTACGGAGGCTGGAGAGCCCCATGCGCCGAGCGAGCATCAGGGGATCCAGCCAGTCTCTCCGGTCGTAGTCCAGGAGGTCTCCGACCCTCGTAACTTCCGCCAGGACCAACCTCTGGCGCACCGAGCGGGACTCCGCCACCTGCACACAGAGCTGGGGGTTGTGTAGCAGGGGCTCCGTGAGGAGATCTGCCCCCACGGTGGCCGCCACAGACCTGGTTGTTAGAAACAATTTCCAGGTCCGGAGGAGGTCCTGGTAGAAGGCCGGCAGCCCGGAGAGGTCTCGCGGAAAACCCCTCGAAGAAAGATAAAAGAGCTGCCGGTCATATCGAAGCCCTTGGAAACGGCGCAGGAAGGCGTGCGCCAGTATGCTCCATGCCGAACTACTTGCACTATAAAAGAGCCTCTGCAGGGCCTGGAGGCGGAAAACGCGGACCTGAGTGTACAGACACTTCAGGCCCTGCCCTCCTTCCTTCAGGGGTAGATGAAGAACTCTAACAGGGGCCCAGTGCATTCCTGACCAGAAGAACTCTAGAATCAATCTCCGGAGGTGGGTCAGGAAACCCGGGGCCGGGGCCAGGGTGTTGAGCCGGTACCAGAGCGTGGACAGGACTAGTTGGTTAAGCACCAGTGATCTCCCTCGGAGGGAGAGACATCGGAGAAGCCTCGTCCATCTCCGGATCCGCTCTATCACCCCGCCCTCTAAATTTTGCCAGTTCTCCGGCGGGGAAGGATGCGTGGCGGAAAGGTAAACGCCGAGATAGAGCAGTGGACCCGCACTCCACCGGATGGTCTGAAGTGCGGGTGGGAGGGAGCTCACCTGCCGCCAGTCCCCCACCGCCAAGCCAGAGCTCTTGACCCAGTTGACTCGGGCGGAGGAGGCTGCCGAATAGATGGCTTGGCATGCCTCCACTCGCGCCAAGTCGCCCGGGTCCTGGACCACGAGGAGTACGTCATCGGCGTACGCCGACAGGACCAGCCGCAGCTCCGGCTCCCGCAGCACCAACCCTGTCATCCTCCTGCGGAGGAGACAGAGGAAAGGCTCGATCGCCAGAGCATACAACTGGCCCGAGAGGGGGCACCCCTGCCGCACTCCTCGCCCGAAGCTGACCGGTTCAGTCAGGGTCCAGTTGAGCCTAACCAAACACTCTGCGGAGGCATACAGCACCCGGAGAAAACTCACAAACTGAGGTCCAAATCCAAACGCCTGCAGAGTGCTCAGGAGGTACCCATGGTCTACTCTATCGAACGCCTTCTCCTGATCAAGAGACAGGAGGGCGAACGATAGACCATCTCTCCGCCCAAGTTCCAAAAGGTCTCGGACGAGAAAGAGGTTGTCGAAAATGCTGCGACCCGGGACAGTATAGGTCTGGTCTGGGTGGACCACGTCCGCCATCATGGACCCTAGCCGCAGCGAGATTGCTTTCGCTACGATTTTGTAATCCTAGCCTCCAGGGCTAGACACATTGTCCCTCATCCATGCCAGTCACACATCTCTGTATGAGGCAGATGTCTGGCTAGACATTTGCAGAGTAGTGAGCATCTGATCTTTCTGTATATCCTTTCACACAGATCCAAAAACTTCAGCCAAGTATCTTGTATTAATTATCTGATTGCAGCACTCCCATGCTGTGTTCTGTGCATTGACTTTTTGTTGTGTTTTTTGTGTCTTCGTTTATTAAATCAATTTTATTCTTATGTACAAAGCCTACCATGATGTAGCAAAGTGGTTTTCAACCTGTGGTCTGTGATCCTCAGAGGGGTCCACAGACTAAGTTCTGTAAAAGGTTGTTGTTACCATGAAACAGTAGTTTTCAACCTGTGGTCTGCAGGCTCCTGAGGGTCCGCAGACTGTCTAAAATTTCCAAGGGGGTCTGCACCTCCATTTGAAATTTTTTAGGGATCTACAAATGAAAAAAAGTTGAAAACCACTGATGAAGTACCAACAATACAGGCTTTCTTGTCCTATACATTCCAGCCCATTCTCTCAAGCCCTCCTCTAGATTGCCAACTGTGACCAAATCCTATTAAAAAAATTTCTTGTACAGTAATTGAGGGTTTATGTATTGTGCCCTCTCTTTCTAGAATGTCCTACCATTGACCTCTGGGAGATTCCCACTTGATATGGATTTACAAGCCTGTTTAAACTGTTGTTTAAAACACTAAATGTAGTTGGGTTCGTTGTACAATAAAGCATTTGTGGGTGATATGCCATTTTTGGCTTGTTTGCATCAATAAGTATTTTATTGAATAATTTGATTTGTTTGACTCTTCCTATGAGGCAGACAAGCAGTTTAATAATTCAATCACAGGCTGAGGGAAATCAAGGGAAGGTTAAAAGGGATTATTGCATCTAGACCATTCAGTATTAAAATAGATGTTAATTGTATTTGTCTTTGTCTCCCTCCATCCAGTTCAAAGTATGCTAGTGTAACTAAATTAACCTGTTGTTGCTGTATCCTTTTCATGCCTTGTAACGGTAATTCCCTCTACATTATGAATACAATTCTTCTTAATCGACATTAGACCAAAAAGGCTGTATTTAGCATTTAGATAAAAAAAATTACTGGATATCATATTGTTAATGAAAACTAATGAAAGGTATGGATGTCTGTAACCATAAGATTTCGTATGTCTTTGTAATGGAATGGCCCACCAACGAAAATGGAGGCCTTAAAACTTTGAATGAGAAGCTCATTAGCTTCAGAGCATGGTCATTATGTAGGACAGTGAAAGATCCACAAAACTTTGTCTGCATTGAGTCAACACAGCACGAACCTATGCTGGACTAGAGACAAGCGCTAGACTGTTTTCTTCTATAAGAAGGCACAGAGCGATTCTTTTATCTCTGATCCATCTGAACACGGTCTGGGGGTATTCCACATACAAGACTGAGATACCTAAAAAACCTTTTGGGAAGCCCTGAGAGATTTATGAAAAGACTCCGAGACTGGTACATTATTTAATCTCTGCTATCATTTGAACTACAAACTCTAATTCAGGTGTAATACAGTTCATCTGCTTTAACCTTGCAATAACTCTATATTCTTTCTTATCTTATAATTCTTTAGTTTGAGTTTACTAAAGGATTGGCTACAGCATTGTTTTTGGGGAAGATCCTGAGAATCCATTGACGTGGGTGAGTAACTGACCCCTTGGGGCTGAAAGACCTAATGTGTGATGAAATTTGGTTTTAACAACCTTTTCATTATAAAGTCCAGTTTGTCTGGGTGGTAGAGAATGGCAGGAGTGTCTAAGGGGACTATTTGTGACTTCATGGCCAGGTTATAGTAATTCAGGAGTGTACATTTGTTTTACTGATGAAATGTCTGCTTCTTCACTGTTCAACATTTTTCTTTTGGTGACTTGCAGTGATGAAATAAGCTTTGCAATATATGTACTAAAAATATCATTTGTGTATTGACAATGGGAGCTGCAAGGTGGCTGTGCCTGAAATGGTCAAAGTAAACAAAATGTCTCATGGCCCACCTGTGGATTACCCTGATAGGCCACATGCCAAAGATTGCTGACCTGTTTTATTACATAGGTTAAGGATAACTTCAAGTTCAGCAACTGGGAAATACCATAGTATAAACTTTTCATGTTAGCATTGATTAGAAAGGGATAAGTAAAAAAAACCTACCCACTTTTCATGTATTATGGATTATTAATGTCCATGCAGCTTCACAATGTTTGTCTTGTGTACAGGTGATTTGAAAAATGCTCCACTTTGAGATTGTTCCTTTAGTTTGTGTATTGTGTGTCTCAGATAGGCCCTGATCCTGAGGACATGCATGTGAATAACTTTACACACGTGCATAAACATTTTCAGGTTTATCTTAACCAAAGAGGAAGAGGTCTAGTGAAATAAAAATTACAGTACAATGTTTCAAAGAGATACTATCCCAAGCTTTTTTTAAAAAAAAAAAAAATAGCATTAGCTTGTTTTTAAAGTTTTGCCTAAATGAATTGCTCAGCATGCAAAAAACCCACAACCAAATAAAAACTTTCTAAAGGCTATTTACAGAGCTAAGATGTAGGATTCTAAATCGGCTCATTGTTTGTAAATTGGGAAGAAATATACAAATTTTGAGAAGGGTTTTAAAAATAACCACATTTCAAAAGAAAAAGCCATAGCTTTGTAACTGCATGAAGGACAGAAATAATAGCTGTAGCATCAGACACTGGGAGCCGTTAACTACTACCGTTCCCTGATGAAACATGTCCACCCCCTCTACATCCTCTGCTCCCGAGCTTTTTTTTAAAAAAAAAAACCTAAAAGTGACAGCTTCTCCATATCCTTTTGCTAAACATTCTGTTTTTAATAGCGTACATTTTAAAAAAATTAAACGATCCTAAACATTTAAAAGGTTATTATGAAAAAAAAACAGGGCATGGGGTTAAGAGAGCTTACACTGATTTTAGGGAAACTGACAAATGACTGAAATCCTTTTTAGACAAACAGTTTTTTATCCATTCTGTGTTAGCTACGATGAGTTGGCATCAGTAAGCGTTGGTCATACAGAAACAATCCATATCTTTATGAGGCATTATTTCTTCCATTGTCTTGCCAAATTTCTAGTCATTTATGGGGTGTCAAACTGAAAAAAAAAAACCAATCAAAAGCATTGGTAGTATTATATATTTAGGTGATATTTTCTAGCAGTACTTGCAGAGCAATAATTATATTTTTTGTATTTATCATCACAGCAACAGGACCCCAAAGAATTAATCTATTCATAAACACTCTACATTTTACTTTTACTGAGCTGTAATCCTAGATACTTTGTAGCATTAAATAACACAAGATAGTAGATGAAAGACCTGAGAAATCATTGAACATAATGGCATTACACTCAATAAGTTTTATTGCAGAGTGATTGGGGAGAAATAAAGACCCAGTTGAAGTTGAAGAGTGTGTGATTTAAGAGGAGACTTGAAGAAAAGAGAAGCTGCGTGGCTCAGGGTACTTTATGCTGTCTGATTCCCCACCGCACATACACCTACCAGATGCTCAAGAAAATGTGGCCCTTCTCAGAGGAACACACAGCATACTGTTGTGTTTGATGAAGTATAAAATATAAAAGTACAAAGTAAGCCTGCAAATGTCTTCGCCTTACCTCCTATCCTTTTGACAACTGTCCCTAGCCTCCAACTGAAGAGACACTGGTTCCAGAATACCCCATATCTCAGTGATTAGGGTTTCTCCTAAGAGAAGGGAGACCATGTTTAAAATCTTTCTCCATATCAGGCAGAGGGGGTACTAAGCCCAGCTCTCTCATATCCTGGGTGAGTGCTCTGACCATTGGGCTAAATGTTATTAGAGGCACCATCACTACTATTACCACCTCTGCTAGCTGTTTTGTGTGGGGTGAGACTTGCTCGGACCAGGTCTTCTGGATCAGGCCGGACAGGCAAGATAGCAGGGGGAGTGCCTAGTCTGAGGAGCCAGCCTGGGTTTAGAAATGAGCTTAGGCAACCTGGCATGTAGACTGAGGTGGCTGTGCATATGCAGAAACGTAAGCACTTATGGGACTTTAATGGTGGCCATATAGGCATCTAAAAGGTTATGTGGCAGCTGAATGAGGGTTTTGAGGATCTCAGTGGCAGTTAGACTCCTAAGTCCTTTTATAGCTCTAGCCCTAAATGTCATAATTACAAGAATCCATTAGGAAACAAACCAATATTTCTGACACTATTTGGCCTTTCATAGGACTGGTGACAGAACAATAAAACTAGAAATCATGAAAAGGTCAGTGCACTCTTCTTGCAATTTCAGATGCACTTGGTGTATTGTTCTCAAATTTGGTGGGTTGAAGAGCTGATAGGATGGACTCTTACCTAGCTGACATTTAGATGATTACTAATATGGCCCAGTAATAGTTTATAGATAACAGTTAATAACTTCCACCAATGTATTGAGATGCATACCTGAGTAGTCTATATATTTGTATATTACTATTTTTTAAAACAAAATCTCTGATTCCAAAGTGTGTCATGTGCCTGTCAGGGTTCCCTCCCCACTCTGAACTCTAGGATACAGATGTGGGGACCTGCATGCAAGACTCCCTAAGTTTATTTCTACCAGCTTAGGTTAAAAACTTCCAAGGCACAAATTCTTCCTTGTCCTTGGATGATATTGCTGCCACCACCAAGTGAGATTAAGCAAATGGTCCACTTGGAGTTCCTGTTTTCCCAAAATATCCCCCCAAGCCCATTCACCCCCTTTCCTGGGGAGGCTTGAGAGTAAACAAGGTAAGCACTGACCAGACCCTTGGGTTTTTAGGACACTAAAACCCCAATCAGATTCTTAAAAACAGAACTATTTAGAAAAACTGAACGAGCACAAGTCCATGGGGCCGGATGTGCTGCATCCGAGAATGCTAAAGGAGTTGGCGGATGTGATTGCAGAGCCATTGGCCATTGTCTTTGAAAACTCATGGTGATCCGGGGAAGTCCTGGATGACTGGAAAAAGGCTAATGTAGTGCCCGTCTTTAAAAAAGGGAAGAAGGAGGATTCTGGGAACTACAGGCCAGTCAGCCTCACCTCAGTCTCTGGAAAAATCATGGAGCAGGTCCTCAAGGAATCAATTCTGAATCACTTAGAGGAGAGGAAAGTGATCAGGAACAGTCAGCATGGATTCACCAAGGGCAAGTCATGCCTGACTAATCTAATTGCCTTCTATGACGAGATAACTGGCTCTGTGGATGAGGGGAAAGCGGTGGACGTGTTGTTCCTTGACTTTAGCAAAGCTTTTGACACGGTCTCCCACAGTATTCTTGCCAGTAAGTTAAAGAAATATGGGCTGGATGAATGGACTATAAGGTGGAGAGAAAGTTGGCTAGATTGTCGGGCTCAACGGGTAGTGATCAATGGCTCCATGTCTAGCTGGCAGCCGGTATCAAGTGGAGTGCCCCAAGGGTCGGTCCTGGGGCCGGTTTTGTTCAATATCTTCATTAATGATCTGGAAGACGGTGTGGATTGCACCCTCAGCAAGTTTCCAGGTGACACTAAACTGGGAGGAGAGGTAGATATCCTGGAGTGTAGGGATAGGATACAGAGGGCCCTAGACAAATTAGAGATTGGGCCAAAAGAAATCTGATGAGGTTCAACAAGGACAGTTCTGCAGAAAAGGACCTAGGGGTGACAGTGGACGAGAAGCTGGATATGAGTCAACAGTGTGCCATTGTTGCCAAGAAGGCCAGTGGCATTTTGGGATGTGTACGTAGGGGCATTGCCAGCAGAGCAAGGGACGTGATCGTTCCCCTCATTTGACATTGGTGAGGCCTCATCTGGAGTACTGTGTCCAGTTTTGGGCCCCACACTACAAGAAGGATGTGGAAAAATTGGAAAGAGTCCAGCGGAGGGCAACAAAAATGATTAGGGGACTGGAACACATGACTTATGAGGAGAGGCTGAGAGAACTGGGATTGTTTAGTCTGCGGAAGAGAAGAATGAGGGGGGATTTGATAGCTGCTTTCAACTACCTGAAAGGGGGTTCCAAAGAGGATGGATCTAGACTGTTCTCAGTGGTAGCTGATGACAGAACAAGGAGTAATGGTCTCAAGTTGCAGTGGGGGAGGTTTAGGTTGGATATTAGGAAAAACTTTTTCACTAGGAGGGTGGTGAAACACTAGAATGCGTTACCTAAGGAGGTGGTGGAATCTCCTTCCTTAGGAATTTTTAAGGTCAGGCTTGACAAAGCCCTGGCTGGGATGATTTAGTTGGGGATTTTTCCTGCTTTGAGCAGGGGGTTGAACTAGATGACCTCCTGAGGTCCCTTCCAACCCTGATATTCTATGAACTTTATTATAAAGAAAAAAAAGTAAAAGAAGGACCTCTGTAAAATCAGGATGGAAGGTAATTTTACAGGGTAATAAGATTTCAAACACAGAGGATTCCCCTCGAGGCAAAACTTTAAAGTTATAGAACACAGGAATAAACCTTCCTCTTAGCATAGGGAAAATTCACAAGCTAAAATAAAAGATACTCTAACGCATTTCCTTGCTATTACTTACTATTTCTGTATTTTTAGATGTATCATTCAGTAGGAGCTGGATTACTTGCTTGGTCTCTCTTGGTCTTAGAGAGAGCAACAAAGAGCACAAACAAAAACCTTCCTCCCCAACAGATCTGAAAGTATCTTCTTTCCCCATTGGTCCTTCTGGTTAGGTGTCAACTAGGTTAATGGAACTGATTAACCCTTTACAGGTAAAGGAGGGATTTTATGCTACCCTTAGCTGTATGTTTATGACAGTGACTTAAAGAAGGCATTTGATTATTATAAGACATTTCCCAATTATGGAAGATTATTCATTTCATTACTGGCATGGCTGCTTTTCAGGAACCATTCCCTCTACATCATGCTCTATGTGTGCTGTTCAAGTATAAGCTGCTCTCCACATTCCAAGTTTATTTGGTCTATTTGTCCCTAGTTTAAGGTGTCCCTGTTTATCTTAGCTAGACTGACTCCAGTCCAGTGCTTGTTAAGCCCTTATTTACAGCTTAGTCCTCCATTCACCTTCTCAGTCTGGCCCACTGAGAAATAAGGTCTTAGTTCATAGAACTCAGACACAGTTCATAGAATATCAGGGTTAGAAGAGACCTCAAGAGGTCATCTAGTCCAACCCCCTGCTCACAGGAGGGCCAATCCCCAATTTTTGCCCCATCCCTACATGGCCCCCTCAAGGATTGAGCTCACAACCCTGGGTTTAGCAGGCCAATGCTCAAACCACTGAGCTATCCCTCCCCTTACTTATGTCAACTTACTCATGTCAAGTTAGGCCTACAGACCTGTCTGTGACTCTGTTTGTACAACATCTAGCGCCCGGGAGACCATTCTCCATTGGTCCTTAGGCATTTCCATAATACAAATAATAATTCATAATAAAGTGTAAATCGTGGTGTGGGTTCTGCCTAACAGTCCTAGACACCCTTTGACTTTGCCCCCTCCACTGTTTAAAGACTGAGCTGATTAAACTTAAGAAAACAAAAGACTCTCAATTACAGACCACTGGAGTTGAAATCACTGATAATCAGGCCTAGGCTTAAGCCTGCTGTGGGATAGTGTCTCCAGTGAAAGACTGCCACAGCCAGCACTAGCGGTGAGGCTCCCCCACTAACAAGCTGAAATCACTGAGCTAAGTGGTGGGACCTCAAAACTTCTGTCCTGGGGTTCTCTCGCTGCTGATGGTGCCTCCTGATGGCCATCCTGGGTATTAGCTCCAGCCAGGCATTGTGCCCTCCCCTCGTGGGGTCTCTTCTGTCGTCCTCTCACCCTGCAGATCCCTCTCACTCCAGGAACCGCAGCCTCCTTTCCATGACTTAGACTTCCATCCCTTAACAAATGGGCTCAAGGAGTCTTCCTGCTCCGCTGGTGCAACTTCATCAATGGCTAGTAGAGGACCTGGGCTGGCCCTCTACTCTGGGTCCCAGCTCAGAGGCCCTCTCATCAGCAGCCAAGGTTTGACCTCTCCCACACCTCGCTGCTTTTCCCTGGAGCCTTACCTACGTCTCTGGCTCTTCCCCTCTCTGGGTTTGCCAAACCACACTCTCCTTTCAGGGAGTAACTGTGGACCCTTTATAGTCCCAGACATGCCTCCCAAGGAGTGACTACAGACTATACCTCTGAAGCCTCATTTGTGCCAGCTTCCTGACTTATATAGGTCCCTCCAGCTGAGCCTGCTTCCAGTCAGTTCCCTGCTCCCTGGCTTCTCCTCTGGGGGCAGCTTGTAGAGTTAATTAGCCCATCAGGTCATCTTAACCCCTTCCAGTCCTGTGTGGGGTAGTCACCCCATCATATCATCACAGATGTTGCTGTACAGAGGTGGAGTGAACAGTGACCCAGTGGCCAACAGCGCAGTGGTGAAGTGAGTGGATGATGCAGTGGCTGATAGCGCAGGGGCAGAGTGAACGATGGTGGAGTGGCATACCTGGAGTGGGAGATGAACTCATGTGAGTGCACCTTTGAACTATGTGTCTTCACTGACCAAGGGGAAGAACTGTGAGGGGTGCAGTGGAGGGAGTGGAGAGTGGGGTGTGAAATGAACATTTGTTCGTTAGACTTTCTCACTGCAAGCTGAGAACCTGAGGCCAAGGACATTGCCCAATGTACTCTAGGGTGGGTGTTTTCATCATGGTCATATGATTTTGAATCATGCCTGTGGTGTGTTCCCAAATTAATTCCCGGATCCGTTCCTTTCCCCTTTTTAGTGAAAGTTTTCTTTTGTATATCCAGACTCAGTGCTTGCGAGAGGGGAAATATTGTCTCTAGAGGCACCCACGGGTGGTATGTAATTTTCCCACATTAACGAGTGGTGGCTCAAGCCTGATCTGTGTTGTATTGACAGAAGGAACCCCTAGATATTGAAGCTAGCTAGCCCTTGTTGCTGCTGACTCAACCTGGTAGAAGGGTTTCATAAATAATACCATTTCCAGTGTCTGTCCAGGCACTCCCTGTCCCAAATTTGATACTGAACCCAGCCCTTGTTGCTGTCAACTTTGATGGGTAGAAGGGTTACATACAGAAGAATCTACATGTACTCTGTCTGGTTAATAGATGGAAGGTATTCTAAATGCTATCTAGAAAAGCTAGTTTAAGCTTGTTGAGGGGGTGGGGAGAAGTTCTGGCGGGGGGGGGGGGGCTGAAATTCACATTACCTGCTAAAGCCTGAATACTAATCACTGATAGACAGAACCTTACTTGAACCCCTTCACAAGGTGAATTTCATTCTGAAGCTGTCACCAGAAAGTTGCACTTGGAAATTCCTATCAGGGCCATCTCGGTGTTGGCTTCTAAAATTAATGTTGTGATAATTAAAGGGACAAATGTCAGATTGGTTAAGCCCCAACTTTAGGTTCCGTCAGAGAAAAATAGATACATAAAACCTAATATTACGATTTTTTTTAAAAGCAGGAACGCGAACACGGCAGCATTTTGCTAGGGCGTAAGATAAGCAAAATGAAACTGAAACAAGACTAACCGGGACAACTTCCCACCTCCCCACGCTGGTTCCCAGCCAGTGTCAGCAGGAAGCGGCAGGTGGCCGCGCTCCGGGCAGCAGTGAGAGGAGACTCGGCGAGCAGCAAAGCTGGGGGCTGGGCGGAAGGGGCAGACAGGGAAAGGAGCAGACTAATGGGGCACAGAGCTAGAGTGAGGGAAGCTAAGTGGAAGTAATGTAGGTGGGGGAGGCTGCTCCAATATCTCCCCTCCCCCCAGTCATGCTTGAGGCTCTCAATGCTTCCAATCACCCTTCCCCACCTGGTCCAGGCTCAGTTACCCGCCTCTCCTCCTCCCACCCCCCGTTAACCTGTTCTCGTCCGCAGTCCCCCTCCACCCAACCCCCAGGCACCTTACTCCGCGTGCTCCCCCAGACTCTCTCCAGTACTCCCCACCGGTTTCCCCAGTCACCCTGCCTTCCCCAACCCCCGCTCATCCCCGCCCCAGTCCTGCTTCTGCAGGGCACATTGGAGAGGCTCCTGCCCTGGGGAAGGGCGCCACCCAGAGAGGGAAATCCGTGACTATGGCCAATGAGAAACGTCCCACACCAAGCTGCACAAAACCAAGACGTGGGTCCCTTCATATACCGCAGTCGAGGCACGGTACCGCCAACACACGCGTGTGACACACTATTTCAGTGCAGGATACACACACACACACTTCCTGCCCACAGCGGGGTATTGGAGGGGTCTGTCCCTGGGTTCCAGCTCCCACGTGTCTCCACAGCTCAGTGGTTCGAGCTGGGCTCAGGCTGGCTTTTCACCAGACACGTTTTGCATCCTCGCCAACAGCAACGCACTCCAGGGTGCCACAAACTTCAGGACTCTGTACTGGGGGGCGATCGCCCTTTTGTTCAGTGCAACGAGAAACTTGGATACAGCGGCGAGGCAGAGTGTGGTCTGACCCCCGCTCCTGCGCTGCGGAATTCAAATCCAAGAACTGGGAACAACCACCGCAGAGTCGGGCTTGCCAAAGCGGGTCATTTGCTGCGCTCCACTCCCCGCTCCAGGGAGAGCGTGACGGTTTGCTTCAGGCAGAAACAAAGGGTAGCGCAGGAGGAAGCAACAATATCCCGTGTGTGCAGGTGTCTCTCCTTGCTGCTGTGGGGAGCTGGGGCTCAAGGCTGTTGCAGCTGCTTCTGCAAAGGTGGAAGAAGCAGCCCGGACTTCTCTGTTTTGCAGTCGGCCGGTCGCTGCTGTTGAGCACGTGAGAGGAAAGCACAGAGGCTGCGGGGAGAAAGTGCAGAGCAAGTGAAGCAGACCAGCCAGTAAGTAGCCTGCAAAGGCTGCCGCGTGGAGAAGGGATTTATTAATTACAGCACTCACTTTGCTGAATGTTGAGGGCGCGCCTCGGAGAACCTGCATCTCGGAGAACCTGCATTTCGTTGTTGTTGTTTTCCCCTCCTGTTCTGATTCTTTTGCAAATATTTTCCTGTGTGTTGTACTGTTCCTTCATGTGGGGAGGAGGAAATGGGGATTCGACCGCGTTAAGTAACTTCTGTTTTTGGTTAAATGCTGAGAAAACATCCTACTTCCTGGAGAAAGGCTACTGCGTGAAGTCAGGGGAATTTCACACAGCTTGGATGTAACTGTGCTTGTGCTGAGGGGAGGGAGTGGGTTGGAGGGTGTTTTGCTTTCTCTGTCGGGAAAGGAAGGTTTCTGGGACTCTCTCTTCACACCAGTGTAAACTATGCTGACGTTAATGGCCTGATTCCCCACTTCCTTGTGCGGTGCATAGTTGTCTACATCTGAGCAGGGTGAGTGTAAAATGCTACCAGATTAGAATTCTTAACTCTCCCGCCCCACCGGTTCAAGGTGCAAGGCAGTGGGAAGGAAGGGCCAGTGGAGTTACTCTGGTACAAAGGAGCGCAGAGTCAGGCCCTCTGAGAATATAAACAAACAATATTCCATTGCTCTCTAGCTATAAGGATGCTTCTGTTATTTATTATATTGGGGAGCAGGAAAAGAAGGCATCGCTGTAGAAGCTTTTTACTTATGCTGCTAAGCATCCAGATGGCTTCCTCTTCTATCTCCCAGTCAAACTGTGTTAAATTAACCCAAATTCACAGAACAGTCATTGTAAAAATGTACAAAATCAAGTCATGGTGGGGCTGACAGCCAAAGTCTGAGCCACGCTGCGTGGAGCTGACAGCCAAAGCCTGAGCCCCACCACGCTGGGGGTAAAGGGGTTGGAGATGAGGGGGTTGGGCTGACAGCTGGAGCCCCACTGTTCCGGGAGCATGGGGGAGCTTCTGGGGAGCCCCACACTGGGGGAGAGTTGCACAGCCAGAGCACTCCCAAATTTACAGAGATCTGTTAAAGTCATGGAATCCATGCCCAAATCGTATCCTTCATCATGAGGTATCCATGCACTACAAACTGTGCTAGTAATCAAAGCTGCAGCTGCAAGCTTATCACACTTTACTCTTTTTCTGACTATTTCTTCATCTACTAGCTACATATGATTTCCAGGGACATTTGTGAATTAATGCTTGGTCCATTTGTCCTGTTTCCTTACTTCTGTTATTTTTGTGCATGCAAGGCCTGCAAATGTGCACACCTGTGATGCTGCGTACTTTGTGAAAACACCTCACAGAAGAGAACTGTAAGAAACAGGGCTGTCTTTTTGTAAACTTTGAAAACTTTAAATAATGTTTCTAGGGCTGTCAATTAGTTGCAGTTAACTAGTGTGATTAACTAAAAAAATTAATCATGAGTAAAAAAAGTAATAATGATTAATTGCAGTTTTAATCGCACTGTTAAACAATAGAATACCAATTGAAATCTATTAAATATTTTGGATGTTTTTCTATATTTTCAAATATATTGATTTCAATTACAACACAATACAAAGTGTACAGTACTCACTTTATATTATTTTTATTACAAATACTTACACTGTAAAAATGATAAACAGAAGAAATAGTATTTTTCAACTCACCTCACACAAGTATTGTAGTGCAATCTCTTTACTGTGAAAGCGCAACTTATAAATGTAGATTTTTGTTGTTGCATACCTGCACTCAAAAACAAAATATAAAACTTTAGAGCCTACAAGTCCACTCAGTCCTACTTCTTGTCAGCCCATCGCTAAGAGAAACAAGTTTGTTTACATTTACGAGAGATAATGTTACCCGCTTCTTATTTACAGTGTCACCTGAAAGTGAGAACAGATGTTCGCATGGCACTTTTGTAGCCAGCACTGCAAGGTATTTACATGCCAGATGTGCTAAACATTTGTATGCCCCTCAATGCTTTGGCCACCATTCCAGAGGACATGCTTCCACGCTGAGGACGCTAGTTAAAAAAATAATGTGTTAATAAAATTTGTGACTGAACTCCTTGAGGGAGAATTGTATGTCTCCTGCTCTGTGTTTTACCCGCATTCTGCCATATATTTCATGTTATAGCAGTCTTGAATGATGACCCAGCATGTTGTTCGTTTTAAGAACACTTTCACTGCAGATTTTACAAAACACAAAGAAGGTAACAATGTGAGATTTCCTAAAGATAATTACAGCACTTGACCCAAGATTTAAGAATCTGAAGTGCCTTCCAAAATCTGATCAGGACGGAGTGTGAAGCATGCTTTCAGAAGTCTTAAAAGAGCAACACTTCAGTGCAGAAACTACAGAACCCAAACCACCAAAAAAGAAAATCAACCTTCTGCTGGTGGCATCTGACTCTGGTGATGAAAATGAACATGCATCAGTCTGCACTGCTTTGGATCTTTATCAAGCAGAACCCATCAGCAGCATGGACCCATGTCCTCTGGAATGGCGGTTGAAGCATGAAGGGACATATGAATCTTTAGAGCAGCTGACATGTAAATATCTTTCAGCACCAGCTACAACAGTGCCATGTGAATGCCTGTTCTTGCTTTCAGGTAACATTGTAAACAAGAAGCGGGCAGCATTATCTCTTGCAAATGTAAACAAACTTGTTTGTCTGAGCGATTGTGGAAAACATCCAAAAATATTTATATAAATAGTATTCTATTGTTGTTTAACAGCACGATTAATCATGCAGTTAATCACAATTAATTCTTTTAATCGCTTGACGGACCTAAATTTTTCATAACATGACTTAATGCACAAAAAGATTAAAAAGTTCAAGTGTTTGCTCATGTCGATTAAATGCTAGGTGTGTGCATGACTGCTGGAACTTTTTCCATACGGACAGCTCCTGTGGTATCCATACGGACAGCTCCAGCGCCCCTGGTGCCCCGCGCTCATGCGCCGGTATATGGGGTGCCACCAGCTCCGTGCCCTTTCAGTTCCTTACTACCCGTGATGGTTGCTGGACTGTCTCTTACAACTGGAAGCTCCCTTGGGGTTTTGTCTGTGGACTTCCTTGGACTTTTCTCTAGACATAATTTTTAGTGTAAGCAGTAGTTCAGTTAGAGTGGTGAGCTGCTTAAAGTCCCTCGGGAAGCTCACATCAAAGAAAGTGCAGGGTCTGCAAGGGCTTCAGGCTTCTCATGCTTAAGGACAGGGATATTTGTCTGAAGGCCCTGTTAATAGAAGCTGCCCTTCGTTCAGCTTCAGAGCTTTGCCACTCCAACTTGGCACCAAGCATGTCAGCCTTGGTGCGGAGTGCTCCGCCAGCATCGGGCTCTTCCTGGCACCGTTCCCCTTCCCCTATGCCAAAGAAGAGGCACAAAAAAACAGCACGGCGACAGGAGACGCTCCCCAGTGCTGCGGAGGGACAGGTGCGGAGCTCCTGACAAAGTGAGACCCGGGCCAGGTTGCTCGTCTTCCCTAGAGCTGTAGTTGGCGGTAGCTATGCCTTCTAAGGCATCCAGCCTGTTAAGGACCCACCACTGACACCTAGGAACAGCTCGGAACCCCTACACCTCCAAGCTCCCTCAATGTTGGAGGCTTTTCAGGCAGCAAAGGACCTCATGTCATTCTCAGCTCTGTCCATGCCTAGAGACTCTCGCCCGTCTGTGGAGTTGGCGAAGGTGGTCACTTCAAGAGGGAAGCCCTCGATGGGGCTGCCCCAGTGGGCCTCAACCTGATGCAGGTGCCTGTCCTGTCACCAGTCGCCAGATCCACGGCATTGATCTCCAGCGTCATGACACCATTCTCCAGCTTCCCGGTCATTGGCCCCCTGGCACCGCTCTCCATCACCGCACCGTATGTCTCTGGCACCGGTCTCCAGCGCCCGCCACCAGTTTCCAGTGCAGCACCACCTTTGTCTCTGCATCACAGCCAACTGGAGACAGTAGCAACAGCTCCTCCTGGGTCACTGAGGGAGGAGTCTGAGTCAGAGGAGGAAGCTATCCCTTCCCCTTCATGACACTGGCCGTCTGGACCAGACTTCGCTGTGGGTCCATCGATGGGTTGGCCACTGGGACAATGGCCAGTGCAATGGCCTTATTGGACCCCTACGGGCTCCCACCAATGTCAGGATCGTATTCCTCGCCAATGTCCTCAGTAGTCTCAGAGAGGCAGAGCCTAGCACCAACCTGGCCACCGGAGATTGAATTGAAACCAGACCCTGGTACCAAAACCCACAATGGCCCTGGGGCCGTCTGCCCTGGTTGTGGAGGAGGAGTCAGTCCCTCCCGTGATGATGGCCTCTTCCTTGTCCTCTCCAGATGAGACAACCTGCTGCCACCAGATGATTTTCGAGCCCACCAGGAGCTCCTCAAATTTGTCACCTCGAACTTGGGGTTGGAGGCAGAGCAGCTTAAGGAGCCTACGGACAGCCTTTTTGATATATTGGCTGCTGCAGCTCCCTCTAAGGTGGCACTCCCAGTGCATGATGGGGTACTCAAGCAATTCAAGACACTGTGGCATACCCCGTCCTCTCTGCCCCAACACCTAAACGGGCAGAGAAGTACTACTATGTCCCTGCCAAGGACAATCAGTACAGGTATTCCCACCCTCCCCCAGGGTCACTGGTGGTCTCAGCTGCCAATGAACAAGACAGGCTGAGGCAAATGAGAGCAATCCCTAAAAATAAAGATGCTAAAAAGCTGGATTTACTCAGGAGAAAGGTTTATTCGACGGCCAGCCTGCAACTGCGTCTCTCCAACCAGCAAGCATTGCTGGGGAGATATGACTTCAGTGTCTGGAACTCAGTGGCCAAATTTACAAACTCCCTGTCTCAGGAGTTGAGACAGGAATTCTTGGCCATCATGGACGAGGGCAAGGCAGTAGCCAGGGCCTCCCTATAGACCATCCTGTACACAGCTGATTCTGGCAGCCATGCACGTGAGTGTGCACACACCTAGCATGGAATGGACATGAGCAACACATCTCGAAGAATAACAGTTATGAAAGGTAGATAAGAGTTTTTTCTGATAACAAAGTACATATTTGCATGCATCAAAGGTCGGTTAATGTAAACATATAATAAAGAAGAATATTTACACTATTACTGATTATTATTTTGTGTTTAAAAAAAAAACAAAAAAACCCCATGTCTACAAGGGCTCAGTTCTCATTTACGGTTATTCTGCTCCAACAGTTAAGACTCTTTTATACTTCAAAGCATTGTAAAGTGGACTTGGTGTGAATGAGAATGAGGCCCAGAGCATCTGGTTTGTTGCAGCTTTAATCTGTACCCTATAAACTGGGTGTGTGTTTGATTCCTAAAGACTCTTATGGTATTTCATGGGGGCTCAGTGTAACAAGGGGATTGCTTCTGTTTGCCCAGTGTAGAGTCGATACACCCCATTACACAGTTGTGGAGATTCCCTGCTGAGTCAAGCAATCAGTCAGGAACTCCAGACCCCTGAGCCGGGCAGAGCAAACAATCAGTCTGTAGCCCCTGAGCCTCCTGGTTAGGACAAACACTAGTAGTTGGGGGCTCTGACCCTGTTCCCTCAGGGGGTTAAGGGGCATGGTCTTTTGGGCCAACAGTGATTGGTCAGCCTCCAGTGACTAAGTCAGCTGGACTGCCCTTGCCGTCAGGACTGTAAGGCCTAATGGTCAGAGTAAGTAAAGCAGCCCCAGCTCTCAGGGCTGTAAGGTCTAGTGGCCGGAGTCAGTGAGGCGGCCCGCTCTCAGAGTGGTATGGCCTGGTTGTCAGAATCAAGATGGCTGCCCCCTCTCTCGGAGCTGAGTGGCCCAGAAGCCAGTCGGGGAAGTGGGCTACAACCTAGGGGTGGGTAACAGCCGGGATGGGGGGACCCAGGCCCACCTTACTCCACAGTTCCCAGCCCAGGACTCTATCAGTGGCAAGGGTCTCTGCCACTGAGTCAGCAGGGATCCAGACTGAAATACTCTGAGTGTTCCAGGGTGTGTGGTTGCCTCCTCCCCCTGGGCTACTTCCTACCTTGTCCCTTGTAGTTGAGCATGAAGCATCTCTGGAGTTTCCAGGCTATTCAGCGCGGATAGCTCCCAGCAACTCTGGGTTTCCGCAGACCTCCGCCATTTTCTGGGTCTCCTCCTGGGCTTCAATGTCCCTGGTTCCCACTGTTGGAGCCTCTGGCACTTCCCGGGCTGAAGCCCACAGTGAACATCCTTCCTCCTGGGTATTTCTATGCTGCATTTTAAAACCAGTGGCAGCAAGTTTCAGAGTCCAAAGTTCATGCTACGGCACAAAACAGCACTGTAAACATTGCAGCTTGGGCGCTCAAACTTACCCCTTCCGTGGTTTCCAGAACTCAAGCTCAAGCCCAAACATCTACATGGGTGTTTTTAGTGCCATAGAACAAGCCTAAGTCTGTAGATCAGGGCTCAGAGACTCACTGCTGCAGGTTTTCAAATACAATGTAGACCAGTGGTTCCCAAACTTGTTCCGCCGCTTGTGCAGGGAAAGCCCCGGTGGGCCGGGCCGGTTTGTTTACCCGCTGCATCCTCAGGTTCGGCCAATCGCGGCTCCCAGTGGCCGCGGTTCGCTGCTCCCGGCCAATGGGAGCTGCTGGAAGCGGCGCAGGCTGAGGGATCTACTGGCCACTGCTTCCAGCAGCTCCCATTGGCCTGGAGCAGCGAACCGCGGCCACTGGGAGCCGCGAAAGGCCGAACCTGCGGACGCCGAGGGTAAACAAACCGGCCCGGCCCGCCAGGGGCTTTCCCTGCACAAGCGACAGAACAAGTTTGGGAACCACTGATGTAGACATTTCCAGAGGGCTCTACAGATGAAAAAATGAAGGTTCAGAAATGCTTAAATATTTCGCTGGAGAATTGTACGCCTCAGTTGTGGTTTCTTTAGGTTATTGAAAAAAGTAAGGTAGCCACCTAACAGTGTTTAGCCCACTGGGCCATCTTTTTGTAGGTTATTTTATTTTGAGGGTCTTTCTGTCAGTTCTGAACTGTTGGGAAATATTAGTGGAGCTTTCATAAATGGGGAGATCATATATATACATACACTGGGCCTTCCGTACATGTGTCTCTCTTTTTTTTTAATTGCAGATGGGTTTCTGCTCCGTACAACAGCACAGGCTCAGTAGCTTCAACATAGACCAACACATGGCTGAGAACCTTCAGACTCCCTCTAGATATTTCGAATTAAAGAAGAAGAAATGAATCTTGCAAACAGTGCAGCATCCAGAGACATATTTGACTGGGACTACTTTCTGTGGGAAGTTGGTTGGAAGTTACTAGCAGCTGGCTTTTTTATCTACCTGGGACTCTTTCTTCTAGCTCACTTGCTGTCGTCATGGTTCAGTGCCAGTTATCGCACTTTGTCAGGAAAGGAGAAGGCCTTCTGGAATATGTCTATAACAAGTGGCCTGTTTGCAGTTCAGAGTTGTGGAGCTGGCTTGTGGGCCTTGTTCATAGATCCAGTTTTTCAAATTGACCAAGTGCATTCGGAGCAAAAGTGGAGCTGGTTTCACTGCTTAATAGCTGCTGGCTTCTTCTTGCATGAAAATGTAGTTATTCATGTGTCTAATATTGTTTTCAGGATGTTTGATGTGTTCTCAGTGGTTCATAATTTATTTGCCTTTGGTGGGCTTCTTGGTGTGATAACAAACATAAAGTCTGGACACTATCTACCACTGATGGGACTGCTACTTGAGATGAGTGCTCCTTCAACCTGCATCTCCAATGTGCTTTTAAAAGTAATAACTTGGTGTATTTATTATTGGTGATAGAAGTTTCCATTATAAAGCTCACATTGCCTCCTGCTCAAAAAATATCTGCAAAGGAATATTGGCCTCCAAATTAAGAGATTAGTTCTGGGATCAAGGAAGAACTTTTCCATCCAAACTTGAAGTGAAATGACCATGGGAATCCTTATTTATATCATGCTAAAATAGTTAGATATTAAAAAATTTTGCCCACTTTGTAACAAAGAAAGAAAATGGAAAGATTTTTAAAAAATTACTTTACAGATTCACTAGTTGGGATCTAGTGCAGAGGACTAAAGATTAGGTGACTAAACTCTATTTTTAAAATATTTAAGACTGAAAATAGTAACATAAGACTAGCTCATCAGCTCCAACAAGCTTAATATAGACCATTCAGTTTCTGCTGGAGACTAAAGGCGTGTGCATGCTTGCTCACACATCTGAGTGTGTGTATATATATTCTATGGATGCAGAGAGGGAGAGCAGCTTTGAAGAGATCTGCCATGCTTGTAGGGAGAGAAGAAATCAGCCCTGCTTCTGAAACCGCAGTGAGTTCCAAGCGGTCTGTCTTAGTGGTTTAAGCATAAATTCTAAAATATCTGGACTCTCAAACTACAGCCACAAGCCCCGACAGGTTCACCTCAGCCCTCCTGTGATGCTTTTCATGACAACTTAAACTTGAAGGTCCTGTCTGTGCATGTAGGTGCTAGAGCAGTTAGAGTCAAGGTTTGCTTGGGAGGTGTTTGCCATAACTTCCCAGACCCTGGTAGCCCCCCTGAACTTTTGTGAGAGGTGCTTTGTTTTGATTGTCTTTCTCCCTTCAACAGGTGGCTGCACCTAAGTGATGTTGTATGCACACAGGTGGCAAAGTGGTTTAGAATTCTGCTGGACAAAAGGTGCTATATAAATGTGCAATCTCTTAGCACTCAAGAGAAAAATGATTGAGAGAATGTTTGTATGGCAGTTTACACTAAACACAACAGGAAAGCTAAATATGTCTCTTATTTATAGAAAACACTGACTGTCTTATCTTGAAGCTGCAATCTCATTTCTCTTTCTTTGTTGTTGTCTCTTCCAGATTGGCTGTGCTAATACCCTTTTTTGGAAGGCAAACCAATGGGTAAATATCCATATGTTTCACTGCCGCATGGTCCTTATTTATCACATGTGGTGGGTGTGTATTTCCCATTGGAATGATGTGGTGGAAAATCTGGGACTTTCATATTTTGTTGTCTTTTTCATGGGGTTAAGTACACTTACATTAATACTTAATCCATACTGGATGTACAGATCAACTCAGCGGCTCTTTGGTCTAGTTGATAGGAACTTTCAAAATACAGCAGTGGAAAATGGATCTTCTGGTAAATTAAATAGTGGAACATTTCAGAAGAAGAGGTTATAGTGCTGCAATAGCTGTTAGGGTAACTGGAAAATCTGTCTGGAAGAATGTGGTGCAGGTTTACTTCCAAGTCCATGAAAATAGAATTGTTTATAAGAAGTCTATGAATATATTGATCCTCTCACAGATTGCTATCAGTGTACTATACTCATTTATCAAAAGTGTTTTAAAATTGTTTGTCTATATTTAAAGTACACACACACACACACTCTTTGACTCAGTCAGGATTCATATCAATAATTTTAGCCTGAGCATAAAGTAGTAAAATCTCATTCTGGGGGAAGTGACAAATTAGTGATAAAAAGGCAAGGTATGTAAAAATCTACAGAATCATAATTTCAGTGGCAAGAGGGACTAACTGCCTACCCACTTCTCCCCTCCCTCAGCTGCCATCTCCAGGTCCTCCAGCTGGTGGAATTTTTGATAATACAACTTTGTCAGAAATGGGTCAAGTTAGGCCTTTTGAATAACATCCTTCTCCACGAACATAATAGTGACAAACCTAAAACAATTGTGTATATATCTATTTGAGAAAATATTGAAATATCAACTTTTTAAAATTATACTTTAACAGAGGGATGCATTGCTTAGATGAAAATGATATTGACCTGTGGTAATCCTAGGGAGTTTAGCCTTGACATGTAGGACTGAAAACATTTATTCATCAAAGTCATTATCTGTGTGATCTCCATCTAGGGCTCCACTGCTAGACACGTTGTCACATGGATCATCATCCACAACACACTCACGCATCTCTGTTAAGGCAGACGGCTAGCCAGACATTTGCAGGGTCGTGAGCATCTGGTCTTTGTACATGAGCTTTTGATTAGCTGAAGGAGCGCATGGTATTTTATGCATAACTGGTGTGATCGTTCCATCCTCCAAGACCCATTAGTGCCCGATAGGGGAAGACAGTTTTGGATGCGGTCAATTGTCCCAGAGCCATTCTATTGCCTGATACTTTGCCCTCTTGACAGCAGGTACAAGTGCATCCCTTGTCAATGACGCTTTTTCTCCGTTTGTCTGCTGCTTGGTAAACATCCACCAACATAGCTCTGCAAGTGTCATAATGTTGTTCTTTAAATGGTAAACTAGGCATATGAATGCCTCTAGTGTGCATTTATGACCTCATCAGTGACTGTCTCAGCCATTCTGAGCGCCTTGAGAGCAAGGAGAGAGAGACTCCGGAGTCTGAATGAAATGCCTTCCTGTAAGATAATGACAGGTTTCAGAGTAACAGCCGTGTTAGTCTGTATTCACAAAAAGAAAAGGAGTACTGTATGCATCCGATGAAGTGAGCTGTAGCTCACGAAAGCTTATGCTCAAATAAATTGGTTAGTCTCTAAGGTGCCACAAGTACTCCTTTTCTTTTTGTAAGATAATGTGGTCTTTCCAGCCATCCTTCCAGTAGTGTCACATTCTGAAAAGGTGTTGAAACTTGGCAGTGCGGCTGTTGAACAGGGCAGTAAACACCCATGTCATTTTTATTCAGTTCTGACAATGTATTTGTTCATGTGTTCCAGCTGCATAAGGAATGTTAACTGAACTGAGTGATCCCTGGGTCTAGCATGTATGGCTGGCCAGCGAGGCATGAAAAGCCGCTACCGACACATTGTGCTACCAGTAACAGCCTCTGACACGTAAGCTGCCCTATCAGAATTTGCTACATTTCCCCAATTTTTGGGCAGTGATAGTGAATTCTGAAGAAGTAGGTTCCCTCTGTCGTAATTTGCTACCTTTGAGCTTTTGTCTGGTCAGTGTAGCTAATCGTGATGGGTGGGTCACCTGTTGCAGTTTGCTACCTCTCCCCTTTCACATCATCTGATTCAGGGTACCTTTCACATCCTCTGGTCCATGGGTTACAGATTGTGACAGGGCATCACCACCCATCTCAATTAGCTACCCCTGGACAAAGGTGAAAGGTAGCAAGCCATGGTGCATATTGATGTCCTGTTACAATTTGCTACCATTTTGAAATCACCATTGTAAACATGGACTCAAAGAGAGGTATTTACAAACTTTATTATTGTAACCAGGTATATAAACAAGAACTGTTTACTTTCCATTCCAAAAAATTTTAAAAAATAAGCATCAAAATATATGTATTGATAGTTATTAACACCTTTTTTCTATACTGAAATGAACAGTAAAATTAAACTTCTCTATTACTTGTTTATATTCCAGCTGCGTTATTCCAAGAAAACTAAAATATTTCTCTTAAAAAAACAATTATATAATGTACATATTAGGTTAACATCTGAACTATGCATACTTGTTGCACCTGTACTCTTTCTTCTCATCAATTAGGTTTTCTTCATTAGTTCCCTCTGGAAGGCAAGGCATATGTTCCCTCCTCTTACAAGAGTCACACTGGATCTTTGATAAGTTCTAGATGAGAAAATGAAATTACAGAACTACCAATACTAAACATAATTTCTGTTTACTCATAACATTTATAAAATGATATTCCTTCAACATATAATCATTACTCAAGATATGACTATCAGCAGCGGTGAAAATGTTTATTACTAGAATTATTGCAAGAATCTTGATCCTTAGGCTGGTTATTACATTGGGTCTCTATGCAATAGGCTAGATGTTGAGCCATGGCTTTTGTTTTTGTACGACAGACCATCATATTCTGCTTACTTATCTGTTCCAACATACAGTGTGTGTTTCTCATACAATGTTGTGTTCTTACCATCATGCAATCTTCATTTTCTTTTCTGCAAGTGACAAAGTTGCAGCATATGCAGTACACCATGCGCTCTGAAAAATCAATACAATGTACTCAAATGATGATTACGTTGTGACCAAAACTCTAAATAGAAATGTGGAAGTAGGTTTCGCTTTTTCTTACAGTTGCTGTACATGTTTTGTGATCGTTTCTCTATTTAATGAATGGTTGCAATGACTTAGTGCTCATATATATATATATATATATATACACACTTGGTTTCATATTATCATATCAGTCTTATGCTCTGTATCACTCAATTTGCTGTGTCAGAGCTATGCAGGGTCTATGCTTCTGTCAGAGATGGCAGATGGTGAGGAGGGTCCCGTGGGTTTGTGGGATTTAGGAAAAAAGGTGCAAAAATTATGTATAATTTTACATATGGGATATGTATAAAATTATGGAATGGTGAACACCACACTATGTGAAGTTGATCAATGTGCGACGCATTTTGGCCCCAGTGTGCATTGCCAAAACTTTCAAAAATACAGTACAGTCAACCGTGGCGAGTTGCACAGTGGGATATCTATCCATGATGCACCACACTTTTAATCGATACAAGGATTTCTATATGCTCAGTGCCAATACAAGGAGTCAAATCGGCATGCGCACATGTGACATACTAACGTGGAGATTCTATGGTGATGTAACTTGAGTTAATATAAGTTTGTAATGTAGGTATGGCCTTAGGTATATGAAATGTTTGGGAGAGGTAACAGGAAAAGTATGAGGCTAGTCTAATTCATTCAAGTGTTTAGGCTCCTGCTTTTGTGGAACTAGGCCTACTGCATCCTAAAGGCTGAAGAACAAAGAGGCACATAAAAAGAAACAGTATAATTAATTTCTTGTTTTTTAATGTCATGACTTGAGGGTGTATAATTCATGATTTTGGAATTCTTGTGGTTTTCATGCTATCTTGGGGTTGTAGATGTGTTTTCACTATGTTGTGAAAGCCAAAACTATTAACTGGTTCAAAAAAGAATTTGATAATTTCCTCACAATCGGTCCATCAGTGACTATTAGCCAAGATGATGAGGGATGCAATCCCATGCTCTGAGGCTGGATGTTCCTAAACCTCTGATTGCCAGATGCTGAGAGTGGACTTCAGGGGATGGATCACTGAATGATTGCCTGTTCTGTTTATTCCCTCTGAAGCATTGGCACTGGCCATTGCTGGAAGACAGGATACTGGGCTAGATGGACCATTAGTCTCACCTACTGTGGTCGTTCTTATGTTCAGCAGTTACAGAAGATTTTTGCCCTTGAGATGGATGTAATATGAGATAGTGTACTGCTCTTATTGAATATTTGAGACTCAAGTTCTACACACAAGCAATGACGTGAAAAAGCACTTGGGGCTGGGATTGAGAGGCAAAATAACCGTTGCAAAAGGCAATCCCCTTCGGTGGATCAAATGCCAGTGAAGTTTTGACAACAGGCCAGGACATCAATCAGACTGAAAGTCACATGATCCAACAGAATAAACTTGTGTTATAAAAATAAAAAGAAAAAGTTAGAATTAAAAATCACAGTAAAAAACATAGCTAGTGCTATACTAGAATCATTGCTCAAACTCCTAGCAACTATTTACATATACATATTTTGATGACTATTTGCTATTCAAATAAAAATAGCACGATGACATGCATCTGCATAATGATAAAAAAGGTAAATGATGACGTGGTAAGAGTAATAAAAATAACATTGTAAAAGGAGCAAGCTATATTCAAAATGGATTACAAGGAAGGAGCACAATTCAGGGAATCGCAGCAGATAAGACAAATTTGTGAACTGTTATGAGACTTCATGTAGACAAACTGATAAGGGCTTCTTTTTATTTTTAAAATATGTGACACACAGTTTTTGAGGGGCTATATGTAAAATATTTCACTGAATCAAGTCTCCTGTATCACCTCAGCATGTTATATCAGATAGAGAGGAGCTATAGTGTCTCAGCATTGGGATACACTGTGCCTTTAAGAACCTAGCCCTAGGAAGCCTGTGCTGAGGCATACTGTCCTGTGCGAAGAAATAAAAAAGCCCATTTCCCCCCATCTCTATTTTTGAAAACACAGCAGGTGGCTCATCCCATTGGGGTAACTGTTACCCCCCTCTGCCCCTCCCTGTGCCAGGACTTTGCCCTCTGCCATGGTTGTGCAGCGCTGTCCCCCGAGGTGAACCCTGGCTTCTAGCCCCCCCATCCCTGATTTTCCTCTTCAGCCCCTCTCCTGCCCCTGCCTCCAGCTGCTTGACTCCACCATCCAGTAAATTTCCGCCTCCTGCTCAGGCCGTGCCTATCCCCGCCCCCTCCAATTTGCCCCCTTTTTACTCCGCCAAAGAGCATACAGCAGAATCTGATTCCAAGTAAGGGCAGAGTGAGGACAGTGGCTTCAGCAGATGTTACTGAGCGTACTCAGTTCATGTGAGCATGCTCAGTATAATGTATGTAGTAAATTCTGACAGGAAGTCTGGCACCTCATGTAGTGCTGAGTTAAAGGCTGACCATGTCGGAATGTACCTTTCTCCTGAAATTGTGCAGTATGGTATCTGGGTGTCTGGATCATTTGAGGGTATAGCTTTTGTCTCTTCAGTGAAGCAGTACTCAGTGAAGCCGGCCTTGATTTTAGTACTGGAATTAACAGTAGGTTGGGGATGCAAAAGGATATTAGAAGGTGGGCCCTAATGGGTTTAGGCAGATGAATAGGTATTTCCATAGATCTGTGCAGTGCGTGCTGTATCTCTTATTTTTTAAGTATTAATAGGGAAAAATAGGTTTCTAAAACTGATTTTATAAAACATATAGTGAACAGAATAGCTTATATTACACTCTTTTACAATTTCAAATAAAAGTATTTCCCTTTAGGAAAAAGTAAATTTCCTTCCCCTAACATTCTCCTGAGCCAGTGTAAACTGCTCAGGGGCAGGGCAGGAGCCTAGTTATATTTTATACCTCCTAAAGCATCCGGCACATCAGTGGTATTTAATGAATAACATTGTTCACCTACCAGTGTTTGCTAGCACAAAAGAACCAGAAAGAGAAGCTGATATGTATCAAAACTGAATTCTTATTTGGAAGGGAGGAGTGTTCTTCAGTATTGTTAAAAATATAGCTAGGGCATTATTTTTATTAATGTGACTTTCACCTTGGTTGTGTACCTTGAGCACTCAGATATGGGCATAATATAAGAAGCTGGATCAAATTCATTTACTTTATTTGAAGGGGGTTGGGGAGGAGGCAGAGAAGGAGGGAGGCTCAGAACTTGTTAAAGGGGAGGATAAGAGAAGTTCACCTGGTATGTATCCCTCTAAAATTATAACATCAACAAGTAAACTTATGTGTACAGAGTTACCATTTGGTCAGGTTATTGCTGTTATGCAGATATACATAGATTGCTCTCAGTTCTCTAGACCTAGACTGGTAGCATCTTTTCTTTTTAAGTTTCTTTAGCTCTGAAGGATGAGAGCTTAATCCTGCCTACAGGGCTGGCCTTACCATAAGGCAAACTGAGGCCGCTTCCTGTAACAGTTGCCAGTGGAGAACACAGCTTCTCCAAGCTGAAGTTAATAAAAATAAATCTATGCTCCACAATGACACAGGAGAGGCTGGTCGGCCTTGCAACCATCTCAATAGAGCATGAGCTGGCCCAGACTGTGGACTTTCAGGAAGCAGTTCAAATCTTTGCAACCAAGAAAGTACGGAAAGCATCACTGTGATTATTCAAACTGTTATACCAATAAAATAAAAACCAGCAGGATCTTATTAAAGGGGAAAAGGCAAAATACCACATTTATTGTGAATACAGACAGAATCATAGTAAGCAGTTAGTTATAGCTATAACATTCCATTCAATCTCATATTTATTCACACATTCATTCATACAAACACACACAGGTTCTGCAAGGTTGTTATCATAGTTACCAGCCTTAGAGTTGCTCATGCCAAGCCACTGGCCAGGTGGCCTGGACATGAGGAGGGAGCAGGGCCTTGTCAGATGCTCATCTGATGCTCCTGGAAGTTGGTTTGCAGCATCAGACCCCAAAGTTCTCACTTTCTAGAGTCCATTTTTATAGGAATTTCTTCCTATGCCAGTCTATGGGAATTGCTTCATCATGCTTTTGCTGAATCAATCAGGAGATAGCACATTCCTGACAGCTCCGTGCTGCTAGATGTTATCTTGTTCTTTGGTTCTCCCATTCTTGAGGCTGTTGGGTGGATTCCAGTGTGCCCTCCGAGGGTCCTCTGCTTATTTCCACTTGACACCTTCTTCAGCCGATGGACACTGGATTCTTAGGCTGGCACCTCCCTGATCATTCAGTTATTATCCACACCAAGCATCCATCCACATACATTCTCTATCTCTATTTTAATCACAATTGTTAATACAACAAAAGGGCGGGGAGTCTCTGGGTGCTGTTTCTGTTGTTACAGAGTATTGCTTTGAATCTCTCTCTGTGTAAATTGCTTTGAGAATAGACTCTGTCTTAGAATGTACTAATGCAATTAGGAGCTTGCAAGTTTCACACATAGAGGGAGAGAAACAGTACCAAAAACCAAGAGACCTCTTAATTAGTAATACCCTGGAATTTAAACTCTGGGGAATCAAACTCATTTGTGATTTTAATACAGAACTTCTTTAATATGATCCAACAAAACAGATAAAAATGCCAGTGTTTACTATGCAGACAAGAAAAGTTACATTTGCTGTTCAGGCATTTGAAAGTTAAGTGTTACTAAAATTTTTGAACAAGGCATTTTAAGTTGTTAGTTCTTCTTTATTGGGGGAGGTAGCAGAGCATTTCCATGAGAGGAGTAGAACAGGAAGAAGGTAGAATTGAGACCTTTCAAAGCTTTGGCCCAAGCAAGTGGGCATGGGGTGTCATTTGAGCTCCCCGTTTCAGGTGCCAAAATGTTATGGGCCGGCCCTGGCTTCTAAAATTAATTTTGTGATAATTAAAGGGACAATATCAGGTTCTTTAAGCCACAAATTTAGGTTCCATCAGTTAGAAATAATACATAATATTTCTATTCATGTTAGATTCTAAGAATTTTTTGAAAAGCAAGAACCCAAGCACGGCAGCATTTTGCCAAGGCAAGAGAACTGCAAGATGAAACTGAAACCATACTAACTATGGTTTAACCCGCTCCCCACGCTCGTTCCCAGCCAGTATCAGCAGGAAGCAGCAGATGGCCGCGCTCCAGGCAACAGCGAGAGGAGACTTGGTGAGCTGCAAAGTTGGGGGCTGGGCGGAAGGTGGAAGGGGCAGACAGGGAAAGGAGCTAAATAGTGGGGCACAGAGCTAGAGTGGGGGAAGCTAAGTGGAAGTAATGTAGGTGGGGGAGGCAGCTCCAAACTCCCCCCCCCCCAATAATGCTTGAGGGTCTCAATGCTTCCATTGGTCCAGGCTCCATCTGGTCCAGGCTCCATCACCCACCTCTCCTCTCTCTCCTCCCCTCCCACCCCCAGTTAGCCTGTTCTCCTCCACAGTCCCTCTCCAAACAACCCCCAGGCATCTTGCTCCCCCAGACTCTCTCTAGTACCCTAAATCCTCACCGATTTCCCCAGTCACCCTGCCTTCGCCAACCCCCGCTCATCCCTACCGCAGCAGGGCCAGATTAACTTTTTGTGGGCCTGGCACCAAACATATTTGCGGGCCCCCATGGGGCAAGTTGCAGGGGGTGGGATGGTCAGCCTCCAGAGTGAAGGGCAGGCTGGGGGCAGTAAGGCACAGCACGGCGAGAGCAGCCCCGCTCTGCGCAGCCAGCAGGAGTGCACTGTTTACGAACCTGCAACTGCCAGACACACACTGGCCTGTCCATCCCTGTGCTGCCAGCATGCCCCTTCCCTTTGAGGGCAGGTCCGCACCACATCACCCCCCTGCCCAGGGCCCCCCCCTTATGCCCAGGGCCCCCTCACCCAGAGACCTCTACCACAGATCTCTATGCCCAGCCCCCACCCCTCCCAGAGACCTCCCGGCTGGCCTCCCACTACAACTGTACAGCACTCTGCACACCACACCACTCGCCCAGCACCCCCTGCCCATAGACCTCCCCACTGCCCACCACCTTCCTCACAGTCCCACCATCACAGCTGCACAGCACCCCATATTCCTGAGGGGATTCTCCACCAAAAAATTAAAAATTCTGTGCACAATATTTTAAAATTCTGAAAATTTTATTTGTCAATAAATAAATGTGGAGGCTCCAACATGGCAGTAGGGAGCACAGGCCACTGGTTGCATGAGGCGGGAGAATACCCTACAGCCTTCCTCCATACCACCTCAGGACAGGGACTCAGCAGTGAGGCTGCACCTGACCCTGACACAGTGCAAGGGCCAGGCGTGCCCCAGAAACGCGCTGGGGCCCTGCCCCCCTGTGCCAGGCGCACCAGATGTGGGTGAGCAGACTCAGCCCAGCAGCAGGATCCAAGTGCAGAGGGACTTAGTGTGGGGGGATCCAGGTGGGGGTAAGAGAGTTCTCTGTGGGCAATCTGGGTGTGGGTGGCTCAGTGGGAGATCTGGATGCACAGAAGCTCATTGGGGGGTTCCAGGTGCAGGGGCAATGGGACTTTGCAGGGGATCCAGGTGAAGGTATTTGGGGCTCAGCAGGGGGGTCGAGGTGCAGGGGAGGTGGGGTTCATTTGGGTGGGAGTCCAGGGAGAGGTCGTTGAGGCTCATCAGGGAGGTACAGATGCAGGGGAGGTGGCGCTTTTCAGGGTGAGAGTTCAATGGGCCTGCTTAACAAGGGAGCTTGTTTCCAGATGTAATTGGCTAGTCCTGAATAATCTTCCATCAGATAAACTTTACTGAGGAACAAAGCACCTCATCCGTATCTCAAAATCAGCTTTTGTTGCAGTGATCTTTTAGCACAAAATGCCAAAGATAGTTGAATGCACTTAATTTCTCCTGAGGAACCAACTTAATTTGGTAAATAAAATTTGTCACAGTATGTTGCCAACTGGTGGGATTTTATAGTCTCTCTCAATACTAGATGTTTTTTTTAAAGTCCAGCACCTACATTTGTGTGATTCACATTGTAATTAAAAAAAAAAAAAAAAGTTTATACCCCTATGGTTGGGAAGTAAAGCCTGAAAGTGTGATTCCAAGTGTAACCCAGTCGGTCAAGGGGATGCCATATGCTGGGCTCCAGCTTCCCCCCTGCCCCCACTTCCCCTATCCCCTTTTCTTCCCCATCCCATGCCCCTTCCCCACCACTCCATCTCCTCCCCAGGCTTGGAAACTGCCCCCCCAGCACGACCCAGGGGAGCGGGTTGGGGCCAGGTCACTCCACTTCCTGCTGCCCAGTGATTGCAGGGCAGGCCCGACCCCGCGCTCATGGGGCGGTGGGAAGTGGAGTGACCCGACCCCAGCCCGCTCTGCTCTGCTCCCCTGGCTCGGGATTGGGGGGGGGGGGGCGAACCGCCCCCCAGCACTCACCGGTGGCGCAGCTGGGAGCTGGCGGAGCGGAGCAGGCTGGGGCCGGGTCGCTCCACTTACTGCCCCTCAGTGAGTGCACGCCCGACACCGGCTGCAGTCCTCAGGGGAAGGACTCGAGTGGGCCTGCGGCGGAGCAGGGGTAGGAAGAGGCCGGGCGGGGGCGGAGCAGGGGTGGGGGCAGCTTTCCTGGCCGTCTCAGCCGGCCGGGGGATCGGGCTGGCCGGGGCCCCTTCTGACTCTGGGCCCGGCGCCATGGTGCCACTGGTGCCGTGGTAAACCCGGTACTGCACCCCAGTCCTGCTTCTGCAGGGCACGTTGGAGACTATCCTGCCGCATCCCCACCCTGCCGGGGCCGGTGAGGGAAATCTGTCATTCTATGGCCGGTGAGAAATGTCCCACACCAAGCTGCACAAAACCAAGACGTGGGTCCCTTCATATACCGCAGTCGAGGCACGATACCGCCAACACACGCGTGACACACTATTGCTGGGCAGGACAGTCACACGTCCTGCCCACAGCGGGGTATTGGAGAGGTGGCGGTCTCTCCCTCGGTTCCAGCTTCCACGTTTCTCTCCGGGGCTCTAGCTGGGCTCAGGATGGCTTTACAGCGGACATGTTTTTGCATCCTACAGCCTGCGGCTGCCAATGACAACACAAAAAGAAAAGGAGGACTTGTGGCACCTTAGAGACTAACCAATTTATTTGAGCATAAGCTTTCAACACACTCCACCATGACAACACACTCCACCATGCAACGTTTCTCACGCCTCTGTACGGGGCGGGGGGGGGGGGGGCGATCGCCCTCTTGCTCAGTGCAACGCGAAAGTTGGCTGCAGCAGCAAGGCAGAGTGTGGCCTGACCCCCTCCTGCGCTGCAGAATTAAGATCCAAGGAGAACTGTGAACAACCCCAGAGTCCGGCTTGCCAGTGCGGGTTATTTCGTGCGCTCCACTCCCCCCGGGGCAGGAGCTACAGTTTACGTCGGGCGGAAACAGGGTGGGGCAGGAAAAGCGATAAATGTAACACTATTCTGGGTGCAGGGGTCTCTTCTTTCTGCGGTGCTGAACTAGGGCTCCACGCTGTTGCATTTCCATTCTAGGGGGCAGCTACTTCTGCATAAAAGGTGGAAGAAGGAGCCCGGACTTTTCGGCTGATTGTAGCTGTTGAACACAAGACAGGAAAGCGCAGAGGCTGCGGGGAGGAACTGCAGAGTAACTGAAGCAGACCAGCCAGTAAGTAGCATTACTGTTTCTTCTTGTGAGGAGGGGGAGGAAATGGGGATGAGACAGCGTTAACTAACTGCTGGTTTTGCTTAAATGCTGAGAAAACATCCTACTTCCAGGAGAGGCTATTGTATGAAGTCAGGGGAATTTCACACAGCCTGTGAACCACCATATTTAGAGGGCTGTATGTAGCTGGGGAGGGGTGAGGAGGTGTTTGTCTTTTTTTGTGGGGAGTTGAGAGTGGAAAGTTTCTGTTGCTTTCTCCTTCACCCTTGTAACTATGCTGATGTTAATGGCCTGATTCTCCACTTCCTTATACGTTGCCTATTTATATACAGGAGAATGTTACCGGAGTCAGGAACTGCTCAGTCAACCACACATAGGGTGACCGGACATTCTGATTTTATAGGTTTCAGAGTAACAGCCGTGTTAGTCTGTATTCGCAAAAAGAAAAGGAGTACTTGTGGCACCTTAGAGACTAACCAATTTATTTGAGCATGAGCTTTTGTGAGCTACAGCTCACTTCATCAGATGCATGCCATGGAAACTGCAGCAGACTTTATATATACACAGAGAATATGAAAAAATACCTCCTCCCACCCCATTGTCCAGCTGGTAATAGCTTATCTAAAGTGATCATCAGGTGGGCCATTTCCAGCACAAATCCAGGTTTTCTCACCCTCCACCCCCCCACACAAATTCACTCTCCTGCTGGTGATAGCCCATCCAAAGTGACAACTCTTTACACAATGTGCATGATAATAAAGTTGGGCCATTTCCTGCACAAATCCAGGTTCTCTCACCCCCTCACCCCCCTCCCAAAAACCACACACACAAACTCACTATCCGGCTGGTAATAGCTCATCCAAAGTGACCATTCTCCCTACAATGTGCATAATTAAGGTGGGCCATTTCCAGCACAAATCCAGGTTTTCTCACATCTCCCCCACCCCCATACACACACAAACTCACTCTCCTGCTGGTAATAGCTCATCCAAACTGACCACTCTCCAAGTTTAAATCCAAGTTAAACCAGAACATCTGGGGGGGGTAGGAAAAAACAAGAGGAAATAGGCTACCTTGCATAATGACTTAGCCACTCCCAGTCTCTATTTAAGCCTAAATTAATAGTATCCAATTTGCAAATGAATTCCAATTCAGCAGTTTCTCGCTGGAGTCTGGATTTGAAGTTTTTTTGTTTTAAGATAGCGACCTTCATGTCTGTGATTGCGTGACCAGAGAGATTGAAGTGTTCTCCGACTGGTTTATGAATGTTATAATTCTTGACATCTGATTTGTGTCCATTTATTCTTTTACGTAGAGACTGTCCAGTTTGACCAATGTACATGGCAGAGGGGCATTGCTGGCACATGATGGCATATATCACATTGGTGGATGTGCAGGTATACGAGCCTCTGATAGTGTGGCTGACGTTATTAGGCCCTGTGATGGTGTCCCCTGAATAGATATGTGGGCACAATTGGCAACGGGCTTTGTTGCAAGGATAAGTTCCTGGGTTAGTGGTTCTGTTGTGTGGTATGTGGTTGTTGGTGAGTATTTGCTTCAGGTTGCGGGGCTGTCTGTAGGCAAGGACTGGCCTGTCTCCCAAGATTTGTGAGAGTGTTGGGTCATCCTTTAGGATAGGTTGTAGATCCTTAATAATGCGTTGGAGGGGTTTTAGTTGGGGGCTGAAGGTGACGGCTAGTGGCATTCTGTTATTTTCTTTGTTAGGCCTGTCCTGTAGTAGGTAACTTCTGGGAACTCTTCTGGCTCTATCAATCTGTTTCTTTACTTCTGCAGGTGGGTATTGTAGTTGTAAGAAAGCTTGACAGAGATCTTGTAGGTGTTTGTCTCTGTCTGAGGGGTTGGAGCAAATGCGGTTGTATCGCAGAGCTTGGCTGTAGACGATGGATCGTGTGGTGTGGTCAGGGTGAAAGCTGGAGGCATGCAGGTAGGAATAGCGGTCAGTAGGTTTCCGGTATAGGGTGGTGTTTATGTGACCATTGTTTATTAGCACTGTATTGTCCAGGAAGTGGATCTCTTGTGTGGACTGGACCAGGCTGAGGTTGTTGGTGGGATGGAAATTGTTGAAATCATGGTGGAATTCCTCAAGGGCTTCTTTTCCATGGGTCCAGATGATGAAGATGTCATCAATATAGCGCAAGTAGAGTAGGGGCTTTAGGGGACGAGAGCTGAGGAAGCATTGTTCTAAATCAGCCATAAAAATGTTGGCATACTGTGGGGCCATGCGGGTACCCATAGCAGTGCCGCTGATCTGAAGGTATACATTGTCCCCAAATGTGAAATAGTTATGGGTAAGGACAAAGTCACAAAGTTCAGCCACCAGGTTAGCCGTGACATTATCGGGGATAGTGTTCCTGACGGCTTGTAGTCCATCTTTGTGTGGAATGTTGGTGTAGAGGGCTTCTACATCCATAGTGGCCAGGATGGTGTTATCAGGAAGATCACCGATGGATTGAAGTTTCCTTAGGAAGTCAGTGGTGTCTCGAAGGTAGCTGGGAGTGCTGGTAGCGTAGAGAAGCCCTTGAGGAATTCCACCATGATTTCAACAATTTCCATCCCACCACCAACCTCAGCCTGGTCCAGTCCACACAAGAGATCCACTTCCTGGACAATACAGTGCTCTACAGCCAAGCTCTGCGATACAACCGCATTTGCTCCAACCCCTCAGACAGAGACAAACACCTACAAGATCTCTGTCAAGCTTTCTTACAACTACAATACCCACCTGCAGAAGTAAAGAAACAGATTGATAGAGCCAGAAGAGTTCCCAGAAGTTACCTACTACAGGACAGGCCTAACAAAGAAAATAACAGAACGCCACTAGCCGTCACCTTCAGCCCCCAACTAAAACCCCTCCAACGCATTATTAAGGATCTACAACCTATCCTAAAGGATGACCCAACACTCTCACAAATCTTGGGAGACAGGCCAGTCCTTGCCTACAGACAGCCCCGCAACCTGAAGCAAATACTCACCAACAACCACATACCACACAACAGAACCACTAACCCAGGAACTTATCCTTGCAACAAAGCCCGTTGCCAATTGTGCCCACATATCTATTCAGGGGACACCATCACAGGGCCTAATAACGTCAGCCACACTATCAGAGGCTCGTATACCTGCACATCCACCAATGTGATATATGCCATCATGTGCCAGCAATGCCCCTCTGCCATGTACATTGGTCAAACTGGACAGTCTCTACGTAAAAGAATAAATGGACACAAATCAGATGTCAAGAATTATAACATTCATAAACCAGTCGGAGAACACGTCAATCTCTCTGGTCACGCAATCACAGACATGAAGGTCGCTATATTAAAACAAAAAAACTTCAAATCCAGACTCCAGGGAGAAACTGCTGAATTGGAATTCATTTGCAAATTGGATACTATTAATTTAGGCTTAAATAGAGACTGGGAGTGGCTAAATCATTATGCAAGGTAGCTGTCATAAATGTAAAGGGAAGGGTAAACCCCTTTAAAATCCCTCCTGGCCAGGGGAAAGCTCCTCTCACCTGTAAAGGGTTAAGAAGCTAAAGGTAACCTTGCTGGCACCTGACCAAAATGACCAATGAGGAGACAAGATACTTTCAAAAGCTGGGAGGAGGGAGAGAAACAAAGGGTCTGTGTCTGTCTGTATGCTGGTTTCTGCCAGGGATAGACCAGGAATGGAGCCTTAGAACTTTTAGTAAGTAATCTAGCTAGGTATGTGTTAGATTATGATTTCTTTAAATGGCTGAGAAAAGAATTGTGCTGAATAGAATAACTATTTCTGTCTGTGTATCTTTTTTGTAACTTAAGGTTTTGCCTAGAGGGGTTCTCTATGTTTTTGAATCTAATTACCCTGTAAGATATCTACCATCCTGATTTTACAGGGGGGATTTCTTTATTTCTATTTACTTCTATTTTTTATTAAAAGTCTTCTTGTAAAACACTGAATGCTTTTTCATTGTTCTCAGATCCAAGGGTTTGGGTCTGTGGTCACCTATGCAAATTGGTGAGGCTTTTTATCCAACATTTCCCAGTAAAGGAGGGGTGCAAGTGTTGGGAGGATTGTTTATTGTTCTTAAGATCCAAGGGTCTGGGTCTGTAGTCACCTAAGCAAATTGGTGAGGCTTTCTACCAAACCTTGTCCAGGAAGTGGGGTGCAAGGTTTTGGGAAGTATTTTGGGGGGAAGGACGTGTCCAAACAGCTCTTCCCCAGTAACCAGTATTAGTTTGGTGGTGGTAGCGGCCAGTCCAAGGACAACGGGGGGGAATATTTTATACCTTGGGGAAGTTTTGATCTAAGCTGGTAAAGATAAGCTTAGGAGGTTTTTTCATGCAGGTCCCCACATCTGTACTCTAGAGTTCAGAGTGGGGGAGGAACCTTGACAGTAGCCTATTTCCTCTTGTTTTTTCCTACCCCCCCCCCCCAGATGTTCTGGTTTAACTTGGATTTAAACTTGGAGAGTGGTCAGTTTGGATGAGCTATTACCAGCAGGAGAGTGAGTTTGTGTGTGTATGGGGGTGGGGGAGATGTGAGAAAACCTGGATTTGTGCTGGAAATGGCCCACCTTAATTATGCACATTGTAGGGAGAATGGTCACTTTGGATGAGCTATTACCAGCAGGATAGTGAGTTTGTGTGTGTGGTTTTTGGGAGGGGGGTCAGGGGGTGAGAGAACCTGGATTTGTGCAGGAAATGGCCCAACTTTATTATCATGCACATTGTGTAAAGAGTTGTCACTTTGGATGGGCTATCACCAGCAGGAGAGTGAATTTGTGTGGGGGGGTGGAGGGTGAGAAAACCTGGATTTGTGCTGGAAATGGCCCACCTGATGATCACTTTAGATAAGCTATTACCAGCTGGACAATGGGGTGGGAGGAGGTATTTTTTCATATTCTCTGTGTATATATAAAGTCTGCTGCAGTTTCCACGGCATGCATCTGATGAAGTGAGCTGTAGCTCACGAAAGCTCATGCTCAAATAAATTGGTTAGTCTCTAAGGTGCCACAAGTACTCCTTTTCTGATTTTATAGGGGCAGTCCCGATTTTGGGGTCTCTTTCTTATATAGGGTCCTTTAACTCTCCACCCCCTGTCCCGATTTTTCATCCTAACCATACACCTCTTTGGGAACAGCTGTAGTGTAGTAAACTACTCAGTGTAGTAATGTGCTACCAGTAGCAGTTATTGATGTGTATAGATTGTAAGAAACTGCTCTTGCTGTAAACTGCTACTGATGTAACAAATGCCTACAGGTAGCAGTTCCTTGCACTGTAGTGTATGTGAAATTGCTACAGGTAGAAAAGTGCTATCTGTAGCAATTATTGATAGGTTTAGATTGTAAGAAACAGCTTTTGTAAAAAGATGCTACTTCCCTCATAGGTCATGTTTTCTAGACCTTACTTTTTTTCCCCCCCTCTTCTCTGGACTTTCTCCAATTTGTCCACATCTTTCCTGAAATGTGGCACCCCGAACTGGACACAATACCTAATCCGCGCAGAGTAGAGCGGACGTCCCAGAGTGATGTTCTGTTTTTTTTGCAGCAGCGTTACACTGTTCACTCATTCAGGTTGTAGTCCACTAGGACCCCTAGATCCCTTTCCACAGTACTCATGTTCAGTTTGTGGTCCACTATGACCTGCAGATCCCTTTCCCCAGTACTCCTTCCTAGGTTATCATTCATAAACTTTGTAAGTGTACTCTCTATTACATATCTCAATCATTGATTAAGATTTTGAATAGAAACATATCTCAATCATTGATTAAGATTTTGAATAGAAACATATCTCAATCATTGATTAAGATTTTGAATAGAAACCTATCCAGAACTGATTCCTGGAGAACCCTACTTGTTATCCCCTTTCAGCCTGACTCAGCCCTTTCAGCCTGTGAATCACTGATAACTACTGTTGGAACTGTTTTCCCAACTAGTTTTGCACCAGTCTTATTTTAGCTCCATCTAGGTTGCATTTCCGTAGTTTGTTTATGAGAAGGTCATGGGAGACTGTATCAAAAGACTCACTAAAGGCAAGAGAGACCATGTCGACCACTCTCCTCCCACCCCCTCCACCCCCCCCCAATCCACAAGACTTGTTACACTGTTAAACAAAGCTATCAGGTTGCTTTTACATGTGAGACTTCTTGAATTAGCTACACCAGATGGCCTTTTTAGCAAAGTAGAACCTGTCACTGCTGCAGGTAGTGTTGTACCAATAAAATAAAAACCAGCAGGATCTTATTAAAGGGAAAAAGGCAAAATACCACATTTATTGTGAATACAGAAAGAATCATAGTAAGCAGTTAGTTATAGTTATAACATTCCATTCAGTCTCAAATTTATTCTCACATTCATTCATACAAACACACACACACACACACACACACACAGGTTCTGCAAGGTTGTTATCATAGTTACCAGCCTTAGAGTTGCTCATGCCAAGCCACTGGCCAGGTGGCCTGGACATGAGGAGGGAGCAGGGCCTTGTCAGATGCTCATCTGATGCTCCTGGAAGTTGGTTTGCAGAATCAGACCCCAAAGTTCTCACTTTTTAGAGTCTATTTTTATAGGAATTTCTTCCTATGCCAGTCTATGGGAATTGCTTCATCATGCTGTTGCTGAATCAATCAGCAGATAGCACATTCCTGACGGCTCCAAGATGTTATCTTGTTCTTTGGTTCTCCCATTCTTGAGGCTGTTGGGTGGATTCCAGTCTGCCCTCCGGGTGGGGTCCTCTGGTTATTTCCACTTGACACCTTCTTCAGCCGATGGACACTGGATTCTTAGGCTGGCACCTCCCTGATCATTCAGTTATTATCCACACCAAGCATCCATCCACATACATCCTCTATCTCTATTTTAATCACAATTGTTAATACAACAAAAGGGTGGGGAGTCTCTGGGTGCTGTTTCTGTTGTTAGAGTATTGCTTTGAGTCTCTCTCTCTTGTGAATTGCTTTGAGAACAGACTCTGTCTTAGAATGTACTAACACAGTTAGCAGCTTGCAAGTTTCACACATAGAGGGAGAGAAACAATACCAAAAACCAAGAGACCTCTTAATTAGTAATACCCTGGAATTTAAACTCTGGGGAATCAAACTCATTTGTGATTTTAATACAGAACTTCTTTAATATGATCCAACATAATCCCCCTTTTGACACTAAGATTTATAATCGTCAGTGTCACTTTCTATATAGCCTGTTAAAGAGAAAGTACTGTGAGGCAATTTGAGTTTGTGATTCCAATTCATGCCACATACATGATCCTAGTGATGTATCTTTACTACAAGGTTCTGGGGAAACAGGCAAGGTGAGGCACACCCACTTTTGAGGAGTCCATTCGGTACAACCTCTAGTGTCCAATAGCTTCCCTCCCTCCCCAGCCCACTGGCTCAAGGTCCAGGGTAGCCAAAAGGATCCCATGTGTAATATGGGGAGTGGGTTAACCTTCAATACCTTTGCCTCCAGGGACTGTTGGTGTGCAATTTTGACAACAATTTCTCCCATTAACAAGTCTGGTTTACAATATTGGAAACATATTGCATCCATTCCTATTGATAAGTGTCAAACAATGATCTCTTTCTTTTTTAACAAATGCATCAAACCCTTAATATTTCCCAATATGACCCAGAACATTTTGTGTTCCAAAGTAGCTAGTGCAGGTATCTGCATTTCAGTGCATCCCATAGCTATGGCTGTGTAGTTTCCTATTTCTAATATTTTTTTTTTCTTATGGATAAGCCATGTGGTAGTATTAAGCCATTACTAAAGATTCCATTGGCCTTTTAGGTTACCCAGACCAATTTGGACCAAGTCTACATTGGCATGTACTTGTTTTTGTATCAGGCTGTCCTGTAGCTGGGACAGAAAGCTTAATTTATTTTTAAGTTCCTGCAGGTCTTCAGTATTTTTTTTTTTAAACACACAACAGTGCTAGCAACAAGACAAAACACAAGACAAAACATAGAACACAAAACACAATTTCTATTGTGACAGTAGATTCATGGTATTGGGTTGCTTTTCAGCTGGCATCAGCTTTTCCTGATTTTCTGAAAGACAAAAAGAACATGTTTCTACCCCTTTTGGGGTGGCAGATTATTGCTTAAAATATTTCTTTTACAAATACCCTTGCTGATTGCAGGCAAAACAGAGAAATTGCCCCCATATTTTCCTGTTTTTGTTCTATAGGCAGGCCAGGTTTCAATGGCTTTTATCTTTTAAGGGTTATGGGGAAATTATCCTACTGTTTAGTCATTAAATCCCTGAGTTTTCCTTCTTATACAGCAGACCAAGTTTATAATGTTTTTCCTGCTGTGTTAAGCTTTAAGTTTTATTTACAGGTAATAACTGAGAAGCATCATTACCATACGACCTTAAAGGATTTTTCCAAAAATCATACACACTATACGTTGTTACAAGGATACTTATTATCATTAAATTTATTAAAATTATCTTGTTATCCCATGCCTTTTATTTAGACAATTTGTTTGCTGACCAGGTATGTCCTTTATCTGCAGCTCCTTTGTGCTGCTAGTTCTTTCCTTCCTTTATCATTTAGGTAATTTGCATTTTCACAGAAACTTCCTGCTTTTGGATTTAAAGCCATCAGCAGCTCAGAGACTCTATCTTAAAAGGGACACAATCAACTTTCACCAGAGTTTTGATTACTTTTAACTTCTGCTTCCAAAACACACAGCAATCTGAAAAAGAAAACCCAACCTATTGTGGCTCCCTTTGGAGCCCTAATAGCATTTTAATTAAGTAGCATGGTATGTTTGCATTTCTTTTGCCCCTTCTACAATATACCCTGCACATGTTCTGGGGCAAATGCACATTCCTTCCATAGTTTAACTTCTATAACATTATCCAGATCCATTTTTACATAAGGTGTCACTATTTCTTTTTTTGCTTACAGAGTTTTCATGTACCTTTATCAAAGTGACAGTCTGATTACTCAGAGCCATTTTAAGACTCAGTGTTTCTAACATTGCTCCTTTTTGTTTTGTGCACGTCACCCCTGCTGTTGCTTCAGAGAGGCACTGTCTTTTTTAATTTTTTTTTTTTACTACAACTCTCATCTGCTATTTTGTTACAAAAACAAACAAAAAACAAACAAAAAGAATCCAAAAAAAAATTTTTTTTTATATTCTCCTGATTTTGACTGCCCTGCTGCAGCCACAACTTAAAAACATTTTAAATTTTGTAAAGCATTGAGTTACCTTTTAAGGGTTAAATGCCAAATCCCAAAGCCAAACAACACTAATTACCTGTGTCTAGCAAAAAGGTCTGTCAGTTTTGCAACTTTGAATTAAAGAGTCAAATGGATTTTTAGTGGCATTAACAAAAACAAAACTAACTGGTCCTTAGAACTTTACATATTTACACACACACAGACAGATACATACACATTTTCTTTTCCTTAACATCCCTTCCACACTGCTCTGTTTTTTACATCTTACATTCCCTTTATACATTTGAGGCAGTTAAGTTCCAATAGAACCCTCTTATGTTCTTTTAGCAAATTTGACTAAATTGTCCAGTAAAATGATTTTAATCAGATAGTTTATTTTTGCCTGGCTAATTTACGGACATTCCTTTGGAAAAGGGCCCATTTTCTTTCAGAATGGCTGCAAAGAAACCAAGAATGCTCTAACACTTTTCCTTTTTAACATTTTCGGTTAAAAGTTGTTTGGGTGAAATACAAAGTTTAACTGCTTAATTCCCTCCAGCCTCTGCAGAGTTAACTTTTTTTTTTTTTTACTCTCTTTTCTCTTTGTAATTATGCCTGGGGGTGCCGTACATAGGACCTTCTCCCCCTTTACCTGCCTCCCTCCAGCCTCTGCAGAGTTAACTTTTTCACTCTTTTTGTATTCCTGGAGTGCCTCTTTCACTATTTTCAGCTGGCTTTGGATATTTGTAGCCAGCACCTTCCAATTGTCTGCTCCCTTTTCCATTTGTGCCTTTTCCTCTTTACATGAAGACAAGCGGAGGGAAGAATCCTTACATGCCTCCCACAACAACCAAATTGCTGCTGCATCTCTTTTGGCAGCACTAGAAGGTTTGTATATGAGGATATACTGAGCCAATCTATCCTCTAGGTCCGAAATAGTGCAGACATCAGCTAGGCCTTGTTTAGTCCAAGGACTGTGCCCAAATTTTTGAAGGATTTGTTTAAAAGGTGTAATTTCTTTAACAAAAGGTGAGGTTGGAGTTCCTTCTGACTCCATTCCTCCCTCTAGTACTGGCTTACCCTGTTTTCTTTTAAACATCTTAACATGGATATTTCAATCTCTTTGTCACTGCTGGTATTACTTAGCAAGTGACACAGCCTAGATTCTGAAATCATAGCTTAATCTATGCGTTTTTCCCCTGCTACCTTCCCGGAGGCCCGCAGGTCCCCTGCTACCTTCCCGGAGGCCCGCAGGTCCCCTGCTACCTTCCCGGAGGCCCGCAGGTCCCCTGCTACCTTCCCGGAGGCCCGCAGGTCCCCTGCTACCTTCCCGGAGGCCCGCAGGTCCCCTGCTACCTTCCCGGAGGCCCGCAGGTCCCCTGCTACCTTCCCGGAGGCCCGCAGGTCCCCTGCTACCTTCCCGGAGGCCCGCAGGTCCCCTGCTACCTTCCCGGAGGCCCGCAGGTCCCCTGCTACCTTCCCGGAGGCCCGCAGGTCCCCTGCTACCTTCCCGGAGGCCCGCAGGTCCCCTGCTACCTTCCCGGAGGCCCGCAGGTCCCCTGCTACCTTCCCGGAGGCCCGCAGGTCCCCTGCTACCTTCCCGGAGGCCCGCAGGTCCCCTGCTACCTTCCCGGAGGCCCGCAGGTCCCCTGCTACCTTCCCGGAGGCCCGCAGGTCCCCTGCTACCTTCCCGGAGGCCCGCAGGTCCCCTGCTACCTTCCCGGAGGCCCGCAGGTCCCCTGCTACCTTCCCGGAGGCCCGCAGGTCCCCTGCTACCTTCCCGGAGGCCCGCAGGTCCCCTGCTACCTTCCCGGAGGCCCGCAGGTCCCCTGCTACCTTCCCGGAGGCCCGCAGGTCCCCTGCTACCTTCCCGGAGGCCCGCAGGTCCCCTGCTACCTTCCCGGAGGCCCGCAGGTCCCCTGCTACCTTCCCGGAGGCCCGCAGGTCCCCTGCTACCTTCCCGGAGGCCCGCAGGTCCCCTGCTACCTTCCCGGAGGCCCGCAGGTCCCCTGCTACCTTCCCGGAGGCCCGCAGGTCCCCTGCTACCTTCCCGGAGGCCCGCAGGTCCCCTGCTACCTTCCCGGAGGCCCGCAGGTCTGGTTAACCTAATAGAAATGCCTAGCTCACTAGAGCTGGCGGTGTGCACACCAATATTTACAATAACTGAGGTTTTTTACCAATATTCCCCCTTTCGCAATTCTCCACCAAAACGTTGTACCAATAAAATAAAAACCAGCAGGATCTTATTAAAGGGAAAAAGGCAAAATACCACATTTATTGTGAATACAGAAAGAATCATAGTAAGCAGTTAGTTATAGTTATAACATTCCATTCAGTCTCAAATTTATTCTCACATTCATTCATACAAACATACACACACACACACACACAGGTTCTGCAAGGTTGTTATCATAGTTACCAGCCTTAGAGTTGCTCATGCCAAGCCACTGGCCAGGTGGCCTGGACATGAGGAGGGAGCAGGGCCTTGTCAGATGCTCATCTGATGCTCCTGGAAGTTGGTTTGCAGAATCAGACCCCAAAGTTCTCACTTTTTAGAGTCTATTTTTATAGGAATTTCTTCCTATGCCAGTCTATGGGAATTGCTTCATCATGCTGTTGCTGAATCAATCAGCAGATAGCACATTCCTGACGGCTCCAAGATGTTATCTTGTTCTTTGGTTCTCCCATTCTTGAGGCTGTTGGGTGGATTCCAGTCTGCCCTCCGGGTGGGGTCCTCTGGTTATTTCCACTTGACACCTTCTTCAGCCGATGGACACTGGATTCTTAGGCTGGCACCTCCCTGATCATTCAGTTATTATCCACACCAAGCATCCATCCACATACATCCTCTATCTCTATTTTAATCACAATTGTTAATACAACAAAAGGGCGGGGAGTCTCTGGGTGCTGTTTCTGTTGTTACAGAGTATTGCTTTGAGTCTCTCTCTCTGTGAATTGCTTTGAGAACAGACTCTGTCTTAGAATGTACTAACACAATTAGCAGCTTGCAAGTTTCACACATAGAGGGAGAGAAACAGTACCAAAAACCAAGAGACCTCTTAATTAGTAATACCCTGGAATTTAAACTCTGGGGAATCAAACTCATTTGTGATTTTAATACAGAACTTCTTTAATATGATCCAACAGTAATACTATCTTACAGATAGGAATTTCTCACATACATATAGCTAATAAGGGCAGGGTGAAGGGCAGTGGCTTCAGCAGATGAACTGAGCATGCTCAGGACCCGTAGCTGGTACAGTAGGATGCAAAGCAGTTTACTACACTATACCCGAAGTAAGCAATCTGGCAGCGGCAGAGCCAAACCCCCCCCCCCCCCAAATACAGTACAGTACTGTGTTAAATGTGAACTACTGGAAAAAAAGGGGAGACTTTAAAAAAAAAATTTTGACAAGATAAGGAAACTTTCTTTGCTTGTTTCATTTAAATTAAGATGGTCGACGGCAGCATTTTTCTTCTGTATCGTAAAGTTTCAAAGCTGTATTAAGTCAATGTTCAGTTGTAAGCTTTTGAAAGTAAGAACATAGCGTTTTGTTCAGAGTTATGAACAACCTCCATTCCTGAGGTGTTTGTAATTCTGGTGTCTACTATATATCTGTGCAGAGTGAGTGTAAAATTCTAGCAACTTAGAATTCTTAACTCTCTTACTGTTTCAGAATGCAAGGCAGTGGGAAGGAAGGGCCCTTGGGGTTGCTCTGGTGTAAAGGAGAGCAGAATCAGGCCCCCTGAGAATATAAATAAGCAATATTCCTTTGCTCTCTAGCTATAAGACTGCCATCCTCCTTTTCTGTTATTTATTATATTGGGGTGCAGGAAAGGCAGGCATCTTTACAGAAGCTTTTTACCTATACTGCTAACTATCCATATGGCTTCCTCTTCTGCCTCCCACCAGAGCTGCCAGTCAAACTGTGTGAAATTAGATACTCTCTGGGCAGTTCTTCCCCTGGCCACATTGACAGGATGTGCTGTGTCCAGCGGTTATGGCAATCTTGTCCAATACGTCAGCAAAATGGACCTGTGCTTATGGATACTTTAAAACAAAAACATAATAAAATGTTCATCTTCTTTAAACCATACCACGTGGAGGGCATTTTAATTAACTTTATGCCCCCAAGCTTAAAAATTCGGGACGATACAATTAATAATAATTGTGATGCTGGGGTGGACAATAAAGAGGTTGTTTCTCTATGTCCTTAATTAGCTTCAGGAATAAAAGATCTTTTTAGAATGTGGTCTAATTCTGTTCAGAAGTTGACCATGCAATTTTGTTCACAAGATGATCCTACAAGCCTTTACTCATGCATTTACTAGACTATCATTTTGTAGAATTATGTTCTGTTTTTTGGTGTCTGATATTCCAAATTGCAAGCAAAACAACACTGTTGGGATTCCCTCCGAGACCTTTTCCACTCGACTGATTCAGAACACTTCAGTTCTGCAAGAACACTTTTATCCAGTTCTGTGGAATCCAAAAACTCAGTCCAGATCAGGACTCGTTACTAAGGTTTCTCTATTGGCATTTCGGAAATCTGTACCTGAGGTGATCAGACTCAGATGTAATGGGGCAGGTTAGGGTGCATCACAACTCCAAAGTACATAGTTATAAATCAGATTATATACATATTCTAAAACAGACTAACACATGCATTATATTCTACATTGTATCACATGCTTTATAATTGGCTTACTAATTCTGTGAAACAGGCCCTGTATGAATCACAAGCTATCCATGTGCTACAAACTACTAGTAAGCAAAGCTGTAGCTGCAAGCCTATCACACTTTACTCTTTTTCTATTTCTTTATATACTAGCTTCATATTATTTACAAGATCCCTTGGGAATTCATGCTTTGTCCATTGTTAACCTCTGTTTTTCTACTTCTGTTTTTCTTTGCGTATGCAAGACTACAAACGTGCATTCCTGTGATGCTGCATGCGTAATTAAAACACCTCACAGAAGAGAGAACTCTAAGGAGGGCTGTCTTTTTTTTTTTTTTTTTTTTTTTTAAACTTTGAAAAGTTTATTTATTCTTCATACTGTGACTTAATATAGAAAAAGATTAAAAAGTTCTAATTATAACAGGCCAATAGTACATGCTTGCGTGTATCAAAGGTCCATTTATGTAAACCTCTAATGAAGAATATTTATAACGTTACTGATTTTCTTTTTTTCCTAAACAAAATAATAAAGTGTGTGTACATACGTACCATAGATATAGGACGCAATTCTCATTTGCATTGAGGCCACTGTGACGGGTTGGGTCACAGAGACCCCCTTGGGACTGCCAGCTGATGTGCTGAGACTACTTCTGAGCCCGTTTTCCCTGGCAGCTTGGGACTTCAGTACTCCGTCTCACTGAGCCAGACACGCTAGCCTGCTGCAAACACAGGCCCAGGTCTGAACCACGTCCCCCAAAAGCTGCAGGCCTAACTGAAAACAGCTTAAGAAGTGCTCTTGTCTCTAGCACCCAGATACCCAGTTCCCAATGGGATCCAAACCCCAAATAAATCTGTTTCACTCTGTATAAAGCTTATACAGGGTAAACTCATAAATTGTTTGCCCTGTATAACACTGATAGAGATATGCACAACTGTTTGCTCCCCCAGGAATTAATTACTTGCTCTGGGTTAATTAATAAGCAAAAAGTGATTTAAGTGGTTCCAAGTAATAACAGAATAAAGTAAATTACCAAACAAAATAAAACAAGGCTAAGCCTAATACAGTAGGAAACTAAATGCAGCTAAATCTCACCCTCAGAGATGTTCCAATAAGCTTCTTTCACAGACTAGACTCCTTCCTAGTCTGGGTCCAGCAATCACTCATGCCCCCATAGTTATTGTCCTTTGTTCCAGTTTCTTTCAGGCATCTCTTTGGGGTGGAGAGGCTATCTCTTAAGCCAGCTGAAGACAAAATGGAGGGGTTTCCAGGACCTTATATAGTCTTTCTCTTGTGGGTGGAAACCCCTTTGTTCTCCTGTGTAAAATCCCCTCAACAAGATGGAGTTTGCAGTCACCTGGGCAAGTCACATGTCTATGAATGATTCAGCTTTTTGCAGGCTGACGCCATTGTTTACATGTTAGTTTGAACGTTTGCAGGAAAGCTCAGATGTGGATTGGCGTCTCCCAAAGTCCATTGTCACCTAAGTGTTTCTTGATTGGGCACTTAGTGAGAATAGTCGTTTCTCAAGAAGCTGACCAAATGCTTCACTGAGGCCACTTAGAATCAAACAAGTACATAGCCAATATTCATAACTTCAAATACAAAAAATGACACACACATACAGACAACATAATCATAACCAGCAAACTACAACCTTCCCATAGACACCCCACTTGGCCTCCTCTGTACAAGACCTGGTGCAACCATAGGACCCTGGTTGCAACAATGATCTGTATGGTCACAGTTTATGTCAATAACGTCACAATCATGTTATTCTGTTCCAACAATTCAGGGCTCCTTTATACTTCCAGGCATGTAAAGTGGCCTTAGTGTAAATGAGAATCAGGCTCAGAGTGGCTGGTTTGTTGCAGTTTTGATCTATATCCTGTAAACTGGGTGTGTACGTTTGATTCCTAAAAATTCTTAGGGTACGTCTACTCTGTGTTTTAAAACCAATGTGAGTGAGTCCCAGAGCCCAAGTCTACAGACTCGGGCTCATGCTATGGCACTAAACAGCACTGTAGATGTCGGGGTTCAGGATCTCAAACTCACCTCCTCCCTGGATTTCAGAATCCAAGCACCAGTTCGAGCCTGAACATCTACACAGCTGTTTTTAGTGCTGTAGCTTGAGCCTGAGTCTGTAGTACCATGGTGCAAGCCCGAGTGTGTAGATCGGAGCTCGAGACTTACTGTGTAGACCTATCCAGAGGGCTGTACAGGTGAAAAATGAAGGTTCAGTTATGCTTAAACATGCTGCTAAAGAATTGTAAGCCTCAGTTGTTTTGTTTTTTCTCCCTTTAGCACTGGCCCCCTTTGTTTATGTCCATAGGAGTTGTTTCTGTTCACACCTAGAATGTTAACTTTGTTAGAAGTAAAAATCATTGGTCATAGAACAATTTTCAAGTCTTCTGTGAGGAAGGTGTGGGGGGATGCTAGTAGCTAGCTGGTGAAAGATTGTTTTAAAAATGTGGTGTCAGTAGCGTTAGCAAAACACTTCAGCCAGATGGACTTCTTGAGGGATGATTTATAAAGGCAAAGGAAGACTTGAAAAAGATAAAGAATAGCGAGTATTCTACGTATATAGAAGTAACAGGAAGGGAAGAAAAAACAGTAAGGAAAATGACGAGGAAAAAGTATTATATTTTTATATAACTTGGGAACAAAAAGTAAAGGTTTCGTGACTGTAACATCCATTGACACTAATCATTCTGCCAGTAAGGAAACAAAGAGTTTCCCTCTCTCATCTTCTCTTTTATATACCCAGTAGAGTTCTTGAAGGCTAATTATCAGCCTTGAGTAGGTTTTTTCTAATGTCAGTTCTAAATTGTTTGGAAATATCAGTGGAAAGAGAAACAAACTCTAAACTGTAGTGAAACTAGTGAGATTTCATAAATGGGGAGTGTGTGTGTGTGTGTGTGTGTGTGTGTGTGTGTGTGTGTGTGTGTAAAAAATGCACGCAGCCAGTCTCTACAAGTCTCTTCTATCTTTTTTTTTTTCATTGCAGGTGGGTTTCTGCTCCATGTAACAGCAAAGGCTCAGTAGCCTTAAGATAGACCAACGTGTGGTTGAGAAGCTTCAGACTCTCTCCAAATATTTTGAATTAGAGGAGAAGAAATGAATTTTGCATATGCTGCTGAAACCTTGAGTGTCATATTTGATTGGGACTATGTTCTGTGGGAAGTTCGTTTGAAATTAGTAGCAGCTGGATTTTTCTTCTACCTCACTGTATTTCTTCTAGCTCACTGGCTGGCCTCATGGATCAGTGCCAGTTATCGTACTTTGTCAGGGAAGGACAAAGTCTTCTCGAATATAGCTATTACTCGTGGCCTGCTTGGAATTCAGAGTTGTGTAGCTGGGTTGTGGGCCTTGCTCATAGATCCAGTTTTCCAAGCTGACAAAGTGTATTCACAGCAAAAGTGGAGTTGGTTTCATTGCTTAATAGCCTCTGGCTTCATCTTGTTTGAAAATGTAGTTGTTCATGTGTCTAATATTGTTTTCAGGACATGTGATGTGTTCTTGGTAGTTCATCATTTATTTGCCTTTGGTGGGCTTCTTGGTCTGATAATTAACATAAAATCTGGACACTATCTACCCCTGATGGGACTGCTACTTGAGATGAGCACTCCTTCAATCTGCATGTACTGGCTACTTCGAAGGGTAAGAACTTGCTGTATTAATTGTTGGTGATAGAAGTTTCCATTATAAAACTCCCATTGCTTCCCCCTCAAAAAAAAAAAAAAATCTGCAAAGAAATATTGGCCTTCAAATTGGGAGATTAGTGGTGGGATCAGGGAAGAATTTTCCTTCCAAACTTGAAGTCCTGGGAATCCTTAATTATAACACCCTAAAATACTTAAATATTGTTCAAATGTTTTTAAATTTTTTTTTACCCATTTTGTAGCAAAGAAATGAAAAGGGAAGATTTTAAAAATTACTTTACAGACTCACTAGTTGGGATCTAGTGCACAGGACTAAAGATTAGGTGACTAAACTCTATTTTTTTAAAGATATTTTTAACGAGTGAAAATAGTAACATGAGAATGTTGGAGCTGTTAAGTGTTTATGTATCTTCTGTGGATGCAGAGAGGGAGACCAGCCTTGAAGAGATCTTCCATGCTTGTGGGGAGAAAAGAAATCAGCCCTGCTTTCCAAACTGTTATCTGTTCCCAGCAATAAGTTTTTAGTAGTTTAATCTTAAATTATAAAATATCTGGACTCTTTAGAATTACAGCCACAAGCCTTGGCAGGATCACCTCAGCCCTTCTGCAGTGCTTTTAATGAGACCTTAAACATGAAGGTCCTATCTGTGCATATAGACGCTAGAGCAGTCAGAGAGTCATGGTTTGCCTGAGTGGTGTTAACCAAAACTTCCCAGACCCTGGTAGCCGCCCCCCCCCCCCCCGCACTTCTGTAACATGTGCTTTGTTTTGATTGTCTTCCTCCATCCAACAGGTGGCTGCATCTAAGTGATGCTGTATGCACATAGTTTGCAAAGTGGTTTAGAATTCTTCTGGGCAAAAGGTGCTATGTAAATGTGCAATCTCTTGGCACTCGAGAAAAATGATTTAGAGAAGGTTTGTTTGGCAGTTTACACTAAACACAGTTAATATAGTTAATATATATTATGACAGACCTAGAGCAGTGGGGTACAGGAGTCCGGCCTTATTGGGATCCAGGAAGTGGGCGGGCGAAGCCTAAGGGGGGGTTACAGGAGTCCGGCCTTATTGGGATCCAGGAAGTGGGCGGGCGAAGCCTAAGGGGGGGTTACAGGAGTCTGGCAGAAGGCAAATATACTGGCCACTAGATGAATAGTTTTCTGTTCCTTGAGTGACCAGAGCAGGGGCTGCCCTAGAGCAATCAGGCACCTGCTAGAACCAATTAAGACAGGCAAGCCAATTACGACACCTGGAGCCAATTAAGAACATACTAGAATCAGTTATAGCAGGCAGACTAATCAGGACACCTGGTTTTAAAAGGACCTCCCATCAGTTAGTGGAGGGCGTGCAAGGAGCAGAGAGTGAGAAGGTGTGCTGCTGGAGGACTGAGGAGTACGAGTGTGATCAGACCTCAGGAGGAAGATCCTGTGGTGAGGATAAAGAAGGTGCTGGGGGGAGGCCATGAGGAAGTAGTCCAGGGAGTTGTAGCTGTAGCTGTCGTGCAGCTGATACAGGAGACATAGACAGCTGCTATCCACAGGGCCCTGGGCTGGAACCTGGTGTAGAGGGTGCCCCCCTCCCCGGAAACTCCTCTGCCTTCCCCCCCCCCCCAAACTCCTGATCGGACACAGGAGGAGTTGACCTGGTCTGTGAGCAACACCCAAAGGGACGGTCTAATTTGGAAAGGGATCTGGCCTATCCCGACCCACTAGGTGGGACAACAGAGACTAGGGAGATTGTTCTCTGTTTTCCCCCATGCTGGCCAATGATGAGGTTAGCTGAGTGAACAGCAGGTTTGAGCCTCTAGCAGAAGCGGCCAAACTGAGGGCTGCCGAGAACCTCTGAGGCGAGCAAATCCTCCAAAAAGTGCAGGACCCACCAAGGCAGAGGATGAACTTTGTCACAATATCTTAATTCTAGAAAATGCTGACTGCTTTATCTTGAAGGTGCAATTTCATTTCTTTCTTTGTTGTTTTCTCTTCAGACTGGCTATGCTAATACCCTTTTATGGAAGGCAAACCAATGGGTACTGATCCATATGCAACACTGCCGCATGGTCCTTATTTATCACATGTGGTGGGTGTGTATTTCCAATTGGAATGATGTCGTGGAAAATCTGGGACTTCCACATTTTATCGTCTTTTTCGTGGGGTTAAGTACACTTACATTAATACTTAATCCGTACTGGATATACAGATCAACTCAGCGGCTCTTTGGTCCAGTGGACTGGAACTTTTCATTTTTCACTGCTGTTTTTGGATCCTCTGGAAAATTAAATAGTGAAACATTCCAAAAGAAGAGGAGATAGTGTTGCAACAGTTATTGGGATAATAGTAAAGTATGGCCAGAAGAATATGGTGCAGGTTTACTACTGAGTCCATGAAAACAGAATTGCTTACAAGAAGTCTATGAATATATTGATCGCTATGTAGATTGCTATTAGTGCACTATACTCCTTTATCAAAAGTGTTTTAAAATTGTGTCTATATTTAAAATACACACACACACACACACAATCTTTGACTCAGTCAGGATTCATGTCAGAGCATTATGTAATAAAATCTTATTTTGGGGAAAGTGGCAAGTTAGTGATAGGTAAGGGAGGCATTGTTTGATTTGTAAAAATCTAGAGAATCATAATTTCAGTGGTGTCACCCTCTGCAATGTGGCAGGGTGGGTCTCACTGGCATCCGCTTGCCCCATCTCTGGGTTTCCTGTTAGTGGAAATTCTGATAATATAACTGTCAGAAATTGGTCAAGCTGGGTATTATTCAAAAGCCCTTTCTCCCATGAACACAGTGGTACGAAGCATGACCAACCCAAAACAATTATGTAGATAGTTCATTATTTTCTAAAATATATATCCCCTTTTTTTTAATTATTCTTGAATACAGAAATGCATTGTTAACATGAAAAAAACACATTGACCTTTGGTAATCCCAGGGAGCTTAGCTTTGACATGTAGGACTGAAAACATTTATTCGTCAAAGTCATCATCAGGGTCATCTCCATCTATGGCTCCACTGCTAGACATGTTGTCACATTGATCCTCATCTGTGTCACACTAATACATCTCTGTATAAGGCAGATGGCTAGCCAGACATTTGCGAGACAGTGAGCATCTGGTCTTTGCACATGATATTTTGATTAGCAGAAGGATTGATTTGGGAGCGCATGGTATTTCCTGCATAATTGGTGTGATCAGTCTATCCTCCAAGACCCATCTGTGCCTAGTGGGGGAGGGTAGCTTTGGATGCACTCGATCATCCTGGAGCTATTCCATTGCTTGATAGTAGGTATAAATGCATTTCTTGTCAATGGCAATATTTGTCTGTCTGCTGCTTGGAAAACATCCACCTATGTAGCTCTGAAAGTGTCATAAGTTGGTTTTCAAATGGTAAACTCAGCATATGAACGCCTGTAGTGCGCTTGTGACCTCAACAGTGACTGCCAGAGCCATTCTGAGCACCTTTAGAGCAAGGAGAGAGTCTCCAGAGGCTGAATGAAATGCCTTCCTGTAAAATAATTTGGTCTTTCCAGCCAACCTTCCAGTACTGTCACTGTCATAAATATAAAGGGAAGGGTAAACCCCTTTGAAATCCCTCCTGGCCAGGGGAAAGCTCCTCTCACCTGTAAAGGGTTAAGAAGCTAAAGGTAACCTCGCTGGCACCTGACCAAAATGACCAATGAGGAGACAAGATACTTTCAAAAGCTGGGAGGAGGGAGAGAAACAAAGGGTCTGTGTGTCTGTCTATATGCTGGTTTCTGCCGGGGATAGACCAGAAATGGAGTCTTAGAACTTTTAGTAAGTAATCTAGCTAGGTATGTGTTAGATTATGATTTCTTTAAATGGCTGAGAAAAGAATTGTGCTGAATAGAATAACTATTTCTGTCTGTATCTTTTTTGTAACTTAAGGTTTTGCCTAGAGGGGTTCTCTATGTTTTTGAATCTAATTACCCTGTAAGATATCTACCATCCTGATTTTACAGGGGGGATTTCTTTATTTCTATTTACTTCTATTTTTTTATTAAAAGTCTTCTTGTAAGAAAACTGAATGCTTTTTCATTGTTCTCAGATCCAAGGGTTTGGGTCTGTGGTCACCTATGCAAATTGGTGAGGCTTTTTATCCAACATTTCCCAGGAAAGGGGGGGTGCAAGTGTTGGGAGGATTGTTCATTGTTCTTAAGATCCAAGGGTTTGGGTCTGTAGTCACCTAGGCAAATTGGTGAGGCTTTTTACCAAACCTTGTCCAGGAAGTGGGGTGCAAGGTTTTGGGAAGTATTTTGGAGGGAAAGACGCGTCCAAACAGCTCTTCCCCAGTAACCAGTATTTGTTTGGTGGTGGTAGCGGCCAATCCAAGGACAAAGGGTGGAATATTTTGTACCTTGGGGAAGTTTTGACCTAAGCTGGTAAAGATAAGTTTAGGAGGTTTTTCATGCAGGTCCCCACATCTGTACCCTAGAGTTCAGAGTGGGGAAGAAACCTTGACACCACTAAATCAAGTCAGAGCCAGTCTGATATACGCCTCTCATGCACAAAAAGCTAGATATGTTCAGTGAACTAATGGTTGTGTCACAATTCAGGGGAACTGCATCATTATTCCTCCTCCATGATCCCTTGCGTACACCCACTTCAGCTTCCCAAGCTGTCACCTCTATTGGACAGAGATCCATTCTCTCTCCCTCCTGACCAGGGTTTTCTCCAGGATATTCTCAGTGATACAGACTGCCTAAACAGGCCAACAGCTACGCTTTGCTTTCTTTTTGAAGGCTTATGAACAGCATAGCTGCCAGCAGTTATAAGTTACCACACTGTCTTTTATAAGCAAGCACATTTATTCCTAAGGTGAAAGCATTGCAGAGAAAACATTTTAAAAACAATAGAAGTTCCTACATGCACGCTAAAGACTTACCAGTGGTCACCCCTTCAGCAACAACAAGCACAGGAGTAGGAGTCTGTATTTCAAACCCCACAGAGGGTTTTTTCTGTGCTTACGAGTCTATAATAGCCTTGGCTCAGAACTAGCACCCAGACAGGGTAGATCAGCCTGTTTCTTTCTACAGCGTGAGCCTTTGATCTTCAGATTCCAGTGGACCCTTCCTCATGGTGCAGCTTCAAAAGGCTGGGTATTTGCATAACCAGAGGGAGTGGGGGAGGAATTTGCATTCACAGCCCACTAGATATTTCCCAGGAAATCTATGTCAGACATTGTCCCAAAATACTGTTCTTGTCTGCCACAATGTTCAATATAGTTCTTTGAGCATCCAGTCCCAGAGTATTACATAACCTCTGCATTTCATACAACGGGCTCTAAAGATAATGAAACTTAATTCAATAAGGTTTTCCAGGGACATTGCAGGACATTGCCATATCTGCACAGGCTGCATTTTGAGTAGACAAGGAGCATCCAACAAGGAAAGTTCATTTCTAACTTGTAGGTTACATTTACAGGATGGGGGACTGTATCCTGGAAAGCAGTGACTCTGGAAAGGAGCTAGGGGTCATAGTAGATAACCAATTGAACAGGAGCGCCCGTGTGGTGCTGTGGCTAAGTGGGCTAATGCGATTCTTAGATGTGTAAGCCCTGTGGCCTGAAGCTCTGGAGGGTAGGGCACTCAATTCTATCGTTTGTTGGTGAACAAAGGAAAAAGCACCCCAGAGTAGCTTCAGAACTCCAAACACAGAAACTCCATAGGGGCATGAACTCTCTGCCACCATCTACTTGTGAACAGGGATAAGAGACTGAATGTGCCAGGCCTTATTTGCATTTTTGTTATGTGAAAGTGTTGGTTGTTTTGGATCCAACTCAGTTCTTCTTTGAGTGATTGCTCATGTCCATTCCACTGTAGGTCTGTGTGTGATTTGTGCACAGATGTTGTAGTTTTTTCCCCTCCGTTGGGATGGCTCAAGCACCCTCTGTCACCACCGTGTGCCACTGCATGCTGGTATAAGAGAGGGGAGCCACCCCAGCCTCCTGTCCTTCTCCCTCCCCACCCTTTCCTTCTTACTGTCAGTGATGGTTGTCAGCGAGATCCCAGACTTGCTAATTCAAGTGGTTTGCTCACTCATTGTAAATAGTTATACTTAGTGATTCATAGATATTAAGGTCAGAAGGGGCCATTATGATCATCTAGTCCGACCTCCTGCACAACGCAGGCCACAGAATCTCACGCACCCGCTCCTGCAAAAAACCTCTCTTCTATGTCTGAGCTATTGAAGTCCTCAAATCATGGTTTAAAGATTTCAAGGAGCAGAGAATCCTGCAGCAAGTGACCCGGGCCCCATGCTACAGAGGAAGGCGAAAAACATCCAGGGCCTCTTCCAATCTGCCCTGGAGGAAAATTCCTTCCCAACCCCAAATACCGCGATCAGCAAACCCTGAGCATATGGGCAAGATTCACCAGCCAGATACCCAGGAAAGAATTTTCTGTAGTAACTCAGATCCCACCCCATCTAACATCCCATCACAGGCCATTGGGCCTATTTACCATGAATATTTAAAGATCAATTAATTGCCAAAATCATGTTATCCCATCATACCATCTCCTCCATAAACTTATCGAGTTTAATCTTAAAGCCAGATAGGTCTTTTGCCCCCACTAGCTTCCCTTTGAAGGCTATTCCAAAACTTCACTCCTCTGATGGTTAGAAACCTTCATCTAATTTCATGTCTAAGCTTCCCAATGACCAGTTTATTTGTTCTTGTGTCCACATTGGTACTGAGCTTAAATAATTCCTCTCCCTCTCTGGTATTTATCCCTCTGATGTCTTTCTAGAGAGCAATCATATCTCCCCTCAACCTTCTTTTAGTTAGGCTAAACAAGCCAAGCTCCTTGAGTCTCTTTTCATAAGACAGGTTTTCCATTCCTTGGATCATCCTAGTAGCTTCTCTGTACCTGTTCCAGTTTGAATTCATCCTTCTTAAACATGGGAGACCAAAACTGCACACACAGCATTCCAGATGAGGTCTCACCAGTGCCTTGTATAACGGTACTAAAACCTCCTTATCTCTACTGAAAATACCTCGCCTGATGCATCCCAAGACCACATAAGCTTTTTTCACGGCCATATCACATTGGCGGCTCATAGTCATTCTATGATCAACCAATACTCCAAGGTCATTCTCCTCCTCCGTTACTTCTAATTGATGCGTCCCCAGTTTATAACTAAAATTCTTGTTATTAACCATTTCATTATCCAACTTTCAATTTTCGTATTGATCCCCATCTTTTCCAATTGAACTAATAATTCCCCATGTGGCACAGTATCAAACGCCTTACTGAAATCTAGGTAAATTAGATCCACTGCGTTTCCCTTGTCTAAAAAATCTGCTACTTTCTCAAAGAAGGAGATCAGGTTGGTTTGGCACGATTTACCTTTTGTAAAACCATGTTGTATTTTGTCCCATTTACCACTGACCTCAATGTCCTTAACTACTTTCCCCTTCAAAATTTTTTCCAAGACTTTGCGTACTACAGATGTCAAACTAACAGGCCTGTAGTTACCTGGATCACTTTTTTTTCCTTTCTAAAAAATAGGAACTATGTTAGCAATTCTCCAGTCATACAGTACAACCCCTGAGTTTACAGATTCATTAAAAATTCTTGCTAATGGGCTGGCAATTTCATGTGCCAATTCCTTTAATATTCTTGGATGAAGATTATTTGGCCTCCTGATTTAGTCCCATTAAGCTGTTCGAGTTTCGCTTCTACCTCAGATATGGTAATATCTACCTCCATATCCTCATTCCCATTTGTCGTTCTACCATTATCCCTAAGATCCTCATTAGCCTTATTAAAGACTGAGGCAAAGTATTTGTTTAGATATTGGGCCATGCCTAGATTATCCTTGACCTCCACTCCATCCTCAGTGTTTAGCGGTCCCACTTCTTCCTTCTTTGTTTTCTTCTTATTTATATGGCTATAGAGCCTTTTACTATTGGTTTTAATTCCCTTTGCAAGGTCCAACTCTACTTGACTTTTAGCCTGTCTCACTTTATCCCTACATGTTCTGACCTCAATAAGGTAGCTTTCCTTGCTGATCCCTCCCATCTTCCACTCCCTGTAGGCTTTCTGCCTTCCACCTGCATCTCCAGACCTCAGATCTTTTCCTCCATCAGCACTATCGGACGGCAATTCATGCAGACAAAACTCTTACCAGGTACCCCCTCCAAGATCATGTACATACCGCAGCTTCCACATCCAGTCATCCTCATTGTGTCTTCCACTACATGGGTCACTCCCACTGCTGCCTCTGTATCTGTCATAGCCTTCCCACCTAAATCCTGTTAATCTGGGAAACACAAACCACACCAAAACACCACCACCCACAGCAAAAACCAACCCCAAACAAGTACCACAAGACAAACTCCCACTGAAACTCCCTGTTTACAGCTCTGTTTGCGAACTCCTGTGCCGCTGCAGCTGTCTGTGTTAGATAGTTCTTTACATAAACTAGTGATAAGTTTCTCTTTTTTGCATCCTTTGTGGACTGTTTCTTCTCTTTTGACACTGGGATTGATATCAGTAGGATGCCTCGCTTGCCAGGTTTTAAGTCAGGGGTAGGCAAACTTTTTGGCCGAGGGCCACATCTGGGTATGGAAATTGTATGGCGGGCCGTGAATGCTCATGAAATTGGGGTTGGGTGCAGGAGGGGGTGAGGGCTATGGCTGGGGGTGCGGGCTCTGGGGTGGGGCCAGAAATGAGGAGTTCTGGGTGCAGGAGGGGGATCAGGGCTGGTGAAGGGGGTTGGGGCAGGGGAGGGGGGAGGATGAGGGCTCCAGCTGGGGGTGCGGGCTCTGGGGTGCAGCCGGGGATGAGGGTGCTCTGCTCTCTTATACCAGTATGCAGTGGCACACACTGACAGTACCCTCAAGCCATCCTGACAGCTATTACTGATGGAAAAAATCTGTGCACAAGGCATGCACAGATCTACAATTGTATGTGCAACACATCTTGAAGAACAACAGCGACAGAAAGGTAGGTAACTATTTATTTTGGTTGCTATCCTTGTTGGGTGACAAAAGGGCAAAAGAACTTCACCAAATATATCCTGGGTGAGGAGTCACCCTGACCTAACACCAGTCTGGGGTGGTTGCGTAGTGGAGTATGGATACAAGCCAGTGAGAGAGGGGTTCTTACTTTGTGGCAGGGAGTATATCCCAGATGTCAAGGAGTCTGCTCAAGGGGCCTGTCTGTCACAATCCCTGTAGACATTACAAAGAAGCAGCAAGCAGAGTGACAGCTTTGTGATCTGAAGTGGCTTGGCAGTGAAAGGTGGATGTTTGCTGAATTCCAGTGGACCCACAAAAACTGAAATCACCATAGCTGGGTTACGTGGTGGTACTGATCTGACCGGACCAAGCAACACTTCCCCTAGGAGCCAAAGACAGACCTGCCTGAAGTCAGGGACTTCTCTAGCCACTGAGACCAGCTGTGAGTGGACTGTAGTGGAGGGGAAAGGTGACTGTTAATGGGACATTGCCTTACAATATTTTCACTCTGGCGGGTGTGGAACTGAGTACTGTTGCGAAAGATACAGTGGTGGTGGGTATTTTAGGGAGAGAGAGAGTGTATGTGTGAGTATATATGTATGTGTGGAGAGAGTTCTATTGTTCCTTTCCCCCCTACCCAAGTTGATTCTATGTTCCCTTTATACAGTTTTCCTTTTTTCACACAGACTCAGTGTTTGTGAGTGTGGAAGTATTGCTTGTTAAGGGAGCCCAGAGAAGGTATTTAGTTTTTCTCAGGTTTCAGAGTCACAGCCGTGTTAGTCTGTCTTCGCAAAAAGAACAGGAGGACTTGTGGTACCTTAGAGACTAACCAATTTATTTGAGCATGAGCTTTCGTGAGCTACAGCTCACTTCATCGGATTTTCCACTGAATGCATCTGATGAAGTGAGCTGTAGCTCATGAAAGCTTATGCTCAAATAAATTGGTTAGTCTCTAAGGTGCCACAAGTACTCCTTTTCTTTCGTTTTTCTCAGGTTTCTGGGAGGTAGCGCCACCTGGTGGCATTTGTTAGATTTTAAAAAGGCACCTCTAAATATTTGAGCCCAGCTCATCTTGCTGCTGACAACACCAGGCAGAAGGGTTACAGATGTATAAAAAGAAAAGGAGGACTTGTGGCACCTTAGAGACTAACACATTTATTTGAGCAGAAGCTTTCGTGAGCTACAGCTCACTTCATCGGAATGCATCCTTTTCTTTTTGCGGATACAGACTAACACGGCTGCTACTCTGAAAGATGTATAAAAGGGAATATTGAGTAGTAGTAGGCAGGAGGAATTACAGTGTTGGTGTGAGCATTACTGAAATGCTGTGTCCAGTTCTGGTGGCCACATTTAAAAGAAGATATAGACAAAAATGGAAAGGGTTCAGAAAAAAGCTACAGGAACGATTTAGTTTCTTGAAAACCTACCTAACAGTGCAAGACTTAGGACACTCTTATCTATTTATCTATCAAAGAGAAGGTTTAATAGGCAATTTGATAACAGTCTACAAATACCTGCTAGAAAAGAAGATTTCTGATAGTTAGAGAGTTTTTTAATATCGCAGACATAGGCTGGAAGCGATGCTAGATAAATTAAGGCTAGAAATAAGGAACATTACTCCAATGGCAATTTACAAGGTATGTGTTGGATTCTCCATCACTTGATTACTTTAAATCACAATTGGACATCATTCTAAATCATGCTGTAGCTCAATCACAGCATATGGGCTTAACGCAAAAATTATTGTGTAAATTCCATTGCTTCTGTGATGTAGTAGATCAAACTAGATGATCATAATGGTCCCTTCTGGCCTGAAAGCTTATGAGTGATATCACTTAACTTCCTTTATTTTTCCTCTTGCAGATTTTTTTTTAAAAAATTAAGTAATAAGAATATTAATTAAACTCACCACCTTAAAGTTACTTAAAAAGAAAACATCTTTTCATTTTTCCCATTCATGGGTGTGATGCTTTTAATTGCTAGTTTAGTAAGATGGTGTAAATTTACCTCTGTACTGGCTACTGTATAGTTGTACACATTCACAGTGTGAACAAATAGATAAAATATAGCCTGACTAAAATTATAGACAAAAGCCAGGCAACATAAAAAGCATTTTCTTTTGTTGAATTGCCATACTGCAAAATAAAATCTCTACTTAATCTTTAGGGTAGCATATTGAATTGTCTATCATTGTACATATTCTGTTTGATTGAGCTTGCATGCTCCAATCAATTTCCCATCCCATCCCATCATGTAGATGTTCATATTTTAAAGTTATTTATGCTTTGTTGTCTTAAAAGGGATAAAAGCACTTAGGAGCCTAAATCCCATTGTCTGTTGATAGGATTTAGGTTCCTAGATTGGTAGGTGTTGTGACACTGAGTGCAGCAATGCCTAAATTGCTTTAAAAATCTGGGTCTAAAACACTTCAGCATCAAACAACAGGAGGATGTATTGATCCTAGAACAGCATTTAGTTATAGGAACCTTTCATACTCCAAGTATCCCAAAGCACGTTACACAGTACAGCAATAACTGTAATATATTATACAGTGCAATTATCCCTAGAATAGATGAAATATTGAAAGAGTATTTAAAAGCATCTACATTTCTCCACACAAGGTGGCAGTATCTCTTTATGGATATACAGGACAGTGCACGTATGTTCCCAACGACATCAACCATTCCAGTTTTCCATCAACTTTTTCAGTTTGTTACAACAAAAAACTAATAATGGTCTTCAGTTCAGTTAGAGAAAAATGCACATATGTGATGTGCTCAATCCAAGGCATAGGAAATGCACAAACTATTTAATATACTACTTACAGCAATAAGCACTACGAGCTACTGTTGCAGTGCTTTAGTTTTCATTGGCTTTGGACCTGGAACATATTGATTTTCTGTGATTTATAGTAAGATAATTATCATATTCAAAGAAAAAAGGAACTGTAAGAGGGGAAAAGGAGTAAACAGTAAAAATTTGGAAATGATCAAGTTAAAATTGATAGTAATTGTAATAGAGAATTATTAAGTTTTTGATACATTGCTAATCAAGTGGACTTTTTTGAATCTATTAATTTTAAATGAGCTTAATTTCAAGATAAAAGGAAATCAAAGTGATTCCAGAATACAGGGGCCTAGATCCTAGCATCCAGTTGAGCTGCTCAGCAGGACATACAGCTGGGGAGCAAAGCTGATTATATAAGTAGCTATTCAGGGGCTCGTTTGAACTGCCCTCTGCACAAGCAGCCTCATAGCTGTGCTTTGTACCCATCTGTAACACTCCCTAGAGGCTGTTCCTGCAACCAAAGATTGCCAGAGCCCAGCTTCACTTCCATCTGACAAATCCTCTTCACCTTTGAGAAGATATGTGGCATGTCTGAGCAGCTGCTTAGCAAACCAGTGGAAAGCAGCCACAATGGGGACCAGAACCAGGCCCAGTAAATCTTACTCTACTCGTTGTGTAATAGAGCTCAGCGGGAATATCTTGTAGTAACAGGTATGAGATTTAAAAGTAAATTATATGTATATTGCAGCAAGGCCACACCTGCGGGATCATCAAAAGTCAGATGTGAGTCTGTGAAATGAGAATGTGGTATCCAAAATCATTCTCCCTACAGTAAATTTAAAAACATGTGATCTAAAAAATGCAAGCTCCTTGCACTTAACTTCCTTTTAAAGGAATGGAACATCAGCTGTTTTTCACTGAGTCCTTTCAGTATTAATGTTCATCTTTAACTACCACAGAGAAGAATTATAAACAAATAATTAATTAACATGATATTTGTCAAGTACATTTTAACTTCAATTTTAACTTGATTCTATAGGATAACACAGCTCTAGGGCTTTTTATAACTCTTATTCACAGATACACATCTCTGTCACACAAATAAACAATGGAATTGAAATTATGTGGTTGGTTCCATTTGACAAAATAGGATAAGACCCTTCCGTTCATAGAATTGTGTGCAATTCTGAGAAACATTTACTTACGTGAGAGTTTGTGCACAAGGTGTGTGGAGAAGAGAGAGGAAGTGGTCTGAACACGTAAGCTATAAGGGAGATATTCTCATATCTGTTTAAAAATGTAAAAAAATATTGTGCATAATTTAAAGATGCCAACATGGCACTTAAATCTGAATGACCAGCACTTTTTTTACCAGGTGATATGAGATCTCACTCAAGTGAGGGGCTTATATGTGAACTAGAGCTTCAGCAAACGATTTGAAGCCATAGCCACAGAGGGCTTTGAAGCCATCAGATGCACTGCACACCTGTAATATGATAGATCTAACCCGGGGTTGTTTTTTCCTCCAGGGGAGAGGGTTGGAAGTTTACAGTGGAGTGTCTTGTTTTTGTAGGATTTTAGGTTTTGAGAGGGGATTTATGAGATTTTGAAGGGGCCATTATATCATAAACACTGGAGTGGGTCTAATAGTCTGTGAAGTAGAGAGCAGTCAGTGGCATTCATGGACATTACCCAATACACTTAAAAGCTCATGATGCACTTCAACCTAAAAGGTTTAGGCCTCTCATTGCCCTGTGCTGTGCACACACACAACTCCCATTGAAGCCAGAGTGAATCAGATGTGTGTGCCTCCATCCTGCATGCAGTTACACCTATATTTTAAAAAACCCTTGTGATATTGGGTAACCAACTTGAGACATCAGAAAAGGCCTGATTTTCGGAAGAAGAGTGTTCAGCATATCTGGAAATCTGGTTCCTTTTAGGTGTGGAAATCTGGGGACACAAAAATTGAGGCAGTGAAAACCAGTAATAGCTCTTGAGAAAGTAAGCTTTGGATGGTCTGTTGAGAGGGGCCTTTTAAAATACCTTATTAGATTAGATAAGGTAGCTCCAGGGCAGAATAGACCCTGAATTTCCAGCCAAGATGAAGGAAGTTGCAGAGAGTGGCGATGACATGCTGCTTATTAGCAACTTTCTTTGAAGAAAGTCCCCATCTACATGCAGGTTTGTGAGGCTGCAGCCAGGGAAGGAAGCACTGGGACATGCCGTCCCTGGCTGCAGCCCTGCAAACTTGCCTGTGACCCTGACCCAGTGCTTCCTTGTGGGGCTGCAGCCTGGCAAACCTGTTCCCAGGGACTGCACCAGAAGGTAAGGGGCTGCAAGGTGGCAGGGGAGGCTGTGAGCAGGGCAGTAGTAGGGAAAGGAAACGCGGCCTGAATGTCAGAGCTGCACTTTACCTTACCATGCCTTCTCCAGGCTGCACTCTGCGACAAGATTGCAAGCAGGGAAGAAAGCGCTGGGATGTTATGAACCCTGGCTCCTGAAGAGAGTATAATGCAGCACCACAGATCCCTAGGGCCCTTGCTCCACATAGAAAGCCCCCTCATCGGGGCTTCAGCTGTCTACTGCCGCCCTGGCTGTGGACAGGTTTGCAGGGCTGCAGCCAGGGAAGACTCATCCCAGCACTTTCCTCCCTGTCTGCTGCCCTACACACCTGCTTTATCAGCAACTACCGAGTAATACTTTTGTTGTTGATAGCTACCAGTGTGGTGTTCTGCTCTTGTTCGATGATGATAATAGTCGGCTGCGTGCGTGTTCCCTCTGTGTGCTGCCCCAGCTCTGCGCAGATAGCTGACACAGCAGACCCCGAGAGAACTCCCCAAAACCACAGAGTCTAGTAAGGTACAAAGGAACCCAAGCCAGGTTTATTGTCAAACGAAGCACAGTATTAGTTCCCTATAGACACTACTGGACATACTACGAATATGTGCTCCCTGGCAATGGACACAGCTCAGTCAGTGGTGGGACACTCCACGGCCCCCTAGACTGGACAAAGATGTGCGCTCCCGGACCTACTTTTATACAGTTGCAGGACAAATTACTCATCATAGTTCAAACAAATCTATCCATCATGTTGTCCTTTTGACCTTGTCTTTAAGATGCACCTGCCTGTTCCTTGTTATGTCTGTGGAGTGTTTTGATGCTGTCTTGGCACAAGTTCCTCTCGTTAGCGCTTATGTGTGTGTGCACGTGCTCCTAACAACCTTTTCTTGGCAACTTCTGTGAGTGGGACCTGCCTCTGGCTCACAACCCAGCTTTGCTTAACACTGCCTGGAAGTACTTTGGTTCAGGCTTCAGGCCTCAGACTGGGCCTCTGATACAAGAGTTTATGTTTAGGGTCTCCTCTTCCTACAACTTTTTGCTGGAAACCAAGGAGTTGCTAATAAGCGGAATTTACTGTACTGCAGTGACCCCACAGCTACAGTCTCTGCTCTGAGCCCAGAGTCCACATCTGGTCCTCAATATCCCAGAGTACACTGGGGAGGGTGTCATAAATATAAAGGGAAGGGTAAACCCCTTTGAAATCCCTCCTGGCCAGGGGAAAGCTCCTCTCACCTGTAAAGGGTTAAGAAGCTAAAGGTAACCTCGCTGGCACCTGACCAAAATGACCAATGAGGAGACAAGATACTTTCAAAAGCTGGGAGGAGGGAGAGAAACAAAGGGTCTGTGTCTGTCTGTAAAAAGAAAAGGAGTACTTGTGGCACCTTAGAGACTAACCAATTTATTAATGGAGCCTTAGAACTTTTAGTAAGTAATCTAGCTAGGTATGTGTTAGATTATGATTTCTTTAAATGGCTGAGAAAAGAATTGTGCTGAATAGAATAACTATTTCTGTCTGTGTATCTTTTTTGTAACTTAAGGTTTTGCCTAGAGGGGTTCTCTATGTTTTTGAATCTAATTACCCTGTAAGATATATACCATCCTGATTTTACAGGGGGGATTTCTTTATTTCTATTTACTTCTATTTTTTATTAAAAGTCTTCTTGTAAAACACTGAATGCTTTTTCATTGTTCTCAGATCCAAGGGTTTGGGTTTGTGGTCACCTATGCAAATTGGTGAGGCTTTTTATCCAACATTTCCCAGGAAAGGGGGGGTGCAAGTGTTGGGAGGATTGTTCATTGTTCTTAAGATCCAAGGGTCTGGGTCTGTAGTCACCTAGGCAAATTGGTGAGGCTTTTTACCAAACCTTGTCCAGGAAGTGGGGTGCAAGGTTTTGGGAAGTATTTTGGGGGGAAGGACGCGTCCAAACAGCTCTTCCCCAGTAACCAGTATTAGTTTGGTGGTGGTAGCGGCCAGTGCAAGGATAACGGGCGTAATATTTTGTACCTTGGGGAAGTTTTGACCTAAGCTGGTAAAGATAAGCTTAGGAGGTTTTTCATGCAGGTCCCCACATCTGTACCCTAGAGTTCAGAGTGGGGGAGGAACCTTGACAGAGGGATTCTCCATCTTGCCACAGCCCCTGTATGCTGTTGCAGCAGCCAAATACAGGGCAATATAAACACTAGGCCTGACCATGGGAGAATTCCTTTGAGTAGCTTATACTGCCCTAAGAGTCTCACCAGCCCTTCTCCAGAAAGCTCTAGCATGGGGACATGGTAGCAGCACAAAGGAGCATTCTCCATGGCACAGTTGCCCACAGGGCAGCCCAGGGAGGCTATCATAACTTAGGGCTGTATTTACATACTACTTATGGGTGTCTCATGCCATTATCCATCATGAAATTCCTGGTTTCCATTCCCTGCACACTTTCTGAAGGTACTGCACCACTTCCTAGGAGCAATGTGCTGGTGAGCCAATAGGTTAACTTGTTATGTATCACACAGCTGTAGTGTTATACTCCTAAAACACAGCTACATACACCACAATGAATATAAATGTGCAGCTGCCAGGTATGGCACTACTTATGGCACTGTCATGTGTGAATCTTGGTGTGATGGGGCACCTGCCCCACACTGGCCTGTAAGGGGTTAATGTAGCCCTACGGAGGCTGTGTTGGAGGCAGTCAATTAGAAAGGGGCTGAGAGAAGTTATCCAATCATGGCCTTGGAGGCTCATATAGGACTGCAGGGCAGAGCAGCGTTCAGTAGCTGCCTGGAGCTTGAGGAGGGAAAATCAGGCTCCTAGCATGAAGAATGAGTGCCAGCACCTGGACAGAGCAGTGCTACCAGCAGGGACCAGGGAAGCTAGAGAGAGGTCCTGGCTAGCTGCTAACATTGGCAGACTGAAACCCTGAGGTAAGGGTGAAGAAAGTGCTGAGGGTTTTGGGGAAGTGGCCCAGGGAGAGGTACAGAGAGGTTGGAGGGGACACAGATCGTGGCTACCATCTACAGGGTCTCTGGGCCAGGACCCAGAGTAGTGGGTGGGCCTGGGTCCCCCCTCGCTACTGAGGAAGTAGCCAAACAATTGGCTGTGGTTGCCACTGAAGGAAGTGGCTGGACAGTTGACCCCAGTTCCCCCAGAAGGGGGAAGAACTGAGTGTGACACAGTTGGAGAGCTGTGTCCTGAAGAGGATGCCACGGTATTTGGGGCAACAGTGGTCCAGGAGCAGATGTGTCAGTGGGCAAGGCACCACCAAAAGGGTGCAGAGCTAATTCCGAAGACAGCCAGCCAGAGGCGTTGCAGTGGTGAGTCGCACCCCCATCACACATGGTATTAGCATATTTCTGAGCACACATTAGTGCTAGGACTGGCACCTTGGGGATATGCAGGGCAGCATAATCTAGTGATCTGTACTGGAAGTCGCACATTCTTGAGTCCTAATTTTGGTTCGACTAGTGACTTGCTGTTTGTTTGCAGGTGACTCATTTAACCTCTGTGTGACTTGGTTTCTTCATCTGTCCAATGGGAAGAACAGTCCTAACCTTCTGTTCAGGATGTAGGGAGGATTAGGTAATGTTTATACAGTATTCTGAAGTTGTAAAGCTACTAGAGTGACTGATGTCCCTCTCAGTTCCTTCAGACAGAGTAGCCATGTGATAACACCTCCTATGTAACTGCTACTGCTATGGTGACTCACCTAACTCTGTACAACAGGATTGGTGGCACACAGGCTGACAAATGCCATGGCCTACGGTCATCAAATCGATGTAAGCTGTTGTCTGAGCCTACAGGAATCGCTATGAGACTGAAGGCATACACAGCTCTTACACACTGGAAACCAGACAAGAAAAGTGGCCATTGGATTTGTAATATGGATGTCTAACTATCTAATGGACTGCATGTACCACTCCCTTATCACTTGTATTTGCAGCGCTATGACAGTCCTTTGCCCATCTCCTTTAGTACAGTTTGTTCCTTCTCTTCCATGTGATGTTTGCTGACAGCTATGTTCTTGTGAGGGTAAGTATGAGTAGTGGTTTCAGGTGTGGGGCTATTTCAACAACTGCTAGCATCCTCCCTGTGTACCAGCCATTCATGTGCCGGAGTTGTGGATTCTGTGTCTCCCATCCTGTTCTAACCAAATCTTACTGTATTTTGTTCTTTGTCCCAGGGGTTTGTTTCTCCTACCATTTATAGCCACGATGCTAGTCACCTTGATTTTGAGGACGATGTTGACAATCATACTTTGTACAAATGGGTCTTTGCATAACTTCATAGACCAATTCAGGAAGAACTGTGTTTTACCACTGGCCACAGAGCCATTTCCCTAGCTGTGCTAATTGAGCTGTAGGTTTTTTTTTTCTCTGCCTGGTGCCGTGCTTCCAGCTGTTCAACGGGACTCTTCCCAAAGTTGTGAACACCAACCATTAGAGTGGCACCATGCAATGCGATCAATCACCAGTTGTTTAAAGGTTGAATCCGAAATTTTTGTGACTCTAAAGCGTTTCATCTGTGCTCCATGCTTATAGTTGCTGGAGCTTAATTTGGAATATAAGACTTGTTTTGGTAAATGGATCTCAGGCATTCAAATTTAATGGCCAGTCTATCTCCATTGGGCGCAGATCAAATGAGCTTCAATGCCGACTAAGCCAGCCTTCACCAGGACTTCAGTGTGGGAAAACCTGGTCCTGCCATTTGATACCCAGGAATTGTTGTAGGTGTCACAAATGGAAGCAGTCAGGCTTCTGAATGTGTCATTGATAACAAGTCCATGTTTCACACCTTGTAGCTATACAATGTGCCTGGCCTGCAGGAAGTTTGGTCTGTGCTGTAATGATTACTATTTGCACAACTATTCCTTCCTGTGGGTCCCTTGCAGCACACTTTCTAATGTAATGGATAGATGTCTTAGGACCCTTTTGTATCAGAAATTGCATTACATGGCACACATTGCAGTAACTGCATATTGTCTAGAGTCAGTTGGGCAGTTGTCTTCATCAGCCCAGCTCTGCCCAATAAAGGATGGAGAACATGATTTGCAGAGGACGTTGGGCTCTCCTCTGGGAGTCAAGACCAGCCCCATGCAGTGTGATGGCTGCTAAATGGTGGGACTGTTTGACCTAACCCCTCCTACTTTGAATGAAGTTGAAAACAGCTTCTCATCTTCCATGCTCCAGGTCTAGCTGTTCCAAGAAGAAATCATTTAAGGTGTTGAGAACCTTGTCCCAGTGTGACATGATGAGTTTACATGCATGCAGCTGATGTCACCAATGATTAGTTTATTAGATTGCTGTTGGCCAGCAATCTGTTGCTGAGGCAAACCTGCACCTCACCTTGGCAGCCACTGTCTTCCAACCACTCCCATATATCTGCACGCAGTACACAATGTAGAGTATGCAGAACTTTTACTTTCCTTTGTTTTGTAACTACTGCGAAAGGGAGTAAATCACAGCAGGGCAAAGTATAGGATCCAGCCCCTTATATTTGGATTCCAGGAATTCAGTGTTTCACTTCTTGTTGCTACTGGAGAACATTGCAGCTGATCAGATTTCCCCGGAAGTTTCTGTCTTTCCTTTTTTTTATTATTTTTTATTAGAGTAGTCATTTGCAATGTACTGCATGGCCCTGATTGCGTCCCTTCACTGGTGATTTCTATTGGCCTGAATCTCCTGTCATAAAAGTGTAAATCAGGAGTAAACCCATTGACTTTAGTGGAATAACAACAGTGTAAAATGAACATACATAAAAGAAAATAGGCCCTATGTTCTTAACAGTGTATATCATAAGCAGCTTGTGACAGCATGTTGTAACCTTTGATTTTTTGTGTTCCCAGTTAGTAGTTTAAAGAGAAGCAATAAGATCAAACTGAGTTCTTGAAGGTTTGTGCCTCCAGGGTGGTTACAGATAATTTAATTTAGTGGAGGGCTGTGAATGACACAATGAGTGATAAAATTGTCATGCTATCTAGAGTGAGTCACAACTGTGAGTGCCTACTACAGGGCAGACTGTCAGAAACAGGACATATACCCCAAACTGGTGAGATGTTCTATAATTAGATTTCACCAAACCAGTACCAAACGTGAACTCCTGGATTATAACAGTCTCACCATTGAGTCACAGACAGTCCCCTTAGACTCTCCAGTCTATCGTGCCATCCAGACAAACAGAGCTTAGTGATAAATGGTCATTTCCACCAAAAAATCACATCACATTCTGGTTGCTCCAGTCCCAAGAGACCTGTCACTTACCCCAGATCAATTGGTACCCTAGGTCTTACACCAAAGACAATGCCAGTAACCAATCCTGTAATAAACTATCTGAAGATTTATTAACTAGGATAAAGGAATAAGAGATATTTACAGATTAAAGCAAGCAAACATATACACACAAATGAGTTAACACCTAAATCCTAAGAGTGACAGAATTGTGGTGATCTGTCAATTCAAAGTGTTTTTTAGGGCAGCCCCAGGAGGCAGCCCCTGGGGATCTCTAGCTTCAATTTAGAGTTGAACTTACTTACTTACTGAAAGTAAAACTTACATATTTTCTTATCGCATGGAATTCAGACATTTCAAGTGAGATTAACGCATGCAGCAACTTACTTGCATTTTATAGAGCCTAAACACTAAATATTCTTATCGAACCAATACCTGTTTTGAACAAAACTAACATACAAGTGAACTGGTCTGGTCTCCAGCTATGAGTTTGTTAGTTCTGAGTTTATGCCTGCCTCCTGGGCAAGAGTTGGGATCTGATTTTGCCAGCATCACAAAAATTAGACTTGATTGAAAATAAAATAATGAGCTCAAGCCATGACTTTCAACCTGAGGTCCATGAACCCCTGGAGACCCACAGACTATGTCTAATGGGTCAGTGAAAGGTTGTCATTACCACAGAACAGTGGTTTTCAACCTGTGGTCTGCAGACCCTTGGGGGTCTGCAGATTATGCCTAAGATTTCCAAAGGGGTCCATACCTCCATTTGGAAATGTTTAGGAGTCTGAAAATGAAAAAATGTTGAAAACCACGAGTTAAAGCAAGCACATATTGCAGTATAACCATACACTATGTTGATACTCACATCCTAAGATGAAATGATGCATCCAGGGGAGATCAGATCCGAAATAGGAAGAATTGTTATAATCCTTTCTCTCATGGTTCCTTATGGGTGGATGGCTGCACCTATCTAAACTCAGCATACTACCCTTTTTATAATCAGTTACATTAATGCCCCTTAATTAGTTAGCATTAAATCCACCTTTTTACAATAAAAATTTTTTATTTTCTCATTGGCTATTTAACATTAAGCATTGTCTTAATTAACATCTGTGTAGGTGCTGTTGCCAGCACCCAGTGCCGAGACGCAAAAGAACAGCAGGGGTTGGTTCGCTACCCGGTGTGCTTCACCCAATAATTACAACAGGGTGGAGAAGCAGAAAAGTTTATTTGAAGCTACAAAAAGGTACAGGGAGAATAGAATCTCAAATCCTGCACACAGAGCAGGAAGTTACACGGGCTTTTATACATCCTTTCTTCAGCATACTTATCCAATAGCAAGCTGCCCTAAGTATCCATATAGCCAGCCAATCCAGTTACCAGCTAGTTCCCTTGTTTTTTTGTATCATTTGTTAAACTATACATAAAGCTGCTTTATTCAGCATTTTTCTTCCGTATCTGCCCTGTTTGGCCTTGTTTAGTTTCAGGCAGTCTGACTCTGCAACATATTGTTGCAGATCCTCAGCATAACTGCTGTGAGTGCCTCCAGGCCGGGGGGACACTTGGGCCTAGTACACAGAGCTGCTGCGAGTGCCTCCAGGTGGGAGAGGGGGGGCCAAGGACACTTGGGCCTAGTGCGAGGGGGCTTCATTGACACTCGTGGTCTTCTATCCCCTCGAGTTACCTAGTGGCCATGCCCCAGTGTCCCCAACAACTCCCTCCTTTGAGAACACTCAACAGCCTTGGCTCTGAGTTTTCTCACTTGGGCTACTTATTTTTTTTTCAGTAGGTCTTTGCATAAGCACTTTGTGATAGCCCTGAAGAGAATGACTTATTAACTTTTGCAAAAGGGCCTTGACACATGATACTGCACAGCATAATACCATTAATACAAGCAATACAGGAAAGAGAAATTTCAATAACAGGCTAAATAAACCACCAAGCCAAGACGACAAACCCCAGCCTGAAAACAAGTTTTGCAACCAATCGCTCTCTGGGGCAGTATAGGCAACCTGTCCTCTGGCTCGGGCATGGCCCTCAGCCTGTACCACCTTTTCATAGATTTCATAACTGCTATCATTTACATATACACAACATCGGGGCCCGACGAGGGCACAAGAGATAGTCCAAAGCCAGCCTGTTTTGGAGGGAAAACGTCCTGAACTGCTGTACCTCTTTATTTAATGTTTTTACTGCTGACCCTAAATCACTAACCGAGTCCTCTAACTCTAGGGTCACTTTCTCAAGTACCATTTGCAGCCTTACAGTATAGCAGCCTATGCATGCCATGGCTGGCCCTGAAAACAGTGGCGCTATTCCCAGTACAGAGCACCCTACAAGCTTCTCGGTTGTGAGGGAATTCTTCATATTGCCCTCCAATGCCGTAGTCAGTCGCCACAGGGTCTTTTCTCGTGACTCAACAAAGGTGTCTCGGGCATTTCTAATCTTTCCTTTGGGCAGTGTGGCAGTTATTGACAGATGAGGAACTCCATGAGCTATATAACAGCTACCTGTCCAGTTGGCTGGCAGCACCTTGTAAGCCTTTCGGCCACGTACAAAATAGTGACCCCGTAGGGCCCATTAAGGACTGTTTCTTAAGGGGATTCCTGGGATATTTAAGGCTGTTTTTCCAAACAGTTCATATGCCCCTAAGGGGGCATCGCATCCTCCTGATTGGGTACAAGTGGGGGTGTTTCTAATTGTGCCGTTCAAATTACACTCGCCATAGGGACCACTACAAACCCACCATTGGCTTGCTACATTGGAGATATTAACTGGACGGCAAGTTATATTTCCAAACACTTTTTTTTTGTGGTAAGATTATTTGTAAGAGTTTCCCTAAAAGGGGAGGAACCATTACACCCACACTGCTGGCCTCCCCTTTTGGTCTTTATCCAATACCCATCAGCCCACTGTGTAATAACACAGGAGCTTTTTCCCACAGGACGCCCATCAGATTGGTTTTGGGTAAAACATAATACTCCCTCAGTGAGTACTGCAACTGAATACTCCTGGTCCTGATAGGTGGCTTGCTGTAAAGAGGTCTTATTCCAGAACGGCGAGTCCTTTCTTTCCTGCTCTTTGGTGGCAGATAATTCTGCTAGGGTCAGGGGCAGCATGTCAAGGGGCATTCCCGTTTTGGGGAACAGTGGAGTTGGAGCACATACCCAGCAATCAGTCTGGTTTGTTAAAGTAGCAACATGGTGCGCAAGTGAAACAAAGGAGTTATGCTCCCGATATGCACGGTTTGGAAATACCAATACAGAGAATAACAATGTTACCCAATTAATTATCACCAGAGACTTTCCAACCCAGGGTCTCCAGTACCTGGGTGGGCCCATTTTAGCGTTAAGGTGCCCACTATTTGTGACTTTTAAACAGTAGCTTTAGCCCGAGATCGTCACTAGATGAGGAGTCAGCAGGTTGGATGGTCCACTGTTCTGCTGACGAGGGGCCGGGTACTGCCTTCAGACGAGAGTGATGGATCCAGTTCTTGTGTCCCTCGATCTTTGCCGCTGTATGGGAGATCAGCAGGACGGTATAGGGTCCTTTCCACTTTTCCTGGAGAGGCTCGTCTTTCCAGGTACGAACAAGCACGGAGTCACCGGGCTGTAAGGAGTGGACGGGAGAGTCCAAGGGGAGAGGCTGGGAATCCTTTGTATACCTGTGAAGAGACAAGAGAACAGCAGACAGGGAACACATATATTGTGACAAAAAACCATTACCCAACTCCCATTCCCCTGACAGATCCGGGGTGCCATTCATAGGCCATGCCCTTCCAAACATAATTTCAAAGGGACTAAGCCCCAATCTACCCTTCGGGAGAACGCGGATACGAAGTAGGATGAGGGGCAAAGCATCAGGCCATCGCAGTGAGGCTTCTTGGCACACTTTTGAGAGATGCCGTTTAAGGGTCTGATTGGTACGCTCCACTACACCACTGGCTTGCGGTCGCCAAGGCGTATGGAGTTTCCAGGGGATCTGTAAGGCATGTGAGATGCTTTGAATGATTTTTGACGTGAAGTGTGTCCCGGTGTCAGATTCCATCCACAGGGGGAGTCCAAAGCGAGGAATGATCTCCTTAACAAACTTGAGGGCCACTGTTCTGGCAGTGCAATTATGGCATGGGAAGGCTTCTGGCCATCCACTGAACCAATCCACTATGACAAGGAGATATTTGAACCCTTGGGCCCGGGGAAACTCAGTAAAGTCTATTTGCCACACTTTTCCGGGACCCGGAGTGGGTTCTAGGGCAGCTGGTGGCACAGGATGTCCCGGTCGGGGGTTATTCTTTTGGCAGACTAAGCAGTCCACTTTTACCTGGGCAGCCAGGGTCGGAGTCCGGAAGTGATAAAGTATTTTCCCATTAGCTGGATAAGTGCTTCCCTGCCAGCATGAGTGGTTTGATGTAGTTTCTGCAGCACCGGCCGGATCAGGCCCTTTGGTAGGAGGACATTCCCTTCCGGGGAATGGAGCCATCCCTCCTTTTCCCGGAGACCGAGTTTGTCAGTTAGCTGTCTCTCCTCCCCAGAGTACTGAGGGGTTGGAAGCTCCCCTACTGATGGGATAAGGGCATGCATATGGGCGTTCTCAGTCTGAGGGGATGGCAGGGTGGCAGCATGCTTGGCGTCTCTATCTGCCCGGGCGTTACCTCTGGCCACGTCTTGATCTTCCCTTTGATGAGCTTTACAGTGTACCACCCGCCACTTCTGAGGGAAGTTGTACGGCTTCTAGGAGCCGGAGGATTTGGGGCCCGTACTTGACTGGGGAGCCTTGGGCTGTCAGCGTTCCCCTTTGCTTCCATAGGCCAGCATGACCATGTAGCACACCAAAAGCATACTTTGAATCGGTAAAAATGTTGACCCGCTTTCCTTTTGACAGTTCAAGTGCACGGGTCAGGGCTATTAGTTCGGCAAGCTGGGCAGAGGTCCCAGCAGGCAAACCTTCAGCTTCCACATTGTCATGGAGGGTCACAACAGCATAACCCACTCTCCTTTGCCCATCTATTACAGTACTGCTACCATCAATGTACCACTCATAATCTGCATTTGGGAGGGGTACATCCTTTAAATCCGGACGGCTGGAGTACTGGGCATCTATGATCTATAAACAGTCATGTTTCTTTTCCTCTGTTTCTGGCAAGAGGATGGCTGGGTTAATGAAGGGGCAAGGCTGTAAGGTGACTTCAGAGTTCTCTAACAGCTTAGCCTGATACTGAGCAATCCGAGCTTGGGTGAGCCAAAGCCCTCCCTTTGCATCCAATAAGGCTCAGACCATATGGGGAGTAAAGATTTGCATAACCCCTCCCAAAGTTAGCTTTTCGGCTTCCTCAAGCACTAGGGCAGTAGCTGCGACCGCCCATAAACATGCCAGCCAATCCTTTGCAACCTGATCCAGTTGCTTAGAAAAATAAGCCACGGGATGTCTCCATGCTCCTAACAGCTGTGTGAGCACTCCTAGGGCCACCCCCTTTCGTTCATGTACATACAACTGAAACGGCTTAGAGCGATCCGGCAGGCCCAGTGCCGGGGCTTCCATCGATTTTCTTTTCAGGATTTTAAATGCCCTATCAGCCTCTGGGGTCCAATAGAAGGGGTCATGATCTGCTCCTTTTACACAGTCATACAGGGGTTTAGCCCACAGTCCAAACTCTGGGATTCATATCCTGCAAAAGCCTGCCATACCCAGAAATGCCCTGAGCCGCTTACGATTACTTGGGGTAGGAACTTGACAGATAGCTTGCTTTCTTTCGCTTGAAAGCTGACGCTTCCCTTGCCTTAGCTGTAATCTGATTCCGCTGTACCTCAGACAACAGGGTTCTCAGGAGGATATTACAGTCGTCTCAATCCGGCTTGTGACTACTGAGGCACCCCTCAAAGACTGAAATAAACCGGCCTGGGTTCGTGGAGAATTCCCCAGCCTGTGTTTTAAAAGTTGCTAAGTCTATTGGATTGAATGGCACATGAGTGTAAACTTGCATAGTGGTAGCCTAATGTCCCTCTGCCCCTGGGCAAGCCACAACAGTCTTGGTAAGCAAGGGATAGAGACCCACTGAGGGGGCATTCTCTGTAACCCGAGGCATCCTACTCTTATAAGGTGGGGGTGTGGGGGCCGAAGGGGACACCGGCTCTGCCATTACAGTGGGGGTGGGGGTCTGGGGACTAACGTTAGCTACGACCGAACCAGTCGGAGTCAAATTACAGCTCTGCAGAATTACAACTCTGTTCATAGAATCATAGAATATCAGGGTTGGAAGGGACCTCAGGAGGTCATCTAGTCCAACCCCCTACTCAAAGCAGGACCAATCCCCAATTAAATCATCCCAGCCAGGGCTTTGTCAAGCCTGACCTTAAAAACTTCTAAGGAAGGAGATTCTACCACCTCCCTAGGTAACGCATTGCAGTGTTTCACCACCCTCTTAGTGAAAAAGTTTTTCCTAATATCCAACCTAAACCTCCCCCACTGCAACTTGAGATCATTACTCCTTGTCCTGTCCTCTTCTACCACTGAGAATAGTCTAGAACCATCCTCTCTGGAACCACCTCTCAGGTAGTTGAAAGCAGCTATCAAATTCCCCCTCATTCTTCTCTTCTGCAGACTAAACAATCCCAGTTCCCTCAGCCTCTCCTCATAACTCATGTGTTCCAGACCCCTAATCATTTTTGTTGCCCTTCGCTGGACTCTCTCCAATTTATCCTCATCCTTCTTGTAGCCCAAAACTGGACACAGTACTCCAGATGAGGCCTCACCAATGTCGAATAGAGGGGAATGATCACGTCCCTCGATCTGCTCGCTATGCCCCTACTTATACATCCCAAAATGCCATTGGCCTTCTTGGCAACAATGGCACACTGCTGACTCATATCCAGCTTCTCGTCCACTGTCACCCATAGGTCCTTATCCGCAGAACTGCTGCCTAGCCATTCGGTCCCTAGTCTGTAGCTGTGCATTGGGTTCTTTCGTCCTAAGTGCAGGACCCTGCACTTATCCTTATTGAACCTCATCAGATTTCTTTTGGCCCAATCCTCCAATTTGTCTAGGTCCCTCTGTATCCTATCCCTGCCCTCCAGTATATCTACCACTCCTCCTAGTTTAGTATCATCCGCAAATTTGCTGAGAGTGCAATCCACACCATCCTCCAGATCATTTATGAAGATATTGAACAAAACCGGTCCCAGGACCGACCCCTGGGGCACTCCACTTGACACCAGCTGCCAACTAGACATGGAGCCATTGATCACTACCCGTTGAGCCTGACAATCTAGCCAACTTTCTACCCACCTTATAGTGCATTCATCCAGCCCATACTTCTTTAACTTGCTGACAAGAATACTGTGGGAGACCGTGTCAAAAGCTTTGCTAAAGTCAAGAAACAATACATCCACTGCTTTTCCTTCATCCACAGAGCCAGTTATCTTGTCATAGAAGGCAATTAGATTAGTTGGGCATGACTTGCCCTTGGTGAATCCATGCTGACTGTTCCTGATCACTTTCCTCTCCTCTAAGTGCTTCAGGATTGATTCTTTGAGGACCTGTTCCATGATTTTTTCTGGGGACTGAGGTGAGGCTGACTGGCCTGTAGTTCCCAGGATCCTCCTCCTTCCCTTTTTTAAAGATTGGCACTACATTAGCCTTTTTCCAGTCATCTGGGACTTCCCCCGTTCGCCACGAGTTTTCAAAGCTAATGGCCAATGGCTCGCAATCACAGCCGCCAATTCCTTTAGCACTCTCAGATGCAACTCGTCCGGCCCCATGGACTTGTGCACGTCCAGCTTTTCTAAATAGTCCCTAACCACCTCTTTCTCCACAGAGGGCTGGCCATCTACTCCCCATGTTGTGATGCCCAGCGCAGCAGTCTGGGAGCTGACCTTGTTAGTGAAGACAGAGGCAAAAAAAGCATTGAGTACATTAGCTTTTTCCACATCCTCTGTCACTAGGTTGCCTCCCTCATTCAGTAAGGGGCCCACACTTTCCTTGGCTTTCTTCTTGTTGCCAACATACCTAAAGAAACCCTTCTTGTTACTCTTGACATCTCTTGCTAGCTGCAGCTCCAGGTGTGATTTGGCCCTCCTGATTTCATTCCTACATGCCCGAGCAATATTTTTATACTCTTCCCTGGTCATATGTCCAACCTTCCACTTCTTGTAAGCTTCTTTTTTATGTTTAAGATCCGCTAGGATTTCACCATTAAGCCAAGCTGGTCCCCTGCCATATTTACTCTTCTTTCGACTCATCGGGATGGTTTGTCCCTATAACCACAACAGGGATTCCTTGAAATACAGCCAGCTCTCCTGGACTCCTTTCCCCTTCATGTTAGTCCCCCAGGGGATCCTGGCCATCCATTCCCTGAGGGAGTCGAAGTCTGCTTTCCTGAAGTCCAGGGTCCATATCCTGCTGCTTACCTTTCTTCCCTGTGTCAGGATCCTGAACTCGACCAACTCATGGTCACTGCCTCCCAGATTCCCATCCACTTTTGCTTCCCCCACTAATTCTTCCCGGTTTGTGAGTAGCAGGTCAAGGTTCTATCTCTTAAAGCCATAAACGCTTGTGCATAGAAATGTTTATTCCATTTACCCATTCACTGACAAAACAAAACTAATTCAAGGATCGTGTTGTAATTAATTGACCCTCCTGGTGGCCACCACTCCTGGTCCTCTAGTTGATATTGAGGCCAGTCAACTGTACAGAAGCTTTTTAATTGGCTCTTAGTCATTGGATCTGCACCAAATACCTTCCAGTTTGCTGGAATGCACTCTAGGGGCGTACACCGTGCCCTAACCCCTGAGCTCTGTCCCTGTCCCATACCTACAGGGTAACTCTGGCCGTCCCCAGGTTCCAACAGAGCATACAATCCGGATTACAAAAGGTTCCTATGTTATCCAAGGGACCAGTTCCTTACTGTCGTCCGCAGCTGTTTCTCCCCTACGTCCAAGAGACCGGTTCCTCACCGTCGTCCACAGCTGCTTCTCCACTATATGAGTGCGTTGCACCGTTGTGCCCTCCAGGGTCGATCAAATCCATGTCTCTTCCGAGGCCCCCGATGAACTCACCGGTGCGCGGGGGGCGTCGGTTCTCGCCGCAATCCTCGACCTCCAGGAGGGGTCCGGGCAAGGCTAAATAGCAGCCTCGTCGCCCACCCAGCGACACCAAAAGCTGTTGCCGGCACCCAGTGCCGAGAGGCAAAAGAACAGCAGGGGTTGGTTCGCTACCCGGTGTGCTTCACCCAATAATCACAATGGGGTGGAGAAGCAGAAAAGGTTATTTAAAGCTTCAAAAAGGTACAGGGAGAATAGAATCTCAAATCCTGCACACAGAGCAGGAAGTTACACAGGCTTTTATACATCCTTTCTTCAGCATACTTATCCAATAGCAAGCTGCCCTAAGTATCCATATAGCCAGCCAATCCAGTTACCAGCTAGTTCCCTTGTTTTTTGTATCATTTGTTAAACTATACATAAAGCTGGTTTATTCAGCATTTTTCTTCCATATCTGCCCTGTTTGGCCTTGTTTAGTTTCAGGCAGTCTGACTCTGCAACATATTGTTGCAGATCCTCAGCATAACTGCTGTGTGTGCCTCCAGGCCAGGGGGCCAAGGACACTTGGGCCTAGTATGCAGAGCTGCTGCGAGTGCCTCCAGGCGGGAGGGGGGGGGCAAGGACACTTGGGCCTAGTGCGAGGGGGGCTTCATTGACACTCGTGGTCTTCCATCCCCTCGAGTTACCTAGTGGCCATGCCCCAGTGTCCCCAACAGTGCCATACAATAACTATCAATATAGATAGTGTTTTCCAAAACATGAATATCTTATTTAAAACACTTATAAAAACTAGTTAGGACCAAAACATATGTTCAGCATCACCTGGGGTTATGCCCTAATTTACCTCTAACTTGCCTCTGATTTGTATCACTTCAGTTTCCTTTTATTTTACCAGGCCTTGCTTGACAATTGTCAAGTCTACTTTTAGGAAATACATTTTTTGGGCCTACTCATACTTCACCACATTTCTATATGAGAAGCAAGCATCATCTCTGTTGGCTAAAATGTACAGCACTGTCCCTTGAAATGTATGGTGGATTTGAAAGAGCTGCAAAATCCCATGAAATTATTCCATGTGCAAATGTGCAATCCATGTAATCAGAGTTTGACTTTTATCATTGCAAGTATAGAGTCTAAAATAAAAGTCCTAATACATACAAGGGCAGACCTTAAGGAGAGTTTTATTCCATACAAACCCTAGGTGTTCTCTGCTCATCACCCACTGTACAAGAGCGACAGATGGTCACAGTAGGACATCCCACTAGCCCATCAAAAAGTCAGACACTTTCAAAAAGGCCAGGTGGAAATTTGAATCAACAACATAAGCTTTATAGATCTGGGCTGGCTGTTGGTGGAACACTGAATCATAGAACTGGATGGGACCTTGAGAGGTCACCTAGTCCAGTGCCCTGCACTTAAGGCAGGACTAAGTATTAGCTAGACCATCCCTGACAGGTGTTTGTCCAACCTGCTCTTAAAAATCCCCAATGATGGAGATTCCACAACCTACCCAGGCAATTTATTCTGGTGCTTAACCACTCTGACAGTTAGGAAGCTTTTCCTAATGTCCAATCTAAACTGCCCTTTCTGGAATTTAAGCCCATTGCTTCTTGTCCTATCCTCAGAGCTTAAGAAGAAAAAATTTTCTCCCTCCTCCTTTGTAACAACCTTTTATGTACTTGAATGTTTGAGTAGTGTAGGTCTCACAACTTCATCCCATCAGTCTGTCACATGGCCAGATGTGCACAGTGAAACCTGTGTTGCAGAGAGAGACAAACTAATTGGCCCATATCCTGTTCTCAGCAGTGTTAGTCCACCGAATACAGTAGACTTACTTCTGATTTACATTGGTGTAACAGAATGCAGAATCAGATCCATTGATTCCTGCAGCCCTGGCTGAGCAAGTGTCTGTTCTCTGCACATTGATATAGGCAGCATTGAAAGTACAGTACCAGCTCTTTCCTTGGTAGCTTAGCTTACTCTCTGTTCACAGTAAAGACCTCTTAATATGCCTCCCAGCAGGGCTTTCATTCTCAGTCTTTATCATTGTTCTACATGATTCTGCTGTAACAACCAAAACACCAACATAAAGAGCTAGGAATGGTTAAAAGACTTCTAGTTATAAAAGCTGTTCCTCTTTTCTAAGATCGAAACAAAATCCACTTCATATTTGCTGTACTGTCATTCTATACAAGTGGGGAGAGTTTCTCTGGTGAAAAGTGCTTTGTTCAGAAATGCCCATGTGTCTTATCAATTATGCCTTAAGGGTGTTGCAAAACTGTACTGAATATGCTTTACATCTCATTGTGCTGAATCTCGGAAATGCTAAGTGAAAACATCTTCAAGCGCTTTCCAAATGAAATGGTGCAGCAAGCAACAGCATATCCGCTACAGCTAGCAAATTGCTAAAGCACTGTAGGCAATAATTGTCAGTCTGAAAAGAAGGGGTTATGGTCAAAAGACTGTATAGACAGCATAAACCGCAGAGTGCAAAGAGATTTGACTTTCCTAGCCTGGCAATCACTAGGCCCATTAGGGGGACCATGCATAGCATCATCTTTGTCTGAGGAAACCTTAGACCCATTTTACTAGATTTGGCCATTATCCTGAAAAAATGTACTTGTTTATCCATTGTGAGTAGTCCCACTGAAGTCAATGGGCTGACTCTCAATGTGTCAATTTAAGCATATGAGTGAATCTTTGCAGGGTTGGGACCTCAAGAGCCTGCCAGACCTTAATCTAAACAGTTGTTGCTAGTGAAGTTAAAACAATTGCATCATCTCATTTTGCAGATTTTTAAATCCTAGGCTTTGGAAGCCAAAACAATACTCCTTTCAGGGAAACAGAGATACACTCGGCGATGTAAGAGAAAAGACTGTGGGTTTTATTCAAAGTCCATTGACGTCAATGGAAAGATTCATGTAAGAATACTAGAATATAACTGGCTGCTAAAAATCGTGTTTGTCTGTTGCGTTCCTCTCATACCCTGCAACTTCTTTTCCTTTTGCCTATCAAGGGGGTCTCCTGTGACTGTGGAGCCTATTTCTGATCCTCTGTCCACTCACACATCCAGGCAGAGTTCCTCCGGGCGGCGTCCACTGGCTCCCTTGACACCTTTGAGGAGCAGTGGGCACTGTCTGGGGTTCTCTGCTTGGTGTCCCCATCAGGTTCCCTTCGTTTGACCCTTTGACCTCACTCCTGTCCCTGTTATCTCATTAGTTGCCCCCCGGAATCATCTGGCTTCCAGGTCCTGTGGATCCTCCCCTTAGGCTGGGGGGAGGTCCTTTAGCAGTGGGCAGGCTTCAATAGGATCACAAAAAAGAAAAAAAAAAGTGTTTCTTCTGTTATCTCACTGTGTTGTGGATATTTCCATAGAGAAGGCTAACAAGAATCTACAGTTTTATCCACTCGGAATTGGAACATCTGACAAACTCATCACAAGCAGCAGGAACAGATGTGAAACAATGTAAAAAAGATAGGGATAATTCAGAAAAATTGAAGCAGTCAGCAAGGACTAGGCAGAAAGAAGTGGGATGTGTCAGTATAAAAGAGAGAGGGAGGACCAGATTATCAGTTGGTGTAAATCATCTAATAGTCTAAGAACAAGACAAAACAGTAACAGGTAGGCACTCTCAATACAAAGCTAAATTAGAAAATGATAGTACAGTGCAATGCAGATTTTCTACCTAGAGATGTATCTGATGATCTGAATGGGGCACCAAACTTTTAGTACATCTGAGCCCAGCATAATCTAAATAAACCCTTCAGAGTTCTTTCCCTAAATTGTTGCTGTAGTTTGAGAGAGAGGGGGAAAAAAAACAAAAACAAAACTCCTAGCCTTGCCTGAGCAGAAATTATCTTGAGCCAGGGGTTCTTGCAACAAATTTTTGGTGACCTCAGTGTAGCCACCAACTCTTGCTGGTGGCTGGACTGACACTTTTTCCTAAAATTATTTATTTTTACTGAAGTTAATAAAGTAATAGGCACATATTATACATCTGAATCATAGTAATTTATTTATGTAAGGTTGGGGGGGTTGTTTTTGGTTTTTTTGCAGACTCAATAAAAATAATGCACAGTTAGGTCTAGTAAAGAACAGAGATAACAGAATAGAAACACAAATAAGGTGCTTTGCATGTTCTTGTCTTTTTTTATTATTCTTTTGCTTTTTTGGTAAATGTGGTTGTCTGTACAACAATTCTGAAATAAATTTAAAAATGCTTTGACATAACAGAAGTCCAAATAATAATGAAAAACATAATTGGGTGGCTTGGGTCTGGGGAGGGGAGGCACGGCTGCACCTGACCCAGGGCTCCTCTAGGCAGGCGGAGGAGGGCTTGGGGCCGAGGGGGGCGGTGCTCGGGGCTTCTCCAGGCGGGGGGCTTGTGGCTCCAGTTGCAGGGGGAGTCGGGGGTCTTGGGGATCCGGGTGCTGGGAGTGGGGGGGGAGACATGGGTGGCAGGGGTGGAGTCGGGGGTTAGCCTCCCCAAAGGGGGGCTCCACCTGCTGCCCATGCACCCACTGCTTGCCTCCTCAGTCCCCTGCCTGCTGCTTGCCTCCTGCATCCCTCCTCAGTCCTCCACCCGCCGCTTGCCTCCTCAGTCCCCTGCCTGCTGCTTGCCTCCTGCATCCCTCCTCAGTCCTCCACCCGCCGCTTGCCTCCTCAGTCCCCTGCCTGCTGCTTGCCTCCTGCATCCCTCCTCAGTCCTCCACCCGCCGCTTGCCTCCTCAGTCCCCTGCCTGCTGCTTGCCTCCTGCATCCCTCCTCAGTCCTCCACCCGCCGCTTGCCTCCTCAGTCCCCTGCCTGCTGCTTGCCTCCTGCATCCCTCCTCAGTCCTCCACCCGCCGCTTGCCTCCTCTCACTCGCCCACCCGCCACTCACCCCCCAGCCCGCTGTGAGAACCCCCACTCACCTCCTCACAGCCAGACCCCCCGCCTGCCTCCTCACCCTGCTGCTGGCTTGCCGCTCATCTCCTTACTGCCCTGCCTCCCCCCCCCCATCTTGCTGCTTGCCTCCTCACCTTGCTCCTTAAGCGTTGTGCATCCCACCTTTGTCTCCAGAGCGGCGGGGCATGTAGGAGCAACAGGGAGGAAGGGCAGGGGCTAATGCTCCCCCCACACACACTGCCCAGGAAACTGCCATGGCCGCAGGGAAACCCCCTGGTGGCCACATGTGACAAACGGTGGCCTAAGAGGTCTTATAAATACCCCAAGTGAGACACAGATGAAAGGATTTGTTTCACCAGCTCCTACAGAGGCATCAGATGTACCTGATGTGAGGAATCTGAGAAGAAAGGCAGAGAAACAAGTTCTGAAGAGGCAGGCTATGCCTAAAAGACCAGTTAGACCAGCCCCTGAAGAGTAAAGCTATGAAGAAAGAGTCTGACTACCCAGTGCGGATTGGTCTGATGCACCCAACACTGTTAAGACTTGTCCAGACATAAGGGAAGAGCTTGAATGCTGAGCTGTCACCCACAGTATCCTACTCAGTGGGAACCAACAATAACCAGAAGTTTCATCAAACCTGGGTACGTTAATATTTATTATTTATTTATTTCTAGGGACAAAAGGGGGAGATAGTAGTACCACCAGTGTTTGTTTCTAGACACCTAAAAAGAGAGGGGAGGGAGAGTCCATCTTTTCTTAAGGAGCTGGGACCCAGGGAGAAGACAAGGGAAAGAAATTTGCATATTGTATGGGTTTGAGATGGGAGGAAGCAATGTGGTTAGAAAGATTTGGACAAGTATATTTATACTATAAAATTAGTATAAAATTTATTAAGTGAGATGGTGCATTTAGTATTGCAGCTGACGCCCTGGAGGCAGGGTGTGCATATATGTATCCCAGAGATCGAGACCCAGAGGTTTTAATATAGAATGCAGATTAGTGGCTATTAGAAGAACAGATCTCAATAAAGATGAAGATGTCAGGCAAAATTTGGTGTTAAAACTATGTGACGACATAAAAGATCGTCAAATTTTCCATATGGAAAAATCCACCAGAATAGAGTGCCCTCTCCACTTCCTCCCCCATGATTTTGGGATCGGGGGCTGAGACCTTTATACTGCGTGCTGGTATTTGTAACTGAGATAAGTTTTTCCTCTCTGGTTTTTGGCTTTGTTAACCTTGCTTTGAACTACTAGGACAGTACTTTTAATTTACAGCAAAGGTACCTAGATCCCTGATCAGGCATATTTGACATATTGTATAAATCATAAAGAGAGCCACTCTCAGCCAATGCTACCCTGCCATGCTACATATAGCTATCAGGGGAATGCCCTTGTCTCTCCCTGGTAGGTCAGTATTTTTGGCTTACCACAGAAAGCCAGAGATTTCACCTGAGAACAGGCCAGGAATAATACAGATTAGATGACTACACCTCCTACAAGACAACCCAGGGAGTTACCCAGGAACTAACTATCTTAACAAATCTCAGGCACGGAGAACAGGGAGAACTCTGATACTATGAACCTGGCTCTGAGAAATGAGGTAAGACATGATCTACATCACATTCAGGAGGACATAACCCAAAGGCCATTTTCAAATACTTCTAGAAATTGTAATTATAGTAATAATGAAGGACCTATTAAAGACAGCACTCGCTAAGCCTGGCTGTAGTGTCAGATACTGTAAGTGACCCCAGATACTGTGGCATATTAGAAAAGGAGTACTTGTGGCACCTTAGAGACTAACAAATTTATTGAGCATAAGCTTTCGTGAGCTACAGCTCACTTCATCGGATGCATTCAGTAGAAAATACAGTGGGGAGAGTTATATACATAGAGAACATGAAACAATGGGTGTTACCATACACACTGTAAGGAGAGTGATCAGGTAAGGTGAGTTATTACCAAGGGGGGGGGGGGGGCAAAAAAACCTTTTGTAGTGATAATCAAGGTGGGCCATTTCCAGCAGTTGACAAGAACATCTGAGGAACAGTCAACTGCTGGAAATGGCCCACCTTGATTATCACTACAAAAGGCTTTTTCCTTCCCCACTCTCCTGCTGGTAATAGCTCACCTTACCTGATCACTCTCATTACAGTGTGTACGGTAACACTGGGTGGGGGATTGGCGTAAGCTTGATCCAGCCCCGCCCACTCAGGTTGAGAGGGTGGCTCTTTACCCTCTGGTTCGGAGGGAAGCCACCCTGGCTCCCTACATACCCCACCCCTCAAATCCAGCTCCCGATCTTCGGAGCTGGCGTCCTCACCCTCTCCAAGGCGGGATAGGAAATCCGCATTGGCGTTGTCTCGTCCCGCCCAATGGTGAATCGTGAAGGCATAGGGCTGCAGGGCTAGATGCAACCGCATCAGCCTGGCATTATTGTCCTTCATCTTATTAAGCCACTTCAGGGGTGCGTGGTCCGTAACCAGTATAAAGGGGGCCCCGAGGATGTAGTAGCAGAGAGCATCGACTGCCCACTTAACTGCTAGGGCCTCTTTCTCCACGATGGAGTAGTTCCATTCTCTGGGGAACAGCTTCCGACTGAGGTAAACAATAGGCTGTTCCTCCCCGTCAACCTCCTGTGAGAGGACCGCCCCAAGCCCTACGCCTGAGGCATCAGCCTGAACGATAAAGGCACGATGAAAGTCAGGGTTGAAGAGTACTGGATCGCTACACAGCCGTTCTTTGACAGTTCAAAAGGCCGTTCGCACTCGTTGGACCAATGCACCCGGCGGGGACTGTCCTTCGTCAGGAGCTCCGTTAACGGGGCCATAATGCTTGCGAAGTGGGGTACAAACCGCCGGTAATAACCAGCTAAGCCCAAGAATTGACGCACCTGCCTCTTCGTGGTCGGCACCGACATTCCTGGAGTGCTTGGACTTTCCCAATGAGGGGGCGGACCGGTCCCCGGCCCAAGGTGTAGCCCAGGTAAGTGGTTTCCTCCCGCCCGAGTCGGCATTTTTTTGGATTGGCCGTAAGCCCGGCTGCGCGGAGGTCCCGGAGGACCGCCACTACTTGGTTAAGATGTTCCTCCCAGTTATTGCCATAGATGACCACATCGTCCAGGTAGGCCGCAGCGTACTTTGTGTGTGGTTGCAACACCGGGTCCATCAAATGCTGGAAGGTTGCCGGGGCCCCATGTAGGCCGAAAGGCATCCGGGTGAAATGGTATAACCCTGAAGGGGTGGCAAACGCGGTCTTCTCCTTGGACCTGGGATCCAAGGGGATCTGCCAGTACCTCTTGGTGAGGTCTAAAGTGGTGATATAACAGGCCTCCCCGAGCCGGTTGAGGAGCTCATCAATGCAGGGCATCGGATAGGCGTCAAATTTTGACATGGTGTTTACCCTCCGGAAGTCAATGCAAAACCGCCGGCTCCCATCTGGCTTTGGTATGAGAACGACGGGGCTCCGCCACTCGCTCTGGGAGCACTCAATAACACCCAGATCCACGATCGCCTGGACTTCCTCTTCTACAGCCTCCCACATTCGTCTAGGCAATGGCCGGGTTGTCTCTCAGACCACCACCCCGGGTTCCGTCTGGATCACATGGTAGGTGAGCATAGTCCGCCCGGGTTTCATGGTGAATGTCTTGGGGAATGCCCTTACTAAGCAGAGTGCCTGTTCTTGCTGCTCAACTGTGAGTCTCTGCTAGCTGGGGCTCACCATTATCCGACTCCTCGGGCAGTTGGGGCCCCAGGTCCAGTTTGGGGGGATATGGGGCAACAAGGAGCCCTTCCCAGTCCTGCCAGGGTTTTAAAAGGTTTACATGGTAAATCTGTTTTTCCTTACGGTGACCAGGTTGCCGAATTTCGTAGGTGACAGGCCCTACCTGGTGGAGGACCTCATACGGACCCTGCCAGCGGGCAAAAAGCTTTGATTCCTCCGAGGGGAGCAGGAGGAGCACTTGGTCCCCTGGCCCAAATGATCGAGCCTGGGCGCCCCGATTGTAGTGCTGCTCCTGGGCTCTTTGGGCTGTGTTTAAGTTCTCCCTCACGAGCTCACCCACCCGTGCCAGCTGCCCCTGCAGTTGTAAGACGTATTGCAAGAGACCCTGTGTTGCAGACGGGTTGTGTTCCAAAGTCTCCCTCAAGAGGTCTAACACCCTGCAGGGTTGCCATCCATAGAGGAGCTCGAACGGGGAGAACTTCGTGGACACCTGTGGGACTTCTCGAATTGCCAGTAGTAAAGGAGGGAGCAGCTGGTCCCACTGGCGGAGGTCCTGGGTATGGAAACGCTGCAACATTCCCTTCAGGGTCCGGTTAAATCGTTCGACCAATCTGTCAGTCTGGGGATGGTAGACCGAGGTCTGCAATTTCTTAATCCCCAATAGGGCACATACGTGACGGAACAGCTTAGACGTGAAGTTGGTCCCCTGATCAGTGAGTATCTCCCGTGAGAATCTGACTTGCGAAGATCTTCAAGAGCTCCGCAGTGATAGTGCAGGTGGTGATACTTCTTAAGGGGACGGCCTCGGGGAAGCGGGTGGCGAAGTCCATCAGGACGAGGATGTATTGATGGCCTGCCTTACTTTTTGGAAAAGGCCCGACCAGGTCCATGGCTACCTGCTCAAACGGTACACCTACGACTGGTAAAGGGACCAGGGGGCCTTCCGTACCCCTGCTCGGGCTGCAAGTTTTGGCAGTCCGGGCATGACGCACAGTAATCCTTCACCTCACGGTGGACGCCGGGCCAGAAGAACCTGGCCAGGACCCTAGCCACAGTTTTTTCCTGCCCTAAATGGCCAGCAGCCAGGATGTCATGTGCAAGCTTCAGGACAGCCCGACAATGAATACGGGGGACCACGAGTTGGGTCCAGACCTCTTGGGTCTGGGGGTCTCAGTCAAGGCGGTAGAGCCGCTCGTGGTTGAGTTCAAACCCGGGCCATTGGGTGGTGCGCCGCGCCTCCACGACCTCACCATCCACCCAGGCCAGCTGCTCATAGGCAAATCAGAGTGTAGGGTCCTCCTTTTGATCCCAGCTAAAGTCCACCAGGTCAGGAGGGGGACCAGCCATTTCCAGGCCATCCGGTGCGGGGGTGGGACCTGGGTCAGCTCCAGGGTCAGAGCTCGAGTCAGGTCCTGTCTTCCTCTCAGGCGGGGCTCCCTCGAGCGCCTCTTTGTTGGGTAGGGATTGGAGCACCTAGACGAAGTCTGGCCAGTCGTGGCCCAGGATCACTGGATAGGCGAGGGATGATGCCACCACCACATTCATTAACCGAGTTGCTCTGTTCACCGTGATGGGGACCCGAACCGTGGGGTATGATTTTATGTCTCCGTGGATGCACTGAATCCGTACTTCCCCAATGGTTCGCTTGGTGTCCAAGAAGAGTGCCTGGTGGACAAGGGTCTGCCCACAGCCCGAATCAACTAGACCCACCACTGGGACCCCAGCGACTTCCATGGGAGCTGTCAGTTTGGCCACGGAGAGCGGACAGGCCCACCACTCCCCGGTGCACACCAGACCAAAGTTGCAGTCCATCGCAGGACAGCCCCATTGCAGATGACCATACTCGCCACATCGGAAACAAGGTCCTACCTCTGGGCGCACCAGCCGCGTGGGGGCACCAGTGGGGCTGCAGAGTTGGCTGGGGCCCGGTGGTTGGGTTAAGCGTCCAGGGCTGAAGCGTGGTGAGGACTCGGGGCGTCGGGAAATCTCGGTCCTGCTGCCATCTGGTCGTCGGGTACGGTGGGGTGCGTTGGTTTGGGAGGTGGGCCCCCTCCTTTCAAGTTTCTGTGCATTGGGTCCAGGGTTTGGGGGGCAGGCGGCCGGTCCTATTGGGGCCTCTGCCTCGAGAAAGTCCTCCATAAGCACGACGGCTGTGCTCAGACTTTGTGGCCAGTGCCGCAACACCCAAGCCCTCCCCTGGGGTGGGAGGATGTGCACGAATTGTTCGAGGATGACCTGTTCAGTCACCTCAGCTGCGGTTCGACGCTCGGGTTGGAGCCATCGGGTACCTGCGTCCTTCAGTTCCTGGGCCACGGCCCGGGGTCTGGTGCCCGGTGGGTAGACCTTTTCCCGAAACCGTCGCCGAAAAGTCTCCGGCATAATGTCAAAGGCATCCAAGATAGCTGTTTTCACTCGAGCGTAAATGCGGGCCTCATCATCTAGGAGCCCACGGTAAGCCTTCTGGGCCGGCCCCGTCAGATATGGGGTGAGGAGGGTCGCCCATTGGTCAGGTGCCCAACCAGATAGGCCTCTGGGTCATCCTCAGGCCCCATCTTGGCCAGACGGATCAATGGGGCGGGAGGGGGCAGGGTGGCTGCCCTCTCCGGTTGCCCCCACCATGGCTCGGCCACAGGGTTGCAAGCCGCTGGAAGCATTGGGTTTGGTGTTCATGGTGCTGGGCCCCCAGGGTTTGAAGCAACTGCTGCTGGTGGGCCCCCAGCTGCTGTATGAGTTGGTGCTGCTGCTATTGCCGGCTCTCAGCCAGGAACTTGATAAGCCTTTCCATCTCCTTCTTTCCAGTAGGGGAGTTTCAGAGGCCCCCTCGCGCTAACCCCTTTCTGCAAGAATAGGGATCGCCTGCCCGCATTCTCCACCACTTGTGACAGGTTTCAATCGGTCCTCCGAGCTCCTAGGGGGCGATGGAGAGCGACGGTCCCAGTGGTGGGCCTTAGTCATGCCTTTCGGGCACTGGGGAATTAGCAGGAAAGGTGTGCTGGCCGAAGTCTGCAGCGCGCCCCTCAGGCAGGGGAGCGCCGGCACGAGTCTGCAGCGCACCCCTCAGGCAGGGGAGCGCCGGCACGAGTCTGCAGCGCACCCCTCAGGCAGGGGAGTGCTGGCACGGGTTTGTCGTGCATGGTTCTGCTACACAAGGCAGGTTGGCCGGGGTAGGGGAACGCAGGCCCACTCAACTCCACTGCGTCCCAGCCCAGGGCCCTGACAGTGGCAGAAGGCGAAGGTCCTGCTGCTCGGTCAGCGGGGGGCCATCTGTGCCCACTGACCAAACACACCCACCCCACGGTGCAGTTCTGCCCCTAGGCTACTTCCTACCCGGTCTCTCCAGCGGGTCTCTCCGATCCCTCCAGCTTGTCCGGGTATTCTGCCACTGGCAGATCCAGCTCCCCCTCTGTGTCGGACTCACGCTGGCCTGGGTTACAGCCGGGCCCCTCCAGGCCCTCCAGGTACACAGTGGCTGGCCACAGGCCTTCTTCCCGGTCAGGTTCCTCCTGGCCCAGGGCCTCCCCTGGGTCGGCAGCAGGATCGCAAGGGAGCAGCCAGCAGCCTGTCTCTGTCTCCCTCCCTGGTGCGCTCCCCACTGGGCAAAGGGCCCTGCCCTTTGTACTTCCTGTCCCATCCCTCCCCTTCCGGGGATTGGCATAAACTTGGTCTGGCCCTGCCCACTCAGGTTGAGAGGGTGGCTCTTTACCCTCTGGTTCAGAGGGAAGCCACCCTGGCTCCCTACAGGCAGTCTCTGCTGCATGTCCAAGGATAATTCCGTTTTGGGCATATGCAAAGCATCCTCAGTCCATGTTGCTTGGTTTCAGTCTCTAGAGAGGAGGAGAAATCCCACTTCACAAGCCCAAATTCTCTCACCTGTTAGAGTTTTTTTTCCTTTAAGATTTCTCCTAATTTATGTTAGCTGCATGTAATAAAGCGGCCTTTGGTGTGACACTACTGAGAGTATCAATTCAGGACAAATTGCTTAGAGCAGGGCAGTTACAGCCCAAGGTCAGGGGTCCTTTACTAATAAGGCACACCAAACCAGCCAAATGGAGAGGACTGCAGTTTTACCCCACTGGCTAACCAGAAGTCATACAAGCAATTCCCTTAGACACTCCAGTTTCCCAGTACCACCACCAGCACTGCTCCTTATGGGGATGAATGGTTATGAAAACCAATACCCCTGTAAAATAAAAAGAGGTTCTCCTGATCTCAAAGGACCAAGCCCCAGACCCAGATCAATATACCAGTTAGATCTTACCCACAAATCACGCCATTGCCAATCCTTTAGAATCTAAAATCTAAAGGTTGATTCATAAAAAGAAATAAATATAGAAGAGAGTTAGAATTGGTTAAATGGAATCAAATACATACAACAATTGCAAAGTTCTTAGTTCAGGCTTGCTTCAGGCTTGATGGGATTACTGCTGATTTAAACCAATCAAGTCTCTGGAGTACAAACATCCCAGTTTGGATGGGTTGTTCAATCCTTTGTTCAGAGCTTTAGTTTCAAGCATAGTTCATCCAGAGCTCAGAAGCAGGACTGAAGACAAAATGGAGGGGTTTCCAGGGCCTTTTATATCCTCTGCCATGTGGAAGGACCCCTTTGTTCTTACTGTGGAAAATCACAGCAGCAAGATGGAGTATGGAGTCACATGGGCAAGTCACATGTCCAAGCATGACTCAGTTTGCAGGCAGCAGCCATTGCTCACATGCTACCTTGAACGGTCTCAGGAAGGCTCCTCAGATGTGGATTGGAGTCTCCCAAGGTCCATTGTCATTCAAATGTTTCTTGACTGGGCACTTACTCAGAATAGTCCTTTCTCAAGAAGCTGACCAAATGCTTCACTGATGCTACTTAGAATCAAACACATTGAGATACAAGTACATAGCCAATATTCATAACTTCAAATACAAAAATGATACACACATACAGACAGCATAATCATAACCAGCAAATTACAACCTTTTCATAGACACCTTATTTGACCTCCTTTGTACAAGATTTGATGCAACTATAGGACCTTGGTTGCAACAGCGATCTATATAGTCACAGTTTATGTCAATAACATCACACCACATTTTTAATGTTTGTTTTTTGGATACAGCGTACAGGCTAAGAATTAGATCCAATGTTCTTTTTGGAAGCTGTATACCCCTCCCTTATAAACTTCTTCCTTGTATTGCTTATATTGGCTTACTTAAATACTATCAAGTACTACACTTCAGTACTGCATAAGGACAAGCAAAAAGCCATCTTGGAATCCATGTACTGAGGAAACCACTGGAAGAGTGTAGGGATATTCATGAAAATTTGGATCCTGGTTTTGTCTGAAAACCAGCAGTTCCGTCAAAGACTGAATCCTTGGCAGGGCCGGTTCCAGGCACTAGCGAAGGAAGCAGGTGCCTGGGGCGGCCAATAGAAAGGGGCAGCACTCCTTCCGTCATCGGGGCGGCACGTCCAGGTCTTTGGCGGCAATTCGGCGGCAGGCCCTGCAGTCTCTCTCTTCCTCTTCGGCGGCAGCTCAACCAGGCTTGGTTTTTTTGTTTTTTCCTTCACCGCTTGGGGCGGCAAAAAAGCTGGAGCCGGCCCTGATCTTTGGGAGAATATCTACTTGATAAAATAGGAAAGATAACCATTAATAAGTATCGACTTAGGATTGTATTTTATGTTTTGTTTTATATGTGTAACCAGATCTGTTTCCACTCATTTTCCTTTCTCAGTGTGTCTGAAGTCTTAATCTGTTGATAAACTTAAGATTGTTTTCGCTGTAAATATATTTCAGTGCTGTAATGTTATAAAGGACCTGATCCTGAGCTGTACCACTCAAGCTGTGTGTACTCTCTCTCTTTTTGGAAATGGCTTACCTGGTAATAACTGTCAGAGTCTATATCAGGGATCGGCAATCTTCAGCACGCAGCCCGCCAGAGCAAGCCCCCTGGCGGGGTGGGCCAGGCCGATTTGTTTACCTGCCGCATCCGCAGGTTCAGCTGATTGCAGCTCCCACTGGCTCTGGTTTGCTGTTCTGGGCCAATGGGGGCTGCAGGAAGCAGGGCAGGCCATAGGATGTGCTGGCTGCAGCTTCTCACAGCCCCCATTGGCCTGGAACGGCAAACTGCGGCCAGTGGGAGCTGCGATCGGCTGAACCTGCGGATACAGCAGGTAAACAAACTGGCCCGGCCTGCCAGGGGGCTTACCGATCCCTGGTCTAGACACAGGGGCTGGATACTGCAGGGAGCACTCTGAGGGGGTTGGTGTGTACTCAGCACTAGCCTGCACAGAGAGGGCTAGGTCTGCGAACACTGGAAGGCAATGTTGGGGGGAGTGAGGGCGGTCCAGAGGCTGTTGGGTTTAGGGAGCAGAACCACAGCAGGCAAAGACAAGACTGTTTCACACTAAGGGCAAGTAGTGACTAGATGCCTCAGAAATCTGGGTCGTTCTGGGGAGCATCACAAGCTCATGGCAACTTTTCTTTAGAACTTCTAACTTAGGCCTGTTTCAGAGTAGCAGTGGTGTTAGTCTGTATTTAGAGTAGCAGTCGTGTTAGTCCAGAAAATACAGTGAGGAGATTTATATACACACAGACCATGAAAAAATACACATTGTAAGGAGAGTGATCACTTAAGATGAGCTATTACCAGCAGGAGAATGGGGTGGGGGGAGAGAAAACCTTTTGAAGTGATAGTCAAGGTGTGCCATTTCCAGGAGTTAACAAGAACTTCTGAGGAACAGGTGGGGCGGGTGGGGGGAGGGAGGAATAAACAAGGGGAAATAGCTTTACTTAGTATAATGACTCACGGGCAGGGGGGGGGGGAGGAATAAACGAGGGGAAATAGTTTTACTTAGTATAATGACTCAATGTGAATCATTATACTAAGTAAAACTATTTTCCCTTGTTTATTTCTCCCCCCCCCCGCCCGTGAGTCATTATACTAAGTAAAACTATTTCCCCTTGTTTATTCCTCCCCCCTTTGCCCCCACTGTTCCTCAGAAGTTCTTGTTAACTCCTGGAAATGTGCTGGAAATAGCCCACCTTGATTATCACTTCAAAAGGTTTTCTCTCCCCCCACCCCACTCTCCTGCTGGTAATAGCTCATCTTAAGTGATCACTCTCCTTATAATGTGTATTTTTTCATGGTCTGTGTGTACATAAATCTCCCCACTGTACTTTCTACTTTATGCATCCGATGAAGTGAGCTGTAGTTCACGAAAGCTTATGCTCAAATAAATTGGTTAGTCTCTAAGGTGCCACAAGTACTCCTTTTCTTTTAACTTAGGCCTCTTTCTAGTTATTTCTTGTTACTGTCAGATGGGGTGTTCATGTTAATAATATTCATTTCTGTCTACCTCTTTCTCAATTGTTTCTGCTTGTTGCTGTCTTCTTTAATTTTCCTGACAAAGCCCTGTCAATTCCAAGAATTCAGATCCATTTCTATTGCTTATGTTATGCTGATGGTGGGAACTCTAGATTCTTGCTAAACTTAAAACACAATTCTTGGATTTATTGCTCACTTACCATGTTTTGTACTGGTTTGGAACAAAATTAAAAATAGTGAAATTAGATCCAAAGTTGTGTTTGTTAATTGACTTGTCAGTGCTTTTGGGAGGGGAGAGAGTGAATGAAGCAATTCCCTAACCTTCCTATGTTTCCTTGATACAACTTTAAGATGATACTGAATTCTTCTATTGGGCTGATTTTAACCCCTAGTCCAGGAGCAGGACTATTATTCCTATATCCCAATCATCCACCCTTTGTCTCTCTTGTCTATTTAAATTCTAAGTTCTTCAGGCCAAGGACTGTCTACTATTCTTCTTGTACAGCACCTAGCACACTGGGGCACATTTTTCATTGGTCCATAGGCACTACCATAATACAAATAATAATTCATAATGAAGTGTAAATGAGCACCCAAGGTGCATTGCAGTGGTGAATTAGGCCCTTGATCTCCATGTTGTAAGCATCAGATCATCTTGTGCACTGACAAAAACAACAAGGAGTCCGGTGGCACTTTAAAGACTAACAGATTATGCACAGTTTGTCCACTGACATCCTTCCCTACTGTATGATTAAAACTGGAGTGGTAGTTCAGTTTTGTTGCTCATTAAGAGTTGACACTCAAAACATGAAACTGAGACAAAGCAATTAATTACAATCAGCTAATTTTAACTATAAAATCAGAGGTTGTTTCTATTTCTATATATTGCTTTGGCCTTTTGCACTAAAGGGATAGAGTTTTATAACTATAGAATGTGACTTTTGATCACCTGATTTGATAGTTTCACATCTCTAATTGTTTGTTTCTGCTCTTCTCGGGAAGCAGCAAAAAGAAGTTAAAGTTGAGCAGCAGGCTCTGTAAAGGAGGAGGATAAAAAATAAGGGAGAAACCTTGGGTGAACTGTAAGTTACAATTTTTGACTATCTTCCTATGTGAATGTATCATTAACACTTTATGTGACTATTGCAGCATTTAGATTTATGATTGTAACAAAACATCCTTAAAATACTGCGCTTTAATATGTTACTGGCCATTTTAATATTTGCTGTAGACTACAAACCAACACTAACTCAGAAAGAAAAGACCCATATCTTTGATTTAACATGCATATTTAACTTAATTTTTCAAAATCTCTAGCTAGGAAATTAAGATTTTAAAAATAATACAACCTGTTTACAAAAATTAGGCCAAATCCTTCCCTGGTGTGATTGTATTGAAGCCAGTACAGATACACCAGAGATGAATTTGGCCCATAAGTTTAAATTATTTTCCCTTGTCTTAGTACTCCTTGTTTCATAGGTATTTCTGGAAATGTTAGCTGTACATGACTATTTAGAAATTGTATTTGTTGGATGCTAGGCTTTAAAAACACACCTTGCAAATTATAGAGTAAATACACTGTGAACAAGTCTACCTTCTGCATTGTTTTTAACTGAAAGGTGTACTAAAAATTACAGGTGTGCCATAATAAATCCATACTGTTTTTCTTTAATCTATTATAGTAATAAGGTATGTGATGTGCACTGATATAAATGAAAGCTACTGAATTCCAGTCACTCTAATGTGTTTCTGAGTTAGGAGAGGAATTTTGCAAAGAGCAAGAAAGCACAAGAAAGGAAGAAACATAGGCAGGGGGTAAAAAACAGGCAGCAGTGTAATTCTTTGAACGTACTTCTCTTGTCTACTATGGTACTGCAGAATAATTAATACCTAGGTCTTACACAGAGCTTTTTATCCATTAATCCTTAAGGTGCTTTGCCAACAAGGGTAAGTACTGGGAAGAAACTAACAGGTGAATTACAAATTACAAAGTGTACCAGCTGAATTATTTCAGTAACTATTAACTGAATAAAACGAGAATGTTATCCTCATTTCTTGAGACATTTCAACCTAGACTTGGAAAAGCTCTGGAGCACACAGTGCAGGGACAAATGCTGAACTGTCAGGGGCAGAGAAAAATTGGCTGAACTGGGAGCCAGTTTGCAGTCAGTGTGAAAGGAAGAGAATAGATGCCAGTGAGATACCAACTGTGTTGCAGATATTTAAATGACTAAATCTATTGGGATTAAATGTACTTTATACTGCTGTATTAGGGTGTTCCTAATTAAATGCCTTTGTTGGATCATATTAAAGAAGTTCTGTATTAAAAACACAAATGAGTTTGATTCCCCATAGTTTAAATTCCAGGGGTTTTACTGGATTAAGAGGTCTCTTGGTTTTTGGTACTGTTTCTCTCCGTCTATGTGTGAAACTTGCAAGCTGCTAATTATGTTAGTACATTTTAAGACAAAAAGAAAAGGAGTACTTGTGGCACCTTAGAGACTAACCAATTTATTTGAGCATGAGCTTTCGTGAGCTACAGCTCACTTCATCGGATGCATACCGTGGAAACTGCAGCAGACTTTATATACACACAGAGAATATGAAACAATACCTCCTCCCACCCCACAGTCCTGCTGGTAATAGCTTATCTAAAGTGATCATCAGGTAGGGAGAGTGGTCACTTTGGATGAGCTATTACCAGCAGGATAGTGAGTTTGTGTGTGTGGTTTTTGGGAGGGGAGTGAGGGGGTGAGAGAACCTGGATTTGTGCAGGAAAATGGCCCAACTTGATTATCATGCACATTGTGTAAAGAGTTGTCACTTTGGATGGGCTATCACCAGCAGGAGAGTGAATTTGTGTGGGGGGGTGGAGGGTGAGAAAACCTGGATTTGTGCTGGAAATGGCCCAACCTGATGATCACTTTAGATAAGCTATTACCAGCAGGACAGTGGGGTGGGAGGAGGTATTGTTTCATATTCTCTGTGTGTATATAAAGTCTGCCGCAGTTTCCACGGTATGCATCCGATGAAGTGAGCTGTAGCTCACAAAAGCTCATGCTCAAATAAACTGGTTAGTCTCTAAGGTGCCACAAGTACTCCTTTTCTTTTTGCGAATACAGACTAACACGGCTGTTACTCTGAAACCTGTCATTTTAAGACAGAGTCTGTTCTCAAAGCAATTCTTTGTAACAACAACTACTCACACAGAAAGAGACTCAAAGCAATACTTTGTAACAATAGAAACAGCACCTGGAGACTCCCCGCCCTTTTGTTGTATTCATCTTGCTTTGTTAACAATTGTGATTAAAATAGAGATAGAGGATGTATGTGGATGGATGCTTGGTGTGGATAATAACTGAATGATCAGGGAGGTGCCAGCCTAAGAATCCAGTGTCCATCGGCTGAAGAAGGCGTCAAGTGGAAATAAGCAGAGGACTCCCGGAGGGCAGACTGAAATCCACCCAACAGCCTCAAGAATGGGAGAACCAAAGAACAAGATAACATCTAGCAGCACAATGACAGGTTTCAGAGTAACAGCCCTGTTAGTCTGTATTCGCAAAAAGAAAAGGAGTACTTGTGGCACCTTAGAGACTAACCAATTTATTTGAGCATAAGCTTTCATGAGCTTTCGTGAGCTATAGCTCACTTCATCGGATTTTCACCGATGAAGTGAGCTGTAGCTCAGGAAAGCTTATGCTCAAATAAATTTGTTAGTCTCTAAGGTGCCACAAGTACTCCTTTTCATCTAGCAGCACGGAGCAGTCAGGAATGTGCTATCTGCTGATTGATTCAGCAACAGCATGATGAAAGCAATTCCTATAGACTGGCTTTTATAGGAAGAAATTCCTATAAAAATGGACTCTAGAAAGTGAGAACTTTGGGGGGTCTGATTCTGCAAACCAACTTCCAGGAGCATCAGATGAGCATCTGGAAAAGCCCTGCTCCCTCCTCATGTCCAGGCCACCTGGCCAGTGGCTTGGCATGAGCAACTCTAAGGCTGGTAACTATGATAACAACCTTGCAGAAACTGTGTATGTGTGTGTTTGTATGAATGAATGTGTGAATAAATATGACATTGAATGGAATGTTATAGCTATAACTAACTGCTTACCATGATTCTTTCTGTATTCACAATAAATGTGGTATTTTGCCTTTTCCTCTTTAATAAGATCCTGCTGGTTTTTATTTTATTGGTATAACACCTTGTCTTGAGGGCCAATGCCAGGTTGCTTAAGCCCCACATTTAAATAAATAAATAAAACCTAATATGGTAGAAATTTTGAGAATTAAATAAACGAACACACAAAAAAAGCAGGAACCCAAAGGCTGCAGCATTGGGCTAGGGCAGAACTGCAAAGCAAACTTACACGTCACTAAGCAGGGCTTGCCCTGCTCCCCACGCTGGTGCTCAGCCCGTGTGAGCCGCTGTCAGCAGCAAACATCAGATGGTGGCGCCCCAGGCAACAGCGAGACGCGAACTCCCGGAGAAGAAAAGCTGGGGGATGGGCAGACAGGGAAAGGAGCTGGGGAGGGGGCTAGATAACTGGAAGAAGTGCAAGCTGGGGGGAGGCTGTTCCAAACATTCCCCGCATTAGGCAGGGGCGAGGATCCCAAAGCTTCCCAACCTCCTGTCTCCGGACACCAGCTGGTCCAGGCTCTTCCCCACGCCGGTTAATTTATTCTCTTCCTCCCTTCCCCACTCAACAAACCCCAAGCATCTTACTTCTTGTCCTTCCCCGATTCCCTCCACAACCCTAATCCCCACCGATTTCCCTGGACACCCCTGGCTCCTACCGCCCCCGCGAGGGAAATCACTCGACTGTTCTCCCCGAGAAATGCCCCACACCAGGTTGCACAAAACGTGGCAGCCCTGATAAAATAACAGGGCACGGTATAACAACATCCCACAGGGCGGGCACATACGAGACAGCCGACACACGATTTCTGTGCGGGTCACGCACACACGTCCTGCCCCACAGCGGGCTCTTGGAGGGGTCTGTCCCACGGGTCCAGCTCCCACGTGTCTCCACAGCTCAGTGGTTCTGGCTGCGGCTGCCCATGACAACACACTCCACCGTGCAGTGTTTTGTCAGGACTCCGTGCTGGGCGGGGCGCGATCGCCCTTTCCCTCAGTGCGACCCGAAACTTGGCAGAGCCTGGCCTGGCCTGGCCTGGCCTGACCCCCCCGCCGCGCTGCGGAATTGCGCTCCAAGGCGAGGGGAGCGCACCAAACACCCCGCCCTGGCGCTCCCCGCCCCCGCCGGGGCGGGAGCGATGGTTTACGTCAGCCAGGCGCAAAGGGTGGGACCGGGGCAGCTGCACATTATCCCGTGGTGCGGGTGCGTCCCTTCGCAGCAGCGGGGACTCAAGGCTGCTTCACTTCCTTGCCAGCTGCCTCGGCGAAGGTAGAAGCAGCCGCCGCCGCCGCCGCCGCCGCCCGGACTGCACTGTTATGCAGTCGGCTGATCGCTGTGTGTTGAGCGCATGACAGGAAAGCACAGAGGCCGCGGGGAGAAAGCTCGCAGCCAGCAGGAGGCCTGCGTGCTGCTGAAGCAGACCAGCCAGTAAGTAGCGAGCAAAAGGTGTCGGGTGGAGAAGGGGTTTATTAACTATCGCGCTCGCTTTGCTGAATGTTAAGGGTGGGCCTCGGCGAACCCGCACGTGGGTATTTCGTTGTTGTTTCCCCCTCCTGAACTGATTCATTCGCAAATGCTTTCTGTGTGTTGCATTGTTTCCTCTTCTGAGGGGGAAATGGGGATTAGACAGCGCTGGTAACCGCTGGCTTCGGTTAAATGCTCGGGAAAGCCTCTATCTTGGAAGTATGGTGGCATTGCGTGAAGTCAGGGGAGTTCTGAATGTAGGTGGGGTGGGGTGAGTGTGTTTTTTGTTTTTTTGTGGGGAGTTTAGAGAGGAAATGTTTTTGGGGCTTTGTCTTCACACCGATGTATCTATGCTTATGTAAGCCGGGGGAATAGTCCCGCTATTGTGGGGAACTTCCCTGGCTTTTGCACTGCCCCAGTGAAGTGGGCTAGTGAAAAGATCTGAGTCCTCGCTCCCACTTCCTTTACCCAGTGGCCTCCCTGCCCTTGAGGACTCCCCTTCCACTCTCCTGTCTGGCAGAGTCCTCGTAACCCCAACAAGGCTGGGCCCAGGATTCCTGGGGGCTTGACTCCCAACCCTGCTGTGGTCACCTAGGATAGGGACTAGGGTGTCCCCACTCCGGGGTACTCTCTCTGCACTGGGCACTTCTCTGACCCACTGACCATTATATACAAGTTAAAGCAAATGCAAGTTATTTAATCAACAGTTAATTTTAAAAAGAATAAGGAAAAATGGGATAGGTTAAAGGAAACACATCAAGCTGTTCTCTGGCAGGGAACGTCACAAACAGTGTCTCTGGAATGTCAGGACAGTTCACAGTCTGAAGTCCCAGGCATTCTTCTCAGGTCCTGGCTGTGCTGCGGGGATGCCGTGGGTTGGATGCTTGTTCTGGTGGTGGCCACATGCTCTCAGGCTCTAAGTGGTAGGACCCTTCTTCCCAGTGTCGCCCCCACCCTGTCGGGGTTACGATCCAAGCCTGGCCTACAGAGCCTCTTGGCTGAGGCGTCTCCCTGTGCTGGGCCCGCTGCCCAGGGTCCCCCTCGCTTTCCCCAGCTGCTCACTACACCCAGCTCCGGACTGCTCCAGGCCCAGCTCCACCACTCTGTCTCAGCGCTGCTGCTCTGCGTCCAGTTCCCTGGGCTGCTTTTCTGGTCCCTCTGGCTCTGGTTGCTGCAGCTCTGCTCCCAGGACAGGTCTGCTCTGCAGGCTGCTTCTGTGACTCTGCTCCCAGCACTGACCTGCTTCATGGGCTGCTTTTCTGGCCCCTCTGGCTCTGGTTGCTGCGGCTCTGCTCCCAGGGCACGTCTGCTTTCTCTGGGCTTTGCCTCTAGCTTTGGGGCTGCAGCTCTGCTCCCAGGACAGCGTCTGCTCTCTCTGGGCTGCTTTTCTGGTCCCTCTGGATCTGGCACAGCTCTGCTCCCCAGCTCAGCTTGGGCCCCTGCTTTCTCCTTAGCTCGGCCCCACTCTGTCTGACCCAGGCAATTCCAGCTCACAGGGACGGACGGGACCTCCCTGTCCTCCTGACTCTCTGATTAGCCTGCCTGCTCGCCCTGTCATTCAGGCTGACCTGGAGCATTGGCCTCTCCCCATTGTTCCTGGAGACTGTCAGTCTCAGGGTCCTGGTTTCCCATAGACCCTTCCCCTTTTACTACTGGGAGCTAGCCAACCAAAACACCACCACTGAATGTTAGTAAGGGGGCAACAGTCCCCTTACACTTACATTAACGGACCTGATTCTCTACTTGCTTTCAGAGAGAGTGTAATATTGTATCAAATGAGGATCACTAACTCCCACTCGTCCAAGATGCAAAGCAGTGGGATTGCTCTGGTGTAAATGATGATAAGCAACATTCCTTTGTTCTGTAGCTATGAGGATATTGTCCCCCTTTTCTGTGATTTATTATATTGGGGAACAGGGAGGGAGAGCATTTTCACAGAATCTTTTTATTTGTTATTAACGATCCATATGGCTTCCCCTTCTGCATCCCCCCAAACTGTGTTAAATTAGATATTCTTTTGGCAGTTCTTCCCATGGCCATATTTGACAGGATGTGCTGTGTCCAGCGGTGGTGCACTGCTGACTCCACTCTGATGCATCAGCAAAATGAACTGGTGATTATGATATTTTTAAACAAAAAAGTTCAGCATCTTTAAACCACATCATGTTGAGGACGTTTTAATGTAACTTTATACCCCCAAGTTTGAAAATTCTGGACTATATAGTTAATAATGATATTACTGTGATTATCATGCACATTGTAGGGAGAGTGGTCACTTTGGATAAGCTATTATCAGCAGGAGAGTGAGTTTGTGTGTGTGGTTTTTGGAGGGGGGTGAGGGAGTGAGAGAACCTGGATTTGTGCAGGAAATGGCCCACCTTGATTATCATACACATTGTGAAGAGAGTGGTCACTTTGGATGGGCTATTACCAGCAGGAGAGTGAGTTTGGGAGGGGGGGGCGGAGGGTGAGAAAACCTGGATTTGTGCTGGAAATGGCCCAACTTGATGATCACTTTAGATAAGCTATTACCAGCAGGACAGTGGGGTGGGAGGAGGTATTGTTTCATGGTCTCTGTGTGTATATAATGTCTTCTGCAGTTTCCACGGTATGCATCCGATGAAGTGTCGGTCCTGGGGCCGGTTTTATTCAATATCTTCATAAATGATCTGGAGGATGGTGTGGATTGCACTCTCAGCAAATTTGCGGATGATACTAAACTGGGAGGAGTGGTAGATACGCTGGAGGGGAGGGATAGGATACAGAAGGACCTAGACCAATTGGAAGATTGGGCCAAAAGGAATCTGATGAGGTTCAATAAGGATAAGTGCAGGGTCCTGCACTTAGGACGGAAGAACCCAATGCACAGCTACAGACTAGGGACCGAATGGCTAGGCAGCAGTTCTGCAGAAAAGGACCTAGGGGTGACAGTGGACGAGAAGCTGGATATGAGTCAGCAGTGTGCCCTTGTTGCCAAGAAGGCCAATGGCATTTTGGGATGTATAAGTAGGGGCATAGCGAGCAGATCGAGGGACGTGATCGTTCCCCTCTATTCGACATTGGTGAGGCCTCATCTGGAGTACTGTGTCCAGTTTTGGGCCCCACACTTCAAGAAGGATGTGGATAAATTGGAGAGAGTCCAGCGAAGGGCAACAAAAATGATTAGGGGACTGGAACACATGAGTTATGAGGAGAGGCTGAGGGAGCTGGGATTGTTTAGCCTGCAGAAGAGAAGAATGAGGGGGGATTTGATAGCTGCTTTCAACTACCTGAAAGGGGGTTCCAAAGAGGATGGCTCTAGACTGTTCTCAATGGTAGCAGATGACAGAACGAGGAGTAATGGTCTCAAGTTGCAGTGGGGGAGGTTTAGATTGGATATTAGGAAAAACTTTTTCACTAAGAGGGTGGTGAAACACTGGAATGCGTTACCTAGGGAGGTGGTAGAATCTCCTTCCTTAGAGGTTTTTAAGGTCAGGCTTGACAAAGCCCTGGCTGGGATGATTTAACTGGGAATTGGTCCTGCTTTGAGCAGGGGGTTGGACTAGATGACCTTCTGGGGTCCCTTCCAACCCTGATATTCTATGATTCTATGATTCTAAGTGAGCTGTAGCTCACGAAAGCTCATGCTCAAATAAATTGGTTAGTCTCTAAGGTGCCACAAGTACTCCTTTTCTTTTTGCGAATACAGACTAACACGGCTGTAACTCTGAAATAGAGAGGTTGTTTCTCTATGTTGTATCCTGTTAGCTAGCTTCAGGAATAAATGACCTTTTGGAAAGTGGTCTAATTCTGTTCAGAAATTGACTGTACAGTTCTGTTCACCAGATAATCTGCAAGCCCCTTGCTCATGTAAATAGTCTCATTTACTAGCATAAGGTGTTGTCAAATTGTGCCTTGTTCTTTTTGGTCTCTGATATTCCAAATTGCAAACAAAACAACATGCACACCTCTTATCCTACATACATAATTAAAACAACTCACAGAAGAAAGAACTATGAAGCAGGGCTGTCTTTTTTTTTTTTTTTTTTTTTAATTTTACAACTTTGAAAAGTTGTATTTATTTTTCACAACATAGGACTTAATAGAGAAAAAGACTGTAAAAGCTTCTCATTATAACAGACAAAAAGTACATTCTTCTTTGTTTCAAAGGTCTGTTAATATGCCCATAGTAGTTGTTGCTCTTTGCACTTGAATTGTGAACCTTGTTAGAAGTAATAAACATTGGTCATATAACAGGATCCTGTAAGGAACTGGCAGATACACTGTTGAATTATTTTAACAGTGTGACAATATTGACAGTTGAGATGTTTTGCTAACGCTACTAGGTCTTCCTGAGGAATGATTTTGAAAGGCAACAGAAGACTTGAAGATTTAAAAAAAAATAAAAAAATTATTCTATGTATGTAGAAGTAACAGGAAGGGAAGAAAGACCAGGAAGGAGAAACTCTTTACTGTAGTGAAACTAGTGAGCTTTCATAAATGACTTTTTCAAGAATGGCTGTGCCTGTTTTATTTATTTATATTATATACATGCGCGCGCACACACAGAACCATTCTTTCCAAGTCTCCTTTCTTCTTCTTTTTTAAATTTCAGATGGGTACCTGCTGTATGTAATGGCACAGGCTCAGCAGCCTTAAAACAGACCAACGTGTGAGTAAGGCGCTTCAGACTCCCTCCTGATATTTCGAAGTATAGAAGAAAGAAATGAATCTTGCAAATGATGGTGCAATGTCCAGAGCCATATTTGACTGGGACTATGTTCTGTGGGAAGTTCGTTTGACATTACTAGCAGCTGGTTTTTTCATCTACCTGGGAGTATTTCTTCTAGCTCACTGGCTGTCCTCATGGATCAGTGCCACTTACTGTGTTTTGTCAGCAAAGGAGAAGGTCTTCTGGAATATGACTATCACACGTGGCGTGTTTGGAGTTCAGAGTTGCGTAGCTGGGTTGTGGGCCATGCTTGTAGATCCAGTTTTTCAAGCTGACAAAGTGTATTCACAGCAAAAGTGGAGCTGGTTTAATTGCTTAATAGCCTCTGGCTTCTTTTTGCTTGAAAATGTAGGTGTTCATCTGAATAATATTGTTTTCAAGACGTTTGATGGGTTCTTGGTAGTTCATCATTTACTAGCCCTTGGTGGCTTTCTTGGGCTGATAACAAACATAAAATCTGGACACTATCTACCCCTGATTGGACTGCTACTTGAGATGAGCACTCCTTCAACCTGCTTCTCCTGGGTACTTTTAAAGGTAAGAACTTGCTAATGATTTTGTGTTAATTACTGGTGGTAGAAGTTTCCTCTAAAAATGTTGCCCCTTCACTCCCCTCCCCATGAACATATATATCTGGAAACAAATAAATAATGGCCTCCAAATTTGGAGATGAGTTCTGGGATCAAGGTAGATTATTTTTTTTTTCTTCCAAACTAGAAATGAATTGACCAAGAGAATCCTTAATTAGAAACACCCTAAAAATAGTTAACTAGTGTAAAACAAACATTTTTTTTGTTTTCCCTATTTCATAACAAAGAAACAAAATGTAAGAGATTTAAAAAAATAGTTTTCTGACTCACTTGTTGGGATCTTGTGCATAGGACCAAAAATTAGATGATTAAATTCTAATTTTAGAAGGTTTTTTTATTACGTCTAAATAGTAACGTGAGAGTGGCTCATCAGGTCCAACAATCATGATATAGGCCATTAAATTACTGCTGGAGAATAAAGATGTGTGCTCACACATGAGTGTTTATGTATGTTCTATATCCCCTGTGGATGTGGGGAAGGGAGAATAGACTAGAAATCTGCCATGCTTGTAGGGAAAGAAGAAAACAGCCCTGCTTCCCAAGTCTTAATCAGTTCCAAAGGGTACGTCTTAGTGGTTTAAACTTCAGTTCTAAAATATTTGGATTCTTTAAAACTGCAGCTCGCCTCAGCCCTTCTGAGGTGCTTTTGATAAAAACTTAAAAAAAACGCGGAGGTACTTTTTGTGCATATAGATGCTAGAGCAGGCAGAGAGTCATCGTTTGCCTAAGTGGTGTTAGCCAAAATTCCCAGACCCTACTAGCCCCCACTGCAATATTGTGACATGTGCTTTGTTCGGATACTTTACAAAATGGTTTATGGAGGAAGACCATGTGCATGTAAGTGATGCTGTATGCCCATCAATGTTCCCTCTAATTTTTTTTATATCCATGTACGGAATGAATTTTGTTATGTGCACAAATATGGAGGTGATGTGTGGCAGGGGTGGGGCCGAGGGGTTTGGAGTGTGGGAGGGGGCTCAGGGTTGGGGTGTGGTGTGGGTGGTGCAGGCTCTTGGGTGGGCCGGGATGAGGGGTTTGGGGTGCAGTGGGGGGCTCAGGGCTAGGGCAGAGGGTTGGGCTTGGTGTGCAGGGGGGTGAGGGCTCTCGCTGGGGGTGCAGGCTCCAGGGGGGCCGGGGATGAGGGGTGTGGAAGGGGGCTCAGGACTGGGGCAGAGAATTGGGGTGGGGGGGTGCAGGCTCGGGGGGGTGGGGCTGGGGATGAGGAGTTTGTGGTGCAGGCTACCTCGGGGCTGGGGCCAGAGGACTCCCCCTCCCCCAGCCCTCTCCACACCTGCCGCAGCCCTGGGACTGGGGCTAGAGGACTCCCCCAAGCCCTCTCTCTGCCGGCAGCAGCTCTGGGGCCGAGGCCCACGGCAGCCCTGTATACCCCAACTTGCTCCCCTCCCCGCCCATCCCCTACCTCTCTCCTCTTCAGGCCCCTGTGGCTGCGTGCCTGGGTGACCCTTTATAGTCTGCCACACAGCTTAGAGGGAGCTTAGATGCCCGTAGTTTATGAAATGGTTTATAATTCTTGTGTGCAAAAGATTGCACATTTATATAGCACCTCTTATCACTCCAGAGGAAAATGATTGAGAATATATGTGTATGTCTGTTTGCATCTAACACAACAGGAAAGCTGAATGTGTCTTATTTATAGAAAACACTGACTGCCTTATCTTGAACCAGCAATCTCATTTCTCTTTGTTGTCTTTTCCAGATTGGCTGGTCTAATACCCTTTTTTGGAAGGCAAACCAGTGGGTAATGATCCACTTTTTTCACTGTCGCATGATCCTTACTTATCACATGTGGTGGGTGTGCGTTTCCAATTGGAATGATGTGGTGGAAAATATGGGACTTCCATATTTTTCTGTCTTTTTCATTGGATTATGTGCACTTACAATAGTACTTAACCCATACTGGACATACAAAAAGACTCAGCAGCTCCTCAGGCCAGTTGACTGGAACTTCTCAAAGACAGCAGTGAAAAATGGATCTTCTGGAAAATTAAACGGTGAAACAGGTGAAAAGAAGAGGCTATAGTGCTGCAACAGATATTATGGTAACAGTAAAATAAGGCCAGAAGAACATGGGGCAGGTTTACTGCTGAGTGCATGAAAATAGAATTACTTACAAGATGTTTATAAACATATTGATCAGTTGGTAGATTGATATCCGTATTCTATACTCATTTATCAAAAGTGTTTAAAATTGTTGCTTTATTTATATATATAATATAAATAACAGTCAAAATCTTTAACTCAGTCAGGATTTAGGCCAGCATTTTTCTCATGCTGGACAGTGCTCTGTCATTTAGCAGTGAAAAGTAAGCTTCCATTGTTCATTTTAGAATCTCCAAGTGCTTTACAAATAGCTAATTAAGCCTCACAGCTCCTCTTTGAGGGAGATTAGCATTAATCCCACTGAATATGCGTGGGAGATATTGATAGTAACTTGTCCAAAGTTAAATTGCTAGTCAGTGGCAAAAGTAGGACTAGAATGCAGAACACCTGGCTCCCAGACCCATGCTTTTACCATTAGCCCATAAAATGCTATAATGAATTCTCCATCATTTGAAGTCCTTTAAATCAAAACTAGATATCTTTCTGAAAGATATCAGAGAATGCTGTAGATCAAACAGAAGATGTGGGCTTGGTGCAGAGCTGAAATCACTGGGCGAGGTTCCATGGCCTGGGTTATGCAGGAGGATGATCATATTGGTCCCTAGGCCTTAAAAATCTATGAAAATGCAAAGTACCACAAGAGTCCATAATGAGCTGTTTGTTAGACCAATTTCTAGTGTACGAGGGTCCATTGCACAAAATCATCCCAGCTGTCGGCACTGATTGGCAACCTGGTTGGTTGGCCAGCTGACTAGAGGGAAATTGAGCTATCTTTTTCACTCGTGCAGATGTTTCCTCCAAATCAAGGATGTGGTTGTTGCCTGTTCTGGAACCTCTTCTATGACCACACAGAGAGCTTTAATCTTCAGGGACACTCCTCTGTATGATAACACTCCTACAACATACTTTTGGCATCTTCTTTGGTTTTTTATTTAGGATCTTTATTTTCTTTACAATAAAATGGCTCATTGAGGATGATAATACTTTGCTAGCATCTATCTAGCATAACCCTAAATCTTTCCCTGACATAAAGAAAATATTGTTGGTTTAAGGCTAACTAGCCTTGGACAACTGGTTAAAGTAATCGTACCCAGTTACAGGCTTGATTGGACCAGTACTGGTTGAGGTTGTAGACAAGTGACTAATAGACTCTTCTGTGCAGGAGTAGCACCTAATGGCAGAAGTGATGCATTAGTTTTAACATATAAAACTGGCAAAAACAAAAATGTGCGTGGGGCATATCCCACAATCTGACAAGAACTCTGCTTAATTGTAAATTTATTTCCCAAAGTAACTAGCTTCTATAAGACACATGGAAGTATTTTAGGTCAAGGCTCATTTTCCTAACCATTTTGTTGTATGTGGACGAGTGGGTAACATACACTGTTTTCCTAATTATAAGGGAAAAGCATAAATTAGCACATTGTATGTAGTGTAAAATGAAGCATTTCACTGACGCATACCAGGTGGAATGGGGAAATACTGAATGCTCAGAATGCTGTTGGGCCCAAGCAGAAATGTATTAGGGAACACATCAAAGATCTGTTCCTGAGATATAGACCCTTTCACCTCTAGATCCTGGGTTCAAATCCAGCCCCAGTTGATGGCAACAGAGTGATTATCTGAAGGCTGTCTAATGAACTATGTGAAATATATTTTGTGGTCTCAGTCCAGTTCCCAGTGGACAGTACTCCAAACCCCCACCTTTTTGGCAGTCTTATGAGAGAGGCCATGAAAATCAGTTACCCTGTTATCCATAGGTGTGGCCCCTCCAGATCAGAGTAAAGTCTTGTTGTTTGGGCAGCATGGCACACATTGATCCTGTCCTGCAGATAAAGAACTGACTGCCCTAGGGAATCCAATCAAGCACTTTTCAGGAGCAGAAAAGTCACACACAAAATGCTTGAGAAGAGTTGAGGATGAATCAATTCCTCATAAACAGAAAAGAAAATCTGGGACCCAAATGTGTAGAGAGGCCATACCTCACTGCCAGAGGTTTCAGTGTTGGGTGCTCAGCAAGTCTGGTCACTTGGAAGCAAGATGCTACCTGGAGAAGGCATGGAGATGAGAAGACAAAGAGGTTGGGGAATTTCTTGAAACCAGGAGACTGGAGAATTTGTAGAGGCCTAAGGACAGGAGAGAAATAGCCTCAGAAGTGGGTGAAACAGGAGATTGGGATATACTTGTAATTTTTGTAGTAGTTTGCGTGGCCTTGGTTTTAGCACTTGGAGGGGCTGGGATTAGCCGTAGTGCTGGAGATTCAAAAGGATATTGGAAGGGTGTTCCCCAGTGGGATTAGGCAGCTGGATCTCGAAGGAACTGTGTAGTTTGGTTTTTTTTTTTTTGGTTTTTTTTTTTTTTTAAACAATTGGGGAAATAATAGGTTTTGTAAAACTGAGTTTATGAAACCTGTTATGACCAGAATAGCTTTTATTACACGGATATATATACAATTTTAATAGCATTTCTTTTTTAGGAAAAGGTCAAGAGGAAATTTTAACATAATCCTGGAGCCAGTGTAAGATGCTCAGGACAGGAACCTTGTAATATTTTATACTTCTTAAAGCATACTGCACCTCAGTGGTATTTTATGAATAATTTTGTTAACCTACCCGTGTTTGCTAACACAAAAGAGCCAGAGAGTGAAGTTATGTATCTAAACTGAATTTTTATTTGGGTGGAGGAAGTGTTCTTTGGTCTTGTGAAAAATGTAGCTAGGGCATTATTTTTATTAATGTGACTTTCACCTTGATAGTGTACCTCGAGCACTGAGATCTCTTGGGTGTAGTATACTTTATTTTGCTTTATTTGAAGAGGGGCAGTGGAGAAGGAGGGAGGCTCAGAACTTGTTAAATGAAAGGATAAAGGAAGTTCTTCTGGTCTGAATGTTGGATCATATTAAAGAAGTTCTGTATTAAAATCACAAATGAGTTTGATTCCCCAGAGTTTAAATTCCAGGGTATTACTAATTAAGAGGTCTCTTGGTTTTTGGAACTATTTCTCTCCCTCTGTGTGGAACTTGCAAGCTGCTAATTGTGTTAGTACATTCTAAGACAGAGTCTGTTCTCAAAGCAATTCTTTGTAACAACAACCACTCACACAGAGAGAGACTCAAAGCAATACTCTGTAACAACAGAAACAGCACCCAGAGACTCCCCACCCTTTTGTTGTATTCATCTCACTTTGTTAACAATTGTGATTAAAATAGAGAGAGAGAATGTATGTGGATGGATGCTTTGTGTGGATAATAACTGGATGATCAGGGAGGTGCCAGCCTAAGAATCCAGTGTCCATCGGCTGAAGAAGGTGTCAAGTGGAAATAAGCAGAGGACTCCCGGAGGGCAGACTGGAGTCCACCCAACAGCCTCAAGAATGGGAGAACCAAAGAACAAGATAACATCTGGCAGCACAGAGCCGTCAGGAATGTGCCATCTGCTGATTGATTCAGCAAAAGCATGATGAAGCAATTCCCATAGACTGGCATAGGAAGAAATTCCTATAAAAATGGACTCTAGAAAGTGAGAACTTTAGGGTCTGATTCTGCAAACCAACTTCCAGGAGCATCAGATGAGCATCTGACAAGGCCCTGCTCCCTCCTCATGTCCAGGCCACCTCGCCAGTGGCTTGGCATGAGCAAGTCTAAGGCTGGTAACTATGATAATAACCTTGCAGAACCTATATGTGTGTGTGTGTGTGTGTGAATAAATATGAGATTGAATGGAATGTTATAGCTATAACTAACTGCTTACTATTATTCTTTCTGTATTCAAAATAAATGTGGTATTTTGCCTTTTCCCCTTTAATAAGATCCTGCTGGTTTTTATTTTATTGGTATAACATGAATCCCTCTAAAATTATAATCTCAACAAGTAACCTTAAGTGTTCAAAATTACCTATTTGCACTAGCTATGCTGCCACTTGTAGGCAGTTTGGTCAGGTTTATTGCTGTTATGCAGATACATCTAGATATCTCTCTCTTTCTTCTGGACCTAGACCAGTAGCATCTATTTTCTTTGTTTCTTTAGTTCTGAAGGATGAGATATTAATCCTGTCTAAATGCTGCTAAGACTTTATTGCGGTAGGCCCAGACTAATTGTAGTTCATTTGTAGGTTTTGCTAATGTAAAACTTAGTGTACTCCTTTAGGAGGACCTCATCACACTCCCATATGGAAAAGCTCCCATTGACTTCAGCAAGAGTTGGATCAAGCCTGTAGTATGTTGCTGCCATCACTTGCAAAATTTTTGGATAACCCTGAATGCTGGCCAGTTAATGTACACCCTTCCCCAGTTCAGTGCTCCAGACTTTATCTTTTGCCTTTGTCATGAACAGGATTAATCATTTTAGTGCTTCTTGGAGAAACAAGGTGTTTGAGGTAATACCTTTTATTGGACCAACATCAGATATTACCTCAACCACCTTGTGTCTCTAATATCCTGGGGCTAACACAGCTACAACAGTAGTACTTTTTGTCAGCCTTCTTGCCAATGCTCCATACCTTTTCAAACAGATCCAAAACACTCCAGCAACGTATCTTGTTCTGATTTCCACACTTCTGGGTTGTGTACTTTGCATTGACTTGGTGTTGTGTTTTCGTTTGTTAAATAAATGTGTTTGTTTTTAACTACAAACCTACCATGATCATGCATTAAGCACATAGACATCCATGCTGTATAGATTCCAGCCCAAACTCTCAAGTCCTCCTCTACATTCCCAACTGTATCCAAGTCCTGCAAATTTTTCTTCTTGTATAGTAATTGAGGATTTATATACTGTGCCCTCTTTTTCTATAACACTCTCTACTCTTGCCCTCAGGGAGACTCCCACTTGACATGGATTTAGAAGTCCGTTTAAACTGTCTTTTCAAATACTGAATGTAGTTGGGTTCATTGTACAATATACCATTTTTTTTTTTTTAGATGGCACTCTGGCTTCTTTGCATCATTAAAAGTATTTTGTGGAATTATTATAATTTGCGTGACTCTTCCATTCACTGTTTTACTGATGAAACATCTGCTTTTTGACTATTCAACTTTGTCCACTGATAACCTGCAGTGATTAAATAAGCTTGCAATGTATATACTAAATGTATCATTTTGTGTATTTATAATGTTTTGTTACATTTGATAAGGATAACATCATGTTCAGCAATTGTGAATAACTAAAGGATAAAGGTCTTCATATTAACAATGTTTATAAAGAAACAGGTGAAAACTGCCCATTTAATGATTACAGATCATTAATATCAATGCAGGGTCAGAATGTTTTTCTTTTATAAAGGGGATTAAAAATGCAGCACTTTGACATTACTCCTTGAGTCTGTGTATTGTGTGTCCCAGCCGTGTGGTCTGTGTCTGAGTTAGACCCTACTTGAGTACCTGCATGTTAGTAACTTTACACATGTATAAGTATTTTCAGGTTTATCTTAACCGAAGAGGGCTAGTGAAATAAATTACAATTCAATGTTTAAAAGATGTACTATCCCAGCCTTTTAAAAAATAACATTAACTTGTTTTTAAAATGTTGCTTAAACGAATTGCCTTGATGCCAATCCCTCCCAGCCCCCACCCCCCAAAAAACCCCCACCAGCCAAATGAAAACTGTGTGAGTGCTCTAACCACCGGCCTAAATATTATTAGGGGCACCATCACCACAACCATCTCCTCTTCTAGCTGTTTTGTGTGGGGTTAGCTTTACTCAGAGCACATCTACTCAATTGGGCCCCACAGGCGAGATAGCTGGGGGAATGCTTATTTTGAGGATCCCGCTGGGGTTTAGGCATGAACTAAGCACCCATCTGCCTAAACTGAGATTACTGTGCATATGTTCACTAGCAGAAACGTAGACAGCTGGGGACTTGAGCAGTAGAAGCACAGGCACCTACAAGGTTAAGTAGCAGTTGAACGAGCATTCTGAGGATCTCAGTGGTGCCTAATGTGGCAGATTGTCCTGGTCTACACTAGGACTTAAGTCGAATTTAGCAGTGTTAAATCGATGTAAACCTGCACCCGTCCACACGATGAAGCCCTTTTTTTCGACTTAAAGGGCTCTTAAAATTGATTTCCTTACGCCACCCCTGACAAGTGGATTAGCACTTAAATCGGCCTTGCCGGGTCGAATTTGGGGTACTGTGGACACAATTCAATGGTATTGGCCTCCGGGAGCTATCCCAAAGTGCTCCATTGTGACCACTCTGGACAGCACTCTCAACTCAGATGCACTGGCCTGGTAGACAGGAAAAGAACCGCGAACTTCTGAATCTCATTTCCTGTTTGTCCACCGTGGCAAGCTGCAGGTGACCATGATGGAGTCCCAAAATCGCAAAAGATCTCCAGCATGGACTGAACGGGAGGTACGGGATCAGAGCACTGTATGGGGAGAGGAATCAGTGCTATCAGAACTCCGTTCCAGTTTTCGAAATGCCAAAACCTTTGTCAAAATCTCCCAGGGCATGAAGGACAGAGGCCCGAACAGGGACCCAAAGCAGTGCCGCGTGAAACTTAAGGAGCTAAGGCAAGCCTACCAGAAAACCAGAGAGGCGAACGGCCACTCCGGGTCAGAGCCCCAAACATGCCGCTTCTATGATGAGCTGCATGCCATTTTAGGGGGTTCAGCCACCACTATCCTAGCCGTGTTGTTTGACTCCTTCAATGGAGATGGAGGCAACACAGAAGCAGGTTTTGGGGACGATGATGATGATGATGATGATAGCTCACAGCAAGCAAGCGGGGAAACCGGTTTTCCCAACAGCCAGGAACTGTTTCTCACCCTGGACCTGGAGCCAGTACCCCCCGAACCCACCCAAGGCTGCCTCCTGGACCCGGCAGGCGGAGAAGGGACCTCCGGTGAGTGTACCTTTTAAAAAACTATACATGATTTAAAAGCAAGCATGTGAAAGGATTAATTTGCCCTGGCATTTGCGGCTTTCCAGGCTGTACTCCCAAAGCCTTTGCAAAAAGGTTCTGGGGAGGGCAGCCTTATTGCATCCTCCATGGTAGGACACTTTACCACTCCAGGCCAGTAGCACGTACTCGGGAATCATTGTACAACAAAGCATTGCAGTGTATGTTTGCTGGCGTTCAAACAACATCCATTCTTTATCTCTCTGTGTTATCCTCAGGAGAGTGAGATATCATTCATGGTCACCTGGTTGAAATAGGGTGCTTTTCTTCAGGGAACACTCAGAGGTGTCTGTTCCTGCTGGGCTGTTTGCTTGTGGCTGAACAGAAATGTTCCCCGCTGTTAGCCACAGGGAGGGGGGAGGGTTGAGGGGGTAGCCACGCAGTGGGGGGAGGCAAAATGCGACCTTGTAACAAAAGCACATGTGCTATGTATGTAATGTTGACAGCAAGGTTTACCCTGAAATAGTGTAGCCACTGTTTTATAAAATGTGTCTTTTTAAATACCGCTGTCCCTTTTTTTTTCTCCACCAGCTGCATGTGTTTCAATGATCACAGGATCTTCTCCTTCCCAGAGGCTAGTGAAGATTAGAAAGAAAGAAAAAACGCACTCGTGATGAAATGTTCTCTGAGCTCATGCTGTCCTCCCACACTGACAGAGCACAGACGAATGCATGGAGGCAAATAATGTCAGAGTGCAGGAAAGCACAAAATGACCGGGAGGAGAGGTGACGTGCTGAAGAGAGTAAGTGGCGGGCTGAAGACAGGGCTGAAGCTCAAATGTGGCAGCAGCGTGATGAGAGGAGGCAGGATTCAATGCTGAGGCTGCTGCAGGACCAAACCAGTATGCTCCAGTGTATGGTTGAGCTGCAGCAAAGGCAGCTGGAGCACAGACTGCCACTGCAGCCCCTCTGTAACCAACCGCCCTCCTCCCCAAGTTCCATAGCCTCCACACCCAGACACCCAAGAACGCGGTGGGGGGGCCTCCGGCCAACCAGCCACTCCTCCACAGAGGCTTGCCCAAAAAAAAGAAGGCTGGCATTCAATAAATTTTAAAGTTGTAAACTTTTAAAGTGCTGTGTGTCATTTTCCTTCCCTCCTCCACCACCCCTCCTGGGCTACCTTGGTAGTCATCCCCCTATTTGTGTGATGAAGGAATAAAGAATGCATGAATGTGAAGCAACGATGACTTTATTGCCTCTGCAAGCGGTGATTGAAGGGAGGAGGGGAGGGTGGTTAGCTTAGAGGGAAGTAGAGTGAACCAAGGGGTGGGGGGTTTCATCAAGGAGAAACAAACAGAACTTTCACACCGTAGCCTGTCCAGTCATGAAACTTTTCAAAGCTTCTCTGATGCGTACCGCGCCCTCCTGTGCTCTTTTAACCGCCCTGGTGTCTAGCTGCGTGTAACCAGCAACCAGGCGATTTGCCTCAACCTCCCACCCCGCCATAAACATCTCCCCCTTACTCTCACAGATATTGTGGAGCGCACAGCAATCAGTAATAACAGTGGGAATATTGGTTTTGCTGAGATCTAAGTGAGTCAGTAAACTGCGCCAGCGCACCTTTAAACATCCAAATGCACATTCTACCACCATTCTGCACTTGCTCAGCCTGTAGTTGAACAGCTCCTGACTACTGTCCAGGCTGCCTATGTACAGCTTCATGAGCCATGGCATTAAGGGGTAGGCTGGGTTCTCAAGGATAACTATAGGCATTTCAACATCCCCAACAGTTATTTTCTGGTCTGGGAATAAAGTCCTTTTCTGCAGCTTTTGAAACAGACCAGAGTTCCTGAAGATGTGAGCGTCATATACCGTTCCCAGCCATCCCATGTTGATGTTGGTGAAATGTCCCTTGTGATCCACCAGAGCTTGCAGCACTATTGAAAAGTACCCCTTGGGGTTTATGTACTCGCTGGCTTGGTGCTCTGGTGCCAAGATAAGGGTATGGGTTCCGTCTATGGCCCCACCACAGTGAGGGAATCCCATTGCAGCAAAGCCATCCACTATGACCTGCACATTTCCCAGGGTCGCTACCCTTGATATCAGCAGATCTTTGATTGCGTGGGCTACTTGCATCACAGCAGCCCCCACAGTAGATGTGCCCACTCCAAATTGATTCCCGACTGACAGGTAGCTGTCTGGCGTTGTAAGCTTCCACAGGGCTATTGCCACTCACTTCTCAACTGTGAGAGCTGCTCTCATCTTGGTGTTCATGTGCTTCAGGGCAGGGGAAAGCAAGTCACAAAGTGCCCTTACACATGCAAAAGTTTCGCAGCCACTGGGAATCGTCCCAGACCTGCAACACTATGTGGTCCCACCAGTCTGTGCTTGTTTCCCAAGCCCAGAATCGGCGTTCCACCGCATGAACCTGCCCCATTAGCACCATGATACATGCATTGGCGGGGCCCATGCTTTGAGAGGAAATCTGCGTCCATGTCCTGATCACTCACGTGACCGCGCTGACATCGCCTCCTCGCCCGGTATCGCTCTGCCATGTTCTGGTGCTGGATAATGCTGGATAATGTGGTGTTTAATGTGCTCCTAATTGCCAAAGTGAGCTGAGCGGCTTCCATGCTTGCCTTGGTATTGTGTCCGCACAGAAAAAAGGTGCGGAACGATTGTCTGCCATTGCTCTGACGGAGGGAGGGGCAACTGACGACATGGCTTACAGGGTTGACTTACAGGGAATTAAAATCAACAAAGGGAGTGGCTTTACATCAATGAGTATTTCAGGCAGGACTTCACGGAGGGTTCCAATACGAAATGGTGCACCTAAGTAATTGTTCTTATTGGAACAAGGAGGTTGGTCTGGCCTCTGATTGATACATGGCTAGATTTACCTTGCTGCACCTTTTCTGTGAGTGACTGCACTGTGACCTAGAGGAATGAGTCCCGTAGACAGGGGGGCAAATGAGTACAAAACAAATCTGGTCTATTTCTTGTTTTGATCCACTCCATCTGTCTTTTACATCTTTGGCTGGCAGCAGACGGTGCAGAAGGACTGTAAGCCATCCACATCTCATGGCTGCTCGGCAGAAGATAGTACAATAGGACTGCTAGCCATCCTCATCTCTTGCCTGCCTGGCAGAAGATGGTACAGTAGGACTGCTAGCAATCCATATTGCCTGCCTGCTCACCATAAGATGGTTCAATAGGACTGACTGCAGGACTAAAGAGAATGACCTGGCCAAGTCACTCCAAATTTAGTCCCTGCGCACATGTCTGCCCAGGCGCTCCTGGCCGACATTGCCAGGAGCACCTCAGACATGACGATGACGGCTACCAGTTGTACTGTACCGTCTGCTGCCACAAGGCAAGGGGTTGATGCTGCTGTGTAGCAATGCAGTACCACGTCTGCCAGCACCCAGGAGACATACGGTGACGGTTACCTGAGCGGGCTCCATGCTTGCCGTGGTATGGCATCTGCACAGGTAACTCAAGAAAAAAGGTGCAAAACGATTGTCTGCCCTTGCTTTCACGGAGGGAGGGAGGGAACGGGGGCTTGATGATATGTACCCAGAACCACCCGCGACAATGTTTTAGCCCCATCAGGCATTGGGATCTCAACCCAGAATTCCAATGGGCAGCGGAGTCTGCGGGAACTGTGGGATAGCTACCCACAGTGCAACGCTCCGGAAGTCGACGCTTGCCTCGGTACTGTGGAAGCGCTCCGCCGAGTTAATGCACTTAATGCACTTAGAGCATTTTCTGTGGGGACACACACACTCGAATATATAAAACCGATTTCTAAAACACCGACTTCTATAAATTCGACCTAATTTCGTAGTGTAGACATACCCTTAGACTCCAAAGTCCTTTTATGGATCTAGCCCTAAATGTCATAATGACGAGAATCCGTTAGGAAGTAAACCAATATTTTTGTCACTATTTGGCCCTTCACAGAACTGGTAGCAGAACAATAAAACTAGCAGGGTCCAGTGCACTTTTGTTATGATTTACTTGGTGTATCGTTCTCAAAGTTGGTGGGCTGAAGAGATGATACGATGCACTCTTACTCAGCAGACGTTTAAAGGATTACTAATTCTGCTGAATATTAGTTCATAGATAACAGTTAATGACTTTCAGCAATGTATTGAGACACGTACCTGAGTAGTCTACATATTTGTATATTGGCTTGATTTTTTTAAATAATGTAAGCTCTCAGATTCCTAAGTGTTTTGTGCCTTAAAAAAGACATTTTATTATTATAAGGCATTCCTGATTTTAGGTTTGTCATTGCCGTCTATCTGTTGTTTATTGTACATATGGGGGCAGGTCCACAGTTCTATGGGCTTCGAATCATAGCTCCATGGACTTTAATGGAGCTAGGTCAATTAACATCAATTGAGGATCTGCCCAAGTGATTCCAGGATGTTTACATGTTAACTCTTTGGCATTTAAGATCTAGAGGCCCCAACAGGAGAAAACAGAGGCTGAATCTAATTCTGAAGCTTCTGCATTACTCCAAACCCAGGAATCTGACAGGAAACGTAACTTCAGAGTACTCCAGGAACAGGTGTGAAAATTTCCTTTATTGAACCAGAGGAATGATTCTGAGTACCAAACCTTTGCTAGGATCTGTATAGGACACACAACAAAGATAGTCTATTTCCCTAAGAACATGCAATCTAGAATAAAGAGGAAACCACTGTACACTGTGATGTGTGTTTTTAAAAAGAACCATCAACTGTGTTTAAATCCATGGATGTGATATACATTGCTGAAAAATATTGGGTTTTTTTGTCCTCTTTGGACCAACTGGAAGATAATAAAGACCCACACACGTAAACCATGTGTGAGAGCCAGTCTCTCTGTGTTCTCCCATTTAGAAAACTTCTAAAATAAAGGTGTCTCAGAATAATTTTAGTGATTTTGCATCAGGGCTGCTTGTTTTCCTCTCCCCTTTCCTTCTGATTAATCTCCTCCATTGGCTTCTGCACTCCACAAGGGAACAGCGTGGACTATCTATTTGCAATGGAGAAACAGGTTAGTTGCATATGAAAAACAGATATTGTTGTGAAATATGTTTGCTCCTTTTTATGAGCCATTGTCCATGAAGGTCAAATAAATGCACATGGTAGCAGGATAATCTTTTCTGGTAAGTAGAGCTCAGACTTACATGTTGGCTATCTGTGAAAACACACTTTTAATAAGCCACTGCCTGCTAACTATTCAGACATCTTCCTAAGGAACATCACATCCAAGTTCAAGGTGCATTTCTTTGATGGTGCCTTCTCTAACGTAAATAAAATTAAATATTATTAAAATAAAATTAACATTATAATTATAATATAAAAAAAACTCAGGAAGTCTAAAACCCTACCAAAACAAGTGTGCTTCACTGTAAGCACTGCTTCTTCCAGGGAGAGGATAACAGAACAAACAACACCCGGAAGATCTTAGTCACATTGCTTAATGAACTATTGGAAAGCAAGACAAGGCGGGTGAGATAATATCTCTTAGTGGAGTAACTACTGTTGGTGAAAGAGACAGGTTCTCGAGTTACACAGAGCTCTTCTGGAGGTCACTGGAAGGTGCCCAGATACTACAGAAGAAATAGAGTAGAATTCCTCTTAATTTTAACAACAGTGATTTTGAAAAAGTTGAAATGTTTGACATTCAAGAATAGCATTAGAATATCCATGAATTTAGGGGCCAGACAATGTAACTACTGTAAATTTGTATAAAGTGGGTGTTGTGTATTTCATAGGATAGCTCTGTGTATAACTATTCTAACAATAGCATTTTGTAGAATAGTAATAAATTCTCAATAAAACAAATTCCTCCACATACATTTTATTCTTTTTAGCTGCTACTAGTAGTTTTTCCTCATGTTTTTGTGCCATCATGGCCTATTGGAGTTTTGAATCTGACTGCTGCATGAATTGCTCTCCAACCAACAACCTTCCTCACAGTTACTCAAACTAAACTACACAATGCCACAATGAGAAATCCATTTTTATGGTGAGAAATTGCAAAGTCCATATTAGTATTATTAAGGTTCTGTATTACATTAGCACACAATGTTCTTAACCAGGCTTAGTGCTCTACAGTGCTGGGTGCTGTACAAACACAAATAAAGAGAGAACCCTGACTTGGAGGATTTACAGTTTAAAAGAAACAGAAACTGATGAATAGTTGGGGATGGGGCTAGAACACAAACAAATGAACCTTGTGATGGCTGGCATTTTAGGTAGCTACAACTGCAGTGACACCCACAAGAGGTGATCAGAGAGATCAGTAAACATCACAAGGCTCACTGGAAGAGGGGAAGTAGAGGTGGGTGGGTGTGAAGCCCCATTAGTTCTAGTATATTCTCTATGAACAGATCTTGATTTTTTTATTAATGTGTTTATTACTCAGAAATGAACAATTTAAGCAAATATATTTCAAATTTACAGGTCTTATCTAACACTCCAAAGATTATATAAAATGGGAAGCATTAAAATGGATCTGTGCTAAGGTGTTATTCAACCGTTGGTACCTTTAAACATATGTTCTGTGGCACTGGAGTGTAATTTTGCTTATTTTGGGAACAAAAAAGAAGGCAAAGCAGTGAGACCATGGTCTTTATATACAAAAAAGGAACACGTCTGTTGCTTTACTTGTGAAGCCCCCTGCGACTGAGGCACACTTGTAAAAATCATTGCAAGGCCTACGTTTGATGGAGTAAACTGTTTTTCACCCATGTAAATGTTTCCTGAGAGTGGAAAATGTTCACACAACCTATTCATGATGACGACAGCACCTCCCTTGTCAGTCTACTACAGGACAGGCCCAACAAATAAAATAACAGAACGCCACTAGCCATCACCTTCAGTTTAGTTTCAACTAAAACCTCTCCAACGCATCATCAAGGAACTACAACCTATCTTGAAGGACGACCCATCACTCTCACAGATCTTGGGAGACAGGCCAGTCTTTGCTTACAGACAGCCCCCCAACCTGAAGCAAATACTCAACAGCAACCACACACCACACAACAGAACCACTAACCCAGGAACCTATCCTTGCAACAAAGCCTGTTGCCAACTGTGTCCGCATATCTATTCAGGGGACACCCCCATTATAGGGCCTAATCACATCAGCCACAATATCAGAGGCTCGTTCACCTGCACATCTACCAATGTGATATATGCCATCATGTGCCAGCAATGCCCCTCTGCCATGTACATTGGGCAAACTGGACAGTCTGTACGTAAAGGAATAAATGGACACAAATCAAACGTCAAGAATTATAACATTAAAAACCAGTTGGAGAACACTTCAATCTCTGTGGTCACTTGATTACAGACCTAAAAGTGGCAATACTTCAACAAAAAAACTTCAAAAACAGACTCCAACGAGAGACTGCTGAATTGGAATTCATTTGCAAACTGGATACAATTAATTTAGGCTTGAATAGAGACTGGGAGTGGATGGGTCATTACACAAAGTAAAACTATTTCCCCATGTTTATTCCCCCCCACCGTTCCTCAGACGTTCTTATCAACTGCTGGAAATGGCCCACCTTGATTATCACTACAAAAGGTTCCCCCCGCCGCTCTCCTGCTGGTAATAGCTCACCTTAAGTGATCACTCTGGTTACAGTTTGTATGGTAACACCCATTGTTTCATGTTTTCTATGTATATAAATCTCCCCGCTGTATTTTCCACTGAATGCATCTGATGAAGTGAGCTGTAGCTCACGAAAGCTTATGCTCAAATAAATTGGTTAGTCTCTAAGGTGCCACAAGTACTCCTTTTCTTTTTGTGAATACAGACTAACGTGGCTGCTACTCTGAAACCAAAAGGGAAGGATCTCTCTGCCACTATCTACTTGTGAACAGGGGCAAGAGAATGAATGTGCGAGGCCTCATTTGCATCTTCGTTATGTGCAAGTTTTGGTTGCTTTGGAGAAAAGCTAGTTTTGGGTGAAAGGACAATGAAATGTTGTTATCTTTGTTGGGTGGCAAAAGGGCACCTGGGTGAGGGGTCATCCTAATCTAACACCAGTCTAGCATGGTTGCGTGGTGGAATAGATACAAGTCAGTGAGAGAGGGGTTCTTACTTTCTGGCAGGGAGTGCATTCCAGATGGCAAGGACTCTGCTCAAGGGCCCTATATGCAACAAATCCTTACACACATTGCAAAGAGATAGTGCAATGACAGCTTTGTGGCTTGGCAGTGAAAGGTGGATGTTTGCTGAAGCAACAGAGAGCAGCATCAGAGCTGAGTGAATTCCAGTGAGGTCCCCCAGCACCAATAAAGCTGAAACCACCATAGCTGGTGGTACTGACCTTAATGAACCAATCAATACTTCCCCTAGAAGCTAGAGACAGACTTGCCTGAACTCTGGGATTTCTCTAACTGCTGACACCAGTGGTGAGTGGGCTGTAAGTGGATATGGAGGGGAACTTGACTGTTAAAGGGACATTGCCTTATAAAGCATGACACCAGCAGGTGGGAAACTGTTAAAGTACTACTGCTGAACATACAGTGGTGGTGGGTATTTGTGGGGGGGGCGGGGGCAGAGAGAGAGAGTTCTATTGTTGTTTTGTTCTTCCAAGTTGATTCTGTATCCCCTTTTCCCCTTTAAAAAGTTTCCCCTGTTTCATACACGAACTCAGTGCTTGTGAGTGGGGAAATATTGCCTGTTAATGGAGCCCAGGGAAGGTACTTAGTTTTTTCAGGAAGGGGTGCCACCTGGTGGTATTTGTTAGAATTTTAGGATATATCTACACAGGAATAAAAAACCCGGGGCTGGTTGGGATCAGTTGATTTAGGTTGGCAGGACTTGGGTTCCAGGGCTGAAAAATTGCTGTGTAGACATTTGGGCTCGGGCTGGAGCCTGAGCTCTGGGACTCTACACATCCCTGTTTAGATGTACCCTTTAAAGGATCCTCTAGGTATTTGAACCTGGCACTTGTTGCTGCTGACAACACCTGGCAGAAGAATTACAGATGTATAAATGGTTTCAGAGTAGCAGCCGTGTTAGTCTGTATTCGTAAAAAGAAAAGGAGTACTTGTGGCACCTTAGAGACTAACCAATTTATTTGAGCATAAGCTTTCGTGAGCTACAGCTCACTTCATCGGATGGGAATTTAGTAAAAGTAGCAAGGAGGAATTACAGCATTGGTGTGAGCACTACTGGAATGGTGTCCAGTTCTGGTGGTCACACTCAAAAGAAGACATGACAAAAGGCAGAAAAGAACAGGAAGGATTTGGGGTCTGGAAAACCTGCTCTATAGTGCAAGATTTAGGATGCTCTATCTATTTAGCTATCGAAGAGAAGATTAATAGGTTGATTTGATCACAATCTACAAACACCTAAATGAAGAGAAGATTTGTGAAAATTAGAAATGTTTTATAATGTTGCAGTCAGACAAAGGCTTGAAGCTGTGCTAAATAAATTAAGGCTAGAAATAAGGAACACAGTTTTAATATTTAATGATAATTAACCATTGGATCAGATTACCAAGGAATGAGGTGGATTCTCCATCCCGTGAAATCGTTAAATTAAGATTGGAGGTCATTCTAAAAACATGCTCTAACTCAATCACAGCATATGGGCTTGATAAGAAATTATTGGGTAAATTCCATGGCTTCTGTTATGTAGGAGGTCAAACTACATCGGGGGGGGGGCAAACTATGGCCCAGGGGCCACATCCAGCCCTTCAGATGTTTTAATCCAGCCCTCGAGCTCCCACTGGGGAGCAGGGTCTGGGGCTTGCCCCACATGTGCTGCCTGGCCACGCCTTCACATAGGAAGTAGAGGGGGGACATGCCGCTGCTTCTGGGAGCTGCTTGAGGTAAGTGCTGCCTGGAGCCTGCACCCCTGAACTCCTCCTGCACCCCAACCCCCAGCCTTGTCTGAGGGGTTGGAGCAAATGTGGTTGTATCGTAGAGCTTGACTTTGTCCTCACCCATATCTATTTCACATTTGGAGACAATTTATACCTTCAAATCAGCGGCACTGCTATGGGAGTACCCGCATGGCCCCACAGTATGCCAACATTTTTATGGCTGACTTAGAACAACGCTTCCTCAGCTCTCATCCCCTAATCCTCCTACTCTACTTGCGCTATATTGATGACATCTTCATCATCTGGACCCATGGAAAAGAAGCCCTTGAGGAATTCCACCATGATTTCAACAATTTCCATCCCACCATCAACCTCAGCCTGGACCAGTCCACACAAGAGATCCACTTCCTGGACACTACAGTGCTAATAAGCGATGGTCACATAAACACCACCCTATACCGGAAACCTACTGACCGCTATTCCTACCTACATGCCTCCAGCTTTCACCCAGACCACATGACACGATCCATTGTCTACAGCCAAGCTCTACGATACAACCACATTTGCTCCAACCCCTCAGACAGAGACAAACACCTACAAGATCTCTATCAAGCATTCTTACAACTACAATTCCCACCTGCTGAAGAGAAAAAACAGATTGACAGAGCCAGAAGAGTATCCAGGAGTCACCTACTACAGGACAGGTCCAACAAAGAAAATAACAGAACGCCACTAGCCGTCACCTTCAGCCCCCAACTAAAACCTCTCCAACGTATTATCAAGGATCTACAACCTATCCTGAAGGACGACCCATCACTCTCACAAATCTTGGGAGACAGGCCAGTCCTTGCCTACAGACAGCCCCGCAACCTGAAGCAAATACTCACCAGCAACCACACACCACACAACAGAACCACTAACCCAGGAACCTATCCTTCCAAGAAAGCCCGTTGCCAACTGTGCTCACATATCTATTCAGGGGACACCATCATAGGGCCTAATCACATCAGCCACACTATCAGAGGCTCGTATACCTGCACATCCACCACTGTGATATATGCCATCATGTGCCAGCAATGCCCCTCTGCCATGTACATTGGTCAAACTGGACAGTCTCTACGTAAAAGAATAAATGGACACAAATCAGATGTCAAGAATGATAACATTCATAAACCAGTCGGAGAACACTTCAATCTCTCTGGTCACTCGATTTCTGATCTCAAAGTGACTATCCTTCAACAAAAAAACTTCGAAAACAGACTCCAACGAGAGACTGCTGAATTGGAATTAATTTGCAAATTGGATACAATTAACTTAGGCTTGAATAGAGACTGGGAGTGGTTGAGTCATTATACTAAGTGAAGCTTTCCCCTTGTTTATTCCTCCCTCCATCCCCCTCCCCCAACTGTTCCTCAGACGTTCTTGTTAACTCCTGGAAATGGCCCACCTTGATTATCACTTCAAAAGGTTTTCTCTCCCCCCACCCCACTCTCCTGCTGGTAATAGCTCATCTTAAGTGATCACTCTCCTTACAATGTATATTTTTTTCATGGTCTGTGTGTATATAAAATCTCCTCACTGTACTTTCCACTTTATGCATCCGATGAAGTGAGCTGTAGCTCACGAAAGCTTTTGCTCAGATAAATTGGTTAGTCTCTAAGGTGCCACAAGTACTCCTTTTCTTTTTGTTGAATTGTCATACTGCAGAATAAAATCTCTACTTAAACTTTAGTATAGCATATTGAATTGTCTATCATTGTACAATTCTGTTTGATTGTGCTAGCATGCTCCCATCAACAAAGCACGTAGATACCCATATTTTTAAAGTTATTTATGCTGTGTTGTGCTTAAAAGGGATAAAAGCACTTAGGAGCCTAAACCCCATTGTTCGTTGATAGGATTTAGACTCCTACATGTCTAAATCTCTTTTGAAAAGAGGATTTAGGCTCCTAGATTGGTTAGGTGTTGTGACACTGAGTGTGGCATTTCCTAAACAGCTTTAAAAATATGGGCCTAAAACACTTCACCATCAAACAATAGGACAATATAGTGAGCCTAGAATAGCATTTAGTTATAGGAACCTTTCATATTCCAAGTATCCCAAAGCACGTTACATAGTACAGCAATAACTGTAATATATTATCATTGGTCAGTGCAATCATCCCTAGAGTACATGAAGTGTTGAAAGAGTATTTAAAAACATCTATATTTCTCCGCACAAGGTGGCAGTATTTCTATATGAATATATAGGATAGTGCACATATGGTCCCAAAGCCATCAACTTTTACAGGAGTATTTTTATTTCAGTTTGTTACTGTCATAAATATAAAGGGAAGGGTAAACCCCTTTGAAATCCCTCCTGGCCAGGGGAAAGCTCCTCTCACCTGTAAAGGGTTAAGAAGCTAAAGGTAACCTCGCTGGCACCTGACCAAAATGACCAATGAGGAGACAAGATACTTTCAAAAGCTGGGAGGAGGGAGAGAAACAAAGGGTCTGTGTCTGTCTATATGCTGGTCTTTACCGGGGATAGACCAGGAATGGAGTCTTAGAACTTTTAGTAAGTAATCTAGCTAGGTATGTGTTAGATTATGATTTCTTTAAATGGCTGAGAAAAGAATTGTGCTGAATAGAATAACTATTTCTGTCTGTGTATCTTTTTTGTAACTTAAGGTTTTGCCTAGAGGGGTTCTCTATGTTTTTGAATCTAATTACCCTGTAAGATATCTACCATCCTGATTTTACAGGGAGGATTTCTTTATTTCTATTTACTTCTATTTTTTTATTAAAAGTCTTCTTGTAAAAAACTGAATGCTTTTTCATTGTTCTCAGATCCAAGGGTTTGGGTCTGTGGTCACCTATGCAAATTGGTGAGGCTTTTTATCCAACATTTCCCAGGAAAGGGGGGGTGCAAGTGTTGGGAGGATTGTTCATTGTTCTTAAGATCCAAGGGTCTGGGTCTGTAGTCACCTAGGCAAATTGGTGAGGCTTTTTACCAAACCTTGTCCAGGAAGTGGGGTGCAAGGTTTTGGGAAGTATTTTGGGGGGAAGGACGCGTCCAAACAGCTCTTCCCCAGTAACCAGTATTAGTTTGGTGGTGGTAGCGGCCAGTCAAAGGACAACGGGTGGAATATTTTGTACCTTGGGGAAGTTTTGACCTAAGCTGGTAAAGATAAGCTTAGGAGGTTTTTTTCATGCAGGTCCCCACATCTGTACCCTAGAGTTCAGAGTTGGGGAGGAACCTTGACATGGTGGCATAGTGGTGGGATTAACCTGAAATCATTTTGAGATCCAGTTGAGATTTTTTGAACTAGAAATACAGATTTTAAAAAGGAAATTTTTTTTCCTTTGGAAAGGAAGTCCAGAAAGCTTTGAAACTGAAAGCAGCTTGTTTGTCTCTGCTTTGTGGCCAAGCAGAGACAAAAGGGGATTATCTTGTGAATTGCAGGTTTTCTTTGCCTGGAGGCAGAGTACTTTACTCCTGCAGGGAAATTCACAGTCTTCCAACCCAGAGGTTTTTTTTTCTTTTCTTCCTAAAAGTAAATAGGGGGTGTGTGTTCTACCCATTTGCTTTTTCTTTGGGCTGGGTAAGCAGGTTTCCAAGTAGTTGGAGGTTTTTTGCTTTAATTTGGGCCCAGAGCAGAGACAAGGGAATTGTCTTTTTCTGTAGGCTGACAGTCACTATCAGAGAATAGGTATTCTATTCCAGCACAGCAAAATTTTACAGCCACGTTTTGTTTATTTCTAAACCTCGGGTGTAAAGTTAGTTAAAAACAGAGAGGTTAGAATGACCAAATCCTCAGCTCGACTACAGCTGGAATTAGCCAAATTTCAGGCTGAGGAAAAACAAAGGGAACATGAAAGACAGATAGAACTCATGCGGCTGGAGAAGGAGGTACAGGAGGCTGCCCACAAGAGGGAAATGGAGGCAAGGAAGCATGTGGAGGAGGAGAAGGAAAAAGAGAGGAATCATGTGGAGGAGGTGGAGAGGATAAAGGCCCAGCAGAATATACCAACAAACCCTAGCAATCCTTCTCCAGGTACCACTTCCCATCCCAGAAAGTTCCCCACCTACAAGGCAGGTGATGATACTGAGGCCTTCCTAGAAAACTTCGAAAGGGCCTGCCTTGGGTACAACATCTCTACTGACCAATACATGGTAGAGCTGAGGCCGCAGCTCAGTGGACCCTTAGCTGAGGTGGCAGCTGAAATGCCTAAAGAACACATGAACAAGTATGAACTGTTTAAATCCAAGGCGAGAGTCAGAATGGGGATAATACCCGAGCAGTCTCGTCGGAGGTTCAGAGCCCTAAGGTGGAAACCAGACATGTCATTTACCCGACATGCCTACCACATTGTGAAACATTGGGATGCCTGGATATCAGGAGCAAGTGTTGAATCTCCAGTAAATTTGCCCTTCCTAATGCAAATGGAACAATTCTTAGAGGGTGTTCCTGAGGAAATAGAAAGATACATCCTAGACGGGAAGCCCAAACCTGTAATCGAGGCAGGAGAGATTGGAGACAGATGGGTGGAGGTGGCAGAGAAGAAGAAAACTGGTCGCAGTTGGAGCGGAGACCAGAAGGGACCACCCCAGACCACACCCTATTACCGGGGGCCGCCCAAAGCCCCACCTACCTCCCAAAGAACCCTCCAGACCCCTTATCGTCCCACCACCCCGTTCTCCAGCAACCCACCTCGCCCCAGTGACCCGTCAGCTGGACGATGTTTTAAATGTAACGAGCTGGGGCATGTAAAGGCCTACTGCCCCAAGAACCCCAACAGATTACAGTTCATTGCACCGGAATCACACCAGAGGTCCACAGGCCCAGATACCTCCCAGATACCCTTGGAGCGGAGGGAAACTGTGAGTGTGGGCGGGAAGAAGGTCACCGCGTGGAGGGACACCGGAACACAAGTGTCAGCTATCCATGCTTCCTTAGTGGACCCCAATTTAATCAACCCAGAGATCCAAGTGACGATTCAACCCTTCAAGTCCAACTCTTTCAATTTGCCTACAGCCAAGTTGCCTGTCCAGTACAAGGGCTGGTCAGGAATGTGGACTTTTGCAGTCTATGATGATTATCCCATCCCCATGCTGTTGGGGGAAGACTTGGCCAATCATGTGAAGCAGGCCAAGAGGGTGGGAATGGTCACCCGCAGCCAGGCTAAACAAGCCGTGAGGCCTAGCTCTGTTCCGGAAACTTCTATCAGGACCCAGTCAGAGGTGATGGACCTGGACCCCAGGCCAATGTCTGCAACAGCAGTAGTGGATCCAGTCCCAGAGACCCAGACGGAACCAGTCCCAGAACCGGAACCAGCCAAACAACCAACACCAGACCCCGTGCCAGCACTGAATCCAGTACTTGCAATCTCAACACCAGAGGGCCCCACTGAACCTGAACTGGCAGCAGCCGATAACCCTACACAAGAGGCTCAGCCGGAGCCTGAATCCCAACATAGTGCACCAGCGGAGAGCGGTTCACAGTCAACAGAAACAGCTCCATCCCCTATATCGCTTCCAGAGGGACCAAGCCTATGTCCCCAATCCAATGAGGAACTGATGTCTCCAGCATCAAGGGAACAGTTCCAGACCGAACAGGAAGCAGATGAAAGCCTCCAGAGAGCTTGGACGGCGGCACGGAGCAACCCACCGCCTCTCAGCTCTTCTAATCGATCCAGGTTTGTTGTAGAAAGAGGACTTTTATACAAGGAAACTCTTTCTGGTGGACACCAGGAAGACTGGCATCCTCAGAGACAGTTGGTAGTTCCAACTAAATACCAGGCCAAGCTCTTGAGCTTAGCCCACGATCACCCTAGTGGCCATGCTGGGGTGAACAGGACCAAAGACCGTTTGGGGGGTCATTCCACTGGGAGGGAATGGGCAAGGATGTTTCTACCTATGTCCAGTCTTGTGAGGTGTGCCAAAGAGTGGGAAAACCCCAAGACCAGGTCAAAGCCCCTCTCCAGCCGCTCCCCATCATTGAAGTTCCATTTCAGCGAGTAGCTGTGGATATTCTGGGTCCTTTTCCGAAAAGGACACCCAGAGGAAAGCAGTACATACTGACTTTCATGGATTTTGCCACCTGATGGCCGGAAGCAGTAGCTCTAAGCAACACCAGGGCTAAAAGTGTGTGCCAGGCACTAGCAGACATTTTTGCCAGGGAAGGTTGGCCCTCCGACATCCTCACAGATGCAGGGACTAATTTCCTGGCAGGAACTATGAAAAACCTTTGGGAAGCTCATGGGGTAAATCACTTGGTTGCCACTCCTTACCAGCATCAAACAAATGGCATGGTGGAGAAGTTTAATGGAACTTTGGGGGCCATGATACGTAAATTTGTAAATGAGCACTCCAATGATTGGGACCTAGTGTTGCAGCAGTTGCTCTTTGCCTACAGAGCTGTACCACATCCCAGTTTAGGGTTTTCCCCATTTGAACTTGTATATATATGGCCGTGAGGTTAAGGGGCCATTGCAGTTGGTGAAGCAGCAATGGGAGGGATTTACACCTTCTCCAGGAACTAACATTCTGGACTTTGTAACCAACCTACAAAACACCCTCCGAACCTCTTTAGCCCTTGCTAGAGAAAACTTACAGGATGCTCAAAAAGAGCAAAAAGCCTGGTATGATAAACATGCCAGAGAGCGTTCCTTCAAAGTAGGAGACCAGGTCATGGTCATAAGGGCGCTCCAGGCCCATAAAATGGAAGCATCGTGGGAAGGGCCATTCACGGTCCAGGAGCGCCTGGGAGCTGTTAATTATCTCATAGCATTCCCCACCTCCAACCGGAAGCCTAAGGTGTACCATATTAATTCTCTAAAGCCCTTTTATTCCAGAGAATTAAAGGTTTGTCAGTTTACAGCCCAGGGAGGAGACGACGCTGAGTGGCCCAAAGGTGTCTACTATGAAGGGAAATGTGCTGGTGGTGTGGAAGAGGTGAACCTCTCCATGACCCTTGGGCGTATGCAGCGACAGCAGATCCAGGAGCTGTGCACTAGCTACGCGCCAACATTCTCAGCCACCCCAGGACTGACTGAACGGGCATACCACTCCATTGACACAGGTAATGCTCACCCAATTAGGGTTCAACCTTACCGGGTGTCTCCTCAAGCTAAAACTGCTATAGAACGGGAGATCCAGGATATGTTACAGATGGGTGTAATCCGCCCCTCTGAAAGTGCATGGGCATCTCCAGTGGTTCTAGTTCCCAAACCAGATGGGGAAATACGTTTTTGCGTGGACTACCGTAAGCTAAATGCTGTAACTCGCCCAGACAACTATCCAATGCCACGCACAGATGAACTATTAGAGAAACTGGGACGGGCCCAGTTCATCTCTACCTTGGACTTAACCAAGGGGTACTGGCAGGTACCGCTAGATGAATCTGCCAAGGAAAGGTCAGCCTTCATCACACATCTCGGGCTGTATGAATTTAATGTACTCCCTTTCGGGCTGCGAAATGCACCCGCCACTTTCCAAAGACTTGTAGATGGTCTCCTAGTGGGATTAGGAGAATATGCAGTCGCCTACCTTGATGACGTGGCCATATTTTCGGATTCCTGGGCAGACCACCTGGAACATCTACAAAAAGTCCTTGAGCGCATAAGGGAGGCAGGACTAACTGTTAAGGCTAAGAAGTGTCAAATAGGCCTAAACAGAGTGACTTACCTTGGACACCAGGTGGGTCAAGGAACTATCAGCCCCCTAAGGGCCAAAGTGGATGCTATCCAAAAGTGGCCTGTCCCAAGGTCAAAGAAACAGGTTCAATCCTTCTTAGGCTTGGCCGGTTATTACAGACGATTTGTACCGCACTACAGCCAAATCGCTGCCCCACTGACAGACCTAACCAAAAAGAAACAGCCAAATGCTGTTCAGTGGACCGAAAAGTGTCAGAAGGCCTTTAACAAGCTTAAAGCGACACTCATGTCTGACCCTGTACTAAGGGCCCCAGACTTTGACAAACCGTTCCTAGTAACCACAGATGCGTCCGAGCGTGGTGTGGGAGCAGTTTTAATGCAGAAAGGACCTGATCAAGAATTCCACCCTGTAGTGTTTCTCAGCAAAAAACTGTCTGAGAGGGAAAGCAACTGGTCAGTCACTGAAAAAGAATGTTACGCCATTGTCTATGCTCTGGAAAAGCTATGCCCATATGTTTGGGGACGGCGTTTCCACCTGCAAATCGACCATGCTGCAGTGAAGTGGCTTCACACCGTCAAGGAAACTAACAAAAAACTTCTTCGGTGGAGTTTAGCTCTCCAAGATTTTGATTTCGACATCCAACACATCTCAGGAGCTTCTAACAAAGTGGCTGATGCACTCTCCCGTGAAAGTTTCCCAGAGTCAACTGGTTAAAATCGTCCTTGAGATGTGGAAAATATTGTTAGTCTTTATGTACTTGGTAGTATATTTAGAGATGCATGTGTCTTATTAACTCTGTTTTTCCTAGAGCTCCAGGAAGAAATCCCAGCCAGTGTTTCACCCTAGCTGAAATTTGGGGGGCGTGTCATAAATATAAAGGGAAGGGTAAACCCCTTTGAAATCCCTCCTGGCCAGGGGAAAGCTCCTCTCACCTGTAAAGGGTTAAGAAGCTAAAGGTAACCTCGCTGGCACCTGACCAAAATGACCAATGAGGAGACAAGATACTTTCAAAAGCTGGGAGGAGGGAGAGAAACAAAGGGTCTGTGTCTGTCTATATGCTGGTCTTTACCGGGGATAGACCAGGAATGGAGTCTTAGAACTTTTAGTAAGTAATCTAGCTAGGTATGTGTTAGATTATGATTTCTTTAAATGGCTGAGAAAAGAATTGTGCTGAATAGAATAACTATTTCTGTCTGTGTATCTTTTTTGTAACTTAAGGTTTTGCCTAGAGGGGTTCTCTATGTTTTTGAATCTAATTACCCTGTAAGATATCTACCATCCTGATTTTACAGGGGGGATTTCTTTATTTCTATTTACTTCTATTTTTTATTAAGTCTTCTTGTAAAAAACTGAATGCTTTTTCATTGTTCTCAGATCCAAGGGTTTGGGTCTGTGGTCACCTATGCAAATTGGTGAGGCTTTTTATCCAACATTTCCCAGGAAAGGGGGGGTGCAAGTGTTGGGAGGATTGTTCATTGTTCTTAAGATCCAAGGGTCTGGGTCTGTAGTCACCTAGGCAAATTGGTGAGGCTTTTTACCAAACCTTGTCCAGGAAGTGGGGTGCAAGGTTTTGGGAAGTATTTTGGGGGGAAGGACGCGTCCAAACAGCTCTTCCCCAGTAACCAGTATTAGTTTGGTGGTGGTAGCGGCCAGTCAAAGGACAACGGGTGGAATATTTTGTACCTTGGGGAAGTTTTGACCTAAGCTGGTAAAGATAAGCTTAGGAGGTTTTTTTCATGCAGGTCCCCACATCTGTACCCTAGAGTTCAGAGTGGGGGAGGAACCTTGACAGTTACAACAAATATATAAAAATTAATAATGGTCTTCAGTTCAGTTACAGGAAAATGCACATATGTGACGTGCTCAATCCAAAGCATAGGAAATGCACAAACTGTTTAATATACTACTCAAAAGACTAAGCACTACAAGCTAGGGTTGCAATGGTTTGCCTTACATCAGTTTTGGACCCAGGCTATATTGATTCTGTGTGATTCATATTAAGATAGTTTTTCTCTTAACATGATAATTAACTGTATTAAGCAGAAAAAGATATAAAGAGAAAACATTGGAAGAGATTAAATTAAAATTGACAGCAATTGTAGAGAATACATTGTTAAACAAACTGACATTTTTGAATCTACTGATTTTAAATGAGTTTAATTTCCTTTGTATCTGGAAATTAAAGTGACTCCAGAATAGCTACAGTGGCCTAGATCCTTTCATCCAGCTGAGTTGCTCAGTAGGACATACAGCTGAGGAGCAAAGCTGATTATATATCCAGCTGCTCAGAGGTTGGTTTGTAATGCCCCCGTGAGCACCAGTCTCAGAGCTATGCTATTTTGCACCCACACTAAGTTCCTGCAGCCAAGGATTTCCAGAGCCCAGCTTCGCTTCCATCTGACAAGACCTCTTCAATGTTGGAAGGGCCTGTTGTGTGGCTGAGCAGCTGCTTAACAGCAGCAAACCAGTGGAAAGCAGTCACAAATGGGGGCCAGAACCAGGAAATCATACTCCATTCATAGGTCAGCAATAGGAAGCTGCGGGAGTATCTTGTGGTAATGTGTATGAGACAGAAGAGAGAAGTAGCGGTCCAAGCAAATAAGCAGCCCATTTTCTCATATCTGTTTAAACAATATTGTGCATAAGTGAAAGATACCTCCACGGCACTTTAATCTCAATTTACCAGGCCACTGGAGATCTCACAGAAGTGAGGGGAAGAGGGCTTATATTTGAACTAGAGCTTCAACAAATTATTTGCAGCCATAGTGACACAGGGCTTTGAAATCATCAGATCCATTGTGCACTGTAATATGGTAGATTTAACCAGGAACTTGTTTGTTCTTTCATCTTCTCCTCAGGGAGAGAAATGCACAGTGGAATGCCTTGTATTGGGAGGGATTTAAGTTTAAGATGGGAGTTAACTATCAGCCATTATATGACAAACACTTTTGAGCAAGTCTCACATTCTGTCCAGTAGAGAGCAGCCAGTGGCATGCATGGACAGTAGCCAACACATTTAAAACTCATGCATGCACTTCAGCTTAAAGCTTTAGGCCTCTAACCAGGTAAACTCCCAATAAAGGCAAAATTCTGGCCTATGCTGTGCACACACAATATCCACTGTGAAGTGAGAGTGAATCAGACATGTATGCCTCCATCCTGCATGGAGTTACACTTACTCTTTCAAAAAGGCTTGTGATTCTGGGTGCCCAGCTTGAGACACCTTAAAAGACCTGATTTACAGAAGATGGGTTGTTCAGCAAATCTGGAAATCTGGTTCCTTTTAGGTTTGTTAATTTGGGGACCCAAAAATTGAGGCCACCAAACCCACTAATAGCTGTTAAGAGTGTAAGCTTTAGATATTCAGGTCAGAGGTATTTTTTTAGGTACCTTGATAGATAAGGTAGATCCAAGGCAGCATTTGGCCCTAAAATTCCAGCCACAATCTAGCGTGGAAGACATAACTCTACACCATGCTGTCAAGAAATTAAAATTTCATAAATTGGAACTGCTGAAATGTAAAGGGAACTGCCTCATGGTCTGTTCTGCTTTTGTCTGTCAGCGTGGAGGGAAGGAGGCTGGACCGCTTCACAAAGTGGGAGAGTATCAGTAGTGAGAAGAGGAAGGTTTGTTTGGACATTGACTTCAGAGGGTACTAAGGAATCTTCAGGAGGCCTCAGCACCTGGCAGGAGCAAGCTGTCAAATGTTTTTAAAAACTGAAATCAGAACAGGAGCAACGACTGAGCCACTGTGAAAATATTGTGAAGTTTTCCCAAGTCTTGTTTAAAGCATGTTGCTTCTCTGAGATGTGACTGTAAAAATGGCCCTGTGTGTTCCATATTTTATTGTCTTACAAGGATTTCTGTATTAAATAGGTTCAGCATCTAGGTAAAGAGATTTGGTCTTTTTCCTTACTGTGGGCCTTGCAAACTCAGCTTGGGTTTTAAAAGCCAAGCTCCATGCTCTGCATCTCATGCATCAATAGTAGAAAAGATTCTAAAGACCAAATTATGCCTTCACTTGCACTTGTCTCACAATTCTGCCCTGAAGGCATGATCCAGTGTTCATTGACATCAGTGGGAGTCTCTCCATTGGCTTTGGATCAGGTCCTTAGTGATATCCAGGCATGTTCATTGGCTTTATAGGCAGTCACACTGACACAAGCCTATGCCACTTTCTATCTCCCGTCCTCTTCGCTGTGTAAGTGGAGTGGAGCTCAATGGACCACATCCAACAGAGGAGGGTTGTGAGAAGGGCCCGGGAGCATTTACTTCCTCCCCTGGACAGCTGTCTATCTCCTTCTAAGTCACGGCTATAAAGGCGAGCTGTGTGCAGGTTTGGACGTCAAGGGCATGGCCACGGGGCAAGTGGGAATGGGGAAAGTGATGCTTCGCAGATTGCAGCCTTGCTAAGTCATTTGGGAGCTACCATACTTCATGCACCCTAAATTGGAGCATCAGAGACCCACTCTATGGCTTTTCTAAATCATGAGGGATGGTCTGTCCCTCTGGAGTGGCACCAACCTGTCTGTAACAGGAGTCAATCTAGTGGTGGCTCAGGATCAAAAATGCAGGTAGACCCCCCCATTGTGACACCCTAGAACCCCCTTATTCACCACTGTCGTTTAAGTAGGATATGTTTTGCACGAAGTATGCCTTGTGAGGTATCATTTTAAAAGTCTTGATCTGCTAGACATTCATCTCTCATTGGATTGTATGTGCTATTGTCGTATGAGAAGTACATACATATGACTATGTATGTGTTACTGAAACATGTTCTGAGGTTGAAAACACTCACAAGCAGCCTTTCAGGTACAACAGTAAAAAGGCCAAACAATGTTAATGTCTTACTAAGGAAATACACACAAGCACCAGGATTACCCCAGGAACTGCTTACAATAGAAACCTCTCAGAGATAGCACTACACAATGGGAACTGTTTGACCCAGGTCACAGCAAAAGAGCTTGCCAGCAAGTGAGAAGAAGATATAAAAGACATCATAATGGTACCTCACTCTTCCTACAACGACACACCTGGAAACACCTGAGAAAAAAAGATTGAATTGGAGGAAGTGATGGTCCCAGGCTGAAGGGATTTCTAGCCTGTGTATGAAAACCTGGGAAACCCAAGCTGCAAAGCCAAGGCAGCTTGTACCTTAACAATCTGTCAGCCTCTTTATCACTCAGGGTGGGAATTTGCTAATTCATATCCTACTTATCTGGTATGTTAAGCTCAGTTTGCAGTTTTGTTTATTTACTAGGAAATCTGCTTTGATCTGTTTGCTATCACTTATAATCACTTAAAATCTATCTTTTTGTAATTAATAAATGTATCTTATGTTTTAATCCAAACCAGTGTGCGTTTGACTAAGGGGTCTGGGGAAAAAATCTCAACTTGATTACCACAAGTGTGCATGGTCCTCTTCACATTGAGGGAGAGGCAGACGGGGTATTAAACCCATATACTGGCCAGATTTGACCAGGGCAGGACAGTACTGCTCTGGGGTCTGAGGCTGGCAGTTAAAGAGCCTGCATGTAACTGCAGCTGGGTGTGTCCCTACCTGTGTGAATGCTGGTGAAAGTGCAAGCTGGGAGGGCTTTGCAACTTGTCACAGCAGCAGAGTGTGAGAGGGATCCCAGGCTGGTGGGTCAGAGAGCTCAGTGGTACCCCAGTTCCAGGTGGCACCCTGGGGGAAGCTTCTCACACCCATAACTCCCCATGGTTACAAAATGTGCTAATTAACTGCAGACACTGCTGTTGGTCTGTTCAGTGAAAGGCGGTGGGGTGCCTTCTCTGATACTCTGCTGAGGCTGTGGAGGTGACTGCTGGAATATGTGCGTCACATCCTCTGGGCGACTAGAGCAGCTGCCTTTGCCTGAATCCCTCCCGCTAGAAGTTGACTGAAAGAGCCGCCCTTGAAAACAGCTGGTCAAAAGTTCAGATTCTGGCCTAAATGTCGAACTGCTACTAAAATCCTTGAAGCTGCTGAGCCAGGTGACCAGTGCCTCGCTGTGCCCTGTTTCCAAAGAACACAAACCACCCAGGATACCGTCTCTGGCTCTGATTTCTATAACTTCCCAGCCAGACATCCCCTTTCTTGCGTGTGCGGTGCCTCGATTTCCACAACAGCGTCGTTCACACCCGCGGTGTCTCTTGCCGAATGATTGAGGCTTTGCAGGTCCGCGGCTGACGCTTTAGCCCCGCTCAGCTCCAGGCTCCGCGGGGACGAAACACGCCGGAGAAGCCGGCCGTCTGGGCGGAAGGCGCCCCGAAGCTGGGCAGCGGGCGGGCCGGAGAGGTTGACAGCTCCCTCCCTGCCCAGCTGTGCGCCGGGGGGGGGGCAAGCAGGCGAGTCACGTGCCCCCGCAGGAGCGGGGTGTCCGTGGCGCCGGCGGAGGGAGAGAGAGAGAGAGGCCGGTCTGCAGCCGTCCCCGCCCCTTCCAGCGGCGGAGCAGAGACTGGCAGGAGAAGGAGCCAACCGGCCGGCGGAAGGGCTCCGCCGCCCCTCCAATCGTGGGGAGGCTAGTCCCAGGGTAGCTCGGCGGGCTGGGTGGTGCTGCGCTGTAAGACAGTTGATATGTTTTAAAAAGGGGCGAGCGAGACCATTGGTCCCGCAGCCGCCGCGGTGAGGGGGGGGCCGCGGGGCCTCCGAAGGTGCAAGGCAAGGGCCGGCTTTCAGAATACGCCGCAGCGCTCGGTGCGTGTCGGCTGGTGAGTGCTGCCCGGGACCGGCTCTCTTCGCGTGGGTGGGCGGCTGAGGGGAGGCAGCTGTGTGCGCCGGGGCGGGGGTGGGTGTAAGACTTGGGGGAGGGGGGCAGGGAGAAAGTTTAGTGACGTGTCTGAAGAGGGAAACTAACGTATTTTGCAGGCAGGATGGCATCCCCTTGAAGATGGATGTCTGAGGCCCCCCCCCCCCCGCTCCAACTACACACATGCTCTCTCCCCTTGTGTGGAAAAGTTTAAAGCTTGTTGTAATGGAAGCCTTGCCCTTGCATTGCTTCGTGGACAAGTGAGTGTGTCTTAAATCATGGATTGTGGGTCTGTGTGTGTCGCCTCTTGTGGATTCTAAAATAACTGGGGGGCAGAGTTGCCTTCAGGATGGGCACGCACAAGAAGAGCACGAAACTACAAACACATTGCACGTTAGTGTGCTTCTGCTCTCATCGGTTCTGTTTAAAAAAAGAAAAAAACGTAAGTCCTGCTTTGTCTGAGTGCAGGGTATTTTGTATATTTAATTCCTAGCAAATCGTCTGTTTTTTATTTTTTGAATATGTAAATAAATAGTGCTTCTCTGACACTGGAGTGCTGGGGATAACCTCCTAAGTTAAGTCTTTAGAGAAGAACGATCACCTTTTTCTGTAGAAATGAAAAACCCAGCCCTTTTGAAATCAGGTTGAAGATGTTTCTTTTTTTCTTTTAATGAACTTTCCCAGAGAGAAAGTGTTTGTGAGCTGTAGGATGATTGGCAGACAGGTAGAGATGCGCGGAGTCCCCCATATCTTTCAACTGAGATTTTTCTCCATTCGGGAGTTAAACTTTTCATGCAGTTTTAAAGACTGCTCGTTTATGTTTTGGCACCTTTTTTCTTTTGTCCATTTTTAAAAGGTCAAGCACATTGGGCCAGAGGGTATTTTCATGTCCCTAAAATTGTAGTTTCTCTGAATTTCTTATATTGTGCTTAAAATTTCCAGTGAGCTAGAATTCATGTGTATCCCAGTTGACTTGTGGTGTAAAAACAAAATATAACAGAGCAATAATTACAAATCTTCTGGGTTGTGGACAGCTGGGTTAAAGTTATTTCTAAAAAAAATCACCAGTGCGTGTGAAGGAGTAGGAGAAAATTTGTTTGTATTGTTGCTTTCTTGTGTTTGTTTCTATTAGGACATGTTTTACCTACAAAAATAAGTGATCAATGATGGCATGTGCTACTTTTCCAGACTAGTAATATTTCTGATATATGATAAGAACACAAAAGAAACTATTTTCACTGGTTTTCAGCTGTAAGGTAGCAAGTGCTCAAGATGCAGTTAAATGTTTATGCTTAGATTTATTAGCAGAAAATATACATTCTCCAACTTTGGGGTTCTGCCCAGTTTTCAGAGTGGCACCCACAAGTTACATGGGCGTGATTAATAAAAACAAAAATAATTTCAAGGACATTGTATCACTTTAGGCTCACTTATTTTATTTAACAATGTACTTGTCCAACATTGGCTTTTTGATAGGAAATTAAAATCAATGAAGTTATGTAAAACTAATGACAAATATGTATAGTTATAATATGGTCAAACAATTCCTTCCATATACAGTATATAAGAGAGATAAAGTAGATGATGTGAGAGAGTATTTCCTCCTGGGATCAACAGGGCTACAACAGCACTGCAACACACAGTATATAATCTTGTTTTTCTTTGTAGTTGAAATTTTTGGATACAGAAGCAATCCCATAGAGTGTGTGATCTAAGAACATGTGCTTTACAGAAGATGCCTTTCTCTTCCAGTATTAGATTGGACTATGGTCCATCTAATTCAATACAGTGACTTCAGCAGTGGCCAGTACCACGAGCTTGGGAATAGACAGGGAATAACTTGCCCATAGGAAAAGTTTCTTCCTACCCTGATCAGTTAGTACTTGGCTTGGACCTTGCGGCATGAGTCTTTATATCCCTCATAAATTTACCTCAGTACAACTGTGAATGTTTTTATTCAGTACTACTTATGAATCCTACTAAGATCTTGGCCTCAGTATCTTGTGGCAGCAAGCTCCAGAGATGAATCAAGCTAGGTATAAAAACATATTTCCTTTTATCTGTTTTAAATTTGATGCTTCTTAATTTCACTGTTCTACTAAAAATGATTTTTCCTCTTCTGGCATAAGTCAGTTTTATTAATGGAATAGGAAAATGTCATAACTATAAACAACTTATTCTTGTAAAGAAATGGGATATTTTCCCAGAATCCTCTCTTGTCTTTAGTAAACCCTGATGAGCCATGCTTTCTGCAGTAAAACCAAAGTCCTGCATTTTCCATTTTTGGACGCATAGTATATGTATTTCCTGCCTGATCCTGAGAGGTGCCATTGTAGTCATCCACTTCTAGGAGAGTTGTGCTCATTCAGCTGCTTTCTCCTCTGTATCAGCCCCTTCATTCTTTTCACTTGGGTGATCTGTTTGATCTTAGCTTTGATTATATGACTTCAGGCATTGTTCAGTTTAATGCATCTTATCCCATTCCACCCCTAGGCTCAGTAGCCCATGAACTGTTTACATGTGTAGCTGGTCAAGGACAGTAGTTCTTTAGACACCAACTTGACATTTGATATTTGTGAAGGTTGTACGAACAGGAGTTTAACATTTTTAAAGTAGAGGTTAGCACAGCAGTACAACACACGGTTTTCTCTGTAAGCAAATATCTGTGGATATTCTTTTTCACGTGTACATGCACAATAAAAAAATACAAGTTACTCAAAAATGTGTAAAGCAATCCCTAGTATATTTGAATCATTGACTCTTAAAGCAAATAGCCTTCATTCAAAAGTTATTTCAGTGGACTGACTCCAAGGTTTAAAATAAAATCTGAGCACAGTTATAGCCTGCATTTGTATTATACCTAAATCTTGGGATTTCCTCAAGGTGTAAGGGAGGAGAGGGGAAAACTAGCAAATGGAATGAGCAGCCCAGCTATGGAAAGGAAGGTAGTTTTTAAAAAATGCTTTGTTTTAGTCTTGTCTTATAAAATAATTTAGAGCTTTATCCTGCAAGGTGCTAAGTGCCCCCTGGAAGATGCTACATGACCTCAACTTCCATGAAAACCAACATAAGTTACGGGTACCCAATGCCTCTGCTATCCACAATTCTATTCTAAGCTGCAAAGACCAGGCTACCCCATTCACCTCCTCTCCACAAGCAATATACTTACTTTCTTGAGATTGGTCTGCGATTCTACTACCCAATAACCAGGTAGCTACCCGGACCCCTCCCACTCTACGTCAGGGGCTCGTTCACCTGCACATCTACCAATGTGATATATGCCATCATGTGCCAGCAATGCCCCTCTGCCATGTACATTGGCCAAACCAGACAGTCTCTACGCAAAAGAATAAATGGACACTAATCTGACATCAGGAATCATAACATTCAGAAACAGGTAGGAGAACACTTCAACCTCTCTGGCCACTCAATAAAAGATTTAAGGGTGGCAATTTTGCAACAGAAAAGCTTCAAAAACAGATTCCTATGAGAAACTGCTGAGCTTGAATTAATATGCAAACTAGATACCATTAACCTGGGTTTGAATAGAGACTGGGAGTGGCTGGGTCATTACACATATTGAATCTATTTCCTTAAGTATCCTCACACCTTCTTGTCAACTGTCTAAATGGGCCACCTTGATTATCACTACAAAAGTTTTTTTTCTCCCGCTGATGATAGCTCATCTTAATTAGCCTTTCACAGTTTGTATGGCAACTTCCAACTTATTTGTATGTGTATACATATATCTTCTTATTATATGTTCCATTCTGTGCATCCGATGAAGTGGGCTGTAGCCCACGAAAGCTTATGCTCTAATACATTTGTTAGTCTCTAAGGTGCCACAAGTACTCCTGTTCTTTTTGCAGATACCCCAAAGTAACTCTCCTGGAAGCTGACTAGACACCCTGTGACCTAGAGGAGCTGACATACATCCATTATATTACATTTTCATTGTTAATCATTTTTAAAAATAGAAAAGAGGCCAAATTCTTAGTTGGTGTAAATCAGTGTAGTCTCACTTACTTCAATGACCCTATGTCAATTAACACTAGCTAAAGAGCAGGCCCAATAGTTTAAATACTTATAGACATGGGTATAGGATGTTATAAGGATGGTCCACACTGTGATAAGGATATAGGGACAGAGTTACAGTTGTTTTGGCTATTTTAACTCTGTATTGCCATACTTCCAAGCTTTTATATTTATGTCTAACCTTAGTTTTCAGTTTCCTGACTTTCTAAGATTAGATTTTTAAAACAGTAATGTTCTTTTAAAACGTTGGGTTTTTCCCCCCTTACATTTATTGATGTGTATTTCATCCTTAAATCCATTTTAACAGGTTTTTTCCTCTGGAAATTTCCTTCTGTTGTAAATGCTTGTTTTGAATTTTTCCCTCCCAGGACACTTTAGTTATTGATCTTCAGACATTGATGGTATTTACCTGTGCATCATCAAGTATGAATGGTGTGTAATATAAACACCACAGATGCTCCTGTTGTGAATTTTGGTCCTGTTGGAGCCCCTATATGGCTTGTAAATATTTAAAAAGCTAAATAAAGCATGATAATGCTCACTGGAGCTTAATGGTATGTACTTATGTTAAACAATCTTATAACAGAAAATTGCTTACAACCTTAGCTATGGAAAGGCTAGTGTCTTTCTATAATGAAGTAGATGGAACTTTTCTATTGTTTGTAGAAAAATTATCTGCCTCTAATTTGATTTTTGTAGAGATCATTTTTCATTAGCACTCTGTTCTGAAGTGCATAAGCCAAATTACATAATCTCGATATGAAGATATTTTGATGAGATCTTTCTGTTTTTAAAAAAAGTCTTATTCAGAGCTACAATCAACTGGATTATTCAAATATTTTTCATTCCTACAAAACTGAGGGCACTGTATGTGCTGAAGTAATTGGTTTTGTGGAATTCATGCCTTACTTCATCGCTACACTTGGAGGAAGAGATTTTTCATTCTGTTTCTCACACACCGTTTCTCTTTCACTTTAGGCAATCTCAGATTTATTTTAAAATAAATAGTTTCCAGTGGCATTTCCAGGTTAAAATTGCATAAGCGACTCCAGAACCCTTCTAATGCACTTGTTAATTAAGAACACTTTTGAAAGTGCATCTTAGTCTTGTCTGGCCACATGTGCCTTTTCTCAAGTCTAGCTCCTGTTTTGGTGTGCCCTGGAGCAATTGTCCTGTGTGACTGCTTCATATGGAAGATGGACACTGTTAAATTAACAACTATGAATGAAAATGTAAATGTCTCTTACTCTGAATTCTTACCATTTTCAAGTTAGTCAGTAACCCTGCAACCCAATGGTAGCGGTACTAATAAGTGTTCCACACATTTTTTTAAAGAGCATACATAGATAATGGGTGTTGTGTTGTAGATGTATATGTATAGTCATATTACTGAAAAATGTACACGTGGGTTCACAGAATTTTAAGTTCATCGAGTGATGGTCCCTGTGTGCAATTCCATATGCATGTTATGCACCCAAGTCTGGAAATTCTTCAAAGCAGTGTCCTTTGACCCACACATGTGCAGTCGTTTCCTTCATGCTCCTGACTGAGGGCATAAGAGGCAGTGCAGGTCAACACCTCTCCAGTTCCTTTTTACTGCTTCGTGGCCTGAGTAGGAATTGTCCTTCACTCCATGCATAATTTGTAAAGTAAAATTTTTGTAAATAGTTTTATATCTTAGCTTAGTAGTTGTAGTTAGTCAATTAGTATAGGATAGTTCCCTTCCCCTTCCCTGCCATCGGAAAATCCTCCCCGCCCTGGAACTATGCCCAGAGTCCCAAGATGCAAGAATGTCTCCTGTCCTTGCTCCTTCTCCATCACTGATGAGCATCAATGGTGCCTATACTAACAGAGTGAGGCACATATCTCTGAAAAGTGCAGAATCTGTCTATTCTTTCCACCCAGAACTAGAGAGGCTCAAGAGCGCTAACTAAAAAAAGTTGCTATGAGCCCCCACTCTGACGTGGGCCAGGAGACCTTGTTCCCCCGTACACTGGCCTCAACTGACCAGCCATGCCCCTCCAAGCACAAGCCTTGGAGCGGAGCCTTTACCACCAAAGCCCAAGGACTCCTACTACAAGGCTCCCCATGAGAGTAAGAGGTACTCTAATAGGTGCAGGGACAGATCCCCACAGAGGACTGTCCAGAAGAAATGCGTTTCCTCCCTGAGTTGTCACATATTGTACCCATAGAACCAGCTCTGCTGAAGAGCCCCAGGCTGGAGGGCAAGGCATGGGGGAAAAAAGGGGATCTGCTAATTCTGGTGGTGACTGCAGTACCAAAGCAGAAAGACAGACGTTTGCCAGTCCCATCTATGAATGCAGATCTGGACTCCTCATCGGTGCCACCTCATTCATCCAAAAACTGTTTGGCTGTGACAAACAAGCTGCATCCTTCAGGCATCTCTGCTGGAACTCCCTGGACTTGGGGCTGTATGGAGACCTTTGTAGCACCGGGGGATGTATTCCTCCCCTACTTGCAATCTCCACTCCTTTCAGGCCCTTCCCTCCTGAGGGACTTCCTTAGTCTGGAGGAGGAATCGTTACTGGTTTCTCAGGAACAGTTCCATCTCCACTCATCGGGCAGGAGCACCCTGGTACCAGCAGTACCCCTGCTACCGATGGAACCATCCTTTGGAATCTGAGGAGTCAGAAGAAATAGTTGCACCAGTATCTCTGCAAAGGCACAGGAACCCTGACAGACAGTTCAGAGGCTGTACTTACCATCTCTCCAGATATGACCCCCAGACATGAACAGCAGGTACTGATTCCCTTAGGATCACGATGACCAATGGACCCTTCCTCCTGGCGTTATCGGGGCCTTTGGAGCTCATATGGCAGGCACGCAGACCCCTCTCAGGAGTCATACTGCTCTTTCTCTTCTCACAAGCCAGTTCCATAGGTGTACGAGGAAGAAGAGCGAGAACCAGTTCTGCCAGTAGTAACGGTTCCAGTAGGGGCTTTCTCATAATCTTTGGATGATACCATCACTCCTTCATTGTGTTCTTCACTGGAAGACCAGCATCAGTATCAGGAGCTGTTCCAAAGGGTTGCTAATGATCTACACATCCATTAGAAGAGGTCCAGAACCTTCAACACCGGCTCTTGGACATTTTGCAGCCACAGGGACTGACTGGCGTGGCCCCTTCCAATTCATAAGGCCACATTAAAACCAGCCAGAGTGGTTTGGCACAAACCAGCATCTTGTGCCCGTACAGCAAAAAGACGTTGTTTTGTTCCTGCCAAAGAAGCTGACTTCTTGTTTTCCCATCCTGCTCCTAATTCGCTGGTGGTACTGGCAGCTATGGAAAGAGCTCATGTGATTTCAGCACCTACGTCAGGATCGTGGCGTTTAGAGACAAACTTCACGTGGAAGACCGAGTCCAATGCAGTCCTTTCTGGATGAGGGGAGCTTAGTAGCTTAGGTGGCTCTCCAGGCTGCCATAGATGCTGCAGATACGGCATCCAGAAGTGAAGGGACTCATGGCTCTGGTTGTCGGGCTTTCCTAGAGAGGTCCAAAACACCATCCAACACCTTCCCTTTGAGTTCAATCTTCTTAATGAAAAGACAGATGAATCCTTGCATTCTCTGAAGGACTCGAGCCACTCTGTGATCTCAGGGGATTTATGCTCTAGTCCCTAGAAGGAAACACCAGAGAGAGTCCTTTTAGACTATAACCACCCCACTTCACACTCTCCATATTACCAGTGTTAAGGTGACCAGATAGCAAGTGTGAAAAATCGGGATGAGGGTGAGGAAATAATAGGCACCTATATAAGACAAAGCCCTGAATATTGGGACTGTCACTATAAAATCGGAACATACTGGTCACCCTAACCAGCGTCCACTTGAGCCTCCATATAAATGACCGAGGATTCAGAGGTCCTGTTTCTGGGCTCCCTCTACTGCCACAGCTTCTCCTTATTCCCAACTACAGGCCAAGGGCCACTTTTGACATGCTGATTGAAACCCGTGTGCCACCATTGTTGCCACCTACTTTCTTTCCTGTCATCTTTGGAGGCTGTCTTACTTTCTTCACCCAGCTGGAACAAGATCACCAAAGACAGTTGGATCCTGGAGATTATCCATCAGGGCTACTCCATAGAGTTTTTTCCTTTCCTCCTCACAAACCACCTTCCCTATCCCCCTTAGGGTACCACTCTCATCAATTGTTCAACAGGAAATTGAATCCTTTTAAAGCCAGAGGTGATAGAATGCATCCCGCCTCAGTACCAAGGGAGAAGGATCTACTCCTCATATTTCCGGATTCCAAAAAACACTGAGGGTGGAGACCCATCCTGACCTATGCAACTCAACATCTTTATTCAAAAGCTGAAATTCAGGACAATTATGGTGGCATCTATAGTTTCCTTCCTTCAGGAGGCAATATGGTTCATGGCTCTTGACATCACAAATTCATATTTCCACATAAATATTCACCCATCTCACAGGGCTTCGTGCTTGGACACAAGCACTACTAGTTTTGCATGCTCCCTTGGGCTTGCCATGGCACCCAGAGTTTTAATAAAATTTTTCACTGTGGTAGCAGCCAAGATATGACACAGATTCTTTCTTGTATACCTCTATTACTAGCTAAATGGTAAACATATACCTAAATTCTTAAAGTATAGGCCTTTACAGGCAGGCCTGAATATCTATATCCTAACAGTAGGCCAATCTTTTCAAGAAGTTATGTCAGCAACTTGATCTCTTCAGCTCCTTCTTGTTACCTTAGCCATTTGCATAAAAGAAGAAAAGTCTGCTTTGTCACCATAATTTTTATAGGAGCACAGCTGGACTCAGTCTCTGTGAGAGCATTTCTCCCTGAAGACCGGTTTTACATAATGAGCAACCTGATCTCTTGTGCCACCCACAAATTGCAAACTACAGTGTGCTGATGTCTTTCTCTGTTAGGCCACGTGCCCCATGTGACTCCACTTGCGGTGTCTTCAAGCTTGGCTCCACTCAACATACCAACCAAATAGAGATCGTATTGACTCCTCGTTGTTTTTGGGAACAGTGATGGAGTCCGATGGCACCTTAAAGACTAACATTTATTTGGGCATAAGCTTTTGTGGGTACAAAACCTACTTCAGATGCATGGAGTGAAAATTACAGATACAGGCGCAAATATACTGACACATGAAGAGAAGGGAGTTACCTTACAAGTGGAGAACCAGTGCTGACAGGACCAATTCAATCAGGGTGGATGTGGTCCACTTCTAATAATTGATGAGGAGGTGATGAACATGACTGCCCCTCTGATATTGTTCCCAAAAGAGTTCTCATCTTCCATGGTTGGTGGTCCAACCCAAACAGTCATGGAGGGGACTCCCTTCAGCCCCCTCATATCAAGGGCCACCATTCTGACAGATACCTCCCTTATAGCATGGGGTGCTCATATGGACTACCACATTGCTCAGGGTACCTGGACCCCAAGAGAGGCCAGGCTACACATAAAACTTACTGGAACTGAAAGAGGTCCACCTTGTGTGCAAGGCCTTCCTTCCCCTCATATGCTCACTCCATGTACAGATGTCACAGTATAACTACAGTGGTCCATATAAACAAACAGAGGAACGAGATCTTGTCCCCTCTGCCTGGAAGCAGTCAGACTTTGGAACTTGTGTATCAGATGCCACATTATGATACAGGCTGTGTACCTTCTGGGTGTTCACAACTCATTAGCAGACAAGTTTTGCAGAAGCTTCCCTGCAGACCACAGTTCTAACCAATGTAGTTGCACAATGGGGAACTCTGCTATGGGATCGCTTTGCATCGCAGATGATCAGAAACCTTCCCACGTGTTGCTCTAGGGGAGCCCAAGACTGCAGTTTTCAATATGATGCTTTCCTGGATGGATGACCTCAGATACCCCTTTCTCTACATCCCCTTATTACAACAAGTTGTACAGAAGATCTGTTGTGACAGAGCTCCTATCCTTCTCCTAGCAACCTACTGGTCCAGACAGTTCTGGTTCACGGAACTCCTAACGATGTCCGCACACCCACCTATCAGGATCTGCCCATTTCAGGATCCCCTAACCCAGGATTGGAAAATCAAGCAACTCCCAGCCTGGGTTTTGGATGGGCATCCAGCTGTGTGATGTTCCCCTTGTGTTATCTGGACCAGTGATCTGCTAGGTCACTCCAATCCTTCACTCTAGGAGCCAGCCTTACCCTGCTCTGCTGTGAGAACCACCACTCCTGGGTTGTTCACGCACAGCCTCTAGCATGTAAGCTGCTCCCAGCTACTTGCAAGCGAATGACACTAGCCAATGCCTCCGGTCCCAGACACAACCCTGGGAACCTCTATCTTGTAGTGTCCCGTTATGCCCGCTGGATGCTGCACGCTTTTATGAGTTTGTCAATTTAACAAAGAAATTTGATATGTCAGGCATGTTATCCCAAGGGGAGTCTGACACGTTTCAAACCAAACATACTAACTATGAAAGATAGATTTTTTTAAGTGATTATAAATCAAAGCATAACAAGTCAGATTTGGTCAAATGAAACAAAAGCAAAATGCATTCTAAGCTGATCTTTACACTTCCAGTGCCCTTACAAACTTAGATGCTTCTCACCACAAGCTGGCTGGTTGCTCTTCAGCCAGGCTCTCCCCTTTGATCAGCGCTTCAGTTGCTTGGTGGTGATGTCTGTAGATGGAGGTGGAAGAGAGAGGAAGAGCATGGTAAACATCTCTCCCTTTTATCATGTTCTTTCTTCCCTCCTGGCTTTGCCACCCACCCCCCTTTTCTGAGTCAGGTGAGCATTACTGCATCTTAGTCCCAAACTGACCAAAGGAAGTTGGGTGACTCTCTCTTGAGTCCAACAGATCCTTTGTTGATGCCTAGGCCAGTGTCCTTTGTTCTTATGAGGCTGGGCTGGGTTTGTCCCATACGTGCCCCGATGAGGTGTGAACTGCCTCTCTGCTCTTGGAGAATTTTTGCCTGGGCTTGTTTAAAGCCATGAGAACACATTTTCAGACTCATAACTATATACAAGAAATTACAACCTATAACATTACGGTAACAACCATTACTATAATAACAATGTTCAGTACATCGTGAGCCTTCTGAAGACACTTGACATGACAAACTTTGCATTGGATACCACACAGTCATTTTACAAGGATGAATATGGGGGTGCTGGGTGTCCCCCCGAGGTACAGAGCATCACAAGGTGTCATTAGAAGAGATTTTGGAACAAATTGATAAATTAAACAGTAATAAGTCACCAGGACCAGATGGTATTCACCCAAGAGTTCTGAAGGAACTCAAATGTGAAATTGTAAAACTACTAGTCTGTAACCTATTATTTAAATGAGCTTCTGTACGAAATGACTGGAGGATAGCTAATGTGATGCTAATTTCTAAAAAGGGCTCCTGAGGTGATCCTGGCAATTACTGTATTGGGCAGACTGGTTGAAACTATAGTCAAGAACAAAACTGTCAGACACAGATGAACGTAATTTGTTGGGGGAAGCATCAACATGGTTGTTGTAAAGGGAAATCATGCCCCACCCATCTGCTAGAATTCTTTGAGGGGGTCAATAATCATGAGGGCAAGGGGTATCCAGTACCTTTTGGTTTGACCCAGTATAGCCATTCTTATCAGAAATAGAATGCGTATGCTCTTCCCCTGCCTAGGAAATCCTTAACCAAAGTAGAAAAGATTCTACCGGAGCATGTTACTGGGCTAAATGACACTGCCTTGACACATTGCCAACAACATTTGCTTGATTCTGCGGGCATTCCAGTTATCCTAGACTATCTTGTCTCCTTAAAGACCTCTGGTCTGGCCCTTCACTGGCGTGCACCTAGCAGCGGTTTGTGCCTTCCTCCCTCTGTTGAAAGGGCGTTTTGTCTTTAACACTCCTGGCTACTGTGCAATTTATTAAGGACTTGATCAGGACATTTCCACCCATCATTAAGGTCCCTTTGAGGTGTAGGTTTAACCTTGTTCTGTCAACACTCACATGTCCACCCTTAGAACCTATGGCAACATGTGCTATGACCCACTCATCTATAAAAGTGGCGTTATTAGTAAGGATATAATATGTTAACCGATTAACCAATAAGCCACAGGTCCTGGCTGCCCCCCCACCCCTGAGGTCTTGGCTGCCGGCCCTGGGCTCTGCGCGGGGCTGGCAGCGGGATCCCAGGCGCTTAGGCAGGCAGTGGAGCCTAATGGTTAAATGTTTAACCAGTAAAATTTTAATAGTTTAAATGTTTACTTTTTAAAAATGTTATTTACATCCCTAGTTCTTAGTGGCCATTGCTTTGGCCAGAAGGGTGAATGAGCTAGGAGCCATGATGACAGACATTTTTACAGTATTCCACAAAGAGAATGTCTCCCCTAGGTTACATCCCAAATTCCTCCTCAGGATTGTTTGAGGTTACACTTGCCTCTGTTTCTGCCGAAACCCCATGCTTCTTCTGAAGACAAGAAACTTCATTCCGTTGGTGTCAGGTGCATTCTACGTGCAAAGAGCCAAACCCATTAAAAAAAATCTGAGACTCCTTGTTGCTGTAGCAGAAAGAGTGCATGGGCAAGCCATATCCTCACAGAGATTTCTTAGTGGCTTTTGGGATGCATCTTAGAGTGCTACAAAATAGAAAAAATTCCTCCTCCTTGGGGATTTTACAGCTTACTTCACACACACACACACACACACACACACACACACACAAATGGCCTTCATGACATCCTTTTAGGACGTTCCACTGCAGGACATTTGCAGAGCAGCAACTTGGAGCTCTGTCCACATGTTTGAGACACACTATGCTCTAACTTGAGCTACAATGGCAGATGTAACCTTAGGAATGGCAGTACTACAAGCATTTCTGCTACCAGGTTCCTCGCACCCATCTCTAGTCTGAACACTGCTTGCCAGTCACCCACATGTGGAATATACATAAGCACCGTTACTCGAAGAAGAAATGGAGACTCCTTACTGTAACTAGATGTTTTTTGAGATGTGTGGTCCATATCCACATTTCGCTACCCACCCTTCTTTCCCTCTGCTTTGGATCCTGTTGGATTGCAGTAAGAAGAGCAACAGGAGAAACGTTGACCCACATTGCCTCTTATACCCACAGTTGAGAGCGCAAAGGAAGCTACTGCACATGTATGAGTCAACAGACACTGCTTTGAACAATATCTGGACTCAAGTGCATGGAGCGCACGGACCCATGTGTGAATACAGATAGGGACTGCACATCTCAAAGAACTTCCAGTTATAGTAAGTAATCCCTATTTTGTTACCAAACCCCCAGGTATATTTGTTTTCCTGATGCTTGTCAATTAATAAGGTTTGTGCTAGATATACAGCACATTTTAATAAGATCAAAGTTATGGATGCAGTATAGGGTTTCTCAAATTTTTCTTAGTGTGGACCTCGTATAGACATAGAAATTGTCATATGGATGTCGTCTTCTCCTATTCACAGAACATCCCTGTTGTAACTTTCATAGAAAATTAATATCGAGAAAGTGCTTACTGTATCCTAACTGTATGTTAATGTAATTTAGAGGGTGTAAAATGGAGGAAAGCCATCTTTTCGTGGACCACCAGCAAATGTCTGGAAAACCACCAGTGGTTTCCAGATCACAGCTTGAGAATCACTAATATAATGTACAGACATATTGTGGTAATTATGTTCTTCATACATGATGAGGAAGGGAGATGCATTAGTCAGTTTAGGGCAAAATTCCCTTCTCAGATCTATATAATGGATCAGGACTCTAATATTCTGCTCCAGGGATATTGGTAGGAAGCTCCTGTCCTGAGGAAGAGCAGAATCTTGGGGTCAAGATCTGTCGTGTGTCTCTGAGAGGAGAATTTTGCCCTTAATGTCTATCCAGAATTAAACCAATTATACATTTTCTTATAAGAAGGAATCTTGACATGATTAGAAGTAAAAGACTTAGTGAATGGTATTTTTGAACCTCAGGATTAGTAAGCATGACTAGTATTTTTATTTATTTTTTATTTTTTATTAAAGAACATGAATGATGCTAAGTGGGGAAATGCAAAATGTTTTTGCTGACTTTCTCAGTCCCAAATAAGAACATGGATTCATTTTTTTTCTTAATTGCATGAATCAGCAAAAGTGTGGGAAGCAATGCATAACTGCATAATGTTGATTCATGTCCTACACATTAGCTGCTCAATCATGAAAAGTTAAGCTGAATGTCATGTGCGTGGGCAAATAGTTAACCAGACCAAAAGAAATTTGTTCTGTTGAAGTGGTAGTGAATAGGAGTCCTATTTTTGGAAAATCTGCTTCAGTGACTTACTGTATTGTACAGTACTTGTTACTTGGAACTAAACTCTGAATGTGTGCTATTTGGTTCCAAGTTCAAGATTAAACTTTCGCCCTGGTTTCTATTCTCTACTCTTTTGGAAAGACTGTTCAAAGAATAAAAAAGTTAAGTTGAAACTTTCTAGTTAAGAAAATAGACTATAAACATTCTCTGATGTTACCATATTTTCTTTCATCCTTCACTTATCTAATTAAACGTGGATAATGCATCCATAGATCTCAATATGCGTTACAAGGGAGGATAAACATTATCATCTCATTTACAGATAAGGAAATAAGGCAAAGGAATGAAACAAGCTGTTGACCTAGCCCAAGGTATAACATGGATGTCTCTCTCTCTCATAGGCCAGACTTAATTGTGAGCTTTCAACTTTGTAGTTTACATACTTTTTTTGGGTGCTCAATTTCTCAACCTTAATATTACAGGAAAGCAAATTTTTTGCATTTACTTTTATATTTTATATAATTGTTCTTGATGCAAACCAGTTGGTCAAACAACCTGTGGTTCAAATAAAATCCTATTGGCATTGGTGACACTACTTTTAAGAATCGAATAATAGATGTCAGATATGTAAAAGACTCTACCCAATCACTGGGTCCATCCAGTGATGAGCTGCCAGAATCTTAACAACCGGTTACCTATAAAAAGTTCTGATGTAAGGGATGTGCCTCTGTCCTGCCCCCTTGCCCTCCCCAGACCTGTTCTCCATCCCAGGTGCCTGCTGGTGGAGCAGGAGTCCTGCAGCCCTTCCTTCAGTGGGTCGCTCCCGGCATGTGGGGCGGCGGCTTCCTGCAGGCAGCCGTCGGCCCGACTCCCCACCGCGGGATGTGAGTGCCCCCAAGCGGTGGAGGCTGGACAGCCCCACAGCTCAGGAGTGGGAGAGACTGGGGCGGGGCTCACCCCAGCATGCCCAAGGCAGCCCCCAGCCATGGCACCAGCTGGTGCTGCCCGGCTCCTGGGGCAGAGGAGGCTGCTGCTGCTGCCAGGGGCCTGGCACCCCAGCCCTACGCGGCTCCCAGTCACATGGTGCCTGATCTCCCTGCCCAGCGCAGCCGGTCGCGCTTCCTGGGCCGGGCAGGAAGCAGCATGGAGCTCGGCTAGCATCGGATCAGCCTCAGCGCGCAGGGCCCTGGAGTGGCTGCCCGGATGGCGGCTCAGTGTAGGTACCAGCTGCAGCGTGGCCCCTGCCCTGAGACAGGACGTGGGGCTCCGCAGCCCTTCCATAGCCCCGCGCCCCCCAAATGGTACTGCTCCATGCACCCTCCTCTAGCACCGAGCCCATTCTCCAATGAGGGCTGGCTCTAGGATTTTTGCCGCCCCAAGCAAAAAAAATTTTGGCCACCCCTGCTTTCTTTCGTGTCCCCCCCAGCTCCGCCCCTTCCCAACCCCTTCCCCAAATCCCCGGCCCTGCCTCCTCCCCCGGGCGTGCCGCATTTCCCCCCCCCATTGCTTCCTACGGCTCCCCCCCTGCAACCTCTTGCCCTAGCTCACCTCCGCTACACCTGCTTCCCTGAACATGCCGCTGCTCCGCTTCTCCTCCTCCCTCTCAGGCAAGGGGGAGGCAGCTCATTCAGGGCAGCAGGTGGAGCGGAGGTGAGCAAGAGTGGGCGGGGAGCACAGGAACTAACGGGGGGGGCGGTAGAGGAACCGCTCCCTGCCCCAGCTCGCCTCTGCTCCACCGCCGCCTCCCCCGTGCGCGCTGTCGCTCGGCTTCTTCCCCCTCTCTCCCAGGCTTGCCGTGCCAAACAGGTGTTTGGCGTGCAGCAAGCCTGGGAGGGAGTGAGGAGAAGCAGAGTGGCGGCGGCATGCTCAGGGAAGCAGGCGAAGTGGAGGCGAGCTGGGGCAGCGGAAGCACATTTCTAGGGGCGTCATGGCCGACGCCAGAATGCCACCCCTAGAAATGTGCCACCCCAAGCACCTGCTTGTTTTGCTGGTGCCTAGAGCTGGCCCTGTCTCCAACAGCCCCCTTCTATAACACTGAGCCCTACACCATGCACCTGTCTAGCGCTGCGTGTTGGGGCCCCCTTGGCCTGGGGGGCTGCCCTAGCCACGGCCCAGCCTGGCTGGGACTTTCTGGGGCGGCGACTGCCTAGCCAACCCACCCCCCCATCCCGTGACCGCCTCTTCTCCCCTCCCCCCCAAACCTGGGAGCTCAGGGAGCCCTAACAACCGGTTCTAAAACTGCTTCTAAATTTAACAACTGGTTCACGGGAACCAGCTCCAGCGCACCACTGGGTCCATCTGCATGTAAATTAAGAAGTGAAGATTGTTGGTATCGGGGTTAGGAGCAGAAGTCCCAATATTTTAAAATAATATTTGTAAAGCTTTTTGAAGATGCAGTATACTGTATGCTAGTATTTCCTTTTTGTGTTCTTCCTTGCTTTAGTTACAGTAGAAAAACAATGTCTGCATTGCTACAATATTTCTGATTTGTTTGGATAACATTTCAATATTACAGATAATTGAGTGAATGCAATTATTGATAGTTTTCTGGATTCCACATTCCAATCCTGTTTGTAGGACTAAGTTGCAAAAGCACTTCCCTGTTTACTTCAGATTCTTTGTTAGAGCTATGGAGAATGAGAGATTTTATTGTTTATGTTCTTAGTGACCTGTGTTGTTGTTGTTTTTTGTTTTTCTTTAAATGAGGCTGCTGAAAATATTGAAGAACTATGTAATTTTTCAGATGTAGTCAACATTACTTTTCCTGACAGGAAACAAGACCATTCATTTTTCCAAAGGCGATTAGATCCAAAAGAACTGTAAATATTTACATTAACTGCCTCAGTTGGATCCTGATCTGCTAAAATCAATGGGAGTAGAATTAGGACTTTGGTGACTCACATTGACTTGAGTGGGAGGTTGGAGCAAACCCTTCCTTATTTTCCTTTTGTTTTAAAAAAAATAAGTAAATTTCATGTATTGCATCCATACGCTTTTTTTTTTTTTTTCATTTTGTTTTATTCTGGAAGCCTAAGTTAATTCTGGAGTCACTGGGTGATTTGCTGGGGAAGTAGAATTGTTCTCAAAACAGAACTTTTTCTTTCTCTCACAGCAATCACAAGTCACTTGTGAAAGAACAGAAAAAGCTAGTGTTAATTTTGGTTCTGATGTGGTTTTTATACTAATAAAAATAAGTTTTGACTTATGTCATTTTAATATGTATGCAGTCAAATAGTGTATAGATCCACATTGTGATTGGAATGTTTTGTGTGGTGTGAAGCATTTTTCTGACCTAATTAAGAATGAAAATCTTTACAAGAACAATTTAGTTACTTTGGTACTTTGACGTCAAAGTATTGAGAGCAAGAGCATTTGGAGGATGAAAAACATTGAATACATTTGGAAAATAATCTATATTTTTCCAAATAGTTATTTTCATTTGAAAGAGACATATAAAGTTATTGACTCTTCCTCATGAGTTAAGTCTTTAGACTTCTCTTTCAGTTTCCAGCCAAACTGAGAATAACTAGATAAAAGAGAAGATTTCTTGTATTATTATTTACTATCTGTATTGAGGTAACACCTAGAAGTCCCATGTTCCTTATTGCGCTAAGCTCTGTAGAAGCAGAGGGGGGAAAAAACCATGGTTCCTGCATACAAGAGCTTCTGATCTAATTTTGCTCTTTTTTACCTTCCATGGTGCCAAGAGTCTTTTTTTCTCTTTGTTTCGGTTAGGCAGATAAATAGATATCTGTGCTATTTTAAATACTAATATGGTCACCATCAGCTCACAATCTTTAATAGAGTTATCCTCATGACACCCAATTCTGTCAAGTCCTAGGTCAGTGCCTTAACCTTTGGACCATCCTCTCTCCTCGGGTAGAAAGTAGAGAATGAAATAGGGGTGGGGGACAATGGTAACCTGGATGACTTGATTAGTTTTTTTTTTTCTGGAACGTGAATTCTACTTATTTAGGGTTCAAGTTCTGCAGCTGCTGTTGATGGTGAGTAGTGCCTTATTTCTGAGAGACAGCATGGCCTAGTGGATAGAACACCACACTGGTCCTCAGAGTCTAGTCCAGGCTTTGCCTCCGGCCTGTTGTGTGACCTTGGGCAAGTCACTTCTTCACTCTGTGCCTCCGCTTTTCCCATATGTAAATTGGGGATAATGAAAGTGACCTCTCTCAGCATCGAGGGATGAAAAGCGCTATATAAGAGCTTATTTATTTCTTATAAATAGTCCCACTGTAATCAATGAGGCCATTCACAAAAGGCCAGTCTTTGGCCCATCTTTTCTGCCAACACAAGACAGTAAGGAGATATAAATACTCCATAATCCACAGCACTTCCTACCCCTCTCATGGGTAGCAGTGTGTGAGAGATAAGTGACCATGGAATTGCTCCAGTCTCTCCTACACAGGTGAGCAGGGAGTGGGCAGAGCCTTCGATCCTCTCCTTTTCCCCCAACATATGAGCCATCACATGAGCTGAAGTACTAGGGAAGATAATCTGTAACAGGCACAAGGCCGCTGCAGATAATATCTTCCACTGGCGCAAGGGGGGAGCCAAGAAACAAAGTATGAATCTGAGCCTCAGTATGGTTCTCTGTCCACTCCTTGAACAGAAAGTCTGCATTGCTCATTGCTTAGGGCTCGTTGCAATGCCATAATCTATCCTAAAGCAAGGTGCTACTCCGTGTTTGTATAAAGGTGGCAGAATAAGGTTTGAAGGGGTTTTCTGGTAGTTGAATTATATATAAAATATCTCCTGAAAAATGTTTACTCACTGCCATTGGAGTGAATAGCAATAGTTCCTTTGATTTTAATGGGATCAGGGTAGGACCTTGGATACTGAAACATTAGGTCTCATGCTTATTGTATGCATATATTGCTAAGGAAATGTTTTTCCTTATTTTAATTCATTCCACCTATGGTGATTTGGGAAACTTCTTACAAAGATTTTGTTCTATTCCTGAATTTATTAATGTTTTTATTTTGTAGCCCTTGGTATTTCCTTTAATATGTTAGATATTTGTTATTCAATCCAAATATCAATAAAACAATTAAGAATGAAAATTTTGTGATTCATTATTCATATACTCTCGCTATAGGGCTCCCACTGTTGAAAATAGCTGCCCCAGTCTGAATGCCTGCTTAAGTCACCCTTCATAGACAGGTTTCAGAGTAGCAGCCGTGTTAGTCTGTATTCGCAAAAAGAAAAGGAGTACCTGTGGCACCTTAGAGACTAACACATTTATTTGAGCATAAGCTTTTGTGAGCTACAGCTCACTTCATCAGATGCATTCATAGACACTGTCTTTGTAACATGAATCTTGCTTTAATACACAGGATCCGTGGTTCCTAATTATGGCCTTACAGAGAGAACAAACTGTGCTTGAAATATTTATTTCCTCTCTGCAGAAATTTCAACTTTAGAGATATTAAAAAAATACAATGAAACAAAACCAAACAAACCCCAAATGCTATACAGCAAGATTTATCTCTCAGAGGGAGTTCTATAGTTGGGTGAACAAGGCTCACAATTAGTCATTAACCAGACCATGTTCAATAGTTGGAGTAGGCACAATGGTGTTTTTGACATTCACATACTTGGTGTGGGCAGATTCTTCACTTCCCAGCCCCACTCCCTACAACCTTTCTTATAGCCTTACCGGCTGTCTCACAGCAGTCATTCTACAGCTCACGTGCACAGCACTCTTTCTCTCCAAGGGGCAGGCTTGCTTGGAAAATAATCTGCTTCCCTCTTTTCTTTCATGAATTAGGGTATGCTTACTAGCTCATACCTGTTGCACCCTTAGCAATAAAGAATCTTGGTATGACTGCAACTGTGATTCACTCTGTGTTTTAAAGGGCTGCCGTGTAAAATATGGTCTGTGCCGTTGTCAAGTTTGTAGAAATGGCCCTTTTGGTGGAAATGGAAAACTTGGCAGTTTGTGTAATGGCCTGTGCAGGAGGCAGTCCTGTAGTTGAGTGTCTGATTGCCCCTCACAGTTTTGGAGACACTTGTACAGCTCCTGTTTCTGTGGCCTTCCTTCTGTTGCACAAGTAAGTTTTTGGATGAGATTTTTTTATGAAGTGCTCACATGATATATTTGCCTAGAATCAATATGGAGGGATTTTCCTGTGCTGGAAACCCACACAGGACACAGAAACACCATACTCCCAGCTGAAAAATGGTGGTACATTTAAACCATGTGTGGGCAATCTTTTTGGGCTGAGGCCCACATCTGGGAATAGAAATTATATGATGGACCATGAATGCTCAAAAAATAGGGTTTGGGGTGCAGGCTCTGGGGTGGGGCCAGAAATGAGGAGTTCAGGGTGTGGGAGGGGGCTCCAGGCTGGGATACGGAGGGGGAGGGGGTGAAGGCTCCAGCTGGGGGATGCAGGTTCTGGGGTAGGGCTGGGGATGAGGAGTTTGGGATGTAGGCAGTACTCTGGGCTGGGATCAAGGGGTTTGGAGGGTGGGAGAGGGATCAGGGCTGGGGCAGGAGGTTGGGGCGTGGGGAGACTCAGGGGTGCAGGCTCCGAGCAGTGCTTACCTCAATCGGCTTCTGGAAGCATCGGCATGTCCCTTCTCCAGCTCCTATGCAGAGGTGCGGTGAGGCGGCTCTGCACGGTGCCCCATCCGCAGGCATTGCCCCTGCAGCTCCCATTGGAGCGCCTGAGGGCGCCATTGGAGTGCGTAGGAGCCAGAGGGGGGCCATGCTGCTGCTACCGGGAGCTAAGTGGTGCGGCCCCCAACCCTGCTCCCTGGCTGGAGCGCCGGAGTGCCAGAGCGGGGCAAGCCCCAGATCCCGCTCCCCAGTAGGAGCTCACTGCCAAGGTTATGCCAAAATTTGAGAGCTTTCTCAAGCAGTAAGATAAACGTGTTCATTAAGCTGTACTACTGGATAGCGTGAGGACTCACCAGTGATCATCCTGACATAGTTATGAGAGGGAATTGGTCCATAGAAAGCAATGGTGACTTTCTTTCAGTGTCCTTTGGGCAAGACTTGCAATGGTTGGATTTTTGTTACCCTGCCAAGTAGCACTTACTGCTATCAGGGTTTTAGTCTTTTCAATACCAGGAAATCAGACCTTTTCACAAAGAGGTTGGTTAGCCTTCATAAAACCTTAAGGCATGAAGGGCAAGCGCTCAGCACCTCTGAAATTTAGGCCACACCGGGTGTCTTTCATGGTCAAAGCCATGAGATACAGGGTTTACCTTCAGGATGTAACTAGTTATTACGTGTTTCATCTTTGGAAATGTGAGTCCAGTTACTACTCAAGCTGAAAAGAAATGGAAAAATAACCCTATCAAGTGCTTTAGATTGAATTGGGGTTGGAATTCCCACCTTGTTGCCTTGTGATAGGAGGCTATCCTTGGACATCATTTCAGCATCCTATTGCTTTAAACCAACTGTTCTCAAACTTCATTGCACCACGACCCGTTTCGGACCATAAAAATTACTACACAACCCCTGGAGGGTTGAGCCTGAGCTCTGCTGCCCTGGGGGCATGGGGGAGCCAAAGCCGAAGCCTAAGGGCTTCACCCCCACCGCCCATGGCTGAAGCCGAAGTCCGAGCCTTGTTGCCCAGGATGGAGGGCTTGGGCTTCACTTTTGGCCCTGGGCCTGAGCAAGTCTAATGCCAGCCCTCGTGACTCCATTAAAACGGGGTCGGGACCCACTTTAGGGTCCTGACCCACAGTTTGAGAACAGCTGCTTTAAACCATCTTGGTAGCTTTCTGACTCCACTTTCCTGTCGGATGGTTCTGCTTATGTTGACAGAGAACTCTCTCAATGAGCAATCATTGTCCTGGGATGTCCAGACAACACAGCAAAAAAGGCTTGCTGTCCTTAGCCCTTTTTGTTGTTGTTGTTTTGGTTTGGTTTTTGTAGAGTATGGCTTTTGGTTTTGCCACCTGTGGGTCCTTAAGGGGTGTTCCATGACTATAGATGGTTTGACCTTAGGTAGGTGGGGAGGGAATTGTTTGTTTTGCTGAGGGAGTCATTTGAACCCAAAATACAATCTCTCTCTTGTATGACTATGGATGGAACATCAGGCTCTGCATCCAAAATCCAAATTGCACAAAAACATAAAACAAAATTTTTAATGTGTGGAAGGAAAGTCAAATTATTGTAAAGATATATCTATCGGGGGTCATAAGACATTCTTCCACGAGCAGCTGCATCTTCTATGGATAACTGCAGGGTCCAGTGGCTAGTGTACTAGCCTAGGATTTGGGAGATGTGGATCCAAGTCCCTGCTCTGCCACAGACTTCCTGTGTGGTTTGGGGCAAGTCAGAGTTTCTCTGCATCTCTGTACAATGGGGCACTTCTTACCTCACAGAGGTGTTGTGAGGGATTAAAGATTGCAAGGTACTCAGGTATCAAGGCAAAGGGGACTATGTAAGTATCTTAGTTAAGTAGAGTGTTGTTTTAGCTGTGTCGGTCCCAGGATATTAGAGAGAGAAGACATGTGAGGTAATATTACCTCACCCGTATTCAGAGATACAGGGTTTACCTTCAGGATGTAACTAGTTATTACGTGTTTCATCTTTGGAAATGTGAGTTCCAGTTACTACTCAAGCTAAAAAGAAATGGAAAAATAACCCTATCAAGTAACCATAACTCTCTTCCTTTATTTCACATGGTAATTTTGGTGGGGAAAAAATGCATTCCTGATGACACCATTTGAAAGTTTAATAAGCATGCCTTTCTTTTCCACAGAAATATATGGGCGTGAGAGAGGTTTGAGGAGAGACAGGGTGGGGAAATGTTTCCTTTATATTTTAAGGGAAAACACACTTCCTTCTTAATGGATAGATGTTGTGTATGGATGGTCAACCCTCTTCAGCCTTAAGCACCAAATGACTTAATAAATATCTATGACTTGATTGAGAATTAGTAATGATGGGTAAAACGCAAAGCAACTGAGAAGAGTGTTTCTTTCATGTAGAAATGTGAATGCTTATCTGACTTATCTGAATACTTTGAGACTGCCAGCAGCTTCCCTCCTAAATCTATAACAGTATGGCAAGTACACTCAGGAACATTTTGTACGTACCAGCTAGGTCTACACACACCAAGTAATGCACAACATGTTAGTGCATGTATAAATCACAGCCCTGTACAGTGCACTACCTCACCATGTAGACAAGCCCTTTGACTTTCCATACTTTTATAGACTCTGAAGACTTTCCCACTCCTTGCATTGTGGGATGATCTAGGCCCAAACCCTGTGAAATCCTTTCCACTCACTGCTTTCTTGAATGAACCAGAAATGGGCCTCTTGGGACTGGGACTCAGGAAACCTGGGTTCCCATCCTGACTCTGCCACTGACTTGTGTAATCTTGGGAAAGTCACTTCACTCCTGTCTGCCTCTGTTTACCCTCTTTCCCTTTGACTGTCTTATCTGTTTAGACTGGAAGCTCTCTAGGGCAGATCTGTCTCTTACCATAGCGTCTAGGACAATGAAGCCCAGTTGGGCCATGTAAGCGTTGCTATAATACAAACAATAATAATGTTTTGGGAAGAGAGAAAAGGCTCTCTCATATTCTGGGATTTTTCTCTTCCATGGTGCACTCTGGGTCAAAATGTGGGGGTGATCCAGAGAATCTTGTTACACTTAAGTCATTGAGAACATTAGGCCCACTGGAGTGCATAGTAGTTGTATTGCACAAGAGAGGAGGGTGATCAGGTTGCCTTTAGAAGCTCAGGCTGGAAGTGGGATACCCAGACACGCTTCTTGTTCCATTCCTTTCCTAAAGGTAAATAGAGGTAAAGGGGGGGCTTAATCAATTTTTTCACACTTTCCAGAAAAGTTGAGTTTAAAAGGGGTTTTTTGTTAGAACTTTTTAAACAGAACCATTTTTTTCTGGACTTCTTTAAGTCAACAACTTGAACAAAAACTAGGGAAAGACAGTCAAAGTGGTAAAATGCAATGGTTGTTACTTCTCAAGGTGAACAAAGGCAGCCTTATCTGGCACTGCAAATTATTACTGCAAGGTCAACATAAGTTAGTTATTTGTTGCAAGGAAAAAGATACATCAATGTGGTGTTTGCTAACAAGCAAGTTTAACTCCATGGTGTTGGGACTGGTGATTTTTGGATGTTAACTGCCAAGTGGAAAATGAATTGTCATGCCTTTATGAGTATTTTAGCACTCCTGACCCTGTGTGTGATGGGAGAAAGGATTTTACAAAAGGGCTTGGCACCCATAGTTTGGGGGCAGATTTTCAAAGCATGTAGGCACTGAAACATGCTCAGTTTATCAAATGAACTTCAGTGTTACAGTGGGAGCTAGCAGTACTGGGCACTTTTGAAAATCTGGCTCTCGTTTAGGTGCCCAAATGAGAGCTGAGCTCTTCAGAAAATCTGACCACAATTGTGAATGCTGAGCACAAGAAAATCAGGCTCCAGGGCCTTTTGCTCCCCGTCTCTTGTCCGAAGACGTTAACGATGGTATTCGATGGCTTAAGTATGAGACTCTGCTAAATCAAAAAGCAGACTCGCTAAATCTAGAAACAATGCTTACCTTCAAAAAATGTGCTTTCTTGCAGAGGTATTTGTTCTGTTAAAGGAACAGAAAATTAGTGGACACAGCAGTATGGAGGCAGAGGATTTCCCTCCCCCACCACCTGAAGGTAACTGGAATATTCCAGCTTTTTAGTTACTCAGTGTGACAGATATATCCCCTCCCCACTAATCACTCCCAAAATCTTTAGTCAATTTGATCTTTTTTTTTCTTTTTCTCCCCAGGTGTTTTTGTTGTACATGTTGGCATTATCCTCATGAACACATTTTGTGTTTGTTCTTTAACCATTATTCCTCAGCCATTCTTCAGGGGTTATGTATATTTAAGGCCTAATTGCTGGCGCATTATGTCGGATTCTTTCCAATGATTTCTGTGAGCATGGGATCAAGAATGAAGTTTCATTTTTAACAGTCTCTCCATTGCTATGAATTTCCTCATCTGTTGATCTGATTTCTGAGCTCTGCCAGTTACTGTCTCCAATATGAGGTGTTAAAAGTTGATTAGACTGATACACAATTATTGTATACTCAGAAATGTCCTCTTTGAGGACTCTCACTTTGTTGTGGTGAAGGGGCTTGTGTGTTCCAGTGATCCTCAGAGCTGAGTTGTTGGGAGCTTCATGTTCCTGGGAGGATCTCCCAAGGCAAACAGATCTGAAGGGAGGTCCCAGACAAAGCACAGTCCAATCCCCCAAGTCCTCAATGATGGATCAGGCGGAAGGGGGATCTCCACAGCTGTGAAAGCGGATGAAGGCTGCAGCAAGTGGAGATCCATAGTCATCTTGGACTTTCTCTGCCACTGGGCCCCAGACCTCCAACTTGTCATGACTGTGAGGTTGCTGTAGGTGCACCAGCTTCCCCATGTTAAACAAAATCATGCACAAGCTTCTACCATGGGAAATAACATCTCTCCAATCTTCCAAGCCCTGTGGTGACAGGGACAGGATTAGTGAATTTGGTAGTCCATAGCCATGAATCTGCACACAGGCGGTGGTAGTTAGATGGTCATCTGGCACCTGGACTGAGACAGGGGTGCAGTTCGGCAGCTACTATCGCGACTGAGCAGTCCTGTTTAGGCTCCCCTCTGTTCACCCTGCGTGGGGAGAGGGCTAGAAAAGGTGCTGTAAACCTAGGCTGTCTCATACACTCCTGGGTGGATTACCACGTCCAGTGGGATCATTCTGCCTTTGGTCAAAGCTATAAAAAGACAGTGACTTTTGCTATATGGAATGTTCGCCCTCAAAGCTGAAAAGAGTGAGAGAGGAGGAAGGAAAAAGAAATAGCTTTCTCCTGGTAGGCCGCTGGCCTGCCAAAAAGTGTCTGTATCTACTGTGGGCGGATTTGTGGTTCCAGGATCGGACCCTGAGTCATCTCAGGACCCATATGTACATCCACGGTAGAGATATCTCAAATTGAGGGATTGCCAATCAATCACTCAGAAATGCGTCAGTGCTGGTTTGATTTGGATATAAACTTTTCTTTTTGTTAGTATTATTAAAAGTAAAAATGGAAATAATTTACATAGCGCCTTCAACTTGCATAGCTCTTTAGAACATGCAATAGGACAAGTTTCCTACCTCAAAGATCTTGGGGACCAATTCTGTCCTTGAGCCTGTCTGATCTATGATTCTTGTGGTCTAACGGGGGCTGCTGTAATGTGGCCTAATAGAAGCTGAGGGAGACTTCCCTAGGTGCAGAGACTACATTTGCCCTCTGACAAGACCTGGCACAGGGGGCGTGCAAAGGCGGAGCAAGGAATGGGAGAGGATGGGGCTGTCCACTATAGCATGGACCACTATGGAAGATTCTGGGTGCTCCAGATTGTGGAGCAGTCTATAGGAAGTTCTTGCAGGTCTCTGGCTGCTTTGATTTATTCTGAGGGGTAGAGTAGCCCAGAATCCTGAGAGCTCAAAGATGGCATTACATACAAAGCTACCTTTGCCCCTCCCTCTCCCATTGGTCTGTGTATACTGTGCTGGAGAGAGAATTCACCTTTAGGCTTTTTCTGTTTCATTTGTGGATTTATGGTGAGCACAGTAAGGTATGTAGGCACTTGTGTCCATTATGCACCATTTGCATCTTGACAGGACAGCCAGAGTGAGTTTCTACATTGTTTCCCTAGTTAGCATCACCATCTTGTTTCTTCCCTGAGTTATTTAACTATTTGTATATGTAACTATTTCAGATTGTCTGAATCTTTCTCTTTTATATATATTACATTAAAACTTCATTTTACTTCATACCAGCTGAGAAGATTCTCCAGCAGTGTAGATTTTCTATCACTGACCATTTAAAAACCGAAATTGGATGTTTTTCTAAAAGCTGTGCTCTAGGAATTATTTTGAGAAAGTTTGATGGCCTGTGTTATACAGAAGGTCAGACTGGATGATCACAATGGTCCCTTCTGGCCTTGGAATCTGTGAATCTATAAACATTTTCCAGTTGCCATAAACATTAAAAATCACTTGTCTTGGTTTTGTTGAGTGATGACTAGGTAGGAACATAGGAATTCCCATTCTGAATCAGAGCAGTGCTTCATCTAGCCTAGTATCCTATCTATGACAGTGTTGCATACCAGATGCTTTAGAGAAAGGTGAAAAAACTCTGCAGTTATGGAATAACATGCCCATAAGGAAAGATTTCATCTGGCCCCACTATTTTGAGGTTGACTTTTTGCCTTGAAGCATGAGGGTTTAGATCCTTCCAAAATGCACACGCTCTCTCTCCCTCTCTCTTAAATCCTTGCTATTATTGCTCTGGATGTGACTCTTGGTTTTGTTTAGTGATGAATTATGAGCATTGGCAGGATATCCAGTTACTATAGAAAGATGAAAAAAATCCCTTTATCAGACTGCTCATATCTAACGAATGTACGTTAGCAGGGGAAAGGCCCATTCTGCACATGGGCTGAGCCTATTATTGAACAAAGAGATCTAGCAAAATAATTGTAGTTGTGGCATCTAAGGCTCCGATTAGCGAAGCATTTTAGCCCATGTGTTACTTTAAGCATGTGCGCCTGTCATAAATATAAAGGGAAGGGTAAACCCCTTTGAAATCCCTCCTGGCCAGGGGAAAGCTCCTCTCACCTGTAAAGGGTTAAGAAGCTAAAGGTAACCTCGCTGGCACCTGACCAAAATGACCAATGAGGAGACAAGATACTTTCAAAAGCTGGGAGGAGGGAGAGAAACAAAGGGTCTGTGTCTGTCTGTATGCTGCTCTTGCCAGGGACAGAACAGGAATGGAGTCTTAGAACTTTTAGTAAGTAATCTAGCTAGGTATGTGTTAGATTATGATTTCTTTAAATGGCTGAGAAAAGAATTGTGCTGAATAGAATAACTATTTCTGTCTGTGTATCTTTTTGTAACTTAAGGTTTTGCCTAGAGGGGTTCTCTATGTTTTTGAATCTAATTACCCTGTAAGATATCTACCATCCTGATTTTACGGGGGGATTTCTTTATTTCTATTTACTTCTATTTTTATTAAAAGTCTTCTTGTAAGAAAACTGAATGCCTTTTCATTGTTCTCAGATCCAAGGGTTTGGGTCTGTGGTCACCTATGCAAATTGGTGAGGCTTTTATTCCAACATTTCCCAGGAAAGGGGGGGTGCAAGTGTTGGGAGGATTGTTCATTGTTCTTAAGATCCAAGGGTCTGGGTCTGTAGTCACTTAGGCAAATTGGTGAGGCTTTTTACCAAACCTTGTCCAGGAAGTGGGGTGCAAGGTTTTGGGAAGTATTTTGGGGGGAAAGACGCGTCCAAACAGCTCTTCCCCAGTAACCAGTATTAGTTTGGTGGTGGTAGCGGCCAGTCTAAGGACAACGGGGGGAATATTTTGTACCTTGGGGAAGTTTTGACCTAAGCTGGTAAAGATAAGCTTAGGAGGTTTTTCATGCAGGTCCCCACATCTGTACCCTAGAGTTCAGAGGTGGGGGAGGAACCTTGACAGCGCCAATGGGTCTACTTATGTACTTAAAGCTAAGCACATGCTGGATTGCTTTGTTGAGTCAGGACCTAACTTCTGACTCACATTTTAGACAGATAACAACAGCAAATTTTAGTTCCTTTATTTACTGAGATCTGACTTATTTAAAATGTGCCAAGATGTTGCTCTAGACCCTACTTTTACTGACACTGTTGCCAATGAACATAAAACCCCTGTTCCGAAGAGCTTACAGTCTAAAGATTCCTGAAGCTAGAGTACTTTTTAATTAATGTGGTGATTTATATGAGCTCCAGGATGTGAATGACTTTAATGAACGCACAGATTTGAATTTACTAATGATTTCTCGCTTGAGAAAACCCGATGCTAATAGAAGGCCTGGAAGTTAGATTACAGGAAAGATTCTATGATGCTGAATACAATAGGAAATCTCAGTAATTGCCCTAAAATGCCCTTGTTTTCCAGCTCAGACACCAGTGTTGCTAAGAAGATATAGTGACCTGTGCCTCACGGGGGAGAATACATGTGTTATAGGATGACCGTTTCTCTTATGACTGGGCTCATAGGATCTTTCCCCCCAAAGTGTTCATAGCAGGAGACAGTCATGAATTTGGGTGCTGGGAAGGTTATATCTGAGTTTCTTTTGGATACTGATCTAAATATTGATGATGGTTAATTGGGGAAAAGAAACTCAAATAAAAAGTTCTCTTTAAGCAATTGGGTCAAAATTTTCAAACTTGGGAGCTGAACTTTAGGAACCTAAATCCATATTTAGGCACCTAAATCCATATTTAGGCACCTGAATGAAATTGACCTGACTTTCAGAAAGACAGTCCCTGTAGAATGTATTTGAGAGTGCTCAGGCCCCTCCTTTAAGATCTCTAAATGAAGATGCAGGTGCCTAACTGAAGCGTGTGATTCTGGCTCCTATCCTAGGCAGCCAGGATACAGGGCTAGGTGGACCATGGATCTGATGCAGCATGGCAAACCTTGTGATTTTTTTTAACGCTTTGTAAAATGTTGGCCTTATTTTCCCAACTCCCTTTCTTCCCCTTTTCTATACTGGGATCTTTAGGGTGGCATTTTTGCTCCTCCTACCCTCTTGTTCCATGCTAACCTTGCTATGTTTTTGCTCTGTCCCATCAAAACCCACATTTTGTTCGCTCTCCTGTTCACATTGCAGCTACTAGAATGGCATGACTCGAATATCATGGGGTGCAGGGCAAGAAGGTGGGCTCTCAAGATGTTCCCTGCCACTTGCTAAGGAGATATATGGGGAGGAACTGAAGTCCACGCTTAGCAAACTGGACGTCTCTCTCCCCTTCCCTCTGCTGATTAGTTGGGGAGGTGGCTAAGTCCCCCTGCCCAAACTCATGTGGCTGAGAGGTGGAGGTAAGGCCTGTGGTCAACATGTAAACCCCTCTCTCTGGCTCTGGATGGACATAGACACACAACAGCAGCACAAAGGGAGCTAGAAACATTGAACAGATGAGCACATTGCTAGGATGCTGAGCAGGGGTGGCACTGAGATCCATGCTGTGCATTGACTCCAGTGGCCTCTGGTACATGGTGGTATTCTTTCTCGGAGGATCCACAGCCATCTTAAAGTCCTGAACTATAGTCTAAGGGCCAAATTGTTAGAGGAGGGGAAAAAAATCTAAGTAAGTCAATAGATATTACTCAGCATCTCTGTCTGCCACCCCCACAAATGCAGCCTGAGATTTGAAAGTTATCTGGATTCTTTCCTGTTGATGGGAGGCAGCATGATCTGCAGTGCAAGGCTGGGCATCAGGTGTCTTGAATTCTATTCCTGGCTCTGCCCCTGACTTCCTGTGTAGCCCTGGACAAGTAACTTCACCATGTCTCTCTACCTCAGCATCTCCATGTGTAAAATAGGTTAGCAATATTATCTCCATCTTCCTTGTGGGGGTGATATGAGGGTGAATTACAGTTGTCATGTCAATGCAAAGTATGATTGTTTTAGGATTTGTCTACCTGGTGCATTAGTCTGCACCAGAAGGGTGTAAATTGTAGGGTGCATTAGCATGTCACACACTAACACTGATATGTTAATGTTGTACTGTTTGAAACAAGATTACATTAACACCGCTTAGGGAACTTTTAGTGCATGCCAGCAGGGTCCATCCGGGCCAGTTAGTGCGCAATACACTAGTGCACATTAGAATTCACATACTTCTCCACACGTTACGTTAATCCACACCAGAAGTCCTTACGCAGAGTGGGCAGTAACTCTGTCCCAACTGAGGCATATTATAGGCATGTTTAAGAGGCAGCTGAGGTCTACAGGAGGAACAATATCTGGGAAAGTGGTGCATGTGTTTCCTTCATCTCCTCCTCCCTTTATTGTGCTCATACAACATAACTAACTGTAGCAAACACATGCTGCTGAATTTCGTGTGTGTGTGTGTAATACTGACATTCCATTCATGCAACAATTTAATTTCATGGTGACAAGTTTATATCAGTTAACTCCCACAGAGCAAATGGAGGCACTGCAGAAAATTTTAAAAGATGGTTGTTGTCATGCTCCCTTACCCCTCCCAAGTGACTTGACTTTTTTAAAAGTGATTCTCCTTTGAGGCACAAACATCTGGAATTCCCCAGTATTTGTTTTTGTTCATTTTCAGTGGGCATATGTATTAGCAGGAAGAGATTGAAAAAGGACTCTTATTTTTAAAAAAAAAAAAAAAAAAGGCAAAACCAAAAAAACCTGGCACTTGTGAGCTCGGATACTGCCAGCCCATGTTCACTGCTGTCATATATGTGTGTTCATGCATGCATATACAAGAGGTGGAACATTACTTTTAATATTTGTTGATTCATTTGAGACAATAATTAAAACATACTGGTGGCCTCCCCACCAGCAGAGACGAGACTTTAAAGATTAAGCATTAAGGGTAAACAAAGACCATGTACAATGCACTATTATGTTTCTTATTAATTACTGTAGCCAAGTATGTGCTCCACACCCATCTGGACAGTGAAGGGACATGTTGTGGAATGCAGACACTGCGGTAGTTGCCAGGCCTGGAAGGAAAGACTTGCAGCCAGAGAAACAGATGGACTGGTGATTTCTGCGCACTGCATTTCTCTCTGTAGCTGTGCTTTCTTCACACTGACCAGCAAGGACTTGGGTCTGGTTGCTCTGATGCCATCTATTTTGTATTTGTTTATGGTACTGTGTTGAAAAGGGTATTACTTCTCCTACTACCCTGTCACAAAGGTTTTTTCTTCCTACCCACATGGGAACAGTCCTTTTGACCCTGTGAACTGGGATTCCCTCTGCTACTTGCCCTTCCCTCTGGGAGGAATTAGAGATATGTATAGGGACCCTGTTGCGAAGGAAACTGGCCTACCTGCTTCCTCAGCAGGAATGGGTACCAGAAAAATTGTTGCCTGCCTGAAGGAGAAAAATCATCGATTTGTTTTTAACAGACCTTTTTTGGTGTGTTTGTTTCCTCACCTTTTATTTGGTTGCTACCTCTTATTCCTGGGGCAAGGTAGCATCCCTCATCAGTGCCAGATTCAGAACATATTGAAATCTATGGGAGTCTTTGGATCAAGCCCTCAATACTTTGCGCTAATCAGAGTTGTCTTAAAAATAAATCATCCTAACCAAATAGTGTAGCTGCAGAGCAGCAAGATAGGCTACTTAGTAGCAATTAGCTTTGTCAGATTGCTCTAAAAAATTTCTCTTTAGTTGTATTAAAACTCCAGAACCATGCCTATGTAGTGCGTTCTTTTGTTCCTTAAATATCTGTTTAAAACTGCGTTGAAATTTCATGTTTAGTGTAAAAACTCTCCAGTTGAATGTATTCTTCTTCTGCATTTCCTTACTTCAACTGTTCTGTGCTATTGTAGTGAGCTTTTAAGCAGCTGCCACGCTTTGCTCCAGAGATGGCTGTATGTCATTGCCAGATGAAGTGAATTCCATACTGTTTACAATATGCACTGTGAGATTAAAGGTGCTGTGTATATATATCATTATTCATTTACCTTGTTTCAGTTCCAGAAATATCATATTATTCAACTGGCAGCATCAAGAAATATTTTTATTAAACTTGTGTTGTGAATGACACTGAAACGAGGCAGTTAAACTGGAGTTTTCATAATATTGGTAAGAAAATCAATTGATATGTGTCTTGTGATTTGGTTTATGAAGGTTAGTGGCTGTGAGATAAGTGGGCCCATATTTCATGTTAAAACAGAATAAGTCAGCATTACCATGCTTGCTTTGGGCGTTTTAATAAGATCATTGCCTAAATTAAACTGCAATCATAAAGGGAGTTGGTCTTTGGCTATGCTGCATTGTTTGTAAGAGGCGTCTGTTTTCAGCAGACAGTTAGAAATGATGGTAAAAAATTAAGCCAAGATTGGAGAAGAATGAGAACAGAATATGAATTGTAGTTATGAATAGTCCTTTGTTTCGGAAGCTGTTTGCAGCTTGATGTCTGAATCCCATTTAGAATAGAAAAACTTAAAAGATCACATTACTCTCAATAAATAACAGGAAAGATAAATCAGTTAAAGTAAGGATCGATTAATTAATGAACAGTACATTCAGGGTCTCTAAGTGCAGTAAAAATATTTAGATGGTCAGCAAAACATCTGCAAATTTACGTCACCCCAGACGTGTGTTTCCTCTAATCAAGTGAGTTAAAGACAAAAAGAAAATTGCGAAGTAAAGATTTACTTCCAAATACAATATTTAAAATACAATATTTACAACCCTCGCCCACTCCACCCCTTTGAAAGAAGCCAGCAAACCAGTCACTATTCATTTGTGACTTGGAAACTTATCAGATATGGACCATTCATTAATATTGCAATAAGAAACGCTAGCTTGTCCATTTTGATGTTTCCTGATATCTCTCTGCTAAATGATTTTTAATTGATATCTTTAATCCGAGTGAATCTTTGTACTGCTCCGTAATGTGCTATTGTTGCCTGACTGAACTTGAGTGAACTAAATATGCTGGAACAAGTCTCAGAGATCTGAATTGAAATCTGTTTGACTTCATGAGACCAAAGAGAGGCTGATAAACATTAATAATAGGGGAAAAGAAGATGAACTCATGTCTGGCCTGGGTAGAATTATAATTAATTTGTTTTTGAAATGAAAAGGGAATATATTTATAAAGGGAAATTTTATTGATTTGTGTATTCATGGGAGAATGTTAAAAGATATTTCTGACATTTGAAGTCCAACAGCGAAATCAGAGTACAGTTGAACCTTGATTTTTATTAACCAGACTTAGAAGAACCATTTATCCTGACTGAAAAAAAATTGCATAACAGACATGATGTTGCCGAAGAACAAATTGACATTCCTTTACATTCTGATGCCCTCAAAACATTGGGAATTACTTTGCAATTGTTTCCAGGACAAGAAGAAAGTGATACAGGGTCCTGTGCTGAAAGGTATACACTGTACCTACTGTAATTTTAAGGTGTTCAATTTTATGAGCTTTTCTATTTTTATGAACTCCTCAATCCCCAATTAGTTGGTAAAACCGGCATCCTACTGTATAAGGGGAAGCTGAGCTTACCTCCCTCCCGTACTTTGGGGCACATAACCAGGACTCATTGGCAGGAGGCAGAGCAGATGGTTTTGCAATAGGCAATAATTTTTTTTCTGCTATACTGTAGGTCCAGGTCAATATTTCAGTATTCCATAACTAAGTCTAGGACCAATCAAGTGGTGCTTTTTGTAGAATTTGCATAGACAAGGTTATATGTCTTATGTGTTGTTGTTATGATTTTTCTCTCTAGGTATAAGATTGTCATTTAAAGCTTCTTTGAGTTAAGCTGAAGATGGTAGCTGAACTATTGAATGAGGCATTTGTTGGTGCTGTTTTCCTGACACCAGAGAGGAAATAAAATACGTGGGCCTTTTAAGGATGGCTGAGGAAAAAGTAGACAACTGCATGAGTAGTAGAGCTTCTCAACATTTTCCCATCTAACCCTTTTTTATGATGGAAACTCAAGTTTTTGGTGAATCCGAAATTTTTACAGTCTGCTTTCCTCAATGTTGTGTTTTGCTGTTTTTATCATAAAACCCAAACCCCTGATTGATTTAATTTTAGATGAATTAGGTGATGGGGGGGGGGGGGAATTCATTTGCATCAAAACTTTCTGCAGGATCAAAAAAAAACATTTCTCAGCCAGCTCTCTTGGATACAAGATTCTCAGAGATGGTTAGGCTAAATTCTCCTCCAAACAATACCAAACAAGCTGTTGTGAACATGGGGCAACTGAATTGCCCCTGGGGTTGCAGACATGGTTATGAACATACAGAATATTCCAGCATACTGAATTTTTTTAGCCAACAAACAATTTTGACAAAAAATGGCTTTGTGTCTAGACAGACCTCTTTAATGGAAAAATTTCATTTTTGGTGAAATTTTGCCAAAAGTGTATGTTAAAAAGTGATCCCCTCCCCATTTTTACTTCTGTATAGAAAATCTAATTTTTAGTGGGGAAATTAGAACAAATGAAAAAAATTAAACCTTTTTTTGAAGTTTTCTTAGAAAAATAATTGGTATTTTTGGATCAGCTCTACAAAAAGCTATGTAACAGTAAATGTTAAGTGAAATTCAAGGTTGAGGATGTCTACTTGTGTCTGTGTTTTTCAGTAGATATACAAAGTAAGATCAGGGTGTGGTGAAATCATTTCAAAGTGTACACCTTCAATCAAAGAGGCAGCGGGTGTTGTAACACTAAATTTCCTTTTTCATTGATGTATAGTTACACTGTTAACATTATTGTAAAGGCAGAACATTCCTCCCCTGCCTTGTGGGAAAGAAGAGGGGAAGGTAACGTTTTACAATTTACTGGACACTTAGATGGGGAAGATGAGAAATAAACAAAATTTTGAGCATGATTAAAGCCAAAGCAGAGGTGAGAAGTCCGGTGAATGGAGTCTGAAAATGTATCCCTCTTTCCCCCTCTTCCTTCCCAATTTCTGTGGCTTACCACCCCAAAGCAATTTTTAAATCTCTGGTAGATTCTGTACAGAGAGAAACTGGATATACTCCAGACCACTATCAAAACTTTTGAGGTCATTTCAAGCACAGTCTACCAAATATGATTGTCTGGACAAACCAATGGGAGAATATACAGATACTTGAGAGCAGGTTGCAGTGCTGAAGAAGCAGATTGAGAGGATATGGTCTTTACTAAGTGTCTTACTGCAATGGTTTGGCCCAAAGTAATTTTTTTTCTTTGTTTGCATTGTGATAACTTATAGGCAGAAGCTAGATTAAAAAAAAAAAAAAATTCAGAGAGAAAGAACAGGCTTTACAGGTGATGTGCTGAGATAGTATCCAAAACATGAAACCTCAAGAGATGGCATTTCTTGAACAGCTACCTGCTTACACTTTCACATAAACAGAACTAGCAAAGCCATCTGTATTAGTATCCCCAGTGATTCACAGTAATATTAAAGCTACTAAAAAAATTACCATGTAGACCGTGAATCAGCAAGATATTTAAGCACTACCCACTTTTAAGCTACGAATAGTCCCATTTGAACTAGTGCTTAAAGTTAAAGTGCATGCTTAGGCACTTGGATAAAGCAGTGACCTAGGACATAACTACACGGCAGTCAAGATATGGAATTGCAGCTAGTGTAGACATGCCCCAGATAGCTTTGCTTTGAGCTAGCTCAAAGCTAGTTCAAGTAGTAATAGCGGTGAAGCTGTGGCTGTACAGGTCATGGCATGGCCTAGTCCTGTACACCGGGACCCTGGGTACATACCTGAGGGGCCACCACCCATGCTGCTGCAGCTTCACTGCTATTGTTACTTGAGCTGCTTTACTTGAGTTAATAAATAATTTTTCTTTAACTAGCTTTTGATTAAAGCGTGGGTGTACTACAATCACACCTTCCAATTGCAGTATAGAGAGGAGCTTAGTGACTAGAGATGGTCAGTAACTAGAATTTCTCTTCTGCAGGAAATTCTGAAATTTCAAAGTTTTTTTCATTCAGAATCAGAACAAATTGCTGCAGTTCTGAAATTTCCCAGAGAATGCAAAATAAAATTAAAAAATTATATTTGGAACCACTGAATAATTTAGCTTGGACTTTTATGATATTAAAATACTAACTATATTGTACGAAATATATTCTATCAAATATAATCATGTAAATGTATTTAATTTTACTATAAATAAAAGTTTGTGAATTGAATTGACAGTCAAATGTCAACTAATTGTTTTTACCTTATTGAAATGAAATGTTTTCATATCATCAGAATAAGAAAATGAAAGTGATTTGTTCATAATTCTTCCTGTCAACATTTCCCATCAAAAATTTCATTAAAATCAACATGTTTCCACAAAATATTTAGATATTGACAAAACTGCATTTTCTGATGGGAGTTGTTTTGTTGAAAAATTTTCTGCCAGCTCTGTTGGAGACAGATAATTCAGTTGAGAGCCAGAAAAATACAGGGCCAAATTGTGTCCCCCGATTGGGGCCACAGTGTAGTGGGAGGAGTTCAGGGAAGGACTGTGCCTAAAGGGATCCCCCTGAATGGTTGAGTACCTAGGGGGTGGGAAAAGGGAAAATGTGTTGAGCGGCCCATTTGAAGGGAGTGGGTACCACCTTTGGGACAATATGCAGAGGGCTGGCTATCATAGGTGGCCCTTATGCATGGCATGCAAAGGGTTTGGATTCTCCTTGCATGTTCCTCCTTTTGCTTGCTCGCCTGTGTAAGGGTCATTCACAATCTTACTTCAGATTTCTGGCTTTGTGACTGAAGATTAAGGTATAAAGAGCCCTGATTTTCTTTTACATTTACAACCTACAACTTTTCTGTGTATTCATATTGGAGAAAACCCAATTTATCAACAAATATGGATATAACGTCACGGTAAAATTAAGCAAAATTCACCCAACAGTCACAGGGGGTGGGGGAGGACAAAATTAGGGTCTGGTCACAGCGGGGCTGTAGTCACAGCCCTGCCACCTGGGTCTGACAGCGGGAGCCCGAGCAGAGGTCTGTGACAATCGTATCCTTATCAATAAACAAAACAATAAAAATCTGATATTGGAGAAAGGGCCAGATGTTAAAACAGGCCAGAGAGCAAACAAATTTACTTTTTTAAGGCACTAAAGAGTTAATGTTCTTTCATTTAAGACCACTTACTCTGACCTTGGAGAAGGAGCTTGCTGAAGCAAGAAGTGCATTCAGGGATAAAAGTAGTGGGCTTTTACCCTTCACACAGTTAGGCTGGGAGCATACAAAGACAAATGATTTGGGAAAAGTGAATCTACAATTTGTCTGTCAGCATGAAAGCCAAGGGAGGATTTGGTATAAAGCTTCAGAAATTCAAAGACTTAGTGAAAGGACTAAACTCCTTGAAATAGATTTTCCTGAGTTTGCATAAATACCATGGCATGTGCTTTTTGGAATGTAATAGAGCTGTAGCTTCCTCTGGTAAAGAGTTACCCAAACACGTTCAAATACAAATGCTAAGAACGGTGATGCTATATCCAAGATAACAATAGCCTAGCATTTCTTCGAGTCTTTTTTTTTTAAATAGAAGACTAAAGGATAAATGCTCTGAAAAGAGAACCCTGCTTTATCATTTGTTATCTGTGATTTTATTTGACTGTTGTGAATTTGAACATGTTTAAAAGGCTTCTGCTAGTTTAAGAATCTGTTTCCAGGAAGGTTTTTTATACGATGTGTCAAATCCAGAACATACACACGGCCCAAATGAGTTGGCCTTAGGGAGAAGAGGAAAGAGAATCTTCCTTCACAGATCAGAGTAGCAGTGGAGCCACTGTTAGTGCAGTCACAGGGCCACAATGCTCTTACAGCTGGTGCACTCCCTTATGATGGGAAGAATGGCTTAGGCAAAGAAGATCAGCATGGTTGCAGATTCACTGGCTCCACCACCCATTGCTGCCCCCAGCAACTCACGCCAGGTCCATGTATCACGATCAGTGGAAATGAAGTCAGAGGGCTCATGTTTCCTGGAGGAACTATTATTGATGGGACTGTCAGAGACTGGGACATGGGCAGTCGTATCTCATGGTTGGAGCAGGAGTTGGTAGCCGGGAATTGGAGCATAGGGTTAGAATCAGAGGCCAAAGCCAAGGGTCAGAGCTGCAGCCAGAAGTTGGAGTCCAGGGTCAGAACTGGAGTCAAAGGCCAGAGCTGAAATCCGGAGCCAGGAATTGGAGCCAAGGGTCAGAACTGAATTACCTGGAGTGAGGCAAGGTGGCGGCAAGACAGTACCCTCCCTCCCCCACATCCATGGCATGTGCCTCCTAGTTGCCCCGGGGCCAAGCTTCTCAGAGAAGGTACTGGAAAGCTCACAGCAGATCTGGGGTGTAGATGTGATCTTCTGGTTCCCAGGACCATTTGTTCAGATATTGGAGTAGTCCCTTAACAAGTTGGAGGTCAAGGATTTGTCATACTATTTACATGTCTTGCCCTTGGACCTACAGGTAGGGGTGGAGACTGGAATGGTATGGGAAGGGGTTCTTGGTATATGATTTCCGGATGGAGACATAAAACATGGGATGAATCTCAGGGATTTGGGTAATTACAATTTGAGTGTTTTCGGGTTGATCTGAGCCTCAGTCTTGAAAGGGCCTAGATACTGGTGGTCCAGTTTGGCCGAGAGGTGAGATGATTTTAAGATTGTAGGTGGACAGCCATACCTTGTCTCCTACAGCTTGTCTCCTACAGCAAGGTTGGGCGCAGCCTGGTTGTCCTCGTCAGCATGATGCTTATATGCCTCCTTATGGATTTGTAATTGCTTCTTGAGTTCCTGGTGTACTTGGCGGAGATGGTTAGCTAGATCTGTGACGGTGGTGCCGGGGATATTGTGGATGGCATACGGAACCAGAGACAACCAGTTGTACTGATAACTCAGGAATTAGTGAAGGTGTTGCTTGATAATCTGGTTGATACGCTCCATCTATTCATTGGTATGTGGCTGGAAGACAGATGAGAGGAGGAACTCAATCCTCAGAAGCCTTAGAAATTCCCACCAGAACCGGGAAACAAATGGAGAACTGTGGTCTGACATGATGCCTGTTGGTAATCCGTGGAGACGATGAAAGATCTTCTCCATGAAGAGAAGGCAGTAGGGATGATGTGGCAGGGGATGGAAGTGTCATCTTGGTTAGGAGCTCGACCATGATTAGGATTGTTATATGCCCCTGGGAACATGGCAGCTCCACAATTAAGTCGATGGATATGGAAGCCCATGCTGAGATGGAATGGGTATAGGCTGGAGAAGGCCGAGTCGTTCTGAGCATTGGCATTTGCTCTGTGCGCAAAGGTCTCAGGATCTTATATAGTTCTTGACTGAGGTGTGCAATTTCAGCCACCAGAAACTCCTTGGAGTTAGGTTCCAGGTCTTGAGGTGGCTGAACCATTCTGCAAGGGGCATGTGTGACATTCTATACCTTTGGGGAGCATGCTGTAACACCCATATTCCTCATTTTTCATATAATCGTGATCTCACACATAAGCATGCCTTGTAAGGTATCAGGAGAAAAAGGTTATGATCTGCTGAAAGTCATTTCTCTATCCCAGAGGTGGGCAAACTATGGCCTATGGGCCACATGCAGCCTGTGGGACCGTCCTGCCTGACCCCTGAGCTCCTGGCCTGGGAGGCTCGCCCCCGGACCCTCACCCGCTGTTCCCCCCTCCCCCACAGCTATGCCGCTGCGCAGGCAGCGGGCCTGCGAGCGCCTGCCGCGCCGAGTGGCATGGTAAGAGAGCAGCAGCACGCGGCAGTGGGGGGGTTGGGTTGGGGGGTCGGGGGGCAGTTAGGGGACAGGGGGTGGTTAGGGGTGGGAGGTCCCAGGGGGAAATCAGAGGACAGGGAGCAGAGGACGATTGCATGGGGCAGAGGTTCTGGGGCGGTCAGGGGATGGGGAGCAAGGGGGGTTGGATAGGGTGTGGGAGTCCCGGGGGGCCTGTCAGGGGGCGGGGGTGTGGATAGGTCAGGGCTGTCAGGGGATAGGGAGCAGGGGGGGTTGGATAGGGGGTGGGATTCTGGGGGGTGATGGTTTGGGGCAGGGGTTCCCAGGAGGGGGCAGTCAGAGGACAAGGAGCAGGGGGGGTTGGATGCATCAGGGGTTCTGAGGGGGACAGTCAGGGGGTGGGAAGTGGGAGGGGGCGAATGGGGGGCGGGGGCCAGGCTGTTTAGGGGGCACAGCTTTCCCTACCCAGACCTCCAAAGTTTTGCACCCCAAGATGGCCCTCGGGCCAAAATGTTTGCCCACCCCTGCCCTATCCATATATATGTATATACACATATGATACGTGTGTATCATTAATGCATATGAAGTTGAGAATTGTGTTGTATGATGGTCACTAAAGCATGCTATGAGTTCGGGAATCAGTCAGATATTAGCTCCCCAGGGGCAAGAGCAAAGAAAGTAACCAACGCCCGGACGGGGTGTTGAACAATCCATCAGCAGCCATTGTCCAGCAAGGGAGCTACAATGCAATGACTCAATTGCTTGAGGCCACAGCAGGGGAATAGCTCAACTTTGCTTGGAGAGACTCAGCAATGCCCTCCAGATATGCCTGGATTTGTGCTCCCCAGGCACATGGACTGAAAGTATAAAAAAGACAGAGTGGACACATACTGGTCCCTTCTTCTGCCCCCACCTATGCTGCAAGCAACCAAGACACTAGAAGAAAAGACTCCTACACAGGAGATTGGCCCAGGTTTAAGGAACAAACCTATATATTAAGGACTGCAGTGTCCAGGGAGGTGAGAAAAACTGCTTAATCTAGTTGCTGCCAGTCTAATAGGGTTGAGAGTTTAGACTGTGTGCTTATATTTTATTTTGGTAACCACTCTGACTTGTACTTTGACTTATAATCACTTAAAATCTATTATAATTAATAAATTTGTTTGTTCTACCTGAAGCAGTGTGTTTGGTTTGAAGCATGTCAGAGACTCCCCTTGGGATAACGAGCCTGGTACATATCAATTTCTTTGTTAAATTGACGAACTCATAAGCTTGCAGGGTCCAGTGGGCATAACAGGATGCTACAAGATGGAGGTTCCTAGGGTCATATCTGGGACCGGAGATATTGGCTAGTGTCATTCACTTGCAAGTAGCTGGGATCAGTTTACATGCCAGAGGCTGTGCGTGAACAGCCCAGCAGAGCAGGGTAAGGCTGGCTGCCAGAGGGGAACAGCCCAGCAGAGCAGGGTAAGGCTGGCTGCCAGAGGGGAACATCACAGCATGTCATGGCATAACTTCAGAACCTGAAGCCATGGCTGTCCCTCCAGGATGTAGATATGGCACATGTGTCAGAGAACACCATCTTGGAACCTGAACGTGGGGGCTGGTAAGGTGCCAGCTTTGTCTAGGGTCTGGTAGATCCAAACAGAGAAGGGGTCTTGAGCAACCAGGAACAAATTGACGCAATTCAACTCTTGTCTATTGTGCTGTTAATAAAACTGGATACCTTGAAAATTATGGAGGAAATCTTCCCACCAGGGTCTAGGTAGTTGTCCTTACAGTACAGGTTGTTAGCCTTCCTGTTTCTTGTTCCCAGGTGATAGGTAAACTACAAAGTCAAAGCAAGTGAAGAAGAGGGACCAGTGGATCTGGTATTGGTTAAGGTGTCTGGCCATTTGAAGATACTCCAGGTTTTTATGATTTGTGAGAACCTGAATGGGGCACCTGGCTCCATCCAGTAGACTATGCCATTCCTCAAACACCACTTTGATGGCTAAGAATTCCTTGTCCCATATGTCATAATTCTTTTCTGATGACTCTAGCTTGCAAGAATGAAATGCATAGGGGTGAAGTCAACCATCAAGATCCACTGGCTAGGACAGTACTGTACATTCTGGGGTGAATTAACAAAGTGTTTATATGTAACACATGGGAGGTAATTGTCCTGCTCTAGTCGGCACTGGTGACACTTCAGCTGGAGAACAGTGTCCAGATCTGGGCACCACACTTCAATTTGTCCATATTTTTCTTGGAGAGAGTCCAGAGGAGAACAACAAAAAAGATAGATCAGGTTTTCTAAACCTTTTATGAAGAAAGTTTAAACATGCCCACTTTTTTTAGTCTTGAGAAAAGAAGACTGAGGGGGGACCTGATAATAGCCTTCAAATATCTTAAGGGCTGTTACAAGAAGATAGTTATCAATTGTTCTCCATATCCACTGAAAGTAAAAGACAAGAAATAATGGGCTCAATCTGCTGCAAGGGAGATTTAGGTTAGATATTAGGAAAGCTTCCTAACTATAAAGATAGTGCAGCTCTGGAATAGGCTTCCAAGGGAGATTTTTGGAATTCCCATCATAGGCTGTTTTAAAAACTGGTCAGACAAACACCTGAGACCAATGGTCTAGGTTTACTTGGTCCTGTCACAGGGCAGGAAGCTGGACTTGATGACTTCTTGAGGTCCCTTCCAGCCCTATATTTATGTGATTCTATGATGCAACCCAACTGTGTTCATTGGGCTGTCAGGAGACTGAGCAAGCACAGCTGCGGGACCTTATTCCTTGTCAGGGACACCAGGGAATGCCAGAGAGTTAGGCTGGAAGCAACTCAGCCACATGGACCAGAGCAGTATATAGGATTTAATAAGTTCCACTTGTTCAACCTAACCTGTATTCAGATTCTCTCTTTGTGAATAAAAATGTGGGTTCTCCATTACTGTGGTTAGGAGTATGGTACAAGAACTTAGATTCCACTGGGTCAGGCCCTCTCCACAGCTACAGAGCAGAAAGCAAGGTCAGGCCCTATGAAAAGACTGAATAATCTATTATATAGTGGTTGCCAAAAATAACTACTTAAAAAGTTGATATCACTGTACTGTGGTATTTCATTATAGGGTTAGGCTAGGACAAGAGCACAACTACTGGGAAAAGTCGATATTGTGAAAAGGTGGATGTTGGGAGGGAGTCAGTTAAAGCGGCCTCGAAGCTCCAGACAGCAGTTCTGAGGGGGAAAAGTAAGACAGGCACAAAAACCCTGCCTCGACTAAAGAATGCTGGCATTCCTAGTACTAGTTCAGGCATCTGGCAAGCTTGTGAGATATTTTATATCCACAAATCAACTTTCCTACTATCCATCTGAATTGGAGAAGCTCCAGAGAAGCCTTACAAATGTGCCTGCCTGCCAGTTTAATTCAAACTGTTGCTCAGCTGTTGCTGATGGGAGGAGGTTCAGGTTGAAGCCGCACTCATCCAATTGTTCCTCCTAGTTCTGTGTCTCAGTGCTTGTGGCCAACCTTCAGATAAAGCTTTGTCATCTCTGAGTACTGACTCTATTACCGGTCAAATCCCTCCCTCGCCAGAAGCATCTTGTGACTCTGCTCTTTCCATGCGGATGTGAGAGGGGTTGAGAAGGTGACTCCCTTCTAAGGGGGATGGAGGCATACGACTGCAGGCCTGAACTGGGAGGTGGGCTGTCTGCCAGCGGCCCATATGGAAGACATTATGGAAGGATTGCCTGGGGATCATCCAACCCTCTGATTACTACCTCATGCTGCTCATCCATGTGGGCACTAATGATACTGCAACATATAACCCTGAGCAGATCAGAAGTGACGAGAGGGCTTGTAGTGAGGGTGAAAGAGTTGGGGGTACAGGTGGTCTTATTGAGCCTTCAGGTCAAGGATAGGGGCCCAGGAAGATATGGAGACATCCTGGAGGTAAATACATGGCTGCATGGATGCTGTCACCAGGAGGGCTTCAGGTGCCTTGACCATGGGATCCTGTTCCATGAAGGACTGCTGACCATAGATGGGGTCCACTTGTCAAGTAAGGGGAAGAGTGTCTTCTGATACAGACTGGCTAACCTAGTGAGGCTGGCTTCAGACTAGATTTGACAGGGGAAGGAGACAAAAGCCCACAGGTAAGTCCAAAACACATTGACCTGGGTGAAGGGCTGGAGTCTGGGGGGAACATGGGCAATCACAGTATGGACAAAGGAGAGACGAGGGAATATAGAGGGGAAATCTAATAAACATCTTAGATGTCTGTATACTAATGTGAGAAGTATGGGGAATTAACAGGAGGAACTAGAAATACTAGTGAGTAATCACAATTACAACATAATTGGTATCACAGAAACTTGGTGGGATAATTCACATGACTGGAGCATTGGTATACAGCTTGTTCCGGAAGGACAGGCAGGGGGAAAAAGGGAGGAGGTGTTGACTGGTATATTGAAGAGGTGTATACTTGCCTTGAGATTGAGATAAGTGTTGAAAATCTCAGGGTAAGGATAAAAGGGGTAAAAAACAAGGGAGATGTCATGGTAGGTGCCTATTATAGATCACCTAACCAGGAAGATGGTGTGGATGAAGCTTTTTAAAAATAACCAAGAAAATTATGTAAAACACAGGAGTGGGTGGTGTTGGGTGACTGCAACTATCCAGACACCTGTTCAAAAAATAATATAGCAGGGCACAGATTATCCAGATAAGTTCTTGGAATGCATTGGAGACCACTTTTTATTTCAGAAGGTGAAGAAAGAGATTAGGGAAGAGGCTGTTCTAGATTTGATTCTGACAAACAGGCAGGAACTAGTTGAGAATTTGAAGGTAGAAGGCAGCTTGGGTGAAAGTGATCATGAAGTAAGAGTTCATGTTTTCTGGGATTGGTAGAAGGGAAAAGAGCATAATAAAGACAATGGACTTCAAAAAGGTAGGCTTCAGCAAACTCAGAGAACTGATAGGTAAGATCCTGTGAGAAGCAAGTTTAAGGGAAAAAGAGTTCAAGAGCTGGCAGTGTTTTGAAGAGACATTGTTCAGGGCACAAGAGCAAACTATCCCAATGTGTAGGAAGGATAGGAAATATGGTAAGAGCTACCCTGGCTTAAATAGGAGATCTCCAATAATCTGAAACTCTCAAATAGAGCCATATAAAAATTGGAAACTAGGTCGGATTACAAAAGATGCATCTAAAAGTACAACCATGTAGGGACAAAATTGGGAAGGTTAAAGCAAAAACAAGACTAACCAAGCTACGGATCTAAAGGGTACCAAAAAGCATTTTACAAATATATGAGAAGCAAGAGGACAGGGTAAACCCATTACTCAATGAGGAGGGAAAGACTATAACAGAAAAAGCAGCAATGGCTGAAGCATTAAATGCTTTTTTAGTTTCAGCTTTCACCAAAAAAGTTAGGAGTCATTGGATAACTAACATAGTGATCAGAATAAATGGGTTAGAAGCTAAGGCTAAAAAGGAAAAAGAACAAGTTTAAGAATTATTTAGACAAGTTAAGTTAAGTATTCTATCACGCCCTGCGGACTTGAAGACATTTAGGGAACTGGCTGAAGAGATCTCTAAGCCATTAGTGATTATCTTTGAGAACTCATGGAGGATGGGAGATACCTGAAGACTGGAAAAAGTCAAACATATAGTACCTTTGTATACAAAGGGGAATTAAAAACAACTCAGGGAATTGTAGACCAGTCAGCTTAACTTTGGTATTTGGACAGATAATGGAGCAAATAATCAAACACTCAATGTATAAGCTTCTAGAAGAAAGTAACAGTCAACATGGATTTGTCAAAAACAATTCATGTCAAACCAACCTAATAGCCTTTTTTGACAGGGTAACAAGCCTTGTGAATAGGAGGGAAGCAGTAGATGTGATTATTCTTGACTTTAGGAAACTTTTGATACTGTCTCACATGACCTCATAAACAACCTAGAGAAATATAGCTTAGATGAACCTGTTAAAGGTGGGTGCACAACTGGGTGGAAAACCGTACTCAGAGAGGAGTTATCAATGGTTCAGAATCAAGCTGGAAGGGCTATCGAGTGGAGTCCTGTAGGGTCCGGTTTTATTCAGTATCTTTGCAAATGATTTGGATGATGGCATAAAGAGTACACTTATAAAGTCTGTGAATGATAACAAGCTGGGAGGGGTTGCAAATGCTCTGGATGATAGGATTAGAATTCAAAATCATCTTGACACATTGGAGTGTGATGAAGCAGAGAAACTACATACCAGCACAGAAGGGGTTAAAGAGAGCCATTGGGCCCAGCTAACCCCACCCTGTTATACCTGCAGCCAATGCCAGGCCTGGAGGAGAGAGAAAAGAAGGGAGCCTGACTCAGTTGTGGCTGACTGATGAAAAGGCAGGAGGTAGCTGCCTCCCTACATGAGGGAAAGGATCACTAGCCTGCCAGCCAAGGCAGCCACCAGGAAACAAGCACCATCTTCCTGGCCAGAGGAGACTGAGGAAGAGGCTGAAGAGCACCCAGCCTATGACAGAATGGGGTGACCAAAGCATGGAGATCTTGTGGGGTTCTGACCCCTCAAAACTTACAGCTGCCCCATGGAGGAACCTGGGACCTCAACAGGAAGCTACCCATGGCCCATAAGGGGGCACTAGAGACAAACCACCACTACAACTTGGACCAGGGGTGGGCAAACTTTTTGGCTCAAAGGCCACATCGGATTGCAAAACTGTCTGGGGGGCCGGATAGGGAAGGCTGTGCCTCCCCAAACAGCCTGGCCCTTGCCCCCTATCTGCCCCCTGCCTCCATCAGAACTCCTTACCCATCCAACCCCCTTGGCCCCCCGCCAGAACCTCTGCCCTATCCAACCTCCCCTGTTCCCTGACTGCCCCCTGGGACTCTCTGCCCCTTATCCAACCCTCTAGCCGCCTTACCGTGCTAGTCAGAGGGGCTGCGGGGGAGGGGAGACAGCGGGGGAGTGGCCAGGGCTAGCCTCCCTGGCCGGGAGCTCAGGGGCCCGACAGGACGGTCCCGCAGGCCGTAGTTTGCCCACCTCTGACTTGGACTGTAGGGGCCAGTCCCCAAACTGAAGGGACAATAGCCCAGGAAGTAGCCCAGAGCAGTGGACATAGACTCCCTGCTGGGAGCTCCTCTGCTCAGGGGTTGACTTACTCAGGGCGCTGGGCTGGGACCTGTGGAGTGGGAGGGTCTGAGTCCCTCTAATTCCCCCCCAGCCTTAAAGCTCAAGGCACCTTGACCAAATAGGGGGCCAAAAAAACCCAAGTGCTCCAACCACTAGGCCGCCCGGCCTTCTAAGGTCCCTGTTACATGGTGAATTGGTCAGAATTAAATAGGATGAAATTCAATAAGGAGAAATGCAAAGTACTTAGGAAGGAATAATCAATAGCACAAATACAAAGGCCATTACAGAAGCAGAGTGGCTAGATTCCTTCTTCCCCAGGCCCAGAGATATTCCCCAGCACACCGCCTGGCTGTTCATATTGTGCATTGAAGCCAGGATGTAGGTTTTACGTTGTCTGTCTGAAGATTTGGATGGCAGTACTGCATCAGTTTATCACAGTCACAAGGGGTAGAAAACCCCCTGTTGTTACGGGACAGATTAAATTCTGCAGAATTTGATGGATCGAGCCCCCTGCACTATCCCACTGTTGAAAGTTCTCTGAGCCCCATTCGTTAGTGAATTTACCACACTCTGGTGCATATTAAACTTTATCTCTGTTTATAAATCAGTCAACTCTTTATAGTGCTTTGTAGTCTGTGGGAGGAAAGATGAGAGAGCTGGCAAGAAACCAGCTGAAATCCATACTATTAACATGTGTGGCCTCAGGGTTGTGTAGAATAAATGGCTGAACCTGCTCCAGTACAAGAGGACATGAAGTTTTGTGGATTGTTTCCTTATACAGATTACACCAGGAGGTGCAAATACAAAGTATATGTCAGCATTAAATTAAACTAGATGTTTAATTAAATATCAGCATAACATCACTTAGTAGCTGCGTGATAGGAGATATATAGGTATCAGTTTTGTAGGATAAAATCTGTCCTTGGGATTCAATTTACCTTTCTTTGGGGAAAATAATTTTTTGTTGCACTGAGTCCAAAAAGTAAATTCAATCCCAAATAGAGATTTTTATCCTACAAATTATGTATAATAAAATCTACTATCTTCGTGCTTCTACATTCAACATTTTAAAATATTTCACTTGGATATATATTTACTGATTCTTGGAATTCAGTATGTGCAAGGAGATAGACGCATGGATTTTAGGGCCTATCTAGTCTGACCTCCTGCACATCCCAGGGCACAGACCCTTCCCACTGCTCCCTTTCCCCCCCTCCTATAATAGACCCATCACTTCTGGCTGAGTTACTGAAGTCCTCAAATCATGACTTAAAGACTTTTAAGTTACAGAGAATCCACAGTTTACTCTAGTTTAAACCAGTAAATGACCTGTGCCCCATGCTGCAGAGAAGGGAGAAACCCCCCAGAGTCTCTGCCAACCTGACCTAGGGAAAAATTCCTTCCTGATCCCAAATATGGAGCTATTTATATATAACATAAAATCTACAAAACTGCATGTTGTGTTATGTTAAAACAGGTATATAACCCTAAATCACCCTTTGGGGAATACATGTTACTAATAAAGATTTTGCAATCTTCTTCCCAGTGCTGAAAACGAGTAGGATGGCTGGGTGTGGAGGATCTCCGCAAGCTTACGGCCAGGGAGGAAGTCTCTGTAGGCTTGTGGTGCAGTACTGCTGTTCTGAGGAGATTGGTTTAGGGCACTGTTCAGACCTAATGCCTCTCTAATAGGCAGAAGGATTGGCAGTCCACATAGCAGTAGACTTATAGCAGTAGGGCCAGTCTCCCTAAATGCAGTGGAAAAAGGAGCTCAGTTTTACAGGGGGTCCCTTGATAGGGGCTGTGGCCTTCTGAAAACATACACTCCACCACTCTGTTTGCTCAGAAGATCCTTGTTATCCAAAGCAAAAAGAACGATATGTCCCTAAGTGTGCATTAGAGAGGAACATGCCTGGAACACTGGAGCCAAATCCCTTCCAGCTTTGGAGTTCAGATCTGAATCGGAATCCCAAATTTGCAGCTCAGGCCATTTTTCATGTCCATCGTGAGAGAGTTTAAGGCAGATTCTGCCCATTAACAGTAATTGCTTCAGTGCACAGGAACAACAGTTTATCTTGTTACTCATATTGTTAACTGGCAACTGTCTCTGAAAATCTGTTTCAAAAATAACCTTTACTTTAAAAAAAAAATGGTGACCTCAATTTCAGTTTAAAATTAAATGATTTCAGTAGGTCTTTACCTGGTTTGCTAACTTCTCATTTTCCTCCTCAATGAAATAATATCAGTTCTTTCATACTTCTCCCAAAATCGCAGTTTCGTATCAGGTTTATGGGTTGCTTGGATACATGTGCTGGCAGACTTTGTTGTCAATCTAACAGGTATCAGAGTGGTAGCCGTGTTAGTCTGTATCAGCAAAAAGAACGAGGAGGACTTGTGGCACCTTAGAGACTAACAAATTTATTCGAGCATAAGCTTTCGTGGGCTAAAACCAGCAACCACACCCCACATAACAAAAACACTAACCCAGGAACCTATCCTTGCAACAAAGCCCATTGCCAACTCTGTCCCCATATCTATTCAGCGGACACCATCATAGGACCAAATCACACCAGCCACACTATCAGAGGCTCATTCACCTGCACGTCTACCAATGTGATATATGCCATCATGTGCCAGCAGTGCCCCTCTGCCATGTACATTGGCCAAACCGGACAGTCTCTACGTAAAAGAATAAATGAACACAAATCAGACATCAAGAATTATAACATTCAAAAGCCAGTCGGCGAACACTTCAATCTCCTTGGTCACTCTATTACAGACCTAAAAGTTGCATTATAACAACAACAAAACTTCAAAAAACATACTCCAATGAGAAACTGCTGAATTGGAATTAATTTGCAAACTGGACACCATTAAATTTGGCTTGAATAAGTGAATGGGTCACTACACAAAGTAAAACTATTTCCCCATGCTTATTTTTCCCCCTTACTGTTACTCACACCTTCTTGTCAACTGTTGGAAATGGGCCATCCTGGTTATCACTACAAAAGGTGGCTTTTTTGTTTGTTTTTTTCCTGCTGATAGTAGCTCACCTTAACTGATCACTCTCATTATAATGGGTATGGCAACACCCATTTTTTTCATGGTGTGTGTGTTTGTGTGTGTAATCTTTCTACTGTATTTTCCACTGCATGCATCCTATGAAGTGGGTTTTAGCCCATGAAAGCTTATGCTCACATAAATTTGTTAGTCTCTAAGGTGCCATAAGTATTTCTCATTCTTTTTGTCAATCTAATAGTCACTAGGTTACAAGTTCAAATGATGGCAGTGGTGGGCTGACTAGATTTAGCACAATTCCAATAAGACATTTCCATTATTTTTAATGTAACAAAATCTAGTGCAATTAAAAATGTAAAATCAAGTGTATAATCTACTTGTTAGATCACCTAATAGTTTAATGCCTTCATTATATATCGGTACAAATTAGTTATGTATGATGTCAACCTTCTTTGAATTAATAGTTGTGTCCACACAGTTTGCCAGTCTGTAACTCCTCTCCCCATGTATCATGATTGCCTCTCACACCAATTCTCTATACAGCACAGTGGATTTCCATCCTCTACTTTTGACATACAGATCAATCCATTTTATTTCGATGAGAGGTATTGTACTAATTTAAATGGAATAAATAGGCTAAAGGTATTAACATAACCCAATCACTGTCTAACATTAACAGTGTTAAACAAGATCCGGGATGTGAAATACAGAGACCTCAGCCTGCTTAGCACCACAGCAAATGCACCTTTAAAAATCCTTTGCACCTTTTATTAAAGATACAGAAAAAAGGAAACCCAGTTAAAGCATTTGAGAAGTAAAGTATTGAATAAGGCTTTCATTTTAACAACGTCCCTTGATCTCTTTTTTTAGCTGTAGACAGCTTCTAGGTGGAAAAAACCCATGTTATTTGACAGTCTTTTAGATGGTATCAAAGATGGTAACAATTGTCCTTTTGGGGAGAAGAGAAAAAGTTAGTTTGAGATGGGCTGGAGATGCTGCTGCTGCTGTTAAAGTCCAGCCTAAGAAGGACCAGCCACTTGTTTGACAGCCTCTGGGATGATATCAAAAATGGTAATAACTGTCATCCCAGGTGATGTTTGGGATTCAGCTGGAGCAGGTACATGTGCCTGTGTCATCTGGGTCCATCTCTTTCTGGTCAGGACACCTCTTAGGTTCAGGATATTGAAGGTCTGGGGTCTCAGGAAGTGGTGGGGGTGGCAGCCATGATAGTGAAGCTTACTCTAGTAGCTTCTTTCTTTCTTTCTTTCTTTCTTTCTTTCTTTCTTTCTTTCTTGTTGTTTGTTTGTTCGTTCATTTGTTCTTTCTTTCCCCACAAAATCTTTCTTTTAAGAACCCCAAAAGGGAGTGATGAGTGTTTTGTGCACCAATTAGGCCTAATATCAAACATACCAATTTTGGCTTATTAACTATTGGCTCCCTATCTTCTGTTTTTTAACCAGCATAATTTCTACTCAGTCCTTGAATCATATCAACTTCACCTTTCTATTTAGACTAGTTCAGTTACTCTGTCTCTATTTCATAAGTTTTCCCAGCAACATTGTTGTTAGAGATTATTATAACACCTTATGAACCTTTACATGCTTTTTACAGGTCAGCTCACAACTGGGGTAAATTTGTAGGACTAATTGTCACAACAGAGGCCATTAAAGAGGCTTTCAATCACAAAGCTCCAGTCTCTATTTGCCTGTACAGCATATAGTCCTTTTCCCATATCATAGAGCAGGTCTACAACAAGAGCCTGATTTATGGCATGCTTCTGTTTCCATTAGTGCTATGGTTATTCTGCCCTGTATATAGAGACCCTCTCTCACTTGCACTTTTTCTCTTTAGAAATATGACCAAAAACTTTCATTCGATATCAAGTACTCCAGAGGACTAGTTAGAGCAGTTTACAGTCTCTTCTCTGGCTAACTAACCAGCTTCTCTTGAATGGTGAAATATGGGAGATGGTGCAGAAAAGATCCACAAAAATTATTTGTGGGATGGAGAAAATGCCTAACTGAAAGAGACTTAAAAGAATGCCATCAGTTTAGTTTATTAAGAAGAAAGTTTAGAGGTGACTTGATTGCAGTGTATAAGTATCTTCATAGGGAGAAAATACCAGATAATTAAGGGTTCTTTAAGTTAGCAGAGAAAGGCTGAACAAGAACCAAAGCAGAAAGCTGAAGCCAGACCAATTCAAATTAGAAATGAGGAATAATTTTATAACAATGAGGGTGGTTATCCTGAGGACAAACTACCAAGGGAGATAGTGAATTCTCCATTTTTTTTTTTTTTTTGGTCTTCACATCAAGAGTGGATGTGTTTCTGGAAGACATAGTTTAGCCAAACACAAATTGCTGGGCTCAATAAAAGGGTAACTGGGGGAAATTTAATGACCTGTGATATACAGGAGGTCAGATTAGATGATCTAATGGTCCCTTCAAGCCGTAAGCTTTATGAATCTATGAAATAAGCATTTTTATTGAGTATATCATATTTTCATTAGCTTATTAAACATCAGTATTGTTTCTTATATGTGATGAACTCAAAAGACCTTGCACACTCTGGTTATGAATGGTCAAATCTGGTCCTGGGTTAAATTCTATATGCTGTCACTACCAGGTTCCTTAAACTCTGTTTAGTGGGTTTAACACTTTTCCTAGGCTCTTTAAACTCTGGAAAGTTTTTATAGAAAAGGAAAATCTCAGGTCATTGCTGCTTTACATCTACAAATGAGCTGACTTTGAATGGTTATACTTTTGCTAGTCTTTGAGTTATATTAGTATTAACACTTCTGCGACTGATTTGAATTCCAGTTCCTTTCAGATATTAAATTTTGCTTCTTTTAGACTTTGGTTTAAGTTTAAAAAGTCACATTACAGCGCAAAGGCCATGATCCAAACCACACTGAAGTCAACTAAAAGACTCTTATTGACTTGAGTGGACTTTTGATAGGGCCTGAAAGCATTATTTAAAGTGGAATGCATAACTTTGTTACTTACCAAGAGGGTTGAAGATAGTTCTCTACAAGAGCAGATAAAAACATCTTTAATTATTTTAAAATCTCATTCTTCTTCCCCTTTTGGAAAGAGTGTATTTGATAATTACAATCTGTATTAATCTGTGCTAATTTCTTCCATTTCTAATAGCATTTTGGACATAGAGAGATAATTAAAAGCCTACCATAAACCCATATTTTAGAAGGTTTGAAAGGCAACATCACAAAAACGTATTACTCTTTTCTACATCTTAGCAATTAATATCTGTTTAAAGTATTGGCTTGGTTATTTTTAAATTATAGGAGTGCAAAATTACCCTAATTCTTCAGAAAGTGCCTAAAAGGAACAGGTTTTCCCTCAATCGAGTATGCAATAATAGCTGAGGGAAAATAATTTAGTTTATCATATGGTAAAACAATAATAATGTATTATTTTTTACTTAATCATTAAAATGTATATTTCAATAGCATTCAAAGGTCCCAGTCAGGGGCAGTGTTCCTAATGTATTGCACTCTACAAATATAGAGCTCAATTCTGCACTAATGATGATAAAGGGAGTGCTCCTGTCTATTGGAATGGGTGCAAAACCAGCTCACAGCAGAGTGTCTCTGCTCCAAGTAGCTTACAATAAAAGGGGCAGCTTGTGAATTCCTGTCTCACCCTGGTGAGAATTTACTCATGCAAGTAGTTTCAATGGCATTACTTGTATTTTTAAGTGCTTACCCAGGAATAAATGCTGTACAATCTGGCCCGGACTCTAAAATTATGAAGGAGATAAAATGTTCAGAACTTACTCATTCCACAGTTGGTTTCCTAAAATCAGAGTTCAGTACCAATGCCAACCAAGGTATGGGTAATACCTTGGACAGACTTTGTAGCTATTGCTCACATTTATCCTATCCACTTGATGTTGTGAGTTTACTACAGTTTGATCCTGCCTACAGGCCTATTACAAAGTTCTGCACTTTTTGGTGTATTTAATCCACTAGTTTAATTAAAGCTTGTGTCAGTTTTCCGTAAGTTTTTAGTTTGTTTCACAGCACGTTTCACTGTGTTTGAAAAAGCCTGTGGTCTAAGCCCACATCCATTTTATCTTGGCAAACAGAAATGGATTTTTATCTCGCTCAGTCAATTACAGCTGCAATAAAAGCTAGTTCCTAAGATTACATCAAAAAGTCCCTCTTGTCCTGGCATAAAGCAGTGTTACATCAGGATGTGATTTCCCCCCCCCCACCCCCTTTCTGTGATTAAGGACTGATAAAAATGTTGTTGTTATAAAGGACTTCACATTTATTCCACTACACACCAAAAGCTATGTTAAAGAACATCATTAGTAAGGTTGCAAAGTCCATCACTCAGAAGTTAGGAAATGCCAGTATTAAGGTTGCTTGTACAACCTTAATTTGGCGTGTGTGTGTGTGTGTGTGTGTGTGTGCATTCTGATACAGTCTTTAATGACTAGTTCTGAGTCCTAGTCTCTGTGTCCCGCCAGTCCCAATTTGCTCCTTTTCCTCCAGTTCCTTGTCAGAGCTCAGTTTCTGCCCAGCCCCTACTCCCAGTCTCCTTGCTGAATCCATCTCAGTCTCCCATTGTAAACATCCATTCATGCTTTTATGTCCTCACACCAATTTCAGTCTCACCAGACTCCTTGTCCCAATCTACTCCTTTTCCTCCATCTGTCCCTGGGTAGGGTTTCCAACCCTCCCGGTTTTACCGGCAGTCTACCGGAATCACATGCTATCTCCCAGAGGCTACTGCAGCCAGACCAGGAGATTTTTGGCACCGACAGTCTGGCGGCACAGCGGGGAGAGCCAGCACATCTCTCTGGATCCTAGGGGGGCACAGGGGGTCTCTGTGCTGCCCCCCCCAAGTGCTGACTCCGCAGCTCCCATTGGCCGGGAAGTGTGGCCAATGGGTGCTGCGGGGGCGATGCTTGCAGTTAGGGGCAGCGGCGCACAGAGATCCCCTTTACCCTCTCCCCTGTCTAGGAGCTGCTGCCAGAGGGATGTGCTGGTTGCTTTTGGGTGCTGCCCAAGGTAAGCACTGCCCCCCTCACCTCCTCCTGCACCCCAACTCCCTCCCAGAGCCCACACCCCCTCCTACACCGCAATCCCCTGCCCCAGCCCACACTCTGCACTCCCTCCTGCACCGCAAACTCCTGCTTCAGCCTGGTGAAAGTGAGTGAGGGTGGGGAAGAGTGAGGGAGGGGGGATGGAGTGCAGGGTGGGGCCTCAGAGAAGGGGCAGGATGGGGGTGTGGCCTTGGGTGGGGAAGGGAGCAGGGCAAGGGTGTTTAGGTTTGTGCAATTAGACAGCTGGCAATCCTATGCCTGGGAGGCAGCGGGGGGTGGGGTTCAACAGGAACGCAGGAGAGACAAACTTTGCTCTCAGTTCCAGTGCCTTGCCCTCAGCAACAATGATGAGGGAAGTCCAGCTTTGTCCCGGTATCTCTGGGCTGGAGCGAGCATGCTCAGTCACTCTGTGGAGATGGCACATGTGCAGTCTGGTGACACACAGGAGCTGTGAGAGGAGGGAGCATGCTCAGTCACTCTGGGGATGGAATATATGCTGTCTGGTTAGCACTAAGAGCATGTGCAAACTAGAATTTTTCAGAAGCTTGTAACTTGGCCAAATTGGGGTGGATTTTCACAGGAACATCAAAAAACTCATCCCTGACACAATGGCCACCCGGCACTGCCAATTTTCAAGTCCCTGCTCCACTTGGGGATGTTAGAGCTTTTTGAAGAAAGAGTCACCAGAATTTTATAACATCGGCAGAACAACATATTTTTCCCTGGCCTTGTTTTTGGAAATGGCTGACCTCTTTTGGCTGAAATAATAATTAAAAAAAAAAAAAGCAGTCTGAGTGCTGTTCGTATATCAAAAGCAATGTGTGGGAGGGACACTTGCCTAGAACTGCAATTGGCTATGGGTGTGGGGAAAGAGACAACATTGATCAAAATTTTGCTCTGTTACTTCACTGTAACTACTTCTCATGTGGCTGAGAGCAATATTTCCCCAGTGCTGCTTGATTGATGCCTGCCCTTTCAATGCCCAGTTCCATTTTCTTGTGCTCCTCCCTGCCACTGCACACCTATGTAAGAACTAGACAGAATCTGACCCTTTATAGTAATGGTCTGAGAAAGCCAGTAAGTCAGTAAACACTTTCTCTGCTCTTTCTCAGAAGAGGGACAATGAAGTCATCTCTGGCATAGTCCCAGGCTAAGTAACATGCAGGAGATCATGATTCCTGCTGGTTTCCTTTGATTCAGCTTGGTGAATTGGCAAACATCACAATTTTTATGGTAGCTAAATGCATTCCTGGCCAGTAAACATATTAATGTACTTGGTTATTCAACTTTTCATTATATCCATAAGTAGATGATCATGAAAATATTTAAGGAGATTGACTTGAAGGAAACTTGGCACACAGCA